>NC_136063.1:728460970-729710970 GCF_964261635.1 Lissotriton helveticus | reverse complement strand
TCCAATCTCTGTCAGATGTACCCCATTTTGCATCATAGCTGTCTTTGTATTTCAATTGATGTTCTTCTACCTTTTCTGACACAGTGTTCCTGTCTACCCAAACCGGGGATCCTCCATTCAACCAATTGGGTGTAAGTTTAGAACCAGGATTTCTCCCCTTGAGTGAAATGAACGGGGAAACACCCGACACAGAACTAGGGGTAATGTGGTATGACCACAACATTTTCCTGATGCTATCTTCAACCGGTTCTTGAGTGGATCTTGCCAGTTGAATAGTCTCCTTAAGCATTCTGTTAGCTCTTTCAACTAACCCATTAGATTTCGGGGAATAAAGTGGAGATTTGATGTGAACAATGGACAAATCAGTCAAGAATTCTCTCATTTCATCAGAGGTGAACTGTACCCCATTGTCTGTAATATCTTCGCTAGGAATACCTTCCCTGGAAAAAACAACTCTAAGGAAATCAATCAACGAAGCGGTAGTGATGGTGGAAACCATTCTTGTTGTTATCCAGCGTGAGTGGTAATCGATAAGAACAAACATAAATCTTTGAGAAAACTGTAAGTGATTCAATGGTCCTAATATATCCATCCCGAGTTTGTCCCAAGGTTTGGAAGGTATGGAGATAGGAATGAGAGGGGCTTTTCGGACAACATTGGATTTATCACTGGCTCCGCATGCTAAACAATTCTTGACTTGGTTTTCAATCATAGAATCCATATTCAGGAACCAATAACTCTGCCGGATCTTGATTTTTGTCAGATTACGTCCTGGATGACCTTCATGGCCGATTTGGATGATACGATCTCTCATTCCCACGGGGGGAACTATCTTGTAGCCTCTGCAAACCAGATCATCCACCACAGATAATTCATCCTTCACAATCCAAAAATTCTGGATGTCTTCAGGTACCTCATTTTTGGTTTTAGGCCAACCACTGGATATAACCTCCTTTAACTTAGTAAGTGTGTTATCTTCCAACAGAAACTTTTCCCACTCGTCTTTTTTTTTCAGTTTAAGACATTTTTATTGTATTTGAACAAAAGACAATACATAAATGATAAAATAGTACATGAGAACCTAATGAAATACAATATGAGGCATAGAAAAGCTATAAAATAACGGTTCAGCGAGAGAAGAAGAGATAAAGAGAGAAAGGGAAAAATAAGAAGGAGCGAAGGGAAAGAAAAGAAGAGGGAAGCATAGAGAAAGAAAAAGAAGAAGAAAAGGGGAAAATCAGAGGAGGAGGAGTAAGGAATAAAAGCAAGAGAATATAAAGGGCCAGCAATCAGATAGAAGAAGTGGATGAAAGATAGTTGGAAAAGGGGAGCCAAAGAAGATCAGATTTCATTTTAGAGGAGACAGAAGAGGTAGAAGCAATAGCAATCCTATGTTCATCACATATGAAGTTCCACCAAGTAAGAACAGATAATTTGGAGTTATCCTTCCAACAAGATAAAATCACTTTAAACGCAATAGCAATGAACAGATCAAGTAGTCTAGCACTAGAAGGAACAATATCTATATCAACTGAATCAGAGCCTAAAAATACATTCATGAATGATAAGGGAACAGAACAATGAAACATGTGCATGCAAGTATTCCAAACAGAGTTCCAGAAAGCTAAAACAGAAGGACATTCATACAATTGATGTTTAAGTGTACCTGTATGTGAAGAACATGACCAACACAGAGTAGTAGATAAGGGCGAGAATTTGGCAATACTAACAGGAGTAAGAATAGCTCTATGATAAATAAAAAATAATGATTGCGTAATGCGAGCAGCAACAGAAATCTTAAACAATTTGCTCCATATACAATTCCATTCATCAACAGAAAGAGAAACGGACAAATCAGATTCCCAAGCGAGCTCAGAAGCTGATTTAGGCCGCTCCAGAACATTTGATGATAATATTTTATAGACAAGGGCAGCTTTGGGTTGATGTAGAGAAAATAAAGGATAAAGGGGGGTGGAAGGAGAAAAGGAAGGTAAGGTATCAGACGTAGGAAATGTTGATAAATAAGCTGTGATAGCAGTAGTAATAATAGTATATTCCTTGACGCAAGATATAGGTAAGTTGTACAAAACTTGCAGTTCGGGAAAAGAGAGAATGACATTATTGGTGAAAAATTGATGAACAAATATAATATCCTTTTCTTTCCAATACTTGTAATAGAAAGATTTGCCCTTATATTTGAGGAATTTGTTGTACCATACACTAGAAGCCAAAAAGCACTGGAGTGGAGATAACTCTTTAGCGAAGATATCATGTAATAAAGTTTGTGAGTGTTTTAAAACGGTACGTTTAGATAAAAACGAGCAGTTGGAAAAAAAAAAGTATCCATTTAGGTATTGGTACACTGTTAAGCTAAAAAAAAGGATTGCTTAATACAGAAGGCAGAGTGGTACAGTTTAAAATGAGGGAAACGAACCCCACCTTCATTCTTAGGGCGTATGAGCTTATGTAAGGCAATGCGAGGGTGCTTGTTATTCCACAAAAATTTAGAGCAAATGGAGTTTAAACGAGTAAAATAAGAGTTCGGAATTTTCATGGGAAGCATCGAAACAGTATATAATACATGAGGAGTAATCATCATTTTGATGGTATCGAGTCTACCCCACCAGGATAAAAATAAGGGGGACCAACTGTGAAGGAGGGATTGAATTTTCTGAGTGAGGGATGCGAATGTAACTTTGAGGGTATCAGTAAGGGACGATGAAAACCAAATGCCAAGGTATTTGATCTTGGAGGGACACCACGCAAAATCAGTGGAATTAAACATGTATTGATAGCAATTAGAGGTTAATGGTAGGACTTCAGTTTTAGTTAAGTTAAGTTTATAGCCAGAGACAGAGGAATAAAGAAGGACTTCGTTCAGAAAAGGGGGAAGTGACATAACAGGATTAGCCATATAAACTAAGATGTCATCCGCATATGCAGATAATTTAGTTTCAACAGAGGAAATTTCGAACCCAGATATTTGGGGGTTAGAGCGGATCCATTCAAGAAAGGGTTCAAGGCAAAGTATAAACAATAACGGGGATAGGGGCAACCTTGCCTCGTTCCCCTGGATAAGGGAAAGAACCTAGAAAATTGGTTATTAACAAAAATACTGGCACGGGGGCTGAGTAAAGGAGTTTAACCAAGGAGATAAAAGAGGGACCAAAACCAAACCATTGCAAAGAGCGGAACATAAATTGCCAATTAATGCGGTCGAAAGCTTTCTCCGCATCTAGGGACAGGGCAGCTAGAGGGGCTTTGAAGTGTTTACTATGGGAAATGACATTAGCAAACATATGGGCATTGTCAGCGGCAAGTCTGCCTTTTACAAAACCAACTTGGTCAGTTTTGATTAAAAGGGGGATGAGAGAATCAAGACGGGAGGCGAGAATTTTAGCAAAAATTTTACAATCATAATTAATCAGGGATATAGGACGAAAGTTTTTACACTGGGAATGGTCCTTGTCAGGTTTGGGGATTATGATGATGAGTGCATCCAAGAAAGACCCTGAGGCCTTAGCGTCAGCAATGAATGAATTAAAAAGTTTAAGTAACTTAGGCACAAAAATAGCATGGAAAGCAGAGTAAAACTCAATGGGCAATCCATCAGGACCAGGAGCCTTTGATTTTTTCAAGGAGTTGATAGCCAAAAGGATCTCTTGAGAGGAGATATGTTTTTCTAATTGAGCAAAGTCATCCGGGAGTACAGAAGGAGGGGGGAGACCTTCAAAAAAAGAAGACAAATTTTGAGCGGAGGGGTGAGTATCATCGGTATAAAGAGTGTGATAGTAGTTATGAAAAACTTCTGCAATATCTTCATCGGAAGTGACTAGTTTGTAAGTAGAATCATTCAGGATAGGGCCAACATTTTATGTTCAGATTTGATTTTTAGGTAGTTCGCCAACATTTTACCAGCCTTATTCTGACCCCATGATACTTAGATTGAATTTTCAACAAAGTGTTACATGCTTCAACTGTAGCAATTTTATTCAAGTCAGACTTTGCTTTAATTAGGTTATGGAGAGCATCCGCCGCTTTAGAAGAGAAATACGAATGTTCCAGTTGTTTAATATTCTTAAGTTGCTCCGTATACTTAGTTCTATTTAGTTTCTTTTTTTTTGAGACATAGGAAATTGTAAAGGCCCGCAGGGCAGCTTTAAAAGTATCCCAATTATTGGGAACCGAGGTGTCATGCGGAACATTAAAGGTGAAGAACTCAGCTATAAAATTCTGAACCTCTTTCATATACACAGTATCAGACAGGAGGAATGTGTTGAACTTCCAACGGCTAAAGCTGGAAGAGGTAAGGGTAAGGTCAAGGGTTGCATAAACTGGGGCATGATCCGAAATAAAAATAGAACCAATTTTGGATTTCTGAATTGTGGGAAGTAGAGACTTACTGACTAAAATATGATCAATCCTGGATCTAGTATGGTGGACATTCGAATAAAAAGTATACTCTAGGGTATCGGGATTACAAGTTTTCCATAAATCGTATAGGGGGCGGGAGGAAATAGCTGACTGGAAACATTTATGTGTTTTGTCGGGATGAAATTTGCTTGAAGAGAGTCTGTCGGAAAAAGGATCCAACCATTGGTTAAAATCACCAGAAATCACAATATTAGGACAGTCAATAGAGGAAATAAGAACTTTAACATTATTCCAAAATTTGTGATCAGGACGGACAGGGCCATAAATATTCAGTAAAACCATTGTTTTGTTTTGGATGACAACTTTAGCCATAACCCAGCGACCTTCGACATCTGCTGTTGAAGAGAGAATTTGGACACACAAACCTTTATGAAATAAAATTGCAACACCCCCCTTTTTGTTGACAGCAGGAGAAAACACGACTTGACCCACCCATTGTCTCTTGAGCTTGGAAGATTCTACATCCGTACAATGGTTCTCTTGGAGAAAGACCACCTGTGAATTTAACTTGGATAAAAGGGACAATACCTTTTGACGCTTGACGGGGTGTCCCAGACCACGGACATTCCACGTGACAAAGTTACACATGGTGGAAGGTGAGGAAGGAGGGAAACATCTGGGGCCAACACACTGCAGGAGGACAGCTACAAAAAAAGACACAAGCAACATAAGCATTACAGATATACATGATACCAAACAGAAGTACATTAGCATGAGCGAATTTGCCCAATAACACAGAGAATGACATAACAGAGAACAGAAATTGTATACCCGAGCATAGAGCAAGAAAGAAAAAATGAAAGGGAAGACAAAAGATGGAAGAAAATAAGCTTTGGTAGAACCGGAAAAAGGAGACTAGGAGAAAGAAAAGAAAGAGAGAGGAGAAGGAAAAGGAATAAGTAGACAAATCAAGGCAAGAATGCCAGATCTGAGAGGAAAGAGAACACCAAGACATCGGGAGCGAGGAGACGCCAACGGAGGTATAGACCCCACTAAGCGTCAGGAGAGCATTAGACAAAGTACTGTAAAAGCACGACATAGAGAGAAAAAAAAGAAAAAACATGGTGAGGCCAGAGTAATCACAATATTTCAATAGAGGATGGCAAGATGAGGAGAAAAAAAGAAGAAAAAGAAAGACATCAAGTATTAACGTCCATGGTAGGTGCAGAGATACTTTGAAGATATTCGTGGAGTTTCTGAGGATCATCAAAAGAGCGGGTACGGCCATTATGAGTGATTTTGCAAAAGCACGGGTGAAGGATTCCATATTGAATGTTCAGTTGCCTCATTTGGGGACGAAGATTCAAAAATTCCTTGCGTCGGGCGTTGGTTGCGTTTGACAAGTCTTGAGAGATAAAAATAGTGTGACCCGCCCATACTAGGCGACGTTTAAGTCTGGCAGCTTTGAGGACAGTCTTTAATTCAGCAAACTCGAGGAAAAGAAGGATAATACCACGAGGTTTAGATGGATTTGAAGTAAGACGTCCGAGACGATGAGCCCTCTGGATATTACGGGGATGAGAAGCTGGTTGAAGATCTAAGAGTTCATGAAGAAGCTTACGCGCCGATGTAAGACGGCGGACCTCCCGTGAGCTCCGAAGAGTTGCGGACCCCTGATGGGTTTATAGCCTCTTCCTTCACATTTCGAGGCTGGAATTCTGCATTCTCCTTCGGCGGAACATGGTCCGCTTCGGTTGTTTACAGTCCCGGAGTTTTTGAACCCGGTTTCGGAGACTTGCAAGCTCTTTCTCCCAGCGGCTGCTTCTGGACGCGGGCGGTCGCCATTTTGAGCCGCCGCACCGCGTCTCCTCACAAAAGTTCGTAACACCTCCAGTTATTCTTCTGGGACATTTCTCGCTTCACACCGCCCATAATTCATCGGCCACCAACAAGGTATGGCGTTGTTGCACTGCTGGCTACTTTTTTCATGGCTCACTCCTCTTCCTTATACAAATACTTTGCCTCAGTAAACAACGGCCACCATTTTATAATTGTGGCGCGAAGGTGTGCTTTATGTCTCCTTTTCTCTGACAACGTGCTATGGTGCTTTATTGCTGGCTCATCCACCTAGCAACTTTCATGAACGCTTTGCTGACATGCTATTGCCTTATGTGGATTTCCTCACCCTAACGTATGGTGGAGTCTGAGCGACCTGCTTTCTTATACCGTTCTTGACTGGGTTGTGCCTCTTATTGCCTCAGTGTTTTTGTGCAAGTTTCCTGCGACATTCCTTTTCCCGATTTGCTTACTCTTTCTGTGCTTGGTGGCGTTTTGCTGTTTTTTTTTTTTGTTTTTTTTTGCAGCCAACGTTTTTTTCTGCTTCCCGTGTCGTGCCCCTCTGCTGTAATTATGGCACATGACACGGGCAGCATGAAGTCATCGAACACTGGTACCAAGCCTAAACGCCTTAAAAATGACCCTCCTTCTCCGATTCACACCTCCCAGAATCCTATCTTGCACTCCATCTTAGAGGAGGTTCGGGGTCTCCAACCCTTCATGTCTGCCACCAACGAGAAGCTCAAGCAGATTGAGGAGAGATGGGTCGTTATGGAAGGCAAGGTTCTCAGTTTAGAGCAACGTGTCAGTGATATTCAAGATGTCTCTTCTAAGATACCCATGCTGGAAAAAGAAATTCAACAGCTCAAACTACACACAGAGGACCTTGAAAATCGCAATCGTAGAAATAACCTACGTATTTACAGGGTTCCGGAGAATCTCGAGGAGGCTGACATGGTGTCTTTTACACTCGTCTTTTTTGATGGCAGGAATTTCAATCGTGAGAATGGTTTCATCCAAGGAATCCAAACAGGAATCAACATCCACGAGAGGCAATTTCGACAGACAATCTGCTACTGAATTTTTTCAACCAGAGATGTGCACCATGGAATAATTGTAACATTGCAGCCCTAGAATCCATTTAGCAATGCGTGGTGTGGTATTTTCTAGATGCTTGGAGGAAAATAAAGGAAGTAGGGGTTTGTGGTCCGTTATCAACTGAAAAGGAATCCCCCACAGGAAAAACTTGAAATGAGGAATAGCCCTATAACAGGCTAGGGCTTCTTTTTCGATAGTGGAATTATTGATCTCCGCAGCTTTCAGGGTCCTGGAGGCAAAAGCTATAACCTTTTCTTCACCATCCACTAATTGGGTTAAAGAAGCGCCTAAACCCTTGTTACTGGCATCAGTTGAGAGAGTCGTCTTAGCATTGGGATCAAAAGCGTGCAAAATCGGGGCATCACATATGGCACCTTAGACAAGTTGAAATGCCTGTTGATGTTCTGAGTTCCATTCAAATTTAGATCCCAATTTGAGTAGCTCCCTAAGGGGTTGAACTTGGTCAGCGAAGTTCTTAACAAATTTTGACATATACTCCACTAGGCCCAAAAAGGATTTCAATTCATCTTTATTTGCAGGAGGTGGTGCCAATTTGACAGCATCCACTAAGCTCTCTTTGGGTCTAATGCCTTCACTGGATATCATATGTCCTAGATACACAACTGACTCCACGCCTACTTTACATTTCTCTTTTTGCGTCGTGAAACCAGCTTGGCTGAGCTTGGATAACACTTTTTCCAGGATCATGTTGTGTTCATCTTCCGATGCTCCATACAAAAGTATATCGTCTTGAAAACAAATTACTCTTCCAAGACCTTGAAGAATATGTTGCATTATACGCTGAAATACAGCGGCTGCAGACGCAAGCCCAAAAGGTAGTCTTGAGAACTGATACGCCCCAAAAGGAGTTATAAAGGAAGTCAGGTGCTTTGACTCAGGATGGAGAACCACCTGGTGGTAAGCCGAGGATAGATCTAAAACTGTGAAATATTTGGCTCCTTGAATGACAGTCAGCATTTCGTTGATGTTTGGGAGGGGATGTCTATCCACCCATATGTTCGCATTTAAATCCCTGAGATCAACACAGAGACGAATGCCTCTTCCCCCCCCCCCCTTTTGCAGCTACAACAATGAGGGCCAACCATTCTGAGCTTTCAATGCGCTCTATGATTTTATTGTTTTCCAATCTGTCCAATTCTTTTTGTAGAGGTTCTCTCAATAGTAAGGGGACCGATCTAGGCTTGTGTACAACCGGTTTGCAATTGGATTTTAGTTTGATTTTATGGAGAAATCCATTAAGTTTCCACAGCTTATCTGTGAAAACCTCAGGAAATTTGTCACATATCTCCTTACCCACACAAGGTTTGTCAATGAGTAACACCGGTTCAGGAGCATTGGGGTCCAATTTAATACCAAGGTCTCTTTGGTGTTTCCACCCTAACAGGCTAGAACCTAACTTAGTAATATACACTTTTCCCAGAGTGGACCTGTCTTTAAAATCAATTTGCATCAATAACATGCCAACCAAGTGTATTAAGTCCCGATTGTATCCACCAGGTTTAACATCAGGGGGTAGAAGGTTGTAACTCTTGTGACCAGAGTTGGCATGAAAAAAGGCTTCATTTATAAGGGTGTAGGGAGAACATGAGTCCTCAAAAACCTCATAAGAAACATTATCCAGAAAAATTTCACAACTAGGATAAGTATTAGAATCATTTTCCCCAACATTAAGAACTTGGAAAATGATGTCTTCTCTTGGTTGTGGACTCAGATCTTGGACTACCATGTGAGTAGTGTTACTCTTTTCATGGCAAACCTTCGACAAATGACCCCTTTTTTTACATTTACTGCAAATGACACTCCTTGCAGGACATTTAACATTGTTGGCTAAGTGGTTGGGATTACCACATCTGAAGCATTTAGGTTTGCTCATGTGCACACTCTGCTTGTCTGAGTCAATAGGAAATGGTTTAGGTCTGGTGTCTTTGTTAACTACTTTGTACACACCCATATCAGAAACCTGCTTAACATCCAATGCCTCCTTAATTTCATTCATACAGAAGTTTGTGTGCTCAATGCTAATAGCAATTTCAATAGCCTTCTGCAAATCAGGAGCTTCAGCTAGTATTCTTTCTTGAATTTTCCTTTCACATGTACACCTGAGTAATTGATCCCTGATAAGGGACTCAGTAAGTAGACCAAATTCGCAGGTGGATGCCAACCCTCTTAACACAGCAATGTAATTTTTTACCTTTTCATTCTTCCCTTGAGAGTGTAAAAAAAACTTATGACGTTCAAGAACTATATTAATTCTATCTCCAAATTGTTCTTCCAATTTCTTTACAGTTTTTTCATATATATCCAGTTGAACAACAGCAGCTCCCTCACCACCCGCATCAGGATTTACAACACCTTCCACCACCTCAGGCAAATCCTCAAACACATTTCTTCCTTGTTTACCGAGATTGTGAAGTAAAATGTGTTGTTTGTGTACTGCAGAGAATCTGTCACCACCAATTGCAATTAAGTAAGATTCAAATAATTGCAACCATTTCTTCCAGGGGATAAGGGGGTCACCTGCATCATCAAGAAATGGTGGCGGTTGGGACATGGAACATGCAGATGGTGAGAGGAAAGAAAACACAGAAAGTATAGGATAATGCGTAAGAAGGAAGAGAAAGAGGATAAGAAAATAAAGGCCAAAGAAGAAAATAATAATAATAGAGAAGATGATTAGAAAATGAGATAAATAGGATAACAGATGAAGTGTAAATCAGAAAGGGTGAAGCAACAGATTATAAAACCAAAGGATGGCAGAAATGTAAAGAGTGTGAAAGCAGTTCTGAAAAGCAAGAGAAATATACAGCACTATCAATAAAAGAAGATTTTCACAGAAATCTGAAAAAAAAAATGTCTAAGAAAAGGTGTTCAATGAATGGAGAACAAAAATCAATAGTCCCAACTGTGCCAATCAGTGAAGAAAAACTGTTGGCAGCGAATAAAACATCAATACTCCCAACTGTGCCAATCAGTGGAAAGAAAATGTGGACAGCGATTCAAAGTCAATGGTCTCAACTGTGCCAATCAGTGAAGGAAAACTGTTCGCAACGAATGACAATGAATCCACCCTTTACGAAGCAGAATGAAGAAACTACTCGAGGAATTTTTTTTCGAGTTAGTGGAAATTAATGTGGAAATAGTTACAGTCACTCGAACCACCTTAGAGTGAAAATAAATGATACACTGCCGAAAATTCCTCACAGAGCAAAAAAACTCACATGAGGCAGAACAAAGCAGGATTGAAAATGAGCATTACACTGATAGTCAGGAGCTACAAAAAAAAACGCCCGTCAGGAAACTGACACAAGAATTGCAGGAACGCTGTGGAACACAGGATTTCCTGATAGTACAGAGTTAATGGTCGATAGAAGGAAATGGGTGTTCCTCAGCGAAAGTCTGACGTTCCGAGGGGGGCAAAGAATGGTGAATGCACTCCTACCTCGGTGACGCCGCTTCTGCCGCTTTAATGAAGAGGGCGGAGCAGCGGCGCTCCTTCACTCAGCCCGCTACTCCGGAAGCACCACAACAGCTGAAAGGACAGGCGGAGTCGCAGAAGAGGCGGAACACCTGGAGCGTCAGGGAAAGTCAACTGATTACTGTCAGCTGTATCCGCTAACCTCCACACAGCCGAAGAGTCGCTGACAAGTCCGACCAGAACCACATTGGAGTCAGGGCACACGGAGCGTCACAGCCCAAACCAACTGATCAACTGTCAGCTGCTTCTCCGCTAACTTCCACACAGCCGAAGAGTCGCTGATGAGTCCGACCAGAACCACGTTGGAGTCAGGGCACACAAAGTCTTACGGCCACCAACTGATGCCTATCAGCTGCAGCTACAGATGAAACACGCCAACGGTTCGAAGAATGAAGAAGAAACGAACTTGCTAAGAAAATCACTTTGGCATCGGTGCCCACAATAGCTGTCCACCGTTGGTAGTTGGTAGAAGAAACTGGGGAAAGGATCCAACCGTCCCCAGCATGGTGATCGTCGCCAATTTGTAAAGATGCTGCTTACACAAGAGGTGTGGTAAGAAGTAGTTTATTTGCAACAGGATCCTTCAGTGCCAACTGCCAGAGTGGACTCGCCAACATTCTAAAGCGAGCTTTATTCCAACATTCTATACAGAGTGTACCAAAGGGTGGGGAAAGGAAGGGGAGGGAGAGGGGAAGGAAGATACCACGTTACAACACATATTATTTCTTTAGAAAGCCCTCACCCACCAACCTAGTTGGTGTGATGCTTCATCATCGGGCTCCACCCGGTGACACAGAATGTGTCCCTGTGTGCTTCAACGCCTGTTTACAGCGGAGCTGGTTTCGTGGTGAATAAGTGTGCAGTGATAGCGTGTGAGTGTGAATTAAAAACTGTCCTCGGGTCCCAATTCATATACTAGGTAATTTTATTAGTGGGCCCTTGGCAGTGTTAAAAACAAGGCAAAGGATATGTTGTGGAGTTATCTATGGTCTCCCACATCCTGTGTGGTCGACATGTTTCAGCCAGGCCTTGGTAATGAGCTGGCTTTCTTCAGGACCGATGAATGCGTGAAGTGCTCTTGAAGTGATTTAAAAAAAGGCAGGGTCAGGAATTGAGTGTAAGTGACCCGCTATGTGTAGCACTCACTAAGGTGCAATATGGGTAAGAGGGTGCTTCCCTCTGTGCTTTGTACTCTTGAGATTATCAGAGAAAAGCTTGTTGAGTATCCAGCATTGGGGTTAACTTAGAAGCGCCTTTTGGGTGAAGCTCGGTCCCCGTGTCAGCACCTACTTAGTATGCACCTACTTGGAGATCCGATGCATACCAAGTAGGTGCTGACGCAGGTACCGAGCTTCACCCAAAAGGCATTTCTAAGCCAACCCCAATGCCGGATACTCATGAAGCTTTGCTCTGATAATCTCAAGAGTACAAAGCACAGAGGGAAGCACCCTCTTACCCATATTGCACCTTAGCGAGTGCAACAAATAGCGGGTCACTTACACTCAATTCCTGACTCTTTTTTGAATCACTTCAGAGCACTTCACACAATCATAGGTCCTGAAGAAAGCCAGCTCATTACCAAGGCCTAGTATAGGAATTGGGACCCGAGGACAGTTTTTAATTCACACTCACACACTATCACTGCACACTAATTCACCACGAAAACAGCTCCGCTGCAAACAGGCGTTGAAGCACACCCAGGAAACATTCGGTGTCACCCGGTGGAGCCCGATGATGAAGCATGCCACCAACTAGGTTGGTGGGTGAGGGCTTTCAAAAGAAATAATATTTCTTTCTTCCTTACAAACACACTATCCCTATGCCCTTTGAGGCTAGTTCCCATTGATAATACATATATTTCAAGGGAAGTGAACTAGCCCTGTTGTTCCTCCCTCTCCCCTTGATACCTAATAAAGATCAAAAATATATCAAGGACAGTTTGTTACATAGATCTCAGATAATCCATGATCCCTAAACCCATTGCCAATTCAAACATAATTACTACTTAATGAGTATGGTGAATGCACCGCATGATTAAATTATTATTCAATATAGGTAAAAAAAGAAGGAAATAAAAAGAACACTCCAAACATGTCACACACTCTCGATTACATATTTTTGAATCATACATCATAATGACCAAAATAATGGCTATATCTTGATTTTGGCTTATTGTTTGTGATCAGTTGAAACAATACATCAGTAATGCATTTATTTATTTAAAGAGTTATATATAGCGCTGGCTTGACCCGAAGGTATCAGAGCGCTTTACATGAGAATCAACAATGTATCAGAAAAAGATCAACAATTACACCATACATCAAAAAAATAGCAATACATTAGGAGAGAAGGGAAAGGAGAGAGAAAAGTAGTGGAGTGGGCAGGGGAGGTAAGAAAGGGAGGATAAGGGAAGAGACAACAAGGAGAGACGAAAGGAAGTCTGTCTAAAGACCGACTGAGTAGGTGATGACCAAGGAGGGAGTCCACGGCCCATCTCCCCTATAGCTAAACCAGGTAGCTCCATCGGGCATCAGACAAAATAGTTCAGTCTCAATGCATTGAGAGAGGAGAGAAGGAGAGACATAAATAGAGGGAGGATGGGGGAAGAGACGACAGGAGAGACAAAAGGACGTCTGGCTAAAGACCGACTGGGTAGGTGACGTCCAAGGAGTGAATCTCCGACCTGTTGCCCCATAGTGCTGGCTAGACCTAGAGGTATCAGAGCGCTTTACATGAGGTTCCAGAATGTTACAAAGTTACATCAGACGCAAGTTACATTTGTTGCAAAAAACATTTAAAGAGCATAGAAGACGAGATAAAGTGAGTGTAGAAGTGTAGGAGAGTAAGGTAAAAGGGTAGGAGTGAGATACGGAGGAAAGATGAAGGAAAGTCATGCCCTAACCAGGGCATGAAGTCCTGTCATATACTTCATTTATTGATATAAGCATGTTGTGTATCCAGATATACATAAATATAAGCACCTTTTTGCCCACGTTCATCAAGCAAGTAATGACCCCCCAATTATGAGGAATAAACACAAGCCATCAATCTCTAAAAATGATTTGGGAGTTGATGAGGAAGTAGCTGATGCCCTAAATAAAGTGGTGCTAAATTGCAAAAAAAAACAACATATTTTTTCTCTGAGAAGAATTCAAGCAAAAGCATGTTTTTAAACCTTTGGCAATCAACATAACAAGCTTTAGCAATTCAAAAGCTCCAGTCATATTAATAATAATATTCCACATTTGTAAAGCGCGAACCATCACCCGTAAGGGTCTCTAGGCGCTGGGGTCCGTAGGGAAGATTAAGCAAGCTATTGCCCAGAGTCACATGGTGCTGGGCTAATCTGCCGACGGCACCAGATTCCAACGTCAGTCACCCTGGCCTCGGCCCACACCTCTCCCTCATCGGTACAAAAGGGGGTGGTGATGGACGGAGCATCTGAACCAATCAAACACTCACACCCAGTCAAAAGATCTGGGTTTGATCCATCACCGTTCTTTAGCCCACTCTGCCACCCCAGTTCAGACATGGCTATATGCCAGAAACCGGTCCTCGGAAGCTTTTGACTGGGTGTGAGTGTTTGATTGGTTCAGATGCTCCGTCCATCACCACCCCCTTTTGTACCGCTTTGGCCACCATAAGTGTGGCAGGTTATGCTCAGACGTGAGTCCCTTGCTCACTTTGCCACTGGATTCAAGCAAGCCGGGCTGAAGACGGCTGTAATACCAGAAACCGGTCCTCGGGAGCTTGTTTCCGGTCCAGGGAAGGCCTGGCTTGGCAGTTTGGGCTTGACTGTTCCCATGAGGCACAGGGTCAGACTGATTTGCATATGGCCATGTCTGAACTGGGGTGGCAGAGTGGGCTAAAGAACGGTGATGGATTAAACCCAGATCTTTTGACTGGGTGTGAGTGTTTGATTGGTTCAGATGCTCCGTCCATCACCACCCCCTTTTGTACACCTCTCCCTCATGTCATAGAAAAAAGGATAACATGAGAACACTACAGACACAAGTATGTTTCAGAACCTTTAGCAATCAGCAACAACAACAATTATTAGAAAGAACAAAGGACACTTAAATGAACAATAACATCAAGTATACATGATGTCCTCCTTGAGTTGTATACTGCCTACCTTAAAAACTCATAGAGGATAACTCTTAAACAGAGATATGGGAAACCTAGTTTCTGAAAAATCTGAGCATACAAAAAAGTATGTTTTGCCATCATAGGTAATCTGCACTAGAATGATTTACTTGTCCTATAAGTTTCCGACAGTTAAAACCACAACAGTTTATGAGAAAGATTTTTTTTTTAATCCAGTAGCTAGAAAGCACACTATTTGCGAGCCTTATGTAGCAATTCCTGGTAGAGTAGAACGTCTGTAGAAATTAAACAGCAATACTTTAGACTCACTCAGAAGCCTATACCCAAAGCCGGAACAAACAATAGTTCACAATTAGCTATTTGAAATCGAAATTGAAGGTCACTCTACAGGAAGCCCAATCTCTGAAGTCACAGTAAAACTGAAGTGAAGAGCAATTTTTCACTGGCAGGACCTGTTTCAAATTGGATATGTAAATACTGAAATCAGTCATTTACCTTTAAATATTGAAAGAAGAAGCAGGACGTGTGCACCTACACAGAAGGTTAGACAGAGCATTACCTAGTGTCACAAAATCGAACATATTCTTCAAGATCAAATAATCAGCATCTGTTTTCATCCAATTTAATAATGATTAAAATAATCAAAAGGGGTCAGGTGGAAGTCAAAATATTGGTAAACAACCATAGAAAATATTATCTGATTTAATTAAAACACATAGAAAATCAGTGAGCTGAAATGAATATAGCATGCAGAAAGTAACTTCCACAAAGCCAACAATGATGCCGGTTTCCCAAGTTTATAGGAATATGAGAAACGAAATTGAGAAATTTAATGTCAAAGAGCTTCATGCGAAAGTTCTTATTGATTATTTACAAGCTGTCATCAAACCTGTTGACTTACAAGTTAAGGATTTCCCTATGATCTTTGTTGATGATCTTAAATTCACTAACAACTGTTTTGCATTTCGAATACTTCTAGTAGAAATTAGATGTGCTCGTTATTGAGATATCACTGACACATCTGAAATTACTAAGACCAGTTAGATGACCTAGAGAAAAATATTTTGGGTCTAAATCATCATCGACCCATTCACAGCCCTCTACGCCCTAAAAGTTTTTCACAGCACCCTTTATTGAGGAAAAGATAAAGTACCTGTTTCAGAGGGATTTTAGTGAAAATATTCAGGCTCTAGTCTAGGGGCTTGCACCAAAATGGATGGTGCCCTAGGATCATGCCCTTTCCAATGGAGCACGACCTTGAGTACACCACATCAGTGATTGGAATTGAGCAATTTCAACCTAGAGTTATGTAGAACAATTGATAACATCTGAGGAGAAGGAAAAGCAATTCAACCAAAAGAGGCAAACAAAAGAGATTTGAGTGGGAAAGCATGAAAAACGGGATCAAGGGCCAGATGTAGGTGAAATAGATTTACCGATTTTAAATTACCGAATTTTACCGATTCGGTAATTAAAAATCGGTAAATCTATGGGGTCGACATGTAGGTATTCCAGATGTGCTGGAATACCGAATCGGTAATGCCCATTCATTCCTATGGGCTATGAAGCCCATAGGAATGAATGGGCATTACCGATTCGGTATTTACCGAATCGGTAAATACCGATTTCCACAAGGGTGCAGGGGGTGTCACTTTGACACCCTCTGGCACCCCCAAAACAGGCTCGGGTGCCATGTGGCAGGCATACATGCCCTAAGGGCAGGTCTGCCTGTCACATGGCATAGGTGTGCATGCACACATGTGCATGCACACCGGAATCGGTATTTTACCATCAAATTTATTTGATGGTAAAATACCGATTTGGTAAGGCTCCTGGGACTCTGAAGAGTCCCACCTACATATGGGTGGCTCAGATTCGGTAAATTTACCGATTTTTTATTTTACCGAATCGGTAATATTACCGAATCGGTAATTTTACCGATTCGGTAAAATAAAGCCCCCTACATGCCAATCACCTATTTACCAATCGGTAACGGCCGAAAATACCGATTTTCGGCCGTTACCGACCGACCTACATCGGGCCCCTAATTACCAATCAGCAGGCATAACAAGTTCTCTAGTGCGAGGGTAAATTAATCTATGACTGAAAAATAGATATACAAAATTGGAAGCAAACCTACAGCGATATCAGGCAATCTTAAGTACTCAAGTGGGTCAGTCTCTCCGAATTGTCCTGATGAAACATCAGAGCAGAGGAATAGAGGGCTGCCGCAAATTGCTCAAATGTTGCTTTAGCCACTGTACTGCAGATGACTTACAATATGTTGATGTATATCATGAGTAGCATTCATACAGAGCAGCCAGAGGAACACCATACTATACAAAGATAAAGGTGATGATAAGTGTGCTTACAAAGTGAGCTTTCATTCAGCGCGGTATCCAGTCACTACAGGGAAACAAGTGATAGTAAGGAGGGGTCAAAGAGATGAAAATAGAGAGGTTTGAAGGGCTTTGTGGAAGGCAAGAGGATAGTCAATCAGACGTCATGAGGGTGGGAGAGATTGGCATCACACTAGGATGGAAATTCACTTCAATTCAAGGCACTTGTAGAGTGTGCAGCTGCCTCCGAAGAGGCGTCTCAGCACTAGAGGTAAGTTCTGGGAACGTCTAAAAAAAAGATCAAACCTATTAAACCTACTAGGCAGGAACCGAAAAGTAAGGTTTTGAGATTATGGGTTTGATTTATATCTTGCGGCTGGGTTACTCCGTCACAACGGAAAACCAATTTATTTATTTTGACCCTTGTGTGTATCGAGTGCTTTGCATGTTGACAGAGAGCCGTACAGTGCTAACAATACAATATCCATCACCATTGTGATGGAGTAACACATCTGCAAAGATTTAAATCAGGCCCTATGTCGGAAGCAGGATTCAGAGGGGTTGCACTCCAGCCTGAGTGGAAGTGCATTCCATAGTTTGGAAGCCAGGTGTGTGAAAGAAGTCCCATATCGTCTTACTTTGTGAATGTGCGGAACTTGGAACAGTTTCAGATAATTTAGATTTTAAGGATCTGGTTTGATAATGGGGCTTCAGTCTTCTCCTGCGATATAAAGGACCTTTGTGAATAAAGGTCCTATAAGTAAAGGTGAGAGCCTTAAATTGGATCTTCTTGAGGACAGAGAGCCAGAGAAGATGCCAGTGGTGATGAGAAACTAGCACATTTGGAGCAATCTTCAGATTAGACATGTGGCACAGTTTTGGGTTGTTTGAAGCCATTGAATTAGGAAAGCAGGCAGACCTAAACAAAGGCTTTTGGTGTAGTCCAGTCTCTTTTCTGTCAATCCTTCAAGATCAGGTGTGCATCCTCCAGAGAGCCATCAGGGTGGCAAAGCAAGTGACAGACAAAGACTTGATTTGAGGCTCAAAAGTGAGATTGGAATCAAATTTTATCCCCGGGTTCCTTGTAACTGGAGCCGGGGAAGAAGGTGTACCTAATTCTGAAGGCCAATAAATGCTAGCATCTGGAGAGGAATTGGTGCCAAAGAAGAGGATCATGTTTTTTCAGAATTAAGTTTCAGGCAGCTTCCATTCATCCAATTCCACAATTCCCTTCAAGCAGGGCTCAAGGTTGCTGGTGCGTTTTCATGAAAAGCCAGGAAAGTCTGGAAGTCATTCAGGTAGGAGACCACCTTCTCCCCCCCAGGACTCAGCAAGTTTAGCCAGAGGCTCCAGGTAGATATTTAAAAGTGTAGGGCTGAGCGCCAAACCCTGGGGCACTTACCACTCTAGAGGCCTGGATGAAGAGGTGAAAGGAGGCAGGAAGACTGCTTGAGAGCGATCTTTCAAGAAGGGATTGAGCCAGAGCAGAGCCTGGTCTCTAATTTCAATCTTCTTGAGTCTGTCTAACATGATAGCATTGGAAACAGTATTGAATGCTGAGGACAAATCCAAAAGCATGATGACAACTGGGGTGCTCCTGTCCAGATTTTCCATAATGAATACTGAAATTTCAAATAGGGCTGACTCGGTACTGTAACCTGCATGAAACCATGATTATGATTTGTGCAGAAGGAGGTTAGACTCTAGAAAGTAAGATAACTGCCTGCTGACCCTTTTCTCTAAACGTTTAGCAATTCTCAGAAGAAGAGAAATCTCCCTGAAGTTGCTTACAACTTTTTGGTTGGCATGTGGCTTGTTGTATAATTATCCTACTTTTATTTCTATTGTTTCTTCTGTGTCTTACCTGTGTCATGCATTCCAGAATGTAGATGGCTCTGGCTCTTCCGAGTGTTCTAGGTGGAGACAGTTTGTGCCTGGCCAGCTTGTGGTGAAGATGCCTTCTGTTTATCTCATTCAATAAACCTGCTCAACTACACAAGAAGTCTCCAAGAAGTTTACTACAATTTTGGCGACGCTTTGATGCTGGTCAGCGATCCTTCTGAAGACTTGCAACGATTCCTGTTGAATTTCCTGGACATTGTTTTGGGTGTAGAGCAGTGTACAGCAAAGGATCTTCAAAAAAAAAAGGAAAGAACCCATTGTGTACAGGTTTCGCCATCTTTTGTTAACTCCTGAGTAATTTCACTCTGCCAAAAGATACCAATTTCGGCGAAATCGTGAGTACCATCGGCCTAGCGCGAGCGCATTGCAAGAACATCTCTAACGGCGATCGTTGATTCTCCTGCACTAGCTCCTACGTCACTCTTCCCATTATTGAAATCACCTAGGATACTGGAAAACCTTCAGCCGGCAGTGCATGCGTTCCAAGCCTCAATGTTACGAGTTCCAAGCCTCGTTTTGGTTTTTAATTAGTGGCGGCCATCTTAGCTCTCAATCTTAATGTGTTTCAAGCCTCATTTTCAGTAGAATTCCTGCGGCGGCCATTTTAAGTACCAACAACGCGAATAAAACATTAAAACAACTATAATACTGTGTTTCAAGCCTCGTTTTCAGTAGAATTTCTGCAGCAGCCATTTCAAGTGCTAATAACGCGAAGATCACATTAAAACAACTACAATACTTCTTCCTTCAAAGTACCATGTTTTTAACATATCAAGAAGACGAAATTACCTTGAATTAAAACGGATTAGAGGTATGTTCATACCATAATTACAATCCCTCGTGGTTGTGCTGGAAATTTTTCGTTTTCACTTGTTTACAATTCTAATTTTAACTGTCAGTTTTAATATGGCACAACAAATTGTATTTACATTACCTCCACAATTTCTACCTGAACCTGGCATCCCAGAGATACCTTGGGAAGACTGGTACATAATGTTTGACAATTATCTAGAGGCGCTAGATGGACAGGAATTCTCTGCGAAAAGAAAAAAAGCTATCCTTTTGAGCACGCTTGGCAAGGAAGGACAGAGAATATTCAGATTCTTACCGATAGTTTTGAGAGCTAGTGGTCAAGAAATGCCTGATGAGTTTAAGGAGGCTGTTGCAAGACTTGAGGTCAGATTCTCAAAGGAAGAGAATTTGGTTATGAACCGGTATAAATTTTATACCCAGCGCCAAAAATATTCAGAAACCATAGATGACTTTGTGGCCCGACTCAGAGAATTATCTGTTAAATGTAAGTTCGGTGCTATGAATGACGAACTTATAAGGGATCAACTAATTGTCCAATGCTCAAATAAAAAGATTCAGGAGAGGCTATGTGCGGCCAAGAACCCTTCTTTAAAAGATGCCATTGACTTGGCGAAAGTCATTGAAGAATCTAGCAAATGCATGAAAGTTCTAGATTCTCACAAGTCGTGTCCTCAACAAGAGGTCTCTGTTGTCTCTGATAAGAGAAGCTTGGCGGAGTGTGAACATTGTGGTGGAGATAATATCGCTGTGATAAAAAACAAATCCAGACCTCCAGTAAAAAAGAACTTCACGATGAATAAATTTTGCAATAGATGTGGGAGCAATAGCCATTCATCTGAAGCAAGATTTTGCTTCGCTGCCAACAAGGAGTGTCTGAAGTGTGGTAGAATTGGACACTTCTCTAAAATGTGTAAAGCTAAATCCAAGCAAAGAGTAGCTACTGTGGATGACTATAGTGATGATATCGTGACTGAAACAGAAAGACTTTTAGTCATTGATGAAGTTGATGTCATTAGAGATGATCCAAGACAAAACAGACCAAGAGCCATCTTCAAGATTGATTCCCATGAAGTGTCTTTGATGGTGGACACAGGATCACGTCATACCATTATACCTAAGTCCATATTTGACACTTTCTGGGAGGGGTTAAAGTTGGAGGAGAGTGATATCTCTCCTAAGGGTTTTAACGGTCTGAAGATTGAGATTCTTGGTTTCTTTGAATCTGAAATTGTCTTTGAGAAGAGATCTACATTTGGTAAAGTGTACGTCTCTATTGATGACCCTCCCATCCCAGGTTGGGTACATCAATACGATCTCTATATAGTCATCAATCCTAGGGCAAAGAATCAGATTATGGTCGTGGAAGATGATTCAATTGAATGTATTCTAAATGAATTTGGGTCTGTATTCAGGGAGGAGTTGGGTGAACTGCGAGGTTATGCTCACCTCATTAAACTAAAGAAGAATAGTTTACCTGTACAGCATCGAGTGAGGAGAATTACCATTTCCATTAGAAATGAAGTAAAACTCCTAATTGAGGAAATGCTTCAATCTGGAGTGATAGAACCAACAGAGTCATCAGCATGGGTTTCCCCTGTGGTCATTTCTAAAAAGGCAGACGGGAAATTAAGATTCTGTGTTGACCTCAGGGCATTGAATAAGTGTGTTGTTGCTGACACATTTTCCTTACCCAATATTGCTGAGATGGTATCCACTCTTCAGGGAGCAAAATTATTTTCTAAGCTTGACCTGAAGAGTGCGTATCATCAGGTCAAGCTCCACGAATCCTCAAAACACCTCACTGCCTTTATCACTCTAGAGGGAATCTTCCAATTCACTCGCCTTCCTTTTGGTTTGATATCGGCGGCGAGTGTGTTCCAAAGGTTAGTCAGTGAAATTTTTAAGGGATTAAAGAACGTAGTGTTCTTTCAAGATGACATCTTGGTTTTTGGAGATTCGGTGGCCAATCACAATCATGTCCTCAAGAATGTGTTGCATAGAATTTGGGACACTGGTCTTACTTTGCGTAAGGAGAAGTGCTCCTTCTTGTCCAAGACATTGAATACTTGGGACATGAAATTTCGGTTAACAGAGTTAAACCAAAGAGAGATCTCCTTGACGCAATACGTTCTGCACCTTGTCCCTGTGATAAGGACCAATTGCGGTCATTCATGGGGTTGATTGAATATTATTCAAAATTTGTGGAGAAATTTTCTGAGAAGACCTTGCCTTTGAGAGCTTTGCTAAAAAAAGGTTACAAATTTATTTGGGGACCTGAACTTGAAATGTGTTTTAACAATATCAAAGATGCTATTTGTAGGACAAAGGTTCTTGCACCTTTTGATACAAACAAAGTCTCCACTTTGTTGGTCGATGCTAGTGCATGTGGACTCGGTGCTGTCCTGTTACAAACGCATAAGGATGGTGAGAGGCCTATTGCATTTGCTTCGCGCACTCTTTCTCAATGTGAACAGAATTATTCTGTCATTGAGAAAGAGGCTTTGGCGGCTGCATGGGGTGCACATCATTTTCGACCTTATTTGTGGGGTAAACGCTTTAACCTAAAGACTGATCACAAACCCCTTATCCGAATTCTTTCCCCAGGTGGTGCAGGTTGTAGTTCTCCAAGGTTAGCGAGGTTAGCTTCCAAGCTTCAAGAGTATCATTTTGACATTTCTCACATTTCAGGTTGGAAGAACTTTCAGGCAGATTGCTTATCTAGACTGGCTGTTCCGTCTAGTGATGTCTCTAATGTTGGTTTTAGTCTAGAGGGTGTGGAAGAAAATATTGCTTGGATTGATGATGTACTTTCTCTTGGTGAGAGTTCTTTTTCTCGTGTTGACTGGGTTGAAGCTATGTCTAGAGACAGTGTTATGCAAGAAGTTATCCAGTTGATTAAACTGGGTTCGCGTAGGGAGAGTTGTGTGCACGTTTCTGTGCGTCCTTTCTTAAAAGTCATTGATGATCTATCTGTCTGTGAAGACACTGTAGTGATGCGTGGAGATAAATGTGTGCCTCCTGCTGATTTGAGGTCAAAGCTTATTTCTATAGCACATGAGGGTCATCTTGGCCAGACTTTAACGCAACAAAGACTCAGGCTTAATTTCTGGTGGCCTGGGATGGATTCTATGGTTTCTTCCTGGGTTGAGGATTGTCACACGTGTAAAGTAGGAGAGAAGAGATTGAAGATTTCTGTTGGGTCTGAGGTTGGTGCGTTGCAATTTCCTGAAGTCCCGTGGCATACCATCTTTCTGGATTTTATTGGCCCTATGGTGGAATTACCTCTGTCTCAGAGGTTTGCTGTTGTCATTGTAGATTGTCATTCTAAATGGTTGTCCGTGGAGTTTCTAAAAGATATCACTACTGATACCACCATCAAACATTTAAAATCTTAATTTTTTTGGGAGGGTTTTCCTATTGTCATCATTACTGACAATGGCACGCAGTTGGTTTCACATGATATGCAAACCTTTTTAGCTGACTGTGGTGTTTCTCATCACAGAACCTCTCTCTACAATCCCCAAGGGAATGGTTTGTGTGAGCGCTTAAATAGATTGGTGAACGGTACTATTCAGATGGCTCTTTCCAATGGCTCTTTTGTTTGTACTCTTGTGCGTGAAATGGTTAATGCCTACTGTACCACCCTTCATGGTACCCAGCTCAAGTCTCCCTTTGAGCTAATGAGGGGTAGAGTTCCAAACATTAAGTTGATTCCTTCTTGGCTAAAAGGATTAGTTCTTCAATCTGATCTAGCAAAAAGTGCTTGTGTGCCTGTCTCTGCTTTTAGCTCTTCAAGTAAGGGTTCTGTGGGGCAGGTATCGAAAGTGGTCTCTAGCAAGCTTGTTAAGGGTGACCTGGTGAAAGTGAAGTCAGGCAGAGTTTCTGGTGGCTTATCGAAATTTCGTGGTCCCTTTACTGTAAAAATGGTTTATCCCCAGTATGTTGTTCTTTCTAATGGAGAGAAATGGAACTTAAGGAGGGTGGCTCTCTATCAGAAAGCTAGTTCTGTGTCTGGTTCTTCACCTGCTTCTTCTGTTCCTACCCAGGATCAGAGTTCTCGTGGGAGTGACTGTTCAGGTTACATGTTTATTTCTTCTCATGCTACCGCACCTGTTCCTGTGCATACTTTAGGAAGAAGTAATGGTGGGGGTGATGCTCCTGATTCCCAGCGTAGGTACAGACACTCGGATCAGTCTGTTCATCTTTCTGGTCCCAGTTCTTCTTTGTCTGTTTCCAGGCCTCAAAGATGCCGTAGACCTCCTGTGTATCTTAATGATTTCTGTTGTGATTAGTTTTGTTCAAAGGGGTGACGTGTGTCCCTTTCAATGCTTCAATATTTTACTTTAGTTTTCTTTTGACTTAACATATCTTTAGTTTAATTCTGTTTTAAGTTTCTTTTCAATGATAAAGTTTTATTTTGACTTTAAAGTTGTTTTTGTTCAACGAGAGGAGATGTGTTGTATAATTATCCTACTTTTATTTCTATTGTTTCTTCTGTGTCTTACCTGTGTCATGCATTCCAGAATGTAGATGGCTCTGGCTCTTCCTAGTGTTCTAGGTGGAGACAGTTTGTGCCTGGCCAGCTTGTGGTGAAGATGCCTGCTGTTTATCTCATTCAATAAACCTGCTCAACTACACAAGAAGTCTCCAAGAAGTTTACTACATGGCTTTTGGAACAGAGGGAGCAATAGTGCTTGTTTCCAATTTTTAGGAACCATTCGTGATTCAAAAGAAGTATTCATCAATTTGTTAAGGGCAGGGTTGACAACAGCAGTGGAGAGATTTAGAATCACAGGAGGACAGGGGTCCTACGGGAAACCACATTTGCATAATGCGAGTTCCACCACTGAATCTTCCGGGGAAATGGGCTCAAACCTCGTGAGACTAGGAACTGAACCCCCCAGCCCTGGAGGGACCTGCATAGTGAATTGCTTGTAACTGTTCTAGATTTTCTTAAAGAAGAACTCGGAAATCATATGCAAAAAACAGAAATTAATGTGAAGACTTAAGGACATCACAAAATACATCACTGATGAATTGCTGAAACAGGGCATGGCTAATGCCTAACCTGAAAGTCATTAAAAAAATTGAATATGACCATAGAAAATATTAAATGTTTTCGTCCATTCCAATGTATACTATATTGTTTGTTTCTCATAGATACGGCTTGAAGAATAGAGTGGTAGTCCAATAGGATGGAAATGAGAGGAAGAGGATATGGATTCCTGATGATAATAAAATGCATGTCTCACAATTAATACTGGGGCAAAGTTTGCCATGAATTTTGTTACAAAAACATCTGGGCCTCCCACCTATGTGACTTTTAGTTACGAATTGTATTTCAATCAGACAATCATGGTCCCTATGCAGCAACAAGTGCTCCACTGCATATGCAATGACAATATCTTGATAAATTGAAGCAAAAAAACACTTGGTAGGAAACACACCAATAATTGTGTAATGGGCACCTCCTTGCTTTGGAAGCATCTGGTAAGATACCAGACTTAGTCACTGATCAGCGAGGAGTGGGTGGGAAATAAAAAATATAGTCATACCTAATTTGTAAAAGAATAAGTGTCAGGGCCCAAATGTATGCTCAGAAGTGCACATCAGGCACTATTGGGGTGCCAAATACTGAAAATGCATAGTCTTGAAACCACCTCATGCCTCTTTAATTCACCACTAGAAACTCTCTGTCTCTTTATCTTACTCTTGAGCGTTATATGTTATCAATGCATTCTGTCTTTGTCACAGTTTTTCCATCTTTAACTTCCTCCTTCTCACCCGCTTTTGTGTTTTTCTCTCTTTTGCTCTGGATCAAGTCTATATAGGAAAGATAAGAGAGCCACCAATGTAATGAGTGTGCTGGCCCCCACTGGCAACCACTGGCTCAAATTAAGCTCTGGTCATAGGTGTATTGATATTTGTAAGCCATAAGCATTAACTAATGTTTTTTAACATCAATATATAAACTATTATTCAATTTAAAATTAAAAACACAATTTATGACAACTGTAGTTTTACCTTTTTTTGTTAAATTTAAAATAAATTATTTTCAACATGAAGTATATTTAACAAGTGCTAATGAAATACATATAAAGAGAAAACATAAGTAAAAAATGTTACACCTAGCATCCTTCGCTTGGTTTCCCCTGTCTTTTTGCCTCTACCTCCTGCATTTTTGACTGTGTTGTAGACTTTGTTTTTGCCGGTTTAGGTACTCTGGGCACTTTACAACTGCTGATCAATGCTAAATTGCCCTGCGTAAATTGTAATTCTGATTGGTTATCCATGATTGGCATATTTGATTTACTGGTAAGTCCCAAGTAAAGTGCACTTGGTGTGCCCAGAGCCTGTAAATCAAATGCTACTAGTGAGCCTGCAGCACTGGTTTGTGCCACCCACATATAATAATCCACATTTGTAAAGCGCACATGAGTAGCCCTGTAAAGGTGTCTCAGACCTGTCATTGCAGTGTTTGTGAGTGCAGTTTTAAACTGTCATGTTGACCTGGCAAGTGCCCCAACTTGCCAGGCCCTAACCTTCCCTTTCTCTACTTGTAAGTAATCTCTAAGGTGGGCCCATGGTACCACCATGGGCAGGGTGCAGTGTTTGTGAAGGGTAGGACATGTACTGGTGTGTTTTACATGTCCTGATAGTGAAATGCTGCCAAATTCGTTTTTCGCTAAGCAAAGTCCTAACTCTCCCATAGGCTGTCACTTGAGCTTCCATGTAACATTTTACAAGTGTAACTTTCAATTAGGAACAGCTAGAGATTTGGAGTTTGGGCTCTCTGAGCTCAGAATTTAATAACGCGTCTTTTAGTAAAGGTGGCTTTTAAGTTCTATGTTTTGAAAATGCAGCTTTTGGAAAGTGTTTAGAAAAAAGAGGTAAACCCAGTAACACAGGGACCTGAGCAGGACAATATTTATCATAAAAGGTGGTCCCCTTGGGGGAAGTGTAGCCTTGGACTTCAACAGCAATAGCGATATATAGAGAATTAAACCGATCGTATTTTGACTATGCAATAAGTAAATTCATTTATTTAAATAATAGGCCAAAAATGGCACAGCATTCATACTTTATCTTTTTAGGTTTTTTTCATTTTGCATTTTTGAAAAATTCTTAATAAATTAAAGGTTCGGGTGCTCCTATAATTTGTTGGCGCAGTGAAAGTGAATATAGTGACTAAGTGGTGTGCTTATGTTACATACAGAATATGTACATGTGACTGATTGTGACAGTACATTTTTACAGACAGCACTCGCAGAACAAATGTCAGAAAACAATTACATTTTAAAATCAGTCCACATAGAGTATTTGTTGACGTTTCGACCATGATGGAAACTCATTTAGGTTGGGGCTGCGTCTGCCTGTAGGAACCCTTTGCTGCAGACAAAGCCCCAACCTAAATGAGTTTCCATCGCAGCTTACCAGACTCAAGCACAGTTCTGCAGAGGCGACCACACTCTTATGATTTCCCACTAGGTTGTTTCCACTACTGGGGATAATGGATATGAAGCAACAGGCACCCAACATTGTGTTGTAATTTGTGCAAGTATCAATTCCTTCATCTATATCTCTGATACTTAAGGGAAGTCTGCTGCCGGTGATTCATGCCCTAAGAGAGCACAGACCGTTATAGGCTTCATAATTTTATTTACCTGCCAGGTTCGATACCCTACAAGAAAACCGTTTTGCACAATACTTTTGCATACTTGAAGAAGACAATTTCCATTACCCCTAAGCGATTGAGTACTTTTGAACCACTCTTTGAGCATTTACATTAAACACAGGATATAGAGCCACGAACAAAAGAAAAATCTACAGATTTCATGACACAGCCTAAATGAAAAGTGGCTCCTGATTATCAGTGATTATCCATGCTTATGGGTCAAATGACCTAGATTTACCTGTGTCTCCCTTTTCTACTCTATCTCGATGATGACCCCATTTTAAAACACTACACTGAGGGGTCGAACCGTTGACAAATACTCTGTGTGGACTGATTTTAATATTTCATTGTGTCGTGTGACACTCATTCTGGCTGTGCCATCTGTAACAATGTACTTTAACAATCAGTGACATGTATATATTCTCTATATATCACTATTTCTGTGGAAGTCCAAGGCGACACTTCCCCCATGGGGACTACCTTTTATGGTAAATACTTTTATAAAGTGGATATTTTCTTGATTACCCATCCTTTACCTCTCTCTGTCTGTGGAATCAACGTCTGATTTAAACTGGCAGGGGCCTGTTTGTGCATTCACTCTGGATAGTCACACAAAGAGAGATGAGGTGTGTCCCATATCCTGACGACCCATCATTATGATAATGAGTCTTCCTGAGTATGAGTGGTGGGAGGAGTTGTCACTGACACCTGAACAGGGCTTTGCATGTCCTCTCATAATGCCGTCTCCACCTCTCTGGAGTGCAAAAATAAATGTTTTAAATTGTTTGTAAAATAATGATGGCACATGGATTTAGAGCACAGATTTTTGAGGGATGCTGAAACGGCAACGTAGTTTTCAAGCAACTTTTCCTGCCACAAAAATTGCATGCAGTAAATTCAAACACATTAAAATCAGATGCAGTAAAATAATTTCTGACGGACCCAAAAAATGCACATAATCAAGTGATCTTTCTACCCCACTGATGATTTTACCAGCTTCTGATGGTAAAATTGTGGGCAATTTTACCTCTTCTTTACCACTGATCCAGCACATCTTTTTATATCAGTAAGTTCTGGTGCAATCAACAAACTTGCCACTGTCAAAGTAATCTTTATTGCATGATCAATAACAATCTTTACAATATAAGGTAAAAAACATTAATGCTTGAAATCCATAAAATACCATAGTAGTTATTTAAAAACTGTCTTAGGGTCAGATGTAGGTAAATTCAATCTAGCGAGTCCTAAATAGAGATTTTCACCGAATAGCTATTAAGGACTCTGTAAATTGAATGTAGGTAGGAATCGCTAAAATATTAGCGATTCCTTAAGAACGAATCGCTAATTGAGATTCGTTAATTGGGAAAACCTAGTCATTCATTCCTATGGTCTAGGAGGCCCATAGGAATGAATAGGAAGATATTCACTATTTGTGATTCAGTATTAAAGAATCGCAAATAGCGGGAGCTATTTCGAGGGTGCCAGGGTGTCAAAAGGACACCCTGTTGCCCCCCTGAAATGTGCATGTGTGCACATGTGGGGCACATACAGGCCCTTTTTAAAAAAGCAAAAAAGTGATTTTTTTAAAGGAAATCGCTTATTACCATCAACTTGAAGTTGGTGGTAATTAGTGATTCCTTAAGGCTGAAATGCACTTTTTTGTGCTACTTACATTGTATTTAAGGAATCGCAATTTCTGATTCCTTAAATGCAAGAGCAAAATAAGGAATCGCAATTTTGCGATTCCTTATTTTGCAAGCAGGTTTAAACTCCCCTACATTGCTCTCAGCCAAATACTGGTCTGTAACGCAGAAATTCTGTGAATTTATGCGTTACTGCTCAGTATTTTGCCACCTACATCTGGCTCTTAGTGTGTAACCTACTGGGTAAGGGGCTAAGATCAAGGTGTACTAGTACCATCTAAATTTAGTAGGAGTAAACAAGTACAAAGACAGTGACACAGAAAAGGAAAAAGCATCTTGACATCTTTGATCTGCGCGGAGTTTATGTCACTTAGAGCAATTCATTATGAGCTTACCAAGTATCTCAGACTAAGCAATCATGCCCAATGTTTAGAAAATAGCGACCTCCAGTCTCTGTTTCATAAGATCAATGTATTTGCCAAGTCCACTGGCTCTGTCATGCTGAACTCCAAATTTGCTGCCTTGTTGCAAGTTTGGGAACCATGAGCAATAAATAGGGGTTTTAACAGTCTGCTGTGCGATGAAAGAAGTGCAGTGCAGCAACAAAGCAGGTCGTGAAGGATTCATTTATAAAGTGGCAGAGTGAACTGTTTCAATTGCCCCGAAAGATCTCCATTTTGGGTTAAGATCCTTGATTTATAGACCCATTAACCTGGCAAAAAGGATTTGTTTAAGCACCCTTTATAGAGTGCACTTGACAGATTGGCCAGCGGTCTAAGGAAATCCGACTGTGCGCTAACAGAGCTCTCAAGTTGTTGGCCTTATTCATGCACTTTCCTTGGATAGTCTTCTAGATTCTTTTTTCACTGCATGTTTTAGTATGGCACACAAGAGTTGTAGGGCGTTTAATGCTTCTGGTCAATTTGAAGGGTGTCAATTGTGAGTTGTAGGTGTTGTGAGTAAGGATTCCAGCTTTGGCTGAAAATGGGCCACAGGGCTGATTTCATTGTATTGGCCTCCACCTTGGTTATTCTGTGGTAGTAACAAAGGTCACAATGCTCACCAACACTTGAGCCATCAGACCGATTTCCATACTTATCATGCAGTTCCATAGATAAAGAGAAAGGCTGAAGACCCTTTTGTAAGCCTTGAACTGGTATTTGTCCACGGTACATACTAGTTGACCCAGGTAAGCCTTGAGGCCGTAGGTAATCGTTGGCAGCAAGGTGACTGCCAGGACCCGTCTAATTAAGCCAGTGGACCGACTTTCCAGAGATCTATTTAGTTTGCTCACATTGATCATGATTGCCTCAGCTTTTGTGAGGGCATATCTCAGTTGCTTTGTATGTCCATCTTTAGTGGTGGGCCACACACCCAGATAGTTGTAGGAGGCAGCAATTTCTATTAGTTGTGCCCCGGCACCACCTGTAAGTTGATTGTTTGGGTGGGTGGCCAAAGACGAGGATTTTGGTCTTTGAACCATTTGCAGCCATTTTGTTAGCAATGTTGTAATTGTATAGTACATTCAGTGCTCCTGCAATCCGATTCTTGAATGATCCTCCACATATTGCATTATTGGAATCTTGGATCTCCAAATCTTCGGATGGATAAGGTTGGCATGTTTCAATCCTGCACCGATGTCGCCCATGTAATGATTGAATGAAAGGGGCGCAAGCACACATCCCTGATTGAGGGCTTTTTCGATTGTGATCTTCATAGAGACGGTCTTAGATGTTAACTTGACTCTAGCCAAGGTGGAGGTGTATATAGATGTAATTGCTTGGAGAAAGATGTTCAGGATGCCCCATTCTTGGAGCGTTGTCCATAAAATGTTCCTGTCTACCCAATCGAATGCAGCAAGATGGTCCACGAAACAGGCAAAGAGTGGGAGTTGCTTCTTACTCTTTGTCATGTAAGACAGTAAGGAAAGGGCTATAATGTTGTCCAGTATTGAGGAATTTGCCCTAAAACCTAATTGTGTGATTGGGATTAAGTTGTTAGCTTCTGCTTAGACTTTACGTTTTTAAGGAGGGTGGATACTTAGGCCTTAGCTTCGATGTTCAGAAGGGCGATCAGGTGGTAGTTGAACAGATCAGTCCTGTCGCCCCTTTTGTAAATGGGATTCAAGATAGCTCCCCTCCAGTTCTCTGGAACCTGCGCAGTTAATTGGCAACTTTGGTAAAGTGGAAGCAGTATAGTGGTCCATAGCTTGTGATCACTTTTAAAGAACGCAGTAGGTATCTCATTTGGGCAGGGTGCCCATTGTGTCCGATCTTTTGCAGAGTTCTGGAATAGTCAGGCGACAAAAGCTAGGACTCCTGGTACCTGAATTCAGGGCAGTCAATTTGGGCCACCAAGTCCTCATCAGGTACAATCACGGCTGCATATAGGTATTGAACATGAGTGATGCACTTGAATTTGGAGACGGCATTCACTCTTGTTGTTACAGGGCATGTTTTCTTCATTAGATAGCTCAACAGATCACCCAGTTCCGGTTTGCTCATCAGCGAATACACATGCAGACATTCCCCTTCAGTATGTTAATGCTTGGCTGACAAAACCACCCATTTGTGCTGTCTTTTCAAGGTTTCCAATCTTGTTCGCAAATGTGCTCTGGCTATGGCTCTACGTTCCCGTTGACAAGTTATTTGGAGCCTCTGTAATCTCTGTTTTCTTGCCGTAATGTGGGAATTGATTAGTTTCTTTAGGCCCCAGTTATCGAAGACAGTTACACCAATTAGGGTCTTGAGGTGCATGCCTCTTGTCGAATCGCAGGCGTTGAGTTTTTGCAAGTTCACTGGGCCTCATTTAATCCTTCTGATTGGGTTGTGTCTTTCCTCACCCGTGGATTTGGCATTTGTCTTAAAGTTTTTGATCCTGTTGGTACTGACATTGAAGTTGGTGATAAGTGGAAGATAGTTGCTCTCTGAACATGACAGAATGTTGAATCAAGCTACAGCACCCACTGTCCTACTTGAGGTAATCATATCATCCAAGGTGCTATTCATTCAAGTATTTTTGGTATTTGAGTGGCAGAGAATTGTTTTAAATTATATGCTGGTTGGAGCTCAGGCTATGTAGTTGAAAAAGGGCGGCCAACAAATTGTCATCAAACAACATAAGCTAAAGTGTGCACTATGAATGTATCAAATGTGGCTTCTTTATGTTGATATGCTGCCACATGTTAGCACACATATTAGTATTGTAACACAAAGATTAACATATGATTAGTAATCATTATGGAGCATTATATTCTGCTGCTTCACCACTTAACTTGTAATCAGTGCCTTAGTGTTACACATGTAATACTCTCAACAAGTTGGCATCCAACCAACTGAGAAAAAAAAGCCTAAAATCAAATTTACAAATAGGTGGTACAAAGAGACCTGGCTAAAACAAGAAGAAAAGATCAGAACATGTAATGCAAATGATGTTATACCCAGTTGGAATCAGATACAATCACCAGCAATTTTCAAACTAGGGTATTACAATTACATCATGGAGTCTCCAACTCAAGCTAGGTAGATCTTTAAAATCTTTCATGAAAAGTTAAATGCTAAAGTTGCAAAAAATTGCATTGTACCTCACTGCTGGAAATATTTGAGACTATACTTTTATATATTTGTGAATCCATCACTAACAATACAATTTACAGTACAGTCGCAATATTTACTATTTCTCATCAATAAGGCCAAATGTTCTCGTTGTATTAAGTTTGGAAATACGTTTATTAAGCTTCAATAAAGATACAATCAAACAATGCTTTACATTCTCAAGTATAAATTCATAAAAATTTGAAGTAAGTTACAATTGGTTAGGGAGGGAGGAAAAAGGAAGGTGTATACATGATTCATAATAAGAATGGTCTGATAAGTGCAGAGAAAAAGTAACAATACATATATAATAATGTGTATTAGTATACAGTGACATTGTCATAATTGGAAAGTCATTGAGGTTGGAGAACTTCTTCACTATGTGAGGGTGTACAAGATGGTTTTGCATATTTGTATAGAAAATGTGTGGCTGAGGTCCACAAGGCTTTCCGTTTCAAAATTAATGATGCGTGGTGCATAAAAGTAGTATCTAAAAAGATAATCCTAATGTCAAGTCTAATACTTTTGCATCCATTGAAACATCTATCCATTCATCAGATATACATGGGTGAAAAGTAGGTTTACTCATTTTAATGCAGCACAGTAACTACATTTGCAGTGCCACATTGCACAACATTTCAAAATTGCCAACAGTCATCTGCTAACAATGGCACGCTGCTACTGTGATCCCTTGTGCTGGTGCTTTAATCAGGCGGCCGTACCTGATCCACAGTCTCGCACCATGGTGCATATATGCGTGTTCACTGTCTAGCATAGGATTTGTACTGGAAGCATAGAATAGAATTTCAGTCCACATTCTTATTCCTGGAGACATTTCAGATCAGGGCCCGCTTTAGCACTGGTGGCGCCCAGTGCAACAATGTTTTTTGGCACCCCCCCAATGACCACTTCCGCGATGGATTCCCTCCCTACAATCCTTTAATTCTCTCCATAACCCCGCTCACAGATGCATTTCATTAATTTTATAGTGTCACTCATAAAAGTGAAGGGTATCAGAGCACTTTACATAACACAGACATTACACAGAGACAATGAACCATAGGTGTGGAAATCAGTGTATAGTAAACGTTACATAAGACAGAGGAAAGCAAGGGGTACATTCACATGACATCCATACAGGTAGGCGGTATAGTTGAAGAGTATTTGGTCTGGAGAAGCACAAACTCTGAATTTAAAATGTAACACTATAGATTGGGGCTCTCTTTGATAACAAGAACTGATTTGTACCCAAATGAACCCTATTTGCAACATCAGAATAATGAAAGTCTGGGGAAAAAATCCATACGCTCTAATCTATACCTTGAAGTCTGCACGCAGTTCTTTGACGACAGTTAATAGCTCACTGTAAACTGCAACTAACAAAAGGAAGTCTCTGACAAAAGCAGTAACCCACTGACTTGTTTACATAATATGCACTTTGTGATCTTGATAGAGTGCGCAGGTCACCCGACTATAACTTTACTATATGCACATTGGGCCCATAAATTTCAATACACCATATTTATTAATTGGGTAACCTTTCACTCTACTACCAGTAACCCTTTTCCTTCCTATTGTATTTTCAATGTACCCGACTTACCACTCCACTGCTACGGGTACCTAATGACCAACATGGATCAGGGAGCAAGCTGTAAAAGAAAGGCAGACACCAAAATACAAAAATACTTTTTACTAAATTGGCACTCATATAATAACCACAAACTCAGAAAGTTTAAAAACCTTTATCTAGTTTTCGACAGATTCTGAAAGCATAAGGTTTACAGCAATTAAACTGTCAATAACTAGGATTATAAAGAGCACATATCCATATAGGAAATAAATCAGACTAACCATTTAGGACTCTAAAGGAAGGTAAGAACAGGGAACATGCTAGTAAGAATTTTCAGGAATTTAGACTAGACGTAGAGTGACTAAAGGATGGGGAAAATAAGGTACATGCTAGAACATATACCCTTCAAAATTGGGCACAGTATGAGAATCTACTCAGTCTATGGAGACTTGAAAAGTAACATGTAACTATAGGGAAGGTAAAAGTGGAACACGCTAATATTTCAGAGCAATCACTTTATTTAGCTAAAGGAAGGTAAAAAAAGGAACATCTATATTTCATGAACTGTATGCAGGAACGTACTTAAAGGATAGGGAAAAATTGGAACACGCTAGTATAACAACTATAAGGTATGACTTTTTCATTTGTCAGTGCGAAAGGAAAGCATGGAAAATCAATATGCGAGATCACGTCTTTATTAAAGCAAAGAAAGAAAATGAGGATGCAGAAAAAGGTTCCCCAGCACTATATTTACCTAGAACGGTGTGAAGACCAACCCTGGCCACGGGTCAGTTAAGGACAGGAGAAACCCCATGGAAGGACAGTCACCAGTAGGCCAGCAGGTGCAGAATGGACACCCCAGGACAGGACAGGAAAACCAGATTAGGATCAGGATGGGACCATCAAGGAAAAACCAGCACCCGCAGTTCGGTAGCAACGCCTGCGCTACACCCTCTCTGCAGCTATCAGTCAAAACCCCGATTGGGTTATCGAATTCCCCAGCAAAGTCCTCCGCCAGCACTTAAGGTTCTTAAAACCCTGTTTGGGTCTGTGGAAATTTCGGACAGAGTGCTCCGCAGCGCTCTGTAACAGTCACCTATTCAGTGCATTGGGTCAGTGACAGGTCAGCTATTCGGACAAGTCGGACAATTTCTCTAGCTAAATCTAGGCTAGTTATACTGTTTTTGGGTCAGTGTACCACCCCCCAAACGTTGCAAGTGTAAGAATCCCCAATTTAGATTGGTCCTCAAGTAGGACAGGTCAACACACCAACCAGGATTAACTTCTACAAGCCCAAATTTGCATCTTTTGGGACCGCCTATTGAATTTGGGGTTCCCAAGACATGTGCTCTTCTCCTAACAATGCCTAATACAATTTAGTATACAATTGTTACAACTGCAGTACAGTTCAGCTTCGTCCTGCTGGGTCGCAGGTCAGTTCTCATGAGCATCTTGACTGTGGCTGCCAACTGGCTGAGTTCCACTGGTACAAGGTTTTCTTCCCTCTGCCAGGGTGACATGTGTAGTAGGGACTTCTAAGATGGAGTTTCATGTACTTCCCCGGCCCAAAAGACTCGCCATATGAAAAGTAAAGGAAAACAATTTAGAACATAGAAATAAATGAATACACTGTATACCAGGAATCCCTATATGACTCCCCTTACTTTATATTAACTATAGCATTAAGATTAGTGCAAAACCGAACAGCAATGCAGAAAGCGGCAGAGCAAGCTTCAGCATGTGAGAACACAAAGCGGCCATTTTGAAGCTAGTGCGCAAGCGCAAAGATTCCCACCAGAACTGCGAGTACGTCACGTCATGTGAGTGTGACCGACGCATGCGCAGACGAAACTCCTGCCAAGCAGCGGCCATTTTAGTGGCAAGCGTTTTAATATAAGTAAACACATAAGCAAGCGTCACTGGGACACCCAAAATGTCAGAATAAATGGGAAATTAGTAAAACAAACAGATTGATTTAGTTCATTAGGGTTATTCGAGGTTCTTGAATACGAGCAAGTCGCTTTACGTGCGAATCCTTGCTCCATCAATCTGAATGGTACATGTTCTTTGCAGCAGGCATATTAACACTCTGCGCTACCTTACCATGAATGAAAACTTCCATGAGTAAAAACTTCTACTAGACAAAACTCTGATCTCGCCAGGAAGAACATTTATCACCAAAGTTTTCCTGACATTTTAATAGTTGACTGAAAATTGCTGGAGGGCAGTAACGCAGCAGCAGGTGCTTTTAAGCAAACAGGCGACCCCATGTGAAGTCAGTACCCGGTGCAGTGGCTCCGGTTGTACCACCCTAGAGCTGACCCTGTTTCAGATGTATCCCACACATTGGACGTGTGCTGTCCACATCAGCACAAGTGCAATGTGTGGATTATTTTCTAAGGTATGTAAACCTTTCCCCCTGTTTATTTCTGCTTCAAGGGGGCATTAGTTTTTATTGCAAAGCCCAATCTTGCTAACTCAGTAGTTTGGGCTACTAACCTAAGGGTGTTTACACTGATTAACTTGAATGTGGCCACAGTACCAACACCTTAGAACAGCTCAAAGCACTTTTGTCCTAAGAAAAGGATATCTTTCCAATGCACATTAACTTTTGCACTGGAAAGCATATCACAATGTATCACTTTGTATCAGGTAGCACCACTTTCTGATTTGGTAAAACCGTATTAAACCTATGGGATAGAGAAGCACAACAAGACAAGCAAACCACAAATCACAGTGAACCCATAGTATAAGAGCAGAGCAGAGCAGAGCTTTAGTGTGTTTTGCTTTAGACAGTTTTACGACAGCTGGATGAAGAACCAACAAATTATGGCCAATGTCTGCGTTCTTCTTCTACCTCTTGCTCTAGTAAGGTAGTGATAGGTAGGTGGGTATACGTGGATTGTATCCTTCCGTACATTACATGCCCCTAACCACTTGGAGTTCCAATGGGACACTCTCTTGTCTCTCGCCGTGGTTATGAATACCAACGCAGGTAGCTGTTACTCCTTTTCGACGGCCCTTCCTTTTTTGTTGATAATGGACGTAAGGAAAAAAATATTTCTTCAGTAATTCAAAACGACTTTAAGTTAATTTACAAGATTATAGGAAGTGCGAGACACAGAACATAAAAACGTGACTTAAAAGGGAACACCAGCATGGTTTTCCGATCACCGCTCTTCATGAATGTTAGTGAGCTTTGACAGAGCAAAGCGAGATGAATATTGATCCAATAAAGCCACCGTTATGAGACAAACTCAGTTCTTACAGCGCTCATGTACTGGAGCATTACAAGCGCTTTACCATAATGCACAGATTAACGGGATGCTGTGCTGCTTGCCATGAATTCTATTGTAAATGAATAAAATATGAGTGCTGCTAATCCACCGGAATGGAAACAGCAATTACAATGAAATAACACTTAATGTGTGCATTTATTTTCTTGGGAAAATAATAAAGATGATAACTATCGCCCATCAAGTGCATCATTAACCACTCAGCGATAGTAATCTGTGATCCGGCTAAACAGAAAAAAAATAACTCAAATCTAATAGAGCTCACAGAACTTGCGCAGTCCCAAGTGCTACTTCAGCACAAGAAAGAGTTGGATGTTGTTGTGAATATATCACAGTAACGCTAAATTTTTTGGGTTTCTGTAGTACTGCAGATTTTGTTCAGGCTTGGTACATTTATAGGTTAGATTGAACTGTGTTAAAACTGCCCTGGTCCAATAGCCACATATATACCGCGGTATTGTGGAACGGGTGGTACAGCAGTCCAAACCTCAATTAATATATGTATATTTTGGTATGCACCAAACTCAATGTATACACTGAAGATTGTAATTCAAATGTGAGCAGGTAGGAGCCATTGCAGCAAGTATATGTTTCCCCTTAGTGCAGGAGCCCGAAAACCAGAAACGGGGTCTTCAATATCCATCGGCTGGATTTAACTTGAAATGTCCATACCCATGAGCACTTTCAAGATTTTCAAGGGTCTGAATGCTGTAAACAGGGCTTACAGGGGTAAAGCAGCTAGGCTCATAGAGTGTGTGTGTGTTTTGCCAATTGATTAACTTCCTTAACTCATGTTATTGGCTGTTTTATGATGGATATAACGGCATGGATTAGCAAATTTAGCGGCACAAATACGGAAATGTAGCGGCACAAATATGGAAATTTAGCGGCATTTTTGCGGCACTTTATTTTGCTCATAATCCTTCATTTTCAGCTTTAAAATAATGGAAACTGTTTTAGCAGAGTATTCCACTTCGAAATAGGCCCTGATGTGATGTTATTTACTGTGATGTCCCTTCCACGAACCCCTAGCATTTTAGTGAATTGACGCCCATGCTCTAGTTGCTGCCAAGACCTGGAAAGAGCTCCCCCCCAGCTCTCTACAGTCCTCTCGCCTGCCAGACTTCAGTAAGAAACTCAAGACCTGGCTCTTCAATAGAGACCATGTGCCCAGATACCCCTACGGGTGACAGTGTTGCGGTTTACAAATGCTGTTTGACTGTAACTATCAGACCACATATTTGAATTCAGTCTTCGGTTAACCTAGCCTATAATCACCTACTCTCCTATTGTGAACAGATGCAGGACCGGTCTGTCTAGAAGAGCAACCAGGAGTGGGCGGCTTTAAGGGGGGATTATTCTACTCTTTTTTTTAAAAAGAAATATTTCCATAAAAATGGTTGATGTGACACGTGTCATCCCTCCTACCTTCCTGAAGCCTGTTTGCTTGCCTTTCTTTCACACTGGAGTAGAATTTCGGGTCTCATGTGCAGGGGTGTAACACTCACTTCATGCATCCAAATTTAATGGCGCTGGGGTACTCTTAGAAGCAGCTGGGTGCTTTAAAGAACTGTATCATTAATGTATTCAAATTTTCAGCCTCTCCTCTATTTTAAGAGTCTGGCTTGGGGTGCCCAGTGCTGGATTTAGCGCAACAACAGTTAATTAGTTCAATACACATAAAAAATTACTATTTCCTGTTGCCCAGACCATTGGTATAGCTTCGGGGGACCTGAAATTGAACAAATTGTCACGCTTGCAGGAGTGAGATGGTGCGTAGGTGTGTTGTTACTATCATTGGCACGGCTGGCAGGGGCAATGTGTTGTGCAAGCTGCAGTGGCCTCTTGACGAGGGCCCTGGCACTTATGTTTTTAACACATTAAGCACTGCGGTAGCACCCTAACCCCCAAACAGTTTCCCTATCCCCGAGGGGAACTGTATCCCCTCACCCGCAGTTTGGAGGTTCAACCAGGATAATAAGGCTGCCCTTGTGACGTGTCTCTTCCCGTCAGAGGTGCCCAAGGAAGCAGTGGGGGGGACAAAGAGAAGAGCGAGGGAAAGTGAAGGTACTACAAGCAAGGAATCGGAATAATGTTGTGGAAAGCCTCTCTGCATGTGGCCTATGGTCCCTTGCATACGTTTTCTGATGTCACTTCGATGGAATGACCCAGGCCTCCGTGCTTTGACCCCAGGCTCAGGGTGATGTGCGGTGCGCGCCAGTGGCAAAGCTAATGTGCATGAACGTTCATGCAAGGAAGGGCATGGGGCACTGGCGTCTGGTTGAACTGTGAGATGCAACAATAATCGGGGTTCTGTGGGCCCCCCGGGCATCTGGGTGGCAGTGCAGCTTCACCAATGGAAGGGGCGCCCCTGGTCAGCGCTTTCTGTTGTCTTAGCTTTACCCCGGCACTTGCCAAAGACTCTTGTGCTGGTGGGTTGCGGCGGGAAGAGCCAGTTTCCCCCCTGACTCCGTGCCCAGCTCCGTGCCTCAGATTGTGCCAGTAATGCCAGCTGTCGTCATCGAAAAGGGCCTGCATGGGCAGCAGCGGGCAGCTGTCACATGCCAGTGTACAAAGACCTGACCGTGACGTGGCACTCTGCTGGGCAAAACATCACCCTCTGAATATGTTTACCATCCCAGGGCTGCACATTTGGTGTCTGATACCCAGGGCACTCCGAGCCGGAGGAGAGAGAAGTCTGTGCCTGGCATGGAGCTTCTCACAGGGCAGGTAAGGGCAGCTGGGCGGGGTCTGATTCTGAATGCTCGGACCCAGCTCTCGGCTTCCCGGCCCGAAGGCCAGCATTCCTGGCGCAGATGCAGGCCTGGGCCATAGGCTGTCAGGGGCTGGCTCTGCCATCGAGATGTTAATGCCCTGTGAGCGGATTTTTTCCAAAGTGCCGATTTCGCGGGCACTTTTGTAAAAATGCTGCGATTTTTACAAAAGTGCCGATTTTCGCGGGCACTTTTGTAAAAATCGCGGCATTTTTTCAAAAGTGCCGATTTCGCGGCAAACCGCGAAATCGTAAAATCGCGAAAACCTGGAGGGTCTGTTTAACAGTGCTTGCATTGCAAGACATAAGAGACTATTTTTGCATCTAAAATCACAGTATATACATATTCAGTTATATGTGGCATACATGCATTATATATATATATATATTCCAACCAAAGTTTTGGCGCCAAGCTGTAGTGGCCTCTTGCAGCGGCGGGCCAAGGACGGGATCGCCAACCCCTTCACATACCAACACACTCGTTCACGATTCACAAGAACGAAGTCCAGGCCACCAATAGTTTTCAAAATCCGGATTTAATCACAGCTTTACTCGACGCGTTTCGGGAATTGCCTTCCCTTTCTCACATATATTCATATATGTCTTTTTTATTCTATTTTTGTTCACTTTGTTTTTGTTCACTTCACCTGCCTTCTAAATGATTTTCTCTAAACACACGTGTGAGCCTGACCTTAGCATGGATGCGCTACCGGATTCCCCTTTTTGCAGAAAAGACAGACGACGCTCTAAAACATGTTTCAACACCATTGCTTGCTGCCAGTTTCAAAATAAATGTTTTGATTTTCTATTGTTATTATGTAATTTACATAAAAATTTATTTTTTACAGTCAGCATGCCCAGCAGCCCCTCTGCCCTGCTGCAACTCCCCCATTCTGCCCGGGTGCTGCTCACATTCTGAGCACGCCTGGAGAGATTATTGTTTATATAGCGCACCCCTTTACCAGGCTTGCCTTTTCCAAATAGCCTTTAACACAAAGATCCCTTTAGCATGATTGGTAAGTATTATATCCCCGTTTCATTTGTAAGGAACGGTTCACTGATAGAATACAGATGTCAAAAATATTGATGTTCTAAATTTTGAGAAAAACAATATAGAATACAAAAATATTGACTCCTATATCTAAACAGGTAAGTACAAAAATATTGGAAAAAAATATAGATGTAAAAAAAAATCGATTTAAATATATATATAAAACAATATATTTTAAATATTAAAAATAATTTAGATAAAATTAATTAAAATTATTATTCGTTTTCAAAATATAACAAATAAACGTAATTTAAAAAATAAACACACAAACATAATAATGTATACCTATATATATTTACTTAAAAATAATTAATAAACTATTATCTTTAATTTATTTTAAAATGTTGCAATTATATAAAAATTATATATATGTTTAGAAACGCAAGATGTATTGCTTTTGTTACTAAGAGCAATAAATCTTGCCTTTCTAAATGCAACCAGAGAGCATATTTTACTGAAGCGCTTTACAAAATTAAGTTGCCGGTTTAGCTCTACCGGCTGGTCACACCACTGTACAACGGGCGGATTTCCCAGCAGAAGCTGCAAGGACTGCAGAATATAAATATATATATGTATATATATATATATATATATATATATATATATATATATCCAACTCCTGTGTCGGCGCGAAGCATAGGTGGCCGCCTACAGCGGCGGGCCAGGACGGGAGCGCCACTCCCTACGTATTTCCACCACACTCGTTCACCATTCCTTCAAGAACGACGTCCAGGCCAGCAAAGTTAAAAAAACTGGTGTTTTTATTTCACAGCCCACTCAACGCGTTTCGGGAACCACTTCCCTTGCTCACGAGTAATTGTGTCTGTTTACACCCAGTATTTTAAGGTCTGTCATGTGATTGCAAACAACATAAACATAATAAACAGACTACCATTTCATTTATCCTCTGGAGCTGTGAAGACAGATTTACATGGCTTGTCGGCATTGCGTGGCACAATTTATACATCTCATCATGTTTCCGGTAAATACATTCATGCATTGTTTGATTTTAACTAAAAGTGACAAACTTAAATGTTGGCGGCAAGGTTCGGCCAGAGCAATATCTTAAGTCCAAAATCATAATTTGATTTATAAATTGTGCCACGCAATGCCGACAAGCCATGTAAATCTGTCTTCACAGCTCCAGAGGATAAATGAAATGGTAGTCTGTTTATTATGTTTATGTTGTTTGCAATCACATGACAGACCTTAAAATACTGGGTGTAAACAGACACAATTACTCGTGAGCAAGGGAAGTGGTTCCCAAAACGCGTTGAGTGGGCTGTGAAATAAAAACACCAGTTTTTTTAACTTTGCTGGCCTGGACGTCGTTCTTGAAGGAATGGTGAACGAGTGTGGTGGAAATATATATATATATATGTATATATATATATATATATATTTTTTTTTTATATATATCTCAATCATCAAACGAAGTTACCCTCATGTGGAAGGAGCCACACAAAGTGAATCATTTTCCCATCTTTATTCACGAAGGTAAGCAGAAGCATAATCTGGCTGCATCCCAAATGTTGCCAAACGCGTTTCAAGTATTAACAACCCTTCCTCAATGGCAGTTGAAAGCAAGTATGCAGACTGGCCACAAACGACTTATTACCTCCAAACACCTCCAAAGTGGGCGTGGCCTCTCCTGTTGCCCTCTGGTATTTGAAGTCATTTGTTAATCTGTTACTCAAGTGAGTCAGTCTGTTTGTTTGCTAACTTCACAATTTTAAATTTAAAGTCCATATTAAAAGCATTACTGCATTATTTTACTCCTTCGCGAAGGGTCACCTTGTAGTGAAATCGGCCGGCATGGCCTCATCACACGAAAGCCGCTTCAACAGCTGGGCTCCTTCCGCGGCCGGGGTCGACCGATATGAATCATCAAACGAAGTTACCCTCATGTGGAAGGAGCCACACAAAGTGAATCATTTTCCCATCTTTATTCACGAAGGTAAGCAGAAGCATAATCTGGCTGCATCCCAAATGTTGCCAAACGCGTTTCAAGTCTTAACAACCCTTCCTCAATGGCAGTTGAAAGCAAGTATGCAGACTGGCCACAAACGACTTATTACCTCCAAACACCTCCCAAGTGGGCGTGGCCTCTCCTGTTGCCCTCTGGTATTTGAAGTCATTTGTTAATCTGTTACTCAAGTGAGTCAGTCTGTTTGTTTGCTAACTTCACAATTTTAAATTTAAAGTCCATATTAAAAGCATTACTGCATTATTTTACTCCTTCGCGAAGGGTCACCTTGTAGTGAAATCGGCCGGCATGGCCTCATCACACGAAAGCCGCTTCAACAGCTGGGCTCCTTCCGCGGCCGGGGTCGACCGCTATAAATCATCAAATGAAGTTACCCTCATGTGGAAGGAGCCACACAAAGTGAATAATTTTCCCATCTTTATTCACGAAGGTAAGCAGAAGCATAATCTGGCTGCATCCCAAATGTTGCCAAATGCGTTTCAAGTCTTAACAACCCTTCCTCAATGGCAGTTGAAAGCAAGTATGCAGACTGGCCACAAACGACTTATTACCTCCAAACATCTGCCAAGTGGGCGTGGCCTCTCCTGTTGCCCTCTGGTATTTGAAGTCATTGTTAATCTGTTACTCAAGTGAGTCAGTCTGTTTGTTTGCTAACTTCACAATTTAAAATCCCAGTGGAGTGATAGCAGTTCATATTAAAAGCATTACTGCATTATTTTACTCCTTCGCGAAGGGTCACCTTGTAGTGAAATCGGCCGGCATGGCCTCATCACACGAAAGCCGCTTCAACAGCTGGGCTCCTTCCGCGGCCGGGGTCGACCGCTATAAATCATCAAACGAAGTTACCCTCATGTGGAAGGAGCCACACAAAGTGAATCATTTTCCCATCTTTATTCACGAAGGTAAGCAGAAGCATAATCTGGCTGCATCCCAAATGTTGCCAAACGTGTTTCAAGTCTTAACAACCCTTCCTCAATGGCAGTTGAAAGCAAGTATGCAGACTGGCCACAAACGACTTATTACCTCCAAACACCTCCCAAGTGGGCGTGGCCTCTCCTGTTGCCCTCTGGTATTTGAAGTCATTTGTTAATCTGTTACTCAAGTGAGTCAGTCTGTTTGTTTGCTAACTTCACAATTTTAAATTTAAAGTCCATATTAAAAGCATTACTGCATTATTTTACTCCTTCGCGAAGGGTCACCTTGTAGTGAAATCGGCCGGCATGGCCTCATCGCACAAAAGCCGCTTCAACAGCTGGGCTCCTTCCGCGGCCGGGGTCGACCGATATGAATCATCAAACGAAGTTACCCTCATGTGGAAGGAGCCACACAAAGTGAATCATTTTCCCATCTTTATTCACGAAGGTAAGCAGAAGCATAATCTGGCTGCATCCCAAATGTTGCCAAACGCGTTTCAAGTCTTAACAACCCTTCCTCAATGGCAGTTGAAAGCAAGTATGCAGACTGGCCACAAACGACTTATTACCTCCAAACACCTCCCAAGTGGGCGTGGCCTCTCCTGTAGCCCTCTGGTATTTGAAGTCATTTGTTAATCTGTTACTCAAGTGAGTCAGTCTGTTTGTTTGCTAACTTCACAATTTTAAATTTAAAGTCCATATTAAAAGCATTACTGCATTATTTTACTCCTTCGCGAAGGGTCACCTTGTAGTGAAATCGGCCGGCATGGCCTCATCGCACAAAAGCCGCTTCAACAGCTGGGCTCCTTCCGCGGCCGGGGTCGACCGATATGAATCATCAAACGAAGTTACCCTCATGTGGAAGGAGCCACACAAAGTGAATCATTTTCCCATCTTTATTCACGAAGGTAAGCAGAAGCATAATCTGGCTGCATCCCAAATGTTGCCAAACGCGTTTCAAGTCTTAACAACCCTTCCTCAATGGCAGTTGAAAGCAAGTATGCAGACTGGCCACAAACGACTTATTACCTCCAAACACCTCTCAAGTGGGCGTGGCCTCTCCTGTTGCCCTCTGGTATTTGAAGTCATTTGTTAATCTGTTACTCAAGTGAGTCAGTCTGTTTGTTTGCTAACTTCACAATTTAAAATCCCAGTGGAGTGATAGCAGTTCATATTAAAAGCATTACTGCATTATTTTACTCCTTCGCGAAGGGTCACCTTGTAGTGAAATCGGCCGGCATGGCCTCATCACACGAAAGCCGCTTCAACAGCTGGGCTCCTTCCGCGGCCGGGGTCGACCGCTATAAATCATCAAACGAAGTTACCCTCATGTGGAAGGAGCCACACAAAGTGAATCATTTTCCCATCTTTATTCACGAAGGTAAGCAGAAGCATAATCTGGCTGCATCCCAAATGTTGCCAAACGCGTTTCAAGTCTTAACAACCCTTCCTCAATGGCAGTTGAAAGCAAGTATGCAGACTGGCCACAAACGACTTATTACCTCCAAACACCTCCCAAGTGGGCGTGGCCTCTCCTGTTGCCCTCTGGTATTTGAAGTCATTTGTTAATCTGTTACTCAAGTGAGTCAGTCTGTTTGTTTGCTAACTTCACAATTTTAAATTTAAAGTCCATATTAAAAGCATTACTGCATTATTTTACTCCTTCGCGAAGGGTCACCTTGTAGTGAAATCGGCCGGCATGGCCTCATCACACGAAAGCCGCTTCAACAGCTGGGCTCCTTCCGCGGCCGGGGTCGACCGATATGAATCATCAAACGAAGTTACCCTCTTGTGGAAGGAGCCACACAAAGTGAATCATTTTCCCATCTTTATTCACAAAGGTAAGCAGAAGCATAATCTGGCTGCATCCCAAATGTTGCCAAACGCGTTTCAAGTCTTAACAACCCTTCCTCAATGGCAGTTGAAAGCAAGTATGCAGACTGGCCACAAACGACTTATTACCTCCAAACACCTCCCAAGTGGGCGTGGCCTCTCCTGTTGCCCTCTGGTATTTGAAGTCATTTGTTAATCTGTTACTCAAGTGAGTCAGTCTGTTTGTTTGCTAACTTCACAATTTTAAATTTAAAGTCCATATTAAAAGCATTACTGCATTATTTTACTCCTTCGCGAAGGGTCACCTTGTAGTGAAATCGGCCGGCATGGCCTCATCACACGAAAGCCGCTTCAACAGCTGGGCTCCTTCCGCGGCCGGGGTCGACCGCTATAAATCATCAAATGAAGTTACCCTCATGTGGAAGGAGCCACACAAAGTGAATCATTTTCCCATCTTTATTCACGAAGGTAAGCAGAAGCATAATCTGGCTGCATCCCAAATGTTGCCAAATGCGTTTCAAATCTTAACAACCCTTCCTCAATGGCAGTTGAAAGCAAGTATGCAGACTGGCCACAAACGACTTATTACCTCCAAACACCTCCCAAGTGGGCGTGGCCTCTCCTGTTGCCCTCTGGTATTTGAAGTCATTGTTAATCTGTTACTCAAGTGAGTCAGTCTGTTGGTTTGCTAACTTCACAATTTAAAATACCAGTGGAGTGATAGCAGTTCATATTAAAAGCATTACTGCATTATTTTACTCCTTCGTGAAGGGTCACCTTGTAGTGAAATCGGCCGCAATGGCCTCATCACACGAAAGCCGCTTCAACAGCTGGGTTATATATACAGTAGGTAGTTATAGTTAGGACCTATTTTCCATAGGAAATCAGCAACATTTTATTTGGAATAATTTTGGCGCTGGTTGATGAATCTTTGCGGAATTTTCAAAACTAATGGCTAGCTCCATTCCGCTCCTTCCCTGAAAGTTTTGGGGTGATTCGTGAAGCGGGGGCTGAGAAAAAAGGGTGGTCCCAAAACGTGTTTTCCCCATGCAATTTTCCATAGGACATTTAGCCACAGCTACAGCCCGAACTGCTGAACAGAATTACGCCAAATTTGGCAGAGATGTAGTCCTCAGTTCAGACTTGTGCCTTTTTCTTAAATGGTGGCAATCTGTTCAGTAGTTCCTGAGAAAACACCAGTTAAAAGCATATAAATATCTATGGGCGCTGTGGATCCGCGGACTATAAGCGCACCGTGAGTGTATCATAAGCGCACCCTTCCGATCATGCACTGAATGCTAATTGGCTGTCAAGTGGTTGTCAACATTCAAAACCAGGAACTGTTGGCAGCCATTTTGTGGCTCGGTAGAAGCGAGGCTGGAGAAGTTAGTGGAACAAGTGTGCAGAACGTGGAAAGGGTGCAGGGTAGAAATAGTTTGACCTTCTAGACCTCTAGAAGGACCCCCAGGGCCCACAATTTTTATTTTTTGTTTTAAACTTCAAGTGACGTGGGGTGCGTGGACTCTCTCGTAAAATCCCGGGGGCAAAATTATTAAATTTTATGGAGGGCCCAGATGGGCCCCCAGTCCCGGGGCTCATTACAATCAACGGCCCGTCATCCCCCAGGGCTAAAAAAAAGGGTTTGGGGGGCTGCAAGGTCTCCAAAGCCCTGGGGACCACCATTCCCCTTGGCTTTATGTATTGTGGGAGGGCTGGCTGCTGCAGTGTCCCGGCGTGCCCATCCCGCCCTCCCATAGCGAGAAAATCTGATCTCTTTTTAAAAATCTAAACCAGATTGCTTTTCCACATGAGGAGCTGCATGTTAGTAGCTTCCCATGTGGAAAAGCAATGCTGGCTCCCAAACGCATAGAAGTTGTGCACGAAAGGCGCTGGAGTCGTGCACCCTACAGATTATGAGTTGTGCATCCAGCGCATGTACACCAGGGGGCCACACTGAACGCCGCGCTGGGTGCGCAACTTCCAATTTTACGGTAAAAAACATAGCCCCTATCATAAATTTCTAATATCCTCGGGGACCCCATCCCCAAGGATATTAGAACCGTGGGGGGAGTCAAAATGCCCTCAGGGTCCCGCCAGGTACCCGCGTCCTTCGGGAGCCAGCATTGCTTTTCCACATGGGGAGATGCTAACATGTGGAAAAGCAATCTAGTTTGGATTTTGAAAGAGAGAACAGATTTCCCTGCTCTCTCGTTCAAAATCCAAACTAACTTTGCTATGGGAGGGCAGGAGCCGCAAGACTCCTGCCCTCTCATAGGAAACAGCAGTGTCCCGGGGGTAGGCGCCATTTATTTTATAGCCCAGGGGGGTGGCTCTCACTCTTGCATAGCAAACAGCAATGTTGAAAAATTCTTCTGGTAAGATAACAAAGGATTTTGAAGTCAATTTTGGCTGTTTTTGTTGTAGTTTGCTGCCGTTAAAGCAACAACAATTTTAAGGCTGTGTTTGTAAATATGCCCCTAAGTTTTGTAATGTCGACAATCCCGTCTCCCATTTAAATAGGCACGAAGTATTTATTGAAGTGCATTGTGAATCGTGAAGCAACACTTTCTAATTGTTATCGATAAACAATTGAAAGAGTTGCGTACTATTTTTGCTCGTAATGGACATAGGGGCAGATTTACAAGTTCATTGCGTTACTGATGCATCATTTTTAAGATGGGAAAAGTGACGCAAAAGTGGCTCAGGGGGCATGTAAATCTGCTACACAGTGTTCTGTCTTACTTTGTTTTCCTTTCTGTGAAGTAAAGGATCCTGGGCAAATATAACAGTTTCTGTACAGCTAGTACTTTTCAACCCTACCTCCAAACTGCTTACTGCCTGTTACTATAGTAACAGTTCATGGAACACTTAAGTGAGCATACTGGTCACAAGTTGACCACACAATGTTGCTAATCCAAACCGTTAGTCGTAGAAGGAGTCAGTGGAAAATATAATAAAAATAATAGCGGGGGGTTGCTGGAGCCCCCACAGTTCCGGGGCTTTACTCATGTTGGGAGGGGGGTGCAGAAGGCTGTAGAAAACATATCGGGAAAACAACAATGCGGCTTATTCTGGCTTCTCTTTAATATAATGTGGAATAATGTTTATTTATTAGGCAGTGTTCACTTTTGTTATGGATAGAGTCACTTTGATACAGGAAATGTATTAACATGTAGGACGGCGTGTTCTGTATGTGCGCGTGGAACAAAGTTAACGTTTAATTGGCTAACGTGTTCCAACAACAAGCTTAATGTTCATTGGGTGTGAAGTATTGAAAGTAGAAGTGTTTTCTGCAATTCACTTCTGATCCGGAGAGTAGCAAGGACATCTAATTGGCTTACATGCTGTAAGGAGGACTTTCCTGGGCTTTAGGTGGGTTGGTTGCGAACTATTGAAAGTAGAAGTGTTGCCAGCCATTCACTTCCGCTCTGTGGAGTAGGAGGGACATCTGAGTTGCTGACATGCTCCAAGGAGGACTTTCCCAAGCTTATTGTTGATTGGCTGTAAACTGTTGAAGGTAGAAGTGTTGTCAGCATTCCTTCCCTCTTCACGGAGTATTAGGGACATTTCATTGGGTAACGTGTTCCAAGCGGGACCTTATGAAGCTTAATGTTCATTAGTGATGAAGCATTAAAAGTAGAAGTTTTGGCAGTCATTCCTTCCTCTTCTGCGGAACAACATGGACATTTTATTGGCTAAAGGATTTGGAGCACAGGTTTGCTCCTTATTGGGTGGGAACGGTTCACTGTTGTCAGTGATTTTGTAACGCACTTCCAAAGGAGTATGGGAAAAGAAAGTAGTAGAGTGGGGGTTAGGAACACTATTAACTCTGTACAGTGGTCACAAGGTGCTGGACAGGGTTTATGAAGGCAAAATTCTTTTTTTATATGTTTTAAGGGCTATTTATATAATTGCTGTGTGGTGTACAAATCACGGCGGAAAAATTACAGTGTCTTGCGGTGTTTTTTTAATCAAGTTTGCGGGTGGGATACTTCCCACGAGCACTATTTACTTATAATGTGGTGTTTACTTTTCTGATGGGGAGGTGTGGTAGCGCAGCAAAAATTTCAGTCTAGGTTTGAAACAGTTTTTATTTAGCAAATACAAATAAACTTTCTTCAGAAACTGACAAAGTACACATGAAAAGGGTGACACTTAAAAATGGAATTTCATAAAATATCAGTTAAGCGTGGCCATGCTCTCCTTTTTTCTGCTATAGTTTGTAAAAGTGTTGCCCCATATTCTTGATAATGTAAGAGGGCATCAGTTACTTTTAGATAAAGTAGAATAGAAGTGCTGCAACAAACACTCTCGCACTACATTATCTGAGGTCAAGAGAACAAGTAAAAAACAGTTAAATACAAGTGAACTTATATTACATAGAAATGTATGCATTATTATTTTTCTAATTTGTATTATTTATTTATTTATTTATTTTATTTATTTAAAGAGTTTTATATAGCGCTGGCTAGACCCGAAGGTATCAGAGCGCTTTACAAGAGAATCAATGATGTAACAGAAAAAGATCAGCAATTTACACAATACATCAAAAAATAGGCAATACAATTAGGAGAGGTGGGAAAGGAGAGATAAAAGTGGGGGAAGGGGGCAGGGGAGGTAAGAGAGGGAGGATAAGGGCAGAGACAACACAGAGAGACAAAAGGAAGTCTGTCTAAAGCCCGACTGGGTAGATGACGACCAAGAAGAGAATCCACGGCCCATCTCCCCTATAGCTAAACCATGTAGCTCCATCGGGCATCAGACAGAATAGTTCAGTCTCGATACATTGAGAGAAAAGAGAAGGAGACACATAAATAGAGGGAGGTGAGAGAGGGAGGATAAGGGAAGAGACAACAAGGAGAGATGAAAGGAAGTCTGTCTAAAGCCCGACTGGGTAGGTGACGACCAAAGGAGGGAATCCATGGCCCATCTCCCCTACAGCTAAACCAGGTAGCCCTATCGGGCATCAGACAGAATAGTTCAGTCTTGATACATCGAGAGAAAAGAGAAGGAGAGACATAAATAGAGGGAGGATGCGGGAGGAGAAGACAGGAGAGACGAAAGGAAGTGCAACAATGTGGTTCAACAATATAACAGAAAAAGATCAACAATTACACATTATATCAAACAATCAGCAAAACAATAGGAGAGGAGAGAAAGGAGAGAAAGAAGTAGTGGGGGTAAGGGAGGTGAGAAAGTGAACATAAGGGAAGAGACAATAGTAGAGACGAAAGGAAGTCTGTCTAAAGACCAACTGGGTAGGTGACGACCAAAGGAGGTAATCCACGGCCCATCTCCCCTATAGCTAAACCAGGTAGCTCCATTGGGCTTCAGACAGAATAGGTCAGTCTCAATACATTGAGAGAGGAGAGAAGGAGAGAAATAAAAAGAGGGAGGAAGCGAGAGGAGACGACAAGAGAGATGAAAGGAAGTCTGTCAAAAGACCGACTGGGTAGGTGACGTCCAGGGAGTGAATCCGCGGCCTGTCTCCCCTAAAGCTAAACCAGGCAGCTCCATCGGGCGTCGGGCAAAAAATCTAGATCTCAAATGACGAGGGAAAAATTCACAGATAGAACGGGGGTGGCTAAAGGGCCAGGACAGGTGAGGGCAAAGGTCAGAAGCCGGAAAGTGGAGAAGAGTAGAGCGGGGAGGGGTAGGGGGTAGAGGGAGATAAGGTCATATGAGACGCAGGAGGGTTTGTTGCGGCCGTCATTTTAGGCAGGTACCAGCAATATTTACATGAGGATCAGAGTTACAGGTTATAAGTTACATTTGTTCCAAGAGCAAAATAAGTATAGGAAATAAGAGTGTGACAGGGGGAGGGAGGGAAAGGAAGGTGGGAGAGACAAAGGGAAGTTAGCCCAAAGACCGACTGGGTAGGTGACGTCCGAGGAGGGAGTCCCCAGCCCGTCACCTCTATAGCTAAACAAAGTAGCTCCATCAGTCGACAGTCAAAATAGCTAGGTCTCAGCTGAAGAGGGAGAGTTCACATGAGGAAGGCGGTGAAAAATGCCAGCAGCTGCGGGTAGGTGTTCAGGTCCAAGTTGCAGCCACTCCAAGATGGCCGATATAGGAGTAGGATGTAGAATGTCCCCTTAACTGCCCAGCAGAGACTAGAGTCATGGGGCTGGGGACGTCTTCATAAGGTCAGCAGTGGTGGGGCTACGTGGTGGCTAATGAGTGGGGGGTGGTGAGAAAAAAAAAAAGGCTTTGTGTTCAACGATGGCAGCAGAGTGGGCAGAGCTAGCCGTCTAGAGCTCCCAAGGCGATCGAATTCTAGCTCGTCCGCCTCAGCATCGATTGGTTTGCCTGTCCGGCGCAGCCGCCATTTTGTGCCTGGCCAGTCGGGTTAAAATGATTAGAAGAATTCGGCAATACCCTCAGGCCCCAATTGCGCGGATTGTGCATCGCCCGGGCAGAGCCTCCCTGTAGCTCACCTCTCCATGCCGATCTGCACCACAAGTGTTGGGGTATCTGATGTTAGGGTGAAGATTCTTGGCCCGAGTTGCCGCGTTCAGCCGCCATTTTAGAGTCAGGCGGTAATCGTTGCTCGGCTCGCCAAAAATGGGAGAAAACCACTGCCACATACACCGGGTGCTCACTCCTGATGTTACGCTGGGGGCTCGTTCCGGGAAGGCCAAGCTCCGACCAGTAGACCGCTTTGAGGAAAACAGAAGAGATGAGCAGCGATGGGGTCCGATCTGTGTCGGGACTGGACTCAGGACGCCCACATCGGCCGTTCCGTAGGTAAGAGGAATCCGGCTTTCCCGTTTTGTAGCAGCAGCCAGGGTTTTAAGTTCACGGGGAGATGGTGGGGGGAGGCCAGGGAGCAGGGTTTAAACAGGGATATAGACCAAATTGGTATCCCAAGAACCGGGATCTCCTTCGGGTAGCTCTTACTCCGCGGCCATCTTGTGCATCATGTTATCATTATGTAGAATTCAGGAACGCTCTGTCATAGTGCTTAGAGGTCGCGCACTGTTCCGCTAACAAATCACATACTCACTTAAGAATATATAGGTATATAGGATAGTACTATTATAATATACAGAACTGGTCCTATATATTCTTTAGGGAGAAGGTGAATAGGAACCGCAAATGAGAAGAATAGAAATTAGAAAATAACATTCAGAAATGTAGGGTTTATCAAATATTTAAAGTAACAAAGTATGTATGAAAGCTATATTTTTTATTCTGCAATGTCGTAAAATATGCTACCTGAAAAAAATATCTGATCAAGTACATTCTAATGTTTCGTAAGCTGTATTACAGATGGTGCAGAAAAATCTCCTATTCCTCTTCTGTAACAATAGGACAATCTATTACAATATAACGATTGATACCATTGTTACAGTAAAAAGATAGGGAAAATAAAGTTATCCATTTAACAGAACATCCATAACGAAATACTTTCGAGCGGTAATTAGTTTCTGAGCTTCTTTTCTCCGGGAGGTCGAAAAGTTTGATCTTCGTGGCGACGGGTCATAAACTCCTCTGAGATCATGACTGTGAAAATTATAATATATATATTCACAGTATTTGATCAAAAAGGGGGAACAGACTAAAAACCAGAAGCTAGTGACGTTGCTTATATATCTTTACTCTTTGTGACAACGGGTCATGAACTCCACTGAGATCAGCATAACTGTTAACATTAATATACATATTAACAATATATAATACCTAGGGGAAAACACACTAACAACTAGAAGGTGGCGACGTTGATTGTAAATGTTTAGGGTTTGCGCCGACGGGTCACCAACACCTCTGAAGCGAAGTACAGTGTCAATATTATAATATAGAAGGTCACAATATATAAGCTGAAAGGAGCCAGAAAAGGAGCAATGTTTGTTGTAATCTATCTGTTTCTGAAACCAAGCTGCTGACGTTAGAGATAAAAAGGGAAAAACATGCAATAACACTTTTTTCTAGATATAAATGTTTAAAAATTGACAAATAGCCACAAATTATAACTATCTACTATGCCATAATGAAACAACTTACAACTCCGGAATATGTTTGTTGACGCAAAACAAGATTCCGATGCTAGAAAAGGGAACCTGCATCACAGATTGGCAATGCAGAAACAACTCGCAAAAACAAAACGAATCGCACAATAGGTGTGGTTTATATAGTTTTTGGTTGTTTAATAGTCTATGGAAAGAAGATTTGGCTCCGCCTATGTAGATGTCACGTTTTACCGTTTACAAGTGCTCATGCTTTAACTGTTTTTCTTGTGCACGTGTTGGGAATAGTTACAAACTGTAAAGCTGTAAAGGTTTCGATTTCCATAGTAACACGTATAAGGTCCTTATTATTTACATACATTGGAAAGTTTAAAAAGTGTTACTCGGAAAACTGTGTCCTTTGCATTTTCATTATTAAAAACATCTAAGTATATAAAAAAATATTGTTTACAATAGAAGAAAAAAAGAACTTATTAATATTTGTTATCACTATGCTTTTTAATTTAAAAAATGCCAGCATTTGTAAAGCGTAAAGCTACCCCCGGAAAGGTGTGCGGGTGTTTGGGGTGTTGGGAAGATTAAGCAAGGTGTTACCTACAGTGAGATAGTGGTGGGCTAAGATGCTGATGGACTTTGGAATTGAACTGTGAACGCTGTTCTTGAAAGTCAGGTATTATAGGTGCTGTGTCATACTTTTACCACACTTATATGTTAATTACTGCTTATTAAGTTGAAAATATTCTTAAATTATAAGTAGGGCTATTTTATTTATGTTTTTAATGGTTTTACCAGATAAATACAGGCAGAAAAGTATTTTCCTCTCTGTATTTATTTTAAGGTTTGGATAAATACGGAAATTGGGTTATTTTTTGAGCGTTTGTAAATGCTGTCAATGATGAGTAGGCCAATAGGTCTGTCATTCTAAAAGTAAAAGGGTAAAACAATAAAATACTTTTAGTAAAGAGCCTTAAAGAGCAATATATATCCTCGTATAAGAAAACTTGCACATTTTAATATGAAGGTTGTGTATAGTTTATCATCTAAGAATGTTTACATGAGTGAAAACGGTCAGTCTTTCAGCCATGAGTGCATATTTATCAGAAAAATAAATGTGGAAATATACTAATTTCAGATTCATTTTTTTACAAAACTCAAAATATATATGGGTAAATACACATACAATTATTTATAAAAATATATGGATAAATACAGATGGAAATGTCCCAAAAATAAATATCATAAAACCAGGAGGTATTATTATAAGTTATAAAACACTACCGTTAAGTTTGTTTTTACTATAAAAAGTATACACATGTTTTTAAATTTTACTTAATAAACACTATAGGTTATATGGATATTGTAGTTAGAAATTAGCCTTTAAAAAAACTTTGAAATTCACTGAAAAATCCATAGGTTTCAGGTAGGTTATAGTTAGGAATTATCATTTAAAAAACCTTAGAAATTCACTGAAAAAAACATAGGTTTCAGGGGTGTTGTAGTTAGTTGGACATTTCACTCATACAAAACCATTGAAATTCCTCCGTTATAGTTAGTTGTACCAACTATAACTCACGCGCCCGCAATCCCGCAATTCATCCCGGACGGCTACAAGATCACCCGGAAGGACCGCACCAACCAAACCGGAGGTGGCATCGCCATAGTCCACAGAAACACCATCCGCATCACGACCAGCTCGGAAGACACCCTCACAGCCACCGAACACCTGCACTTCCAGATACACACTGACCCCAGGACCACCCTTAGAGGCACCCTTATCTACAGGCCCCCGGGACCAGGCACTCAATTCAACGAAGCCATCGCAGACTTCATCAGCTCGCACGCCCTCGCCTCCGCAGACTACATCCTCCTAGGAGACCTCAACTTCCGCCTAGAGAACAACAAGGACAGCAACACCACCACCCTACTGGACAACTTTGCCAACCTCGGACTCAAGCAACTGGTGAACACCCCCACCCACTATGCCGGCCACATGCTTGACCCCTTCTTCTTGCACGTCTTCTCCTCCAGCAAGCACATCTCCTTCAGCCACTCCACCGGACTCTACTGGACAGACCACAGCTGCGTCCAGTTCTCCTTCAAGAAAACCACGACTCACCACCACCCGCAACAGGCCCCCCGTAGAAGCTGGAGCAAGATCACCGCCGACGAGCTCACCACCTTCCTCAGCCAGAACCCTCCCACCATCACGACGAACCCCAACGAAGCAGCCCGCAACCTCGCACAATCGCTCACCGACTGCGCCGACGAACTCGCACCACTGAAGAAACCACCCAGCAGACCCCACAGCAAGAAAGCCGCGTGGTTCACGGACGACCTCATAAGCTCAAAGAAAACCTGCTGTTCCCTGGAGAAAACCTGGCGCCAGGACCAGACAACAGAGAACATGACAGCCCTCAAGAACGCCACCCGCAAGCACCACCAACTGATCCGTACCACCAAGAGAACTACCTACAAATAGCGCCACCCACAACAGCAAGGAACTCTTCAGCATCGTCAAAGAGCTCTCCAACCCCAGCGCCTGAATCAACGACATCACACCCTCGCAAGACCTCTGCAACGCACTCGCCTCGTTCTTTCACGGCAAGATCGCCGACATACATGACAGCTTCGGCGCACAGACCAACCACCCAACCTACGCACCAGCGCACCCAACAACCACCCTCTGCACCTGGAACCCGGTCAACACCGAAGACACCGCACGCACGATGAACACCATCCACTCCGGCTCCCCCACCGACCCATGCCCACACCACATCTTTAACAAAGCCGACTCCATCATTGCACCCCAACTCCGAGACGTCATCAACAGCTCCTTTGCATCTGCCATCTTCCCGGAGAGCTGGAAGCATGCCGAACTCAACGCCCTCCTGAAAAACCCCACCGCGGACCCCACGGACCTCAAGAACTTCCGACCCATCTCACTCCTCCCGTTTCCTGCCAAAGTCATCGAGAAGACGGTCAACAAGCAACTCTCCTCCTTCCTCAAGACCAACGGATCCCTCGACCCGTCACAATCCGTCTTTCGAGCAAACCACAGCACCGAGACCGCCCTTATTGCAGCCACCGACATCAGGTCTATGCTCGACAAAGGGGAAACCACCGCACTCATCCTCCTGGATCACTCAGCAGCCTTCGACACGGTATGCCACCGCACCCTAATACAACGTCTCAGCGACACCGGAATCCAAGGTGTGGCCCTGGAATGGATCATCTCCTTCCTCACCGGTAGACCCCAGAGAGTCCGCCTCCCCCCATTCCGGTCCGCGGCTACCGAAGTCATCTGCGGCGTCCCACAAGGATCCTCGCTCTGCCCCACCCTCTTCAACGTCTACATGAGCCCCCTCGCGGCCATCGCACGCAAACACAACCTCAACATCATCTCCTACGCCGACGACACACAGCTGATCCTCTCCCTCACCAACAACCGGGTCACCGCCAGAGCCAGTCTCCAGGAAGGAATGAAGGACGTCGCGGAATGGATGAAGCTCAGCCATCTGAAAATTAACCCAGACAAGACGGAAGTACTCATCCTGGGACCATCCCCCTCGGCCTGGAACGACTCCTGGTGGCCACCTGCCCTGGGCACCGCCCCCAAACCCACCAACCACGCACGCAACCTGGGCTTCATCCTGGACTCCTCCCTCACGATGACCAAGCAAGTCAACGCCGTCCCATCGTCCTGTTTCAACACCCTGCGCATGCTCAAAAAAATCTTCAGATGCATCCCCACCGCTACCAGGAAGACGGTCACCCAGGCCCTCGTCACCAGCCGCCTAGACTACGGAAACACCCTCTACGCTGGAACCACAGTCAAGCTCCAGAAAAAACTACAGCGCATACAGAACGCCTCGGCAAGACTCATCCTGGACATTCCCTGCCACAGCCACATCTCCACCCATCTGAAGAATCTGCACTGGCTCCCCGTCAGCAAGAGAATCACATTCCGACTCCTCACCCACATACACAAGGCCCTCCACGACGCAGGCCCCAAGGACCTCAACAACCGCCTCACTTTCTACAAACCAACCCGCCAGCTCCGCTCCACCAGCCTCGCCCTGGCCACTGTCCCACGTATTCGCAAAACCACCGCTGGAGGAAGATCCTTCTCCTACCTGGCAGCCAAGACATGGAACTCCCTCCTCACCCACCTCTGGATGACTCGGGACCAGCTCGCCTTCAGGAAGCAACTCAAGACCTGGCTGTTCGAGCAGTAGCGACCACCCCCCCCAGCGCCTTGAGACCCTAACGGGTGAGTAGCGCGCTTTACAAATTCCCTGATTGATTGATTGAATCCACTGCTGATGATGTCACATATTACATCATTCATGACATGGTCAGTGACATCACTGATGACATCTCAAATGACATCACTGATGACATCATTGATGACATCATACACGTGATAATCAGATACACCTCATCATACACTAGTATAATCTTTCATCACTCACTGTAAAATACAGAGTACCTTATTCGAATCCATTGATACACCAATACAACTTTCTAAAAACCCACTCAGTGATTCCTAGGTCTACATACACATGTAAACACTTGCCTTTACATTTACTCATACATGTTAACAAAGATCAATAGAAAACTATTAAATATACTTATACACCTACATCGACATTACACACCAGCACACACCCTATTCACTTATGCAGTCATCCTACCCACTTATGTAAACAATTGATCATACTTACATTTACTAAGCTACACACTTACACAAACACCACTTTATTTATTCATATAGATAATAACTCATACTTAGTGTGTTATAAAATCACTATTACAAGTATACAGTTTTCGATACAGTCACTCCAACAATCACAGAGTCTTATGTATACTTATTTATATACAACTGTCACATACATTGCCTTTTATATTTCTACTTTGTTGGTCATATATCATTGAGAAATATGTGTACTCATCAACACACCCAAAAAGAGATTCACTCACCCAAAACAACTGTTTTCACATTCAGTCTTAACCTTATATATGTACTTAATCAACTATTTACACATCTTTAGACAGTTACACACCTTCCATCCAACTACACTCGCATTCACTCTCTGAAACATATACTCTCTTAACTAATTAAAAACTAATATAGAGTTTCACATACCTAGTAATCAACTTATGTAGTAGTTTACACAACAAGACAGAGTGAAACAAATAATCACACAGTTAAATCAGTATCCCATATATTTAGTGAGACACTTTAAATTACTCACTTACACAGTCAATCACAGTAGTAATAAATCCTCCATCGAGACACGTCTACATCCACTCAATATTCAATGCAGATTCCTATATATATATATATATATATATTCACTGAAAAAAACCATAGGTTATAGACCATATATAGTTAGGAATTAGCATTTAAAAAACCTTATTTTACTCACACAAAACCAATGAAATTCCATATATAGTTAGTTGTACTAACTATATATCACGCACCCGCAATCCACTGCTGATGATGTCACATATTACATCATTCATGACATGGTCAGTGACATCACTGATGACATCACTGATGACATCTCAAATGACATCACTGATGACATCACTGATGACATCTCAAATGACATCACTGATGACATCACTGATGACATCTCAAATGACATCACTGATGACATCACTGATGACATCTCAAATGACATCACTGATGACATCACTGATGACATCTCATTTGACATTACTGATCACATCACTGATGACATCACTCATGTGATAATACGATGAACCTCTTCAGACTCTAATATAACCTTAGATACACTCAGTGTAAACAGACACTCACAGACTGTCACTCATCCATGGAGTTACTTACACACCTAGTCAGTCATGCAAAGAATCAATCACACCTCCATTTTCACAACTATACAGTTATACACATCTTACTTATTCAAACATATACTAAAACATATTTACTCACTTATACAATCCTGGATACAAGAGCACAATGATCCATACAGCCACTCACACATTCACTGGCTCTTATGCACAGTTATTTATATATGTCAACTCTCACATGTACTGTATTTTACATATGTACTTACTTTGACATGTAGCACTGAGATATCCATTCACTCACCAATACAGTCATGCACACAGTCAACCGCCCATACAGCTGTTTCCACATGCACTTTTGAACCCATACATCTATGCACAGAGTCATACACCTCCCAGCCACCCACACACACACTCAGTCTCCCATACAAATGCTTGGGCAACCAATCAATAACCCATATAGTTACTCATATAGCTACTGATCAACACATGCAGCAGTTTACAGAACAACAGACATAATGATGCACAAATTAAGACAGTTTAGTCACTAACCCATGCACTCAGTGAGACACATTTAACCACTCACTCATACAGTCAGTCATGCACCTACTAAATCCTTCATCCAGACACTTATACATCCACTCATTCTTAAATATGTAAGACATATTTTAACTTTACAGAAAAATACAGTCACTGTATGATGTCATCAATGATGTCATCAGTGATGTCATTTGAGATGTCATCAGTGATGTCATCAGTGATGTCATTTGAGATGTCATCAGTGATGTCATCAGTGATGTCACTGACCATGTCATGAATGATGTAATATGTGACATCATCAGCAGTGGATTGCGGGTGCGTGATATATAGTTAGTACAACTAACTATATATGGAATTTCATTGGTTTTGTGTGAGTAAAATAAGGTTTTTTAAATGCTAATTCCTAACTATATATGGTCTATAACCTATGTTTTTTTCAGTGAATTTTCAAAGTTTTTTAAATGCTAATTCCTAACTATATATGGTTTATAACCTATGGTTTTTTCAGTGAATTTCAATGGTTTTTTAATAGCAAATATCTATAGCTATAAAATGTATTCTTATTTAAATCCAAAAATATATTTTATATGTTTATTAATAATTTTTTTTAAATATTTTTTTTGTTTCGCTCCCGGTCCGCGAACCGGGAAGCTTCCCGTTAGCTCAATTTGATTCCGCGACCCGGTCCGCGAACCGGTAAGAAATCAACATAGTGACGGTATCGCGTTGCCGCGTAATGCGTCTTATGACGTACTGCGTTAGCGCACCCGGAAGTGCCCCGGGGCGCGGACCGAGGCGCGAAACGCAGCTCCCCGGAAGCGATCCGCGGCCCGAAAGCGCGACGTATCGCGTTGCCGCGAAATGCGTCTTGTGACGTATCGCGTTAGCGCACCCGGAAGTGTCCCGGGGCGCGGACCGGGGCGCGAAGCTTAGCGACCCGGAAGCTAACCGGGGAGCGTTCCGCAGCGCGTAACATGAGCGTGAGAGGTCATGTGACTTGTTAATAAAACTTTTCATTGGTTCATTTCACTTTTGGTTTCATAATGATGGAAGGCTAGGTCAGGTGACTTAAAAATAACACTTTTCATTGGTTGAGAAGTATTGTTTTTTCCCAAATGATGAAAACCCCTCCTTCTTTCCTCACTCTGACTTTCATCATTGTGAGAGGAAGACCTATTTTGCTTGTTGGAAAATGGCTTCATTGGTAGCTTCAGCTGGTGGACCCCCACCACCTCCTCATGGGAAGAGAGGACCACCTCCCCAGGTCCTGACCAACACTGAGGAGGAAGAGGAAGAAATGGATGAGGAGGGAGAAGAACCACAATTTTTAGAAGAGTTGCCCCGGGTTTCCAGAAAGAAAGCCAGTTTCATCTGGCAGTTTTATTCGATCCCTCGTGGCCAAAAAAAAGTCAACGCGAGGTATGTCACCTGCCTGATATGCAAGGAACAATTGTCCAGAGGGACGGACAAAAAATATAGCTTTGGAAATCACACAATGCACAGGCACATGACGAGGAAACATCCCCTAAATTACAGCCGGGCGGAATTAAGGGATATGCACGACAATCCAAGACCAATTCCTGTAGCCAGACCAACAATACCGGTTTCTCTAACACCAGAGGAGGCACGGGAAACTGTGCCAAATATTCAAGAAAATTTTGGGCACATGATTCACTTATGTATGCACTGTCGTGCATTATTAGCTTGTGGCAACATGAGCATCAATGCACTCAACCTGGCGTATGAACACCATGATTGCCCTAACCGCCCCCAGTAATTTTTTTTTGCTCCTGTTGAGCCCTTTTCAACGCCTGTTTTTTGTTGTTTCCCCCCCCAAAAAAAACAAAAAAAATATAAAATCGTTCAAAAAATACAAAAAAAACAAAAAATGTTCAAAAAATAAAAAAAAAATATAAAACAACAAAAATATAAAAAAAAAAGTTCTTTTCAGAACTACCTTCCCTTTCCAAAAAAATTGCTAGAATGTTTAGCACTCTGGCAAGCTCTATTTCTTTTGGTTCGCTTCCGGGTTAGCTTCCCGGTACGCGGACCGGGAGCTAACCAAAAAATTAAAAAAAAAAAAAAAAGTGTAAGTATAAGGAAAGGAAACAGAGAGTGATGTTAAAAGAAAGACAGCTATAGGGAGTAAAGAAGAGATACTGTTTAATAGATCTATTTACCGAAGAAAAGACAGAAGAGGGTATAATTGTGAAAAACAAAATAGATAACGAAGTGAAAGAAAAAAAAAGAGAGTATAACATTAACAAAGAAGAGTTTCTTGGAGAATGTGAGTGAATGTTCAAAATAAGATTAAAACATGAGGAATAACAGAGAGAAAAAATAGAAAACAGAAAACAAAAAATAACAGAAAAAGATTAATTGAAACAGCAAAGAAATGTAATTGACATAGAGCCATATCATCAACATAGGCAATAAAAGTTTTGCAGCTTTTATTGGCAGAAATGTGTCGCTAAAGCTGCTTTTGTGGCAGAAAACTGCCACTAAAACCACTTTTGCACCAGTTTTCTGCCAATAAAAAGAGCAATAATTTTATTGGCTGTGTTCATAATATTCCCCTTAGTGTGCTTCAACTACACAGAGAAAGCATTATGAACAAGTAGTGATAGAGTGATCAGTCAAAGACACTAAGAGTAATAGAGACGCAGTGAGTGAACAAGAGTGAGGAACTATGAGAAGAGAGGGACTGAGAAAAAGAGTGGAAGGAGTTGAGTAAGTAGGTAATAGAGAAAGGAATGAGGGAAGTAGCAAAGGCAGGAAACTGAGGGTTAAAGAAATGAAGCAGTGGAACTAATAGTAGTTAAATGTGATAGAAATGTAACGAAAACAGTACAAAATATTTACCTTATAATTGTCGTTAAATTACTCACTTTTTGTTTTTATACTTTCAATCTGTGAAAGAGAGAACAAACATTTGAAAAATATTTAAAAATGTATTTAAAAATTAGAAAAGACAAGGGAAAAGATTGAAGGACAAACAGTTTTTCAACAACTTTGACACTTACAGAAGCTTCTGCTTCTCCAGGCCCCCTACACAGTCCTAAAGATATACATTTTAAACTAACAGTATCTTGATGCAGATGAAGTGAGGCCTATCTTAAAACATGGTGCATCTTTTGCATTGCTGTTGTTTCAGAAAAGTGTCGCAAGACACTAACATTTTAAATAATTGCTTCAGGATGCCAATAAGATGTCTACTATCCAGAGGTTTGTTTCAGGTGAGGCCTACTCAGGGTTGCAGATGAGATTTACACTTGTTGAAGAGTACAGAGGAGATAATACATGTGAAGGTCTACCAATGAAGTGAATCATGTCCACTGCACTCTTCAACAAAGTTCAAACCTCCTATGTTTCCCTGGACAGACCTAAACTTGATCTGCACAATGTGATTCGTAATGATAGGAAACACAGGTGATGTAAATGAAATACGTGCAATTTATTTTGCTCATTTCACAATCACATCACTTGTGTTTCCTTTGCTTAGGTATCTCATTGTGCAGATGTAGTCCAGCATATGAAAGAATATGCAGAAGTGCAGCACTGCATGCAACAACTTTGACACTTACAGAAGCCTCACCTTCTCCATGCCTCCTACACAGTTCTACATATACATCATAAATGCAAATAGTACAGAATTAATTATACATGTTAAATGGTTTATTTTTGCTGTTCTCAGAATGTATCAAAATTCACTAAAAACAGTGACTTGAAGGTATTCATCATATAACAGCGGGGAAAAAAAAACACAATCAAAATGATTGTGTTTAAAAAACCCATACAACATAAGAAATGAAAATTCAGAACTCCTTAAAGTTAACTTACTTTCCATGACGTCCAAGGATGTCCTATGAACAGCTTACACTCTTTTGTGCTGTTATTACTTTCAGCCCGCCACTTTCTGAAAGAAAATCTCCATCGTTTTTAAAAACACGTTACATGCAATAAATGACTTCTTGCTCTCTACCACAAGTTTCCACAAGGCCAAATCTGGTCAGAGCCATTTATAACTCTTGGATTTCTTGTAAGCCAATCCCGTCATTTGGCATTTCCGCAACTTTCAGAATTAAAATGTTGAAGATCATTTTCACAATCCTGGAATAGTAATATCTTCCCCTTCTTGCTCAGTCATGTTCTACATTTCCTATGACACTGATACTGCTTACTATGAAGCAGACTTACACTACCTCTATGACTACTACAATTATTTAATTCTCTACATCACTTTTAATCACAAAGCAATGTAAAACAGTAGACAGCATTGCAGACTTACATTCCCTCTACTCCATGTTTTGATTGGCTGCTTCAATTAGCTTATAAAAAGAAACAGTTTTTCTGAACTCATTCAAAGTGCACGTATTTCTCCATGATGTCCAGTCCTATGGTTAGAAGTTATGTCTCTGAACTACACTTATCCTCAAGGCCAAATTGTGTAGGAGCCATTAGAACTTCTTGAAATTCCACAGAGCACATCCCGAGATTATTTCCCTAAATTTTGGTTTTAAAAACACCAGGTAAGAGTTTTTAAGGTCATACGGCAATTTTTTTTTGAAAATTAAAACAGAATCATTGCAGAATGACCAGCCATTTCTAGACTTTAAATAAGCTGTGTAATGTCCTGATGTTATTGAAGGGCCGTCATGATATATAATTGCTGCAGTTACAAAAGTCCTTCCTGATATTGACAACTGCGAAGCTACAAAATTTTTAATTAAAGTTGTCAATTTTGTTCCATCAGGCCTACATCGTTGGAACATTAAAATGACATACTGGCCATATGTTCGTATAAATAATGTGGACATCATTTCAGATTTACATTGGCTACACTCCATGTTGTGATCAGCTGCTTTTACTAGCTTATTAAAGGAGACTGATTTACTGTCTGGCAAAGTTAAATATATAAATCTTTCTGAGTCTACACTAGTAGTACTTGATACCATACAGTTCTCACAGTCATGCTGCCATTGATAAGAAAGCCCAAACAGCTGATCTACATCTACACCTTCAGCATGTAATACATCAAGCATATACATTAAAAACTCCTGACAATCTTGCTGAATATTTTGAGAGAATTGTGTTTGGCCTGAACATCTGTCTAACAGATTTCGAATTTCAGACACACTTTCTATGTTTCTTCTATCAGTGCTACATTTCTCTAACACAGAATTTAACAAACTGCAAAATCTTTGATCAGAATTGACCACAATCTCTTCTTTTACATTTTCTAGAGAAAACAAAACATTAACCACTACATTAGCATAGCAGTTGACACCAGAACTATTTTCAAATTGAAAACCAACAACATCTTCAACAGAATCCTTTTTGTTTCTGCTTGTAATTTTAGGTTCATCGACTTTTCGTCTTTTTGCTACAACCTCCCCAGTATTGGTCACATTTCTTCGTTTCCGGCCTACCACACGTTTCTCAAACAAAGGATACTGAGGCAAATGTGGCGCATACTCTCTTCTTAACCTATTGTATTCCTTAACACAATCTAGATCAGCACAAATGTTTGTGACATCACACTCAATCAAGTACAATCCCAATAAAGTTCTAACTCGTGACAATGCCACATATGCCATACCCTCCTTGAACACAGAACTGCCAATATTCACCAATGCACTGTCTACACTTAAACCTTGCGATTTATGGATTGTCACCGCATATGCCAAGCAAACAGGAAACTGCTTATGGCGAACATATAAGTCTTTTACAAGCAAAAATCTAGCAGAGCAACGACCAATTAGCTGTACTTCCTCAATGCCATCAAATGTAATTTTTAAAAATTCAATTCCATCTCTATTTCTGTATTTTACAAAATCAACAACATTACCCATTGATCCATTTACCAGACCTCTTTCAACATGTAAATTCCTTCTTAAAATTATACGGCAGTTCAAGCAAACATTCAGAGTCTTTTCAAAACCTGCAGTTTTAGATATACTCTTCTCTAATGAATCCAATTTTGTTTTCAGATTCTCAGACAAAATAATTGTTGATCCCATATGCTCTACTCTGTCAATAGCTTCCAGTTTCACAATCTCTTGCTTTTCTAAATGCAACATTTTGTTGTTGAATTTGGCACATTCTGCAAGAGTTGGCATCAAACATATTCCAGATTTCTTCTCAGTAATTTTCTGAAAAATATTCTCAGGCACAACATCTTGTTCTGGATATAAATTTGACAGTAATCATGCATGTAAAGCTTCTTTCCCATGCTCGGTCACTTTTCCAATTCTAACATCTTGTAGAATAGTCTTGTAAACTTCATCCTTCGCCTGACGCATATTTTCATGCAGTTCAGCATAATTGAAGTTTAACCATATATTGACGTTGCCAATGCTGCCTAGGCACTTCCTGGTATCTTCATGCGTGAGCATTTTGAACACAGGTTGCCCTTTCACTGGTGTCAGCTGCAGAAGATCTCCGAAAACAATGATGTGTTTGCCACCAAATAACACATCATACTCTGTTTTGAGAACTTCTTGCATCCTCAAATGCACAAAGGCAAGCATGACATTGGAAACCATGCTTACTTCGTCAATGATAAGAAGTTTCATTTTCCTCAAGATTCTTGAAACTTCAAAACAAGCATCTCCAGATAGCTTGTGATATTGTAATTTGTTGTCATGCTCCACTGGCAGCATCAGTAAACGATGTAAAGTAATCCCTTTAATATTATGTGCTGCCAGTCCAGTTGGAGCAGTGACAACACAAGACAGCGATGACTCTGTCCTTTCCTGCAAATAGCATGAAATTGCTTTAATGAGGAAACTTTTTCCAGTTCCCGCTTCTCCACTCACGTACAGTCGGACAGGCTTCAACGACGTACATGAGCACTCTTTCTTATCATGACTTAATCCATGATCAATTTGCATGGTAATTTCGTCATATATTTTCCTCTGCTCAACGTTGAGTTGTCTTTCCAACTCTTCTAAGTTAACCGCATCCTCCTGAGCATGTGCCATGGCTCTTTCCACTTCATTCATGGCAGTGGCAGCTTCATTTTCGATAACAGGTCCTCCTAGTGGATCCTGACTCAATGAAGCAGAACTCTGACTGTCCTGAGAACTGTCTCTGGCAATCTCGGCTGCAATCGTTGCTTCCTGCTCAATTTCCGCATTCAACATTTCTACATATTTGGGAAAAGCAGGACATTCTATGGTCTCCTTGGCGGCATTGAAAGAGTCTTCGTAACAGAGGAAATCTCCAAGCAGTTCCTCTTCTGCACGCCAAGGCTTGAAAAGTTGCAAAAGTGCTAAATAGAAAAACTCCTTTTTTTCAGGAGATTCGCCACTCAATTTTCGATGGTTTACCAAGTGGCATTTTCTTTGCTTGACCAGACATCCCTCACTTCCTATTACAGCATACACTCCTTTCTCAGTATCTTCTTTGATGTTCCTCTTGAATATGTAATTTTGCAGAACCTCATACAGACAAACATTCTCGAGGTGACTGCTTCGATTTGGATAATATGTATCCAACATGTTTGTCTTCAAAATGTCGGTACTGTTTGGCTCCTTTTCCGCCAAATACTCAATTTCCCGCACAGGTTTGAGAACTCGATTACGCGTTGCTGCAAGACCAAGACTCGCCCAAACGATACTCCTGGACTTGGCATAGAGACTTGCTGAAGACAACCGGTCAGAACATTCGTACGCTCCGATTTCTCGATGCGACAACATCTTCAGACTGAAACTGTACAACTTCTTGCTGAGGCTCTTTTCATGGGAAATGTCCTCCCACATATCCTTCAATTCTGTCTTCTCTTTTTTGGTGATGTAAGACGTCACATACCGAGCCACAGCCATACAGTTATCAGCCACAAACTGTATATCCATGTTAGCATTCCACATGGACAAAATCACTGGGTTGTAGTCGTTGATGTACTTGGACTCTTCGTTCCTCTTCAAATTGTAAGTGTTGTTAGGTGATTTCTTCATGACATTGTGTCGCAGCGAAGACATCAAACTGTTTACTCTTCCTTTAGAAATCACCGGTCGTGGAAAGCCGAAACGACATTTAGTGTAGAACTTGTCCTTGTTTCGGAATTTACGACGGCAGTACTTTCCACATCGATGGCTTTGGAAACGCAGAACTTTTTCTCTTAGGCTTTTCTTCTCCTTTGCATTTGGAACAGCACACGTAGAATACTGTTGGATGAAACTCATCACTGAGTCTTCTGGATCCGTTCCAAATTTAGGTGCATCCTTGATCCACAGCAACATATGTATATGAGGAGCACCTCTTGCTTGGTACTCCTTTCTCCAGAAGAAATCCAACACCTCTCCAAGAGGTGGATTCTTCTTATTCATGATGAAAGACATCATAGCTTCAAATCTATGATTGAAGTACCTACATACATTGACTGGATCCAAAGAGCACAGTTCTCCGGGTGTCTTGAATTCGATGTTATCTACGTTAGCATTTGCCTCTCGTAGAAATTCAAGTAAGTCTTCCCAGCCATACTCGGCACAGCTCAGAGTGAGGAACCATGTGGGAGTACCTAAGTTCCTCAACATACATTTTAAATCACCATGACGACGGTACCAGTACTCATTAGTACCACGCTGACACGCCATGAGATTAATCAGGTGAGAATCCAAAATACTGTCTTGGACATTGACTTTATCCATAAAGTCACTTGCCGAGATGTTTTGCATGTGTATACCACTTTTCAAGATGTGGTTCACTGCATATGACAGTCCAGACAGATCGCTTTCAAACAGGAGATGAAACAAATAAGGAATGCATTGTCGAAACCTAGCATCTCCTGCATACAATCGCAAAGTTCGGTATTCAGAAGCAGGAATTTGATGAGGTCGCTCATCATATCTTCCCCCCTGACCTGTTGGAAAAAGCTGTGGGAAACACCGAGCTTCCAAACTTTCCTCCCAAACACTAATGGGACTCCCTTTGGCTTGTTTCATTTGAAACAACTCAATAGCATTCCCCATGACTTCCTTGGAATGCAAAGGATGAACACTATAATGTTCATATATTTCTTCACTAGTAGAGGGTTCTACTTTCTCAATTTGACCAGCACACAAATCGCTATCCTCTTCCTCACTTACTTCCTCTTCTGCAACATATACATTCTTATAGTATTTATTATTTTTTTTCAAATACAATGTTGCCTTTTTAACTTTCCTAACATCTACTAAATCTTGCCATATTTTCTTATTCTTTGTCGGAACCCCATTAACTAAGATAACCAGAGGTTCATCTTCCACTTTTTCTACTCCAATTGTGTTAATGTTTTTCTTCAAATCTAGAGGCAAATAAACAACTCTTCCCTTTAATCCTCTCTGTAAATCTGATGGAGGCAATTTCCCTGTCTTTGGCTCCATTCTTACAATAGCCTGAAAGGGATGGATACTTTGAATCAAAATAGATTCATAAGTATTTAAATCCTTCAATTCAGAAGGAATCCCAACCAATTCCAGATTATTATGAACTGCTCTAGCAGGCATCTGGTTTTGATTTAATTTGCAACAACAATAACTACACACACGTTGATCCAATCCCAAATCAAAACAATTTTCTACCATCAAGTATGTTGCGAAATCCTTCCATTCACTATTATTTTCCCTTTCACTTTTTGCATATAAATCCACTAACTTAGTCTGATTCTTATAATAAGTGCGTCGACAACACACACAAGTGAAATTAGGCCTCTCACTTGATTTCACCTCAAACGTCGCAATTTCCCTCTGGAAATTATCTGTACTGGAAACCTGTACACTATCTTCCACATGACCCTCTTCTTCTTGCTCAATTTCAACATTCTCCTCTTTACTTCCAAAGTAACAAAACTCAATTTCTTCACATATATTCTTCACATCTATTTCAGAACCATGCAAAAGAGCAGCGCATAATTGTTTAAGCATAATTGCTGGACTCTTAGCATAATACAACATTCTAACTAATTTCCTCACTTTATTATGATGCACTGCTAGCATCCTGAAATGATGAAAAACACTCTGGCATACTCTCCTGGAAAGACAAGCCAGTGAATGACCATGCAAACCTGTCACTTCTCTTACTCTGCAAGGATCTAATTCTTGCAACAACCTTATTTTCTGCTTCAAACTTTTCTTATTAAATGACCGTACAAAATCACAAAGCAAATTGATGGAATCCTGTCGCACACTGCAAATACTACTACACTTCCAGGTGTACACAGGACCCTTAGCACGTCTTCCTAAAACCTCATTACCTAACACCTCTTCTGCCTCTGTTGTCACAAGTTTTTCTTTTTCAACTGGACAACCATCTTTCACTTCATAAGCACGACCACTGGTGTCAACTGCATGCACCAAATCATTATCCTGGAAATAACTCTCCTCATTAAAAAATGCCTCACAGCTTGAACTATGCATCCATTCTCCAGAAAAAACTTCACAAAAATTACTACGATTAACTATTCTCTTCCATCTACTATTTCTTTTGAAATCATAAATTGCCTTGTTTAGCTTCCTAATTCTATTGATTATCAAAATAAATAACTTACGTTTAATTTCAAATGCCTGATCAATAACTTTCTCAACTTTTTTTTTTCTCTTATAAAAAACCAGTTTCTGTTGACCTTTCTTAATATTTTTTAACAAATTGCCAATTATCCTGTTGCGGAACATTCGTTTACGAATCTCCCTAAACTGTTGTTTCCTTCTACTATCATGCACAGAGTTATCTCTTGCTCTAGCAGTAACATTTTTCATTGGCCTTTCCTTTCCATTTGAATTCCTTCTCGTTTTATGGACTGAAACATTTTCTGTAGTAATATTTTTTTTACTACACATATTTCTTATGAAATATTTTGTGCTCTTACCCGGTGCTTTCTTCGTGACTTGACAAATCTTTTTGTTAGAGGACTGCTGCTTATTTTCTTTCACCTGCTGTCTTTGACGTTTTGCAGCCTTTCTCTGTCTTTCTATTGTTGGCATGGTGAAATCTTGAAATGATCTGCAGTTGAATCTGTGGTAAAATATAATAAAAAATGTTATTAACCATTATTACCAAACAGTAAAACAATAACAGTGATCAAAAACTTAACACACTACTTGACATTTTAAATAGAAGATTTTTTAGTCCTTGCAAATTTACAATACAGAAATAGCAGAAAAGAAATGACATTTATATTTATGTTACCTGTGCTATTTTATATGTGAATCTGATCTAATTTTATGAGCATATTTTAATATTTTATTGAAGACACTACACATAACCTGCTTTTGAAGGTGTCTTTATTTTTAAATTAAACGGTTTACCTTTTCACTTTTTATTAATTATAAATTTTAAAAATAAATGTTTATATTTCCATAGGCTCAAGCAGGTCAGCTTCCCATCCTATGTCATATAATTCGGACAAATCTGCATCCTCATCACGCTCTTCTTCATCCTCAGGATTTAAATCATCCAAGGGATCAACATCCACTGATGTTTCAATTACAAGTTCAATGATGAGGTCAAAATCAACTGATTGCAGATTGTTGCTCATGTTGAGGTTGTCTTTATCTTTAAAGAAAGATAACAACAATGAGATGTTGCAGAGTAAGAGACAAATCTCAGAGATTATAATAGTAAAATTGTTTAACAAGAGTAATATTTTGCAGCTATTATTTAGCCATGTCCATCAATGCTGAGCAGGTGAAGACTATGTCTAAATTTTCAGTGAACAGGACTCATCTCTTCTTAACCTTGGATAAGCCTCACCGACTCTGTGTGTCCTGCACATACTTAAATGTAAAGGGGCAGATTTATGTTAAATGGCACATCCCCAGGCATGCACCAGTTAACGTGCACCACTACTCTGCCACCCATGGTGTGCCGTATTTACAATCAGATAGGAGAAAGCTTCGTCAAAACCCTGCGCCTGCTTTAAGCAGGCATAGGTCTTGACGCAACATTGTGGAGATGGGGCACCCCTGAGCCTTGCTTGAGCTGCATCGCACTTGCGATACAACTCCAGCAATCACTACCTTTACAGCACAGATACGTCACGCATCTGTGCCATTTTTGCCCCATGATGCCCCGCATTCTAAATGCAGCACACCATGGGCGGCGGAACAGCGGCGCAGGATGACTGACACATCCCTGGTGATGCACCAGTCATCATAAATCTATCCCTAAGCTTCTTATCTTGTTACAGATGAACCGCCATATATAGCATGAAACTATTTTGCATTTCCTAAATAGCGAATTTTAAGGAATAAATAGCAATTCTTTACCATTCCTAATTTGCAATGAGCAAATTGCTAATTGCAAGTTACCCATTCATTTCCATGGGCTAGGAGGCTCATAGGAATGAAGGTTTAATTTGCGATTAGCAATTTGCTCATCACAAATTAGGAATTTTTCCAAGGGTGCAGGGGTGTCTCAAGAACACCCTGCTGCACCCCTGAAAAAGAAATTTGGGGGCATATGGCACACATACATGCCCTAAGGGCATGTGTTGGCGTCATATGGCACCTTTTGTTTTTTTGAAAAAAAGCTTTTTGAAAAGAATTCACAAATTACCACCAATTTACCACAATAGTTTCCAAATCCTTAATGTCATTTTTTACATATTTTTTGTTTGATACATTGCATTTAAGTAGTCACAAAATTTGCAAATCCTTCAGTGCAATTGCAAAATAAGGAATAGCAAATTTTGCTACTCCTTATTTTGCATCAAACTTGTTTGATACATACCATTTGTCTAATTAACATTCGCAAAGGCCGAAATTCGTAGAATTTTGATCTTTGCGAATGCTAATTAGCTTGATACATATGGCCCCAAGTGAGGCCTGTCTTGCGACATGGTGCATCTTTTGCATCACTGCTGCATCGGTTTCATGTGGTACGTTTTTTTTACACCATGACATATCTGCCTAAATGCATCAATTTGTAATGTTGTCGCCTCATAGCAAATCTTTTGCACCGCCGCTGCATCATAAAAGTGACGCACAGTGGCGCAAAAGAGGCATACACCTATCATAAATCTGTCTCTACCATTTTAAATGATGAATTCAGGATGACGATAAGGTGTGGCCTATCCAGAGGTTTGTTTAAGGTGAGGCCTACTCAGGATTGCAGATTAAAGTTACGCTTGATGAAGAATACAGAGGAGATAATACATGTAAAGCTCTACCAATGAAGTAAGTGATGTCCACTTCATTGCGCCAGTCATCATAAATGTATCCCTAAGCTTCTTATCTTGTTACAGATGAACCACCATATGTACCATCAAACTATTTTGCATTTCCTAAATAGCAAATTTTAAGGAATAAATAGCAATTCTTTACCATTCCTAATTTGCAATGAGCAAATTGCTAATTGCAAGTTACCCATTCATTTCCATGGGCTAGGAGGCTCATAGAAATGAAGGTTGCAATTTGCGATTAGCAATTAGCTCATCACAAAATAGGAAATTTTTCAAGCGTGCAGGGGTATCTCAAGAACACCCTGCTACACCCCTGAAAAAGAAATTTGGGGGCATATGGCACACATACATGCCCTAAGGACATGTATAGGCGTCATATGGCACCTTTTGTTTTTTGGAAAAAAATGCTTTTTGAAAAGAATTCGCAAATTACCACAAACTAGAAGTTGGTGGTAGTTTCCAAATCCTTAATATCATTTTTTACATATTTTTTGTTTGATACATTGCATTTAAGGAATCGCAAAATTTGCAAATCCTTCAGTGCAATCGCAAAATAAGGAATAGCAAATTTTGAATTAAGGACATTTTAAGTAATTTCCACATGTGCAGTGTTTTCAAATTATGATTTGAAAATCGTTTTTGGGGAAAAGTAATGGTTAAAAATTTATGACAAGGACATAATGGTGTATGCTTCTCTATAAGGCATTTCAGTGTCTCTGATGTCATTTTTCCCATATTACATTATAAGACCTTTCCCCATAGAGCACATTCCTTGTAAATATGCTCCCACCTGTGCATGGTGAATTTAGATTTTGACTGTTTGAGTCACATAGCCATGTTAAAAGTCACCCCAAAAAATTGCAAACGCTTTAAAAAAACACATTCATGTGTCTTAAGGACATTTTAAGTCATTTCCCCGTGGACAGTGTTTTGTAAGTGGCACAAAAGAGGCATACACCTATCATAAATCTGTCCCTAGCATTTTAAATCATTAATTCAGGATGACGATAAGGTGTGGCCTATCCAGAGGTTTGTTTAAGGTGAGGCCTACTCAGGATTGCAGATTAAAGTTACGCTTGATGAAGAATACAGAGGACATAATACATGTAAAGCTCTACCAATGAAGTAAGTGATGTCCACTTCATTGCGCCAGTCATCATAAATGTATCCCTAAGCTTCTTATCTTGTTAGACATTAACCGCCATATGTATCATATAACTATTTTGCATTTCCAAAATAGCGAATTTTAAGGAATAAATAGCGATTCTTTACCATTCCTAATTTGCGATGAGCAAATTGCTAATTGCAAATTACCCATTCATTTCCATGGAGCAGGAGGCCCATAGGAATGAAGGTGCAATTTGCGATTAGCAATTAGCTCATCGCAAATTAGGAATTTTTCCAAAGGTGCAGGGGTGTCTCAAGAACACCCTGCTGCACCCCTGAAAACGAAATTTGTGGGCATATGGCGCACATAAATTTTAACAACATTCCTTTACCTCAAAAACGATTTTCAATTCATAATTTGAAAACACTGCCCACAGGGAAATTACTTAAAATGTCCTTAAGACACATGAAAGTGTTTTTTTATTGCCTTTCCAGCATGGTTGGGTCACTTTTAACATGGCTATGTAACACAAACATTTAAAATCTAAATTTCCCATGCACAGGTCGGAGCATATTTACAAGCAACTTGCGCCACAGAGAAAGGTCTTACATTAAAATGGGAAAAATAACATCAGGGACAGTCAATTGCCGTATAAAGAAGCATACACCATTATGTCCTTGTCATAAATTTAAAAACAATTCCTTTTCCCCAAAAACGATTTTCAAATCATAATTTCAAAACACTGCACATGGGAAAATTACTTAAAATGTCCTTAAGACACATAAAAGCGTTTTTTGATTGCCTTTGCAGCATGTTTGTATCACTTTTAACATGGCTATGTAACACAAACATTCAAAATCTAAATTTTCCATGCACATGTGGGATCATATTTACAAGCAATTTGCGCCACATAATTCATAATTTTCTCCTTAAAGCACACTATTCTCTATCTAAATTAAAGAAATATTTCCTCACCTTAGCAAATACTTTGAGTTTGAAAACAGTCTCAGAAACACACCAATTTGTCTTCAGCAGAGCAAAAGGTATGCACTCCAGAGTCTGCAGCTATCAAAAGCACAGAAATGCTGTAAATCTTCACACATATCTCTCATGTCACCCAATCAAAACTCTTTCCTCACTTTTTTTCAAATGAAAACCCTTCCCCCCTCTGCCATTTCATGCCTTTTCTGCATGGCAACCACCTCATTGGAAGACTTCTGGTGTTTGCAAGTTCACACAACTTTGTTGCAATTGAACTCTGAACTCTCAGTGCACCTGCATATCCAGTGCATTCTTTCATTTAATGATTTTTTATTGACCATTCAAAATACATCTTTCAAAGAACACATCCGTGCACCCTAACTTTCTGTTTTCAGCAATCAAAATCCACCAATCACTGTTACTGCTTCATGAACACAGAAACTCCACAGTTTTTTTCATTTTAAACTCTCATTTTTTCAACTGCCATTTCATTGCCACACTTCATCTGACTGCAGGAGAACCTTCTCTCACCATGTTTTCTGTCTGGATTGTTGGACATAGTTATATTCACTGGGCTCAAAGGTACGTTGAAAACAGGAATTTACCTAACCTCAATTTACAAGATGTGGAAATTAAGTGGTTTGGCCACAGAGGATTAAAATGTCACCAATTGATACCATTGGTGAAAACCTTTATGCATTTGCCCAAACCTGACCTGTTAATTGTGCACTGTGGAGGTAATGACTTGGGCACTTTGACTGGGGTAGGTCTGGAAATGCTTTTAAAGGACACCTTTGAGCAATTGATGGCACTTTTTCCTCAGACTGCCTTGGTATATTCAAATATATGCCAAAGACAGAAATGGAGGTGGTCAAACCAATTTTGTCCACAAATTGAGAAGTCGAGGAAGCATGTAAACAAATCTGTTTCAGCTTACATGAGAGACCATGGAATGGGCTCCCTGTACAACAATAACTTGCGTTACTACATGCAAGATATCTACAGAGGAGATGGAGTTCACTTCTCAGATGAGGGCAACAGAGTTTTCACTCTGAATTTAAGAATGTGCATTGGTACCTACTTATAAGTATCTAAATGTACCATAAACCCAAAAGCTCTTATCAGAGCTACCCTACATCTAATCACTCACAATTATTATTTTACTCTAACATTTTTCACTAATTTTCAACAAAGTACGCTCCCCGGGGCGCTACCCGGTACGCGAACCGGGAGCTAACCTCGCGAAATTTTTAAAAAAAATGGGTTTTTCCCACACATATAAGCCTCCTCAGCCACCCTCACAAAACATAGGGTGTCAAGATAAGTCTACCGTGCCCCCTTCTACCCATTCTGAACATTATTTGCCCTCCATTTTGTATCTTAATTCGACCGAAACACAAAATGGTGGACTCCCGTAACGCTTAAGGTTCGCGTACCGGGGCGCTCACCGGTTCACGTACCGGGTCGCTCCCTGGGAAGCGCACCATCAAAAAAGGTGGGAAAGTAGTTCACAGAAAAGCCACTGGAGACAATTTCACCAAATATAGATTAGCTCATACTACATACCAATCCCTACCATTTTCACAAATTTGATTGGAATTCCATTTAGTCATTTAGCCTGTAGACCTCTCTAAATACCCTGAGGTAAATTACTTCACAAAACACATCTGAAGTGTTGGAATTGACAACCAATGAAAATGTTACTTTCATTTTCTACTTTTTTTACCTGACATTTCATTGGTTATATACCTGAATATATATAAAGGAAGAGAAGAAAACACAGCCATTTTGACTACTACTTCTTGCTGTACATTTCAATAGTATTTTCACTAATTCCTTCAACTTCTTTCTAAAGGTAAGTTTTTATTTTTAAAACTGAAGTATATTGTGCACTATAAGTTAATATGGTAAACTTTTTCTGATAGATATATACTATCCCTCTGTAGTAGTTATAGATTTAGAGAGACTTCTCTGTTATAGTTATGGATGGAGTTAGGCTTCTCTTGTATAATTATGAATGTACTTACGTTAAATCACATACACTTTTTTAAATTCCTACTTCCACTCTGATACTATACACTGCCCAAAGATAAATTCACTGATAAAAAATGCCTATCTAAAATTATTCCCAACATTGCCCTATCTCTACTAATATATATTTTTTTAATCCAAATTTCAGGCAAAATGGAAGGCGAAAACCAAGTTTCTTTTGAAATGGACCTGCAAGAGAGCAGCCAAGAATTGATTGATACAATTGATCAAATTGACATTGAATTTTTCGATGAAACTTGGGACAATGAACTACTGCAATGTGTACAAGCAGTAGATAACCTCCTTGCAAATGAGGACATTTTACACCCTCAGAGACTACAATGTATATTCCATGATAATTATGAAATTTCTGACAATGAAATGTTAGAAAGTTTAATAAATTATGAAACACAATCACAATAAAAAAATGCTTAAAAAATAAAGAAAATAAAAAATAATCAACAAAACCAACAATCAATTAACATACTGCATTTAAAAAGTCTCTCATTCTTTTTTCATTGTAGTACGCTGCCCAGAACGCTTCCCGGTTCGCGTACCGGGCGCTACCCACGCAAAAAAAACCAAAAAAAAATTATTATTTTTTGCCCCGCGGGGCCCTTTTAAAGCCTCCACATTAAACCTAGGGGGTCAGGGAGGATCTACTATGCCCCCTTATGGTCATTTCCCCCTTTGTTTTGGCCTCCTCTTGTCTCTCAATCCTACCGAGAGACAAGATGGCGGCCGCTACGGACTGTTTAGAATGTTGACAGACACCGGAGAGCCAATCAGCTTCGCTACGCGAAGTTTTGGTACGCGCCCCGGTCCGCGAACCGGGGTGCGGACCGGAGCGCGCTTACAGATATATATCTTTTTTTAAACGTTAATTTCTCAAAATCCACTGGAGCACATATATTGAGACCTACAAAAGGCACATCGGGCTACCAGTCCCTACAATTTTGCCAAGTTTCGTGCAAATCCATTCAGCCGTTCGGGCTAAAAGTGAGGCCAACCGCCCTATGGAAAACTCAATGTTAAAAACACGTTTTGGGACCCCCCTTTTTTCTCGGCCCCCCCTGGACGAACCCCCCCCCAAATTTTCAAGGGCTGCTCAGAAACAAAATGTTCAATTTTCCAGAAAATTTCAGCCAATTCCGTCCACAAACACCAAAGTTATTAGACATAGAATTTTCAAAAATCCCATAGGGAAAAAATCCTAACTATATATACCTACTGGCGGTCGCCAGTAGGTAATATATATAGTTAGGATTTTTTCCCTATGGGATTTTTGAAAATTCTATGTCTAATAACTTTGGTGTTTGTGGACGGAATTGGCTGAAATTTTCTGGAAAATGGAACATTTTGTTTCTGAGCAGCCCTTGAAAATTTGGGGGGGGTTCGTCCAGGGGGGGCCGAGAAAAAAGGGGGGTCCCAAAACGTGTTTTTAACATTGAGTTTTCCATAGGGCGGTTGGCCTCACTTTTAGCCCGAACGGCTGAATGGATTTGCACGAAACTTGGCAAAATTGTAGGGACTGGTAGCCCGATGTGCCTTTTGTAGGTCTCAATATATGTGCTCCAGTGGATTTTGAGAAATTAACGTTTAAAAAAAGATATATATCTGTAACAGCGGACCGGGCAGCGCTCCAGTTCGCGTACTTTTCGCATAACGGAACTTCGCGTAGCGAAGCTGATTGGCTCTCCGGTGTCTGTCAACATTCTAAACAGTCCGGAGCGGCCACCATCTTGTCTCTCGGGAGGATTGAGAGACAAGAGGAGGCCAAAACAAAGGTGGAAATAACCATAAGGGGGCATAGTAGATCCTCCCTGATCCCCTAGGTTTAATGTGGAGGCTTTAAAAGGGCCCCGCGGGGCAAAAAAAAAATATTTTTTTTTTTGTTTTTTTTCGTGGTTAGCGCCCGGTCCGCGAACCGGGAAGCGTTCTAGGCAGCGTACTATAATGAAAAATGAATGATAGACTTTTCAAATACTGTATGTTAATTGATTGTTGGTTTTGTTGATTATTTTTAAATTTTTTTATTTTTTAAGCAATTATTTATTATTGTGATTGTGTTTCAACATTTAATAACATTTCTAACATTTCACTAGATTATGAATTACATATAAAAATGATTAAAGACTCAAATAATTTTTTAATATTACATATAATTTTATTTTTCGGATTGTTTTTCAAAATTTAATAGAATGTCTAACATTTGACTGTCAGATATGTCCTCTTGTTGAGTGAACATAACTTCCCACATTTGACCGTCATCATAATGAAGTAAATGATCCACAGATTCTATACATTGAACTAATTCATGGTCCCGTGATTCATCCATGAAATCTGAGTCATCATTGTCCTCAATATCTTTTTCTGTGTTGTTCTCCAGAACAATTTCGAAGGAAATATTCTGCTCTCCTTCCATTTTCTTGCTGTAATTTGCATAAAAAATAAATATATCAGTAGAGATAGGGCACTGTTGGGTTTAAGTTCAGACAGGTACTTGTGAGTTTATAACAGAGAAGTAATCTATGGGCACTGTATGGTTTCAGGCGTGAAGTAGTACTATTAAAAAGTGCCTGTGAAGAAGCCTAAGTAAATTCATAATTATACCACAGAAACCTAAATCAATCCATAATTATAATAAAGAAGCCTTTCTCAATGTCTAACTCTTACAGAGGGATAGTATATAACTATCTGAAAATGTTTTCAAATTTATAAAATAATATCTCACCTTCTAAAAAGAAGTTTAAGTTGTGAGTGAAAATGATCTTGCAATGTAATTCAGGAAGTAGTAGTCAAAATGGCTGTGTTTCTCTCTCTTTCTTTATATATATTCAGGTACATAACCAATCAAATGTCAGGTAAAAAAAGTAGAAAATGAAAGTAATATTTTAATTGGTTGTCAATTCCAACACTTCAGATGTGTTTTGTGAAGTAATTTACCTCAGGGTATTTAGAGAGGTCTACAGGCTAAATGGTTAAATGGAATTTCAATCAAATTTGTGAAAATGGTAGGCATTGGTATGTAGTATGAGCTAATCTATATTTGGTGAAAGTGTCTCTAGTCGCTTTTCTGTAAACTACTTTCCCACCTTTTTTGATGGTGCGCTTCCCAGGGAGCGACCCGGTACGCGTACCGTTGAGCGCCCCGGTTCGCGAACCTTAAGCGTTCCGGGAGTCCACCATTTTGTGTTTCGGTTGAATTAAGATACAAGATGGAGGGCAAATAATGTTCAGAATGGGTAGAAGGGGGCACGGTAGACTTATCTTGACCCCCTACGTTTTCTGAGGGTGGCTGAGGAGGCTTATATGTGCTAAATTTTTTTTTTTTTTTTAAATTTCCTGAGGTTAGCTTCCGGTTCGCGTACCGCTGCGCTTCCGGGTACGCTAACGTAGCACGTCATATGACGTATCACGCGAGAACGCGAAACGTCATGCTGACGCGACGCGTCACGATGTTGTTTTCTAACGCGACAGTTGCGCAAACGGAACGTTTACCGGTTCGCGGACCGGGTCGCGGCTCCGAATTGAGCTAACGGGAAGCTAACCGGTTCGCGTACCAGGAGCGAAACAATAAAAATAATAAAAAAAAATTGTATTAAAAAAATGTAAAAAATATTTTTCGATTTAAAGAAGAATACATTGTAAAGGTTTTGATATTTGCTATTAAAAAACCATTGAAATTCACTGAAAAAACATAGGGTATAGACCATATATAGTTAGGAATTAGCATTTACAAAACCTTGAAAATGCACTGAAAAAACCATAGGTTATAGACCATATATAGTTAGGGATTAGCATTTACAAAACCTTATTTTACTCACACAAAACCATTGAAATTCCATATATAGTTAGTTGTACTAACTATATATCGCGCACCCGCAATCCACTGCTGATCATGTCACATATTACATCATTCATGACATGGTCAGTGACATCACTGATGACATCACTGATGACATCTCAAATGACATCACTGATGACATCACTGATGACATCTCAATGACATGACTGATGACATCACTGATGACATCTCATTTGACATTACTGATGACATCACTGATGACATCATTCATGTGATAATACGATGAACTTCTTCAGACTCTAAAATAACCTTAGATACACTCAGTGTAAACAGACACTCACAGACTGTCACTCATCCATGGAGTTACTCACACACCTACTCAGTCATGCAAAGAATCAATTACACCTCCATTTCCTCAACTATACAGTTATACATACCTTACTTATTCAAACATATACTAACACATATTTACTCTCTTTTACAATCCCTGATACAAGTTCACAATGATCAATACAGCCACTCACACATTCACGGGCTCTTATGCACAGTTATTTATATATGTCAACTCTCACATGTACTGTGTTTTACATATGTTCTTACTTTGACATGTAGCACTCAGATATCCATTCACTCACCAATGCACTCAGTCAACCGCCCATACACCTGTTTCCACATGCACTTTTGAATCCATATATCTAGTGAATCAACTGCTTACACATCTATGCACAGAGTCATACACCTCCCAGCCACCCACACACACACTCAGTCTCCCATACAAATACTTGGGCAACCAATCAATAACCCATATACTTACTCATATAGCTACTGATCAACACATGCAGCAGTTTACAGAACAACAGACATAATGATGCGCAAATTAAGACAGTTTACTCACTAACCCATGCACTCAGTGACACACATTTAATCACTCACTCATACAGTCAGTCACACACCTACTAAATCCTTCATCCAGACACTTATACATCCACTCATTCTTCAATATGTAAGACATTTGAGATGTCATCAGTGATGTCATTTGAGATGTCATCAGTGATGTCATCAGTCATGTCATTGAGATGTCATCAGTGATGTCATCAGTGATGTCATTTGAGATGTCATCAGTGATGTCATCAGTGATGTCACTGACCATGTCATGAATGATGTAATATGTGACATGATCAGCAGTGGATTGCGGGTGCGCGATATATAGTTAGTACAACTAACTATATATGGAATTTCAATGGTTTTGTGTGAGTAAAATAAGGTTTTGTAAATGCTAATCCCTAACTATATATGGTCTATAACCTATGGTTTTTTCAGTGAATTTTCAAGGTTTTGTAAATGCTAATTCCTAACTATATATGGTCTATAACCTATGGTTTTTTCAGTGAATTATATATATATATATATATATATATATATATATATATATATATATATATATATATATATATATATATATATATATATATATTATATAAATAACAAACCAAACCACATTCACTGAATGATGTCATCAGTGATTTCATTAGTGATGTCATTTGAGATGTCTTCAGTGATGTCACTGACCATGTCATGAATGATGTAATATGTGACATCATCAGCAGTGGATTGCGGACGCACACGTTATACTTAGTTCAACTAACTATAACAGAAGAATTTAAATGGTTTTGTATGAGTGAAGTGTTCAGCTAACTATAACACCCCTGAAACCTATGTTTTCAGTGAATTTCTAAGGTTTTTTAAATGATAATTCCTTACTATAACCTGCCTGAAACCTATGGTTTTTTTGAGTGACTTTCGAAGGTTTTTTAAATGATAATTCCTAACTATACCCTACCTGAAACCTATGTTTTTTTCAGTATATATATATATATATATATATATATATATATATATATATATATATTACCTACTGGCGGTCGCCAGTAGGTATATATAGTTAGGATTTTTTCTCTATGGGATTTTTGAAAATTCTATGTCTAATAACTTTGGCGTTTGTGGACGGAATTGGCTGAAATTTTCAGGAAAATGGCACATTTTGTTTCTGAGCAGCCCTTGAAAATTTGGGGGGGGTTCGTCAAGGGGGGGCCAAGAAAAAAGGGGGGTCCCAAAACATGTTTTTAACATTGAGTTTTCCATAGGGCGGTTGGCCTCACTTTTAGCCCGAACGGCTGAATGGATTTGCACGAAACTTGGCAAAATTGTAGGGACTGGTAGCCCGATGTGCCTTTTGTAGGTCTCAATATATGTGCACCAGTGGATTTTGAGAAATTAACGTTTAAAAAAAGATATATATCTGTAACAGCGGACCAGGCAGCGTCCCAGGACGCGTACTTTTCGCGCAACGGAGCTTTGTGAAGCGAAGCTGATTGGTTCTCTGGCGTCTGTCAACATTCCAAAAAGTCCGTAGCGGCCGCCATCTTGTCTCTCGGTAGGATCGAGAGACAAGAGGAGGCCAAAGCGAAGGGGCAAATGACCATAAGGGGGAATAGTAGATCCTCGCTGACCCCCTAGGTTTGATGTGGAGGTTTTAAAAGGGCCCCGCGGGGCAAAAAAAAAAAATAATAATAATAATCAAACGGCTGAATGGATTTGCACGAAACTTGGCAAAATTGTAGGGACTGGTAGCCCGATGTGCCTTTGCTAGGTCTCAATATATGTGCTTCAGTGGATTTTGAGAAATTAACGTTCAAAAAAAGATATATATCTGTAACAGCGCACCGCTTCGTGTACTTTTCGCGTTACGGAGCTTTGCGAAGCGAAGCTGATTGGCTCTCCGGTGTCTGTAAACATTCCAAACAGTACGTAGCGGCCGCCATCTTGTCTCTCGGTAGGATCGAGAGACAAGAGGAGGCCAAAGCGAAGGGGCAAATGACCATAAGGGGGCATAGTAGATCCTCGCTGACCCCCTAGGTTTGATGTGGAGGTTTTAAAAGGGCTGAATGGATTTGCACGAAACTTGGTAAAATATTAGGGACTGGTAGCCCGATGTGCCTTTGCTAGGTCTCAATATATGTGCTTCAGTGCATTTTGAGAAATTAACGTTCAAAAACAAGATATATATCTGTAACAGCGCTCCGCTTCGCGGAGATAAAATTATATCTGTATTACCTAGCTGTTGCTAACACCAGTTAGCGACGGCTAGTAGGAGATAGCGACCATCTTGGGCCCCACTTTGCATGTGAGTGATATTTATCACTAATGACATGCAAAGTGGGCATGCCAAGATGTTAGCGACTGGAAACAGTCGCTAACATCGCTATCTCCTATTATCAACTTTTGGAAATATTCGAGATAAGCGCGAATATCTCCAAAAAGTAACAGCTGCCCTGAGCAGTTCTTAGCCATGTTATCCAATGGGAGGTGGATAACATGGCTAAGAGCATTAGCTCGGTAATGCATGAATATCGCTGAGTTTTCAGCGATATTAATGCATTGCGGTAGTTTTTTATCGTATTTGCGATAAACCTTGATAATAGCAAGGTTTATCTGCGATAGTTTCTGACGGTAAAAAAATCTTTGCAATGCATCGTTAGGGATAAATATCGCTTAACTTTGGTAATATGCCCCAACGTCTGTTAACGTTCGATTCGAAGGAAATCAGGAAGTGTTGAAAAACATTGTCTGCGCCATCTTGTCTTTTTTCAAATGCCACACTTTTGTCGTGCACGGCAGCCATTTTAGATGCCTTGACCAGACCCACTCTGTGCACGCTGTCGATCCTTAGCATGGCTCCCCACCCTCGCAAGCATCTCACCCAGGCAGTGGTCACCCCCGCTCTCTGTCTTATGCATGGGTAATAAACCTCCCCCCATCTGCGCTGCTCTTCCCTGAGAATCACACCCTGTGCCCGCCCGACACCTCCCTTTCGCCCTATTCACTACCGCACCCTCTGACACTTCTTTTCCTCTGTGTCCGATTGTCCAGGCCGGTCCTAGGCTATCAGCTAGCCCTGCAGATGTAGTTTATGGCCACAGCTGTAAAGAATCACCCCTCTTCAAAGGAGTTATAGTAGATCAAGGCCCACACTCGATGAGATCCGTCACAGCAGAAGCGTTGCTATTATCTGAAAACCATCCTGTATTGTGATTGGGGAGGGGACCGAGCGTGAAGCGGAAGATTCCAGGGATGACTCTTTGTACATGAAAGTTTTTACAATTATGTGTCACATTAAAAATATATAGCACTCCGACAAAGTAGTAAGATTATAAAACTTTATTAATTTATAAATATATACAAGAAAACAAAAATAGTAATAACATATAAACATTTTTAGGGAAAAACAACGAAGTAGCGGTCGGCTGTGCGAATAGTCCCAACGCAGCACAACGTCTAGATTTCCGGCGTGGGGCGTCGCGGGGGGTGGGTCATCAGTAGCAAACTGTTGTGCGAATAGTTCCAAGGCAGCAGAACGCGCCGAAATCTAGATGACACGAAAGTGATGTCTAGTAAGTTGCCACCCAGCAAATAACGGCGTGGGGCGTCGCGGGGGGTGGGTCATCAGTAGCAAACTGTTGTGCGAATAGTTCCAAGGCAGCAGAACGATGGCACCAAGGTGATGTCCAGTAAGTTGCCGCACTGGTTTTGGTATCCTACAATGCTGCTCCGAATAACGGCGTGGGGCGCCCCGGGGGAGGCGGCGTGAACGGGCCTCTCCAGGTGGAGTGTCATCTGTTGTAGTGGGGCGCCCCTTTACCGTTTCAGTTGCCATTCCGTCCGTTTTTGGTCCACTGTGTCAAAAGCCGCAATTCAGCTGAGTTGCGCCCACTCTTGCGGTGCAGCGATAGGCGGCTGTCACAGGACTCTCAAAATGGCGGCAGGCTCTTTCCTTTTTGGGCCTGGTCCACTGAAATGGCCCTGGGACACCTTGGAAATCGGACGCTTGTCTGCTAGGTCTTGGACCCCATTCTCGAAAGCGTCCCCTCCGTCTTGAGAATTCATCAAAAGTTTTGGGGGCCCCGACTCCTGCAGGCTTCTGGTGGGGAGCGGCTGCCATGATTGCTCGCGGAATGACCACGACGGAGCTACGAGATGGTGGTGCTCTCATGCTGACGCCAGTTTAGTCTGAAACATCCAGAAACAAGGTGGGGCTTTCATCGTTTGGGAAAAAAAAAAAGTTTTCATCCAATGAAAAGTGTTGTTTTTAGGTCATATGATCAAGCCTTCCATCATTAGGAAACCAAAAGTAAAATGAACCAATGAAAAGTTTTATAAACAAGTCACATGACCTGTTATGCGGCATAGGGTATAAAATGCGTAGAAAATACGTTGGCACGTGAGGCGGCGTCAGTAGCGGACCGATGTGCGAATAGGCCGAAGGCAATACAACGCGCCAAGATCCGGATGGCACCGAGGTGGTGTCCAGCAAGTTGCAGCACTGGTGTGGCCATCCTACAATGCTGAAAGTCGGCGTGGGGCGCCCCGTTGGCCTGTGAGTTTGCGTCAGTAGCGGACCGATGTGCGAATAGGCCGAAGGCAGCACAACGCGCCAAGATCCGGATGGCACCGAGGTGGTGTCTAGTAAGTTGCCGCACTGGTGTGGCCATCCAACAATGCTGAAAGTCGGCGTGGGGCGCCCCGTTGGCCTGTGAGATGGCGTCAGTAGCTGACCGATGTGCGAATAGGCCGAAGGCAGCACAACGCGCCAAGATCCGGATGGCACCGAGGTGGTGTCTAGTAAGTTGTCGCACTTCTGTGGCCATCCTACAATGTTGAAAGTCGGCGTGGGGCGCCCCGTTGGCCTGTGAGATGGCGTCAGTAGCGGACCGATGTGCGAATGGGGCCAAAGGCAGCGCAACAATATTTTCTGACTGACACCACAAGGCGCTGAGATGCCAAGATCCGGATGGCACCGAGGTGATGTCTAAGTTGCGGACTGATGTGCGAATGGGGCCAAAGGCAGCATAACAATATTTTTTGTATGGAAGATACCACTAGGCGTTGAGATGCCAAGATTCGGATGGCACCGAGGTGATGTCTAGCAAGTTGCTGTACTGGTGTGGTCATCCTACAATGCTGAAACTCGGCGTGGGTCGCCCCATTAGCCTGTGAGATGGCGTCAGTAGCGGACCGATGTGCGAATAGGCCGAAGGCAGCACAACGCGCCAAGATCCGGATGTCACCGTGGTGGTTTCATAGTTGAGAGGCACTTCATCTGCAGTGGGGCGCCGAGATCCGGATGGCACCGAGGTGATGTCTAGCAAGTTGCTGTACTGGTGTGGTCATTCTACAATGCTGAAAGTCGGCGTGGGGCGCCCCATTAGCCTGTGAGATGGCGTCAGTAGCGGACTGATGTGCGAATGGGGCCAAAGGCAGCGCAACAATATTTTCTGAAGAGAAGACACCAAAAGGTGCTGACATTCCAAGATCCGGATGGCACCGAGGTGGTGTCTAGCAAGCTATGCAGTTGAGTTGTGTGCGCACTTGCGGCGAATAGGTCGAAGGCAGCATAACAATGTTTTTTGAATAGAAGACACCACAAGGCGTTGAGATTCGGTTACCACCGAGGTGATGTCTAGCAAGTTGCCGCACTGGTGTGGCTATCCTACAATACTGCTCCGAATAACGGCGTGGGGTGCCCGAAGGGGGGGGGAGCCGGCGTGAATGGGCCTTCCTAGGTGGAGGCTCGTCTGCTGTAGTGGGGCGCCCCTTTACCGTTTCAGTTGCCATTCAGCTGAGTTTCGGCTGCTCTTGATGCTACAGCGACAGGCGGCTGCAAGAGGACACTCAAAATGGCGGCCTGTTCTTTGGATTTGGGCCTGGTCCACTAAAATGGCCCTGGGACACCTTAGAACTCGGACGCTCGATTTTTTTTTCCTTTCCTGTACATGCAAAAAAAGGTAAATGCCCGGTACGTTACACGCTTCATCTGCCACGATGAACTCTCCAGAGGAACCGAAAAAAAATATAGTTGTGGTAACTATACCATGCATCGTCATATGGAGAGGTGGCACCAATTAATTATAGTGCTGCATAAAAGAGAGATTTGGAGGAGAACCCCTGACCTGCTAGTACATTCATCAAAGAAGTGGCACTGAGAGCTTCAGAGGCAAGGGAAACGGTCCCAAATATTTAGAAGAACTTTGGAAAGATTAAAATGACATGTTTAGATTGTGGCAAATTAATTTCATGTGGACAGATGAGTGTTACTCTAATAAATACAGCATATGAACATCATCATAGTCGATGGTTGGTAGAGACATTTTGACTATATCCTGGACCTGCCCGTCCTCGCCCAAAATGGTGCCGGAATAAATGGGACTCGTAACTCCTTGTTGTGTACTGGTTGCAGAACCTTGAAATCACGAGATACGTATGCAGTTTTGAAGCACATGGCGGGCGGGGACGAGAATTGATTGACTATTTCGACATCCCTATTGATATTAAGTTCTGATGTGTTATTGATTACTGTACTGTTGAAAGTTCGAATTAACGTCACCCATGGTACTTGCCCGCAAATGTATATCTAGATAATTTTATTGTAACTGGCCCTGTCGTATTTTAATTATAAAATGTACGTCCACCGATTCCGTAACTGTTAGACACCTTAGTTCTTGCAACCTAATGGCCCGCCCGTTACGTTCCTCTACAGTGTAAATGTCTATTCATCATATACGATTACAGTTTGCTCTGTGGCAGGCCCACGTGGTTATAGGCTCGTATTTGTATAATGACATTTTCACAATAAAGGTTTTTAAAAGAAAACATGGTAGTAGTATATACATTGGTAAAGTTTTTAATAATAGTCACTGTTTTAGAATCATTAAAAGGCAAGTGAAATAAAGCAGACCAATTACATGAAGGGTAAAAGGTATAATACGAAGGAACGCAGTAAAGATAAATGGTCAAGGGCTGTTGTGTTTTCTATTCCTGCAACATAAAGTGATCGATAAGAATCTCATATTCAGGCGTATCGGCGACTAAGACAGCAGGTCGACCCTCTTTTGCTCAACGGCTCCGTCATGGGACGAAGAAACGCTCTTTTTCTCGAAAAAAGAATATATTTTACTTGCAGGACAGTTGTAAAATTTCCGGGAAAGTACATTAGCCTGGAACATTATAACATATATTTAAGAAAAAATAATGTTCGGAAGTAATGAAAAGCGTAATTTTTAGGTCATATGACCAAGCCTTTCATCATTACAATAAGAAAAGTAAAATGAACCAATGAAAAGTTTTATTAACAAGTCACATGACTTGTTATGCTTACGTTACGCGCTGCGCGCCCCGGATGACTTCCGGATGCGCTAACGCGGCGCGTCATATGACGCATTACGCGACAACGCAGGTACAGAATATAGTCAAAATGTCTCCACCAACCAGCGGTCGGAACACAACCCCTTTCAGCAGGCTAAATAGTTCTGTTAAATGGCAACAGAAGGGACAGGCAACAAGAACCATCAGTCAAAGAGGGGAGGGCTAGTTCTTCTCTACCGGGTTACATTGGGGCGCTACCGGAACTGATCGAATTGGTAGTCTACAGTGTTTCTGGATGTTTCAGACTGAAGCTGGGGTTAGCATGAGAGCAGCACCATTTCGTAGCTCCGTCGTGGTCATTCAGCAACCAATCATGGCAGCCGTTCTTTATCGTTATTTTGGGCGGGGTGGGTGGCGGAGCCGAGCTGTTTTGCAGCCATCATTGTGTGGAGTTCAGTTCATCTCACTAGTTTTGTATTTGTCATGAGGGGTTGTTCCTAATGTTTCTATTTTAGCGAGGTCAAAAAGAGATCCCATTAGTGGCCTACTGATTTTGCTCGATTCCTTTTCTTTTTTTTTACACGATTTTTCGTTATCTGCAAAGACTAAACAGAGTATTGCGACTCTGTGTTTGTTTGTAAATAGAGAATGAACCAAAGAGAACTAATTCTAAAACAGTAAATACTTGGATAACAATCAATCAAATGGAGAGAGAAGCAGGCACGACGGATTACAACGGGGGCAAACGCCTGCGTTAACTACCTTTCACTATCTGCAAAGAGAGAGTACTCCTAATAGAAATGAGGGGGGGGGGGGCACCATTCAAAGCAGATCAGTGTGCATAAACACGAAAATGTTTTCACTTACCACGTACTTTACATTCGACAGCTTATGATATTTGCTATTAAAAAACCATTGAAATTCACTGAAAAAACCATAGGTTATAGACCATATATAGTTAGGAATTAGCATTTACAAAACCTTGAAAATTCACTGAAAAAACCATAGGTTATAGACCATATATAGTTAGGAATTAGCATTTAAAAAACCTTATTTTACTCACACAAAACCATTGAAATTCCATATATAGTTAGTTGCACTAACTATATATCGCGCACCCGCAATCCACTGCTGATCATGTCACATATTACATCATTCATGACATGGTCAGTGACATCACTGATGACATCACTGATGACATCTCAAATGACATCACTGATGACATCACTGATGACATCTCATTTGACATCATTCTTGTGCTAATACGATAAACCTCTTCAGACTCTAATATAACCTTAGATACACTCAGTGTATACAGACACTCACACACTGCCACTCATCCATGGAGTTACTCACACACCCAGTCAGTCATGCAAAGAAACAATCTCACCTCCATTTCTTCAACTATACAGTTAAACACACCTTACTTATTGAAACATATACTAACACATATTTACTCTCTTATACAATCCCTGATACAAGTTCACAATGATCGATACAACCACTCACTCATTCAGTGGCTCTCATGCACAGTTATTTATATATGCCAACTCTCACATGTACTGTGTTTTACATATGTACTTACTATGACATGTAGCATTGAGATATCCATTCACTCATCAATACACTCATGCACACAGTCAACTGCCCATGTAGCTGTTTCCACATGCAGTCTTGAACTCATACACCTAGTGAATAAACTGCTCACACATCTATGCATAGAGTCACACACCTTCCAGCCACCCCCACACAAACTCAATCTCCCATAGAAATACTTGGGCAACCAATTAATAACACATATAGCCTCTCGTATAGCTAATGATCAACACATGCAGCAGTTTACATCACAACAGACATAATGATGCACAAATTAAGACAGTTTAGTCACTAACCCATGCATTCAGTGAGACACATTTAATCACTCACTCATACAGTCAGTCACGCACCTACTAAATCCTTCATCCAGACACTTATACATCCACTCATTCTTCAATATGTAAGACATATTTTAACTTTACAGAAACATGAGGGAGAGGTGTGGCGCCGCGGCCAGGGCGACTGACTCCGGAATCTGGGGACCACGGTTCGATCCCCGGCTCCGGCGGCAGGTCAGCCCAGCACCATGTGACTCTGGGCAATAGCTCGCTTAATCTTCCCGACGGCCCCCAGCGCCTAGAGACCCTTACGGGTGATTGTGCGCTTTACAAATGTGGACTTTACAGTCACTGGATGTTGTCATCAGTGATGTCATCAGTGATGTCATTTGAGATGTCATCAGTGATGTCATCAGTGATGTCACTGACCATGTCATGAATGATGTAATATGTGACATGATCAGCAGTGGATTGCGGATGCGCGATATATAGTTAGTGCAACTAACTATATATGGAATTTCAATGGTTTTGTGTGAGTAAAATAAGGTTTTTTAAATGCTAATTCCTAACTATATATGGTCTATAACCTATGGTTTTTTCAGTGAATATATATATATATATGTTTTCAAACTCCTCCTCCTATATATGGATTTGGATGGATTTAAGCTGCTAGCCTGGCCGCAGAGAAAAGCCCACCGCTGGGGAACGGGGTCAGAGGTGGTGCGAGTTGGGGCCATCTTTATTTTGAGAGGCTGTATCCGGAGTGAAAATCACCAGAAAGCGGAGCAGGCAACAAAGCTGGAATGTAGACCAACCCACTGGGGTGTTTAAACTTTTAATTATTGACTGTTAGCAAGACGGGCTCACAGGAGCTTGACTTTCCCGGCACTACAGAGATCAGAAAGCCACGTTGATGGCCCCGCCCACTGGGGCACTCTCTGGAAATAAAAAGTGCACGGAGAATACCGTCCTGCTCCACAGCTGACATGAACCACTGACGAAGGGAACTGTGATTCATGAAACGCGTTTGGTACGATTGAGGCTGCACATTTCACAATGTTTCCGGCTTGCTAACCTGCCTGCTGCTTTTCTCCTTTGAGGCAACTCTTTTGGATGGTTTTAGGCAGCTAGCCTGGCTGTGGAGAAAAGCCCACCGCCGGGGAGCGGGCTCAGAGGTGGTGCGAGTTTTTGCCATCTTTATTTTGGGAGGCTGTATCCGGTGTGAAAATCACCAGAAAGCGGGGCAGGCAACAAAGCTGGAATGTACACCAAGCCACTGGGGTGTTTAAACTTTTAATTATTGACTATTAGCAAGACGGGCTCACAGGAGCTTGACTTTCTCGGCACTACAAAGATCAGAAAGCCACGTTGATGGCCCCGCCCACTGGGGCACGCTCTGGAAATAAAAAGTGCACGGAGAATACCGTCCTATTCTACAGCTGACATGAACCACTGACGAAGGGAACTGTGATTCCTGAAACGCGTTTGGTACGATTGAGGCTGCACATTTCATGATGTTTCCGGCTTGCAAAGTGATTCACATTAAAGAAAAGAATTACTAACCTGCATGCGGCTTTTCTCCTTTGAGGCAACTCTTTATATATTTAATTTAAAATATACCCCCAAAAATACTAGAATAAATTAAAACATTAAAACATTAAACTATGAAGAAATATTTAAACTTCAATTGCCCAATAAAATAAGTGCAACAGTAGAGAAAGTGTTGGATAGCAAAATCATTCCATTTACTATTCCAACTCCAGTGGCTGCAAAAGTAGGGAAGTTGTTGGATAGCGAAGATGTAAACATTACTATTCCCACTCCAAAGAGTGCAGCTGTAGGGAAAGTGTTGGATAACGGATGGGGAAAAATTACTATTCCCACTCCAGTGAGAGCATCAGTGGGAAAGTGTTGAATAGAGGAGGGGCAAAAATTACTATTCCCACTAAAAAAGAGTGCACCAGTAGGGGAAGTGTTGGATAGCGGAGTGGTAAAAATTACTATTCCCACTGCAGTGAGAGCAACAATAGGGAAACTGTTGGATGGCGGAGGGAAAAAAATTACAATTTCGACTCTAGTATGTGCAACAGTAGGGAAAGTGTTGGATAGCGGAGGGGGAAAAATTACTATTCCCACTCCAGTAAGAGCAACAGTAGGGAAAGTGTTGGATAGCGGAGTGGTAAAAATTACTATTACCCCAGGTCCCTCCTGTCCTCGTCCCATTCCTTAACTAAGTGGAGATGACCATCTCCGCGAGAGAAAAAAAAAAGAACAGGAGCATGCTGGGATACCCAATCCACTCCCTCCCACTGGGAGTACATAAGCGGTACCAGCCCAGCTTTCAGCCTGTTCTTTTTTTCTGTCTTCTGACAGAATGGGGACGTGTTTGGACTTACCTGATGGATTCTTCAATGGCCATCTCGTCGCAGCTGCTGGGCTGTCCTCACCGTCCTCTTTACGCATTCTGCTGGCCTGCTGGGCTTGCCTGGAGCTGCGTTTCTTACCGCCCGTCCCTTTGCGGCTGGGGCGCTGTTCCTCCCAGTCTCTTCCGGGTTGCACTACGTGTCTCCCTGTGGCTTGGTCGGTCAGGGGGACGCGCTGCTGCGGCTGTTTGGCGGGTCCTGGGGCTCTGCTGGGCGCTGCTCCTGAGCCCTCTGCCTGTCGTTTTCCTGCCTTCAAGATGGATCGGTGTGTTGAGTGCGCGCCACTGTCTGCTGCAGTGTTCTGGAGGTCACATGTTTGGTTCCAGACAAGCCGGGTGCAGCTCCTCGACCTTTCTCCTGCCAGCCTCCTCCATTCTTACTGGCGCCCCTGATGCGAGATTGGGTCAGTCCAGGAGCTGACCTTGCTGTGGCCATGGATGTCGTTTTTGGCAGGCTTCTCCTCCCGGCGCTGGTTTCCTGGTGCGAGCCTGGGATGGCTGATGGGGAGGGGGCAGTGAGCTGGTGGTGCACTCTTCCTGCCCACTTGGTGAGTACCGCATAGCGGTTTTTGTCATTTCTCCAATATCCCACGACCTGTTGGGGTTCTGTCTGCATCCCCCTTCTCTCGTGTGTGCTCTTGCCATTTGTGTTTTGTGTTGTGTGGTGCTCCAGTAGTGCTTGGTGTTCTATCAACAGTGGTTTACCGGCTCTAGGGACTGTCTGAATCCACACAGCCCCTTCCTCTTGCATGCATGCACATACATTTTAGTGAGGCCTGCTGGTTGCTGTTTCTGCCTCTTCCTCTGCAGGTTTCTTGTTCGTCTTGCAGCCTTCCTGGCCTGCGAAAACGTGTTTACGTCTGGACTCTGATGTTGTGGTGCTTCCGACCTGGGTAGTGCCTGGCTGGAGGACCGCATTGGGATGCCTGGTGCTGTGCGTGTCTGGGTGTTTCCATGGTTGTCGGGCTTTCTTGGCTTCCGGCCGTGCCTCCCTGTTTGTCTCTGGTCTTGTCTACTTTCTGGCTGGGAGTTCCCCTTGGCATTCCTGGTTCGTTGGGCTATCAGGCTTTCAGTGGGCTTTGCTTGCTGCCCTGGCTGGTGTATCTTCCCCCTTGCCTCTGACCCTCTGGCGGTGGTCGGGGTTTGTTCCCGGGGCCTCGTGCTTGCGCTGCTTGCACTCTGCTGTTGAGCTGGGTTCGGCTGGTCTCCCTAGTGACTTGCTGTATGGGTTCCTTGCTTTCTTCTGGTGCTGTTGGTTCCTGTTATCCTCTGGTCTCTCCAGGTACTAGTGGATTCCTGTTGGGGCTTCTCTTTATTGCCTCCTGTTCCTGCATGCAGGCCCTCTGTGCTTTGCTGGTTGCGAGTGGTGTGGTTCCATTTGCTGTCTCGGTCCGGGGCCATTGGTGTCTCCGGCCTGGTTTTCTGCCTCCGCTGCCCGCTGCTCCCGGGTTCCTGGCAGTCCCTCGGCCTCGTTGGCTTCCTGCGACATTGGCTCCCCTGCCTTCAATGTCCTGTCTTGGGCCGTGGTTTCCCCTGGGTTGCTGCCCTTCTTTTGAGGGTTCTGCCTGGGGGGGCCTTCGGGGCTTCCTCCATGGGTTCTGTGTCCCTGACTTTCTTGCTTTTCGCATGTTCGGTGCTGGTTGCTAGTTGACGTCTGGGCGGGGGGTCAGTCTCTGTGGGTCTGCTGTTGGCCTGTCCCCTTGGTGCATGCCGCCTGGAGGTTTCTTGCTTGCGTGAGCTGGACTGTGGCCTTGGCTTCTGTTGCGCCTGCTTTCCGTCCTGTGGGTTGGCCGGGTCAGTCCTGGTTCCTCACTGGGATGGTGTCTCCTTGCTGGGCTGTGGCTTGATTTGGGCGGTTTCTCCTGGGGTTTCTTGGCTTCTTCTTGTGGCCTCTTTGCTCTGTCCTCTGGGCCTCCGGCTGTCTTGCCCTGCGGGCTTCTGTTGTCCCTGGTCAGCCCTGGTTGGTGCCTGGATTGGGGTGCACCTGGTTTTGCCTGTTGCTGTAGCTTATTTTGGTCGCTTGTCGGGTGTTTTGCCCTTTTTCATGGCCTGGTGCCTTGCTAGTCTTGGGCTTCCTTTGGCTGCCTGTGGCCCTTCCGCCCGTTGGCTCCTGCCCTTTGGTGGGTTCGGCCCTGGTGCGTGCCTGTTTGGGTGACTACCTACCTTGCGATTTCAGCTGTTGGGCGCTTCTTGCATCCTTCCGGGTGCTTTTGCTTGCCGCGTGCTTGGGGTGTCTGCCTTCCGCGGGTCTGCTGGGTGCTCCCCGCTGTTTTCCGGGGTGGCTGTTGTGTCCTTTCTCATTTCTGGTGGTTCCTTGGCCTTATTGGGCTGTTGGCTCTGGGGCGGTGCTGGTTGGGGCTCTGGTGGGTTCTGGCTGTTGTTGGGTGTTGGCTTGTTGGACTTGCCTTCTTGCCTGCCGCTCCTTTTGCCTCCTGTGGTAGCTGGGTGTCATTGGTCTTCCTTGGCCTCTGCCTTGGGTGGCCTCCTTTCTTCTTTGAGTGTCCGGCTCCTGTGCCCTGCCCTGTCTGCTGTGCCCTTTCCCTGCTTGTGGGTGTTGGGTGTCAGCCTCCCCTCGTGCGTGGACCACTTTATTGCTTCCTGCTCCTCTCGTTCCGCTTTCGGGTTGCAGTTGGCTTTGCCTCGGGTCTGGGGCTCTCACTTTTTCCCTTTGGGGGGCTTGTTGTTGGACCTGTGCTCCCGCGAGGGCTTTTTTCGGCCTGAGGTGTCTGTGACCCTTGTTCTCTTGTTGGCTCTGGGGTGTTCCTTCTCCCCTTGTTTGAGTCTGTTCCCGCTCCCCTTTTGGGTGGTGCGCCTCTGGCTTCTCCAGGCTCCTCTCCTTTGGTTTCTGGTGCCTGGATTGTTTTGGTGTGCTCTTGGGACCTTTGCACTGCCTCTGTTGGGTTTGCCCTTGCGGTCCCTATATTTGGCCTCCCGTTCGCTTGTGCGTTTGGGTCGCTGGTGCACCTCTCAGCTTGGTTGTGTCTGGCTTCGTGCTGTGGGGCCCATGTTTGCTTGGGGTACTCTTTTGGTCCCTGCTTAGGTCTTTTCCTGGCTGCTCATTCTCTTGGTCTTTGCCGCGGTTCTGGGCTGGTCTTCTATCCTTTCCGGTGCCATTCCTTTTTTGGCTGGCTGTGGCGCTGTGTCCATTGTTTGGGCTGCTGGGCTCCCTGCCTCTGCTTCTCAACTCTCTGGGTGGACTGGCTATGGTTGGCTGCTGTGCCTTTCCCTGTGCCCCTTCTTGGTTGGGGGTTATTTTTGCCTCTCCTTCCAGGTCCTGGTGGCACTGTGTTGTGTGCCTCCTGACTGGCTGGCTGGCCTGCTGGCCTGCTGGCTCTTCGTCAGGTTTCTTGGGCATTTGTGGGTCCCCTGCAGGGTTGGGCTGTTGGCCTCATTGGTGGTCTTTCCTGTTCTGCCCCTCTGCCTCTTGGGGTTCGCCTTCGGTGGTTCCTTGGTGTCCTCCTTTCTCCTCCTGGTGGGTGGTCGGCTCTTGGTGTTGTTGTTTACTTCTTTCCGGTTCTGGGGTTTTGGTTTCCCCAGTTCCGAGTTGGGCCTCTGTTGCTTTCTTTCTTGGTTGAGCTCTGGTTTTTGCCGGGCTTTCTTGGGGTTGAGCTTCTTTGCTCTCCCTGGCCTCCATTGGGCAGGTTGCTGGGCATCTTGTCCCGGTGTCTCCTGCATTGGGGGTGTGTCTCGGGCCTGGCCGTTGCTTGTGCCCCAGCTCTTTGGTGTCTCAGCCGGGGTTGGCCATTGGTCGGTCCTGCCCTGTGGCCTGGTCCTTCTGTGGGTTTTCTGGCCTCTGGGTTCCCTGTTGCTGCTGTTGTCAGCTGGGGGGGCTGCTTGGGTTCCCTGCCCCCTTTTCTTCCTGGCTGTTCCTCTGGGTGGGTGCCTGTTTGCTTGTCCGGTTCAGCCCCCTTTCGTCTTTGTGACTCTGCTAGTGGCTTCCCCTGATGTGTTATGGTGGTCCTGTGGTTGGTCGAGTCTTGCCTCTGCTAGGTTCTTTCCTGGGCCTTCGGCCTTGCCACCCTGTGCGGTCTGTTCTCCTCTATTCTTGGCAGTTGGGCTGGGTTGACCTGTTTTGTTACAGGTTGGGTGGCTGCCTGGTGGTACCTGGGTCCTTGGGCCTTGCCTTTAGGGGTTTCTCTCTGGTCAGTTGCTCTTTCTGGCTCAGTTTCTCCGTCGGGACATGCCCGCTTCTCCTGGACTTCCTTTGGTCGTTCGGGGGGGTGGGGCTTGGTTTCGGCCCCTCTGGTTGCTCCTTTGGGACTTGGCTCTACACGTGTGGCCCCCTTCTGGCTTGCCCGGGGGGTGTTCTTTGTTTTTTTCTGGTTGTCCCTTGCTGGGTTTGGGGTTTCGGCTCTGTCCTCTTGGTTTGGGGCATGCTTGGTTGTGTGCTCCTGCCTGCGTTTTTCTCCTGCTTGTGGGCTCCTTTTTGCTTCTGTGGGGTGCCGTTTTTTGGTCTGGTACCCTTGGCATTGGTGGGGTTCCGGAAGGCCGGGTTCTCTGCTTTGGTATTGTCCACTTAGTTAAAGAATGGGATGAGGACAGGAGGGACCTAGGGGTAATGTTCTATTACTTACCGGTTATCTTCATTACTCCTGGTCCCATTGTCCTCGTCACATTCCTTACACCACTCCTGCTCCCTGGCAGCCGGCCTTCCGGTGTTGGCTTGGTGTTTTCAGGCTGTAGGCTGGGCTGGTACTGCTTATGTACTCCCAGTGGAAGGGAGAGGGTTGGGTATCCCAGCATGCTCCTGTTCTTTCTTTTCTGTTGTGGAGATGGTCATCTCCACTTAGTTAAGGAATGGGACATTCCCACTCCACTGAATGCAACAGTAGAATAAGTATTGGGTATCGGAGGAGAGGAGTTGGACTAACGGCTAGGGTGGTCGACCTCGAATCTGGGGAACTGGGTTTGAGTCTCTGCAATGATGCTGAACATACTGTGATTCTGGGCAAATAACTGAATCTCCCCCGGGTCTAACAAAAATGAATATGTCCTTATGGTGCTATGTAAGGTGCTCAGATACCCGATTCGGGTCAAGTTCGTGCTATATAAAACTCTGTAAAAAAAAAATAGCAGAGAGGTAAAAATAACTATTCCCAATCCAGTGGGTGCAACAGTAGGGAAAGTGCTGGATAGCTGAGGGATAAAAATTACCATTCCCCCTGCAGTGAATACATCAGTAGGGAAAGTGTTGGATAGTGGAGACAAAAAAATACTATTCACACTCAAACACTTAAACAATTTTTTTTATGAAAATATAAATAAATACATAATAAACAATATTGCAAAAATACATATAAAAATATTAAACATTTAAAACTTAGAAATAGTATATAAAAAAATACATTTACAAAAAAATAATTATTCTAAACTAAAAAATGTTTACAAAAAAATGTATTAAAACATTAACATATTTATTTTATTTCCTACCCTATTACACCACACCAATAACAAAACACTTCAACATTTTTAATTAAATGTATTTACATATTTAACATAATTAATAATCAATAAAAAATATTAATAATAAAAAACGAAAAGAACATTAATTTACTACACAAACTTTAACACTATAATATCCACAACACACACCTAAATAAAACTATAAAATAATAAAACACAATTAAAACTTATTTTAAAATGTAAAACTATTACTATTTACCACTAATAATTAAATAATTAAATTTAATTTAATACTCACACTTTACCCCTTTAAAAGTCAAAACAACACGCAAATAAATTAAAAATCACGCAAAATAAATATCAAATAATTAATATTAACAACTATATATTCATTAATTAAAAATAAATTACTTCCCACCCTTTAAACCTATAAACACCACAACACACACCAACAATAATTACACAATTACCATAATTAATTACCAATTAATTAACTAAAATTAATTAACAACCAATTATTAAATAATTAATAATAATTTACTTTACACATTTAACACTATGACATTTCAACTAAACAAATAATAATACATTAAATTAATACATTTTAATAAATACAAATTCATCAATACATTTAATATAATTACATTACTTCCCACCCTATTTCCCTATAAACTGACAACCCGCTATGGAACTAAAAACGCAAAATTCAAATACAAATACATTCATAAACATAATATAATTAATTTACTTCCCACCCTTTTCCCCTATAAACCTACAACCTGCTGTGGAACTAAAATCGCAAAAAAAAACTACTAAAAATGTAACACATATATTAAAAATACAAACAATTCTTATACAAAAAACACACATCACATACATATAAAATATATACTAAAATATATAACAAGAATAAAAACGATATTTTTGCAAACAACATCAAACACTTCGATATTTTTAAAAGCGATATTACTTACTTTAAATCGATATTCTTGATCACGATATTCTTTCTGTCGATATTTCTGACCCATGCTATTTATGTCTCGATACTTGTGCAACTCAATATTTATAAGCCAATATTCTGTCTCTGCACCAGGAGCACTATCCACCCTGTAAAGAGCAGATATTAGAATACTTGAGAGTCATTGATAAGAATTATAACCATCATCCTGTGGCCCGCCATTTCGTAGAGTTCCATTTTTCAGATCCCAACCTATTGAAATTCTATGGCAATGAAAACATTAAAACGGTGGCAACAGGATATTACAACTTAGACAGAAAGAATCTAGGTACATCATCGACTTAGAGATGAAGGTACATAAGGGAACGAGTACTGAGGAAGAACTAACAGTGCATTGCATTTAGATGAATAATTACCTTTTCTCAGGAAACTTTGCAAGTAATGTTTTGTCTTTTCCTGCTGTGTCGATTTGACTCGGTCTGTACTATTGGTTTTAATTCATTTTTCTCGATTGTACTTTTTCACAGGAGATGAGAAAGAGACTCTCTCAGGAGAGGTGGCTGGCACCCTCTATCCTTGTCTTCACGGAACAAGATTTTGGTTGCAGATACGTAAACATTATTCATTTGGTTTTTCTTATGATGAAAAAATCTATATCATATTATTTATGTGATATACTATTTATCTTTTTATGACTTCTTTTAGGAATATATTTCTGGTTGAGAACAATTTAACTCAAAAGTTTGAGGGTGGAATTTACAGTATAATTAATTCTTATGAGTCCCTTTCAGTTGTTTGCTGATTACATATATTGGGTTTTTTCATGCCCTATGCGTTTCAAGCACAATATTCTTAGCATCTTGATTGGTAGGCTCACATGCCCCCAGGTACAACATTCGATTAGTTGATTGTGTTAATACAGACTGCAGACTAGGACACTCTTTTGTATAAAAAAGAAACTAAATAGAATATTTTGTTTGGATTTTACTGCTCAATATTCTTGTTTTTGCACTTGTGCCCACTGTGAACGCGATGTGGGCATTAGGATGCAAACTGGATTATGCCTTAACATTTTGTAATTTTCTGTTATAAGATTTAAGTGATCACCCTAACTTTGACATGCATGGGATTTGTCATTGTTATTATTGAACTGTTTAATGTATGCCAGCATTCCATTTTCCAGTTGAACTTATTGAGATATGTGCATGTATTTTGTAACGTCTATTTATCATGCTCCTATATCAGTGGGATAATGTATTCCTTCAGGTTATCATGGGAACTTTAATGTAAGGTATTCACTCCAAAATGGCACTACATTTTGTAACTCTATGGCAGTCCTCTGTCTATTTTCATGTAATGTTTATAGCATTAGAAATTGGACATAACAGTATGTGATCAAGGCTCCCTGGAGCCAAAACGCATCACGGGGAAATAAACTTATTTTCCCACAACTACTCATGAGTGCTCGCATGCTCCTAGGTATATTTATATTCACTGAAAAAAACAAAGGTGCAAGCTCATTCCTACTCCTTGCAGAGTGCCGCACCAACAGCCAGCAGCTTCACATAAGGCAGGTGAAGTGCCGCCTCTTCCACAGCAGCTTTTGGAGGTGACTACTCACAGCTGCTCCCAGCCATGCAGATTTCTACCTCTACACAGTACCAGGTACCTGGGTGGACTATGGCTGCTGCGCCGATTCAGCCCTCCTTCTTCCTCACAGCACTGTTCACTTGGCAGCGGCAGATGAGGTTGCAGAGCACGCAGCACTTTCTTCTAGAGGCTAGATCACTCTCCAAAGCGGCGGTGCTGCTTCTCTCCCTCCTTCGCAGTGAGAAAGGGCTCAGCCTCATCTTGTGTTGATGTGCTCACTTCTTTGAGCAGCCGGGAGCGGCGGTGCTGACCTCTATCTCCTCCACATCCAAGGAGGTGACTTGCTAAGTGGCACGACATGGAGCAGACCCCCTCGCCGCCAATGTACAGTCGTGGGCCCTAGTCCCACCTACTTTGGAAGTAACAACACAGACACACATAGGGCACTAGTAACTGGCCACGAGCGCGTGCACTTGGGCCCTTTTATTGGCAGGGACAACTGACCGGTGACGCCTGTGTTGGATGGGTGAGGGGTGGGTGTATGGGCCAGCGCTCATAGCAGGGGTTGGTAAAAACAGTAGACTGTATCCTGCAGGACACAACAATGTTATGGATTAGGTTGTCCACTTCACTGACATTGTTTACTATGGTCTTCTTCGTATGTCACATTTTTGGAATATGTGCAGTGCCAAAATGCATCTGCGGATTCATGGTATTGACAAGCCAGGGTCTTTGTTCTGGTACACACATGGCTATTTAGAGGTGTTCTAGGATGTAGAGGTGGCATTATTGCATGTTTGGATTTTGTTTCTTACAGTGGTATATTCATTGTTTAGTTGATTTTGGTTGTGTTTCACTCTGCGGTAATGCTAAACTGATACTGCTCGACTGTTGAACTTTTCAGGCCAAACGACTCTTAATCAGGCAGGTAGACCATCAAGGGTTAGCCACTCCGTCTGCCTTTTTGCAGTGATTTGGTCGCAATGGTGGTGTCCTGACCTGGATCCTGCTCTCCCACCAGGACATGTTTGCTTTGCACTTTCCCTCGACCGTGGGGACCCTGCTATTTGTCCAATGCCCGGTGGAGCTACCTGTTAGCTGAAGAGGAGACGGGCTGTGGATCCCCCTTCAGCCATCACCTACCCAGCCGGACATTGGGTAGACGTTCCTTCGTCTCTGTCGTACCCCCCTCCTACCACCTCACCCTACCCTCTTCCCCCACTATGCTCCCTTCTTCTTGACTTCTATCCCTTTAATGTGTTTCTGTTGAGACCTAGCTATTTGACCGATGCCCGGTGGAGCTACCTGATATCTGTAGAAGAGATGGGCTGCGGATTCCCCCTCGGCCGTCACCTACCCAGCCGGACCTTGGGCAGACTTTCCCTTCGTCTCTCCGTCGTATCTATTCCCTACCCCTTTTTTCCTTACCCCCTCTCCCTTCCCCAACCCCATTTACCTTTTCTTCTATGCTCCTTAAATGTTTTTACTGGTATCTTTGGTAACTTGTAACTGATGTAATTTTGCAACTATGTGGAACATTATGTAAAGCGCTCTGATACCTTCAGGTCTAGCCAGCGTTATATAAAACTCTTTAAATAAATAAATAAATGGTGGTAGAGAAACCATGATGCACAGACCACCATACCTATAAACTCTAAAAAGGGTGGATAGCATACTGGCTGGCGGATGGGAGTTCGGTCAATATTTGGTGGCTCGTATGCATCTACCAAACTCTAAATGGTACCGTTACCCTTTACTTTTCAGACAATAAAAGGTTGAGAAATCATTATTTTAAGGAAAAAGTAATGGAACACTGAAAGCTCAGGGTGCTATTTCTGTTAAGTGCTGTTGGAAATCCTGAATTCAGTCTGTCTCACAATGCAATAACATTTTCTCCCCCAAACCCCACGCTTTTTATTCTTCGGTGCAAAACTTTATCCTCTAGCAGTGCTTTGAATGGTCCGATCGAGAAATCCTTAAAGGTAGATATGTTCACCCATCTGTCAGATGACTAAAGCTCAAGGCCATTTGTCTCTGTATTTACTCAGCTAAAGTCATGTCGATTCCCTGCATGAACTGTGCAAAGTGTGTTTACAGCTTTCTTTCTATTTCAACAGAAACATGTTTTCCAGACCTTCTCCGCCCGAGAGTTTGTTCTTTGATGCATTTTCAACAGGCTCTCGGTATTCTTGGGAGGCGGATAACACGCTCCCCTGGGACCGGTTTTGGCTACAAAACTTTCAATGAAACCATTGGAAGTGCTTTAAGACGAGGTGGCGCTGCAGTTCTGCCGGGGACCAGCAATAATAACACGATGACAGGAAATCTATAAAACACATTAGAGCAATTTCAGTTCCACTAGTCTTTAAAAATCCCTGTTTCATTGAAGATTGGACTCGCCTACAGAAGAACAAGGCTTCAGAAACAAAAGCAGTCTTAAAGGCTTTACCAATGAGAACTTGTACGCACAATGTCAAAGATTAGCATCTAAACAAAGCCTCCCTCGAAAAGTAGACCATATTGATGTTTCGCCTGCGTCTGAGAATAATTTTATCCAGAGTCTATCCCACCCATCCTGTGAAAATTAAGAGCCCGACTTTGTCTGTATTTTCACACTGCCATAGTGCTCAATATTACACAGCTCGTTGCCTGGAGATATTTATTTTACATAGAGTACAAAGGGCTTTCATCTAATCCGCTGCGTCACGTGACGCTCTTGCTAAACGCAGGCATTCAGTCAACGAATTCATGACTGCAATGCAGCAGACTCGAGCGACTTGTTTACAATGTATTATTACATCCTGCCTCTTAAAGAAAAGAAAGTTTAGCAGAAGGTTCTTGAATCCACATTGTTAACTCTGGACACTTGCCTGTAAACAAAGATAATATGTGGCTGCTTTGAATGTGAAAAAGCACACTGCTTCTTTCAGCCTATTATTCCCTCCCTAGGGAGATTACGAAGGGGAGGAATATGTTTCTAAAAAGAGAACACACAAGCTGATGCATAAATATTTAAAAATCATCATAAAAAAAAATCTAAAGTGCTGTGCAGCTTTATCAAAAATTATTGGAACAATCATTTTTGTTCAATTCATATGCATTGCTTGTCACTTCGCTTGGCCCATTTATAAACTATTAATGGCTTCATTTGCATTTTCATAAGGCACAAAAGATGCACGGGCAAAGCATAAGTACTTTATTCTCCAGACACTAGACAATTATTTAACTACTGATTATCTTTTCATGTCTTGTTCCTTTCCATACTGGCATGGAGGTACACATTTATCTTTAATTTAACCCTCCGACTCAGAGATGCATGAGCCACAAGCGTTTTGTAAAGTAGCATAAAACGTCAGAAGCACTGAAGTGTGTATTCGGCTTTGTGACAGAATTCTGGAAACATGGCGTTGCAGCGACTGGCTGTCTTGACTGACGTTCTTGTGGCCGCTTCCTCCTGGCACGTTTTCTTAAACTGCTGTAGGGTGTGAACTTGTGCATCCCCTGTACACATCCGAGGATTCGTTTTTATAAAGAAGAAATGCATGACCGTGTGCGCAATGCAGTCTTATGGCAAAGGTCCTACTAGCCACAAACACACTGCACTCTGCTCTCTTGGCAGTAGGGTCTCCAGGAGGGAGTGCTGCGGGTCGGTGAGGCGGGGTGGGGGAGGGGCAGGGTAGGGGGTAGTAAACTCCAGCATTCGGCAGATCGGAGTTAGGTTAATAAATAAATAAATAAATAAAATAAATTGTGGGCGCTGCAATGTGTTGCAGCGCGCGCAATTTAATACGTTTTATTTATTTATTTCTTTACCTAACTCCGATCGGCCGTATGTTGGAGTTTACTAACCCCTACCCTGCCCCTAACCCCGCCCCAACAACCGCAGCACTCCCTCCAGGATCCGCTACTGCCTCTTGGCTGTCCAGGGCCTACCCTAGGGGTGAGTATTATGTATAAAAAAAGGAAGGGTGAGGCCTGAGAACAGATTTATTTTGCCAGGTCGACATGGTTGTTTCAAATTGCACACACAGGCTCTGCAATGGCAGGCCTGGGACATGTTTAAAGGGCTACTTAAGTGGGTGCACAATCAGTGCTGCAGTACCACTAGTAGCATTTAAGTTACAGGCCCTGGGCACATGCAGTGCTCTTTGCTAAAGACTTATAATTAAATTCAATATGGCAATCGGGGATGAACCAATAATACTATGTTTTAAGGAGTGAGCACCTGCACTTTAGAACTGGTTAGCAGTAGTAAATTGCTCAGAGTCCTAAGGCCTACAAGAATAATTCTAGAAAAATGGAGGAGAGGAAAAAGGGTTGGGGGAAGATCACCCAAAGGCTGATAAGTCTAATGGTGTCCTCTCAGCTGAAAGTGGGGAGAACTACCCAAACCCTTAGGAGTTCTCTTCACTAAGGCAGAAAAACATGGAGAGATAATCAGCTTTGGCATGGTCTGACTCCGGGTGGTGTTCCACCATAAAATCCAGTCTCTGTAGGACTCCTCAACAATTTTGGATTTTCATCCCTCGTTTTTATTAGCTACCTGTGGGGCCCGTGGTCTTTCTGAACCCAGAATTGAGTCCTTAACAATTATTATCTTAACTTCTTCAGGGCCCAGACCACAGCAAAGGCTTCTCCCTCAATAGCATTCTACCTTTGTTCCCTGGGAAATAGCCTCCTAGGGGTGAATGTTACTGGTTGACCCAGGCCCTCCCCATGCAGCTGTGACAGGACTATCCCTACACAATGCACCAAGGCATCAATTTGGCAGTGAACTCATGGGAAAAGTCAGGGGTCTTGTGCACAGAGGCATTGCACATGGCCTGCTTTAGGGAATCAAAAGCTTTCTGAAAGGCCTCGATCTAGATCACCTTACTGGGCTGCTTCTTGGAACTCAGCTCAGTCAAGGGTGCCACAATGGTGCTATTCTCCTTGACAGACCTCCTGTATTACCCTGTGAGGCCCAGGAAGGCCATCAATTTGGTTTGTGTTTTTGGGGGCTCCCAGGCGAATAGTCTTTTTTGGTAAACATCCTTTACAACGCAACTTTTACCACGCAGTGCCTTTACGACGCAACTTTTACAACGCAAACCATTACAACGCATTGCGCTGGGGGCGCTCTAGGATAGGGAATAGGTTTAATGTACTATCCAACACCTTCCCTACTATCCACGGGGACTGGAGTTGGAATAGTAAATTAAACTATTCACTATCCAGCGCCCCAAAGCACTATGCGTTGTAAAACTTGCGATGTAAAGGTAGGCGTTGTAAAAGTATGCGTTGTAACGTCATACATCCATCTTTTTTACCTTATCTCCACCTACCAGGTGTCCCAAGTACACCACAAACCCCTGCACTATCTGGCACTTACTGCCCTTGATAGTCAGGCCTGCCTAATGCAGGGCTTGAAGCACTTCCAGCAAGTGAAATAGGTGGCCCTGTCAGGTGCTGCTGAAGACAGCTACGTCATCTAAGTAAGCAGCAGTGAAGGCCTCACATCCTGGTTGGGTTACCAGCATCTGAAAGGTGGCAGGAGCATTCTTGAGTCAAAAGGGAATTCCTCTAAACTGGAAGTGGCCCTCTGAGGTTGAGAAGACGTACCTCTCTTTAGCCCCCTCAGTCAGGGTAATCTGCCAGTACCCTGAAATCAAATCAAAGGTGATCAGGAATCTGTCAGCCCCAAACTATCAATGAGCTCTCCAGCTTGGGGAATGGGGTGGGCATAAGTCTTTGTGACTGAGGTGAGTCCCCTGTAATTAACAGAGAACCTGAGCTCTGGGGTGGTGCCCGGTGGGGCCACCTGTGGTACCAGCATCGCTGGGATGGACCAGGGACTGCTGGAGGAATCAATGACCACATTTCAATTACCTTAGTGACTTCTGCTTTGATCCTGACCCTCACTTTGTCAGACAGCCACTACATTTCGTTTGTTGGCAAGCAGACTGTCCCCAGTATCTATATCATGGGTACCGAAGGTTGTAAGGCCAGATGTGAGAGGAAATAATGAGGCAAACTGTTCCAGTAACAGGTGAGAGTCCCTCTGGTGTTCTGAGTTCAGGGTGGGGGGAGATTGACCCCTTCCACTGACCCACTCTTCTCCTAAGATGATAGAAGATTTGGGAGAGGTTCACTCTCCTCCTCCAATCCATCAACTGTCCCTAGCAGCATGGTGACCTTTTAACTCTCCTAGCGGGGTTTGAGGTGGTTGAGATGGAGTACCCTTAAGGGATTCCGGAGGCGTTTGGGATCCATCAGATAGGTGGCCTCCTACTTTTTCCTCACCACCTCATATGGCCCAGTCCAGCAATTTTGGAGAGCCCTGGGACCCAGTGGCTCATCCAAACACACTTCCAGCTCAAGTTGTAATTCCACATGGGTAGCCATATGATTGTAACACTGCTTCATAACCTACTAGCTAGCCTCCAAGTTTTTAGAAGCTTTCTTCCAGAACTTGGTCATCTGGTTCCCTGAGGTCTAGCATGTAGTTAACCACATCCTGGGGGGCTTCGTGGGAACTTGCTCCCACCTTGCTTTATGCAAAAAGAACAATTGATGGACAGAATGCAGAACAATGTCATACACTCAACCGAGTACAGAGATATGGGCCTAAATCCATTGTTTTTTTGCTTACCATGCCATTCCAGTTTGGACCCAGCCGTATGCAACTCAGTCTTGACCCTGCACCCCATTGGAACAGTGGAGCCCGAACTGCCAGGCCAGGTCCACCCTGGACTGTAAACAAACATCCTAGGACCGGTTTCAGGCTTCCAGGCATCATCAACCAGGATAGATTGACTTCAGTGGCATGGAGAGCACAGGAACCACGTCCGGGCATACCCGTCCCACTCAGGGTGACAAATGCAAAAAGAAAAATTGATGGACAGAATGCAGAACAATGTCATATATTCACCCCAGTACCGAGATATGGGCCTAAATCCATCGTTTTCTTGCTCACCATGCCATTCCAGTTTGGACCCAGCCATATGCAAAGCAGTCTTGACCCTGCACCCACTGGGAACAGTCCAGCCTGTATCGCCAGGCCAGGTCCTCCCTGGACTGGAAACAAACATCCTAGGACCGGTTTCGGGCTTTCAGCCCTCATTAGCCAGGATAGCTTGACTCCAGTGGCATGGAGAGCACGGGACCCAAGTCTGGGCATACCCTTCCCACTCCAAACGGGGGTGTTGTGGTTAGCAAAAGAATGGTGGATTAAACCCAGATCCTTTTGACTGGGGGTTAATGTTTGCATTGTCCAGCATTCCGTACATCAATTGTTTCTTTTGCATATGTTGCCCTAAGTGGGAAGGTTATTCCCAGACATTGGTCCCGTGCTCACTACACCACTGGATTCAAGCCAGCCTGGCTGATGAAGGGCCATGCCCCGAAACTGGTTCCAGGATGCTTGTTTCCGGTTCAGGGAGGACCTGTCTTGGCAGTTCAGGCTGGACTGTTCCCAAAAGTAACAGGGTCAAGACTGATTTGCATATGCCTGGGTCCACTCTGGGGTGGTGTGGTGAGCAAAAGAATGAGGGATTAACCCAGATCCTTGTGACTTTGGGTGAATGTTTGCATAGTCCAGCATTCTGTCTATCAATTGTTTCTTTTGCATATGTCACCCTAAGTGGGAAGGGTAAACCCAGACGTGGGTCCTGTGCTCATTACACCACTGGATTCAAGCTAGCCTGAATGATGAAGGGTGGTGCCCTAAAACCAGTTCCAGGATGCTTGTTTCCGGTCCAGGGAGGACCTGGCTTGGCAGTTTGGCCAGGGCTGTTCCCACAAGGAACAGGGTCAAGACTGATTTGCATATGGCTGGGTCCAAACTGGGGTTGTGTGGTGAGCAAAAGAATGATGGATTAAACCCAGATCCTTGTGACTGGGGGTGAATGTTTGCATTGTCCAGCATTCCGTCCACAAATTGTTTCTTTTGCATATGTCACCCTAGGTGGGAAGGGTATACCCAGACGTGCAACCTGTGCTCACTACACCACTGGATTCAAGCTGGCCTGGTTGATGAAGGGTGATCCCCTGAAACCAGTCCCAGGATGCTTGTTTCCGGTCCAGGGAGGAACTGTCTTGGCAGTTTAGGCTGCACTATTCCCACAAGGAACAGGGTCAAGACTGATTTGCATATGGCTGGGTCCAAACTGTGGTGGTGTGGTGAGCAAAAGAATGATGGATTAAACCGAGATCCTTGTGACTGGGGGTGATTGTTTAAATTGTCCAGCATTCCGTCCATCAATTGTTTCTTTTGTATATGTCGCCCTAAGTGGGAAGGGTATATCCAGATGTGGATCCCGTGCTCACTATACCACTGGATTCAAGCTTGCCTGGCTGAAGAAGGGTGATGCCCTGAAACCAGTCCCAGGATGCTTGTTTCCGGTCCAAGAGGACCTGGCTTGGCAGTTCAGGCCGGACTGTTCCCACAAGGAACAGGGTCAAGACTGATTTGCAGATGGCTGGGTCCAAACTGGGGTGATGTGCTTATCAAAAGAATGATGGATTAAACCCAGGTCCTTGTGACTGGGGGTGAATGTTTCCATTGTCCAGCATTCCGCCCATCAATTGTTTCTTTTGCATTTCCCACCCTTCTTTAAGCAGGCTGAGAGGTCCCCTGACCAGGTGACCGTACCGAGTTTTAAATAGGCTAAAGCCCACTCCCTTCTGTGGAACCTCACTGTAAGCAAAGAGCAGGTGTGGTAAGAGGACACCCCGCTTTCACCTCATTGGCTCGGGTAGACCCACAATTATGTCTTAAGGGTGTTGTTGAATTTTTCAGCCAGACCATTTGTTTGTGGAGGGCAAGAAGTGGAGACCTTATAATAAACCCCATGACTCTTTCACATAAACTTCATGTATGAAGACTCGAAGTTGGTGCCCTTGTCTGGCATCAATTTCTTGGGGGAACTCACTCTGGTGAAAATCCCTACTAGGGCCCTAGCCACTTAAGGTGCAATAATGGACTTTAAATAGATTACCTCTCGATGCTTAGTGGCATGGTCCACCAAGACTAGGACAACCCTATTGCTTAAGGCAATCTTGGGTTCCAAGGGTCCTATAATATCATTTCCCACCCTCTCAATGGTTGTGTCAACAACCTGCATAGGAATCAGGGGACTTTTAGCTTTCTCACAGTTTTCACACTAGCCTGGCAAGGGAGACAAGTCCAAAAAATAAAACAGTAGCTTTGCTCATTGGGGGCTAATAAAAGTGGGTGGCAAGCCTATCAACGTTTTTGTCCTGCCCCTTATGTCCTGCCAGGAGTATCTCATGAGTCAGTCCCAGTAGGTAGGTCCTGTAACATTGTGGAATTACCAATTCACAAGTTGCCCCATGCCCAGGAGCCTTAGGTTCACTATATGGGTGGTCATTCCCTCAGTATATCAGGTGACTTCCAGAAGTGCCACCAGCTGTATGGGCTTCCGCTTGTTGGTCACTCCTTCTGTGCCTTTCAAAACTCCTCCCTGGGGGATCCACCTTCTACTTGCTATCCCTCAAGTTCAGGTAGGGTACAAAGAGAGGCTATATCCTCCCCAGTAGGCTCTGGGGTGGCCTCCTTCGGTGCATCTTCTACCTATGCTGGGGGACATTCAGGGGCTGTATCAGCATGCCTCTTGCCTTTCGATTTCCAGGCCGCTATCTGGTCTATTCTTTCAGTCTTCAGACCTTCTTGACTTCCCTCCTGGGCAGCCATGGACCTGGTGGTCGCACAGACCCATTCAGGCAACCTTAACAGTCTCAGATGTGACCTGAGCTCTTCCTTCCTCCAGGCAGTGTGCTCCAAGTCATTCCCTAACAGATAGTCCACAGGCATAGCAGGGCTGACAGCAACCTTCAGAAGATCTGAGACCCCCCTCACTCGATGGGAACAAGAGTCACGTGGTAGGACCTCTCTCGTATCCATGCTACCACAAACTAGTGAAATATATTAGGTTTCACCTGCTCTAAGGACACCAGTTGACACCTGATAGTAGTTGTAGGAAGGTGGAATCTGACTACATGGTTGCCCCCACTTTGTTCCTGGTGTTTTTATGGTTTTTGACTTATTTTGGCTGGGATCCTGCTATTCAGGGCCTCAGCCTATCTGCTTTCCTCTCTAAAATGATTGCATGTACATTAGGTACACTCCATATTGGTTACTGGGTTACCCTTGTGAGTCCCTAGTATATGGTACCTTAGGTACTAAGGGCATAGGTACCCCAGAGGCCTACCAGGGGCTGAAGCATGTATTATACCACCCCTGGGAAGCCTTCCAAAATGGCACCACAGGTCTGCTACTGCAGCCTGGGTAAGGTGGTGCATGCACCCCTTACTAAGATGTAGGTTACCTATATCTACCTGTAATCACTGATACATATAAACCTATAAGTCACTCCTATGGCAGACCTTGTCAATCCTGAAGGCAGAGTGCTTGGTTTTGTGTGAGAGGGTGTCCATGCATGAGCAGGACCCCTCTGCAGCTTTCGGAATCTATTCTCTGTAGCTGTTCTGTGATGAGCCAGACCATATACTCTTAAGTGCATTATAACCTCGAGGTAAAGGCTAACTTTGGAATGGCTGCATGGAAACATGTCGTGTTTGGTGTCAACCACTTTGGAATCCTATCCCCCGCCATTCCTGGTAGCACAGGTAGAATTCCACCCTTCTAGAGGGAGAGACATGTACACACTGACTTAACCGGTAATACTTTAAAAGAGCCCCAGTATCACAAAATGGATGCTACAGCCACAGACACAAGTCTGAACTCCTGCTGCTGGACGAAACTCCTGCAAGGGAGGCCTGGACAATAGGTTTCGTGTCACAGGGAAGTGTAACCACCTCCCAGACAGGCTTTAGTGTATTGGGGCTGGGTGGGTGCATTCAGACAATGCTTTTCAGACAGTGCTGGGGGCACACTTGGTGTCCCTGTGCATATCCCAGTTCAAACCAGTTGCAGGGTCACTCAGCCCCTGCTCTGGCACAAAACTGGACAAAGGGAAAGGGGTGTAGCCACCCCCCTCCCTAGATCCTCCCATAGGTGGGTCCCCAGATTATGTCCAACCCTCTAACTTAGTATAAGTATGGGACCCCTGTCTTTGGGACTTCAAATTACACCTGGACAAAACTCTGCAACATATATCCTGGGACTTTGACATTCTATATCGACTAGAAGAACGAAGAATCGCCCTTGGGGTCAAGGAGTGACTCCCCTTTTCAAACAGGCACCAAAGAAGCATCTTGCCGGTCTGCATTTCCAAGGCTCCCGCCAGACCCAGAAGTATTTGTGACTCAGAACATGGACTTCCAGACCTCTCAGAGGCCGACACGAGATCCCAGCAAAGCTGAGGCCCGCTGCTCTCACGAGTGACTTGGGACCGGAACTCCTGGACACTGTGCACATTTGCTAGTGCATCCACATCCCAAGCTTTTCCGAAGTTGTGCTTGGCCTACTTGTACTCCAAGCCCCAGGCACCATCTGCACCGAAGATTGTGTGCCTACACTTCACGAGTGTCCCTTGAGCCCGCTTCTAGCATTTCTGCTTGAGGCCCCTTTGCGATCCCTGGTTCATCGACTGGTGGGTCCCCACGAAGGTAACTCTTCTTTTCTGGGTGAACTTGCTGCAGACACCAGCATTGTGGTGAGGCCCGCTGATAAAGGCGGTAACATCGTCATTCTCCCAAAAGACATGTACATAAAGGAAGCTGAGTGCCAACTTAAAGATACCAGAACTTATAGAAAATCCAATCGTTCTGAGTATAAAGCCAGCATCAATTCCATCTGGGAAAAATTGACTGAATGGAAAGATAGGGGCTTGATAGAGTGGGATGAGTTTTGTTTCTTGAAAAGAGATTATCCTATACTTCCCATTCTTTACCTACTCCCTAAAATATACAAATGCAGAGTAAACCCACCTGGTAGAGCCATCATTTCTTCGAGGGGAAGCGTTTTAGAAAATGTCGCTCGTTATGTAGGCCACTTCCTCAGAGAGTATGTGATGTCATTACCCTCACACGTAAGGGGTACGAAAGACTTTCTGGAGAAAATAGACAAGTGGACATGGGAGAGACTATTTACTAATAACAATGGACGTAAACTCCCTTTATATGGTGATTGAACACAAACAAGGAAGACACATAGGTTACCTGGGACATACAACTATGATCTTAGAAATGATTATGTACTGTCTTGTGAATAACTTTTTCCTTTTTAACGATGAGATTTCTGTACAAACACATGGCACTGCAATGGGGACATGTTCCGCGCCTAGTTTCGCGAATCTGTTCAGGGTTGCATGGGAGGATGACATCATGACCTGCAGCACTTTTCAAAATGACTTTACCAAAGTTATTTTATGGCTACGCTACATAGACGACATTTTTGTTGTAAGTAAGGATGAGGTAGAATACCTGGACACTAAGATACAGATCAGGGACAATACACTCCATACGGTCCTCTACTGCAAAATCAAAGCAGGCAATACACTGCTCCATGCTCTGAGCAGCCACCCGGAGAATCTCAAATAGAGTATTCCCTACGGCGAGCTGCTCAGAGCAAAGAGAAATTGCAGTACTGAGTTAGATTTTATCAAAGAACAGCACATCATGACACAGAGATTTCTGGCAAGGGGATGCCCCAAATGGGTAGTAAAGAGAGCTACCGACAAAGTCAAACTGGTGGAACTTGGAATTTTACTTTGTAACATTCTGGCCACACAAAAAGAGAACACTGACACAGCTCAGACTTGTATCCTACTCTACTACTATGGCAATTCCAATCAAATTCGGAAATGCATAGCGAAAAACAGGATATCCTCAAAGGGGACCCCATCATTGGGGCCACTTTACCTGACCACCCAAGTATAACATACAGACGTGGTCGCAACCTGGAAGACATCCTAGTAAAGAATGAGATTGGCAGTAGGAGTCTTAACAGAGGGGTAGATCTCATGGCTTTTATCCGTGTGGCCAATGTAAAGCCTGCAACAACAGCCATTTGGTCAAAGAATACCGGAACCCCAGTACCAATAGCATGAACAAAATAAACCAATTTTTGACATGCACTAGCGCATTCGTAATATATGTGTTAGTATGCCCATGTGACCTTAAGTAAGTGGGCAGTACAACACATATGGCCAAAAAGTGTATTCTTGAACATACTAGAGCCATAAACAAGAATTACAAACAATACCCCATAGCCCGTCACTTTGAGGCCTAACATTTCTCAGACCAAACCAAACTCTCATTTTTTATCGTAGAACAGGTGAATCAAAATCAGAGGGGAGGCAATCGCATTTTGAGTCTCAGACAGAAAGAATTCAGATACATAATAAGTATGTGCACTCGGTACCCTAAAGGGCATAACATGGATGAAGAATTGGCCATCCATTTGCAAAATGAATAGAGCCAACTTGGGACTACCCCCCGCACCTCTGTCCAGCTTTCAAAGCAAGTTCCAGTACGTTGTCTGCTTACCTTTACAGGTGTGACTATGGGTGTGCACACACAAGGGGGCAGCTGGCACACTATAAGTAAATAAGACTAAGCACAGTAATTACATCCATGGAATCATTATTTATGACATGTTGCACAGGGCTCTGCACTTAATGATTATATGTTTGATTTCATGCATCAGCAATTGGACTTCTTCTAACATATGTGTTCTATTTTTCTTCTTTTCTCCCTCTCACAGGATGGACGGGAGGGACGTTGTCTCAGGCTTGCGGCACCTGTACCCTAAACCTTTCTCCGTGACTCATCTTCTATCTCCTCTCCACCATGTCAAGTAATATACATTTTCATGTATATGGTTTTAAAACACTTGTACATATGTGCACATTCACTCATTGTCTATTTTGATCCACACTGTTTTTGAGAATTAGGTTTAATTTTCCGTTTGTCCTTTCCAGATTTTTATCGGACTGTGTACCCACCAACCAGGGAGTTACATATAGAAGTCAGATGGACCCGAGGGGCGATATTGACTAAAGAGGGTGGTACAGCTTCCACACAGGCATTCCCATTGGCTGTTTATATTTACTTTTAGCTGTCACGTGTGTATTGACCTGACGTAACGACACACAGGCCGACTAAGCAGCTACTGATGTCTTTAACCCAGTGCCCACTTGGGCCCTATGGCACTAACCAACAGTAATTGCAGGCTCACCCGATTTCATCCACATCTACAATCTGGCATTTTCGATACCTAGAGTTTATTATATGGCCCTTATGGCACTAATCAGCATTAATTATGGGCTCTCACACTCTTAAAGTGCACATTTCCAGAGGCACGTGAGGATTAACCATGACACACGTGAGCTACCTTCTCACCAGCGCATATACACTACGGTTCCCACAATGCACCCTTGGGGTTATACCTGTCAGGGAGCTTCATAACCCGAGGCTGCGCTGAGCAATGCACACGCGGACGCAGAACCCTGCCTGTTACACCCACACACTTGCACATAGCATTGCCAGCCCCTTGCCCTTCAATGGTATTAGACCCTCACACTGTACATTTCCTTTATACAGAAGGTTGTATTGTTTTGTATGGTTTAGAAAATTGCCTATGCCAAGAAGGCGCCCATGTACTGTTTATGTCACAGTCCGCTTTTCATGCTAATGAAGTCACTGAGTTGAAAGACCTTTTAAGAGACGAACTTTATTAACTTTGTTGTGTGAACAAGCGCGCTTTGCAGTGCGAAACGCGTCACAACTGGTTTATGTTGTTGATAAACCTCTCAACTTTGGCATAAGAATGGAACCTGTTGTTTTTGTATGGACCCGAGTGCTCGTTGCAACTCCGTTTATACCTGCATTGACCTTACCGGCTGCTCCGCCTGCACCGAGCCACCCCTGAAAAGGCGAGGGATCTCCGGTAGGAGCTTTCCTCTCTTGGATACCTCACTACATCTGTATTATTTTTAGTGACTCCTTCATTATCCAAACAACTATATAAAACACTCTTTGCCTGAACATATTGTTACTATTCAAATGGTTGCCTACTCCATATGCAGCTCGTTTACATTTGTAATAAATTATTTCAGGGCCTTTACATGTACGTTTCACGTTGTATAATGAATATTATAAAGTTAATAAAATTAACTAACACTAAAACCTGACAATATATATATATATATACATTATGACTGTCCTTATTATTAATATACCTGTTAGTACAGTTTTTTGATCTTAAACCATAAACAATCTTTCACTTCAAATGTTATTCTCAGAGAAAATGATTAATACCCCCCTCAGTAAGCATGAACCAGTAATGGTAATTGTTCCCTCTCTTTTTACACTGATACTGATATAGTTAGAAAGTTAAAACATTCCCTTCATTGTTTTCTGTTCTTATACGTGTTTTTTCTCTTACAACATTTATAATAATGCTAGCATGTTTATCCAATTACAAATCAGATGCAATCACAGTACCAAATTAGAAAATTCATATTTCACACTATATCCTACCTGTAAAGTACTATGGTTTGAAAAATCAAACCACAATCTATTTCGAACCCTTACCCCTCAATGCTTTGCCTCAGTTGCCATAGCAATCTACTTTGAAACATTCTACTGTACAAGTAAGTCAAACGTTCAAACACTTTTTAACTGAGCATACCAGCTTCAAGTTTAACAATGCTTTTCCTCAGTTGCAATAGCAACCTGCTTTGAAACATACTACTGTACCAGTAAGTCAAAAGTTCCCACACTTTTTAATTGAACACACCAGCTTCAAGTTTAACTGTAGCAGGTGTGGTTGACTGCTGCCAAATGTAAGCATATGCACAATAGCATTACTTGTGAAAGATTTATCCACAGCCAATCACAAATCTACTTACTTTACTTATTGAATGAGTACCTCTGTTTAGGTATTAATTTATTTACAGCACCCGATCAAGTACATCCTTTCCTTAAATAAGGTCCACTCCTCCATTTTAACTGCCTCACATTCTACCAACTGTCACATTCAGCTGCTGCCTTCTTCTGATTGCTACTGCTCCTTGCTTCAAAATGGTTAAAGTGTGGATTGTGGGTCACAGCTATGTCTTCTGGGCCAGAGAGTGTGCTAGAAAAAGTGGTTTCGACAGGGACGTGGGTTTGCCCTAATGTGGAAAAAAGAAATTGATTGGCCAGAGAGTGTTAATGAGGCACCAATTGCAGCCTTTGGATAAAAGCACTGTGGATTCCCAAACCCCTCAGCTTAAGATTTTGCACTGCTGTGGCAAGGACCTAGGCACACTGACTGGGGTAGGACTGGAAATCCTAATTAAAGATATCTTTGTAGAATGAATGGCTCTTTCCCTCACACTGTCTTGGTGTATTCCAACATATGCTAAAGGCAGAAATGGAAGTGGTCAAATCAATTCTGTCGACAGATTGACAATAAAAGGAAACAAGTTAATGAAGCTGTTTGTGCATTCCCCGGAGACCATAACATGGGCTCTATCTACAACAACAACCTGCGCTTTGAAATGAATGGAACCTATTGAAGCGATGGAGTGCACAGACGAAAGCAACAGCGTATTTCTCATCAAGCAGAAACTCTGCATCCTGTCTTATGTGTAACTGTCACATACACACAATGAACACAAAGGCTCCTCTCAGAGACACTCTACTGCCCAACACTAAATAATATTGATTATAAACCATTTAAAAAAAAAAATTCCAGACTTGCAACTTCGTTGCAGATCCACAAAACAAAGGCACTTTTAAAATTGTAACTCTGATTTTACATCTATACATGTTACAATGATTTTGTGAGTAGTTTTGTGAGGGCCCGATTCACAGAATGAACTTAAGACAAAATCCTAAACTTACTACCATTTTGGTATTCACAGAATGCACTTACTACTTCTGGTATTCACAGAATGCACTTACTACTTTTGGCATTCACAGAATGAACTTACTACGTTTGGCATTCACAGAATGAAGTACTACTTTTGGTATTCACAGAATGGACTTATGACTATTAACTTTACGTCCGCACCCGGGCCGGAAAATCCGGTTCCGGGCCGGAATTTCCACTTCCGGGCCGGAATTTCCAGTTCTGGGCCGGAATTTCAGGTTCCGGGCCGGAATTTCAGGTTCCGAACCGGAAGATATGAACTGTGGCAGTTGATCATTTTAGCCAAGGGTAAAAACCAGTCCAAGTGCGTACCATTCACCCCAAACGCTCCAGCTGAAGCCAATTAACACTAATTCACCAGCACCACAAAAAACATAAAAGCAGCACACATTGAAGGAACAGTTTTGGCCAAAGAGGGTTAGTGTTCACAATGCTGACATTGCCAGAGGTTAATGGAACCAATGAGGAGAAAGAAGAACTTCACTGCAGAGGAGACCACCATGCTTGTGGAGTATATAGTGACGCACCACAAACGCCTATATGGACTTCCACCCTACTGCACCAGTGTCACACAGAAGCAGCCCTATGGCAGCAATTAGCCACTGCTGTCACAACATTGGGGGAGGAGAGGCTCACAGTCCAGGACATCAAGAAGAAGTAGCAGGATGAAAGGCAGAGGGTGAAGGAGAAGTACTCCAGAATCGAGTTAAACAGGATCCTCCCTGCTGCATACTCTGGACCCCGCACCCATATCACCCCACTGGAGGAGGATATCCTTATCACAATACGCTGCCACTTGGTCCATGGGCTACCTGTCAGTGACGCCCTCTACTTGGTACCAGGTAAATGGGATGAAAAGGGAAATTGCATGAAAAGATTGTCTGTGTTGCACTGTCATTGTGAGTAAGGAACTTGTCCAAAGTATATATAAAAATATAGTCAGTCAGAGACTCAAGTGTCACCCTCTGTATGTAGCACCACAAGTCCCAGAATCCTTTGCATTAGAAATGACAAATCCCTCCCCCTTTTGAAAACATGGGCACAGTACTGTTGCCAGTACTTACACAACCCTGCTAAGTAGCAAGTGACAAATATTAGCAGGGATGTGCCAGTACCAATGCGACCCGCAATTCAACCCTTGTTGATCTGACTGCCAAAAGAGCTCCCGCAGCGGAAATCTGCTCGGTGTCTCACTGTGAAGACCTAGCGGCTTTCTTCCTAGAGAAGGTTCAGGCGATTTATCGCTCTTTTACTAACACTCCTCCTCCTTGTGAGACGCCGAGGCTTAGTGTCAACACTTCCGGGGCTCTCTCCTCCCTCCCTGCTATGTCAGAGGAGGTGTTTGATAGGTTAGTCACTAGGGTAAAATCAGGATCTCCTGCCGACCCCCTCAGACCGGCGCAATTCAGAGAACTATCGACTCTCTGTCTTCCCCTAATGCGTTACTTAATCAACCTGTCTTTGTCCTCAGGTTCAGTCCCGGTTAAATGGAAACAGGCGGTGGTCACCCCTATTCTCAAGAAGCCTACACTAGATCCCCTCAATTTGTAAAACTATCGCCCGATCTCACTCCTTCCTTGGGCAGCGAAAGTAGCCGAGGCTCATGTTAATGTTCTCCTCTCTGAGCATCTCCAAAGGGCTAACATTCTAGACCCTTCTCAGAATGGCTTTCGTACCGGCCATAGTACTGAGACTGCCCTTCTCTCAATGACGGAACACCTGCGGGCCGTGCTCGATTCCGGACATACAGCGGCACTGGTGTTACTCGACCTCAGTGCCGCGTTCGACACGGTCTCGCATTCGATACTGGTGCAACGTCTAAGAGAAGCTGGTGTCTCTGGCATGGCACTAAAGTGGTTCCAGTCTTTCTTGAGTGATCGTGCATTCCGGGTCGCCACTCTGCCTTTTGAGTCCAAATTCTATCCGTTAGAACTGGGAGTGCCTCAGGGGTCGGCATTAAGTCCCACACTATTCAATCTTTATGTACATCCGCTGGCTGCGGTCCCAAGCAGTGGGATATGACCATCGTCTCCTATGCTGAGGACACGCAGCTGGCGGTTGTTCTGAGTGGGAAGTCCGACCTTGATGCCCCCAGGTTCAGAGCGGGTCTCCTGGCGGTGGCTGGATAGATGACAGCCAACTGTCTTCAGCTGAATGCTAAGAAGACTGAGATACTGGTTGTTGGTAAGCATAGTAACATGTGGAGTGATGAGTGGTGGCCTCCAGAGTTAGGTGTCACGCCTACTCCGGTATCTGAGGTAAAAAACTTAGGGGTGTGGTTAGACTCTGCCCTTAGTTTTTGTGCCCATACAAAAAAAGTTGCAGCTACTTGTTTCGGGATCCTTCGAGGTTCTGAGACCCATTTTGAAGTTCTTTGACGCCCCTACTAGGCAGCTGATCATCCAGGCCACTATTCTGTCTCGGCTCGATTATGCCAACTCGCTCCTGTTAGGGGCGAACCAGGCGGAAATCGCCCGGATGCAGCGCGTTCAGAATGCTGCGGCTAGAGCCCTGGTGGGGTTACCGAGGTTTTGCTCTGTGAGTGCAACTATTCGGTCTCTTCATTGGCTGCCTATGGCGCAGAGGATTGCCTTTAAAACTCTCTGTCTTTCCTTTAAGATCCTCAAGCTGTCCTCTCCTCAGATTCTTGAGAATCTTCTTACTCCCTATGTTCCTGCTCGCTCCCTGAGATCTGCCTGTCAAAATTTGGTGGTGGTACCTCGGTTTAAGTTGTGTAAAGCTGGAGGGCGGTCCTTCCGGGTTATGGCTGCTAAACTCTGGAACTCTCTTCCGCTCCACATCCGTGCACTTGACGACCTGTTTATATTCAGGAGGGCCATTAAAACTTACTTGTTCCCTAGTGTTTCTTAGTCCTTCTCCCTTTCTTGCTTTGGTCCTGCAGTTGGTGTGGTATTATGTGTTCATTTGCCTGTTCAAAAGCGCCGGGACGCCCCTTTGCTGGGGCAGCTATGCGCTATAAAAATATGTATAACATAACATAACATTGTGTAACCACGGATGCGTCGCATTTATATTGTGGTGCACTGTGGCGCAGGGATAGACAGATGTGTGTTGCATCTGATGGCATTAGGGGGGTGCTTTGCTGGAGTCGTGTTGCAAGTGCGACGAAACTCCAACAATGTCCATGGACCGCCCATACCTAACGTGCTTCGCCACTCCTTACGTCTGCTTCAAGCAGGCGTAAGGTTGCATCGCAGCGGCTTCTGAAAGTGACTCTGTCAAATCTTGTAGATTTCACTGCATCACTTATACTAGGCATATCCCAAAGGAACACCCACCCTGCCTACATCAAAGCTGACGCAGGTTCAATATTGCGCAGGGCTTCACAACGTGACGCTTCACCATAGATGCGTCACGTTGTGAACAAGTCGAAATGTGTTGTTCATTGTACACCACTGCTGTGTCACAGAAGTGATGCAACAGCAGTGTAAATCTTTTTCATGGGGCTTGTAAACCTGCCACAAAATATCCAAGAAGTAAATCACCTTGTGCCAGTCTAAATCACAAAGCAGAAGGTGAGAGAATCATCAGATCAAAATATGTCATACACATATTCTGTTGTTCATTTCCCATCCTACCACGCCATTACATCCCAACACACCACTGCTCATTCCTGCCCCGTCTGCGGCAGTACTTCACAACACTGTTAACATACAGAAGATATGGGGAAATCCCTGAAAAGTTCCACAACCACATTTCCCATTTGGTTACTTCTCTCTCTTCTCACCCATTGACACATTCAGCCAGAGCACAGACAACTACAGTAGCAGAGGTCCCTGCATCTACTGGGAGGAATGGACAACATACAGAGAAAGGTATTACAACCTCACTCACTGGTAAGTCAAACTGGCCAGGAGATGGTCAAAATGCATACATTGTCAGGAGACGAGAGAAGGACATATAGTGCCCACCTATGAAAGCCAACCAGAGATGAAAAAATAGCTTCATTACAATTGGAGTTGTCAATGGACATTCACCTTTAGCATATGACATTTGTGAACAGCGAAAGACAAAATACAACATGTCATGGCTCATCATAGCTTTGTAATTGTGGAACATAATATGTATTTCACCAACAGTCCCATACCTGGGAATCCAATCCCGTAATCGAGTGCCACAACTAGTCAAAAGGGTGTCCCCACTATATTGTAATAGTGTCTGTAGACCTAATCAAGAAATCCAATTTACACTAATATGGTAATTATGAACAAGCAGTGAGATACCAGTCTCAATAGTATTGACAATGCATCCACTGTCCAACTTCGAATCTTTCCAATATGCATTAAAATGCCCAGTCCACACAGCTGGTTATATACTTCTTACATTGGATGGATTTTTTGTTGGCCATCAACAAAACATGATAGTGGACCTTACCTTAGGATTTGTAGTCATGTCATTGTGATATAGGTTGCATCTAGGTAGTGGGCCCATTCTAACTTACATGTGGGATCACTCATGATATTATGTATAACACACTTCTGCAACGGTGGTGCCCACAACTGCTTGTGCTCGTCCTTTGTGCCAGAAATTGAGTGCATCACATGTGGCTGCAGAAATGTAAAGTTGGAAAACAAACTGATCATTGTAGGTACAATGAGGTCCTCCGAGAATCAAAGACACACACTGACTTCTGCTACAAGGTTGGATGTGACATCTGTTCAGGGACCACACACTGTTCCGATGCTGGGCCAAGGTAAGTAAACCCAAGAATAATTCTGGCAGATTAGTCATTAAATGTGCCTTTCACCTCCACCGTATGTTGTATGTGTTGTACAACACTGTTGTCCTGCATCACAATATGCTCACATCTGGCATCTGAACACATGCCAGATCAGACCCTGGTGGCTAATGAAAGGATGACACTGCCAGGACTCAGCGACATATGCGCGGAGTTTTGATGGACACGTAGAATGCCCACTGCTGCAAACTCCGGTGGTACCAGGTAACTATTTACTCATGGATGCGCAGGGGCAGCAGTGTCTCTCTCTCTCTCTCTCTATATATATATATATATATATATATATATATATATATATACATATATATCTCTTTCTCTCTCTCACTCTCTCTCTCTCACATCACTCTCTTTACTCTCTCTCTTCCTTCTATCTCTCTAACTATCTCTCTTCCTTCTCCATTTCTCACTCCCTTTCTGTCCTTCCCTCTCTTTTTGTCTCTGGCTTTTTTTTCCTTCTGTTTCTCAGTGTATCTCTCCTTTGATATGCGCATTACACACATCCTTATTTTGTGCTTTATTTTCCAGACTCTGCCGTCCACATCCATGGTCTCCACAGGAGTGTTCCGCCTTGCTGGTTTCTATTATTTTTGTTACTTTTTGTTTATTAGTTCATCGTTCATATATATATGTTAATAAAAAATAAAGTTTGAAAAAAATAATTAATGTCATTTTTGGTTGTTTTCTTAACTGCTGTGTGACTCTTTCTTGTTTTTATTACTATTATTTGATGGTGTCCACCATTGTTTAAATTTTGGGACACTTATCCCAGGAATACTGGTGATTTCTGCGCTTTCCACCAACTTTTGAATAGTGTGTTAGATTTATCTCAACTTTACTTCCAATAAAGTGCTCATAATGAAATGCAGACTAGCCGTTGCCGTTCAAAAAGATATGAGGTGCACCTTTGTGATTTATTCTAAATACTAAAATCCTGTATTAAATTGCACTCAGGTAGTGGCTGCACTTACAGTGTACACACAAAATCAATTAAGAAATCTCATTGTATTTATATTGATTTGGAATAGTGCGTCAGGTGCCGGATCTTCACAGGATACACTGCCCAGTTCGTATATTGTTCCGCAGACGAAAAAAATCACATCACAACTTTCACACCAACTGCAATGCGATACAAATTCCGGTGATAAGCCACGTTAGCACCAGGTATTTTACACCTGCTTTCTGCTGGTGTTAAGCAGGACGACTACCTCCACCATGAAAGGGAAAACAGCCAAGAGCCACACCAGAACACCCACAGGTGCCATAGAGTAATTGAGCATGATACAAGGATACCCATGAGGGCCACAACACTCTGCGCGACAACTCCAGGACCCCCAATGCCCCCCAAACCTGCACCTCAGCAAGTGTGTCCCTGTGGTCATTGTGTTAGCATGATAGGCACAGGCCCTGCAACATCACAGTGTGCTGTCACCTCAGCGTTGGCAGTGAGCCTGGACATGTAGCTACGCATGCATCCTCCTGCATGCACAACAGACGTGTGCTGGTCCGGCGTTCACAGGTCAGCACACGGGTGTACCTATCCGGCAAGGGGAGTGGGGTGTCTCGGACATGTCCGTGTGCAGGAAGTGCAGTAAGTGTGTCTCTGTATTCTGGTGTGGCCTGCCACAAGGGCCGCAGCAGACGATGTTGTAAAGCGGCATGCACCACCACCAAACGGCACTCTCATGGTGTAGTTGGAATGCCGCAGGACATGCCGGAATAGACATTAAAATGCTTTGCCGTACTACTGCACGGAATACAACAGCGCACCATGAAAAAGCGTGGGGTTCGTGGGAGGGACGAGCAGCTGCAACACCCACGACCCGCCTTTGTACACATCCTGCATGAATGCAGCATGGTTTTTACTTCTATGCTCGTTCAGTGGTGTGATGTTGGTGGGTTGTGTGATTTGTGCTCCTTGTTGGTGTTTTTCATTTTGGCCATTGTTAGTCTATACTTCTGCTCTACTTGATTGTGCATGTGTTCCATTGTGCCCATCTCCCCCGTCCCCCCACTCCTTGCTTCTTCCTCTTCCTGGTGCTGTTGTTTCTATAATTTTGTTCCTCTATACATAAATACATTTAAAGAACAAATTAGAATACTTCCTTGATTCTTTTATGTTTCAAAACTTCTCTCTATTAGTTTCTTTTTAATTTTCCATATAAACAGTTTTGTTCATCTTCAACGACACATAGAAGTCAGTAGTCCAACGTATTCTATCAACACACTTTCTACAATGTTCTACAACAGGTGCAGGTTAAAAGTTCATCAACTTTTAATCCTAACGATATTTTTTGCAACATTTTCTCGAACATTTAACGGCACGTGCAAGTTAAAAGTTCACGATTGTTTTTAGTTCGAACAGTGCCTTCCAAATGCAAGTAGCAGGTGTGGTTGAGATGAGTCAATTTTATTGTATGATAAGTACTCCACGTTGAAACAGTTTTTTGTTTAGCAATCACCAATCATGCCTTTCCACAAACCGAATGTGCACCCTACTTTTGAAAAACAATGCTTTTCCTCTCCCAATCACGTATCGTTTTGTATGGCAAAAAAAAGTAGTTCCCCATCTTTAAACATATCTCTTATTCTACGAAGGAACTGCATGAGCTACAGATAGCTTTCCATACCTTCCAGCCATACCTTCAAATGCTAGTGTAGATCGTAGGACATAGCTATATTTTTTGATGCAAGAGATATGCAGTCAAACAATACAGGGAAGGGAAGGGTCTAAGGGATATTTAAGGACCTACCCAGGTTAGTATCCCCAAACAAACTAGTATTTATAACAAGAAAACCTGGGGGGGGGCAGAAAGAGCTCAAGGGAACTCAGAGCAGACTAATACTCCATCCTAGGTGAGTTGGGACGCAAAATCCTATCTAGTCTTTAAAGTTAAGGGAACAACAGTGTTCAAAACCCCAGAACCACAAGTGATTGTTTGTGAGACTCATAAAAAAAACATTGGATTCCCATCAAAGTGTTGTCATGATCAATTTTCTCACTTGGTCGTCCAAAAATGATATGGTATGTCTCTTGATCATTGAGACGGATTCCATTCCCAAGATAAGCTGGGTCAGACCCACAATCACTTCATGGCCGTGAGAATATGATATTAGTGGGAACATGTGCAGTGCAATACCAAAAGAAGAATAAGTAGTGACTTAAAATAGGGTAGAGGGCAAAAAGATAATTTTAATGAAAATTGGCCTCTCCCTAACTAAAAACAAGAACAGTGCAAAGAAGCAGTTTCTACTAATAGCTGCATAGGGGCCAACATGTTTCAGCCTGCAGGGAAAAGATCCCACGGCTTTCTTCAGGACCTCTGTTCTATACTTTTTGCTACTGCGTGAAATAATCTCAAACTAACAGTGAACCTACAAATAAGTGAATAAACCAAATTTCAATAAATGATATATGTAAACAATCCGTGTTACTATTCCTCTGTGTCAAATGGTGTGTCTCACATCTAAAAGACAAATAAACAAACATAATGAGGTCTGTAGTAATAAGAAAACTGTGTTCCTGCTTTAGTCATTCTATTACGAAAAGTAAATTGTTATTTCACTCACCCAGTATGACCGGGGATCGGACCTCACCTCTCCTGGACCAAGCTCAGGAAGTAGGAGGCCCCGCTCTGTGAAGGTAAGTAAGGGGGCACTCAGAACCAAGAAGGAGACCTAGGGCGTCTGCTCTACCTTGTTACATATATGTACCCCTCGCATTTCCATCTCTCACAGTAAACACACCTCTCCTGTCTACAAATGGTAAAGGCTCACCTGTGGACTCATACAACACCCACTCAGTAGTCCTGCCTTCTCTCATCGGGCACACAAAGATTTAGAAACTTACATAACCTATGAATTCATGGTCAATATAATAATGCCAGCTAATTGTTGACAACTATACTAGCTCTTACAGATCGAGACTAAGTGTTAGAGCCCTTTCTGAGTGCTCTCAGTGCACATAAGCCTACCTGTCTGTCGTTGCCTCTAGCAGATCCTGAGTCGAGGGGGAGGCAACGACTGGCACAGGATAGGCATTTTTAAAGAGGAAGCGCCTATTGGGACAATCTCAATTGTGATAATTAGCTCGGACAAGATGTTGATATTGGCGCTATGGGACATAAATGAAAAATTACGTTACTTTGGAGTAGTTGCCAATAAAGTATATTAATGAAAAACGGCTCAGTCGAAAAATCGGCTCAAGTGTGAAATCAACACTTCCCGATCATTTCCTTGGTGTCGCGTTGTCTCGCGAGACCGGACAGAACTACTCGATGACGTCATCGTATGATGATTTGTAGTCCCGATTCCACCATCTCCAAGCAGTGTATGAAAACTCTTATCTATTACAATATAGTTCTTATGTTGAGTGATTTTAAGCACAAGTCACTTCCTTTCCAGTTCTATCCAGCTATTACATGTGTGGTAAAAGCAAATTTCGGTATGTGGTAAAAACCGCAGCATCCGACCGATGTCGGTTACCTCGCGAGATCTCACCAGATGTACAGAAGAACTACACGATGACACCATCGGCTATCAAAATGTAGTACCAAACTCAGTTAATGCGTTATCTCAAAAGATATAGACCAGAGCCTATCATACTCTGCATTACTCTCGGATTATGATCTCGAGGAACATACAACGCTTATTAAAACACTAAAATAATGCGGAAGTCTCTTTAAAGCATGAGTACTTGAAGAAAATACCAGAGCGCTTCCTTCTATGTCTATTATGATTTTCAACTAGATTCAGCTTTATTGAAGTTTCTCATGTCGAACCGATTGGGGAATGGGACATACTGCCAACGAACCCGTCACCAGTCAAGAATCATTGGTAACTGTAACTAGTTTTATATCTCTTACTCCGCTTAATCAGCAGGACCCTTTTGATCGTGTCAGTAACAATATCATTTTATGAAAAAGCAAGTCCGCCATTCCATTAACTGGCACTGACTAGGGTAATTATGGGGAGAGATATTGGCACCATTGAACCATCCACCACTCAGACAAGAAAAGGACCAGCACAGCGATTATATAATAGTTGTCATTATTAGTGAAAGTAAAGGGACTAGCCCAAGACTAGAATGCATAAGGTACCTCATTGTAAAGTAGTCCAAGGTATCTCGTCATTTAGACCGCCGGTGTCTGTGGATAGTTTATATATCCACTTCTGTTCTTTCATGAACAAGTATTTGGAAACATCACCAATATATGAGGGTATGTATGGTTTCTCTAATACTGTCCATCTGAAATCAATTTCAGAGTGGTTCCACTCTACAAAATGTTTGGTGAGTTTAGATATAGTTTTCTTGCATCTAAAAGCACTTTTGTGTTCTAACATATGTGTGCAAACTTTTCGAGTTGTCATGCCAATATATTTAGCTGCACATGGACAGGTAAGTTGGTAAATTATGTGCGAGCTGTTGCAATTCGTGAACTGTTTCTGCTCCCAAGGAAAATCTGTACCTATATCTATATTCACTGAAAAAAACATAGGTTTCACACCAGTTATAGTGAGGAATTAGCATTTAAAAAACCTATTAAATTCACTGAAAAAACCATAGGTTTTACACCAGTTATAGTTAGCTGGAAATTTTACTCGCATAAAACCATTGAAATTCCCACGTTATAGTTAGTTGGACTCACTATAACTTGCGCGTGCAATGCACTGCTGATGACGTCACATATTACATCACTCATGACATGGTCAGTGACATCACTCATGACATCACTGATGACACCATCCAGTGAATGTGTGTCTTTCTGAAAAATAAATATGTGTTATATATGTATATGTAAAAGTTGATGGAAGAATAAATGTTTAAATAAGTGTTTATATGGATGTTTTATTTTTTTTAAATTGATTGGTTAACTGGTTTATTAAGTGTATCTTAGTGAATACATATATTAGAGAGTAAGGTTTAAATATTTAAATATATGTATTAGTGTTTCACTTTGTGTATAAGTGGCTGCATGGGTTGGTGAGTAGGTACATGTGTATGTATATAGGTTATTAGATGTTTTTCTTAGTATAAGTATGAGTGTTTGTATGGTTTGGTGGAGGTATTACTTAGCACATAGATGCATGAATGACTGACTCTCTCTTTGTATGTGTTTTGAAGACAGCATATGTGCAGGACTGTATGGGTGGATGACTGTGTATATGTGTGTGTTAACGAGTGAATGAGTGTCTCACTAGTTTCTTTATCAGTAACTACATATGTTTTAATCTAGTGTATGTGAACATTGATGTATATAAGTGAGTATATCTGAGAGTAAGAGATTGTAAGAGTTCCTATTTAAATTAAGCATGAGCGCAAAATCCGCTCCGATCGCGGATTTTTCGGATTTTCGGTAAATCCGCGATCCGCGAACTCTCGCGAATTTACCGAGAATCCGCAATCCGCGATCGGAGCGGATTTTGCGGTCAAAAGTTCAAGCCCCATGTAAATAATTTACGATGGCGCCGGCAAGCTGCCAGCGCCATCCTCAAATGGTTACTTAATTAGCTTCGACAGGAAGCTCTAACAGATAAGATAAAGCAGGGGCTCGAGCGCCTGCTTTATTTTATCAGTTGGAGCTTCCTGTTGAAGCTAATTAAGTAACTTTTGCAGGATGGCGCTGGCAGCTTGCCGGCGCCATCGTAAATTATTGACATGGTGTCTTCTTCTTGAATAAATATGAAGGGCAGGGTTCATTCTGCCACGACGGTCCTGGCACAAAAAAAAAACCTCAACAGGAAACACTTGCAGATATCAATAACGCATGTGCCCTAGTTGAAGCTTAAATTCAGTGACTCATTCATCAGCCCAAAAATAATCGTGAGCGCCCCCGTCCGTTTGGCCCCGCCCACACACTTGAGGTGTGCACCGTCTTCCCGCCATTTACCCACTATGATGGCCATTTCACTCCAGGGACCCCTGCGCACTTCGGCGCGATTGCATAGTAACACACACTTGGTCGCTGGAACTAGTTGAAGTGCAAATGCAGTGACTCATTCATCAGCCCAAAAAAAATTGTGAGCGTTGGGAGGCTGGGCAGATGTGCCTTCTTCACAAATATACCATCGAAAATCCGCTGTGATGCTGGCCAGATGCATTTGCATCTTTGACTTTCACGAGCGCAACCCCCGTGCTGTTCCTGTGACCAGGGGGCTTCTGTCTCTTAATCTGCTGCTCTGATCGATCTCTGACCTTTAATACACACAAGAGGCATGTGCGCTCGCATGGAAGCCCCGTCCGTTTGGCCCCGCCCACACACTCGAGGAAGCCCCGCCCCCAAATCCGCAGATCCGCTAAATCCGCGGATTTTGCGGATCCACGATCCGTGAATCCGCAAATTCGTGAATCGTGGATCCGCAAAATCCGCCCATGCTTAATTTAAATTAGTATGTGTTTCTATAAGTGATTGTTTAAGAGAGTAAGTATGTGTAAGTTTCCTTAGAAGTAAAGTGGTAGTGTGTGTATAGCTGTATATGCAAATAAATGGATGTTGAATAGTTAATTTGCATGTGTGAGTATGTGTGTGAGTAACTTTTGGATGACTGTCGGTGTGTAACAGGATGTATAGGTGTATCACTACATATGATGAGTCAGTATATGTATGAGTGACTATATTGAACTGTTGGTGAATGAGTTCATGTGTATATAGATCATTGAATTATTGAATTGGTTGTTGTAAGTGGTATGGCTATCTCCATTTTTTTGTAAATTTTAGTTTCTATTTTTTAATATTTGTTTCAAGGGTTACATTACAGTGAAAGGAGGTCTGTCACTCTGTCACAAGGATGGTGTCATCAGTGATGTCATGAGTGATGTCACTGACCATGTCATGAGTGATGTAATATGTGACGTCATCAGCAGTGCATTGCACGCGCAAGTTATAGTGAGTCCAACTAACTATAACGTGGGAATTTCAATGGTTTTATGCGAGTAAAATTTCCAGCTAACTATAACTGGTGTAAAACGTATGGTTTTTTCAGTGAATTTAATAGGTTTTTTAAATGCTAATTCCTAACTATAACTGGTGTGAAACCTATGGTTTTTTCAGTGAATTTCAATGGTTTTTTAATAGCAAATCTTTATAGGTATAGAAAGTGAAAAATGTTAAAACGAATTTTATATTGTATAAATATGTAAAAAAAAAAAATTTTTTAACCCGGGGGCGCTCCCGGGGCGCGTACCGGTGAACGCACGGGTAAGCGCAATATTACGGCGCGTCCCGGGGCGCGGACCAGGGAGCGTCCCGGGAGCGCTATTGCCGCGAACGAAAACAACATCGTGACGTATCGCGTACACGCGTGATGCGTCATATGACGCCCAGCGTAATCGCAACCAAAAGCACGCGATTGCATACAATCGCGAAACATCCTGACGCGCTTACGGTACGCACCCGCGGGCGCGCCCCGGAGCGCGACTACGGGCGCGCCCCGGGGCGCGTAGCGTAAGCGCGTCGGGTCATGTGACTTGAAAATAACACTTTCTATTGGTGCAGAACAGTTTTGGTTTCTAAATGAGTAATGCCTGGGTCTTATGACCAGCCTGGGTCTTGTGACCTGAAAATAACACTTTCTATTGGTGCAAAAAAGTTTTGGTTTCCAAATGAGTAAAGCCTTGGTCTTGTGACCTGAAAATAACACTTCTGATTGGTTCAGCACAGTTTTTTTTCCAAATGATAAAAAACCCCACCTTTCTTCCTTACTCTGACTTTGTCCTTTGACTGAGGAAGACCTGTTTCATCTACAGAGACAATTCTTTTGTACTTTGAAATGGCTACTGTAGCAGCAACAGCTGAAGCATCTGAACCACCACCACCACCACAACCACCAAGAGGACCACCACAACAATACATTGGTGGTGAAGAAGAGGAGGAGGAGGAAGAGGAAGAGGAGGAGGGGAGCAGATGGCTACCTGAACAAAATACCCCATACAAGCCAAAAGAACACATTGTATGGGAGTTTTTTTCACTTCCAGAGGGCAAGAAAAAAGTTAATGTGGCCAAGCTAACATGTCGAATCTGTGGTGCAGAACTCTCCAGGGGCAATCCAGATAACAAATATTCATTTGGTAATAATACCATGATTCGGCATATGACCCGGAAGCATCCTGCTAACTATTCTCGTGCAGAGATCAGGGAACTGGCCAGTCACCTCCCCCAGTGTTCAAGGACCAGCTCCAAAAGAAAGCAACCCACTCAATCAGGACCAGAAACATCAGAGGTGATGCCTTGTATCCAGGAACGATTTGGTGATTTTAAAGTCACTTGTACTGTATGTGGCAAGCTTATGGCCTATGGGGAAAAGAGTGTAAAGCTCATCGTCATTGCTGGTGACAATCATGATTGCCCCAAAAAAAAGAAGTAATTTTTTCCGTTTTTTGTTTTTTGCTCCAGTTGAGCCATTTTCAATTCCCTTTCTTTTTGTTTTTTCCCATAAAAAATACAAAAAATATAAAACTGTTTGAAAAGCCAAAAAAAAGTACAAAATGTTCAAAAAACAATAAAAAAAATATAAAACAACAAAAAGAAGAAAAAAAACAGTTCTTTTTAGAACTACCTTTCATATATAAAATTAAACCTATATCTTTAAAGGATCTCAGTCAATTTTTTGTCCTTAGGGTACGCGTACCGGGGCGCGCCCCCCCCAAAAAAGAAAAAAAAACTTTAATGAAGCAGTTAGCATGAGAGAAGAACACAAAGAGAGTTATGTTAAGAGAAAAAGAGCTACAGGATGAACACAGAGGGATTGTTTATTACATAGTAAAAAATAGAGAAGGTGTAATTGGATGAAAGTGAGAAAAGTAAAATGACTAAAGGAGCAAAAGAAAGAAAGAGAGAGGAAGAACACTAAAGTAGAGATAGTGGGAGAATGTGACTGGCTGTTAAAAGAAAAAGAAAGGACAGTAAAAAATGGGGAATGAAGGGTAGTGGCGGAACCGGGATAAATGAAGAACGATGAGGGAAAGTGAGAAAAGACCTGGTAGTATAAGTAAAGAGGGGTGAAAGAGGGGGAAAAATTGAATTAGGATAAGACATGGGGAGTGAGAAAGAGAAAGGACAAAGAGAGTAAAGGAAACAGTACCTGAATGGGCTTGAGTGAAACAGCAAAGAAAGATAAGTAATGCAGTGTGTGTGACTTATAGGGAGTCAGTGGGTGTAGGTCGGGGTGTGGGTGTGTAAGGTGTGTCTGTGGGTGTGGCTGTGTGGGGTGTTTGGGTGTGGGTGGAGGTGTGCGTGTGTGAGGTGTGTGTGGGGAGTGTGTGGGTGTGGAAGTGTGGGGTTGTGTGCATGTGGGTGTGTGTGGGACGTACTTGTAGGTACCTAAAACAGCCACAGAACCAAAAGCTCTTTTCAGAGCTACCCTACCTGTAATCACTCAAAATGATTATTTTACACTATTATTTTCACTATTTTTCACCAAAGTACGCTCCCCGGTACGCTCCCCGGTGCGCGTACCGGGCCCTCCCCCCGCGAAAATCGAAAAAAAATTACAAAAATGTTTTGTCCCACGGGACCCTTTTATGGCCCCCACATCAAACCTAGGGGGTCAGGGGGGGTGTACCCTGCCCCCTTTTGGTCATTTCCCCCTTTGTTTTTTGCCACCTCTTGTGTCTCGATCCTACCGAGACACAAGATGGCGGCCGCTGCGGACTGTTTCGAATGTTTACAGACACCCAAGAGCCAATCAGCTTTCCGTGCGCAAGTCGCGTGGCGTGCCCGGAGCACTCCCCGGTGCGCGTACCGGGGCGCTGCCATAGATATATAATTTTTTTTTAACCTAAATTACTCAAAATCCACTGGAGCACATATATTGAGACCTACAAAAGGCACATCGGGCTACCAGTCCCTACAATTTTGCCAAGTTTGGTGAAAATCCATTCAGCCGTTCGAGCTAAAAGTGCGACCGACCGCCCTATGGAAATTAACATGGGGAAAACACGTTTTGGGACCCCCTTTTTATCTCGGCCCCCACTTGACGAATCCCCCCCAAACTTTCAGAGAAGGAGCGGAGCGCCGCGAGGCAAAGTTGCTGAGAAATTCAGGCAGATTCCTCAACTGGCGCCAAAGTTATTCCAAATAGAAAGTTGCGATTTCCCTATGGAAATCAATCCTAACTATAACTACCCACTGGCGACCGCCAGTAGGTAATGTGATGTTTGTAAGGTCTGTTGACAGACCGAACAGTTTCCACATGGATGATGTCCTGTCGCCGCAGGTAAATCCATTAAGGTACCAATTGCCCATCTTGCAATTTCTTTAGGTCAAGTGTGTATTAAGCGGTTGCGCAAACTGCTCGATCGCTTAAAAGCAAACAGTGGAAGCTCGATCTTGTCATTGCTACAGTTCAAGACTCACCAATGACGTCGGACAATTCGTTGGATATGGTTGGATTTAGTGTTAAAAGTGCTAACAAACGTTAGCCGATCCAACGGGGGTTTTACTACAGGAGGCTCTAAGACTGCTTCCCGATGGCTGTTGGTCGCTCGTTTCAATGAGTCTTGAACTGTAGCAATGACAAGATCGAGCTTCCACTGTTTGCTTTTAAGCGATCGAGCAGTTTGCGTAACCGCTTAATACACACTCGACCTAAAGAAATTGCAAGAAGGGCAATTGGTACCTTTTGGGATTTACCTGCGGCGACAGGACATCATCCATGTGGAAACTGTTCAGTCTGTCCACAGACCTTACAAACATCACATATAGATATAGGTACAGATTTTCCTTGGGAGCAGAAACAGTTCACGAATTGTAACAGTTTCTGCTTGCACGTAATTTACCAACTTACCTGTCCGTGTGCAGCTAAATATATTGGCATGACAACTCGAAAGGTTCGCACACGTATATTGGAACACAAAAGTGCTTTTAGATGCAAGAAAACTATATCTAAACTCACCAAACATTTGGTAGAGCGGAACCACCCACCCATTCTGAAATTTATTTCAGATGGACAGTATTGGAGAAAACATAGATACCCTCATATATTGGTGATGTTTCCAAATACTTGTTCATGAAAGAACAAAAGTGGATATATAAACTATCCACAGACACCGGCAGTCTAAATGACGAGATACCTTGGACTACTTTACAATGAGGTACCTTATGCATTCTAGTCTTGGGCTAGTCCCTTTACTTTCACTAATAATGACAACTATTATATAATCGCTGTGCTGGTCCTTTTCTTGTCTGAGTGGTGGATGGTTCAATGGTGCCAATATCTCTCCCCATAATTACCCTAGTCAGTACAAGTTAATGGAATGACGGGCTCGCTTTTTCATAAAATTATATTGTTACTGACACAATCAAAAGGGTCCTGCTGATTAAGCGGAGTAAGAGATATAAAACTAGTTACAGTTACCAATGATTCTTGACTGGTGACGGGTTCGTCGGCAGTATGTCCCATTTCCCAATCGGTTCGACATGAGAAACATCAATAAAGCTGAATCTAGTTGAAAATCATAATAGACATAGAAGGAAGCCCTCTGGTATTTTCTTCAAGTACTCGTGCTTTAAAGAGACTTCCGCATTATTTTAGTGTTTTAATAAGCGTTGTATGTTCCTCGAGATCATAATCCGAGAGTAATGCAGAGTATGACAGGCTCTGGTCTATATCTTTTGAGATAACGCATCGACTGAGTTTATTACTACATTTTGACAGCCGATGGTGTCATCGTGTATTTCTTCTGTACATCTGGCGAGATCGTGGGAGGTAACCGACATCTGTCGGATGCTGCGGTTTTTACCACTTACCGAAATTTGCTTTTACCACACATGTAATAGCAGGATAGAACTGGAAAGGAAGTGACTTGTGCTTAAACTCACCCGACATAACAACTATATTGTAATAGATAAGAGTTTTCATGCACTGCTTGGAGGTGGCGGAATCGGGACTACAAATCATCATACGACGACGTCATCGAGTAGTTCTGTCCGGTCTCGTGAGACAACGCGACACCAAGGAAATGATCGGGAAGTGTCGATTTTTCAATTGAGACGATTTTTCGACTGAGCCGTTTTTCATTAATATACTTTATTGGCAACTACTCCAAAGTAAGTCATTTTTCATTTATGTCCCATAGGCTTGGTGCCAATATCAACACCTTGTCCGAGCTAATCATCACAATTGAGATTGTCCCAATAGGCGCTTCCTCTTTAAAAATGCCAATCCTGCGCCGGTCGTTGCCTCCCCCTCGACTTAGGATCTTCTAGAGGCAACGACGGACAGGTAGGCGTAGGTGCACTGAGAGCACTCAGAAAGGGCTCTAACACTTAATCTCGATCTGTAAGAGCTAGTATAGTTGTCACCAATTAGCTGGCATTATTATATTGACCATGAATTTATAGGTTATGTAAGTTTCTAAATCTTTGTGAGCCCGATGAGAGAAGGCAGGACTACTGAGTGGGTGTTGTCTGAGTCCACAGGTGAGCCTTTACCATTTGTAGACAGGAGAGGTGTGTTTACTGTGAGAGATGGAAATGTGAGGGGTACATATATGTAACAAGGTAGATCAGATGTCCTAGGTCTCCTTCTTGGTTCTGAGTACCCCCTTCCTTATCTTCACACGCGGGGCCTCCTACTTCCTGAGCTTGGTCCAGGAGAGGCGAGGTCAGATCCCCGGTCATACTGGGTGAGTGAAATAACAATTTACTTTTCGTAATAGAATGACTAAAGCAGGAACACAGTTTTCTTATTACTACAGACTTCATTATGTTTGTTTATTTGTCTTCTAGATGTGAGACACACCATTTGACACGGAGGAATAGTAACACGGATTGTTTACATATATCCTTTATTGAAATTTGATTTATTCACTTATTTGTAGGTTCACTGTTTGTTTGAGATTATTTCAGGCAGTAGCAAAAAGTATAGAACAGAGGCGTGAAGAAAGCTGTGGGATCTTTTCCCCGCAGTCTGAAACATGTTGGCCCCTATGCAGCTATTAGTTGAAACTGCTTCTTTTCACTGTTCTTGTTTTTAGTTAGGGAGAGGTCAATATTCATTAAAATTTTCTTTTTGCCCTCTACCCTATTTTATGTCACTACTTATTCTTCTTTTGGTATTGCACTCCACATGTTCCTACTAATATCATATTCTCATGGCAATGAAGTGATAGTGGGTCTGACCCAGCTTATCTTGGGAATGGAATCAGTCTCAATGATCAAGAGACATACCATCCCATTTTTGGACGACCAAGTGATAAAATTGATCATGACAAGACTTTGATAGGAATCCAATGTTTTTATGAGTCTCACCAACAATCACTTGTGGTTCTGGGGTTTTGAACACTGTTGTTCCCATAACTTTACAGACTAGATAGGATTTTGCGTCCTAACTCACCTAGGATGGAGTATTAGTCTGCTCTGAGTTCCCTTGAGCTGTTTCTGGACCCCCAGGTTTTCTTGTTATAAATGCAAGAGATATGCAGAACAGAGACGTATTGACTTAGACCTAAGTTTACAAAATGTGGACATTAAGGGCCAGATGTAGGTAATCAGATTTTACCGATTCTAAAATACCGAATTTTACCAAATCGGTATTTTAGAATCGGTAAATGGTATGTAGATAAAAAATCAGTAAAAAATACCGATTCGGTAAAATTCGGAATCGGACAATAGGAAATTACCGAATCGGTATTTACCGATTCTGTATTTACCGAATCGGTATTCCCCATTCATTCCTATGGGCCTTTTGGCCCATAGGAATGAATAGGAAATACCGATTCGGTAAATACCGAATCGGTAAATTCCGAATCGGTAAAATCGAATCGGAAAGCAAACAAAAGTGAAACTTAAGTAGGCAGCCAATCAGGTGCTACCACCCTCCCCCTCCCTACCAGGAAGTGGCTACACAGGCAGCTGCAACTAATTAGAAGCTTCTGGAAAGGCAGTTGGAGCTGAGCTGAGTCCCTGAGCAGCAGAAAGGGTTTTGTGCACTTTTAAAACTAAACTGCAAAATGGCAAGCAGCAAAGAAAAAGAGCAGCCAGAGAGGAGGAGGAAACTCAAATTCAGCAGCATGGAGCTGCAGGTCCTTGTTGAGGAGATGGTGAAGGTGCACCAAAAACTGTTTGGCCGGCAGTCCCTCACTGTGGCAGAATCTGCCAAAAGAAAACTCTGGCTGGACATACTGGACAAAGTTAATGCAGTTAGGGTGACTACCAGAGACACAGAGTACCTGAAAAAGCGATTCTACGACCTCAGGAGCCAAACCAAAAAGAAATTGGCTGAACACCACAAGCAGGCAACAAAAACTGGCAGAGGCAAGAACCCAGCACCCCCCCTTACTGACCTGGAGGAGATGGTGGCCTAAACCATTGAACCAGACAGCGTCTGCGGACTGGGAGAAGTAGACAGCTCAGCCAGAGCTGCAAGCAAAAAAGGTAAGACAAATGCACAGCATTCCCCCTCATACCATCATCCTTACCTGTACCCTTTGTGGCCAACTGTACCACAGTCCAGTACTGCTAGCACTATACAGGAGCAATGCATCATTGTATATGTAGTCAGGAAAGGTATGAACATGTCATACAGCACAGCAACCACCAAGTTTAGGAAATGATTGCAGAGAGAATAAAGCTAAAGTGATAAATATTTAATTGTAGTGACTGTGAGACAGTAGCGCTTAGCTAATTTACGCTCATATGTCCACAGGTAAAACGTCTTGCAGGCGTTCGCAGGAGACTGAAGGCACACCACCAGAGAGGGAGGAGAGTCAGGAGCCAGGTCCATCTACCCAGAACGTACCACAGGACACAGGTACACCAAGTAGCCATCCTCCTGCACAAGACTCAGAAATGGCATCAGAGTTGCAGGCGTCCCCTCGCAGATCTCAATTCCCTCTGTTGCTGTCATCCCCAGAAATGCCAGCATCACAGCATGACACAACACCTGCATCACAACCAAGCAGGAGGCATGTTGTGGCCCCACTTCTACAAATGGAGTCATCAGCAGCTGACATGGAGGGCGATGAAACACACAACTTGCCTGTAGATGTTAGCTCTGGCACAACGCACTCCAGTGCAGGGGTGGGCCATAGTGGTGCAAGACGCCGCAGAGTCCTAGAAAGGCCAGCAGATGCACCTATTTTCCATACCCCAGGACTTTCAGACCAGTACGGGTCAGTACTTCGTTCCTGTAGGTATAAACACGTGCTGACACTACTTCTACAGATGCTTTCATCCCCAAGTACGGCAGCACTTGAGCTTAGCAGCATGAGGCTCTTGGCAATACCGCACATATTTTCCGTACCCCAGGACTTTCAGACTAGTACGGGTCAGTACTTCGTCCTAGTAGGTTTAAACACATGCTGACACTACTTCCACAGCTGTAGCGCAGCGGCCAGGGCATATTCACAGCATAAGACACACAGTTTGGGCTCAACCGTTAATCCTCGAGTCCCGCAGCAGCTCACCTTAGCAGCATCAGACTCTACGCAATACCTCATTAAATTATTGTAGCCCAGCACTTTCACACGGTCTTTCCTTCTTTTTTCGCCCTTCTTTCCCCTTACTCACTTCAACAAAATCACAAAATGGCGGCCAAGCCTGCCTAGTTGCAACCGCTCGCACCCCTTGCAGCCAATAATCATGTGAAAAAGCCTTCTGCTGGGATATCATGAATCATGTTTGAGAGAAAACTATTTTCTCATTCTTTTCCCACAGAGGTTCAGAGGTGATCTATAAGCTAAACTGAGAACATATTTTCTGTAAATTAACATTATCTTTCTCAGTCATGTGAGAATGAAGTCTGACATTCTCAGTCAAACATGTACATCCAACAAGGGCAGAGACTGTCAGTTGATTCCTTTGTGTTCTACTGCAGCTTCCCAGAATGTTCTAAAGAACCACTAGAGTGCTAACAGCCGTACTTATGACAAAAGTATGGCACAACTGAAGCCATCTTGATTGGAATAAAGTGGTAACTCTTAAAACATTTATTTTAAAAAGGAATAAAATGAGGGGGTTCATTTTGCCATAGAAAGTATGATTAGTGCTGCAGAAAGAAAAATTAGGGCACATTTTGAGTGACTTCTCAAATCCTCATCTATTTCATGAAAAAAATTCTGACAAGCAGACTGAAACATGTACTTTCAATACCTCCAGATGCGCTGCGAATACACAAGTGTTTGATTCTGGTTACCCCTTGATTGACTCGGTTTACTTAATTCATTAATGACAACAATCATGTGCTTTGTCCGTCCTGCGAACGATGGATCCCTGATTTGCATGGATTACCTTTTACTGGCTCTGTGCTTTCTCACTCTTGCTGCCATTTTTCTGGGAGCAACGGGGCCCTACGTCTCTCCACCATTGATTAGTGAGAACCCTCCCTTCACTTATGGTTCCCCCTCACCCCACACCACTGTCCTGAGGAAGACCCCTCGCGTAAGGCTGGAAATTACCTACACAACTTTTGGGGTCGAAACGTTGACTTTTGAATATTGCCAGTCCTTTTCAACAGTACTTACTTTACTGTGAACATCGTGCTACATGGCAAAACTATACATGTATTGTGTACTATCATGAATGTGTATTTGACCACCTGTTGCACAGGCATATGAGGAATATATGCCTGAACTGCTTGCGATTTTCTGTCATCATTTTTTCTAAATACTTTTATTTCACTACCCCACAAAAATCCCCCCCCCCCTTTTTCTCTTCTCCATTTGGGGCACTGTAATGTTTAAAACGTGTTAAAAATGTAGGTTTTTGCAAAAAACAATCTGTTTCAGTGTGATTAAATAACACTGCCACAACCATAACGCTGTGTTTGCACAATTGTATTTTACTGTGATTTGTTTTTCTGTTTAACACTTTTGATGTTACAATACTGGGATCAACTTATTGTATACTGTCTAGCACCCAGGTCCCAGTGATTCCAGGTTTACCCTTTTTTTTAAACTTCAATACCTGCAGCAGACTTCCCTGGTGTGCAGTAGCTTTACTACATTGATCTAATGAGCAACTAGAGTGATAACATTCAGAATTGATGGCTAATGTGTGACACATCTGAATGCCTTCTTGATGGAACCAAAGTAAAACACTGAAAGTATTTCCTACTGAGGAGACTGTAGTAAATGAGGAAATTAGGAAACTTTACAACAAATAAGTCTCCAAGATGGTCGCCAGAGACAATAGAGCCCAAATGTAGCACAAATAGCACTAACAGTCTTACTATGACAAAAGTATGGAACACATGAAGCCATCTTGATTGGAATAAAGTGGTAACACTTAAAACATTTAATTTGCAAAGGAACAAAATGAGGAGCTTCCTTTTGCCATAGAAATTATGATTAGTGTTGCAGAAAGAAAATTAGGGCACATTTTGACTTCTCAAATCCTCTTCTATTTCATAAAAAAATTCTAACATGCAGACTGAAACATGCACTTTAAATACCAGCAGCAGACTTCCCTGGTGAGCAGTAGCTTTACTGCAGTGATCTAATGAGCAACTAGAGTACTAACATTAAGAATTTATGGCAAATGCGTGACACATCTGACTGCCCTCTTGATGGAACCAAAGTAAACAAGCATTGAAAATGCGATAGGTCTAGCCCTCGTTTAAGTTAAAGCAATTCTGTTTGTAATTATGTGGCTTTTTAGCTTTGCTTTTATTAGTGTTTTTGAAACTTTCATGTACATAACATGCATATATGCATATTTATATGTATGCATGCATTTATATTTGTATTTATATAGATATGCAGATTAAATATATGTATATATATGTATGTATTTATATACACACATACATATATATATAAATGCATATATATGCATATATACATGTGCATATGTGAGCGTGTTGAGAGAGGTAGAGAGGCTAAAGGTGTAGAGGTAGAGGTGTAGAGGTAGAGAGGTAGAGGTAGAGAGGTAGAGGTAGAGAGGTCAAGAGGTAGAGAGTAGTAGAGAGAGAAGTAGAGAGAGATAGAGAGGTAGAGAGTTGAGAGTGAGTAATGGAGAGTAGAGAGAAGAGAGTGAGTAGTAGAGTTAGTAGGGAGTAAAATAGAGAGTAGCTGGGAGAGTGAGTAGTAGAGAGTAGTAGAGTGAGTAGTAAAGAGTGAGTAGTAGAAAGTGAGTAGTAGAGAGTAGTGGAGATTGAGTAGTAGAGAGTGAGTAGTAGAGTGAGTAGTAGAGAGAGAGTAGTAGAGAGTAGTAGTGAGTGAGTAGTAGAGAGTAGTAGAGAGTGAGTAGTAGAGAGTGAGTAGTAGAGAGAGTAGTAGAGAGTAGGACAGAGGAAGAGGGTGAGTAGTAGAAAGTGAGTAGTAGAGAGTAGTAGAGAGCGAGTAGTGGAGCGTGAGTAGTGGAGAGTGAGTAGTAGAGAGCAATAGAGAGCGAGTAGTAGAGAGTTAGTAGTAGAGAGTGAGTGTTAGAGAGTGAATAGTAGAAAGTGAGTAGTAGAGAGTGAGAAGTAGCGAGTAGTAGAGTGAGTAGTAGAGAGTGAGTAGTAGAGAGTGAATAGTAGAGAGTAGTAGAGAGTGAGTAGCAGAGAGGCAGTAGTAGAGAGTAGTAGAGAGTGAGTAGTAGAGTGAGTAGTAGAGAGTAGTAGAGAGTGAGTAGTAGAGAGTGAGTAGTAGAGTGAGTAGTAGAGAGTAGTAGAGAGAGTAGTAGAGAGTGAGTAAAAGAGAGTAGTAGAGAGTGAGTAGTAAAGAGTGAGTAGTAGAAAGAGAGTAGTAGAGAGTGAGTACTAGAGAGTAGTAGAGAGTAAGTAGTTGAGAGTAGTAGAGATGAAGTAGTTGAGAGTAGTAGCGAGTGAGTAGAAGAGAGGGAGTAGTAGAGAGAGTAGTAGTAGACAGTAGTAGAGTAGTAGAGAGTGAGTAGTAGAGAGTAGTGGAGTAGTAGAGAGTGAGTAGTAGAGAGTAGTAGAGAGTGAGTAGTAGAGTGAGTAGTAGAGAGTAGTAGAGAGAAAGTAGTAGAGTGAGTAGTAGAGAGTAGTAGAGAGTGAGAAGCAGAGAGTGAGTAGTAGAGTGAGTAGTAGAGAGTGAGTAGTAGAGAGTAGTAGAGAGAAGTAGAGAGTGAGTAGTAGAGAGTGAGTAGTAGAGAGAGAGTAGTAGAGAGAGAGTAGTAGAGAGTGAGTACTAGAGAGTAGTAGAGAGTAAGTAGTTGAGAGTAGTAGAGATGAAGTAGTTGAGAGTAGTAGCGAGTGAGTAGAAGAGAGTGAGTAGTAGAGAGAGTAGTAGTAGACAGTAGTAGAGTAGTAGAGAGTGAGTATTAGAGAGTAGTGGAGTAGTAGAGAGTGAGTAGTAGAGAGTAGTAGAGAGTGAGTAGTAGAGTGAGTAGTAGAGAGTAGTAGAGAGCGAGTAGTAGAGAGCAAGTAGTAGAGAGTGTGTAGTAGAGAGTGAGCAGTAGAGAGTGAGTAGTAGAGAGCGGAGTAGAGATTAGTAGAGAGTGAATAGTAGAGTGAGTAGTAGAGGGTAGTAGAGATCAGGTAGCAGAGAGTGAGTAGTGGAGAGTGAGTAGTATAGAGTAGTAGAGAGCAAGTAGTAGAGAGTGAGTAGTAGAGAGTGAGTAGTAGAGAGTAGTAGATTGAGTAGTAGAGCATGAGTAGTAGAGAGCAAGTAGTAGAGAGTAGTAGAGAGTGAGTAGTAGAGTAGTAGAGAGTGAGTGGTAGAGAGTAGTAGAGAGTAGTAGAGTGAGTAGTGGAGAGTAGTAGAGAGTGAGTAGTAGAGAGTGAGTAGTAGAGAGTAGTAGCGAGTGAGTAGTAGAAAGTGAGTAGTAGAACGAGAGTAGTGGAGAGAAGTAGTAGAGAGTGAGAAGTAGAGAGTAGTAGAGAGTGAGTAGAAGAGAGATAGTAGTAGATAGTAGTAGTAAAGATTGAGTAGTAGAGAGTAGGACGGAATTGGCTGACATTTTCAGGAAAACGGAACATTTTGTTTCTGAGCAGCCCCTGAAAATTTGGGGGGGTTTCGTCAAGGGGGGGCCGAGAAAAAAGGGGGGTCCCAAAACGCGTTTTTCCCGTGCAATTTTCCATAGGACTCACTTTTAGCTTGAACGGCTGAATGGATTTCCACGAAACTTGGCAAAATTGTAGATATTGTTTGCCCGATGTGCCTTTGCTAGGTCGCAATATATGTACTCCAGTGGATTTTGATAAATTAACGTTCAAAAAAATATATATATCTGTAAGCGCGCCCCGGTTAGCGCCCCGGTTCACGTACTTGAAGCGTAACGGAACTTCGCGAAGCGAAGCTGATTGGCTCTCCGGTGTCTGTCAACATTCTAAACAGTCCGGAGCGGCCGCCATCTTGTCTCTCTGTAGGATCGAGAGACAAGAGGAGGCCAAAACAAAGGGGGAAATGACCATAAGGGGGCATAGTAGATCCTCCCTGACCCCCTAGGTTTGATGTGGAGGCTTTAAAAGGGCCCCGCGGGGCAAAAAAAATTAAATATTTTTTTCAGGTTTTTTTGCGTGGGGAGCGCCCGGTACGCGCACCGGGAAGCGGTACGGGGAGTGTACTATGAGGAAAAAAGAATGATAGACTTTTCAAATATTGTATGTTTATTGATTGTTCGTTTTGTTGTTTTTTTTTTTTGTTTTTTTTTTGTGATTGTTTTTCAAAATTTAATAGAACGTCTAACATTTGACTGTCCGAAATGTCGTCATTTTCAGTGAACATAACTTCCAACATTTGAGTGTCCGAAATGTCCTTATTTTGAGTGAACATAACTTGCAACATTTGAGTGTCTGAAATGTCCTCATTTTGAAGGAGGAAATCTACAGATTGTACACATTGTAGTAGTTCATGGTCCTGTGATTCATCCATGAATTCAATGTCATTTGGTTCAATGTTTTCTTGATTGGTCTCTTCAAGGACAATTTCAAATGACACTTTTTGTTCTCCTTCCATTTTGCCTGAAATTTGCATAAAAAAATATATATATCAGTAGAGATAGGGCACTGTTGGGATTAATTTAACAGTGAATTTATCTTTGGGCAGTGTATGGTATCAGACTGGTAGTAGAAATATAAAAATGTGTATGTGATGAAACCTTAGTAAATTCATAATTATACAAGACAAGCCTAAATCCATCCATAACTATAACAGAGAAGTCTATCTAAATCTATAACTATTACAGAGGGATAGTATATAACTATCAGAAAAAGTTTTCCATATTAACTTAAAGTGCACAATATACTTCAGTTTTCAAAATAACATCTTACCTTTTAAAAACAAGTTTAAGTTGTCAGTGAAAATGATCTTGCAATGTACTTCAGGAAGTAGTAGTCAAAATGGCTGTGTTTCTCTCTCTTTCTTTATATATATTCAGGTACATAACCAATCAAATGTCAGGTAAAAAAAGTAGAAAATGAAAGTAACATTTTAATTGGTTGTCAATTCCAACACTTCAGATGTGTTTTGTGAAGTAATTTACCTCAGGGTATTTAGAGAGGTCTACAGGCTAAATGGCTAAATGGAATTCCAATCAAATTTGTGAAAATGGTAGGGATTGGTATGTAGTATGAGCTAATCTATATTTGGTGAAAGTGTCTCCAGTGGTTTTTCTGTGAATTACTTTCCCACCTTTTTTAAGCGAATGCTTCCCGGTGCGCGCCCCGGTACGCGAACCGGCAGCGTTACGGGAGTCCTCCATTTTGTGTTTCGGTAGAATTGAGATACAAGATGGAGGGCAAATAATGTTCAGAATGGGTAGAAGGGGGCACGGTAGACGTATCCTGACCCCCTAGGTTTTCTGAGGGTGGCTGAGGAGGCCCATATGTGCGGAAAAAAAACATTTTTTTTAAAAATATTTGCGCGGTTAGCATCCGGTGCGCGTACCGGGTAGCGCTCCGGAAAGCGTAAATCTTGAAAATTAGTAAAAAAAGTTACATTTAAAATTTGTTTAGAGTGATCATAGTTAGGGTAGCTCTGGAAAGAGCTTTTGGGTATGTGGTAGATTTAGGTAGTTATAAGTAGGTACCAATACATAGTCTTAAATTCAGGATGAAAACTCTGTTCCCCTCATCTGAGAAGTGAACTCCATCTCCTCTGTAGATATCTTGCATGTAGTAATGCAAGTTATTGTTGTAGATGGAGCCCATTCCATGGTCTCTCATGTAAGCTGAAACAGATTTGTTTACATGCTTCCTCGATTTCTCAATTTGTGGACAAAATTGGTTGGACCACCTCCATTTCTGTCTTTGGCATATATTTGAATATACCAAGGCAGTTTGAGGAAAAAGTGCCATCAATTGCTCAAAGGTGTCTTTTAAAAGCATTTCCAGACCTACCCCAGTCAAAGTACCCAAGTCATTTCCTCCACAGTGCACAATTAACAGGTCAGGGTTTGGCAAATGCAAAAAGGTTTTCACCAATGGTATCAATTGGTGACATCTTAATCCTCTGTGACCAATCCAGTTGATTTCCACATTTTGTAAATTGAGGTTGTGTAAATTTCTGTTATCAGCATACCTTTGAGCCCAGTGGATGTAACTATGTCCAACAATCCAGACAGAAAACATGGTGAGAGGAGGTTCTGCTGCAGTCAGATGAAGTGTGGGAATGAAATGGCAGTTGAAATAGTAGGAGTATGTAATGAAAAAAACTGTGGAGTTTCTGTGCTAATGATTCAGTAGCAGTGATTGGTGGATTTTGATTGCTGAAAACAGAAAGTTAGGGTGCATGGATGAGTTCTTTGAAAGATGTAATTTGAATGGTCAAGAAAAAATCATTTTATGAAAGATTGCACTGGATACGCAGCTGTACTGAGAGTTCAGAGTTCAATTGAAACATTGTTGTGTGAACTTGTAAACATGACAGGTCTTTCAGGAGGTGGTTGCTATGGAAAAAAGGCAGAAAGGGCAGAGGGGGGAAGGGTGTTGATTTGAAAAAAGTGAGGGAAGAGTTTTGATTGGGTGACATGAGAGATATGTGTTATGAATTACAGCATTTCTGTGCCATTGTTGGTTGCAGCCTCTGGAGTGCATACCTTTTGCCCTGCTAAAGAAAAATTGGTGTGTGTCTGTGACTGTTTTGAAACTCAAAAAGTATTTGCTAAGGTGAGAAAAGATTCATTTAATTTAGATAGAGAATAGTATACTTTAGGGATAAATTTATGAAGAAAGTTGTGTATTTAAAATGTTGCTTTGTGTCAAGTGTTTTACAAATAGATTTAGTTTCTTTGAGTTTCATAGCCATGTTAAAAGTGACGCAAAAGTGGTGGAAGGGCCTTAAAAATACGCTTTCATGTGTGTTAGGGCATTTTAAGTCACTTCCCCATGAATGTGGGTAAATAAGTGATTTACTTGATGTGTTTAAAACATTTTTTTTTAAATCAATTAGGTTTCTTGATATGTACTGCTAGAGTTTCATAGGCTGCTTGAGGCATATTTACAAGGCCTTTGAGTCACTTTGATGTTATTTTCCCCATTTTAATTTAAGACATTTCCCCGTGGTGCAAAGTCTTTGTAAATATGCCGCCATGTGTGGTTGGCAAATTTAGACTATGTTTCTTTGAGTTACATAGCCATGTTAAAAGTGACACAAAAGTGGTGGAAGGGCCTTAAAAATACGCTTTCATGTGTGTTAGGGCATTTTAAGTCACTTCCTCATGAATGTGGGAAAATAATTTGTTTTTTTGATGTGTTTAAAAACGTTTTTTGAAATCAATTAGGTTTCTTGATATGTACTGTTAGAGTTTCATAGGCTGCTTGAGGCATATTTACAAGGCCTTTGAGTCACTTTGATGTTATTTTCCACATTTTAATTTAAGACATTTCCCCGTGGTGCAAAGTCCTTGTAAATACGCCCCCATGTGTGCTTGGCAAATTTAGACTTTGTTTCTTTGAGTTACATAGCCATGTTAAAAGTGATGCAAAAATGGTGCAAGGGCCTTAAAAATACGCTTTCATGTGTGTTAGGGCATTTTAAGTCACTTCCCCATGAATGTGGGTGAATAAATAGTTTACTTCATGTGTTTAAAAACGTTTCTTGAAGTCAATTATGTTTCTTGAAATGTACTGCTAGAGTTTTATAGGCTGCTTGGGGCATATTTACAAGGCCTTTGAGTCACTTTGACGTTATCTTCCCCATTTTAATTTAAGTCATTTTCCCGTGGTGCAAGGTCCTTGTCAATACGCTCCCATGTGTGCTTGGCAAATTTAGACTTTGTTTCTTTGAGTTACATAGCCATGTTAAAAGTGACGCAAAAATGGTGCAAGGCCCTTAAAAATACGCTTTCATGTGTGTTAGGGCATTTTAAGTCACTTCCCCATGAATGTGGGTGAATAATTAGTTTACTTGATGTGTTTAAAAACGTTTCTTGAAGTCAATTAGGTTTCTTGAAATATACTGCTAGAGTTTCATAGGCTGCTTGGGGCATATTTACAAGGCCTTTGAGTCACTTTGACGTTATTTTCCCCATTTTAATTTAAGTCATTTCCCCATGGTGCAAGGTCCTTGTAAATACGCCCCCATGTGTGCTTGGCAAATTTAAGTACTGACAGGGTGTGCTTCTACATAGGAGCTGTGTTGTGTTTTCAAATTATGACCAGAACATCGTTTTAAAAAAAAAAGAAATGCTTTATTGTGAGTAATGTACATTGCTCTGTTGCATACAGTCCTCATCTTCTGCGTACTCTTGGATATGCTAGACTACATCTGCACAATGAGATACCTAAGCTGAGGAAACACAGGTGATGTGATTGTCAATTGAGCATAAATATTTGCACGTTTTTCAATTACATTACCTGTGTTTTCTAACATTACGAATCACATTGTGCAGATGAGGTTTAGGTCTGTCCAGGGAGACAGAGGAGGTCTGGCCTTTTTTAAAGAGTGCAGTGGACATGACTCACTTCATTGGTAGGCATGCACATGTATTATCTCCTCTGTACTCTTCAACAAGCCTAAATTTAATCTGTAACCCTGAGTAGGCTTCACGTCAAACAAACCCCTGGATAGGCCTCACCTTATCGGCATCCTGAACCAATCATTTAAAATGTTAGGGGCAGATTTATGATGGCCGTGTACACTTCTTGAAGTCAATTAGGTTTCTTGATATGTACTGCTAGACTTTCATAGGCTGCTTGGGGCATATTTACAAGGCCTTTGAGTCACTGTGATGTTATTTTCCCCATTTTAATTTAAGTCATTTCCCCGTGGTGCAAGGTCCTTGTAAATACGCACCCATGTGTGCTTGGCAAATTTAAGTACTGACAGGGTGTGCTTCTACATAGGAGCTGTGTTGTGTTTTCAAATTATGAGCAGAAAATCGATTTTTTTTAAAAAGAAATGCTTTATTGTGAGTAATGTACATTGCTCTGTTGCATACAGTCCTCATCTTCTGCATACTCTTGGATATGCTAGACTACATCTGCACAATGAGATACCTAAGCTGAGGAAACACAGGTGATGTGATTGTGAATTGAGCATAAATATTTGCACGTTTTTCAATTACATCACCTGTGTTTTCTAACATTACGAATCACATTGTGCAGATGAGGTTTAGGTCTGTCCAGGGAGACAGAGGAGGTCTGGCCTTTGTTCAAGAGTGCAGTGGACATGACTCACTTCATTGGTAGGCCTGCACATGTATTATCTCCTCTGTACTCTTCAACAAGACTAAATTTCATCTGCCACCCTAAGTAGGCCTCACCTCAAACAAACCTCTAGATAGGCCACACCTTATCGTCATCCTGAATCAATCATTTAAAATGTTAGGGGCAAATTTATGATGGCCGTGCGTCTCTTTTGCGCCGCTGTTGCCTCACTTTTGTGACGCAGCAGTGGTGCAAAAGATGCACCATGTTGCAAGATAGGCCTCACTATATCTGCAACAAGATACCGTCACTTTAAACTGTATACATTTAGGACTGTGTAGGGGCCATGGAGAAGCTGAATCTTCTGTAAGTGTCAAAATTGTTGCATACAGTGCTCACCTTCTGCGTACTCTTTGATATGCTAGACTACATCTGCACAATGAGATACCTAAGCAAAGGAAACACAAGTGATGTGATTGTGAAATGAACAAAAAAAATTGCAAGTTTTTCAATTACATCATCCTTTGTTTCCTAACATTATGAATCACATTGTGGAGATCAGGTTTAGGCCTGTCCAGGGAGACAGAGGAGGTCTGGCCTTTGTTAAAGAATGCAGTAGAGATGACTCACTTCATTGGTAGGCATGCACATGTATTATCTCCTCTGTACTCTTCAACAAACATAAATTTCATCTGTAACCCTGAGTAGGCCTCACGTCAAACAAACCCCTTAATACGCCACAACTTGTCGGCATCCTGAACCAATCATTTAAAATGTTAGGGGCAGATTTATGATGGCCGTGTGCCTCTTTTGCGTCGCTGTTGCGTCATTTTTGTGATGCAGCGGCGGCGCAAAAGATGCGCTATGTTGAGACATATTTACAACTTGATGCATCTAGGCAGATGTGTCACGGTGTAAAGTCCTGTGCCACATGAAACCTGCGTCAGGTTTCATGTGGGCGTTTTGTTGCAGGGTGGGCATTCATTTGCATGAAAGCCCTGTAAAACTAACACGGTGAAATTTAGAACATTTCACTGAGTCAGCTTTATGGCATTGCTGAATCAAATCCTTTACGCCTGTTTGAAACAGGCATAAGGAGTGACGCACCATGCAATGTGTGGCTTGCCCCTGTGCATTGTAGTAGACATGTCGCGCTTATGACGTGATTCCTGCAATGTGCCGCTTTTGCGGCACAGATGCGTGACGCATCTGTGCTATTTTTGTTCAATGGTGCTCCACATTGTAAATGCGGCACATCATGGGTGGCAGAGGAGCAGCGCACGTTAACTTTTGCATCCCTGGGGATGCGCCAGTTAACATAAATCTGCCCCTTTACATTTAAGTATGAGCAGGGGACACAGAGTTGGTGAGGCTTATCCAAGGTTAAGAAGAGATGAGTCCTGTTCACTGAAAACTTGGACATAGGCCTCACCTCCTCAGCATCGCTGGACATGGTTAAATAATATCTGCAAAATGTTACTCTTGTTAAACAATTTTACTATTATAGTCTCTGAGATTTGTCTCTTACTCTGCAACATCTCATTGTTGTTCTCTTTTTTTAAAGATAACGACAACATCAAGCATGAGTGATAATGAGCAAACTGTTGATCTCGATATTATCATTGAACTTGTCATTGAAACATCAGTGGAAGTAGATCCCTTGGATGATTTAAATCCTGAGGATGATGAAGAACATGATGAGGATGCCGATTTGTCAGAATTGTATGACATAGGGTGGGAAGCTGACCTGCTCGAGCCTATGGAACTATAAAGAGTTATTTTTAAAAGTTACTGGAAATGAAAAGTAACCATGTTAACCGTTTCATTTAAAATGAAACACAACTTCAAAAACAGCTTGTGTGAAGTGTCTTTAATAAAATAGTGAAATATGCTAATAAAATTAGTTCAGATTCAGATATAAAAGAGCACAGGTCAAATGTAGAAGCATTCTATTTCTTTGCTACTATTTGTGAGTGTTAAATTTGCCAATGCACTAAAAATTATTGTATGTAGAATTGACAAGTAGTGTGTTAATTTTTTGACGACTGTTATTGATTTAATGTTTGGTAATAGTGCTTAATAACATTTTTTATTATATTTTACCACAGATTCAACTGCAGATCATTTCAAAACTACACTATGCCATCAAAGCAAAGAAGCCGAAAGGCTACAAAACGTCAAAGACAGCAGCTTACTACATGCTTGCAGCAGTCCTCTACAATAAAAACTTGTCAAGTCACCAAGAAACCTCCGGGTAAGACAACGAAATCATTCTTAAGAAACATTTGCAGAAAAAAAAATATCACTACAGAACATGTTTTAGTCCAGAAAAAGAGAGCCAATTTAAACGGAAAGGAAAGGCCAATCAAAAATGTTACTGCTAGAGCAGGAGATAACTCTGTGCATGGTAGTAGAAGGAAAAATCAGTTTAGGGACATTCGTAGACGAATGTTTCGCAACAGGATAATTGGCAATTTGTTAAAAAATGTTAAGAAACGTCAACAGAAAGTGGCTTTTTATAAGAGAAAGAGAAACATTGAGAAAATTATTGATCAGGCATTCGAAATTAAGCGAAAGTTATGTATTTTGATAATCAATAGAATTAGGAAACTAAACAAGGTAATTTATGATTTCAAAACAAATAGTAGATGGAAGAGAACAGTTAATCGTAATAATTTTTGTGAAGTTTTTTCAGGAGAATAGATGCATAGTTCAAGTTGTGAGGCATTTTTTAATGAGGAGAGTTATTTCCAGGATAATGATTTGGTGCATGCAGTTGACACCAGTGGTCGAGCATATGAGGTGAAAGATGGTTGTCCGGTTGAAAAAGAAAAACTTGTGTCAACAGAGGCAGAAGGGGTGTTAGGTAATGAGGTTTTAGGAAGACGTCCTAAGGGACCAGTGTACACCTGGAAGTGTAGTAGTATTTGCAGTGTGCGACAGGATTCCATCAATTTGCTTTGTGATTTTGTACGGACATTTAATAAGAAAACTTTAAAACAGAAAATGAAGTTGTTGCAAGAATTAGATCCTTGCAGAGGGAGAGAAGTGACAGGTTTGCATGGTCATTCACTGGCTTGTCTTTCCAGGAGAGTATGCCAGAGTGTTTTTCATCATTTCAGGATGCTAGCAGTGCATCATAATAAAGTGAGGAAATTAGTTAGAATGTTGTATTATGCTAAGAGTCCAGCAATTATGCTTAAACAATTATGCACTGCTCTTTTGCATGGTTCTGAAGTAGATGTGAAGAATATTTGTGAAGAAATTGAGTTTTGTTACTTTGCAAGTAAAGAGAAGAATGTTGAAATTGACCCAGAAGAAGAAGGTAATGTGGAAGAGAGTGTACAGGTTTCCAGTACAGATAATTTTCAGAAGGAAATTGCCACGTTTCAGGTGAAATCAAGTGAGAGGCCTAATTTCACTTGTGTGTGTTGTCGACGCACTTATTATAAGAATCAGACTAAGTTAGTGGATTTATATGCAAAAAGTGAAAGGGAAAATAATAGTGAATGGAAGGATTTCGCAACATACTTGATGGTAGAAAATTGTTTTGATTTGGGATCGGATCAACGTGTGTGTACTTATTGTTGTAACAAATTAAATCAAAACCAGATGCCTGCTAGAGCGGTTCATAATAATCTGGAATTGGTTGAGATTCCTTCTGAATTGAAGGATTTAAATACTTATGAATCTATTTTGATTCAAAGTGTCCATCCCTTTCAGGCTATTGTACGAATGGAGCCAAAGACAGGGAAATTGCCTCCATCAGATTTACAGAGAGGATTAAAGGGAAGAGTTGTTTATTTGCCTCTAGATTTCAAGAAAAACATTAATACAATTGGAGTAGAGAAAGTGGAAGAGGAACCTCTGGTTATCCTAGTTAATGGGGTTCCGACAAAGAGTAAGAAAATCTGGCAAGATTTAGTGGATGTTAGGAAAGTCAAAAAGGCAACATTGTATTTGAAGAAAAACAATAAGTACTACAAGAATGTATATGTTGCAGAAGAGGAAGTAAGTGAAGAAGAGGACAGCGATTTGTGTGCTGGACAAATTGAGAAAGTAGAAGCCTCTAAAAATGAAGAAATATATGAACATTATAGTGTTCATCCTTTGCATTCCAAGGAAGTCATGGGGAATGCTATTGAGTTGTTTCAAATGAAACAAGCCAAAGGGAGTCCCATTAGTGTTTGGGAACAAAGTTTGGAAGCTCGGTGTTTCCCACAGCTATTTCCAACAGGTCAAGAAGGAAGATATGATGAGCGACCTCATCAAATTCCTGCTTCTGAATACCGGACTTTACGATTGTATGCAGAACATCCTAGGTTTCGTCAATGCATTCCCTATTTGTTTCATCTACTGTTTGAAAGTGATCTGTCTGGACTGTCATATGCAGTGAACCACATTTTGAAAAGTGGTGTACAGATGCAAAATATCTCGGCAAGGGACTTTATGGATAAAGTCGATGTGCAAGACAGTATTTTGGATTCTCACCTGATTAATCTCATGGCGTGTCAGCGTGGTACTAATGAGTACTGGTACCGTCGTCATGGTGATTTAAAATGTATGCTGAGGAACTTAGGAACTCCCACATGGTTCCTCACTCTCAGCTGTGCTGAGTATGGCTGGGAAGACTTACTTGAATTTCTACGAGAGGCAAATGGAAACATTGAAAATATCGAATTCAAGACACCCGGAGAACTGTGCTCTTCTGATCCAGTGAATGTATGCAGATACTTCAATCATAGATTTGAAGCTATGATGTCTTTCATCATGAACAAGAAGAATCCACCTCTTGGAGAGGTGTTGGATTTCTTCTGGAGAAAGGAGTACCAAGCAAGAGGTGCTCATCATATACATATGCTGCTATGGATCAAAGATGCACCCAAATTTGGAACAGATCCGGATGACTTAGTGATGAGTTTCATAGAACAGTATTCTACATGTGCTGTTCCAAACACAAAGGAAGACAAAAGCCTAAGAGAACAAGTTTTACGCTTCCAAAGCCATCGTTGTGGAAAGTACTGTCGTCGTAAATTCAGAAACAAGGACAAGTTCTACACAAAATGTCGTTTCGCCTTTCCACGACCGGTGATTTCTAAAGGAAGAGTGAACAGTTTGATGTCTTCGCTGCGACATAATGTGACGAGGAAATCACCCAAAAATACATACAATTTGAAAAGGAACGAAGAGTCCAAGTACATCAGCGACTACAACCCAGTGATTTTGTCCATGTGGAATGCTAACATGGATATACAGTTTGTGGCTGATAACTGTATGGCTGTGGCTCGGTATGTGACATCTTACATTACCAAAAAAGAAAAGGCCGTATTGAAGGATATGTGGGAGGACATTTCCCATGAAAAGAGCCTCAGTAACAAGTTGTACAGTTTCAGTCTGAAGATGTTGTCGTATCGAGAAATCGGAGCTTACGAATGTTCTGACCGGTTGTCTTCAGCAAGTCTCTATGCCAAATCTAGGAGTATCATTTGGGCGAGTCTTGGTCTTGCTGCAACGCGTAATCGAGTTCTGAAACCTGTACGGGAAATTGAGTATTTGGCGAAAAAGGAGCCAAACAGTACAGATATTTTGAAGACCAACATGTTGGATACATATTATCCAAATAGAAGCAGTCACCTCGAGAATGTTTGTCTGTATGAGGTTCTACAAAATTACATATTCAAGAGGAACATCAAAGAAAATATTGATAAAGGAGTGTATGCTGTAATTGGAAGTGAGGGATGTCTGGTCAAGCAAAGAAAATGCCACTTGGTAAACCATCGAAAATTGAGTGGCGAATCTCCTGAAAGAAAAGAGTTTTTCTATTTAGCACTTTTGCAACTTTTCAAGCCTTGGCGTGCAGAAGAGGAACTGCTTGGAGATTTCCTCTGTTACGAAGACTCTTTCAATGCCGCCAAGGAGACCATAGAATGTCCTGTTTTTCCCAAATATCTAGAAATGTTGAATGCGGAAATCGAGCAGGAAGCAACGATTGCAGCCGAGATTGCTAGAGACAGTTCTCAGGACAGTCAGAGTTCTGTTTCATTGAGTCAGGATCCACTAGGAGGACCAGTTATCGAAAATGAAGCTGCCACTGCCATGATTGAAGTGGAAAGAGCCATGGCACATGCTCAGGAGGATGCGGTTAACTTAGAAGACTTGGAAAGACAACTCAACGTTGAGCAGAGGAAAATATATGACGAAGTTACCAACTAAATTGATCATGGATTAAGTCATGAGAAGAAAGAGTGCTCATGTACGTCGTTGAAACCTGTCCGACTGTACGTGAGTGGAGAAGGGGGAACTGGAAAAAGTTTCCTCATTAAAGCAATTTCATATTATTTGCAGAAAAGGACTGAGTCATCGCTGTCTTGTGTTGTCACCGCTCCAACTGGACTGGCAGCACATAACATTAAAGGTATTACTTTGCATCGTCTACTGATGCTGCCAGTGGAGCATGATAACAAATTACAATACCACAAGTTATCTGGAGATGCTTGTTGCGAAGTTTCAAGAGTCTTGAGGAAAATGAAACTTCTTATCATTGACGAAGTAAGCATGGTTTCCAATGTCATGCTTGCCTTTGTGCATTTGAGAATGCAAGAAGTTCTCAAAACAGAGTATGATGTGTTATTTGGTGGCAAACACATCATTGTTTTCGGTGATCTTCTGCAGCTGACACCAGTGAAAGGACAACCTGTGTTCAAAATGCTCACGCATGAAGATACCAGGAAGTGCCTAGGGAGCATTGGCAACGTCAATATATGGTTAAACTTCAATTATGCTGAACTGCGTGAAAATATGCGTCAAGCGAAGGATGAAGATTATAAGAATATTCTACAAGATGTTAGAATCGGAAAAGTGACCGAGCATGGGAAAGAAGCTTTACATGCACGATTACTGTCAAATTTGTATCCAGAAGAAGACGTTGTGCCTGAGAATATTTTTCAGAAAATTACTGAGAAGAAATCTGGAATATGTTTGATGCCAACTCTTGCAGAATGTGCCATCTTCAACAATAAAATGTTGAATTTAGAAAACCAAGAGATTGTGAAACTGGAAGCTATTGACAGAATAGAGCATATGGGAGCAACAATTATTTTGTCTGAGAATTTGAAATCAAAATTGGATTCATTAGAGAAGACTATATCTAAAACTGCTGGTTTTGAAAAGACTCTGAATGTGTGCTCAAATTGCCGTATAATTTTAAGAAGGAATTTACATGTTGAAAGAGGTCTGGTAAATGGATCAATGGGTAATGTTGTTGATTTTGAGAAATACAGAAATAGAGATGAAATTGAATTTTTAAAAATTAAATATGATGGCATTGAGGAAGTACAGCTAATTGGTCGTTGCTCTGCTAGATTTTTGCTTGTAAAAGACTTATATGTTCGCCGTAAGCAGTTTCCTGTTTGCTTGGCATATGCGGTGACAATCCATAAATCGCAAGGTTTAAGTGTAGACAGTGCATTGGTGAATATTGGCAGTTCTGTGTTCAATGAGGGTATGGCATATGTGGGATTGTCATGAGTCAGAACTTTATCGGGATTGTACTTGATTGAGTGTGATGTCACAAACATTTGTGCGGATCTAGATTGTGTTAAGGAATACAATAGGTTAAGAAGAGAGTATGCGCCACATTTGCCTCAATATCCTTTGTTTGAGAAACGTGTGGTAGGCCGGAAACGAAGAAATGTGACCAATAGTAGGGAGGTTGTAGCAAAAAGACGAAAAGTCGATGAACCCAAAATTATAAGCAGAAAAAAAATGGATTCTGTTGAAGATGCTGTTGGTTTTCAATTTGAAAATAGTTCTGGTGTCAACTGCTATGCTAATGTAGTGGTTAATGTTGTCTTTTCTCTAGAAACTTTAAAAGAAGAGATTGTGGTCAATTCGGATCAAAGATTTTGCAGTTTGTTGAATTCTGTGTTAGAGAAATGTAGCACTGATAGAATAAAAATAGAAAGTGTGTCTGAAATTCGAAATCTGTTAGACAAATGTTCAGGTCAAACGCAATTCTCTCAAAATATTTAGCAAGATTGTCAGGAGTTTTTAATGTATATGCTTGATGTATTGCAAGATGAAGGTGTAGATGTAGATCATCTGTTTGGCCTTTCTTATCAATGGCAGCATGACTGCGAGAACTGTAGGGTATCAAGTACTACTAGTGTAGACTCAGAAAGATTTATATATTTAACTTTGCCAGACAGTAAATCAGTGTCCTTTAATAAGCTATTAAAAGCAGCTGATCACAACATGGAGTGTAGCCAATGTAAGTCTGCAATGTTGTCCACATTATTTATACGAACATATGGCCAGTATGTCATTTTAATGTTCCAACGATGTAGGCCTGATGGAACAAAATTGACAACTTTAATTAAAAATGTTGTGGCTTCGCAGTTGTCAATATCAGGAAGGACTTTTGTAACTGCAGCAATTATATATCATGACGGTCCTTCAACAACATCAGGACATTACACAGCTTATTTGAAGTCTAGAAACGGCTGGTCATTCTGCAATGATTCTGTTTTAACTTTAAAAAAAAATTGCCTTTTGACTTTAAAAATTCTTACCTGGTCTTTTTACAACCAAAATATTAGGGAAAGAATCTCGGGATTTGCTCTGAGGAATTTCAAGAGGTTCTAATGGCTCCTACACTATTTGGCCTTGAGGATAAGTGTAGTACAGAGTAAAAAGTTATTTTTGAGTTTTAAGTAGTTCCTGAAAAAAAAGAAGGTTTTCTTACAGAAAGTGGTGGGCACGGATTAGTTCAAGGACAACAGAGTATTTCCCAAAGCAAACGGTGTTCTTACCATAACACTTGACGTCATGGAAAAATAACTGCACTTTGAATGAGTTCAGAAAAACTGTTTCTTTTATTAAGCTAATTCAAGCAGTCAATCAAAACATGGAGTAGAGGTAATGTAAGTCTGCAATGCTGTCCACATTTTTTGAACAAACTTTTGGTTATAATGTCATTTTAAAATTAAGCATGGGCGCAAAATCCGTTCCGCTCGCGGATTTTTCGGATTTTCGGTAAATCCGCAATCCGCGAACTCTCGCGGATGTGGCGAAAATACGCAAATCCGCGCGCGGCGGATTTTTTGCTTGTGTTCGCACTGCTCGCGAGCCACGGCGCGGGCGGCAACAATCTTGCACTCGCGAAATTACAAAAATTACAATTGGGGAGGGGTGAAGGAAGTGACCCAGTCTCCAACTTCCTCTTCCTGTCCAGCAAGCTCCTCCCATTGCTTAGTCCATTTCCTGGCCACTTTGAATTCGATCTTGACTGGGAAGGATTACTTTTTGTGGATGCTGCTGGAGATTTGGCTTTGAGGCCTTTTGGATTACTTTTTGATTAGAAATTTGATTTACAAGTAAGTTGATAAGTTGATGTTGTTTGTTTGTGGTGATTTTTGTGTGTGTTTTTCGACTTTTTGGGGTGGGTTTGGGGGCTGGCTATGTGTGGGAGGCCATTTTGAGGCATGGTCCTGCAGGTCCTGGCCATGTGGATGGGGTCAATCGGCCATTTTGAAGTCAGGCAGTGTGTTTTGTGCCCTATGCCCACCCAGTCTGCTCTGATTGCTTTCATTATGCCCAGGGGGCCTCGAACTCCCGCGGATTACCCGAAAATCGGATTTTTAAAAAATGTTTTGCCTGTGTTCGCACTGCTCGCGTTCCGCGCAGCAACAATCTCGCACTCGCGAAATTGTAAAAATTACAATTCTGCACATGAATTGAAAACTACCAGGCTTAGTTATGGGTGCATGCATGATGCAACTGTTTTCTTTAATTTTAACATTATTCTGGCCAGGACATGGATGGCATTGGATTGTTGTGATTTTTGTGTGTTTTACGACTTTTTGGGGTGGTGTTGGGGGCTTGCTATGTGGGTGGGGGCCAGTTTATTGCCTGGTCCCGTGTGGGTGGGGGTCTAGGGGCCATTTTTAAGCCAGTTTGTGTGCTTTGTGCCATAGGCCTGCACCCAGTGTGCTGTGATTTTATCATGCCCAGGGGGCCCAGAATCCGTCTGTTCGCGGATTTTGCTGGTTATTCGCCACGTTCGCGTCCTGAAGCAACAATCTCGCACTTGCGAAATTGCAAAAATTGCAATTTCGCACCAGAAAACCACCAGCAGGCAGCATAAACCTTCTGAAACTTGATGGATGGCATTGGATTGTGGTGATTTGATTGGTGTTGTGTTTTTTTACTTTTTGGAGTAGGGGTTGGGGACTGGCTATGTTGGTGGGGGCCATTTTGAGGCATGGTCCTGGCCATGTGGATGGGGGTCAAGCGGCCATTTTGAAGGCAGGCAGTGAGCTTTGTGCCATAGGCCTGCACCCATTTTGCCTTGCTTTCACCCATTGTGCCCAGGGGGAGTCAGTGGTACATGAAACTATAACCCTCTGTGTGTGTGCTATCTTGGATCAATGTTAAATTCCTGTTTCCCAAAAATTTAGCAATTCCTAATTTTGAAATTTCCATATTGTGTGGTGTGCACGTGTGTATTCATAAATGCCTACTTGCAAACTATTTATTGAAGCGCTACATATGCAACATATATTTACTGATGTTCCTCTGTCTTCGTTTGCTTTTAGGTGCAAAAAGTCAATAACTCCGCATCATCGTTGAGCATCAGTGCCAGGAAGAAGTCCTGCTGCAGCCTGCTGTTCCGACATCTGAAGAAGATGGCTCCAAAAAGAGGTGCCCGTAGCTCCTCTTGCAAGAAACATGTCTCTACTAAGGAGAAGAAGAAGCAAGTGGCACCACTTACCAAGGAGACTGGTGGCTCGACCACTAAGTTTTTGTGGAAAAAACAAAAGTCCACCATGAGTGCTGCACAGGTAGCCTGTTTAGTGGTTGAATCACCAACGACCAGTGATGTTGGCTCATCGCAAGAAAGTAGCAGCACACCATCAACACAGGTTGTAACTCATCTCACAAGTACTATTCAACAACCAAAGCCGCAACAACAACTGCATGGGCTACTAGTACAAGCACAAGTACATGCGCAAGGAGCTATCCGAGAAGGAGCTGTCCGAGAAGGAGCTGTCCGAGAAGGAGCTGTCCGAGAAGGAGCTGTCCGAGAAGGAGAAGGTCGAGAAGGAGCTGGTCGAGAAGGAGAAGGTCGAGAAGGAGCTGGTCGAGAAGGAGAAGGTCGAGAAGGTCGAGAAGGAGAAGGTCGAGAAAGAGAAGACCGAGAAGGAGAAGGCCGAGAAGGAGAAGGCCAAGAAGGAGAAGGCCGAGAAGGAGAAGGCCGAGAAGGAGAGGTCCATGGAGAGTTGCAAGTAGAGGTCAGTGAAGAGGCCCATGTAGCGGCGCATGGAGCGGTGCAAGTGCCCACAATGGTTCTTCTTCCAGGAGTAGGGGCACAGGAGGAAATTGACTTTGGAGCCGGGGTATCATGTCAGGAAGACGAATGCACTCCTCCTGATGATTAATTTTCTCCCAGCTCCCCAGCAAGGAAAAGATCAAAGAGTGTGTGTAGAAGTTCCTCTTCAAGCCCCGCTCCATCAGATGATCTGGATCTAGATTGGCAACCATCTCCGACGTCTGAGAGGGAGGCACACCACTTGCTGTGAAAGGTATCAAAAGTTAAAAGGAAGGGCCCCGGAAAGCTCATACTTATGGATCCGAACGCCGGACTTGATGAAGTGGTTCATTCTGATGTTGATGAACAGGATGACAGCAATGACCTAGTCATCACACACGTCATTCCAGCCACACCGGCAATGCAGCAGACAGACATTTATACCCTATCCCGATGTCATGCTGAGCGTGACCCTGGCGACGTGGCACTGGTAGCACCACCAACGCAGTCAAGTAGTACAACAAGTTCAACAAAACCTACAGCTCCCATATTTTCTCCCCAGAGGGGGACTCCATCCAGCTCGACTCCCTCAAGTAGGGTTGCTGCAATAATTGCACAACCCAGTAGATGTCTGCAAGGCTCATCCACCCCTGCTTCATCTGGCATTGGCAGTATCATCTCGTGCGGCAAAACCAGAAGTTTCCAGTCCCCAGTTTGGAACTTTTTTAGTGTCCATGAAAAATATGATAACATAGCCGTTTGTTGCATTTGTAAGACTAGAGTTAGCCGTGGTAAGACTGGTACCAACTATGGAACCGGAGGCCAGATAGGTCATCTTCAAAGAAGGCACGCTGTCGTATGGTTTGCGCACCTAGCAAACATCAAGGGAAAGCAATCCCAAAGGGCAAGTGGCCAAAATATACCCATACTAGGTGTTTCATCTGAAGATGACGGGGAGGTAGAAGAAGCGTCAGACATTTGTCCGGTTGCACCCAGTACCCCTGGCAGCACCACACCCTCCGGAACACATAGGAGGCACACTGAGAGTCTGGGAGACACACCAATGCGGAAAATGTCAACACTGAGCACAAGTGGGTCGAAGAAGGCATCAGCATCATCCAGTAAATTTGTCCAGCGCACCATTTCAGCCATGTTCTCCTCAGATGCGCAATTTCAACGCAACCACCCAATTGTACGCCTGTATAACACTAAGCTGGCTAAATTGCTAGCGGTGGACCTTCTACCTTTTTCGTTTGTCGAAGGTGTGGGTTTTCTTGAACTCGTGGCAACACTGGCCCCTAAATGGAAGGTTCCTAGCCAGTTCTATTTTGCCAGGGTTGCTGTTCCAGCACTACATAAAGAGGTGCTTGAGTTGGTTGGGGCAGCTTTGCAGAAGAGTGCTGTTCACACTATACACCTGACAACAGACATGTGGACCAGTTGCCAAGCCCTTGATTACATGTGCATCACTGCACACTGGGTCTCTTTTTCAGGGGTTGCAAAACAGATAAATGCAGGTGGTGACTTGGCCGAGATTTTTAAGGGTGCTCGTAAACATGCAACATTAGCCATGTTTGGCATAGAGAAAAGTCATACTGCAGCCAACATTTTGGATGACTTTAACAAAAAGGTCTCGCAATGGCTGCCCCCAAGAAATTGCAAGGTTGGTTATGTTTCTACTGATAATGGCAGCAATGTAGTTAAGGCCATGGAGAACGGTTACTATTTCAGAGTGCCGTGTTTGGCGCATTGTATGAACCTTGTCGTGCAAAAGTTCTTGAAAAAGAACTTGCAGTCGACCAAATACTGACCATCTGCAGAAGAATATGCACACATTTCAACCATTCTTTTAAGATCCGGAAGGAGCTGAGGCGCCAGCAAAATGTACGTAGAATGCCAGTGAAAGCACTTATCCAGGAGGTGGCAACACGTTGGAACTCAACCTTCTACATGCTTGAGCGTCTGCATGAGCTGTTTCCAGTAGTCAATGAGTATTTCTACAACCTGGGTGGTGATACGACAGAAATGATGCTAGCGGTGGAGCAATGGCAGCTAGTTAAAAGCCTGACAGACATGCTTTGTCCTTTTGAGGTCTTCACGCGTGACGTCAGCAGGGCGGACTGTTCTTTGAGCAAAGCTATCCCATTGTTGCTGAAGCTCGAGCACCAAGTCAAGGTGGTGTCTTCAGAATTAAAAGATGCTGGAAAGAATGAAGCATATGAGTTGGCGCAGAGATTATTACAACGCCTAGTTAGCAATAAACGGCTTGTAAATATCAAGAAACAACAGCACTACATTTGTGCTACTATTCTGGATCCACATTACAAAAAGCCATTGTTTGGCAAAGTAATAATTCCTTTTGAGACATCAGATGTTACAGAGTACAAAGGTTGGCTAGCTCAGTCAGCCATTCGTTTTGAAAGAGAGCGGAAGGAAACTGTAGGAGAAGACAGTACTACTAGTGAATCAGCAGGCCATCAGGCGTCCCAAAAAAACACTTCTGCATCTGTGCCTGTGGCAGAAGTGAGTGACTTTTCCTCTGAGCCGTTAACCACACCAGCAACCGTATCATCTGCACCAGGCCCAGGCGATATGTCTGAAGCGGATTGGCTAAGTGAGCTAGGGTTTCCTTGTCCCAGAAAGGACACAGAAGTGCAAAGTACAGGAATCCGGGAGGACATTCTTTCAATGGTGCAGGCCTATCTGGATGACTCAACAGCGGTCAATATTACTGAGGACCCATTGGCGTATTGGCATGGGAAAAGAAACATATGGCGAGAGCTCACCAACCTGGCTATCAATTACTTGTCTTGCCCACTCGCAAGCGTGTCTTCAGAACGTGTTTTTAGTTCTGCTGGTGGCATTGTGACTTGCAAAAGGTCCCGCCTCTTGCCCGCAAATGTGGAGCGGCTCACCATGATAAAGATGAACCAGCACTTCATACCACCAGATTACAAAGTACGAGAATGCACGCAGGAAGAAGAGGACACCGACCTACCTGAGAAAAGTTCTCCTCAGTTACCAGAAGTACTACCGACTCAATTTGCAGAGTTTGAGGACGAGCTCTGCTTCCCTGACAGCGAGTTCTGAAAATGAGTCAATGATTCATTAACTTTAACATTAGTCCTTATTCACTTTTATTCCTGTGTGTCTGTCTTTCTTTTTTTAGCAAGTGCTTCATCACATTCACAACAAAACTGTAATCAACCAATCAAACAACAAGCCCATCAGCAGAACTGTCTTGATTTTGATGCAGCAGCATTCCTCAGGTTCACAACAGTTAGTTGACAAGAACTCAGTCCTGGTCGTCTATCCTCCTCCTCCAGACTCACCCTATCCATTTCCCGTAATGCTGATGCCTGGAATCTGCACAATGAAGAAACTTACGTTGACGAGTCCCCTAAAGAGGGACTGTCTGGAAGTAGTGAGTCCTCATTTAAATACATTTTGCTAAGTGTGACTTTTTTGCGTTTGGGTTTACGGGTCTTGGCTGGGCCATTGCTGGCAAGGTCTATTAAGGGATGAAATTGGTTAGGCATTTACTTTGGAAAACATTTGGCCTATTACACGTGAACGTTTAGGCGTTATTATTGCTCGCTTGCCTGTCTTAGGGGTGCTGTCTGTGGGGCTTCTAGGATTTTGGGGTCTGTGAGCACCGCTGCCATATTTCTAATGTTGATTGCTTTTGTTTTGCAGAAAATCCACGCCGGGAAACTCCAGTTGGGGCCCTGCTGCAGAACGCTTTAGGACACTGTGAATTCCAAGTGGAGCCAGCCCTCAAACACAAATTACAGGTAAGATAAGCGTTTGGATGGGAGGTAGTATAATGGAGTATTAGGAGAGGCGAGAGAGTGACAGTGGTACTAGTAGTAAAGTCCTAGGACTCTTCAATTAACAAACTCTGTGACAGGCATTTACTTTGGAAAACATTTGGCCAATTACACGTGAACCAACACGATGACAGTGTTCAGTAAAACGAACTTACTGCAAAACCACCACCCACCAGGCTCAAAAGTAGTAAAAAAAAAGATATGCTCAGATAAAGTTTGAAAAAGTATATTTTTATATCCCTAACAAAATAATCTCCCACAAGACCCTCCCTAACCCCAACAAATAAATAGTCCATCAAAAGTCCCCAAAAAACCCAACTCCCAATTCCCACCCCCCAAAAGTCACTAAAAAAAGGGCAAGGGACACTCTAGGGATGCATGGTGTTGTTAACTTTGGCCTCCAGGGCATCATGCCTTAGGGCCAGGGCATCGTATTGCTCCCGGAGGGTGGCGTGATCTAAACGGAGGCCCTCCACCAAATTTTGGTACTCTTTCCATTTCCGGACCTCCGCCTCCAGGTCGGACACTCTGCGGATTGCTCGGCGCAAGCGAGCCTTTACAGTACTGTGAGGTGCAGCCTTTGCTGCTCGGCGGTGGCGTCTGCCAGCACGGCTCCGTTTGGCTGGAGCACTGCGCTGACCGGCAGAACGTGGGGTCACTGAGGAGGATGCAGATGTTATATTGGAAGTACTGGACTGCGTGTCGTCCCCCTCCAGTTCCACCAGCCGCCGATATTGGGCAACAGTTGCATCCAGCCTCCGTTGCCGAGCCAGTACAGCCAGCATACTCCTTGTTGGTTTTGTTTTAGTATGACCAACTATATGAAGAAAGAAAGACATAATCTGTAACCAATGCTCTTTAAGAATATGATTAACACAAAATGATTCAGCAGGAAGTTTTGTCACAGTACAACTAGCAACTAGCCAGCGCAGTAAGAAACTATTCAGGCCAATATCATGGGCGTCCGCAGGGATGGGCAAGAGAGGGCGCGATTGCCTCCCCCTGGATCGCAGGTCCATCCAGTGCTGGCCCAGTGACAAATTACAATATGGTAATTACAGCAGGCTGGGACCGACAGACAGATAGAGGCAGAGACAGAGAGAGAGGAAGACAGAAGGAGAGAGAGAGAGAGGGAGGGAGCCAGAGGGTGACAGAGGGAGGATGAGGGAGGGAGACAGAGAGTGAGGGAGGGGGAGAGAGAAAGAAAGATGTGTGTAATGTGTATGCCAGGTCTGGTGGCTCAGAGGACGAAGGCATCCGCTGCAGGGGCATGATTTAAATTTCATGGTCATCTTTTTTTTGTTGCTCTAGATACACCCCCCTCCCCCACCGACCCTGCCCCCTTCGGTGCGGCCCTTGGCCACAAACCACACTATCAATCATGTCAGGAGTAGGACTCAGGAGATGGTGATGATGTTGCACCCCCCCCTGGAAACATTTCATAGTATGTTCGTAGTTCATCCAGTGACCGTCTGCTCTCTGTAGATACACATCATATGCTATCTAAGAGTCAGATAGTACCATGATCCAGCTTACCTGTACCCGCCACCACCACTGTCTCCTTCCTCACAGTCTGTACTTCTTGGTCCGACTCCTCTTGCGCCGCCTCCTCCCCAGAGTGGTCCTCGGACTCGGAGTCGATCACTATTACCACATCCGAGCTGGCCCCGCCACCAGATGTTCCACCTACAAAGTAGATTTAAGAATGTTAGATTACACCACTCACTAGTAGTTGGTCTAAGTATGAATGAAGAATGTGAAAACAACAGAAAAAGTAATTGACTGTCTACTCTAGTCTAAAGTAAAAATGTCCCTCCTTCCAGGGAAGGCTGTTGTCTTGCTGCATTTTTTTTGACATAATTGATGGATGCTTGCTTAATTTTAACACACACCATTTTTCTCTGAACAGACAGAAACTGGACTTCTAAGGACAAGAGCAACATCAACTTCAAACCAGGTGAAAGCTCGGCTCGACCACAAGAAATGTGTTCCATTACTCATCAACTCAGCACCAAGCACTTTTCCATTTCCAACTAACTTTATTTTAATATATGTGTTTACTTAAACTTTTAATAAAGCTTTTAAACTTGAATAGACTCTGTGGTTTTTGGTCCTCCAGACTAGAGTGACTGAGCGAAAGGTTTTGCAATTTTTGCAAGGAGGAGTCCGTGCCGCTGACACTACCAGGTTTATACGGTGTGCCAAACACGCCACTCTGAAATATTATTACTCTGGTCTTTGGTGTCCATAGTTCGGTTTGTGGAGAATTGTCCCTGCAACAGTAGTATTATTGATTTTGCTCCTATCTAAACACTATTTCGAAAAAATTAAATTAGGAACGCTTGGACAACAATAGGTCCTCTATATTTAAATGAAAACTTACTGGGGCCAGCAAAGGAGCACTCGCCGCCCTGGCCTGCATCCTCCTCCTTTGGAGCCACTGCATCCGCTTTTTCTGTCCGCTTGCCCCTGGGCGGACCTGACATACAACATGAAAGAATGAACAGAAAACATTGATGATTGCTGCTTGTCAATGTCCTTGTCAACCAAATCAAACATTTAGAAAGAACAAGAACCAACTATTTCAGTCAAAAAGAGGGCTACAAAGGAAGGACTGCACCTGAGCCTCTACTCTAGGGGCAGATTTACAAGCCCCTTGCAGCTCTTTTGCTCCGTTCTTGCGTCACTTTTGTGATGCAGCGCCACAACAAGAGAGGCGCCATGGTGTGGCGTATATTAACAACGTGACGCATATGGGAGATGCATCCCATTCTAAAGCCCTGCGCCATAAGGGAGCGTTCCAGCGCAAGGGAGGGCGTTCCTGCGCAGGAACGCATGCTAAAAGTGGCTATGGGGAATATATAAAATTTCAATCAGTCATTTAGGACAATGATGCGTCACTGAAACCCTGCGCCTGCATGAAGCAGACTTACGGCTTGACGCAGCATTGCTGGAGCTGCGCCATCGTTGCAACGCAACTCCATCAATGAGCCGCCTTTACGGCACCGATGCGTAACGCTTCGGTGACGTTTTGGGACCATGGTGTGCCGCATTGTAAATACGGCGCACCATGGGTGGTGCTGGCGTGCCGCACACTTTGCAGGGATGCGCAGGTAATTGCTAATCTGACACTTAGGGGCTTACTTACGAGTTCTGAGCTGGACACCTCCAGATGTGCACCAGAACAAATGCGTAACGCAAAACTAACCTTGCGTCACGGCAGATGCGCCGCAATTACAATGCGGCAAACCCTGGCGCAAGGGTAGGCAGATGCGTGACGCATCTCGTGACGAAAGAGCGGCGCATCTCTAGAGTCGCGTCGCGGGCACGATGCAACTATAGCAATGCTCAGGGCTGCCCAATACTCAACATACCGCATCAGTCCTTACGCCTGCTTCAAGCAAGCAGGCATAAAGAATTGACGTAGCAGCGTCGCGGAAGTGCCTGCGTTAAATCTTGTAGATTTCACGCAGGCACTTTTGCGAGGCGCACAGCTGCCTGACCGCCACCCCCCACCCCCCACCCCCCCCTTGCGTGGGAACGCACCCTTTGTGTCTAGCATTACGCAGTTCTGTAAAGTACACTCATACATTACTCAGCCCAATTAAATGAACACAAAATAGAAAACAAATAAGCAGTGGCACCGCCACAGAGAAGGAGAACAGTGCACCTGAAATGCACAGAAGATTTTGAAATATTAATTTACCTCTCCTATGATATCAATGTAATCAGCAGCATTATTGCTCTTTGTAAAAAAGTTAAAGCAAACATTTGCAATATAACACAGTCACACAGAGCAGGAGAAAAAACAGAGTAGTGAGTGATGAAAAAATTGCTACTACTACTCACCAAGCCCGGGGACCTCCACTCCCAGCAGGTCTAGCAGGTCGTGCTCCCGGTCCAGGATATCGGTCCAGCGGTGGGTCACTTGATTGTAGGTGCGCTGGACCCCCGTGATGTCAAAAAGGGCCCGGCACACCTGCCCCCACCGCTTCCGTCGCTCCTGGCTGTTGGTATAACCAGCAGCGATCCTGCCGCCTGCCGCGATGGTCCTGGGGAGACGGCGCTGCACATAAAAAACGAGTGAGCCCACCTCTTCAGGGCTGAAGATCTCCCTGGGCACCACCATTTCCGCCCTCAAACGGCCACACGGGAGCCGGGCACGGGCTGCGGTGCCCGTCTTGGGCAGCTTGACAGCTGTCTTCACCATGTTCTGGGCAGGTGAAAAAGACAAAATGAAAAAGAATAAGAGTAGGGAAGAAGGAAATAAAAGTTTAAAAAAGTAGTTGAAAAGTAAACAAAAGTAGCCTAAAACACAAAAATATAGATCTAGAAAACTAGAGGGATAGAAAAAAAGTTAAATAGATCAAAAAAATATTAAAACAAGCAAAGGATGGCAGAGATATACAGAGGATAGAAACACCATGCCCAGACACATAGGAATGAATGAAAAACAAGATGGCGGCCCGAACACGTGCGTGTAAGTAAGTTTGCATGCGATTTCTCTCGCGAACTCGTGCGAACTTGCATTTGCAAGGCGCTCATTGCGCGAGATTACACATAGCGGGCGGAAACGGAAATACGTCACGCAAACAAAATGGCGGCGCCCATACTCAACCTTGGGGTAACTCGCACGAGTTCGCGGCTTCCACGGTCGATTTCGCACGACGCCGCGCCTCGCGAATAGGGCGAAATTACCGAAAAACGAGTTTTGCAAAAGCAAAACCAACGAGCAGGTGCAAAAGTTCGAGCTCATCATTTGTAACCATTTCCCTGTAGTGCTTCCTGAAGGGGCCCTCCAGAATCCGGTTGCCTACTTGCAACTATTGTGTGACCCTGCTCTGACAGACACAGAATAGTTACAAGTATGCCATTGCATCCTGTTATTGCAACAAAAAGGAAAGGGAGCAGACAAGCAGGTGCCAGTCTTCATTAATGTCAGTTGGGGCAGGGCAGGTGTTGTTGTTTGCAAAACTTAAAGCACTTAGCAGGTGTGCTTGGCTTTGCCACAATAATGTACACTCACTGGTCAATCAGAGGTTGCTGTGATGACACCGAGGGTGGCATGGGTGTGCCAGCCAGAGGGTGGCATGGGTGAACCAGAGTGCCAGTGTTGACAGAGGATGGCAGTGCTTTGCTTTGCCCCAATAATGTACACTGGTGAACCAGAGGGTGCTGTGATGACACAGAGGGTGACATGGGTGAGCCAGAGGGTGGCATGGGTGACCAAAGAGAGTGCCAGTGGTGACAGAGGGTGGCAGTGATGAAGAAAGCCTTGCAAACAGGCTGGGCACGTAGAAACAACAAGTTCGCAAAACTGGCGACCCGACAAGTAAGTTCGCAATTTGCGAAATTGTACAAAACTCTCGCGAACTTGCAGAAACCCGTGCGAACACCCACCCCCCAAAAAAATACGCAAATCCGCGAGAATTCGCGGATTTTGCATATTGTCGCAATACGCAAATACGCAAATACGCAAATACGCAAATTTGCGGATTGCGAATCCGCAAAATCCGCCCATGCTTATTTAAAATTCCAACTATATAAACCTGATGAAAGTAAGTTTTCAACTTTAATTACAAATGTTGTGGCTACACAGTTGTTGATTTTAGGAAGAACATTTCTAACTGCAGCTATTATATGACATGATGGTCCTTTGACTACATCCGCTTATTACACAGCTTATTGAAAATGTAAAAAAGCTGATGTTTCGGAAATGATTCACATTTGATTATGAAACAATGTTGCCTTTTGACTTAAAAATATTCTTACTTTCTGTTTTCAGAAGAAAGAATTTAGGGTAGGTAACTGGCCTATAATGATTCTAGGAGTTGATATAATTTTATGTACTGTTTTAAATTGCTTTGTGATTAAAAGTGATGTAGAGAATTAAATAATTGTAGTAGTCATAGAGGTAGTGTAAGTGTGCCTCATAGTAAGCAGTATCAGTGTCATAGGAAATGTGGAACATGAGTGAGCAAGAAGGGTGAGATATTACTAGTACAGGATTGTGAAAGTGATCTTGAACGTTTTCTTTCTGAAAGTTGCGGAAAAAGAAAATGACGGGATTTGCTTAGAAGAATTCCAAGAGTTATAAATGGCTCTTACACGATTTGGCCTTGAGGAGAAGTGCGGTAGAGAGCGAGTAGTCATTTATTGTATGTAACATATTTGTCAAAACGATGGAGCTTTTCTTTCAGAAAGTGGTGGGCTGAAAATAATAACAGCACAACAGAGTATAAGCTGTTCATAGGACATCCTTCGACGTCATGGAAAGTAAGTTACTTTTGAGGAGTTCTGATTTCTGATTGGTTATGTTATATGGGTTTTTTAAACACAATCATTTTGATTGTGTTTATTTTTCCCTGCTGTTATATGACGAATACCTTCAAGTCACTGTGTTTAGTGAAATTTGATATATTCTGAGAACAGCAAAAATAAACCATTTAACATGTATTATTAATTCTGTACTTTTTGTATTTATGATATAAATTTAGAACTGTGTAGGAGGCATGGAGAAACTGAGGCTTCTGTAAGTGTCAAGGGAGGTGAGTAATGTACATTGCTCTGTTGCATACAGTCCTCACCTTCTGCGTACTCTTGGATATGCTAGACTACATCTGTACAATGAGATACCTAAGCTGAGGAAATACAGGTGATGTGATTGGTAAATGAGCAAAAATATTTGCACGTTTTTCAATTATATCACCTGTGTTTCCTAACATTACGAATCACATTGTGCAGATGAGGTGTAGGCCTGTCCAGGGAGACAGAGGAGGTCTGGCCTTTGTTCAAGAGTGCAGTGGACATGACTCACTTCGTTGGTAGGCCAGCACATGTATTATCTCCTCTGTACTCTTCAGAAAAGGGGATGGTGATGGACAGAGCATCTGAGTTAAACAGAACACTCATACCCAGTCAAAAGATCAGGGCTTGATCCATCACCGTTTTTTAGCTCACTGCACCATCCCAGCTCAGAACCTGGCTACATGCAAATTAGTCTGTCCCTGGCCCAGTGCATCATGGGAACAGGGCAGACCAAACTACCAAGCCTAAATCCTTCATCCAGACACTTATACATCCACTCATTCTTCAATATGTAAGACATATTTTAACTTTACAGAAATACACAGTCAATGGATGTTGTCATCAGTGATGTCATCAGTGATGTCATTTGAGATGTCATCAGTGATGTCATCAGTGATGTCACTGACCATGTCATGAATGATGTAATATGTGACATGATCAGCAGTGGATTGCGGGTGCGCGATATATAGTTAGTGCAACTAACTATATATGCGAATTTCAATGGTTTTGTGTGAGTAAAATAAGGTTTTGTAAATGCTAATTACTAACTATATATGGTCTATAACCTATGGTTTTTTCAGTGAATTTTCAAGGTTTTGTAAATGCTAATTCCTAACTATATATGGTCTATAACCTATGTTTTTTTCAGTGAATATATATATATATATATATATAGAGACACACCATCCAGCTTGCACAGAAACTTCCACAGAAGAAGGCACGGATTCAAAGCTGTCAGGATACAACATATTTTATTACCTCAGTTCACCCTCCTCGACCCCAAGCATAAGAGAGACGCGTTTCGGTTTACTGGAAGCCTTTATCAATCTGTTCTTGCTCATCATACCTACTTTTGACATCTACATAACACAAACATGCGTGAGGGGACCTCTAACCTGTACCCTTCATATAAATTGCAGCCTACATTTAGGCCCAGGGACCATTTCCCGATACATAAAATGGTGGCTGCAAGTAAATCTCTCAAGTTGCACCTGCCAGTCAGGTCCTTGCTGGTGGCACATGACTTCCCGGATCCACCATGGGGTGAAATTCAGTCCACTGTTTCGGACTGTATTCTGGTCAAAACCCCTAAGGGAAGGTGCATAGGGAAAAAGTGTTTAGAGACTCCCCCTTTTACTCAGCCCCCACTTTAAGAATTACCCTAAAACTTTCAACACAGCAGCAGAACTGAGTGTCGTACTCATTTTGAAACTTTCGTGAAGATTCATCATATGACGCCAAAGTTATTGGCAAAACAAAAAGTGCTTTTCCAATGGAAACTAGGTCCTAACTAATAACTGCCTTCTGACGACCACCAGTAGGTACTATGAATCAATATCTATCTCTCTCTATATATCTATACATATACATCTAGCTATATCTCTCATTATATATATACATATATATATGTGTGTGTGTGTGTGTGTATATATGTGTATATAAATATGCATATATGTGTGTGTATGTATATATATATATTACCTACTGGCGGTCGCCAGTAGGTATATATAGTTAGGATTTTTTCTCTATGGGTTTTTTGAAAATTCTATGTCTAATAACTTTGGCGTTTGTGGACGGAATCGGCTGAAATTTTCAGGAAAATGGCACATTTTGTTTCTGAGCAGCCCTTGAAAATTTGGGGGGGGTTCGTCCAGTGGGGGCCGAGAAAAAAGGGGGGTCCCAAAACGTGTTTTTAACATTGAGTTTTCCATAGGGCGGTTGGCCTCACTTTTAGCCCGAACGGCTGAATGGATTTGCACGAAACTTGGCAAAATTGTAGGGACTGGTAGCCCGATGTGCCTTTTGTAGGTCTCAATATATGTGCTCCAGTGGATTTTGAGAAATTAACGTTTAAAAAAAGATATATATCTGTAACAGCGGACCGGTTAGCGCTCTGGTTCGCGGACTTTTCGCGCAACGGAGCTTTGTGAAGCGAAGCTGATTGGTTCTCCGGCGTCTGTCAACATTCCAAACAGTCCGTAGCGGCCGCCATCTTGTCTCTCGGTAGGATCGAGAGACAAGAGGAGGTCAAAACAAAGGGGGAAATAACTATAAGGGGGCATAGTAGATCCTCGCTGACCCCCTAGGTTTGATGTGGAGGTTTTAAAAGGGCCCCGCGGGGCAAAAAATAATAATAATAATAATAATCGAACGGCTGAATGGATTTGCACGAAACTTGGCAAAATTGTAGGGACTGGTAGCCCGATGTGCCTTTGCTAGGGCTCTAACACTTAATCTCGATCTGTAAGAGCTAGTATAGTTGTCACCAATTAGCTGGCATTATTATATTGACCATGAATTTATAGGTTATGTAAGTTTCTAAATCTTTGTGAGCCCGATGAGAGAAGGCAGGACTACTGAGTGGGTGTTGTCTGAGTCCACAGGTGAGCCTTTACCATTTGTAGACAGGAGAGGTGTGTTTACTGTGAGAGATGGAAATGTGAGGGGTACATATATGTAACAAGGTAGATCAGATGTCCTAGGTCTCCTTCTTGGTTCTGAGTACCCCCTTCCTTATCTTCACACGCGGGGCCTCCTACTTCCTGAGCTTGGTCCAGGAGAGGCGAGGTCAGATCCCCGGTCATACTGGGTGAGTGAAATAACAATTTACTTTTCGTAATAGAATGACTAAAGCAGGAACACAGTTTTCTTATTACTACAGACTTCATTATGTTTGTTTATTTGTCTTCTAGATGTGAGACACACCATTTGACACGGAGGAATAGTAACACGGATTGTTTACATATATCCTTTATTGAAATTTGATTTATTCACTTATTTGTAGGTTCACTGTTTGTTTGAGATTATTTCACGCAGTAGCAAAAAGTATAGAACAGAGGCGTGAAGAAAGCTGTGGGATCTTTTCCCCGCAGTCTGAAACATGTTGGCCCCTATGCAGCTATTAGTTGAAACTGCTTCTTTGCACTGTTCTTGTTTTTAGTTAGGGAGAGGTCAATATTCATTAAAATTTTCTTTTTGCCCTCTACCCTATTTTATGTCACTACTTATTCTTCTTTTGGTATTGCACTCCACATGTTCCTACTAATATCATATTCTCATGGCAATGAAGTGATAGTGGGTCTGACCCAGCTTATCTTGGGAATGGAATCAGTCTCAATGATCAAGAGACATACCATCCCATTTTTGGACGACCAAGTGATAAAATTGATCATGACAAGACTTTGATAGGAATCCAATGTTTTTATGAGTCTCACCAACAATCACTTGTGGTTCTGGGGTTTTGAACACTGTTGTTCCCATAACTTTACAGACTAGATAGGATTTTGCGTCCTAACTCACCTAGGATGGAGTATTAGTCTGCTCTGAGTTCCCTTGAGCTGTTTCTGGACCCCCAGGTTTTCTTGTTATAAATGCAAGAGATATGCAGAACAGAGACGTATTGACTTAGACCTAAGTTTACAAAATGTGGACATTAAGGGCCAGATGTAGGTAATCAGATTTTACCGATTCTAAAATACCGAATTTTACCAAATCGGTATTTTAGAATCGGTAAATGGTATGTAGATAAAAAATCAGTAAAAAATACCGATTCGGTAAAATTCGGAATCGGACAATAGGAAATTACCGAATCGGTATTTACCGATTCTGTATTTACCGAATCGGTATTCCCCATTCATTCCTATGGGCCTTTTGGCCCATAGGAATGAATAGGAAATACCGATTCGGTAAATACCGAATCGGTAAATTCCGAATCGGTAAAATCGAATCGGAAAGCAAACAAAAGTGAAACTTAAGTAGGCAGCCAATCAGGTGCTACCACCCTCCCCCTCCCTACCAGGAAGTGGCTACACAGGCAGCTGCAACTAATTAGAAGCTTCTGGAAAGGCAGTTGGAGCTGAGCTGAGTCCCTGAGCAGCAGAAAGGGTTTTGTGCACTTTTAAAACTAAACTGCAAAATGGCAAGCAGCAAAGAAAAAGAGCAGCCAGAGAGGAGGAGGAAACTCAAATTCAGCAGCATGGAGCTGCAGGTCCTTGTTGAGGAGATGGTGAAGGTGCACCAAAAACTGTTTGGCCGGCAGTCCCTCACTGTGGCAGAATCTGCCAAAAGAAAACTCTGGCTGGACATACTGGACAAAGTTAATGCAGTTAGGGTGACTACCAGAGACACAGAGTACCTGAAAAAGCGATTCTACGACCTCAGGAGCCAAACCAAAAAGAAATTGGCTGAACACCACAAGCAGGCAACAAAAACTGGCAGAGGCAAGAACCCAGCACCCCCCCTTACTGACCTGGAGGAGATGGTGGCCTAAACCATTGAACCAGACAGCGTCTGCGGACTGGGAGAAGTAGACAGCTCAGCCAGAGCTGCAAGCAAAAAAGGTAAGACAAATGCACAGCATTCCCCCTCATACCATCATCCTTACCTGTACCCTTTGTGGCCAACTGTACCACAGTCCAGTACTGCTAGCACTATACAGGAGCAATGCATCATTGTATATGTAGTCAGGAAAGGTATGAACATGTCATACAGCACAGCAACCACCAAGTTTAGGAAATGATTGCAGAGAGAATAAAGCTAAAGTGATAAATATTTAATTGTAGTGACTGTGAGACAGTAGCGCTTAGCTAATTTACGCTCATATGTCCACAGGTAAAACGTCTTGCAGGCGTTCGCAGGAGACTGAAGGCACACCACCAGAGAGGGAGGAGAGTCAGGAGCCAGGTCCATCTACCCAGAACGTACCACAGGACACAGGTACACCAAGTAGCCATCCTCCTGCACAAGACTCAGAAATGGCATCAGAGTTGCAGGCGTCCCCTCGCAGATCTCAATTCCCTCTGTTGCTGTCATCCCCAGAAATGCCAGCATCACAGCATGACACAACACCTGCATCACAACCAAGCAGGAGGCATGTTGTGGCCCCACTTCTACAAATGGAGTCATCAGCAGCTGACATGGAGGGCGATGAAACACACAACTTGCCTGTAGATGTTAGCTCTGGCACAACGCACTCCAGTGCAGGGGTGGGCCATAGTGGTGCAAGACGCCGCAGAGTCCTAGAAAGGCCAGCAGATGCACCTATTTTCCATACCCCAGGACTTTCAGACCAGTACGGGTCAGTACTTCGTTCTAGTAGGTATAAACACGTGCTGACACTACTTCTACAGATGCTTTCATCCCCAAGTACGGCAGCACTTGAGCTTAGCAGCATGAGGCTCTTGGCAATACCGCACATATTTTCCGTACCCCAGGACTTTCAGACTAGTACGGGTCAGTACTTCGTCCTAGTAGGTTTAAACACATGCTGACACTACTTCCACAGCTGTAGCGCAGCGGCCAGGGCATATTCACAGCATAAGACACACAGTTTGGGCTCAACCGTTAATCCTCGAGTCCCGCAGCAGCTCACCTTAGCAGCATCAGACTCTACGCAATACCTCATTAAATTATTGTAGCCCAGCACTTTCACACGGTCTTTCCTTCTTTTTTCGCCCTTCTTTCCCCTTACTCACTTCAACAAAATCACAAAATGGCGGCCAAGCCTGCCTAGTTGCAACCGCTCGCACCCCTTGCAGCCAATAATCATGTGAAAAAGCCTTCTGCTGGGATATCATGAATCATGTTTGAGAGAAAACTATTTTCTCATTCTTTTCCCACAGAGGTTCAGAGGTGATCTATAAGCTAAACTGAGAACATATTTTCTGTAAATTAACATTATCTTTCTCAGTCATGTGAGAATGAAGTCTGACATTCTCAGTCAAACATGTACATCCAACAAGGGCAGAGACTGTCAGTTGATTCCTTTGTGTTCTACTGCAGCTTCCCAGAATGTTCTAAAGAACCACTAGAGTGCTAACAGCCGTACTTATGACAAAAGTATGGCACAACTGAAGCCATCTTGATTGGAATAAAGTGGTAACTCTTAAAACATTTATTTTAAAAAGGAATAAAATGAAGGGGTTCATTTTGCCATAGAAAGTATGATTAGTGCTGCAGAAAGAAAAATTAGGGCACATTTTGAGTGACTTCTCAAATCCTCATCTATTTCATGAAAAAAATTCTGACAAGCAGACTGAAACATGTACTTTCAATACCTCCAGATGCGCTGCGAATACACAAGTGTTTGATTCTGGTTACCCCTTGATTGACTCGGTTTACTTAATTCATTAATGACAACAATCATGTGCTTTGTCCGTCCTGCGAACGATGGATCCCTGATTTGCATGGATTACCTTTTACTGGCTCTGTGCTTTCTCACTCTTGCTGCCATTTTTCTGGGAGCAACGGGGCCCTACGTCTCTCCACCATTGATTAGTGAGAACCCTCCCTTCACTTATGGTTCCCCCTCACCCCACACCACTGTCCTGAGGAAGACCCCTCGCGTAAGGCTGGAAATTACCTACACAACTTTTGGGGTCGAAACGTTGACTTTTGAATATTGCCAGTCCTTTTCAACAGTACTTACTTTACTGTGAACATCGTGCTACATGGCAAAACTATACATGTATTGTGTACTATCATGAATGTGTATTTGACCACCTGTTGCACAGGCATATGAGGAATATATGCCTGAACTGCTTGCGATTTTCTGTCATCATTTTTTCTAAATACTTTTATTTCACTACCCCACAAAAATCCCCCCCCCCTTTTTCTCTTCTCCATTTGGGGCACTGTAATGTTTAAAACGTGTTAAAAATGTAGGTTTTTGCAAAAAACAATCTGTTTCAGTGTGATTAAATAACACTGCCACAACCATAACGCTGTGTTTGCACAATTGTATTTTACTGTGATTTGTTTTTCTGTTTAACACTTTTGATGTTACAATACTGGGATCAACTTATTGTATACTGTCTAGCACCCAGGTCCCAGTGATTCCAGGTTTACCCTTTTTTTTAAACTTCAATACCTGCAGCAGACTTCCCTGGTGTGCAGTAGCTTTACTACATTGATCTAATGAGCAACTAGAGTGATAACATTCAGAATTGATGGCTAATGTGTGACACATCTGAATGCCTTCTTGATGGAACCAAAGTAAAACACTGAAAGTATTTCCTACTGAGGAGACTGTAGTAAATGAGGAAATTAGGAAACTTTACAACAAATAAGTCTCCAAGATGGTCGCCAGAGACAATAGAGCCCAAATGTAGCACAAATAGCACTAACAGTCTTACTATGACAAAAGTATGGAACACATGAAGCCATCTTGATTGGAATAAAGTGGTAACACTTAAAACATTTAATTTGCAAAGGAACAAAATGAGGAGCTTCCTTTTGCCATAGAAATTATGATTAGTGTTGCAGAAAGAAAATTAGGGCACATTTTGACTTCTCAAATCCTCTTCTATTTCATAAAAAAATTCTAACATGCAGACTGAAACATGCACTTTAAATACCAGCAGCAGACTTCCCTGGTGAGCAGTAGCTTTACTGCAGTGATCTAATGAGCAACTAGAGTACTAACATTAAGAATTTATGGCAAATGCGTGACACATCTGACTGCCCTCTTGATGGAACCAAAGTAAACAAGCATTGAAAATGCGATAGGTCTAGCCCTCGTTTAAGTTAAAGCAATTCTGTTTGTAATTATGTGGCTTTTTAGCTTTGCTTTTATTAGTGTTTTTGAAACTTTCATGTACATAACATGCATATATGCATATTTATATGTATGCATGCATTTATATTTGTATTTATATAGATATGCAGATTAAATATATGTATATATATGTATGTATTTATATACACACATACATATATATATAAATGCATATATATGCATATATACATGTGCATATGTGAGCGTGTTGAGAGAGGTAGAGAGGCTAAAGGTGTAGAGGTAGAGGTGTAGAGGTAGAGAGGTAGAGGTAGAGAGGTAGAGGTAGAGAGGTCAAGAGGTAGAGAGTAGTAGAGAGAGAAGTAGAGAGAGATAGAGAGGTAGAGAGTTGAGAGTGAGTAATGGAGAGTAGAGAGAAGAGAGTGAGTAGTAGAGTTAGTAGGGAGTAAAATAGAGAGTAGCTGGGAGAGTGAGTAGTAGAGAGTAGTAGAGTGAGTAGTAAAGAGTGAGTAGTAGAAAGTGAGTAGTAGAGAGTAGTGGAGATTGAGTAGTAGAGAGTGAGTAGTAGAGTGAGTAGTAGAGAGAGAGTAGTAGAGAGTAGTAGTGAGTGAGTAGTAGAGAGTAGTAGAGAGTGAGTAGTAGAGAGTGAGTAGTAGAGAGAGTAGTAGAGAGTAGGACAGAGGAAGAGGGTGAGTAGTAGAAAGTGAGTAGTAGAGAGTAGTAGAGAGCGAGTAGTGGAGCGTGAGTAGTGGAGAGTGAGTAGTAGAGAGCAATAGAGAGCGAGTAGTAGAGAGTTAGTAGTAGAGAGTGAGTGTTAGAGAGTGAATAGTAGAAAGTGAGTAGTAGAGAGTGAGAAGTAGCGAGTAGTAGAGTGAGTAGTAGAGAGTGAGTAGTAGAGAGTGAATAGTAGAGAGTAGTAGAGAGTGAGTAGCAGAGAGGCAGTAGTAGAGAGTAGTAGAGAGTGAGTAGTAGAGTGAGTAGTAGAGAGTAGTAGAGAGTGAGTAGTAGAGAGTGAGTAGTAGAGTGAGTAGTAGAGAGTAGTAGAGAGAGTAGTAGAGAGTGAGTAAAAGAGAGTAGTAGAGAGTGAGTAGTAAAGAGTGAGTAGTAGAAAGAGAGTAGTAGAGAGTGAGTACTAGAGAGTAGTAGAGAGTAAGTAGTTGAGAGTAGTAGAGATGAAGTAGTTGAGAGTAGTAGCGAGTGAGTAGAAGAGAGGGAGTAGTAGAGAGAGTAGTAGTAGACAGTAGTAGAGTAGTAGAGAGTGAGTAGTAGAGAGTAGTGGAGTAGTAGAGAGTGAGTAGTAGAGAGTAGTAGAGAGTGAGTAGTAGAGTGAGTAGTAGAGAGTAGTAGAGAGAAAGTAGTAGAGTGAGTAGTAGAGAGTAGTAGAGAGTGAGAAGCAGAGAGTGAGTAGTAGAGTGAGTAGTAGAGAGTAGTAGAGAGAAGTAGAGAGTGAGTAGTAGAGAGTGAGTAGTAGAGAGAGAGTAGTAGAGAGAGAGTAGTAGAGAGTGAGTACTAGAGAGTAGTAGAGAGTAAGTAGTTGAGAGTAGTAGAGATGAAGTAGTTGAGAGTAGTAGCGAGTGAGTAGAAGAGAGTGAGTAGTAGAGAGAGTAGTAGTAGACAGTAGTAGAGTAGTAGAGAGTGAGTATTAGAGAGTAGTGGAGTAGTAGAGAGTGAGTAGTAGAGAGTAGTAGAGAGTGAGTAGTAGAGTGAGTAGTAGAGAGTAGTAGAGAGCGAGTAGTAGAGAGCAAGTAGTAGAGAGTGTGTAGTAGAGAGTGAGCAGTAGAGAGTGAGTAGTAGAGAGCGGAGTAGAGATTAGTAGAGAGTGAATAGTAGAGTGAGTAGTAGAGGGTAGTAGAGATCAGGTAGCAGAGAGTGAGTAGTGGAGAGTGAGTAGTATAGAGTAGTAGAGAGCAAGTAGTAGAGAGTGAGTAGTAGAGAGTGAGTAGTAGAGAGTAGTAGATTGAGTAGTAGAGCATGAGTAGTAGAGAGCAAGTAGTAGAGAGTAGTAGAGAGTGAGTAGTAGAGTAGTAGAGAGTGAGTGGTAGAGAGTAGTAGAGAGTAGTAGAGTGAGTAGTGGAGAGTAGTAGAGAGTGAGTAGTAGAGAGTGAGTAGTAGAGAGTAGTAGCGAGTGAGTAGTAGAAAGTGAGTAGTAGAACGAGAGTAGTGGAGAGAAGTAGTAGAGAGTGAGAAGTAGAGAGTAGTAGAGAGTGAGTAGAAGAGAGATAGTAGTAGATAGTAGTAGTAAAGATTGAGTAGTAGAGAGTAGGACGGAATTGGCTGACATTTTCAGGAAAACGGAACATTTTGTTTCTGAGCAGCCCCTGAAAATTTGGGGGGGTTTCGTCAAGGGGGGGCCGAGAAAAAAGGGGGGTCCCAAAACGCGTTTTTCCCGTGCAATTTTCCATAGGACTCACTTTTAGCTTGAACGGCTGAATGGATTTCCACGAAACTTGGCAAAATTGTAGATATTGTTTGCCCGATGTGCCTTTGCTAGGTCGCAATATATGTACTCCAGTGGATTTTGATAAATTAACGTTCAAAAAAATATATATATCTGTAAGCGCGCCCCGGTTAGCGCCCCGGTTCACGTACTTGAAGCGTAACGGAACTTCGCGAAGCGAAGCTGATTGGCTCTCCGGTGTCTGTCAACATTCTAAACAGTCCGGAGCGGCCGCCATCTTGTCTCTCTGTAGGATCGAGAGACAAGAGGAGGCCAAAACAAAGGGGGAAATGACCATAAGGGGGCATAGTAGATCCTCCCTGACCCCCTAGGTTTGATGTGGAGGCTTTAAAAGGGCCCCGCGGGGCAAAAAAAATTAAATATTTTTTTCAGGTTTTTTTGCGTGGGGAGCGCCCGGTACGCGCACCGGGAAGCGGTACGGGGAGTGTACTATGAGGAAAAAAGAATGATAGACTTTTCAAATATTGTATGTTTATTGATTGTTCGTTTTGTTGTTTTTTTTTTTTGTTTTTTTTTTGTGATTGTTTTTCAAAATTTAATAGAACGTCTAACATTTGACTGTCCGAAATGTCGTCATTTTCAGTGAACATAACTTCCAACATTTGAGTGTCCGAAATGTCCTTATTTTGAGTGAACATAACTTGCAACATTTGAGTGTCTGAAATGTCCTCATTTTGAAGGAGGAAATCTACAGATTGTACACATTGTAGTAGTTCATGGTCCTGTGATTCATCCATGAATTCAATGTCATTTGGTTCAATGTTTTCTTGATTGGTCTCTTCAAGGACAATTTCAAATGACACTTTTTGTTCTCCTTCCATTTTGCCTGAAATTTGCATAAAAAAATATATATATCAGTAGAGATAGGGCACTGTTGGGATTAATTTAACAGTGAATTTATCTTTGGGCAGTGTATGGTATCAGACTGGTAGTAGAAATATAAAAATGTGTATGTGATGAAACCTTAGTAAATTCATAATTATACAAGACAAGCCTAAATCCATCCATAACTATAACAGAGAAGTCTATCTAAATCTATAACTATTACAGAGGGATAGTATATAACTATCAGAAAAAGTTTTCCATATTAACTTAAAGTGCACAATATACTTCAGTTTTCAAAATAACATCTTACCTTTTAAAAACAAGTTTAAGTTGTCAGTGAAAATGATCTTGCAATGTACTTCAGGAAGTAGTAGTCAAAATGGCTGTGTTTCTCTCTCTTTCTTTATATATATTCAGGTACATAACCAATGAAATGTCAGGTAAAAAAAGTAGAAAATGAAAGTAACATTTTAATTGGTTGTCAATTCCAACACTTCAGATGTGTTTTGTGAAGTAATTTACCTCAGGGTATTTAGAGAGGTCTACAGGCTAAATGGCTAAATGGAATTCCAATCAAATTTGTGAAAATGGTAGGGATTGGTATGTAGTATGAGCTAATCTATATTTGGTGAAAGTGTCTCCAGTGGTTTTTCTGTGAATTACTTTCCCACCTTTTTTAAGGGAATGCTTCCCGGTGCGCGCCCCGGTACGCGAACCGGCAGCGTTACGGGAGTCCTCCATTTTGTGTTTCGGTAGAATTGAGATACAAGATGGAGGGCAAATAATGTTCAGAATGGGTAGAAGGGGGCACGGTAGACGTATCCTGACCCCCTAGGTTTTCTGAGGGTGGCTGAGGAGGCCCATATGTGCGGAAAAAAACCATTTTTTTAAAAAATATTTGCGCGGTTAGCATCCGGTGCGCGTACCGGGTAGCGCTCCGGAAAGCGTAAATCTTGAAAATTAGTAAAAAAAGTTACATTTAAAATTTGTTTAGAGTGATCATAGTTAGGGTAGCTCTGGAAAGAGCTTTTGGGTATGTGGTAGATTTAGGTAGTTATAAGTAGGTACCAATACATAGTCTTAAATTCAGGATGAAAACTCTGTTCCCCTCATCTGAGAAGTGAACTCCATCTCCTCTGTAGATATCTTGCATGTAGTAATGCAAGTTATTGTTGTAGATGGAGCCCATTCCATGGTCTCTCATGTAAGCTGAAACAGATTTGTTTACATGCTTCCTCGATTTCTCAATTTGTGGACAAAATTGGTTGGACCACCTCCATTTCTGTCTTTGGCATATATTTGAATATACCAAGGCAGTTTGAGGAAAAAGTGCCATCAATTGCTCAAAGGTGTCTTTTAAAAGCATTTCCAGACCTACCCCAGTCAAAGTACCCAAGTCATTTCCTCCACAGTGCACAATTAACAGGTCAGGGTTTGGCAAATGCAAAAAGGTTTTCACCAATGGTATCAATTGGTGACATCTTAATCCTCTGTGACCAATCCAGTTGATTTCCACATTTTGTAAATTGAGGTTGTGTAAATTTCTGTTATCAGCATACCTTTGAGCCCAGTGGATGTAACTATGTCCAACAATCCAGACAGAAAACATGGTGAGAGGAGGTTCTGCTGCAGTCAGATGAAGTGTGGGAATGAAATGGCAGTTGAAATAGTAGGAGTATGTAATGAAAAAAACTGTGGAGTTTCTGTGCTAATGATTCAGTAGCAGTGATTGGTGGATTTTGATTGCTGAAAACAGAAAGTTAGGGTGCATGGATGAGTTCTTTGAAAGATGTAATTTGAATGGTCAAGAAAAAATCATTTTATGAAAGATTGCACTGGATACGCAGCTGTACTGAGAGTTCAGAGTTCAATTGAAACATTGTTGTGTGAACTTGTAAACATGACAGGTCTTTCAGGAGGTGGTTGCTATGGAAAAAAGGCAGAAAGGGCAGAGGGGGGAAGGGTGTTGATTTGAAAAAAGTGAGGGAAGAGTTTTGATTGGGTGACATGAGAGATATGTGTTATGAATTACAGCATTTCTGTGCCATTGTTGGTTGCAGCCTCTGGAGTGCATACCTTTTGCCCTGCTAAAGAAAAATTGGTGTGTGTCTGTGACTGTTTTGAAACTCAAAAAGTATTTGCTAAGGTGAGAAAAGATTCATTTAATTTAGATAGAGAATAGTATACTTTAGGGATAAATTTATGAAGAAAGTTGTGTATTTAAAATGTTGCTTTGTGTCAAGTGTTTTACAAATAGATTTAGTTTCTTTGAGTTTCATAGCCATGTTAAAAGTGACGCAAAAGTGGTGGAAGGGCCTTAAAAATACGCTTTCATGTGTGTTAGGGCATTTTAAGTCACTTCCCCATGAATGTGGGTAAATAAGTGATTTACTTGATGTGTTTAAAACATTTTTTTTTAAATCAATTAGGTTTCTTGATATGTACTGCTAGAGTTTCATAGGCTGCTTGAGGCATATTTACAAGGCCTTTGAGTCACTTTGATGTTATTTTCCCCATTTTAATTTAAGACATTTCCCCGTGGTGCAAAGTCTTTGTAAATATGCCGCCATGTGTGGTTGGCAAATTTAGACTATGTTTCTTTGAGTTACATAGCCATGTTAAAAGTGACACAAAAGTGGTGGAAGGGCCTTAAAAATACGCTTTCATGTGTGTTAGGGCATTTTAAGTCACTTCCTCATGAATGTGGGAAAATAATTTGTTTTTTTGATGTGTTTAAAAACGTTTTTTGAAATCAATTAGGTTTCTTGATATGTACTGTTAGAGTTTCATAGGCTGCTTGAGGCATATTTACAAGGCCTTTGAGTCACTTTGATGTTATTTTCCACATTTTAATTTAAGACATTTCCCCGTGGTGCAAAGTCCTTGTAAATACGCCCCCATGTGTGCTTGGCAAATTTAGACTTTGTTTCTTTGAGTTACATAGCCATGTTAAAAGTGATGCAAAAATGGTGCAAGGGCCTTAAAAATACGCTTTCATGTGTGTTAGGGCATTTTAAGTCACTTCCCCATGAATGTGGGTGAATAAATAGTTTACTTCATGTGTTTAAAAACGTTTCTTGAAGTCAATTATGTTTCTTGAAATGTACTGCTAGAGTTTTATAGGCTGCTTGGGGCATATTTACAAGGCCTTTGAGTCACTTTGACGTTATCTTCCCCATTTTAATTTAAGTCATTTTCCCGTGGTGCAAGGTCCTTGTCAATACGCTCCCATGTGTGCTTGGCAAATTTAGACTTTGTTTCTTTGAGTTACATAGCCATGTTAAAAGTGACGCAAAAATGGTGCAAGGCCCTTAAAAATACGCTTTCATGTGTGTTAGGGCATTTTAAGTCACTTCCCCATGAATGTGGGTGAATAATTAGTTTACTTGATGTGTTAAAAAACGTTTCTTGAAGTCAATTAGGTTTCTTGAAATATACTGCTAGAGTTTCATAGGCTGCTTGGGGCATATTTACAAGGCCTTTGAGTCACTTTGACGTTATTTTCCCCATTTTAATTTAAGTCATTTCCCCATGGTGCAAGGTCCTTGTAAATACGCACCCATCGTTTTTAAAAAAAAAGAAATGCTTTATTGTGAGTAATGTACATTGCTCTGTTGCATACAGTCCTCATCTTCTGCATACTCTTGGATATGCTAGACTACATCTGCACAATGAGATACCTAAGCTGAGGAAACACAGGTGATGTGATTGTGAATTGAGCATAAATATTTGCACGTTTTTCAATTACATCACCTGTGTTTTCTAACATTACGAATCACATTGTGCAGATGAGGTTTAGGTCTGTCCAGGGAGACAGAGGAGGTCTGGCCTTTGTTCAAGAGTGCAGTGGACATGACTCACTTCATTGGTAGGCCTGCACATGTATTATCTCCTCTGTACTCTTCAACAAGACTAAATTTCATCTGCCACCCTAAGTAGGCCTCACCTCAAACAAACCTCTAGATAGGCCACACCTTATCGTCATCCTGAATCAATCATTTAAAATGTTAGGGGCAAATTTATGATGGCCGTGCGTCTCTTTTGCGCCGCTGTTGCCTCACTTTTGTGACGCAGCAGTGGTGCAAAAGATGCACCATGTTGCAAGATAGGCCTCACTATATCTGCAACAAGATACCGTCACTTTAAACTGTATACATTTAGGACTGTGTAGGGGCCATGGAGAAGCTGAATCTTCTGTAAGTGTCAAAATTGTTGCATACAGTGCTCACCTTCTGCGTACTCTTTGATATGCTAGACTACATCTGCACAATGAGATACCTAAGCAAAGGAAACACAAGTGATGTGATTGTGAAATGAACAAAAAAAATTGCAAGTTTTTCAATTACATCATCCTTTGTTTCCTAACATTATGAATCACATTGTGGAGATCAGGTTTAGGCCTGTCCAGGGAGACAGAGGAGGTCTGGCCTTTGTTAAAGAATGCAGTAGAGATGACTCACTTCATTGGTAGGCATGCACATGTATTATCTCCTCTGTACTCTTCAACAAACATAAATTTCATCTGTAACCCTGAGTAGGCCTCACGTCAAACAAACCCCTTAATACGCCACAACTTGTCGGCATCCTGAACCAATCATTTAAAATGTTAGGGGCAGATTTATGATGGCCGTGTGCCTCTTTTGCGTCGCTGTTGCGTCATTTTTGTGATGCAGCGGCGGCGCAAAAGATGCGCTATGTTGAGACATATTTACAACTTGATGCATCTAGGCAGATGTGTCACGGTGTAAAGTCCTGTGCCACATGAAACCTGCGTCAGGTTTCATGTGGGCGTTTTGTTGCAGGGTGGGCATTCATTTGCATGAAAGCCCTGTAAAACTAACACGGTGAAATTTAGAACATTTCACTGAGTCAGCTTTATGGCATTGCTGAATCAAATCCTTTACGCCTGTTTGAAACAGGCATAAGGAGTGACGCACCATGCAATGTGTGGCTTGCCCCTGTGCATTGTAGTAGACATGTCGCGCTTATGACGTGATTCCTGCAATGTGCCGCTTTTGCGGCACAGATGCGTGACGCATCTGTGCTATTTTTGTTCAATGGTGCTCCACATTGTAAATGCGGCACATCATGGGTGGCAGAGGAGCAGCGCACGTTAACTGTTGCATCCCTGGGGATGCGCCAGTTAACATAAATCTGCCCCTTTACATTTAAGTATGAGCAGGGGACACAGAGTTGGTGAGGCTTATCCAAGGTTAAGAAGAGATGAGTCCTGTTCACTGAAAACTTGGACATAGGCCTCACCTCCTCAGCATCGCTGGACATGGTTAAATAATATCTGCAAAATGTTACTCTTGTTAAACAATTTTACTATTATAGTCTCTGAGATTTGTCTCTTACTCTGCAACATCTCATTGTTGTTCTCTTTTTTTAAAGATAACGACAACATCAAGCATGAGTGATAATGAGCAAACTGTTGATCTCGATATTATCATTGAACTTGTCATTGAAACATCAGTGGAAGTAGATCCCTTGGATGATTTAAATCCTGAGGATGATGAAGAACATGATGAGGATGCCGATTTGTCAGAATTGTATGACATAGGGTGGGAAGCTGACCTGCTCGAGCCTATGGAACTATAAAGAGTTATTTTTAAAAGTTACTGGAAATGAAAAGTAACCATGTTAACCGTTTCATTTAAAATGAAACACAACTTCAAAAACAGCTTGTGTGAAGTGTCTTTAATAAAATAGTGAAATATGCTAATAAAATTAGTTCAGATTCAGATATAAAAGAGCACAGGTCAAATGTAGAAGCATTCTATTTCTTTGCTACTATTTGTGAGTGTTAAATTTGCCAATGCACTAAAAATTATTGTATGTAGAATTGACAAGTAGTGTGTTAATTTTTTGACGACTGTTATTGATTTAATGTTTGGTAATAGTGCTTAATAACATTTTTTATTATATTTTACCACAGATTCAACTGCAGATCATTTCAAAACTACACTATGCCATCAAAGCAAAGAAGCCGAAAGGCTACAAAACGTCAAAGACAGCAGCTTACTACATGCTTGCAGCAGTCCTCTACAATAAAAACTTGTCAAGTCACCAAGAAACCTCCGGGTAAGACAACGAAATCATTCTTAAGAAACATTTGCAGAAAAAAAAATATCACTACAGAACATGTTTTAGTCCAGAAAAAGAGAGCCAATTTAAACGGAAAGGAAAGGCCAATCAAAAATGTTACTGCTAGAGCAGGAGATAACTCTGTGCATGGTAGTAGAAGGAAAAATCAGTTTAGGGACATTCGTAGACGAATGTTTCGCAACAGGATAATTGGCAATTTGTTAAAAAATGTTAAGAAACGTCAACAGAAAGTGGCTTTTTATAAGAGAAAGAGAAACATTGAGAAAATTATTGATCAGGCATTCGAAATTAAGCGAAAGTTATTTATTTTGATAATCAATAGAATTAGGAAACTAAACAAGGTAATTTATGATTTCAAAACAAATAGTAGATGGAAGAGAACAGTTAATCGTAATAATTTTTGTGAAGTTTTTTCAGGAGAATAGATGCATAGTTCAAGTTGTGAGGCATTTTTTAATGAGGAGAGTTATTTCCAGGATAATGATTTGGTGCATGCAGTTGACACCAGTGGTCGAGCATATGAGGTGAAAGATGGTTGTCCGGTTGAAAAAGAAAAACTTGTGTCAACAGAGGCAGAAGGGGTGTTAGGTAATGAGGTTTTAGGAAGACGTCCTAAGGGACCAGTGTACACCTGGAAGTGTAGTAGTATTTGCAGTGTGCGACAGGATTCCATCAATTTGCTTTGTGATTTTGTACGGACATTTAATAAGAAAACTTTAAAACAGAAAATGAAGTTGTTGCAAGAATTAGATCCTTGCAGAGGGAGAGAAGTGACAGGTTTGCATGGTCATTCACTGGCTTGTCTTTCCAGGAGAGTATGCCAGAGTGTTTTTCATCATTTCAGGATGCTAGCAGTGCATCATAATAAAGTGAGGAAATTAGTTAGAATGTTGTATTATGCTAAGAGTCCAGCAATTATGCTTAAACAATTATGCACTGCTCTTTTGCATGGTTCTGAAGTAGATGTGAAGAATATTTGTGAAGAAATTGAGTTTTGTTACTTTGCAAGTAAAGAGAAGAATGTTGAAATTGACCCAGAAGAAGAAGGTAATGTGGAAGAGAGTGTACAGGTTTCCAGTACAGATAATTTTCAGAAGGAAATTGCCACGTTTCAGGTGAAATCAAGTGAGAGGCCTAATTTCACTTGTGTGTGTTGTCGACGCACTTATTATAAGAATCAGACTAAGTTAGTGGATTTATATGCAAAAAGTGAAAGGGAAAATAATAGTGAATGGAAGGATTTCGCAACATACTTGATGGTAGAAAATTGTTTTGATTTGGGATCGGATCAACGTGTGTGTACTTATTGTTGTAACAAATTAAATCAAAACCAGATGCCTGCTAGAGCGGTTCATAATAATCTGGAATTGGTTGAGATTCCTTCTGAATTGAAGGATTTAAATACTTATGAATCTATTTTGATTCAAAGTGTCCATCCCTTTCAGGCTATTGTACGAATGGAGCCAAAGACAGGGAAATTGCCTCCATCAGATTTACAGAGAGGATTAAAGGGAAGAGTTGTTTATTTGCCTCTAGATTTCAAGAAAAACATTAATACAATTGGAGTAGAGAAAGTGGAAGAGGAACCTCTGGTTATCCTAGTTAATGGGGTTCCGACAAAGAGTAAGAAAATCTGGCAAGATTTAGTGGATGTTAGGAAAGTCAAAAAGGCAACATTGTATTTGAAGAAAAACAATAAGTACTACAAGAATGTATATGTTGCAGAAGAGGAAGTAAGTGAAGAAGAGGACAGCGATTTGTGTGCTGGACAAATTGAGAAAGTAGAAGCCTCTAAAAATGAAGAAATATATGAACATTATAGTGTTCATCCTTTGCATTCCAAGGAAGTCATGGGGAATGCTATTGAGTTGTTTCAAATGAAACAAGCCAAAGGGAGTCCCATTAGTGTTTGGGAACAAAGTTTGGAAGCTCGGTGTTTCCCACAGCTATTTCCAACAGGTCAAGAAGGAAGATATGATGAGCGACCTCATCAAATTCCTGCTTCTGAATACCGGACTTTACGATTGTATGCAGAACATCCTAGGTTTCGTCAATGCATTCCCTATTTGTTTCATCTACTGTTTGAAAGTGATCTGTCTGGACTGTCATATGCAGTGAACCACATTTTGAAAAGTGGTGTACAGATGCAAAATATCTCGGCAAGGGACTTTATGGATAAAGTCGATGTGCAAGACAGTATTTTGGATTCTCACCTGATTAATCTCATGGCGTGTCAGCGTGGTACTAATGAGTACTGGTACCGTCGTCATGGTGATTTAAAATGTATGCTGAGGAACTTAGGAACTCCCACATGGTTCCTCACTCTCAGCTGTGCTGAGTATGGCTGGGAAGACTTACTTGAATTTCTACGAGAGGCAAATGGAAACATTGAAAATATCGAATTCAAGACACCCGGAGAACTGTGCTCTTCTGATCCAGTGAATGTATGCAGATACTTCAATCATAGATTTGAAGCTATGATGTCTTTCATCATGAACAAGAAGAATCCACCTCTTGGAGAGGTGTTGGATTTCTTCTGGAGAAAGGAGTACCAAGCAAGAGGTGCTCATCATATACATATGCTGCTATGGATCAAAGATGCACCCAAATTTGGAACAGATCCGGATGACTTAGTGATGAGTTTCATAGAACAGTATTCTACATGTGCTGTTCCAAACACAAAGGAAGACAAAAGCCTAAGAGAACAAGTTTTACGCTTCCAAAGCCATCGTTGTGGAAAGTACTGTCGTCGTAAATTCAGAAACAAGGACAAGTTCTACACAAAATGTCGTTTCGCCTTTCCACGACCGGTGATTTCTAAAGGAAGAGTGAACAGTTTGATGTCTTCGCTGCGACATAATGTGACGAGGAAATCACCCAAAAATACATACAATTTGAAAAGGAACGAAGAGTCCAAGTACATCAGCGACTACAACCCAGTGATTTTGTCCATGTGGAATGCTAACATGGATATACAGTTTGTGGCTGATAACTGTATGGCTGTGGCTCGGTATGTGACATCTTACATTACCAAAAAAGAAAAGGCCGTATTGAAGGATATGTGGGAGGACATTTCCCATGAAAAGAGCCTCAGTAACAAGTTGTACAGTTTCAGTCTGAAGATGTTGTCGTATCGAGAAATCGGAGCTTACGAATGTTCTGACCGGTTGTCTTCAGCAAGTCTCTATGCCAAATCTAGGAGTATCATTTGGGCGAGTCTTGGTCTTGCTGCAACGCGTAATCGAGTTCTGAAACCTGTACGGGAAATTGAGTATTTGGCGAAAAAGGAGCCAAACAGTACAGATATTTTGAAGACCAACATGTTGGATACATATTATCCAAATAGAAGCAGTCACCTCGAGAATGTTTGTCTGTATGAGGTTCTACAAAATTACATATTCAAGAGGAACATCAAAGAAAATATTGATAAAGGAGTGTATGCTGTAATTGGAAGTGAGGGATGTCTGGTCAAGCAAAGAAAATGCCACTTGGTAAACCATCGAAAATTGAGTGGCGAATCTCCTGAAAGAAAAGAGTTTTTCTATTTAGCACTTTTGCAACTTTTCAAGCCTTGGCGTGCAGAAGAGGAACTGCTTGGAGATTTCCTCTGTTACGAAGACTCTTTCAATGCCGCCAAGGAGACCATAGAATGTCCTGTTTTTCCCAAATATCTAGAAATGTTGAATGCGGAAATCGAGCAGGAAGCAACGATTGCAGCCGAGATTGCTAGAGACAGTTCTCAGGACAGTCAGAGTTCTGTTTCATTGAGTCAGGATCCACTAGGAGGACCAGTTATCGAAAATGAAGCTGCCACTGCCATGATTGAAGTGGAAAGAGCCATGGCACATGCTCAGGAGGATGCGGTTAACTTAGAAGACTTGGAAAGACAACTCAACGTTGAGCAGAGGAAAATATATGACGAAGTTACCAACTAAATTGATCATGGATTAAGTCATGAGAAGAAAGAGTGCTCATGTACGTCGTTGAAACCTGTCCGACTGTACGTGAGTGGAGAAGGGGGAACTGGAAAAAGTTTCCTCATTAAAGCAATTTCATATTATTTGCAGAAAAGGACTGAGTCATCGCTGTCTTGTGTTGTCACCGCTCCAACTGGACTGGCAGCACATAACATTAAAGGTATTACTTTGCATCGTCTACTGATGCTGCCAGTGGAGCATGATAACAAATTACAATACCACAAGTTATCTGGAGATGCTTGTTGCGAAGTTTCAAGAGTCTTGAGGAAAATGAAACTTCTTATCATTGACGAAGTAAGCATGGTTTCCAATGTCATGCTTGCCTTTGTGCATTTGAGAATGCAAGAAGTTCTCAAAACAGAGTATGATGTGTTATTTGGTGGCAAACACATCATTGTTTTCGGTGATCTTCTGCAGCTGACACCAGTGAAAGGACAACCTGTGTTCAAAATGCTCACGCATGAAGATACCAGGAAGTGCCTAGGGAGCATTGGCAACGTCAATATATGGTTAAACTTCAATTATGCTGAACTGCGTGAAAATATGCGTCAAGCGAAGGATGAAGATTATAAGAATATTCTACAAGATGTTAGAATCGGAAAAGTGACCGAGCATGGGAAAGAAGCTTTACATGCACGATTACTGTCAAATTTGTATCCAGAAGAAGACGTTGTGCCTGAGAATATTTTTCAGAAAATTACTGAGAAGAAATCTGGAATATGTTTGATGCCAACTCTTGCAGAATGTGCCATCTTCAACAATAAAATGTTGAATTTAGAAAACCAAGAGATTGTGAAACTGGAAGCTATTGACAGAATAGAGCATATGGGAGCAACAATTATTTTGTCTGAGAATTTGAAATCAAAATTGGATTCATTAGAGAAGACTATATCTAAAACTGCTGGTTTTGAAAAGACTCTGAATGTGTGCTCAAATTGCCGTATAATTTTAAGAAGGAATTTACATGTTGAAAGAGGTCTGGTAAATGGATCAATGGGTAATGTTGTTGATTTTGAGAAATACAGAAATAGAGATGAAATTGAATTTTTAAAAATTAAATATGATGGCATTGAGGAAGTACAGCTAATTGGTCGTTGCTCTGCTAGATTTTTGCTTGTAAAAGACTTATATGTTCGCCGTAAGCAGTTTCCTGTTTGCTTGGCATATGCGGTGACAATCCATAAATCGCAAGGTTTAAGTGTAGACAGTGCATTGGTGAATATTGGCAGTTCTGTGTTCAATGAGGGTATGGCATATGTGGGATTGTCATGAGTCAGAACTTTATCGGGATTGTACTTGATTGAGTGTGATGTCACAAACATTTGTGCGGATCTAGATTGTGTTAAGGAATACAATAGGTTAAGAAGAGAGTATGCGCCACATTTGCCTCAATATCCTTTGTTTGAGAAACGTGTGGTAGGCCGGAAACGAAGAAATGTGACCAATAGTAGGGAGGTTGTAGCAAAAAGACGAAAAGTCGATGAACCCAAAATTATAAGCAGAAAAAAAATGGATTCTGTTGAAGATGCTGTTGGTTTTCAATTTGAAAATAGTTCTGGTGTCAACTGCTATGCTAATGTAGTGGTTAATGTTGTCTTTTCTCTAGAAACTTTAAAAGAAGAGATTGTGGTCAATTCGGATCAAAGATTTTGCAGTTTGTTGAATTCTGTGTTAGAGAAATGTAGCACTGATAGAATAAAAATAGAAAGTGTGTCTGAAATTCGAAATCTGTTAGACAAATGTTCAGGTCAAACGCAATTCTCTGAAAATATTTAGCAAGATTGTCAGGAGTTTTTAATGTATATGCTTGATGTATTGCAAGATGAAGGTGTAGATGTAGATCATCTGTTTGGCCTTTCTTATCAATGGCAGCATGACTGCGAGAACTGTAGGGTATCAAGTACTACTAGTGTAGACTCAGAAAGATTTATATATTTAACTTTGCCAGACAGTAAATCAGTGTCCTTTAATAAGCTATTAAAAGCAGCTGATCACAACATGGAGTGTAGCCAATGTAAGTCTGCAATGTTGTCCACATTATTTATACGAACATATGGCCAGTATGTCATTTTAATGTTCCAACGATGTAGGCCTGATGGAACAAAATTGACAACTTTAATTAAAAATGTTGTGGCTTCGCAGTTGTCAATATCAGGAAGGACTTTTGTAACTGCAGCAATTATATATCATGACGGTCCTTCAACAACATCAGGACATTACACAGCTTATTTGAAGTCTAGAAACGGCTGGTCATTCTGCAATGATTCTGTTTTAACTTTAAAAAAAAAATTGCCTTTTGACTTTAAAAATTCTTACCTGGTGTTTTTACAACCAAAATATTAGGGAAAGAATCTCGGGATTTGCTCTGAGGAATTTCAAGAGGTTCTAATGGCTCCTACACTATTTGGCCTTGAGGATAAGTGTAGTACAGAGTAAAAAGTTATTTTTGAGTTTTAAGTAGTTCCTGAAAAAAAAGAAGGTTTTCTTACAGAAAGTGGTGGGCACGGATTAGTTCAAGGACAACAGAGTATTTCCCAAAGCAAACGGTGTTCTTACCATAACACTTGACGTCATGGAAAAATAACTGCACTTTGAATGAGTTCAGAAAAACTGTTTCTTTTAATAAGCTAATTCAAGCAGTCAATCAAAACATGGAGTAGAGGTAATGTAAGTCTGCAATGCTGTCCACATTTTTTGAACAAACTTTTGGTTATAATGTCATTTTAAAATTAAGCATGGGCGCAAAATCCGTTCCGCTCGCGGATTTTTCGGATTTTCGGTAAATCCGCAATCCGCGAACTCTCGCGGATGTGGCGAAAATACGCAAATCCGCGCGCGGCGGATTTTTTGCTTGTGTTCGCACTGCTCGCGAGCCACGGCGCGGGCGGCAACAATCTTGCACTCGCGAAATTACAAAAATTACAATTGGGGAGGGGTGAAGGAAGTGACCCAGTCTCCAACTTCCTCTTCCTGTCCAGCAAGCTCCTCCCATTGCTTAGTCCATTTCCTGGCCACTTTGAATTCGATCTTGACTGGGAAGGATTACTTTTTGTGGATGCTGCTGGAGATTTGGCTTTGAGGCCTTTTGGATTACTTTTTGATTAGAAATTTGATTTACAAGTAAGTTGATAAGTTGATGTTGTTTGTTTGTGGTGATTTTTGTGTGTGTTTTTCGACTTTTTGGGGTGGGTTTGGGGGCTGGCTATGTGTGGGAGGCCATTTTGAGGCATGGTCCTGCAGGTCCTGGCCATGTGGATGGGGTCAATCGGCCATTTTGAAGTCAGGCAGTGTGTTTTGTGCCCTATGCCCACCCAGTCTGCTCTGATTGCTTTCATTATGCCCAGGGGGCCTCGAACTCCCGCGGATTACCCGAAAATCGGATTTTTAAAAAATGTTTTGCCTGTGTTCGCACTGCTCGCGTTCCGCGCAGCAACAATCTCGCACTCGCGAAATTGTAAAAATTACAATTCTGCACATGAATTGAAAACTACCAGGCTTAGTTATGGGTGCATGCATGATGCAACTGTTTTCTTTAATTTTAACATTATTCTGGCCAGGACATGGATGGCATTGGATTGTTGTGATTTTTGTGTGTTTTACGACTTTTTGGGGTGGTGTTGGGGGCTTGCTATGTGGGTGGGGGCCAGTTTATTGCCTGGTCCCGTGTGGGTGGGGGTCTAGGGGCCATTTTTAAGCCAGTTTGTGTGCTTTGTGCCATAGGCCTGCACCCAGTGTGCTGTGATTTTATCATGCCCAGGGGGCCCAGAATCCGTCTGTTCGCGGATTTTGCTGGTTATTCGCCACGTTCGCGTCCTGAAGCAACAATCTCGCACTTGCGAAATTGCAAAAATTGCAATTTCGCACCAGAAAACCACCAGCAGGCAGCATAAACCTTCTGAAACTTGATGGATGGCATTGGATTGTGGTGATTTGATTGGTGTTGTGTTTTTTTACTTTTTGGAGTAGGGGTTGGGGACTGGCTATGTTGGTGGGGGCCATTTTGAGGCATGGTCCTGGCCATGTGGATGGGGGTCAAGCGGCCATTTTGAAGGCAGGCAGTGAGCTTTGTGCCATAGGCCTGCACCCATTTTGCCTTGCTTTCACCCATTGTGCCCAGGGGGAGTCAGTGGTACATGAAACTATAACCCTCTGTGTGTGTGCTATCTTGGATCAATGTTAAATTCCTGTTTCCCAAAAATTTAGCAATTCCTAATTTTGAAATTTCCATATTGTGTGGTGTGCACGTGTGTATTCATAAATGCCTACTTGCAAACTATTTATTGAAGCGCTACATATGCAACATATATTTACTGATGTTCCTCTGTCTTCGTTTGCTTTTAGGTGCACAAAGTCAATAACTCCGCATCATCGTTGAGCATCAGTGCCAGGAAGAAGTCCTGCTGCAGCCTGCTGTTCCGACATCTGAAGAAGATGGCTCCAAAAAGAGGTGCCCGTAGCTCCTCTTGCAAGAAACATGTCTCTACTAAGGAGAAGAAGAAGCAAGTGGCACCACTTACCAAGGAGACTGGTGGCTCGACCACTAAGTTTTTGTGGAAAAAACAAAAGTCCACCATGAGTGCTGCACAGGTAGCCTGTTTAGTGGTTGAATCACCAACGACCAGTGATGTTGGCTCATCGCAAGAAAGTAGCAGCACACCATCAACACAGGTTGTAACTCATCTCACAAGTACTATTCAACAACCAAAGCCGCAACAACAACTGCATGGGCTACTAGTACAAGCACAAGTACATGCGCAAGGAGCTATCCGAGAAGGAGCTGTCCGAGAAGGAGCTGTCCGAGAAGGAGCTGTCCGAGAAGGAGCTGTCCGAGAAGGAGAAGGTCGAGAAGGAGCTGGTCGAGAAGGAGAAGGTCGAGAAGGAGCTGGTCGAGAAGGAGAAGGTCGAGAAGGTCGAGAAGGAGAAGGTCGAGAAAGAGAAGACCGAGAAGGAGAAGGCCGAGAAGGAGAAGGCCGAGAAGGAGAAGGCCGAGAAGGAGAAGGCCGAGAAGGAGAGGTCCATGGAGAGTTGCAAGTAGAGGTCAGTGAAGAGGCCCATGTAGCGGCGCATGGAGCGGTGCAAGTGCCCACAATGGTTCTTCTTCCAGGAGTAGGGGCACAGGAGGAAATTGACTTTGGAGCCGGGGTATCATGTCAGGAAGACGAATGCACTCCTCCTGATGATTAATTTTCTCCCAGCTCCCCAGCAAGGAAAAGATCAAAGAGTGTGTGTAGAAGTTCCTCTTCAAGCCCCGCTCCATCAGATGATCTGGATCTAGATTGGCAACCATCTCCGACGTCTGAGAGGGAGGCACACCACTTGCTGTGAAAGGTATCAAAAGTTAAAAGGAAGGGCCCCGGAAAGCTCATACTTATGGATCCGAACGCCGGACTTGATGAAGTGGTTCATTCTGATGTTGATGAACAGGATGACAGCAATGACCTAGTCATCACACACGTCATTCCAGCCACACCGGCAATGCAGCAGACAGACATTTATACCCTATCCCGATGTCATGCTGAGCGTGACCCTGGCGACGTGGCACTGGTAGCACCACCAACGCAGTCAAGTAGTACAACAAGTTCAACAAAACCTACAGCTCCCATATTTTCTCCCCAGAGGGGGACTCCATCCAGCTCGACTCCCTCAAGTAGGGTTGCTGCAATAATTGCACAACCCAGTAGATGTCTGCAAGGCTCATCCACCCCTGCTTCATCTGGCATTGGCAGTATCATCTCGTGCGGCAAAACCAGAAGTTTCCAGTCCCCAGTTTGGAACTTTTTTAGTGTCCATGAAAAATATGATAACATAGCCGTTTGTTGCATTTGTAAGACTAGAGTTAGCCGTGGTAAGACTGGTACCAACTATGGAACCGGAGGCCAGATAGGTCATCTTCAAAGAAGGCACGCTGTCGTATGGTTTGCGCACCTAGCAAACATCAAGGGAAAGCAATCCCAAAGGGCAAGTGGCCAAAATATACCCATACTAGGTGTTTCATCTGAAGATGACGGGGAGGTAGAAGAAGCGTCAGACATTTGTCCGGTTGCACCCAGTACCCCTGGCAGCACCACACCCTCCGGAACACATAGGAGGCACACTGAGAGTCTGGGAGACACACCAATGCGGAAAATGTCAACACTGAGCACAAGTGGGTCGAAGAAGGCATCAGCATCATCCAGTAAATTTGTCCAGCGCACCATTTCAGCCATGTTCTCCTCAGATGCGCAATTTCAACGCAACCACCCAATTGTACGCCTGTATAACACTAAGCTGGCTAAATTGCTAGCGGTGGACCTTCTACCTTTTTCGTTTGTCGAAGGTGTGGGTTTTCTTGAACTCGTGGCAACACTGGCCCCTAAATGGAAGGTTCCTAGCCAGTTCTATTTTGCCAGGGTTGCTGTTCCAGCACTACATAAAGAGGTGCTTGAGTTGGTTGGGGCAGCTTTGCAGAAGAGTGCTGTTCACACTATACACCTGACAACAGACATGTGGACCAGTTGCCAAGCCCTTGATTACATGTGCATCACTGCACACTGGGTCTCTTTTTCAGGGGTTGCAAAACAGATAAATGCAGGTGGTGACTTGGCCGAGATTTTTAAGGGTGCTCGTAAACATGCAACATTAGCCATGTTTGGCATAGAGAAAAGTCATACTGCAGCCAACATTTTGGATGACTTTAACAAAAAGGTCTCGCAATGGCTGCCCCCAAGAAATTGCAAGGTTGGTTATGTTTCTACTGATAATGGCAGCAATGTAGTTAAGGCCATGGAGAACGGTTACTATTTCAGAGTGCCGTGTTTGGCGCATTGTATGAACCTTGTCGTGCAAAAGTTCTTGAAAAAGAACTTGCAGTCGACCAAATACTGACCATCTGCAGAAGAATATGCACACATTTCAACCATTCTTTTAAGATCCGGAAGGAGCTGAGGCGCCAGCAAAATGTACGTAGAATGCCAGTGAAAGCACTTATCCAGGAGGTGGCAACACGTTGGAACTCAACCTTCTACATGCTTGAGCGTCTGCATGAGCTGTTTCCAGTAGTCAATGAGTATTTCTACAACCTGGGTGGTGATACGACAGAAATGATGCTAGCGGTGGAGCAATGGCAGCTAGTTAAAAGCCTGACAGACATGCTTTGTCCTTTTGAGGTCTTCACGCGTGACGTCAGCAGGGCGGACTGTTCTTTGAGCAAAGCTATCCCATTGTTGCTGAAGCTCGAGCACCAAGTCAAGGTGGTGTCTTCAGAATTAAAAGATGCTGGAAAGAATGAAGCATATGAGTTGGCGCAGAGATTATTACAACGCCTAGTTAGCAATAAACGGCTTGTAAATATCAAGAAACAACAGCACTACATTTGTGCTACTATTCTGGATCCACATTACAAAAAGCCATTGTTTGGCAAAGTAATAATTCCTTTTGAGACATCAGATGTTACAGAGTACAAAGGTTGGCTAGCTCAGTCAGCCATTCGTTTTGAAAGAGAGCGGAAGGAAACTGTAGGAGAAGACAGTACTACTAGTGAATCAGCAGGCCATCAGGCGTCCCAAAAAAACACTTCTGCATCTGTGCCTGTGGCAGAAGTGAGTGACTTTTCCTCTGAGCCGTTAACCACACCAGCAACCGTATCATCTGCACCAGGCCCAGGCGATATGTCTGAAGCGGATTGGCTAAGTGAGCTAGGGTTTCCTTGTCCCAGAAAGGACACAGAAGTGCAAAGTACAGGAATCCGGGAGGACATTCTTTCAATGGTGCAGGCCTATCTGGATGACTCAACAGCGGTCAATATTACTGAGGACCCATTGGCGTATTGGCATGGGAAAAGAAACATATGGCGAGAGCTCACCAACCTGGCTATCAATTACTTGTCTTGCCCACTCGCAAGCGTGTCTTCAGAACGTGTTTTTAGTTCTGCTGGTGGCATTGTGACTTGCAAAAGGTCCCGCCTCTTGCCCGCAAATGTGGAGCGGCTCACCATGATAAAGATGAACCAGCACTTCATACCACCAGATTACAAAGTACGAGAATGCACGCAGGAAGAAGAGGACACCGACCTACCTGAGAAAAGTTCTCCTCAGTTACCAGAAGTACTACCGACTCAATTTGCAGAGTTTGAGGACGAGCTCTGCTTCCCTGACAGCGAGTTCTGAAAATGAGTCAATGATTCATTAACTTTAACATTAGTCCTTATTCACTTTTATTCCTGTGTGTCTGTCTTTCTTTTTTTAGCAAGTGCTTCATCACATTCACAACAAAACTGTAATCAACCAATCAAACAACAAGCCCATCAGCAGAACTGTCTTGATTTTGATGCAGCAGCATTCCTCAGGTTCACAACAGTTAGTTGACAAGAACTCAGTCCTGGTCGTCTATCCTCCTCCTCCAGACTCACCCTATCCATTTCCCGTAATGCTGATGCCTGGAATCTGCACAATGAAGAAACTTACGTTGACGAGTCCCCTAAAGAGGGACTGTCTGGAAGTAGTGAGTCCTCATTTAAATACATTTTGCTAAGTGTGACTTTTTTGCGTTTGGGTTTACGGGTCTTGGCTGGGCCATTGCTGGCAAGGTCTATTAAGGGATGAAATTGGTTAGGCATTTACTTTGGAAAACATTTGGCCTATTACACGTGAACGTTTAGGCGTTATTATTGCTCGCTTGCCTGTCTTAGGGGTGCTGTCTGTGGGGCTTCTAGGATTTTGGGGTCTGTGAGCACCGCTGCCATATTTCTAATGTTGATTGCTTTTGTTTTGCAGAAAATCCACGCCGGGAAACTCCAGTTGGGGCCCTGCTGCAGAACGCTTTAGGACACTGTGAATTCCAAGTGGAGCCAGCCCTCAAACACAAATTACAGGTAAGATAAGCGTTTGGATGGGAGGTAGTATAATGGAGTATTAGGAGAGGCGAGAGAGTGACAGTGGTACTAGTAGTAAAGTCCTAGGACTCTTCAATTAACAAACTCTGTGACAGGCATTTACTTTGGAAAACATTTGGCCAATTACACGTGAACCAACACGATGACAGTGTTCAGTAAAACGAACTTACTGCAAAACCACCACCCACCAGGCTCAAAAGTAGTAAAAAAAAAGATATGCTCAGATAAAGTTTGAAAAAGTATATTTTTATATCCCTAACAAAATAATCTCCCACAAGACCCTCCCTAACCCCAACAAATAAATAGTCCATCAAAAGTCCCCAAAAAACCCAACTCCCAATTCCCACCCCCCAAAAGTCACTAAAAAAAGGGCAAGGGACACTCTAGGGATGCATGGTGTTGTTAACTTTGGCCTCCAGGGCATCATGCCTTAGGGCCAGGGCATCGTATTGCTCCCGGAGGGTGGCGTGATCTAAACGGAGGCCCTCCACCAAATTTTGGTACTCTTTCCATTTCCGGACCTCCGCCTCCAGGTCGGACACTCTGCGGATTGCTCGGCGCAAGCGAGCCTTTACAGTACTGTGAGGTGCAGCCTTTGCTGCTCGGCGGTGGCGTCTGCCAGCACGGCTCCGTTTGGCTGGAGCACTGCGCTGACCGGCAGAACGTGGGGTCACTGAGGAGGATGCAGATGTTATATTGGAAGTACTGGACTGCGTGTCGTCCCCCTCCAGTTCCACCAGCCGCCGATATTGGGCAACAGTTGCATCCAGCCTCCGTTGCCGAGCCAGTACAGCCAGCATACTCCTTGTTGGTTTTGTTTTAGTATGACCAACTATATGAAGAAAGAAAGACATAATCTGTAACCAATGCTCTTTAAGAATATGATTAACACAAAATGATTCAGCAGGAAGTTTTGTCACAGTACAACTAGCAACTAGCCAGCGCAGTAAGAAACTATTCAGGCCAATATCATGGGCGTCCGCAGGGATGGGCAAGAGAGGGCGCGATTGCCTCCCCCTGGATCGCAGGTCCATCCAGTGCTGGCCCAGTGACAAATTACAATATGGTAATTACAGCAGGCTGGGACCGACAGACAGATAGAGGCAGAGACAGAGAGAGAGGAAGACAGAAGGAGAGAGAGAGAGAGGGAGGGAGCCAGAGGGTGACAGAGGGAGGATGAGGGAGGGAGACAGAGAGTGAGGGAGGGGGAGAGAGAAAGAAAGATGTGTGTAATGTGTATGCCAGGTCTGGTGGCTCAGAGGACGAAGGCATCCGCTGCAGGGGCATGATTTAAATTTCATGGTCATCTTTTTTTTGTTGCTCTAGATACACCCCCCTCCCCCACCGACCCTGCCCCCTTCGGTGCGGCCCTTGGCCACAAACCACACTATCAATCATGTCAGGAGTAGGACTCAGGAGATGGTGATGATGTTGCACCCCCCCCTGGAAACATTTCATAGTATGTTCGTAGTTCATCCAGTGACCGTCTGCTCTCTGTAGATACACATCATATGCTATCTAAGAGTCAGATAGTACCATGATCCAGCTTACCTGTACCCGCCACCACCACTGTCTCCTTCCTCACAGTCTGTACTTCTTGGTCCGACTCCTCTTGCGCCGCCTCCTCCCCAGAGTGGTCCTCGGACTCGGAGTCGATCACTATTACCACATCCGAGCTGGCCCCGCCACCAGATGTTCCACCTACAAAGTAGATTTAAGAATGTTAGATTACACCACTCACTAGTAGTTGGTCTAAGTATGAATGAAGAATGTGAAAACAACAGAAAAAGTAATTGACTGTCTACTCTAGTCTAAAGTAAAAATGTCCCTCCTTCCAGGGAAGGCTGTTGTCTTGCTGCATTTTTTTTGACATAATTGATGGATGCTTGCTTAATTTTAACACACACCATTTTTCTCTGAACAGACAGAAACTGGACTTCTAAGGACAAGAGCAACATCAACTTCAAACCAGGTGAAAGCTCGGCTCGACCACAAGAAATGTGTTCCATTACTCATCAACTCAGCACCAAGCACTTTTCCATTTCCAACTAACTTTATTTTAATATATGTGTTTACTTAAACTTTTAATAAAGCTTTTAAACTTGAATAGACTCTGTGGTTTTTGGTCCTCCAGACTAGAGTGACTGAGCGAAAGGTTTTGCAATTTTTGCAAGGAGGAGTCCGTGCCGCTGACACTACCAGGTTTATACGGTGTGCCAAACACGCCACTCTGAAATATTATTGCTCTGGTCTTTGGTGTCCATAGTTCGGTTTGTGGAGAATTGTCCCTGCAACAGTAGTATTATTGATTTTGCTCCTATCTAAACACTATTTCGAAAAAATTAAATTAGGAACGCTTGGACAACAATAGGTCCTCTATATTTAAATGAAAACTTACTGGGGCCAGCAAAGGAGCACTCGCCGCCCTGGCCTGCATCCTCCTCCTTTGGAGCCACTGCATCCGCTTTTTCTGTCCGCTTGCCCCTGGGCGGACCTGACGTACAACATGAAAGAATGAACAGAAAACATTGATGATTGCTGCTTGTCAATGTCCTTGTCAACCAAATCAAACATTTAGAAAGAACAAGAACCAACTATTTCAGTCAAAAAGAGGGCTACAAAGGAAGGACTGCACCTGAGCCTCTACTCTAGGGGCAGATTTACAAGCCCCTTGCAGCTCTTTTGCTCCGTTCTTGCGTCACTTTTGTGATGCAGCGCCACAACAAGAGAGGCGCCATGGTGTGGCGTATATTAACAACGTGACGCATATGGGAGATGCATCCCATTCTAAAGCCCTGCGCCATAAGGGAGCGTTCCAGCGCAAGGGAGGGCGTTCCTGCGCAGGAACGCATGCTAAAAGTGGCTATGGGGAATATATAAAATTTCAATCAGTCATTTAGGACAATGATGCGTCACTGAAACCCTGCGCCTGCATGAAGCAGACTTACGGCTTGACGCAGCATTGCTGGAGCTGCGCCATCGTTGCAACGCAACTCCATCAATGAGCCGCCTTTACGGCACCGATGCGTAACGCTTCGGTGACGTTTTGGGACCATGGTGTGCCGCATTGTAAATACGGCGCACCATGGGTGGTGCTGGCGTGCCGCACACTTTGCAGGGATGCGCAGGTAATTGCTAATCTGACACTTAGGGGCTTACTTACGAGTTCTGAGCTGGACACCTCCAGATGTGCACCAGAACAAATGCGTAACGCAAAACTAACCTTGCGTCACGGCAGATGCGCCGCAATTACAATGCGGCAAACCCTGGCGCAAGGGTAGGCAGATGCGTGACGCATCTCGTGACGAAAGAGCGGCGCATCTCTAGAGTCGCGTCGCGGGCACGATGCAACTATAGCAATGCTCAGGGCTGCCCAATACTCAACATACCGCATCAGTCCTTACGCCTGCTTCAAGCAAGCAGGCATAAAGAATTGACGTAGCAGCGTCGCGGAAGTGCCTGCGTTAAATCTTGTAGATTTCACGCAGGCACTTTTGCGAGGCGCACAGCTGCCTGACCGCCACCCCCCACCCCCCACCCCCCCCTTGCGTGGGAACGCACCCTTTGTGTCTAGCATTACGCAGTTCTGTAAAGTACACTCATACATTACTCAGCCCAATTAAATGAACACAAAATAGAAAACAAATAAGCAGTGGCACCACCACAGAGAAGGAGAACAGTGCACCTGAAATGCACAGAAGATTTTGAAATATTAATTTACCTCTCCTATGATATCAATGTAATCAGCAGCATTATTGCTCTTTGTAAAAAAGTTAAAGCAAACATTTGCAATATAACACAGTCACACAGAGCAGGAGAAAAAACAGAGTAGTGAGTGATGAAAAAATTGCTACTACTACTCACCAAGCCCGGGGACCTCCACTCCCAGCAGGTCTAGCAGGTCGTGCTCCCGGTCCAGGATATCGGTCCAGCGGTGGGTCACTTGATTGTAGGTGCGCTGGACCCCCGTGATGTCAAAAAGGGCCCGGCACACCTGCCCCCACCGCTTCCGTCGCTCCTGGCTGTTGGTATAACCAGCAGCGATCCTGCCGCCTGCCGCGATGGTCCTGGGGAGACGGCGCTGCACATAAAAAACGAGTGAGCCCACCTCTTCAGGGCTGAAGATCTCCCTGGGCACCACCATTTCCGCCCTCAAACGGCCACACGGGAGCCGGGCACGGGCTGCGGTGCCCGTCTTGGGCAGCTTGACAGCTGTCTTCACCATGTTCTGGGCAGGTGAAAAAGACAAAATGAAAAAGAATAAGAGTAGGGAAGAAGGAAATAAAAGTTTAAAAAAGTAGTTGAAAAGTAAACAAAAGTAGCCTAAAACACAAAAATATAGATCTAGAAAACTAGAGGGATAGAAAAAAAGTTAAATAGATCAAAAAAATATTAAAACAAGCAAAGGATGGCAGAGATATACAGAGGATAGAAACACCATGCCCAGACACATAGGAATGAATGAAAAACAAGATGGCGGCCCGAACACGTGCGTGTAAGTAAGTTTGCATGCGATTTCTCTCGCGAACTCGTGCGAACTTGCATTCGCAAGGCGCTCATTGCGCGAGATTACACATAGCGGGCGGAAACGGAAATACGTCACGCAAACAAAATGGCGGCGCCCATACTCAACCTTGGGGTAACTCGCACGAGTTCGCGGCTTCCACGGTCGATTTCGCACGACGCCGCGCCTCGCGAATAGGGCGAAATTACCGAAAAACGAGTTTTGCAAAAGCAAAACCAACGAGCAGGTGCAAAAGTTCGAGCTCATCATTTGTAACCATTTCCCTGTAGTGCTTCCTGAAGGGGCCCTCCAGAATCCGGTTGCCTACTTGCAACTATTGTGTGACCCTGCTCTGACAGACACAGAATAGTTACAAGTATGCCATTGCATCCTGTTATTGCAACAAAAAGGAAAGGGAGCAGACAAGCAGGTGCCAGTCTTCATTAATGTCAGTTGGGGCAGGGCAGGTGTTGTTGTTTGCAAAACTTAAAGCACTTAGCAGGTGTGCTTGGCTTTGCCACAATAATGTACACTCACTGGTCAATCAGAGGGTGCTGTGATGACACCGAGGGTGGCATGGGTGTGCCAGCCAGAGGGTGGCATGGGTGAACCAGAGTGCCAGTGTTGACAGAGGATGGCAGTGCTTTGCTTTGCCCCAATAATGTACACTGGTGAACCAGAGGGTGCTGTGATGACACAGAGGGTGACATGGGTGAGCCAGAGGGTGGCATGGGTGACCAAAGAGAGTGCCAGTGGTGACAGAGGGTGGCAGTGATGAAGAAAGCCTTGCAAACAGGCTGGGCACGTAGAAACAACAAGTTCGCAAAACTGGCGACCCGACAAGTAAGTTCGCAATTTGCGAAATTGTACAAAACCCTCGCGAACTTGCAGAAACCCGTGCGAACACCCACCCCCCAAAAAAATACGCAAATCCGCGAGAATTCGCGGATTTTGCATATTGTCGCAATACGCAAATACGCAAATACGCAAATACGCAAATTTGCGGATTGCGAATCCGCAAAATCCGCCCATGCTTATTTAAAATTCCAACTATATAAACCTGATGAAAGTAAGTTTTCAACTTTAATTACAAATGTTGTGGCTACACAGTTGTTGATTTTAGGAAGAACATTTCTAACTGCAGCTATTATATGACATGATGGTCCTTTGACTACATCCGCTTATTACACAGCTTATTGAAAATGTAAAAAAGCTGATGTTTCGGAAATGATTCACATTTGATTATGAAACAATGTTGCCTTTTGACTTAAAAATATTCTTACTTTCTGTTTTCAGAAGAAAGAATTTAGGGTAGGTAACTGGCCTATAATGATTCTAGGAGTTGATATAATTTTATGTACTGTTTTAAATTGCTTTGTGATTAAAAGTGATGTAGAGAATTAAATAATTGTAGTAGTCATAGAGGTAGTGTAAGTGTGCCTCATAGTAAGCAGTATCAGTGTCATAGGAAATGTGGAACATGAGTGAGCAAGAAGGGTGAGATATTACTAGTACAGGATTGTGAAAGTGATCTTGAACGTTTTCTTTCTGAAAGTTGCGGAAAAAGAAAATGACGGGATTTGCTTAGAAGAATTCCAAGAGTTATAAATGGCTCTTACACGATTTGGCCTTGAGGAGAAGTGCGGTAGAGAGCGAGTAGTCATTTATTGTATGTAACATATTTGTCAAAACGATGGAGCTTTTCTTTCAGAAAGTGGTGGGCTGAAAATAATAACAGCACAACAGAGTATAAGCTGTTCATAGGACATCCTTCGACGTCATGGAAAGTAAGTTACTTTTGAGGAGTTCTGATTTCTGATTGGTTATGTTATATGGGTTTTTTAAACACAATCATTTTGATTGTGTTTATTTTTCCCTGCTGTTATATGACGAATACCTTCAAGTCACTGTGTTTAGTGAAATTTGATATATTCTGAGAACAGCAAAAATAAACCATTTAACATGTATTATTAATTCTGTACTTTTTGTATTTATGATATAAATTTAGAACTGTGTAGGAGGCATGGAGAAACTGAGGCTTCTGTAAGTGTCAAGGGAGGTGAGTAATGTACATTGCTCTGTTGCATACAGTCCTCACCTTCTGCGTACTCTTGGATATGCTAGACTACATCTGTACAATGAGATACCTAAGCTGAGGAAATACAGGTGATGTGATTGGTAAATGAGCAAAAATATTTGCACGTTTTTCAATTATATCACCTGTGTTTCCTAACATTACGAATCACATTGTGCAGATGAGGTGTAGGCCTGTCCAGGGAGACAGAGGAGGTCTGGCCTTTGTTCAAGAGTGCAGTGGACATGACTCACTTCGTTGGTAGGCCAGCACATGTATTATCTCCTCTGTACTCTTCAACAAGCCTAAATTTAATCTGTAACTCTGAGTAGGCCTCACCTCAAACAAATCTCTGGATAGGCCACACCTTATCGGCATCCTGAAACAATCATTTAAAATGTTAGGGGCAGTTTTATGATGGCCGTGCGCCTCTTTTGCGCCGCCGTTGCGTCACTTTTGTGACGCAGCAGCAATGCAAAAGATGCACCATGTTGCAAGATAGGCCTCACTTCATCTGCAACAAGATACTGTCAGTTTAAAATGTATATATTTAGGACTGTGTAGGGGGCATGGAGAAGCAGAGTCTTCCGTAAGTGTCAAAGTTGTTGCATACAGTGCTCACCTTCTGCGTAGTCTTTCATATGCTAGACTACATCTGCACAATGAGATACATAAGCAAAGGAAACACAAGTGATATGATTGTGGAATGAGCAAAAAAAATTGAACGTTTTTCAATTACATTACCTGTGTTTCCTAACATTATGAATCACATTGTGTAGATGCCTCACTCAGTCTGTATCTGACACACTTTCCTTCAGTTCCTCTGTCTCCTCTCTCCCTCACTCTCTTTTCCTTATTCACCCTTTCCTTATATAGTTTACCTTACTCACTTTCTTTTAGTAGCTTACACAACTTCAATTTAGTTTTCTCTTCTATCCTTCTTTTCTGTCACTGAAAGTATCTTCTTTTTTTTCTCTTAGTAATTTACTCTATTTCAATTTCTTTTTGTCTCTGACTGTCTATCACCGTTTCTTTCTCTTTTTTCTGCATGTTTATCTCTAACTTTATTTCTTTGTAAAATTGGATGATTGTCAATCTTTTCCCTTGTCTTTTCTAATTTTTGAATACATGTTTTAATATTTTTCAAATTTTTGTTCTTTCTTTCACAGATTGAAAGTATAAAAATAACAAGTGACTAAGTTAACGACAATTATAAGGTAAATGTTTTGTACTCTTTTCGTTACATTTCTATCACATTTAACTTCTATTAGTTCCACTGCTTCATTTCTTTAACCCTCAGTTTCCTGCCTTTGCTACTTCCCTCATTCCTTTCTCTATTACTTACTTACTCTACTCCTTCCACTCCTTTTCTCAGTCCCTCTGTTCTCATAGTTCCTCACTCCTGTTCACTCACTCCGTCTCTATTACTCTCACTGTCTCTGACTGATCACTCTTTCACTACTTGTTCATTATGCTTTCTCCCTGTAGTTCAAGCACACTAAGGGGCATATTATCAACACAGGCGATAAAATTATTGCTGCTTTTATCGGCAGAAAACTGCCGCAAAAGCGGCTTTAGCGGCAGTTTTCTGCCGATAAAAGCAGCGATCATTTTATCGCCTGTGTTGATAATATGCCCCTATGTTATTTACATCTCTTTGCTGTTTCAATCATTCCTTTTCTGTCACTTCTTCTTTTCTGCTTTCTGTTTTTTCTCTCTGTTATTCCACATGTTTTAACCTTAGTCACTATCATACCTCTTGTTTTATTCCTATTTACTTTTGCTCACTGTTTTCTTAACACTTTCCCTCAGGATTGTTCTTTTAGTCCGGTTCTATCCCTACCTCTCATTCCACATCCTTTACTATTTTTCTTCTTATTTTGAACATTCACTCACATTCTCTAAGAAACTCTTGTTTATTATTCTTTTACTCTCCTTTTTTTCTTTCACTTCCTTATCTATTTTGTTTTTCACAATTATACCCTCTTCCATCTTTTCTTCGGTAAATAGATCTATTAAACAGTATCTCTGTGTTACTCCCTCTAGCTGTCTTTCTTTTAACATTACTCTCTGTTTCTTTCCCTTATACTTACTCTTCTTTTTTTTTAAAAAAATTTTTGGGTTCGCTTCCGGTTCGCATACCGGCGCGCGAACCGGGAAGTGAATCAAAAGAAATAGAGGTTGCCAGAGTGCTAAACATTCTAGCAATTTTTTATAAAGGGGAGGTAGTTCTGAAAATAACTTTTTTTTTTTACTATTTTTGTTTTATATTTTTTTATTATTTTTCTGAACATTTTTTTACTTTTTTTTATTTTTTGAACGATTTTATATTTTTTTTGTTTTTTTGGGGGGGGGAGAAACGAAAATGATTCATTATAAAGGGCTCAACAGGAGCAACAAAAAAAAAGATAATTTATTTTCTGGGGAGTTTGGGACAATTATGATTGTCGATAGCTCTGTTTATTAAAGTGATGCTACTTTCCCTGTAGCAAATCAATTGGCCGCAATAAACACACACTTGTTTTACACTCCCAAACTTCATCTGTATATTTGGGACCGTCTCCCTCGCCTCTGGTCCCGTCACTGCCTCTACATTTGATGTTCTGGCCACTGGAGGGGGGTTATCCTGCAGGTCACGTACCTGCGCAGCACTATAATTAATAGGGTGCCACCTCTGCATATGGCGATGCATGGTATAATTGCCATAGCTATATTTCTTATCTGTCCCTCTGGACAGATCTTTTTTGCAGATAAGGCAAGTAACATAGCGGGCATTTACTTTCTTTTGGCCCTGGGGAAATGAATAAAATTGCCATATGAAATCTTCCTTTACATGGGAAATTCTTGGCTCCTCAGGCAAAAACTGCCTCTCCCCTTGCGTCTCTTCCTCTTCTTCCTCTTCTTCCTCCTCTTGCTGAATGATAATCTGAGGAGGTGGTCCTCTCTTCCTAGGCGGTGGTGGTGGTGGTGGGGGTGCACCAGCTGCAGCTACAAGACTTGCCATTTCTAAGTAATCAAAAAAGGTCTTCCTCTCACAAAGTTGAAAGTCAGAGTGAGGAAACAAGGAGGGGTTTTCATCATTTGGGAAAAAAAATAGTTCTAAACCAATGAAAAGTGTTATTTTTAGGTCACATGACCTAGCCTTACATCATTAGGAAACCAAAAGTGAAATGAACCAATGAAAAGTTTTGATAACAAGTTACATGACCTGTTACACTTACGTTACGCGCTGCGCGCAGCGCCCCGGATCACTTCCGGGGCGCTGCGCTTCGCACCTCGGTTCGCGCTCCGGAGCACTTCCGGGTGCACTAACGCGGCGCGTCATAAGACGCATTACGCGAGAACGCCATACGTCGCGATTACGCGACGCGTCACGATGTTGTTTTCTAACGCGGCAGTTGCGCTAACGGAACGTTTACCGGTTCGCGGACCGGGTCGCGGCACCAAATTGAGCTAACGGGAAGCTACCCGGTTCGCGGACCGGGAGCGAAACAAAAAAAAAAAAAAAAAAAATACATAAAAAATTGTATTAAAAACATATAAAATATATTTTTCGAACTAAAGAAGAATACATTTTAAAGCTTTTGATATTTGCTATTAAAAAAACATTGAAATTCACTGAAAAAACCATAGGTTATAGACCATATATAGTTAGGAATTAGCATTTACAAAACCTTATTTTACTCACACAAAACCATTGAAATTCGCATATATAGTTAGTTGCACTAACTATATATCGCGCACCCTCAATCCACTGCTGATCATGTCACATATTACATCATTCATGACATGGTCAGTGACATCACTGATGACATCACTGATGACATCTCAAATGACATCACTGATGACATCTCAAATGACATCACTGATGACATTACTGAGCACATCACTAATGGCATTATTCATGTGATAATATGAAGAACCTCTTCAGACTCTAATATAACCTTAGATACACTCAGTGTAAACAGACACTCACAGACTGTCACTCATCCATGGAGTTACTCACACACCTATTCAGTCATGCAAAGAATCAATCACACCTCCATTTTCTCAACTATACAGTTATACACACCTTACTTATTCAAACATATACTAACACATATTTACTCTCTTATACAATCCCTGATACAAGTTCACAATGATCCATACAGCCACTCACACATTCATTAGCTCTTATGCACAGTTATTTATATATGTCAACTCTCACATGTACTGTGTTTTACATATGTATTTACTTTGACATGTAGCACTGAGATATCCATTCACTCACCAATACACTCATGCACACAGTCAACCGCCCATACAGCTGTTTCCACATGCACTTTTGAACCCATACATCTAGTGAATCAACTGCTCACACATCTATGCACAGAGTCATACACCTCCCAGCCACCCACACACACACTCAGTCTCCCATACAAATACTTGGGCAACCAATCAATAACCCATATAGTTACTCATATAGCTACTGATCAACACATGCAGCATTTTATAGAACAACAGACATAATGATGCACAAATTAAGACACTTTAGTCACTAACCCATGCACTCAGTGAGACACATTTAATCACTCACTCATACAGTCAGTCATGCACCTACTAAATCCTTCATCCAGACACTTATACATCCACTCATTCTTCAATATGTAAGACATATTTTAACTTTACAGAAATACACAGTCAATGGATGTTGTCATCAGTGATGTCATCAGTGATGTCATTTGAGATGTCATCAGTGATGTCATCAGTGATGTCACTGACCATGTCATGAATGATGTAATATGTGACATGATCAGCAGTGGATTGCGGGTGCGCGATATATAGTTAGTGCAACTAACTATATATGCGAATTTCAATGGTTTTGTGTGAGTAAAATAAGGTTTTGTAAATGCTAATTACTAACTATATATGGTCTATAACCTATGGTTTTTTCAGTGAATTTTCAAGGTTTTGTAAATGCTAATTCCTAACTATATATGGTCTATAACCTATGTTTTTTTCAGTGAATATATATATATATATATATAGAGACACACCATCCAGCTTGCACAGAAACTTCCACAGAAGAAGGCACGGATTCAAAGCTGTCAGGATACAACATATTTTATTACCTCAGTTCACCCTCCTCGACCCCAAGCATAAGAGAGACGCGTTTCGGTTTACTGGAAGCCTTTATCAATCTGTTCTTGCTCATCATACCTACTTTTGACATCTACATAACACAAACATGCGTGAGGGGACCTCTAACCTGTACCCTTCATATAAATTGCAGCCTACATTTAGGCCCAGGGACCATTTCCCGATACATAAAATGGTGGCTGCAAGTAAATCTCTCAAGTTGCACCTGCCAGTCAGGTCCTTGCTGGTGGCACATGACTTCCCGGATCCACCATGGGGTGAAATTCAGTCCACTGTTTCGGACTGTATTCTGGTCAAAACCCCTAAGGGAAGGTGCATAGGGAAAAAGTGTTTAGAGACTCCCCCTTTTACTCAGCCCCCACTTTAAGAATTACCCTAAAACTTTCAACACAGCAGCAGAACTGAGTGTCGTACTCATTTTGAAACTTTCGTGAAGATTCATCATATGACGCCAAAGTTATTGGCAAAACAAAAAGTGCTTTTCCAATGGAAACTAGGTCCTAACTAATAACTGCCTTCTGACGACCACCAGTAGGTACTATGAATCAATATCTATCTCTCTCTATATATCTATACATATACATCTAGCTATATCTCTCATTATATATATACATATATATATGTGCGTGTGTGTGTGTGTATATATGTGTATATAAATATGCATATATGTGTGTGTATGTATATATATATATTACCTACTGGCGGTCGCCAGTAGGTATATATAGTTAGGATTTTTTCTCTATGGGTTTTTTGAAAATTCTATGTCTAATAACTTTGGCGTTTGTGGACGGAATCGGCTGAAATTTTCAGGAAAATGGCACATTTTGTTTCTGAGCAGCCCTTGAAAATTTGGGGGGGGTTCGTCCAGTGGGGGCCGAGAAAAAAGGGGGGTCCCAAAACGTGTTTTTAACATTGAGTTTTCCATAGGGCGGTTGGCCTCACTTTTAGCCCGAACGGCTGAATGGATTTGCACGAAACTTGGCAAAATTGTAGGGACTGGTAGCCCGATGTGCCTTTTGTAGGTCTCAATATATGTGCTCCAGTGGATTTTGAGAAATTAACGTTTAAAAAAAGATATATATCTGTAACAGCGGACCGGTTAGCGCTCTGGTTCGCGGACTTTTCGCGCAACGGAGCTTTGTGAAGCGAAGCTGATTGGTTCTCCGGCGTCTGTCAACATTCCAAACAGTCCGTAGCGGCCGCCATCTTGTCTCTCAGTAGGATCGAGAGACAAGAGGAGGTCAAAACAAAGGGGGAAATAACTATAAGGGGGCATAGTAGATCCTCGCTGACCCCCTAGGTTTGATGTGGAGGTTTTAAAAGGGCCCCGCGGGGCAAAAAAAAAAAATAATAATAATAATCGAACGGCTGAATGGATTTGCACGAAACTTGGCAAAATTGTAGGGACTGGTAGCCCGATGTGCCTTTGCTAGGTCTCAATATATGTGCTTCAGTGGATTTTGAGAAATTAACGTTCAAAAAAAGATATATATCTGTAACAGCGCACCGCTTCGCGTACTTTTCGCGTTACGGAGCTTTGCGAAGCGAAGCTGATTGGCTCTCCGGTGTCTGTAAACATTCCAAACAGTACGTAGCGGCCGCCATCTTGTCTCTCGGTAGGATCGAGAGACAAGAGGAGGCCAAAGCGAAGGGGCAAATGACCATAAGGGGGCATAGTAGATCCTCGCTGACCCCCTAGGTTTGATGTGGAGGTTTTAAAAGGGCCCCGCGGGGCAAAAAAAAAAAATAATAATAATAATCGAACGGCTGATGACCATAAGGGGGCATAGTAGATCCTCGCTGACCCCCTAGGTTTGATGTGGAGGTTTTAAAAGGGCCCCGCGGGGCAAAAAAAAAAAATAATAATAATAATCGAACGGCTGAATGGATTTGCACGAAACTTGGTAAAATATTAGGGACTGGTAGCCCGATGTGCCTTTGCTATGTCTCAATATATGTGCTTCAGTGCATTTTGAGAAATTAACGTTCAAAAACAAGATATATATCTGTAACAGCGCTCCGCTTCGCGGAGATAAAATTATATCTGTATTACCTAGCTGTTGCTAACACCAGTTAGCGACGGCTAGTAGGAGATAGCGACCATCTTGGGTCCCACTTTGCATGTGAGTGATATTTATCACTAATGACATGCAAAGTGGGCATGCCAAGATGTTAGCGACTGGAAACAGTCGCTAACATCGCTATCTCCTATTATCAACTTTTGGAAATATTCGAGATAAGCGCGAATATCTCCAAAAAGTAACAGCTGCCCTGAGCAGTTCTTAGCCATGTTATCCAATGGGAGGTGGATAACATGGCTAAGAGCATTAGCTCGGTAATGCATGAATATCGCGGAGTTTTCAGCGATATTAATGCATTGCGCTCGTTTTTTATCGTATTTGCGATAAACCTTGATAATAGCAAGGTTTATCTGCGATAATTTCTGACGGTAAAAAAATCTTTGCAATGCATCGTTAGGGATAAATATCGCTTAACTTTGGTAATATGCCCCAACGTCTGTTAACGTTCGATTCGAAGGAAATCAGGAATTGTTGAAAAACATTGTGTGCGCCATCTTGTCTTTTTTCAAATGCCACACTTTTGTCGTGCACGGCAGCCATTTTAGATGCCTTGACCAGATCCACTCTGTGCACGCTGTCGATCCTTAGCATGGCTCCCCACCCTCGCAAGCATCTCCCCCAGGCAGTGGTCACCCCCGCTCTCTGTTTTATGCATGGGTAATAAACCTCCCCCCATCTGCGCTGTTCTTCCCTGAGAATCACACCCTGTGCCCGCCCGACACCTCCCTTTCGCCCTATTCACTACCGCACCCTCTGACACTCCTTTTCCTCTGTGTCCGATTGTCCAGGCCGGTCCTAGGCTATCAGCTAGCCCTGCAGATGTAGTTTATGGCCACAGCTGTAAAGAATCACCCGTCTTCAAAGGAGTTATAGTAGATCAAGGCCCACACTCGATGAGATCCGTCACAGCAGAAGCGTTGCTATTATCTGAAAACCATCCTGTATTGTGATTGGGGAGGGGACCGAGCGTGAAGCGGAAGATTCCAGGGATGACTCTTTGTACATCAAAGTTTTTACAATTATGTGTCACATTAAAAATATATAGCACTCCGACAAAGTAGTAAGATTATAAAACTTTAATAATTTATAAATATATACAAGAAAACAAAAATAGTAATAACATATAAACATTTTTAGAGAAAAACAACGAAGTAGCGGTCGGCTGTGCGAATAGTCCCAACGCAGCACAACGTCCAGATTTCCGGCGTGGGGCGTCGCGGGGGGTGGGTCATCAGTAGCAAACTGTTGTGCGAATAGTTCCAAGGCAGCAGAACGCGCCGAAATCTAGATGACACGAAAGTGATGTCTAGTAAGTTGCCACCCAGCAAATAACGGCGTGGGGCATCGCGGGGGGTGGGTCATCAGTAGCAAACTGTTGTGCGAATAGTTCCAAGGCAGCAGAACGATGGCACCAAGGTGATGTCCAGTAAGTTGCCGCACTGGTTTTGGTATCATACAATGCTGCTCCGAATAACGGCGTGGAGCGCCCCGGGGGAGGCGGCGTGAACGGGCCTCTCCAGGTGGAGTCTCATCTGTTTTAGTGGGGCGCCCCTTTACCGTTTCAGTTGCCATTCCGTCCGCTTTTGGTCCACTGTGTCAAAATCCGCCATTCAGCTGAGTTGCGCCCACTCTTGCGGTGCAGCGATAGGCGGCTGTCACAGGACTCTCAAAATGGCGGCAGGCTGTTTCCTTTTTGGGCCTGGTCCACTGAAATGGCCCTGGGACACCTTGGAAATCGGACGCTTGTCTGCTAGGTCTTGGACCCCATTCTCGAAAGCGTCCCCTCCGCCTTGAGAATTCATCAAAAGTTTTGGGGGCTCCGACTCCTGCAGGCTTCTGGTGGGGAGCGGCTGCCATGATTGCTCGCGGAATGACCACGACTGAGCTACGAGATGGTGGTGCTTTCATGCTGACGCCAGCTTCAGTCTGAAACATCCAGAAACAAGGTGGGGCTTTCATCGTTTGGGGGAAAAAAAAAGTTTTCATCCAATGAAAAGTGTTGTTTTTAGGTCATATGATCAAGCCTTCCATCATTAGGAAACCAAAAGTAAAATGAACCAATGAAAAGTTTTATAAACAAGTCACATGATCTGTTATGCGGCATAGGGTATAAAATGCGGAGAAAATACGTTGGCACGTGAGGCGGCGTCAGTAGCGGACCGATGTGCGAATAGGCCGAAGGCAATACAACGCGCCAAGATCCGGATGGCACCGAGGTGGTGTCATAGTTGAGAGTTCTGAGCAGCGGTTGTAACACTGTCTGAAGCTTATTTGCAGCTGCTGCAGCTTCACTACGCGCCAAGATCCGGATGGCACCGAGGTGGTGTGTAGGAAGTTGCCGCACTGGTGTGGCCATCCTACAATGCTGAAAGTCGGCGTGGGGCGCCCCGTTGGCCTGTGAGTTTGCGTCAGTAGCGGACCGATGTGCGAATAGGCCGAAGGCAGCACAACGCGCCAAGATCCGGATGGCACCGAGGTGGTGTCTAGTAAGTTGTCGCACTTCTGTGGCCATCCTACAATGTTGAAAGTCGGCGTGGGGCGCCCCGTTGGCCTGTGAGATGGTGTCAGTAGCGGACTGATGTGTGAATGGGGCCAAAGGCAGCGCAACAATATTTTCTACTATATTTCCGGTGTAGAAGACACCACAAGGCGCTGAGATGCCAAGATCCGGATGGCACCGAGGTGGTGTGTAGCAAGTTGCCGCACTGGTGTGGCCATCCTACAATGCTGAAAGTCGGCGTGGGGCGCCCCGTTGGCCTGTGAGATGGCGTCAGTAGCGGACCGATGTGCGAATAGGCCGAAGGCAGCACAACAATATTTTCTGACTGACACCACAAGGCGCTGAGATGCCAAGATCCGGATGGCACCGAGGTGATGTCTAAGTTGCGGACTGATGTGCGAATGGGGCCAAAGGCAGCGTAACAATATTTTTTGTATGGAAGATACCACTAGGCGTTGAGATGCCAAGATTCGGATGGCACTGAGGTGATGTCTAGCAAGTTGGTGTGGTCATCCTACAATGCTGAAACTCGGTGTGGGTCACCCCATTAGCCTGTGAGATGGCGTCAGTAGCGGACCGATGTGCGAATAGGCCGAAGGCAGCACAACGCGCCAAGATCCGGATGTCACCGTGGTGGTTTCATAGTTGAGAGGCACTTCATCTGCAGTGGGGCGCCGAGATCCGGATGGCACCGAGGTGATGTCTAGCAAGTTTCTGTACTGGTGTGGTCATCCTACAATGCTGAAACTCGGCGTGGGTCGCCCCATTAGCCTGTGAGATGGCGTCAGTAGCGGACCGATGTGCGAATAGGCCGAAGGCAGCACAACGCGCCAAGATCCGGATGTCACCGTGGTGGTTTCATAGTTGAGAGGCACTTCATCTGCAGTGGGGCGCCGAGATCCGGATGGCACCGAGGTGATGTCTAGCAAGTTGCTGTACTGGTGTGGTCATCCTACAATGCTGAAACTCGGCGTGGGTCGCCCCATTAGCCTGTGAGATGGCGTCAGTAGCGGACCGATGTGCGAATAGGCCGAAGGCAGCACAACGCGCCAAGATCCGGATGTCACCGTGGTGGTTTCATAGTTGAGAGGCACTTCATCTGCAGTGGGGCGCCGAGATCCGGATGGCACCGAGGTGATGTCTAGCAAGTTGCTGTACTTGTGTGGTCATCCTACAATGCTGAAACTCGGCGTGGGTCGCCCCATTAGCCTGTGAGATAGCTGTTCTTTGGATTTGGGCCTGGTCCACCAAAATGGCCCTGGGACACCTTAGAACTCGGACGCTCGATTTTTTTTTCCTTTCCTGTACATGCAAAAAAAGGTAAATGCCCGGTACGTTACACGCTTCATCTGCCACGATGAACTCTCCAGAGGAACCGAAAAAAAATATAGTTGTGGTAACTATACCATGCATCGTCATATGGAGAGGTGGCACCAATTAATTATAGTGCTGCATAAAAGAGAGATTTGGAGGAGAACCCCTGACCTGCTAGTACATTCATCAAAGAAGTGGCACTGAGAGCTTCAGAGGCAAGGGAAACGGTCCCAAATATTTAGAAGAACTTTGGAAAGATTAAAATGACATGTTTAGATTGTGGCAAATTAATTTCATGTGGACAGATGAGTGTTACTCTAATAAATACAGCATATGAACATCATCATAGTCGATGGTTGGTAGAGACATTTTGACTATATCCTGGACCTGCCCGTCCTCGCCCAAAATGGCGCCAGAATAAATGGGACTCGTAACTCCTTGTTGTGTACTGGTTGCAGAACCTTGAAATCACGAGATACGTATGCAGTTTTGAAGCACATGGCGGGCGGGGACGAGAATTGATTGAATATTTCGACATCCCTATTGATATTAAGTTCTGATGTGTTATTGATTACTGTACTGTTGAAAGTTCGAATTAACGTCACCCATGGTACTTGCCCGCAAATGTATATCTAGATAATTTTATTGTAACTGGCCCTGTCGTATTTTAATTATAAAATGTACGTCCACCGATTCCGTAACTGTTAGACACCTTAGTTCTTGCAACCTAATGGCCCGCCCGTTACGTTCCTCTACAGTGTAAATGTCTATTCATCATATACGATTACAGTTTGCTCCGTGGCCGGCCCACGTGGTTATAGGCTCGTATTTGTATAATGAAATTTTCACAATAAAGGTTTTTAAAAGAAAACATGGTAGTAGTATATACATTGGTAAAGTTTTTAATAATAGTCACTGTTTTAGAATCATTAAAAGGCAAGTGAAATAAAGCAGACCAATTACATGAAGGGTAAAAGGTATAATACGAAGGAACGCAGTAAAGATAAATGGTCAAGGGCTGTTGTGTTTTCTATTCCTGCAACATAAAGTGATCGATAAGAATCTCATATTCAGGCGTATCGGCGACTAAGACAGCAGGTCGACCCTCTTTTGCTCAACGGCTCCGTCATGGGACGAAGAAACGCTCTTTTTCTCGAAAAAAGAATATATTTTACTTGCAGGACAGTTGTAAAATTTCCGGGAAAGTACATTAGCCTGGAACATTATAACATATATTTAAGAAAAAATAATGTTCGGAAGTAATGAAAAGCGTAATTTTTAGGTCATATGACCAAGCCTTTCATCATTACAATAAGAAAAGTAAAATGAACCAATGAAAAGTTTTATTAACAAGTCACATGACTTGTTATGCTTACGTTACGCGCTGCGCGCCCCGGATGACTTCCGGATGCGCTAACGCGGCGCGTCATATGACGCATTACGCGACAACGCAGGTACAGAATATAGTCAAAATGTCTCCACCAACCAGCGGTCGGAACACAACCCCTTTCAGCAGGCTAAATAGTTCTGTTAAATGACAACAGAAGGGACAGGCAACAAGAACCATCAGTCAAAGAGGGGAGGGCTAGTTCTTCTCTACCGGGTTACATTGGGGCGCTACCGGAACTGATCGAATTGGTAGTCTACAGTGTTTCTGGATGTTTCAGACTGAAGCTGGGGTTAGCATGAGAGCAGCACCATTTCGTAGCTCCGTCGTGGTCATTCCGCAACCAATCATGGCAGCCGTTCTTTATCGTTATTTTGGGCGGGGTGGGTGGCGGAGCCGAGCTGTTTTGCAGCCATCATTGTGTGGAGTTCAGTTCATCTCACTAGTTTTGTATTTGTCATGAGGGGTTGTTCCTAATGTTTCTATTTTAGCGAGGTCAAAAAGAGATCCCATTAGTGGCCTACTGATTTTGCTCGATTCCTTTTCTTTTTTTTTACACGATTTTTCGTTATCTGCAAAGACTAAACAGAGTATTGCGACTCTGTGTTTGTTTGTAAATAGAGAATGAACCAAAGAGAACTAATTCTAAAACAGTAAATACTTGGATAACAATGAATCAAATGGAGAGAGAAGCAGGCACGACGGATTACAATGGGGGCAAAGACCTGCGTTAACTACCTTTCACTATCTGCAAAGAGAGAGTACTCCTAATAGAAATGAGGGGGGGGGCACCATTCAAAGCAGATCAGTGTGCATAAACACGAAAATGTTTTCACTTACCACGTACTTGACATTCGACAGCTTATGATATTTGCTATTAAAAAACCATTGAAATTCACTGAAAAAACCATAGGTTATAGACCATATATAGTTAGGAATTAGCATTTACAAAACCTTGAAAATTCACTGAAAAAACCATAGGTTATAGACCATATATAGTTAGGAATTAGCATTTAAAAAACCTTATTTTACTCACACAAAACCATTGAAATTCCATATATAGTTAGTTGCACTAACTATATATCGCGCACCTGCAATCCACTGCTGATGATGTCACATATTACATCATTCATGACATGGTCAGTGACATCACTGATGACATCACTGATGACATCTCAAATGACATCACTGATGACATCACTAATGACATCTCATTTGACATCATTCTTGTGCTAATACGATAAACCTCTTCAGACTCTAATATAATCTTAGATACACTCAGTGTATACAGACACTCACACACTTCCACTCATCCATGGAGTTACTCACACACCCAGTCAGTCATGCAAAGAAACAATCTCATCTCCATTTCTTCAACTATACAGTTAAACACACCTTACTTATTGAAACATATACTAACACATATTTACTCTCTTATACAATCCCTGATACAAGTTCACAATGATCGATACAACCACTCACTCATTCGGTGGCTCTCATGCACAGTTATTTATATATGCCAACTCTCACATGTACTGTGTTTTACATATGTACTTACTATGACATGTAGCATTGAGATATCCATTTACTCATCAATACACTCATGCACACAGTCAACTGCCCATGTAGCTGTTTCCACATGCACTCTTGAACTCATACACCTAGTGAATAAACTGTTCACACATCTATGCATAGAGTCACACACCTTTCAGCCACCCCCACACAAACTCAATCTCCCATGGAAATACTTGGGCAAGCAATTAATAACACATATAGCCTCTCGTATAGCTAATGATCAACACATGCAGCAGTTTACAGAACAACAGACATAATGATGCACAAATTAAGACAGTTTAGTCACTAACCCATGCATTCAGTGAGACACATTTAATCACTCACTCATACAGTCAGTCACGCACCTACTAAATCCTTCATCCAGACACTTATACATCCACTCATTCTTCAATATGTAAGATATATTTTAACTTTACAGAAACATACAGTCACTGGATGTTGTCATCAGTGATGTCATCAGTGATGTCATTTGAGATGTCATCAGTGATGTCATCAGTGATGTCACTGACCATGTCATGAATGATGTAATATGTGACATCATCAGCAGTGGATTGCAGGTGCGCGATATATAGTTAGTGCAACTAACTATATATGGAATTTCAATGGTTTTGTGTGAGTAAAATAAGGTTTTTTAAATGCTAATTCCTAACTATATATGGTCTATAACCTATGGTTTTTTCAGTGAATTTTCAAGGTTTTGTAAATGCTAATTCCTAACTATATATGGTCTATAACCTATGGTTTTTTCAGTGAATATATATATATATATATATATATATATATATACACACATACATCATACATACATACATATATTGGGCTCATTTATGTATGACAGCATTATGGAGCAATACAAGCTTTTGAGTTTTACGTGTGCCTTATGGGTCAAAGGTAGGCCTGGCCGGTAAATTCCATTCGCAAAATTTGGGGAATTTGGGGAATTTCGCGTTCCGCGGAGAACGCAAAATTGCCCAAAAATCTGGGTTCCGCGACTTCGCACAATTTTTTGCTTGTTCGCGTTCTCAAATGCGTGTTCACAGGATATTTACGCAGCGCAGCGCCCCTCCAGCAGGAGCTTTCACGAGACCCGGCAGGGGAGAGAGCGGCGGATCGTCCGCCGTAAGACGAGTCTCCAGGTGAGCAGAATCACCTTCAAAGTGCAGCGACAGGAAGAACACGACCGGCTTGCTGACAATGTCAGGGCACTACACAGCTTGCTTGGTACATAGACACTGGACTATGTTCACAGCCTGGACGAGTGTTTTTCCTTTGTTGTGCTGCACGAGAAAGAACGCATTCTACTGACTGAGTGGGGGCTTGGAAGTGTGCGAGCTGAAACGGACCCAAACTACCAGCATGCAGTGAGAGGCACGGACCGGATCCTGCAGTCCGTTTTCTGTGGCCGCACAATATCATCCAATGGGATCACTACACTGGACTTTCAAAAGACCCTCACCAGTGCACCCTGTCACACTGAACTGGTACTGAAGAGGCAATCCAAGCCGAAACGCGTCTGCCAGAGGGACAGTGATGGCGACTGGCCATTATCAGTAATATGCCCTGAAGGTGATAATAAAGCTAACCTGGTGTACCGTCGAGCATGTGTCAGCCCGTTTTGAACGGAAGCGGGATTGGTGGAGTATGTAGTCAGGTGGTTGGTGCCTGACGACTGGCGCGCCTCTCGTTCTGGTGCTCTGCGCAAAACCAACAGACCTGTGGTGAGAGCGTACCAAATACGCAGCGCCCCCCCAGCAGGAGCTTTCACGAGACCCGGCAGGGGAGAGAGCGGCGGATCGTCCGCCGTAAGACGAGTCTCCAGGTGAGCAGAATCACCTTCAAAGTGCAGCGACAGGAAGAACACGACCGGCTTGCTGACAATGTCAGGGCACTACACAGTTTGCTTGGTACATAGACACTGGACTATGTTCACAGCCTGGACGAGTGTTTTTCCTTTGTTGTGCTGCACGAGAAAGAACGCATTCTACTGACTGAGTGGGGGCTTGGAAGTGTGCGAGCTGAAACGGACCCAAACTACCAGCATGCAGTGAGAGGCACGGACCGGATCCTGCAGTCCATTTTCTGTGGCCGCACAATATCATCCAATGGGATCACTACACGGGACTTTCAAAAGACCCTCACCAGTGCACCCTGTCACACTGAACTGGCACTGAAGAGGCAATCCAAGCCGAAACGCGTCTGCCATAGGGACAGTGATGGTGACTGGCCATTATCAGTAATATGCCCTGAAGGTGATAATAAAGCTAACCTGGTGTACCGTCGAGCATGTGTCAGCTCGTTTTGAACGGAAGCGGGATTGGTGGAGTATGTAGTCAGGTGGTTGGTGCCTGACGACTGGCGCGCCTCTCGTTCTGGTGCCCTGCGCAAAACCAACAGACCTGTGGTGAGAGCGTACCAAATACGCAGCGCAGCGCCCCCCCAGCAGGAGCTTTCACGAGACCCGGCAGGGGAGAGAGCGGCGGATCGTCCGCCGTAAGACGAGTCTCCAGGTGAGCAGAATCACCTTCAAAGTGCAGCGACAGGAAGAACACGACCGGCTTGCTGACAATGTCAGGGCACTAAACAGTTTGCTTGGTACATAGACACTGGACTATGTTCACAGCCTGGACGAGTGTTTTTCCTTTGTTGTGCTGCATGAGAAAGAAAGCATTCTACTGACTGAGTGGGGGCTTGGAAGTGTGCGAGCTGAAACGGACCCAAACTACCTGCATGCAGTGAGAGGCACGGACCGGATTCTGCAGTCCGTTTTCTGTGGCCGCACAATATCATCCAATGGGATCACTACACTGGACTTTCAAAAGACCCTCACCAGTGCACCCCGTCACACTGAACTGGCACTGAAGAGGCAATCCAAGCCAAAACGCGTCTGCCAGAGGGACAGTGATGGCGACTGGCCATTATCAGTAATATGCCCTGAAGGTGATAATAAAGCTAACCTGGTGTACCGTCAAGCATGTGTCAGCCCGTTTTGAACGGAAGCGGGATTGGTGGAATATATATATATATATATATATATATTACCTACTGGCGGTCGCCAGTAGGTATATATAGTTAGGATTTTTTCTCTATGGGATTTTTGAAAATTCTATGTCTAATAACTTTGGCGTTTGTGGACGGAATTGGTTGAAATTTTCAGGAAAATGGAACATTTTGTTTCTGAGCAGCCCCTAAAAATTTGGGGGGGGTTCGTCAAGGGGGGGCCGAGAAAAAAGGGGGGTCCCAAAACGCGTTTTTCCCATGTTAATTTCCATAGGGCGGTTGGCCTCATTTTTAGCCCGAACGGCTGAATGGATTTGCCTGAAACTTGGCAAAATTGTAGGGACTGGTAGCCCGATGTGCCTTTGCTAGGTCTCAATATATGTGCTCCAGTGGATTTTGAGAAATTAACGTTCAAAAAAATATATATATCTGTAAGCGCGCTCCGGGCAGCGCCCCGGTTCGCGTACCTGACGCGTAACGGAACTTCGCGAGGCGAAGCTGATTGGCTCCCCGGTGTCTGTAAACATTCTAAACAGTCCGGAGCGGCCGACATCTTGTCTCTCGGTAGGATCGATAGACAAGAGGAGGCCAAAACAAAGGGGGAAATGACCATAAGGGGGCATAGTAGATCCTTCCTGACCCCCTAGGTTTGATGTGGAGGCTTTAAAAGGGCCCCGCGGGGCAAAAAAAAATTTTAAAAAAAATTTGTTTTTTTTGCGTGGGTAGCGCCCGGTACGCACACCGGGAAGCGGTCCGGGGAGCGTACTATAAGGAAAAAAGAATGATAGACTATGATATTTTGAAATATTGTATGTTTATTGATTGTTCTTTTTGTTTTTTTTTTGTTGTTTTTTTTGTTATTTAAGTAGCAGTATTTATGATTATTAAATATAAATTTATTTTTGGAATTGTGCACAGTATACTATAAGTCTGACTTTACATTATAATCAATTTGGTACTAGTTTATGAATTACATATAAAAATGATTAAAGACTCAAATTTCTTTTTAATATTAAATATAATTTTATTTTTCTGATTCTTTTTCAAAATTTAATAGAACGTCTAACATTTGACTGTCCGATATGTCCTCTTGTTGAGTGAACATAACTTCCCACATTTGACCGTCATCATAATGAAGTAAATGATCCACAGATTCTACACATTGTAGAAGTTCATGGTCTCGTGATTCATCCATGAATTCCAAGTCAATGGGTTCAATTATTTCCTCATTATTCATGTCTAGGACAATTTCAAAGGAAACGTTCTGTTCTCCTTGCATTTTTGTGCTGAAATTTGAATAAAAAATAAATATATCAGTAGAGATAGGGCACTGTTGGGTTTAAGTTCAGACAGGTACTTTTGAGGCATGAAGTAGTACTATTAAAAAGTGCCTGTGAGAAAGCCTATGTAAATTCATAATAATACCACAGAAACCTAAATCAATCCATAATTATAATAAACAAGCCTTTCTCAATGTCTAACTCTTACAGAGGGATAGTATATAACTATCTGAAAATGTTTTCAAATTTATAAAATAATATCTTACCTTTTAAAAACAAGTTTAAGTTGTGAGTGAAAATGATCTTGCAATGTAGTTCAGGAAGTAGTAGTCAAAATGGCTGTGTTTCTCTCTCTTTTTTATATATATTCAGGTACATAACCAATCAAATGTCAGGTAAAAAAAGTAGAAAATGAAAGTAACATTTTAATTGGTTGTCAATTCCAACACTTCAGATGTGTTTTGTGAAGTAATTTACCTCAGGGTATTTAGAGAGGTCTACAGGCTAAATGGCTAAATGGAATTCCAACCAAATGTGTGAAAATGGTAGGGATTGGTATGTAGTATGAGCTAATCTATATTTGGTGAAAGTGTCTCCAGGGTTTCTTCTGTAAATTACTTTCCCACCTTTTTTAATGGAGCGCTTCCCAGTGAGCGCCCCGGTACGCAAACCAGCAGCGTTACGGGAGTCCACCATTTTGTGTTTCGGTCGAATTAAGATACAAGATGGAGGGCAAATAATGTTCAGAATGGGTAGAAGGGGGCACGGTAGACGTATTTTAACCCCCTAGGTTTTCTGAGGGTGGCTGAGGAGGCCCATATGTGTGAAAAAAAAACATTTTTAAAAAAAAATTCGCACGGTTAGCTTCCGGTTCGCGTACCGGGTAGCGCTCCGGGGAGCGTACTTTGTTGAAAATTAGTAAAAAAAGTTAGAGTAAAATAATAATTGTGAGTGATCAGATGTAGGGTAGCTCTGAGAAGAGCTTTTGGGTTTATGGTACATTTAGGTACTTATAAGTAGGTACCAATGCACAGTTTTAAATTCAGAATGAAAATTCTGTTCCCTTCATCTGAGAAGTGAACTCCATCTCCTCTGTAGATATCTTGCATGTAGTAACGTAAGTTATTGTTGTAGATGGAGCCCATTCCATGGTCTCTCATGTAAGCTGAAACAGATTTGTTTACATGCTTCCTCGATTTCTCAATTTGTGGACAAAATTGGTTCGACCACCTCCATTTCTGTCTTTGGCATGTATTTGAATATACCAAGGCAGTTTGAGGAAAAAGTGCCATCAATTGCTCAAAGGTGTCCTTTAAAAGCATTTCCAGACCTACCCCAGTCAAAGTGCCCAAGTCATTTCCTCCACAGTGCACAATTAACAGGTCAGGTTTAGGCAAATGCATAAAGGTTTTCACCAATGGTATCAATTGGTGACATTTTAATCCTCTGTGGCCAAACCACTTAATTTCCACATCTTGTAAATTGAGGTTAGGTAAATTTCTGTTATCAGCATACCTCTGAGCCCAGTAGATGTAACTATGTCCAACAATCCAGACAGAAAACATGGTGAGAGGAGGTTCTGCTGCAGTCAGATGAAGTGTGGCAATGAAATGGGAGTTGAAAAAATAAGAGTTTAAAATGAAAAAAACTGTGGAGTTTCTGTGTTAATGAAGCAGTAGCAGTGATTGGTGGATTTTGATTGCTGAAAACAGAAAGTTAGGGTGCATGGATGAGTTCTTTGAAAGATGTAATTTGAATGGTCAAAAAAAATCATTTTATGAAAGATTGCACTGGATATGCAGGTGTACTGAGAGTTCAGAGTTCAATTGAAACATTGTTGTGTGAACTTGCAAACATGAGAGGTCTTTCAGGAGGTGGTTGCTATGCAAAAAGGCAGAAAGGGTAGAGGGGGAAGGGTGTTGATTTGAAAAAAGTGATGGAAGAGTTTTGATTGGGTGACATGAGAGATATGTGTGATGAATTACAGCTTTTCTGTGCTTTTTATAGCTGCAGACTCTGGAGTGCATACCTTTTGCTCTGCTAAAGACAATTTGGTGTGTTTCTGAGACTGTTTTGAAACTCATAAAGTATTTGCTAAGGTGAGAAAAGATTCATTTAATTTAGATAGAGAATAGTATGGTTTAGGGAGAACATTATGAAGAAAGTTCTGTATTTAAAATTTTGATTTGTGTCAAGTGTTTTACAAATAGATTTTGTTTCTTTGTGTTACATAGCCATGTTAAAAGTGACGCTAAAATAGTGCAAGGGTCTTACAAAAATGCTTTCATGTGTCTTAGGGTATTTTAACTCACTTCCTCATGAATGTAGGTATATAATTGATTTAGATGTTGTGTTTAAAAACGATTTAAGAAAACAATTAGGTTTCTGGATATGTACTGCTAGAGATTCATAGGTTGCTTGGGGCATATTTATAAGGCCTTTGAGTCTCCCTGATGTTATTTTTCACATTTTAATTTAAGACCTTTCTCTGTGGTGCAAGGTCCTTGTAAATATGCCCCCATCTGTGCTTGGCAAATTTTGATTTTAATTCTTTGACTAACATAGCCATGTTAAAAGTGACCCAAAAATGTTGCAAGGGCCTTAAAAAAAACGCTTTCATGTGTCTTAGGCCATTTTAAGTCATTTCCCCTTGAATGTAGGTATATAATTGATTTAGATGATGTGTTTAAAAACGATTTATGAAAACAATTAGGTTTCTTGATATGTACTGCTAGAGCTTCATAGGTTGCTTGGGGCATATTTATAAGGCCTTTGTGTCTCTCTGATGTTATTTTTCCCATTTTAATTTAAGACCTTTCCCTGTGGTGCAAGGTCCTTGTAAATACGCCCCCATCTGTGCTTGGCAAATTTAGATCTTGATTATTTGACTTACATAGCCATGTTAAAAGTGATCTAAAATTGGAGCAAGGGCTTAAAAAAAACGCTTTCATGTGTCTTAGGGCATTTTAAGTCACTTCCCGATGAATGTAGGTATATAATTGATTTAGATGATGTGTTTAAAAATGATTTTTGAAATCAATTAGGTTTCTTGATATGTAATGCTAGAGCTTCATAGGTTGCTTGGGGCATATTTATAAGGCCTTTGTGTCTCTCTGATGTTATTTTTCCCATTTTAATTTAAGACCTTTCCCTGTGGTGCAAGGTCCTTGTAAATACGCCCCCATCTGTGTTTGGCAAATTTAGATCTTGATTATTTGACTTACATAGCCATGTTAAAAGTGATCTAAAAATGGAGCAAGGGCTTAAAAAAAACGCTTTTATGTGTCTTAGGGCATTTTAAGTCACTTCCCGATGAATGTAGGTATATAATTGATTTAGATGATGTGTTTAAAAACGATTTTTGAAATCAATTAGGTTTCTTGATATGTAATGCTAGAGCTTCATAGGTTGCTTGGGGCATATTTATAAGGCCTTTGAGTCTCTCTGATGTTATTTTTCCCATTTTAATTTAAGACCTTTCCCTGTGGTGCAAGGTCCTTGTAAATACGCCCCCATGTGTGCTTGGCAAATTTAGATTTTGATTATTTGACTTACATAGCCATGTTCCATACAGTTCTCACCTTCTGCGTAGTCTTTGATATGCTAGACTCCATCTGCACTATGAGATACCTAAGCAAAGGAAACACAGGTGATGTTATTGTGAAATGAGGAAAAGAAACTCCACATTTTTCATTTACATCACCTGTGTTTTCTAAGTTTACGAATGACATTGTGCAGATGAGGTTTAGGTCTGTCCACGGACACAGAAGAGGTCTGGCCTTTGTTCAAGAGTGAAGTGGACATGACTTACTTCATTGGTAGGCTTTCACATGTATTATCTCCTCTGTACTCTTCAACAAGCGTAAATTTCATCTGCAACCCTGAGTAGGCCTCACCTTAAACAAACCTCTGGATAGGCCACACCTTATCGTCATCCTGAATCAATCATTTAAAATGTTAGGGACAGATTTTTGATAGGTGTATGCCTCCTTTGCGTCACTGTGCGTCACTTTTGTGACGCAGCGGCGGTGCAAAAGATTTGCTATGTGGCGACATATTTACAACTTGATGCATCTAGGCATATGTGTCATGCTGTAAAGTCCCATGCCACATGAAACCGATGCAGCAGTGATGCAAAAGATGCACCATGTTGCAAGACAGGCCTCATTTCATCTCCAACAAGATAAGAAGCTGAATCTTCTGTAAATGTCAAAATTGTTGTATACACTGCTCAACTTATGTGTACTCTTTGATATGCTAGAGTCCATCTGCACTATGAGATACCTAAGCAAAGGAAACACAGGTGATGTGATTGTGAAATGAGGAAAAGAAACTCCACATTTTTCAATTACATCACCTGTGTTTCCTAAGTTTACGAATGACATTGTGCAGATGAGGTTTAGGCCTGTCCACGGACACAGAAGAGGTCTGGCCTTTGTTCAAGAGTGAAGTGGACATGACTTACTTCATTGGTAGGCCTTCACATGTATTATCTCCTCTGTACTCTTCAACAAGCGTAAATTTCATCTGCAACCCTGAGTAGGCCTCCCCTTAAACAAACCTCTGGATAGGCCACACCTTATCGTCATCCTGAATCAATCATTTAAAATGTTAGGGACAGATTTATGATAGGTGTATGCCTCTTTTGCGTCACTGTGCGTCACTTTTGTGACGCAGCGGCGGTGCAAAAGATTTGCTATGTGGCGACATATTTACAACTTGATGCATCTAGGCAGATGTGTCATGCTGTAAAGTCCCGTGCCACATGAAACCGATGCAGCAGTGATGCAAAACATGCACCATGTTGCAAGACAGGCCTCATTTCATCTCCAACAAGATAAGAAGCTGAATCTTCTGTAAATGTCAAAATTGTTGTATACACTGCTCAACTTCTGTGTACTCTTTGATATGCTAGAGTCCATCTGCACTGTGAGATACCTAAGCAAAGGAAACATAGGTGATGTGATTGTGAAATGAGGAAAAGAAACTCCACATTTTTCAATTACATCACCTGTGTTTCCTAAGTTTACGAATGACATCTTGCAGATGAGGTTTAGGTCTGTCCACGGACACAGAAGAGGTCTGGCCTTTGTTCAAGAGTGAAGTGGACATGACTTACTTCATTGGTAGGCTTTCACATGTATTATCTCCTCTGTACTCTTCAACAAGCGTAAATTTCATCTGCAACCCTGAGTAGGCCTCACCTTAAACAAACCTCTGGATAGGCCACACCTTATCGTCATCCTGAATCAATCATTTAAAATGTTAGGGACAGATTTATGATAGGTGTATGCCTCTTTTGCGTCACTGTGCGTCACTTTTGTGACGCAGCGGCGGTGCAAAAGATTTGCTATGTGGTGACATATTTACAACTTGATGCATCTAGGCAGATGTGTCATGCTGTAAAGTCCCGTGCCACATGAAACCGATGCAGCAGTGATGCAAAAGATGCACCATGTTGCAAGACAGGCCTCATTTCATCTCCAACAAGATAAGAAGCTGAATCTTCTGTAAATGTCAAAATTGTTGTATACACTGCTCAACTTATGTGTACTCTTTGATATGCTAGAGTCCATCTGCACTATGAGATACCTAAGCAAAGGAAACACAGGTGATGTGATTGTGAAATGAGGAAAAGAAACTCCACATTTTTAAATTACATCACCTGTGTTTCCTAAGTTTACGAATGACATTGTGCAGATGAGGTTTAGGTCTGTCCACGGACACAGAAAAGGTCTGGCCTTTGTTCAAGAGTGAAGTGGACATGACTTACTTCATTGGTAGGCCTTCACATGTATTATCTCCTCTGTACTCTTCAACAAGCGTAAATTTCATCTGCAACCCTGAGTAGGCCTCACCTCAAACAAACCTCTGGATAGGCCACACTTTATCGTCATTTTGAATCAATCATTTAAAATGTTAGGGACAGATTTATGATAGGTGTATGTCTCTTTTGCTTCACTGTGCGTCACTTTTGTGACGCAGCAAGGGTGCAAAAGATTTGCTATGTGGCGACATATTTACAACTTGATGCATCTAGGCAGATGTGTCATGCTGTAAAGTCCTGTGCCACATGAAACCTGCGTCAGTTTTCATATAGGTGTTTTGTTGCAAGGTATGCATTAATTTGCATGAAAGCCCTGTAAAACTAACACAGTGAAATTTAGAAGATTTCACTGAGTCAGCTTTATAGCATTGCTGAATCAAATCCTTACGCCTGTTTGAAACAGGCATAAGAAGTGATGCACCATGCAATGTGAGGCTTCCTCCTGTGCATTGCAGTAGACATGTCGCGCTTATGACGTGATTCCTGCAATGTGCTGCTTTTGCGGCACAGATGCGTGACGCATCTGTGCTGTTTTTGCTCAATGGTGCTCCACATTGTAAATGCGGCACACTATGGGTGGCAGAGCAGTGGTGCACATTAACTGGTGCATCCGTGGGGATGCGCCAGTTAACATAAATCTGCCCCTTTACATTTAAGTATGAGCAGGGGACACAGAGTCGGTGAGGCTTATCCAAGGTTAAGAAGAGATGAGTCCTGTTCACTGAAAACTTGGACATAGGCCTCACCTCCTCAGCATCGCTGGACATGGCTAAATAATAGCTGCAAAATGTTACTCTTGTTAAACAATTTTACTATTATAATCTCTGAGATTTGTCTCTTACTCTGCAACATCTCATTGTTGTTCTCTTTCTTTAAAGATAACGACAACATCAACCATGAGTGATAATCAGCAATCAGTTGATCTCGACCTTATCATTGAACTTGTAATTGAAACGTCAGTGGAAGTAGATCCCTTGGATGATTTAAATCCTGAGGATGATGAAGAACATGATGAGGATGCCGATTTGTCAGAATTGTATGACATAGGGTGGGAAGCTGACCTGCTTGAGCCTATGGAACTATAAACATTTATTTTTAAAATTTACAATAAATGAAAAGTAAAAATGTAAACCGTTTCATTTAAAATTAAACACACCTTCAAAAACAGGTTATGTGTAGTGTCTTCAATAAAATATTAAAATATGCTCATAAAATTAGATCAGATTCACATATAAAACAGCACAGGTAAAATGTAGAAGCATTCCATTTCTTTTCTGCTATTTGTGTATTCTAAATTTGCCAAAGCACTAAAAAATATTCTATGTAAAAATGTCAAGTAGTGTGTTAAGTTTTTGATGACTGTTATTGATTTACTGTTTGGTAATAGTGGTTAATAACATTTTTTATTATATTTTACCACAGATTCAACTGCAGATCATTTCAAATTTTGAGAATGCCGTCTAAGGATAGAATCAGAAAGGCTACAAAACGTCAAAGACAGCAGGTTCATCAATTAATGCAGCAGTCCTCTACAATAAAAAATCGTCAAGTCACCAAGAAAGCACCGGGTAAGACCACGAAATCATTCATAAGAAACATTTGTAAAAAAAAAAGTAGTACTACAGAAAATGTTTTAGTCCAGAAAAAGAGAAGCAATTTAAACGGAAAGGAAAGGCCAATCAAAAATGTTACTGCTAGAGCAAGAGATAACTCTGTGCATGATAGTAGAAGGAAACAACAGTTTAGGGACATTCGTAAACAAATGTTCCGCAACAGGATAATTGGCAATTTGTTAAAAAATATTAAGAAAGGTCAACAGAAAGTGGTTTTTTTATAAGAGAAAAAAAAAAGTTGAGAAAGTTATTGATCAGGCATTTGAAATTAAACGAAAGTTATTTATTTTGATAATCAATAGAATTAGAAAGCTAAACAAGGCAATTTATGATTTCAAAAGAAATAGTAGATGGAAGAGAATAGTTAATCGTAGTAATTTTTGTGAATTTTTTTCCGGAGAATGGATGCATAGTTCAAGTTGTGAGAAATTTTTTAATGAGGAGAGTTATTTCCAGGATAATGATTTGGTGCATGCAGTTGACACTAATGGTCGAGCTTATGAGGTGAATGATGGTTGTCCAGTTGAAAAAGAAAAACTTGTGACAACAGAGACAGAAGAGGTGTTAGGTAATGAGGTTTTAGGAAGACGTCCTAAGGGTCCTGTGTACACCTGGAAGTGTAGTAGTATTTACAGTGTACGACAGGATTCCATCAATTTGCTTTGTGATTTTGTACGGACATTTAATAAGAAAAGTTTGAAGCAGAAAATGATGTTGTTGCAAGAATTAGATCCTTGCAGAGTGAGAGAAGTGACAGGTTTGCATGGTCATTCACTGGCTTGTCTTTCCAGGAGAGTATGCCAGAGTGTTTTTCATCATTTCAGGATGCTAGCAGTGCATCATAATAAAGTGAGGAAATTAGTTAGAATGTTGTATTATGCTAAGAGTCCAGCAATTATGCTTAAACAATTATGCGCTGCTCTTTTGCATGGTTCTTAAATAGATGTGAAAAATATTTGTGAAGAAATTGAGTTTTGTTACTTTGGAAGTAAAGAGGAGAATGTTGAAATTGACCCAGAAGAAGAGGGTAATGTGGAAGATAGTGTACAGGTTTCCAGTACAGATAATTTTCAGAAGGAAATTGCCACGTTTCAGGTGAAATCAAGTGAGAGGCCTAATTTCACTTGTGTGTGTTGTCGACGCACTTATTATAAGAATCAGACTAAGTTAGTGGATTTATATGCAAAAAGTGAAAGGGAAAATAATAGTGAATGGAAGGATTTCGCAACATACTTGATGGTAGAAAATTGTTTTGATTTGGGATCGGATCAAAGTGTGTGTACTTATTGTTGTAACAAATTAAATCAAAACCAGATGCCTGCTAGAGCCGTTCATAATAATCTAGAATTGGTTGAGATTCCTTCTGAATTGAAGGATTTAAATACTTATGAATCTATTTTGATTCAAAGTATCCATCCCGTTCAGGCTATTGTAAGAATGGAGCCAAAGACAGGGAAATTGCCTCCATCAGATTTACAGAGAGGATTAAAGGGAAGAGTTGTTTATTTGCCTCTAGATTTGAAGAAAAACATTAACACAATTGGAGTAGAAAAAGTGGAAGAGGAACCTCTGGTTATTTTAGTTAATGGGGTTCCGACAAAGAATAAGAAAATATGGCAAGATTTAGTGGATGTTAGGAAAGTCAAAAAGGCAACATTGTATTTGAAAAAAAATAATAAGTACTATAAGAATGTATATGTTGCAGAAGAGGAAGTAAGTGAGGAAGAGGATAGCGATTTGTGTGCTGGTCAAATTGAGAAAGTAGAACCCTCTAAAAGTGAAGAAATATATGAACATTATAGTGTTCATCCTTTGCATTCCAAGGAAGTCATGGGGAATGCTATTGAGTTGTTTCAAATGAAACAAGCCAAAGGGAGTCCCATTAGTGTTTGGGAGGAAAGTTTGGAAGCTCGGTGTTTCCCACAGCTATTTCCAACAGGTCAAGGAGGAAGATATGATGAGCGACCTGATCAAATTCCTGCTTCTGAATACCGGACTTTACGATTGTATGCAGAAGATCCTAGGTTTCGCCAATGCATTCCCTCTTTGTTTCATCTACTGTTTGAAAGTGATCTGTCTGGACTGTCATATGCAGTGAACCACATCTTGAAAAGTGGTGTACAGATGCAAAATATCTCGGCAAGGGACTTTATGGATAAAGTCAATGTGCAAGACAGTATTTTGGATTCTCACCTGATTAATCTCATGGCATGTCAGCGTGGTACTAATGAGTACTGGTACCGTCGTCATGGTGATTTAAAATGTATGCTGAGGAACTTAGGAACTCCCACATGGTTCCTCACTCTCAGCTGTGCCGAGTATGGCTGGGAAGACTTACTTGAATTTCTACGAGAGGCAAATGGAAACATTGAAAATATCGAATTCAAGACACCCGGGGAACTGTGCTCTTTGGATCCAGTGAATGCCACTTGGTAAACCATCGAAAATTGAGTGGCGAACTCCTGAAAGAAAAGAGTTTTTCTATTTAGCACTTTTGCAACTTTTCAAGCCTTGGCCTGCAGAAGACGAACTGCTTGGTGATTTCCTCTGTTACGAAGACTCTTTCAATGCCGCCAAGGAGACCATAGAATGTCCTGTTTTTCCCAAATATCTAGAAATGTTGAATGCGGAAATCGAGCAGGAAGCAACGATTGCAGCCGAGATTGCTAGAGACAGTTCTCAGGACAGTCAGAGTTCTGTTTCATTGAGTCAGGATCCACTAGGAGGACCAGTTATCGAAAATGAAGCTGCCACTGCCATGATTGAAGTGGAAAGAGCCATGGCACATGCTCAGGAGGATGCGGGTAACTTAGAAGATTTGGAAAGACAACTCAACGTTGAGCAGAGGAAAATATATGACGAAGTTACCAACCAAATTGATCATGGATTAAGTCATGAGAAGAAAGAGTGCTCATGTACGTCGTTGAAGCCTGTCCGACTGTACGTGAGTGGAGAAGCGGGAACTGGAAAAAGTTTCCTCATTAAAGCAATTTCATGTTATTTGCAGAAAAGGACTGAGTCATCGCTGTCTTGTGTTGTCACCGCTCCAACTGGACTGGCAGCACATAACATTAAAGGTATTACTTTGCATCGTCTACTGATGCTGCCAGTGGAGCATGATAACAAATTACAATACCACAAGTTATCTGGAGATGCTTGTTGTGAAGTTTCAAGAGTCTTGAGGAAAATGAAACTTCTTATCATTGACGAAGTAAGCATGGTTTCTAATGTCATGCTTGCCTTTGTGCATTTGAGAATGCAAGAAGTTCTTAAAACAGAGTATGATGTGTTATTTGGTGGCAAACACATCATTGTTTTCGGAGATCTTCTGCAGCTGACACCAGTGAAAGGACAACCTGTGTTCAAAATGCTCACGCATGAAGATACCAGGAAGTGCCTAGGGAGCATTGGCAACGTCAATATATGGTTAAACTTCAATTATGCTGAACTGCATGAAAATATGCGTTAGGCGAAGGATGAAGATTACAAGAATATTCTACAAGATGTTAGAATTGGAAAAGTGACCGAGCATGGGAAAGAAGCTTTACATGCACGATTACTGTCAAATTTATATCCAGAACAAGACGTTGTGCCTGAAAATATTTTTCAGAAAATTACTGAGAAGAAATCTGGAATATGTTTGATGCCAACTCTTGCAGAATGTGCCATCTTCAACAACAAAATGTTGCATTTAGAAAACCAAGAGATTGTGAAACTGGAAGCTATTGACAGAGTAGAGCATATGGGATCAACAATTATGTTGTCTGAGAATTTGAAAACAAAATTGGATTCATTAGAGAAGAGTATATCTAAAACTGCGGGTTTTGAAAAGACTCTGAATGTGTGCTTAAATTGCCGTATAATTTTAAGAAGGAATTTACATGTTGAAAGAGGTCTGGTAAATGGATCAATGGGTAATGTTGTTGATTTTGTGAAATACAGAAATAGAGATGGAATTGAATTTTTAAAAATTAAATTTGATGGCATTGAGGAAGTACAGCTAATTGGTCGTTGCTCTGCTAGGTTTTTGCTTGTGAAAGACTTATATGTTCGCCGTAAGCAGTTTCCTGTTTGCTTGGCATATGCGGTGACAATCCATAAATCGCAAGGTTTAAGTGTAGACAGTGCATTGGTGAATATTGGCAGTTCTGTGTTCAAGGAGGGTATGGCATATGTGGCATTGTCACGAGTTAGAACTTTATCGGGATTGTACTTGATTGAGTGTGATGTCACAAACATTTGTGCGGATCTAGATTGTGTTAAGGAATACAATAGGTTAAGAAGAGAGTATGCGCCACATTGGCCTCAATATCCTTTGTTTGAGAAACGTGTGGTAGGCCGGAAACGAAGAAATGTGACCAATAGTAGGGAGGTTGTAGCAAAAAGACGAAAAGTCGATTAACCTGAAATTATAAGCAGAAAGAAAAAGGATTCTGTTGAAGATGTTGTTGGTTTTCAATTTGAAAACAGTTCTGGTGTCAACTGCTATGCTAATGTAGTGGTTAATGTTTTGTTTTCTCTAGAAAATGTAAAAGAAGAGATTGTGGTCAATTCTGATCAAAGATTTTGCAGTTTGTTAAATTCTGTGTTAGAGAAATGTAGCACTGATAGAACAAAAATAGAAAGTGTGTCTGAAATTCGAAATCTGTTAGACAGATGTTCAGGTCAAACACAATTCTCTCAAAATATTCAGCAAGATTGTCAGGAGTTTTTAATGTATATGCTTGATGTATTGCATGCTGAAGGTGTAGATATAGATCACCTGTTTGGGCTTTATTATCAATGGCAGCATGACTGCGGGAACTGTAGGGTATCAAGTACTACTAGTGTAAACTCAGAAAGATTTATATATTTAACTTTGCCAGACAGTAAATCAGTGTCCTTTAATAAGCTAGTAAAAGCAGCTGATCACAACATGGAGTGTAGCCAATGTAAGTCTGAAATGTTGTCAACATTATTTATACGAACATATAGCCAGTATGTCATTTTAATGTTCCAACGATGTAGGCCTGATGGAACAAAATTGACAACTTTAATTAAAAATTTTGTGGCTTCACAGTTGTCAATATCAGGAAGGACTTTTGTAACTGCAGCAATTATATATCATGACGGTCCTTCAATAACATCAGGACATTACACAGCTTATTTAAAGTCTAGAAATGGCTGGTCATTCTGCAATGATTCTGTTTTAACTTAAAAAAAAAAATTGCCTTTTGACCTTAAAAATTCTTACCTGGTGTTTTTAAAACCAAAATTTTAGGGAAGGAATCTCAGGATTTGCTCTGAGGAATTTCAAGAGGTTCTAATGGCTCCTACACGATTTGGCCTTGAGGATAAGTGTAGTACAGAGTCAAAAGTTATTTTTGAGTTTTAAATAGTTCCTGGAAAAAAAGAAGATTTTCTTACAGAAAGTGGTGGGCAGAGATTAGTTGAAGGACAACAGAGTATTTCCCAAAGCAAACGGTGTTCTTACCATAACACTTGACGTCATGGAAAAATAACTGCACTTAGTATGAGTTCAGAAAAACTGTTTCTTTTTATAAGCTAATTCAAGCAGCCAATCAAAACATGGAGTAGAGGGAATGTAAGTCTGCAATGCTGTCTAGATTATTGGTCCAAACTTTTGATTATAATGTCATTTTGAAAATCCAACTATATAAACCTGATGAAAGTAAGTCTTCAACTTTAATTACAAATGTTGTGGCTACACAGTCGTTGATTTTAGGAAGAACATTTTTAACTGCAGCTATTATATGGCATGATGGTCATTTGACAGATCCGCTTATTACACAGCTTATTGAAAATGTAAAAAAATTTGCTGTTTCGGAAATTATTCCCATTTGACTACGATACAATGTTGCCTTTTTATTTAAAAATATTCTTACTTTCTGTTTTCAGAAAAGAGAATTTAGGGTAGGTAACTGGCGTATAATGATTCTAGGGGTTGATATAATTTTATCTACTGTTTTATATTGCTTTGTGATTAAAAGTGATGTAGAGAATTAAATAATTGTAGTACTCATAGAGGTAAGTCTGCTTCATAGTAAGCAGTATCAGTGTCATAGGAAATGTAGAACATGAGTGAGCAAGAAGGGTAAGATATTACTAGTCCAGGATTGTGAAAGTGATCTTAAACGTTTTCTTTCTGAAAGTTGCGGAAATACAAAATGACGGGATTTGCTTAGAAGAATTCCAAGAGTTATAAATGGCTCTTACACGATTTGGCCTTGTGGAAACATGCGGTAGAGAGCGAGAAGTCATTTATTGTATGTAACATATTTTTCAAAACGATGGAGCTTTTCTTTCAGAAAGTGGCGGGCTGAAAATAATAGCAGCACAACAGAGTGTAAGCTGTTCATAGGATATCCTTCGATGGAAAGTAAGTTACTTTTCAGGAGTTCTGATTTCTGTTTGGTTATGTTATATGGGTTTTTTAAACACAATCATTTTGATTTTTTCCCCGCTGTTATATGATGAATACCTTCAAGTCACTATTTTTAGTGAAATTTGATAAATTCTGAGAACAGCAAAAATAAACCATTTAACATGTATAATTAATTCTGTACTTTTTGTATTTATGATATACATTTAGAACTGTGTAGTAGGCATTGAAAAGCTGAGGCTTCTATAAGTGTCAAAGTTGTTGCATACAGTGCTCACATTCTACGTAGTCTTTCATATGATAGACTACATCTAAACAATGAGATACCTAAGCAAAGGAAACACAGGTGATGTGACTGTGGAATGAGCAAAAAAAATTGCACGTTTTTTAATTAAATTACCTGTGTTTCCTAACATTACACATCACATTGTGTAGATGAGGTTTAGGCCTGTTCCAGGAGACAGAGGAGGTCTCACATTTGTTCAAGAGTGCAGTGGACATGACTCACTCCGTTGGTAGGCCTGCACATGTATTATCTCTTCTATACTCTTCAACAAGCCTAAATTTCATCTGCAACCCTGAGTAGGACTTACCTGAAACAAATCTCTGGATAGGCCACACCTTATCAGCATCTAGAAACAATCATTTAAAATGTTAAGTGCAGATTTATGATGGCTATACGCCTCTTTTGCGTCGCTGTTCCATCACTTTTGTGACGCAGCAGCAGTGTAAAAGATGCACCATGTTGCAAGATAGGCCTCAGTTCATCTCCAGCAAGATACCGTCAGTTTAAAATGTATATAATTAGGACTGTGTAGGGGGCATGCAGAAGCTGAGGCTTCAGTAAGTGTCAAAGTTGTTGCATGCAGTGCTGCACTTCTGGGTACTCTTTCATATGCTGGACTACATCTGCACAATGAGATACCTAAGCAAAGGAAACACAATTGATGTGATTGTGAAATGAGCAAAAGAAATTGCAAGTTTTTCAATTACATCACCTGTGTTTCCTAACATTACACATCACATTGTGCAAATCAAGTTTAGGCCTGTCCAAGGAAACAGAGGAGGTCTGGCCTTTGTTCAAGAGTGAAGTGGACATGACTCACTTCATTGGTAGACATGGATATGTATTATCTCCTCTGTACTCTTCAACAAGCGTAAATTTCATCTGCAACCCTGAGTAGGCCTCACCTCAAACAAACCTCTGGATAGGACACACCTTATTGGCATCCTGAAACAATCATTTAAAATGTTAGGGACAGTTTTATGATGGCTGTGCACCTCTTTTGCGCTGCCGTTGCATCACTTTTGTGAGACAGCAGCAGTGCAAAAGATGCACCATGTTGCAAGATAGGCCTCACTTCATCTGCATCAAGATACTGTTAGTTTAAAATGTATATTTTTAGGACTGTGTAGGGGCATGGAGTAGCAGAGGCTTCTGTAAGTGTCAAAGTTGTTGAAAAACTGTTTGTCCTTCAATCTTTTCCCTTGTCTTTTCTAATTTTTAAATACATGTTTTAATATTTTTCAAATGTTTGTTCTCTCTTTCACAGATTGAAAGTATAAAAATAACAAGTGACTAAGTTAACGACAATTATAAGGTAAATGTTTTGTACTCTTTTCGTTACATTTCTATCACATTTAACTTCTATTAGTTTCACTACTTCATTTCTTTAACCCTCACTTTCCTGCCTTTGCTACTTTCCTCATTCCTTTCTCTATTACTTACTTACTCTACTCCTTCCACTATTTTTGTCAGTCCCTCTCTTCTCATACTTCCTCACTCTTGTTCACTCACTCCAGCTCTATTACTCTCACTGTCTCTGACTGATCACTCTTTCACTACTTGTTCATTATGCTTTCTCTCTGTTGTTCAAGCACACTAAGGGGCATATTATCAACACAGGCAATAAAATTATCGCTGCTTTTATCAGCAGAAAACTGCCGCAAAAGTAGCTTTAGCGGCAGTTTTCTTCCGCAAAAGCGGCTTTAGCACCAGTTTTCTGCCGATAAAAGCAGTCATTATCAGCAGAAAACTGCTGCAAAAGCGTCTTTAGCGTCAGATTTCTGCCGATAAAAGCAGCAAAACTTTTATCGCCTATGTTGATAATATGCCCCTATGTTATTTACATTTCTTTGCTGTTTCAATCATTCCTTTTCTGTTACTTCTTCTTTTCTGCATTGTGTTTTTTCTCTCTGTTATTCCAATGTTTTAATCTTAATTTAATCATTCAGTCACATTCTCTACTCTCCTTTTTTTTCTTTCACTTCCTTATCTATTTGGTTTTCTCAATTATACCCTCTTCCATCTTTTCTTCGGTAAATAGATCTATTAAACAGTATCTTTGGTTTAGTCCCTATAGCTGTCTTTCTTTTAACATTACTCTCTGTTTCCTTCCCTTATACTTACTCTTCTTTTTTTATTTTTTTTAATTTTTGGTTCGCTCCCGGTTCGCGTACCGGCGAGCGAACCGGGAAGCGAACCAAAAGAAATAGAGGTTGGCAGAGTGCTAAATATTCTACCAATTTTTTTATAAAGGGGAGGTAGTTCTGATAAGAACTTTTTTTTTATTGTTTTTGTTGTTTTATATTTTTTTTATTATTTTTCTGAACATTTTTTTACTTTTTTTGTATTTTTTGAACGGTTTTATATTTTTTTGGGGGGTTTTTTGGGTGGGGGAAACGAAAACGATTCATTATAAAGGGCTCAACAGGAGCAACAAAAAAAAAAGAATTTATTCTCTGGGGCGTTTCGGACAATCATGATTGTCGATAGCTCTGTTGATCAGAGTGATGCTACTTTCTCTGTAGCAAATGAATTGGTTACAACGCACACACACTTGTTTCACTTCCCCGAACCTCATTTGTATATTTGGGACCATCTCCCTCGCCTCTGGTCCCGTCACTTCCTGTACAACTGATCTTCTGGCCATAGAAGGGGGATTATCTTGCTGGTCACGTAACTGCGCAGCACTGTAGTTGATAGGGTGCCACCTCTGCATATGGCGATGCATTGTATAATTCCCGTAACTATATTTTTTATCTGTCCCTCTGGACAGACGTTCTTTACATATAAGGCAAGTTACGTACCGGGCATTGACTTTTTTTTGGCACTGGGGAAATTTAAAAAATTGCCAAATATAATTTTCTTTGACATGAGACCTCCTGGGCACCTCACGCAAAAACTGCCTCTCTTCCTGCTCTTTCTCTTCTTCCTCTTCTTCCTCCTCTTGCTGAATGATAACTTCAGCAGGTGGTCCTCTCTTCCTTGGAGGTGGTGGAGGTGGTGGGGAAGCACCAGCTGAAGCTACTAATGAAGCCATTGCTCAGTGATCACAAAGGGTCTTCCTCTCACAAAGATGAAAGTCAGAGTGAGGAAAGAAGGAGGGGTTTTCATCATTTGGGAAAAACAATAGTTCTAAACCAATGAAAAGTGTTACTTTTAGGTCACATGACCTAGTCTTACATCATTATGAAACTAAAAGTGAAATGAACCAATGAAAAGTGTTATTAATAAGTCACATGACCTGTTGTGTTTACGTTACGCGCTTTGGGCCGCGTCCCGGATCGCTTCCGGGAAGCGGCGCTTCGCGCCTCGTTCGCGTACCGGTTCACTTCCGGGTACGCTAACGCGGCGCGTCATATGATGTTTCACGCGACAACGCGATACGTCACGCTGACGCGACGCGTCACGATGTTGTTTTCTAACGCGGCAGTTGCGCAAACGGAACGTTTACCGGTTCGCGGACCGGGTCGCGGCACCATTTTGAGCTAACGGGAAGCGACCCGGTTCGCGGACCGAGAGCGAAACAAAAAAAAATAATAAAAAAAATACATAATTTTTTTTATTAATAAACATATAAAATATATTTTTTGATTTAAAGAAGAATACATTTTAAAGCTTTTGATATTTGCTATTAAAAAACCATTGAAATTCACAGAAAAAACCATAGGTTATAGACCATATATAGTTAGGAATTAGCATTTACAAAACCTTGAAAATTCACTGAAAAAACCATAGGTTATAGACCATATATAGTTAGGAATTAGCATTTAAAAAACCTTTTTTTTACTCACACAAAACCATTGAAATTCCATATATAGTTAGTTGTACTAACTATATATCGCGCACCCGCAATCCACAGCTGATCAGGTCACATATTACATCATTCATGACATGGTCAGTGACATCACTGATGACATCACTGATGACATCTCAAATGACATCACTGATGACATCACTGATGACATCTCAAATGACAACACTGATGACATCACTGATGACATCTAAAATGACATCATTGATGATATCACTGATGACATCACTGATGACATCATTGATGACATCTCAAAGGACATCACCAATGACATCACTGATGACATCACTGATCACATCTCAAAAGACATCACTGATGACATCACTGATGACATTATTCATGTGATAATACGATGAATCTCTTCAGACTCTAATAAAAACTTAGATACACTCAGTGTAAACAGACACTCACAGACTGTCACTCATCCATGGAGTTACTCACACACCTAGTCAGTCATGTAAAGAATCAATCACACCTCCATTTCCTCAACTATACAGTTATACACACCTTACTTATTCAAACATATACTAACACATATTTACTCTCTTATACAATCCCTGATACAAGTTCACAATGATCCATACAGACACTCACACATTCACTGGCTCTTATGCATAGTTATTTATATATGTCAACTCTCACATGTACTGTGTTTTACATATGTACTTACTTTGACATGTAGCACTGAGATATCCATTCACTCACCAATACACTTATGCACACAGTCAACCGCCCATACAGCTGTTTCCACATGCACTTTTGAACCCATACATCTAGTGAATCAACTGCTCACACATCTATGCACAGAGTCATACACCTCCCAGCCACCCACACACACACTCAGTCTCCCATACAAATACTTGGGCAACCAATCAATAACCCATATAGTTACTCATATAGCTACTGATCAACACATGCAGCAGTTTACAGAACAACAGACATAATGATGCACAAATTAAGACAGTTTAGTCACTAACCCATGCACTCAGTGAGACACATTTAATCACTCACTCATACAGTCAGTCATGCACCTACTAAATCCTTCATCCAGACACTTATACATCCACTCATTCTTCAATATGTAAGACATATTTTAACTTTACAGAAACATACAGTCACTGGATGTTGTCATCAGTGATGTCATCAGTGATGTCATTTGAGATGTCATCAGTGATGTCATCAGTGATGTCATTTGAGATGTCATCAGTGATGTCATCAGTGATGTCACTGACCATGTCATGAATGATGTAATATGTGACATGATCAGCAGTGGATTGCGGGTGCACGATATATAGTTAGTACAACTAACTATATATGGAATTTCAATGGTTTTGTGTGAGTAAAAACAAGGTTTTTTAAATGCTAATTCCTAACTATATATGGTCTATAACCTATGTTTTTTTCAGTGAATTTTCAAGGTTTTGTAAATGCTAATTCCTAACTATATATGGTCTATAACCTATGGTTTTTTCTGTGAATATATATATACACACATACATCATACATACATACATATATTGGGCTCATTTATGTATGACAGCATTATGGAGCAATACAAGCTTTTGAGTTTTACGTGTGCCTTATGGGTCAATGGTAGGCCTGGGCGGTAAATTCCGTTCACAAAATTTGTGGAATTTGGGGAATTTCGCGTTCCGCAGAGAACACAAAATTGCCCAAAAATCTGGGTTCCGCGACTTCACACAATTTTTTGCTTGTTCGCGTTCTCAAATGCGTGTTCACGGGATATTTCCCCCCAAGCACGCAAACAGCAATTGCGAACAGTAAAAAAGCATCGCGAACAAGCAATTGCGCCTGTTCGCGGAATTGATATGAGCTGTGGAGGTAATCCATTATGTCTGTATATACAACAGTGACAATCAGATCGTTTAAATACATAGGCCCATAGGAGGATAATGAAATATAAATTAATACACAAGGTAAAGGAACAGCAGCACTCTGAAAACCATGTGATTGAAAAGTGAAGGTTGCGAAATATGCATAGTTATATTTTATATTTTGTTAATCATGTAACAAGCGCAAGTCAAAGGCATATTGCAAATGCTGCACCTTTTCCGTGAAGAAGATCAAAGGTCATATGTGATCAAGTTATACCGCTGCATGCACTCAGCTCAGCACGAATGTCACTTTATATTTATATGCAATTAATATTGATGCTTTCAAATGAATTAAGCATCGTTATGTTGCGTCCAAAATTATTATTATTGTTACTTTCTGTATCATGCAATTGGAAGGATGAAATCTTTCTTCCATTGCTATTGGTCACATGCTACTATTTAAATGAAAATATATTTGCGCCATGCGTATGTGAACAAGGCCAATAGTTTTGGTTGAAACACGTTATGGTGAAAGTTTGCAAAACAAAAAATAAACATCTTCCGGAAAAGGAATAATGGTGCCTGTGTCCGTGAGGATTATTTAAAAGACGAGAAGTGCTGAATATTTGTGGAAGAGGCTGTCTCCGTGTTGCCTACCCCCTTCTTAAGAGCAGGGGCGGCCTTAGGCATGTGCAAACTGTGCACCTGCACAGGGCCACCAAACCCCAGGGGCCACTACGCCAATATATATCCTTAATATAATAATCCTCTGAGGATGGATACATATTTGCATGGCGGCCCCCTGGCAGGGATTTGGCAGCCTCTGGCTCTGTTCCACTTCCAAACACCGTGACCCCAGCCCTCTACACTGGCCTCCGCGCTCCGCCCCGCCTGGACCCCCTCTTCCAGGGCCCCCTACCTACGCTCCCTGCCCAGGGCCGCCATGAGCCTAGAGCCGCCCCTGTTAAGAGGTTGAGCTATCATCAGATGTGCCATAGGAAGCCACGTAGATCTGGAGTACTTTCAAGAAGTAATCACTCGACCTTCTCACTCCTGTGACAGGACCCAGCAGCAGGGCATGCATAGCAACGAGTCAGCGGAGGACCGGAGCACAAGGCCAGACTGCCCATTGCAGGCACCAGGCATTTTCCGGTGGGCCGCCAGGGTGGGGGCCAGTTTTGGACCCCTAGGATGCCATTTTTGTTACTGTGGCAGCAATTGTGCCCCCTGTAACACAATTGGCTGACACTGTCCCTAGAAAACAGTTCCGCAACACTCCCCCATGGGGGGGCCGGCCAATTGGTTTGCCGGAGCCAGTTTCGGTTCCCAGTCCGGCCTTGCCCAAGCCGCGTAAACGCCACACTGTAGGTGAGTGAAGGAACAGCAGATGGGAAGTTACTGAAGCCCACCATGACCAGCGAGAGATGAAAGATGCAAGCTGGGAAGGAGCAGACCAACAGCGCATGATGTCTGCCGAGGTAGTACGCGAGGGGGAAGCAGTGGCCGGTAAATTATTTGACATTATACCAGAAAGACACTGTACAAGCCAACCCCACAAGTCAGAGCTGACTTCAAATGATGACAATGTCAAAATAAAATTGGGACAAATGTAAAAAATATTGAAATGCGAGCAGACAAAATGGTGGTGGTGCTAATCATTAACAAAATACCCGGAAGTGGATCGTGTTCCACGCAGCGTCTGAATTTTGGTAGCTCCAAGCTTTGAAAACCCCAACCTACAAATGTTAAAGGAGTGGGTAGAAAGCAACATGAAAGCATCCACTCACCTGGTGCAGAGCTTAGCGAAGTATGCTGAACTAGATATGGTGCGCTGCAAACCCAAATTGCAAAAACAACAATTGATGGGCAGAATGCAGAACAATGTCATACATTCACCCCAGTACAGAGATCTGGGCCTAAATCAATTGTTTTTTTGCTCACCATGCCATTCCAGTTTGGACCTAGCCATATTCAAATCAGTATTTACCCTGCGCCCAATGGTAATACTACAGCCTGAACTGCCAGGCCAGGTTCTCCCTGGACTGGAAACAAGCATCCTAGGACTGGTTTCAGGCTTTCAGCCCTCATCAGCCAGGATAGCTTGACTCCAGTGGCATGGAGAGCACGGGACCCACGTCTGGGCATACCCGTCTCACTCTGGGTGACAAGTGCAAAAAGAAAAATTGATGGACAGAATGCAGAACAATGTCATACATTCCCCGAGTACAGAGATCTGGGCCTAAATCCATTCTTTTGTGCTCATCATGCCATTCCAGTTTGGACCCAGCCATATGCAAATCAGTCTTGACCCTGCGCCCAATGGCAACCGTCCATCCTGAACTGCAAGGCCAGGTCCTCCCTGGACTGGAAACAAGCATCCTAGGACCGGTTTTGGGCTTTCAGCCCTTATCAGCCAGGATAGCTTGACTCCAGTGGCATAGAGAGCACGGGACCCACGTCTGGGCATACTCGTCCCACTCGGGGGTCTAAACTGGGTTGGCATGGTGAGCAAAGGAATGATGGATTTAACCCAGATCTCTTGATTGGGGGTGAATGTTTTGATTTGTTCTGCATTCCGTCCATCAATTGTGTGTCTTTTGCAAACCCAAATTGATCAGCTAAATGGGGAAATCAATACACATGAACAACAAGACAGTGAAAAAATATTGAGAAGAAATGACAGTGCACCTCAAGAAACAAGATGATATCATCAGAAATTGAAAAAGAGCAAAAATGTTACAGTGATAAAATTGATTATGAGCAAGAGCAAATTTTTACATTTGGCTGGTGCTTTGATAATTTGAAGAGACAGAGGCTAACTGAAGGCAACAGAGTGTCCCAAGAAAACAAATTGCGTGAGACATGCTCTGAAATAAGTCCTAAAATTGAGACAGACTCTGAAGGGCTGCGCTCCTTGGTGCAAATGTACTCAATAAACATTCTCTGATTGAAAACTGGATGTTTTAGGATTAGACAGAGGGGGCAACACGTTTAGACCAAGAGGGCAAAGATTCAAGCCCAACAAAGGTGGAACAAGAGAAGGAGAGAACGCAGGAAATGCAATAGGGGGCGCAAAGCCAAAACAAAATGGAGAAAAAAAGGAGAATGAGCAAATCACTTTATGACATTAACCTTTCAGGGATCACACTTTCAAAGCAGAACACATTTTATTGTTAGGACCTTTATTATGCCTTGAAAGTTTGTACAAGCACTGTCAAACCAGAGTGGACATTTATAAATATATTCACAAGTTAAAACTGGTCAAGTATCGTCTAAAAAAAGTTTTGAAAAAGGAAATTCTTGCACAGAACACAAGTGATCATTGGCATCTTTAAATCTCAGATTTAAGATTAATTCAGGAGCTCAAAAAGCTGGAAAACAAAACAATGGTCTTAACAGAACTTGGATCCAAACAAGAATTCATTGTCAGATGGTTTTAGATATATATGGTGATGTGGATACCCCATTTAAACCCACTCCAATTTTTGTATCGATGTGAGCAAAAGATTCCATTGATATGTTCGAAGAAAGAGTTGTGCAAGACCTCAAGAAACTCAATAGAACTATGAGAACCAAAAGTAACAAGCATTTACAATGCAATGGTCTCGTTTTTGTTAAAGTTAGAGCTATCAGCATTGCTCATGACGTTATTTTTGTTTTTAAGACATATAAATAAATGGCATTGTCATTTACAATGCCAATAGCTTAATCTCTCACAAAGACACAGAACCACACACACACGTGTAACACACCTCATCTACCGCACGCAGACACGGGCAGTGCACCCAGAGTACCGCCACCTGCCAGGGGCGGACATCTCACCGGTGTGGGGTGTGTCTACACAACCAGCAAAGCCCAGGGCCACACCTTCCCAACACCAACATCACACACTGCAGCTCCATCAACAAGCCACCGGTGCGAAACCAAGAGCCACACCAGAAGCACCACGCCAAACACCAGCCAGGCCTAGTGCAAGGGAACAGTAACCAGACGAATGCACAGCACAAAACATTCCAGGGTTAAGCGCCTGGAGCTCCTACTCTCAGACTGCGCGCTATAGGAATGCCAAAAACGTAACACAACATAGCAACACATAGCACCTTTTAGTGCAAATTAAAAAAAATACTAATCGGGGTTTTATACAACCCTCCCCCTCATCCCTCACCCAAAGGTGAAACCTGTCACAGCGGCCTTTCCAGGCGAAAGGGTTTGCCATTGGGGAGCCCCTTGTGTTCCCGATGCCGGTAGACTATCCCCAGCATTGCTGGGAAGAGGCCTGGTGCAGGCAGAGCTAAATTCTCAAAAGATTAACTTCAGGCACAAGCTCGCTGAACGTTCTAATGATCAGGAAGTAGAATTAGAATAGCCGGGGGGGGGGGGGTGAGAGCTTGCCGCAGATATCTAACTGCAACGTGCAGGCTATAGGTTCTCATATCAGCAAGACAGCTAAAAAGTTTATTGGGATCACTGCTGAGATGCGTGCAACCTGCAATTTGACCCTGGGCATAACATCATTACAACATTCGATTGAGATGGCTGTGTGGAAACCGCTGCGTGCACATTTTAATTTCACAAAAATAAATTTGTAGTTTGAGAACCAACTGCAAAGGCCAGTGTGCACTCCGCACGGCATATATTCTGAGTTGGATAGATAATTGGATTCGTGCATCTGCTGCTGAGATCTGAGTAGCTTGCAGATCACGCATTTTAAAGCCCAAAGAAATAGCTCAGTAAACTAATACACCTCTGACCTCATGAAGAGAAGGATGTGCAAATTTCCACTCACTGACCTCCACCCTAGTGAGTTCAACATTCAGTTTGGTTCGGCTGACCCGTCGCTATTCCTCATCAGTCGCTAGAACTCGCTATTAACAAAACAACAGCCATGTCTAATCCGACATTCAGTCGAGGAAGGGACTTTACATAGTGTTGCTATTGTAAATATTGCGTCAGACGCACACAACGTACCTGGGTAAGACTTTCCATGGACGCCAGCTGCCGCGGGATGCATTTGGCATGAGGAGGTCCCGGATCCTGGGGGCTCGGGGGAGACAACATGCTGCATGCTTTTCCACAAATGGGGCACCTTCAAGGGCCGCTGTTCCCTCCCCACATGTACCTTTCTGGGGGCTCTCCATTTGCCCGATCCGTCCCGCCTCCATAGCCTCCCAGGGGATGGGGGGTCGCCGCAGTGCCTCACAGCTCACCGATCATCATGGCAGGCCGCTCACCCCTACTGCTGAGGTGGAACATCAGGTGGCAGGTCCAGTCAGGTGCTGGAAGCGGTGGTGTCTCCGCGCCGAGGTCTCCTCTCAGCTAATGGACCGATGCAGCCGAGAGTGCAGCAGCCGCCATCTTAGCTCGCTCGCTGTACAATAAGACGTAATCACGGATTGTATTTCTCTCCAGGGAGGTGCCTTCGTTCCAGTGGCTGGTTAATGCTCCTCACTGGGTGAGGACTTCTATCTGCGGCCGGGGGGAGGGGGGGAGCCTGGGGCGGGAGGGACAGGGAGATTCGCCGTGAGTACTGAGATCCGAGCGGCGTGACTTACTGCTATTGATCCCGGGACCGAGGTGCATGTAACAAAGCCGTTCGCATGCACCGTAGGCAGAGCCTTTGACTGAAATTGCCATTAGTCCACCAATAAATGTTCTATGCATGCGCGGTTAAAGTAGTCGTTTGAAGGGGGAAACAGCTGATAGAAGAAATCTTAAAAGTGACAAAAGGGACGGGCTGCGGGAGGAACAGAGCAAGCACTCGCCATGACGTTCTGTTTTCGCTGTAAGCCCCGTCCTTTTCAGACTGGGGGCTTGTTTTTTCCTGAAGACGTCACAGAGAGAAAGGACAGCAAAAAACACACCCCTCAATCTGAAATGGACGGGGCTTGAACTGACGGACACAGCTCTTCTCCAATGGCTGGCCGCCGTTTAGGAAGTCAGCCAATGGAGAAGAGCTAGCTCGTTTAACCTCCGTACTAAAAACATAAAATCTGGCCAGCGAAACTGCGCAAGCGCAGCCTACGCTAGCCGAGACCTAAAAAGCATAACCACCAACATAAAAAGTATCATGATTCAATCAAAAAATTACAAACACACAAGTAAATGGTTATCCACAATTAGGGACAAAGGTGGCAACATTGTACTCTGGCCCCTTAAGATGCACAAAGCTGAGGCATACAAACAGCTAAGTAATGTCGACTGTTATGCCAAGAGCCATTGGGACGTAGTGTGACAGGCAAAAATCAAATATCTATCCGATTTGACAGAATGGAGAAATATGGGAATGCTAAATCAGCCAGGGTAGCCTAATATATATCTGTTCATGAGGAACAACTATCCGAAAGTGCCAATCCTACATTTAATTCCCAAAATACATAAAGATAAGTCGCAACCACCAGGAAGACCAATAATATCAGCCATGAATAGCTTACTCAAGAACACATCAAGATATATCAACTTTTTCGTGCAAAACCAAGAGGATATGTGACATTCAATGACCGAAAGATAATCTTCTGATGTTGCTGGATGTAACTGCTTTATATACTAGCATTATTCACAGTAATGGACTGCATGCGGTCAAACATTTCCTGAGAAGCAGGCCACTCAAGTTGTATAACCACACTAAGATGGCACCTAAAAAAAATATTTTTCTCCAGTTACGTGGTGATGGGCACCAGCTTCGTCACCAGCCTACCGACTTGCACCTGGTCTGTTGGGAAGGGGAGGTGCTCATCAGTGACCACAGGAAGATGTGTGATGAACAAGTTATTTGCTGACTTCGCTTTATTAATTATATATTTGTGGGATAGAAAGGTACAAGAGAGACAGCAGAAGCATTTTTTTTTATTCTTTTATTCTTTTTTATTTTTTTATTTTTAGTTTTCTGTACAAATAAAAAACAAAACAAAGATGGGAAAAGAAATCATCACTACAAAAAGTACAATCAATAATGGGCATGGAGGTACAGCCATGGACAATGAATATTGCTGAAGATTGCTCAAGAAAAAACATACATTCACATCGACAGTGGCAGTCCAGTAAGTACCTAAGGCAAAACCTTCGAGAATTCCAATCACAAACAAATGGTGGGAAAACATTTCTTACGGGCCAGAATTAGACCTCGCATGAGACAGTGCAAGGGCTCCCTCTTCTGCATCGAGATCCAACTTACAATATTTCAACCGTGGGGACCAAATTTGCCACCATGTAGAGATACATATTGGGCTTCCATTCCGTAAGTGTAGGAAGGTGTTGTGCACCCCAGTATTTGGCTATATCCCTTTTAGCCACCACCAACCCAAGGTTGGCCAGTAAGAGCCCATAGCATGGCAGGTCAATATCTGTGGGAATTCCTAAGAGTAAGAATTTCCCGTCCATCCCCATGTTTTCCCCGAGTATTCTGTTTAGTTCTTCCACTATTGTGTGCCTATAGGGCTGGATGTGACTGCATTCCCAGAGAGTGTGGATGTACGTGCCATGTTCCGCACGGCATCTGAGGCATGCAGGGTCCTCTACCCTCCTCATCCTGTGTAATCATTCCCTATCGTAGTAGACCCTATGAAGGATCTTGTATTGAATAAGGCGTAATCTTAATTTGATCGCTGCCTCTCGTTGGGTGCATGAGGGACGCTTCCTAGTCTATATCTTCAAATGGCCCCATGGTGAGTTTCCACTTTGCATTAAGTGGGCCGAGATTGTGTGGCATATTATTAATTGCCTGAGTCTGGATCTCCTCCTGAAGGAGTCTGCCCTCAAGGGGGGCATATTCGGCAGCGTCACGTCATCCAACCCTTCCACCTGCCAGGCATGTTGAAGTTTAAGATATGCGTAAGCTTGGGAATGATGAAGTTGGTATTTGGATTGAAGGAAAGAGAAGGAAGCCAGAGAGCCTCTCTCTAGGAGGTCTCCTATCTTCGAAATGCCAATAAGGTCCCACTTCTTGAACCCCCTCAATTTCTTGATCTCAGACAGACTAGCCCCTTCCCACAAGGGGGTCTCCCGTGTAGGTTCCCCTCCCATCTCATCAATTTTCCTGCAGCTTTCCAGGCCTCTATTGACCTCTGCATAGCAGGAAGAAGTTGTGCCTTTCCTGCTCCCAGTATAAATAGTGCAGCGGGGAACGTTCATGGAACTGGAGCCTTTCCAGCCTATACGCCGGGTGATCCCCTGGAGCGTGATTCCATTAATTAATAACGATGAGGTGGACCGCCCTATCGTAGGCTCTGATGTCCGGTACGGCCAACCCTCCATTGTAGGCATCGCGTTGCAGGGTCTGCAAAGCTATCCATGGAGGAGCACCGTCCCATAGAAGGAGGCGCAACTCACTATTAATTATTATATTATAGTCGGATTTGTATTGCGCTTGGCTGCCCCAGCGACCGGACGTCCCAGCGCCACCAAAGACAGTGAGAGAGAGCAATGAGGAAAATATTTAGAGATAGGCTGGGAAAAGCCAGGTCTTTATGGCTTTGCAAAATGCAAGATGGTTCTGAATCTCTCTGATCGAAACATGAATCGAATTCCAGAGTTTCACAGCAAGACTGCGAAAAGAGCAGCCTCCGTCTCTAGCTCTCACGACTCGAAGAATACTGACCAAAGCTTGGTCAGCAGACCTTAAAGTGCACCGCGGCACATGGAACTCTAACAAATTGGCCAGCCCCAAAGGTGCCTGTTGATTCAAAATCCTGTGAGACACACAGAGTGTGTTGATCTGGATTCGCTTCACAACAGGCAACCAATGGAGTTTAGGAAGAACATGGGAAACAGAGCACGATTTTGGAAGAGCCACCAAAATGCGTGCCGCTGCGTTCCAAATTCTTTGCAGGCGCCTGATGCTGGACTTATTAGCACCGAGATAGAGAGAATTACCATAATCCAGTCTGGATAAAATTGTAGCCTGGACAATGGTTTGGCGCACTTTAGGAGGAAAAAAATCCAAAAGAGGTTTCAAACTTCTCAGAAGCCCAAAGTAGACCCCTGCCACCGCTTTCGATTGAATCTCGAAAGTAGGGCCCCTGTTGACCCACACACCAACGTTCTTTACAGCCGGTGGAGGGGCCGGTTTGAGACGATCCAGCCCACACTGCTCGGACCACAGATCTTTGTCCTTTCCAAACAGCAAGACCTCAGACTTACTGGCATTCAATTGCAAACAGTTTGCAGCCATCCAGTCCGCAACCTTTAACAGGATAGGATAGGATAGGATGTGCATTTGTATAGCGCGAATTGCTGCCCGGAGGCGTCCAAGCGTCCAAGGTCCTCCTTAAACTTTTCCAGGTTAACACTACATTTCTTAGAGAAGGCGATCACCAGTTGGTGTCGTCAGCATACGACACCAGTGACAGCACTCTACTTTTAGCCACCAACGCAAGGGGTCAAACATAAATGTTGAACAGTAAGGGGCTCAGTATTGAACCTTGAGGCACCCCCTGTTGCAAGGCATACTCCTGCGAATGGAAAGGTGGCACCAAAACCTGGAAAGATCACCCCTCCAAGAAGGTGCGGAACGAATGACCGGAATGAGAGTAAAATTAGTGTCGGGTAGTTTGTGATATGTGTTCTGGAGAACGTAAAGAAGCTGGGGAAGCGTTACCAGTTTGTATATGGCAGCTCTTCCCATAATAGTCTGAGGAAGCTTTTTCCAGCGTCTCCCATCTGCCTGAAAATTAAGCAATACTCGTCGTATCTTGTGATCCAGGCGAAGCACAGGGTCGGTGGTGATATAGAGGCCCAGATAAAGAAATCCCTCTTTGGCCAGCCGCAGGCAGCTGGGGTAAGTGTAAGATACTGGGTCTCCACTTCACGGATAGAGGTTGGACTTAGTCCAGTTGATCTTATAGCCAGCGTAGCTGCCATATTCCTCAAAGATGTGCAAAAGGCGGAGGAGTGTTTCAGCGGGTTGCGTGACATAGAGCAGAACATCATCTGGGTATAATGAAATGTTTCTTCCTCTAGGGCACCCGAATTGGTGAGGAAGGCACATAGGCCTGGTCGGGTACGAACCACACAAGCCAGGGGCTCCAGTATGAGGGCGCACAATAAAGGGGATGGCGGCATCCCTGTCTGGTGCCCCGCTGTATCGGCCGACTAGCAGAGAGAGTGCCATTGACACGGACTCGTGCCTCGGGCATGTTATATAACAACGCCAGCCACTCTAACCGGGCCGAAGACCATTGTTTCCAGAGTTCGCCACATAAAGGGCTAGTGAATCGTGTCAACCGCTTTCTCCGCATCAAGCGAGAGAAGCAAATGGGGACTATCGCGACCCTGTTCTGTGTTCATCCAGGTAGCTAGGTGGTGTAAATTGAGACATGTAGCGCGCTTAGGCATAAAGCCAGAATGGTCTTTGTGCTACAGCGGAAGAATCACGTTCAGCAGCCGAAATGCAAGAATCGTGGCCAGGATCTTTGTTTCAAGATTAAGAAGGGATATGCGGCAATAGGACCCACAGTCCTCTGGGGGTTTCCCTTCTTTTTGGATAACTACCACTGTGGCCAGACGAAGGTCTGGTAGGAGACACCCCTGTTCCCTTGAATCCAGGAACATCTTAAGGAGATGAGGCGCCAGCAATGCACTGTTCATTTTGAAAAATTCACCCGGCAGGCCATTAGGGCACGGAGTCTTACCTGCCTCCGTCAGCCTATGGCCTCGGTAACCTCCGCCAATCTCAGGACACCCTCTAGACTGTTTCGTTCGTCGGGTGTAAGGGAGGACAGGTCAATACCTTGGAGCTACTGGCGTATCTGAGAGTCTCCTGCCTGTGTGCGGGCCTCGTAAAGAGTCTTTTAATATCACTGAAAGGCTCCCGCAATACTTTCTGGAGTGGTATGGACAACCTCTTGTTCCTTTATAGACATTACCCATCGTGACTCAATTTCCTTCCACCTCAGCCATGCTAAAAGCTTCCCGGCGTGATCTCCGGTTTCGTAAAGTCGATAATGGGTTGCTAGTTGGTGCGTTTTTACCTCATCTCTCGCAAGTGCTAAATACTCTTGTCTGGTTATCTCAAGCTGACGCATATCCTGTTCCGTCATTATGGCCAGGCTGGCCCCCCTCTAGGTCCAGAAGTGTATGTTCTAACTCCTCAAGCTCCTGGGTCGCACGCTCTGTTTTGCGGGCCAGTATATTGTGTGCCCTGTCACGCAACACCGTCTTATAGGCCTCCCACAAAGTGACAGCCGATGCTACAGAACCTTAGTTTTCAGTGAAATATAGCTGAGAGTCAACACGGAGCTCCTCAGCAACTGTCTCATCTCGTAGTTCCCATTCATTGAGCCTCCATTGTGGTATTCAATGACAGCCTCCACCACCTACTTTAATGAACAGGGGAGAATGGTCCAATATGCCCCCAGCCACATAACCTATATTGTCCACCCGTTGGATCTCCCCCGCCGGGATGAGAAGATAATCTAAGCGGGAGAACACCCTGTGGGCACCGGAGAAGTAAGAATAAGTCTGCCGATGCGGATGGTGGCGCCGCCATAGGTCAGACAGTCCTAGTGACTCTAAGAACCGGACCAAAGGTGTGACATCAGGGGTGTCCCCTCGAGATAAGAAGTGGTCCAGGGGGGATTCAATACATCATTGAAGTCTCCCCCAAGGATATGTATGACAGGGCCAGAGTGCAAGAGGAGCGCAGTCAATTTATCTAACGGGCATTGCTGGAGCCGAGGAGGTGCATAGACACTAAGAGGTATGTCTTGCGTTACCATATCCCCCTGACTGCCACATATGTCCCTTCAGAGTCTACCCATGTTTGCGTGACATGAAAGGGAGGGGATCTCCAATAAGGATCACCACCCCAAGGGATCCCCTGGTAAATCCTGCGTGTGCCAAAGTGGTGTAGCACCCCCGTCCCAGAAAAGCGCAAGTCGATTCCAACAGGTGTGTCTCTTGTAGGAATACTAAATCAGGCCTATTTCTCTTAAGATATCGGGTTACCAACCCCTGCATCACCTTATTACCCAAACCATTGACATTCCATGTCATTACTGCATATTCACCGTCTGGCATAATACTGTAACCGTGAAATCGATCTCAGTGTCTGATCTCAGCAGGAATGCACCCCACCCTCCATCCCTCCCACCCTCCACATCAGTGTGATCACAATCTTGAATTAAACAAGCTAAGTTCCCATCGAATAATCTCAAACATCACTCAAAACACCACAACAGCCCCCCCTCCCCACACTCTTGACGTTCTCCCCACCCTCCCACTCGTCAACATGACAACTTTGAAGCAGATCGTCCGCTAAGAGGTCTGTTACCCCCCCTTCCCTCCCACCCAATTAATTACACAATACCAATACAATCACAACACACCAACTACCTTCCCAGCTCAAATCTAAACTAGTGGATAGTCACTAGAGCTCAGGGAAGTCTTACTGTCCGGAATCAGCCAGCGAGCCCCGCCTCTCAAGTCTCTTCGCCCTCCACATGAGGCTGCCCGGTCTGCTTATCGGGAACCTGGAGATCTTGGTCCGTCGCTTCTAAGCGCAGGATACTGTTAAGTAGCGGGTGGGCACTGGGCACCTTGTCAGAGTCTTCACGTTCAGAAAAGTCGGTTTGGCCCATATCATCCGGTTTGTTTGAGGGATCTGCTGATCTCGAGCGAAGCACATCATACCCAGAGTCTGTTCGGAGTGTGTCCGTCCCTCCAGATCGCAGTGCTCTACCCGGTGTACCATCCGCTGAGTTCCTGGACTGCAAGCCTCGCCTTCTGCGTTTTCCTTTAGGTCTGTCCTGGGACCGGGCCACTTGTTTTAGCGGAGAGTTAGCGGAACTCCTTGGTGTTGGCCACCGCAGTTGTGGTCGTTCCTCCACCCAGGACCATGCCTCTTCCGGAGTGTGGAAGAACAACGTAGAGTTCAGGAAGATGACCTTCAGTTTGGCCGGAAACAACAGCATATATTGGATCCCCATAGCACGCAGTTTAATCTTGACTTGATCAAAGGTCTGACTCTGTTTTTGTATATCGCGAGCATAGTAAGGAAAGACCATCACCTAAGTGTTCTCGTAATGGATCTCCCCTTTTTTCCGGATTTCTCTCAATATTAGGTATCTATTGTGAAAGTTCAGAAAACGCACTATCAGGGGTCGTGGAGGGGCCCCCGGCGGAGGAGCGAAGCTGTGCATCCTATGCGCCCGTTCTATAACGAAACAGGTCGAGAACGGCGCTTGAGGTAGCATATCTTTCAGGAATGTCAGAAGAAACTGTCCTGGGCTATCCCCCTCCATTTTTTCAGGAAAGCCAACGAATCAGAGATTATTCCTCCTGTCCCTGTTTTCCGCATCATCGACTCTCCAGGCCACCTCCGCTACAGATGACAAGAGCCCGCAACATCTTTACGTGTGACTTGGGAAGTATCCTCCAGCTCTGAGATGCGGTGTTCGGTCTCCGCCACCCGTTCCAAGACCTTGCGGAGATCCTGACGCAGCAACGTCACTTCGGAGCGGACCTCCCTTCCAAATTCTCCCTGGACTCGTGGATAGCCTGCAGGATGGGTGCTGTATCCGAAGGAAGGGCGTGTCCACCCTCCGCACCCTGCGCAGCTGGTAGTGCCTTAGCGAAGGAATCCAATTTGCCCTGTCAGGATTGCCGGGGTTCTTTATCTTTGTCTTTGTCTTTCGCAATGATGAGAAGACAAGGAGGAGGGGTAGTCCAACCAACGTCAGCAGGGACCGCTACGCTCACCGCCAGGCAACAGGTGTTGCACCAGCCGGGTCCGGGGACAGGCAGTGGTGGCCGAAACCCCGGACAAGCTGTTGCGAAGAATCTCAGGGCAATGTAATGGTCTGCCGGTACCACCCCAGTTTAATCTATGCAGCGGCGCATCCCCCCTTATAGCGCTACCTCATGACACAAGCGAAGGCTCCTCAAGCAGGGGGAGCGAACACTTTCAGCAGTTCAGGAAGGCAGGTCCGAGGGTGCAGGAGCCGTCCATAAGGGCGCCGGGGTACAAGTGCACCACAGCACGTGCCATGAAGAGGGGCCAGGAGTAGCAGCTGCGTCCCTCAAGCCTCCATCAAACAATGCGTAGAGCCTGGTACAGCGGCGCCACTTGCGGATAGTGTTTTCTCCAAACTCCAGGGCACTGTGAAGCGGGTGGACTCAGACCCCGATGGGGCCTAACCAGGATGACTGACCCTCGGGGGGAAGCGTGTCAGTGCCCAGATGGTTCCCTAGCATGTCATCAATGCCCCCACATAGCGGTCAGGAGATGCCTTCAGTGTTCCAAGACCAGCCAACCTCCACTGCTTGGTCTAACAAAGGTGTGTGCGGGGGTGTCACAATACAGCAGCGCCAGGGAGGCAGCCCAGACAAGCGGGGTTCAAAGTCCAAGTGGCGCCCCTCTTAACAAGTCACCATGCCCGTTCGGAGCGAAGGTGGGGAGCCCAACTCACTGCCAACTCTAAAAAAGTCACACCTTGGGTGGCAGGGGTTCCTTGCAGATTACACGTGGCCCAACTTTAATGAGGTTGCAGCGCCATCACCCGCACAGGGCGGTGCCCCCCCCGGGGAAGCAAAGGAGCATTGGAGCGCCGATTGCACCCTCGCTGTCCAGAAAAGACAGCGGCGGCCAGTCGGCAGCGTTGCACTCAACAATGCGGACGCAGGCGCCACCTCCGTGTCCCATGCTCTGGAGCAGCCGTCACCTCACAGCCGCACCTCAACTCAGTTTCCATTGTACCGCTCACCGCTGGGGGATCTCGGACCAGGCACAGATGTACACGGCAGTGCCGCGTTTCTTCCCTCAGTGGCCACTCCTTCCTCACAGCGTTCTCTCTGGCCGGGCTTAATTCAATGCGCCAGCACCGCCATTTTGGAGGTGGTCGCGTTCCGGCCCCAGGCGTCCAATAACCGCTCAGTTTGTGAACAGGATAGAGACGGAAGTCCAGATTGCGGCACAGCCTCACTCCTATTGGCTTCCTCCTGCAGGGCAGCCATTCAGGTGGCGAAGAGGTGCAGGATAACAACAAGATCACAAGCGGGGCCAGCGGGGTTCTCGTGAAAAACATCTACTCCGCCATGTTGCTGGCCACGCTCCCCCCCAGCGGAAGCATTTTTCGACACAATCTACTGTAACAATATTAATTTGTACCTCACAGCACATATCAATGAAGTACAAGTAGACTTTTTAGATGTGCATGTGTACATCAAAGACAATGAAATTGAAACTAAGTTATTCAGGAAAACAACTGGATGGAATTCCACCTGACATGTAAGCAGTTTCCACCCCGTATCTTAAAGCGAGCATCCCGTTTGTGGAGATGCTGAGACTAAAAAGGAATTGAAATTGCCCCAAAGACTTTAAGAAGTGTCAGGAGGAAACTGCCCAAAGATTCTTGGAGAGAGGGTATGACAAAGAATCTCTGGATAGAGCAGTGGCCAAGGTCAATTCAAGAAGTAGGGAGTCCATACTCTTTAATAAAAAGAACAGATGATTGACAGAAAGCTGAAAAATGCAAACATTCACTCCAAGTCACAGATCTGGGATTAATACATCATTTTATTGCTCAGACTGCCACCCCAGTTTGGACCCAGCTGCATGCAAATCAGTCTTGGCCCTGCTCCTCAAGGGAACAGTGACGCCCAAACTGCCAGCCAGGTCCTCCATGGACCGGAAACAAGCATCCTGGGACTGGTTTTGGGATATCACCCCTCATCAGCTAGGCTAGCTTGAATACAGTGGCACACTGAGCATGGGAAGCACATCTGGGCATACTCTTCCCACTTGGGGTGACGAAAGCAAAAAGAACAGAATATGGATGGAATGCTGCACAATGAATGTAAAAAACAAGGGTTCCCTGAGCAAACGATAAATATAACCCCTAGGTCAGGGAGAGACAGAGTGAAAAGTAACAACCCAGGCGATTAATAGGGACTTGTCCACATAATAGTGATAAGACACAGCACCAATTCCGTAAAAGAAGGAGGCGTTTTTTATTTAACAATATTTAAAAATAATTTTTACGGGGAAAAAATCACAATATAAAACTTTTAAAAAGTATGAATTATATACATAATAATACAGACAATAACAAAAAAGTGACAATAAAGTTAATTATACATCAAAAAACACAATTTCATTCAAATTATATACTAATCATGGAGTAAAAATTTAAAGAGTGTCTCGTCGACGCGCGTTTCGGCGACCAGCGCCTTCTTCAGGACAAAATACTCAAAGATTCCGAATCAAAGTCGTTGCGAATTGTATTCACTTAAGTTATCACTTTAATTAGATACAGATCCCGCAATAAGGAAAAGTTAAATGTAGTCTTGTTCTGTATACCAAATCGATCCAACTTCAAGTAGTATAACGCATGTGGTTGAATCGAAATCCTTTTCAGGAACAATACAAAGCTCGGAAATAATTCCTGTATGCTCAAATGCGGTAACGGGTGAATATACGATATATTGCAGTGTTCTACTTAAAACTCCATAGGAGAGAAATCTAATTGCGAGAACAAACGTGCCTCGCCTCCACCGTTTTAAGGTTTCTTGTGTGTACGTAACGATCAAGGATATGTTGATCAATACTCAGAGGAGCTTGTTATTCGTCCTAGATAAAAGTAGCCCCATCCATGTGACGAAAGATGAGAGATGAGGCGAATATAAACCAATCTTGCAAATAAGAAACGAAGCAACGTGTGGAGGCAGGCTGGAACGTCAGTATCTTCCGGGTCACAATCGACGTACGGATAACAGGAAAAACTTTTTCCTGTTATCCGTACGTCGATTGGACGAATAACAAGCGATTGCTGCCCTTCCAAGGAGGAAGGGCAGCAAATCAAGAGTTATCTCAAGGTTGCCCTTGACGAGGAATGCAGGGCCTATGCCAAGATTGCATCGTGCAATGGTGGTTCCCTTGAGGTGGCGGCTGAAATGTGATGCAGGTCTTTGCGGTAAGAAGTATCCATGCAGTGGCGGCAATGTGTCGGTTTGGCTGTGGTGCACCGCACAGCAGAGGATATACATCAGTTCTGCTAGATCCACAGAGGCTTGCAGAGCACCTTGGGGCCACTTTGAAGAGTCCACAACTGGGGTGGCACCACTTGGCAGGGTAGACTCACAGAAGGCAGAGTCCAAGTGCTGGGATCGAGGTTGTTGGAGCCTTCCATCCCTTAAGCTCAAGTCAGAAGGCCAATCGACTAAACCTTGGAGTCACTTTGGGGTCCTGGGTTCAACAGACACAGGTCCAATCCTTCTAACCCAGACAAGAGGGCAGCAGGTAGCAGGTCATCACAGCAGGGCATCAGTCTTTCAAGGCAGCAGTCCAGCAGAGTGGCAGTCCATTCAGCAGGACAGCAGTCCTTCTTCGTGGCAGAGAATTCACAGATCCAGATGTGTACTGAAGTGTTTGTATCTGAGGTCCAATATTTACACCCAGTTGTGCCTTTGAAGTTGGAAGAAGCTTCTCGATGGATGCCTTTGAAGTGCACAGGTGCCCTTCCTTCCTTGCCCTGGCTCCAGACTAACTATATCGGGTATGCAGCCCTTTAAATAAAGGCAGGGCACAGCCTATAAGTGGGGCTGTGCCCAGCTACTGCCTCCCATCTTGCCAGTGATGATCCATCCAGCTACATCTAATCTCCCCATTGTGTGTGTCTGTCTAGAAGGAATACACAAAGCCCAACTGCCAACTACACCCAGTCAGTCATGTGACCCAGAGACTGGCTGCAAGCACCAAATGGCTACGGCAGGAAGATGCCAACTTTCTTTTTGCTTTTGTTTTGTTTTGCTTTGCAATGTTCTCTCCCACCCAAGTTTGCACCCTGTTGATGATTAGATTAGATAAAACATGGAGAATATAATGATAGTGAATGCAATGTCACCTCGAAGGCAGCAAGAGAACATGGAATCATTCAGAAGGGAGTTCATGTGACAACAAACAAACTTACTGAAAGGACATGTATACACTCATCATGCTGGATATTTAAATCCTGTTTACACGTACTTGTGATTTTCTGTTTCTAAGATGACATTTTGATGATACTTACTGAGCAACAAATATTGGTTACATTTTGATGTATACATTGCTATGTAATCATTTCGCAGAAACATCAGGTAAACTTTGAGGCTTGATGTGTGGGTGGGTGAGATTGGTACAAAAAAGACTGGGCACGGACTCACAGGTAGGATGGAATACTGTTTGCATTATTTTCTTTCCTTTCTAGTGTATGCACATTTACACCGAGGGGGTGGATAATGTACTCTTTAAGGTTTTCTGTTGAAATTGGGACTGGGTCAGGGGGTCAAGATTGCACTTCCCTCATTGGTAATAACCAAATGGCATTCATGTGGGAAGAGTTTAGAAATGTAGGTGAAGCTGAGAGAACTCGCATTTGCGGCCATTGGAGAGAGAGTGCAGGATGCGTTTAGGCTGTTGGCCCTGACTTTCAAGGTAGTTTTTACTGGTTTTCATTATTGTCTCTTAAAATGTGTTGTTACACAATAGGCATTTGGTTGAGAAAGGGGAGGCTGCTTGGAGTGTTTTCAGCATCGTATCCATTAAGAGTTTCTCGTGCACTAAACGGAAGGGGTTTCAATATTAGTTTGTCATAATTGATTAATAAATGTGTTAGGCTTTGATCAGATAAGGTTTTATGAGCACTCGTTCTAGCTTTTTAGGCAGTAGGTCAAGGGACACTTTTATTATGTTGACATAAACATGGTTTCACAAGGGTGTAGGAGAGGACAGGATAACAGCTAACCATAGGGGCTGTTTGTATCATTGACATGCTGATGTTAAATACAGCTTGTATCAAGCAGATGGATTTCATGTCTTTTCATTAAGACTTTTTCAGTTACCCCTGCCGAAGGGCTAAATAGACCAAAATGCATTGGGTGAAACTACACAAGGCCATTCAGAATGAATTGCTTAACCTTACATGTCACTGTTGAAGTCCAGATGGGCACGTGAAGGCATTTGAAAAACATGAAATAAAGAGCAACTGTGGAATCATGATGTCTGTGTTGTGACTGTGAATTCATCGATTAATTTTGGTACAAGCCTTTGATAAAATTGGTAAAGAGATTGGTTCACATTTTGGAGTGAACGTGGAGCTTCATATGTATATTTGTTCATTGCGAGGAATAACTCCTGCATTATGCAGTGTGACTGATGGGTGCGTAATGCATGTGTCTTTTGGACTGCTAACTTTCTAAAAGTTGCAAAAAACACAGTTGATGGACAGAACGTAGAACAATGTCATACATTCACCCCAGTACAAGGATCTGGGCCTAAATCCATCGTTTTTTTGCACTCCACACCACCCTGGGTTAGACACTGGCTATATGCAAATCAGCTCTGACCCTGTGCCTCATGGGAACAGTCCAGTCCGAACTACCAAGCCATGTCTTTCCCAGACCGAATCAAGCATCCAAGGACCGGTTTCTGGCTATCAGCCTTCATTCAGCCTGGATAGCTTGACTCCAGTGGTGTGGAGAGCCTGGGACTCACGTCTGAGCATACCCAGCCCACTCGGGGTGAAAATTGCAAAAAACACAGTTGATGGACAGAATGTAGAACAATGTCATACATTCACCCCAGTACAAGGATCTGGGCCTAAATCCATCGTTTTTTTGCACTCCACACCACCCTGGGTTAGACACTGGCTATATGCAAATCAGCTCTGACCCTGTGCCTCATGGGAACAGTCCAGTCCGAACTACCAAGCCATGTCTTTCCCAGACCGGAATCAAGCATCCAAGGACCGGTTTCTGGCTATCAGCCTTCATTCAGCCTGGATAGCTTGACTCCAGTGGTGTGGAGAGCCTGGGACTCACGTCTGAGCATACCCAGCCCACTCGGGGTGAAAATTGCAAAAAACACAGTTGATGGACAGAATGTAGAACAATGTCATATATTCACCCCAGTACAAGGATCTGGGCCTAAATCCATCGTTTTTTTGCACTCCACACCACCCTGGGTTAGACACTGGCTATATGCAAATCAGCTCTGACCCTGTGCCTCATGGGAACAGTCCAGTCCGAACTACCAAGCCATGTCTTTCCCAGACCGGAATCAAGCATCCAAGGAACGGTTTCTGGCTTTCAGCCTTCATTCAGCCTGGATAGCTTGACTCCAGTGGTGTGGAGAGCCTGGGACTCACGTCTGAGCATACCCAGCCCACTCGGGGTGAAAATTGCAAAAAACACAGTTGATGGACAGAATGTAGAACAATGTCATACATTTACCCCAGTACAAGGATCTGGGCCTAAATCCATCGTTTTTTTGCACTCCACACCACCCTGGGTTAGACACTGGCTATATGCAAATCAGCTCTGACCCTGTGCCTCATGGGAACAGTCCAGTCCGAACTACCAAGCCATGTCTTTCCCAGACCGGAATCAAGCATCCAAGGACCGGTTTCTGGCTATCAGCCTTCATTCAGCCTGGATAGCTTGACTCCAGTGGTGTGGAGAGCCTGGGACTCACGTCTGAGCATACCCAGCCCACTCGGGGTGAAAATTGCAGATCCTTGGACTGGGGTGAATGTATGACATTGTTCTACATTATGTCCATCAACTGTGTTTTTTGCAATTTTCACCCCGAGTGGGCTGGGTATGCTCAGACGTGAGTCCCAGGCTCTCCACACTACTGGAATCAAGCTATCCAGGCTGATGAAGGCTGATAGCCAGAAACCGGTCCTTGGATGCTTGATTCCGGTCTGGGAAAGACATGGCTTGGTAGTTCGGACCGGACTGTTCCCATGAGGCACAGGGTCAGAGCTGATTTGCATATAGCCAGTGTCTAACCCAGGGTGGTGTGGAGTGCAAAAAAATGATGGATTTAGACCCAGATCCTTGGACTGGGGTGAATGTATGACATTGTTCTACATTCTGTCCATCAACTGTGTTTTTTGCAATTTTCACCCCGAGTGGGCTGGGTATGCTCAGACGTGAGTCCCAGGCTCTCCACACCACTGGAATCAAGCTATCCAGGCTGATGAAGGCTGATAGCCAGAAACTGGTCCTTGGATGCTTGATTCCGGTCTGGGAAAGACATGGCTTGGTAGTTCGGACTGGACTGTTCCCATGAGGCATAGGGTCAGAGCTGATTTGCATATAGCCAGTGTCTAACCCAGGGTGGTGTGGAGTGCAAAAAAATGATGGATTTAGGCCCAGATCCTTGGACTGGGGTGAATGTATGACATTGTTCTACATTCTGTCCATCAACTGTGTTTTTTGCAATTTTCACCCCGAGTGGGCTGGGTATGCTCAGACGTGAGTCCCAGGCTCTCCACACCACTGGAATCAAGCTATCCAGTCTGATGAAGGCTGATAGCCAGAAACCGGTCCTTGGATGCTTGATTCCGGTCTGGGAAAGACATGGCTTGGTAGTTCGGACTGGACTGTTCCCATGAGGCACAGGGTCAGAGCTGATTTGCATATAGCCAGTGTCTAACCCAGGGTGGTGTGGAGTGCAAAACAATGATGGATTTAGGCCCAGATCCTTGGACTGGGGTGAATGTATGACATTGTTCTACATTCTGTCCATCAACTGTGTTTTTTGCAATTTTCACCCCGAGTGGGCTGGGTATGCTCAGACGTGAGTCCCAGGCTCTCCACACCACTGGAATCAAGCTATCCAGGCTGATGAAGGCTGATAGCCAGAAACCGGTCCTTGGATGCTTGATTCCGGTCTGGGAAAGACATGGCTTGGTAGTTCGGACTGGACTGTTCACATGAGGCACAGGGTCAGAGCTGATTTGCATATAGCCAGTGCCTAACCCAGGGTGGTGTAGAGTGCAAAAAAATGATGGATTTAGGCCCAGATCCTTGGACTGGGGTGAATGTATGACATTGTTCTACATTCTGTCCATCAACTGTGTTTTTTGCAATTTTCACCCCGAGTGGGCTGGGTATGCTCAGACGTGAGTTCCAGGCTCTCCACACCACTGGAATCAAGCTATCCAGGCTGATGAAGGCTGATAGCCAGAAACCGGTCCTTGGATGCTTGATTCCGGTCTGGGAAAGACATGGCTTGGTAGTTCGGACTGGACTGTTCCCATGAGGCACAGGGTCAGAGCTGATTTTCATATAGCCAGTGTCTAACCCAGGGTGGTGTGGAGTGCAAAAAAATGATGGATTTAGGCCCAGATACTTGGACTGGGGTGAATGTATGACATTGTTCTACATTCTGTCCATCAACTGTGTTTTTTGCAATTTTCACCCCGAGTGGGCTGGGTATGCTCAGACGTGAGTCCCAGGCTCTCCACACCACTGGAATCAAGCTATCCAGGCTGATGAAGGCTGATAGCCAGAAACCGGTCCTTGGATGCTTGATTCCGGTCTGGGAAAGACATGGCTTGGTAGTTCGGACTGGACTGTTCCCATGAGGCACAGGGTCAGAGCTGATTTGCATATAGCCAGTGTCTAACCCAGGGTGGTGTGGAGTGCAAACAAATGATGGATTTAGGCCCAGATCCTTGGACTGGGGTGAATGTATGACATTGTTCTACATTCTGTCCATCAACTGTGTTTTTTGCAATTTTCACCCCGAGTGGGCTGGGTATGCTCAGACGTGAGTCCCAGGCTCTCCACACCACAGGAATCAAGCTATCCAGGCTGATGAAGGCTGATAGCCAGAAACCGGTCCTTGGATGCTTGATTCCGGTCTGGGGAAGACATGGCTTGGTAGTTCGGACTGGACTGTTCCCATGAGGCACAGGGTCAGAGCTGATTTGCATATAGCCAGTGTCTAACCCAGGGTGGTGTGGAGTGCACAAAAATGATGGATTTAGGCCCAGATCCTTGGACTGGGGTGAATGTATGACATTGTTCTACATTCTGTCCATCAACTGTGTTTTTTGCAATTTTCACCCCGAGTGGGCTGGGTATGCTCAGACGTGAGTCCCAGGCTCTCCACACCACTGGAATCAAGCTATCCAGGCTGATGAAGGCTGATAGCCAGAAACCGGTCCTTGGATGCTTGATTCCGGTCTGGGAAAGACATGGCTTGGTAGTTCGGACTGGACTGTTCCCATGAGGCACAGGGTCAGAGCTGATTTGCATATAGCCAGTGTCTACCCCAGGGTGGTGTGGAGTGCAAAAAAATGATGGATTTAGGCCCAGATCCTTGGACTGGGGTGAATGTCTGACATTGTTCTACATTCTGTCCATCAACTGTGTTTTTTGCAATTTTCACCCCGAGTGGGCTGGGTATGCTCAGACGTGAGTCCCAGGCTCTCCACACCACTGGAATCAAGCTATCCAGGCTGATGAAGGCTGATAGCCAGAAACCGGTCCTTGGATGCTTGATTCCGGTCTGGGAAAGACATGGCTTGGTAGTTCGGACTAGACTGTTCCCATGAGGCACAGGGTCAGAGCTGATTTGCATATAGCCAGTGTCTAACCCAGGGTGGTATGGAGTGCAAAAAAATGATGGATTTAGGCCCAGATCCTTGGACTGGGGTGAATGTATGACATTGTTCTACATTCTGTCCATCAACTGTGTTTTTTGCAATTTTCACCCCGAGTGGGCTGGGTATGCTCAGACGTGAGTCCCAGGCTCTCCACACCACTGGAATCAAGCTATCCAGGCTGATGAAGGCTGATAGCCAGAAACCGGTCCTTGGATGCTTGATTCCGGTCTGGGAAAGACATGGCTTGGTAGTTCGGACTGGACTGTTCCCATGAGGCACAGGGTCAGAGCTGATTTGCATATAGCCAGTGTCTAACCCAGGGTGGTGTGGAGTGCAAAAAAATTATGGATTTAGGCCCAGATCCTTGGACTGGGGTGAATGTATGACATTGTTCTACATTCTGTCCATCAACTGTGTTTTTTGCAATTTTCACCCCGAGTGGGCTGGGTATGCTCAGACGTGAGTCCCAGGCTCTCCACACCACTGGAATCAAGCTATCCAGGCTGATGAAGGCTGATAGCCAGAAACCGGTCCTTGGATGCTTGATTCCAGTCTGGGAAAGACATGGCTTGGTAGTTCGGACTGGACTGTTCCCATGAGGCACAGGGTCAGAGCTGATTTGCATATAGCCAGTGTCTAACCCAGGGTGGTGTGGAGTGCAAAAAAATGATGGATTTAGGCCCAGATCCTTGGACTGGGGTGAATGTATGACATTGTTCTACATTCTATCCATCAACTGTGTTTTTTGCAGTTTTCACCCCGAGTGGGCTGGGTATGCTCAGACGTGAGTCCCAGGCTCTCCACACCACTGGAATCAAGCTATCCAGGCTGATGAAGGCTGATAGCCAGAAACCGGTCCTTGGATGCTTGATTCCGGTCTGGGAAAGACATGGCTTGGTAGTTCGGACTGGACTGTTCCCATGAGGCACAGGGTCAGAGCTGATTTGCATATAGCCAGTGTCTAACCCAGGGTGGTGTGGAGTGCAAAAAAATTATGGATTTAGGCCCAGATCCTTGGACTGGGGTGAATGTATGACATTGTTCTACATTCTGTCCATCAACTGTGTTTTTTGCAATTTTCACCCCGAGTGGGCTGGGTATGCTCAGACGTGAGTCCCAGGCTCTCCACACCACTGGAATCAAGCTATCCAGGCTGATGAAGGCTGATAGCCAGAAACCGGTCCTTGGATGCTTGATTCCGGTCTGGGAAAGACATGGCTTGGTAGTTCGGACTGGACTGTTCCCATGAGGCACAGGGTCAGAGCTGATTTGCATATAGCCAGTGTCTAACCCAGGGTGGTGTGGAGTGCAAAAAAATGATGGATTTAGGCCCAGATCCTTGGACTGGGGTGAATATATGACATTGTTCTACATTCTGTCCATCAACTGTGTTTTTTGCAATTTTCACCCCAAGTGGGCTGGGTATGCTCAGACGTGAGTCCCAGGCTCTCCACACCACTGGAATCAAGCTATCCAGGCTGATGAAGGCTGATAGCCAGAAACCGGTCCTTGGATGCTTGATTCCGGTCTGGGAAAGACATGGCTTGGTAGTTCGGACTGGACTGTTCCCATGAGGCACAGGGTCAGAGCTGATTTGCATATAGCCAGTGTCTACCCCAGGGTGGTGTGGAGTGCAAAAAAATGATGGATTTAGGCACAGATCCTTGGACTGGGGTGAATGTATGACATTGTTCTACATTCTGTCCATCAACTGTGTTTTTTGCAATTTTCACCCCGAGTGGGCTGGGTATGCTCAGACGTGAGTCCCAGGCTCTCCACACCACTGGAATCAAGCTATCCAGGCTGATGAAGGCTGATAGCCAGAAACCGGTCCTTGGATGCTTGATTCCGGTCTGGGAAAGACATGGCTTGGTAGTTCGGACTGGACTGTTCCCATGAGGCACAGGGTCAGAGCTGATTTGCATATAGCCAGTGTCTAACCCAGGGTGGTGTGGAGTGCAAAAAAATGATGGATTTAGGCCCAGATCCTTGGACTGGGGTGAATGTATGACATTGTTCTACATTCTGTCCATCAACTGTGTTTTTTGCAATTTTCACCCCGAGTGGGCTGGGTATGCTCAGACGTGAGTCCCAGGCTCTCCACACCACTGGAATCAAGCTATCCAGGCTGATGAAGGCTGATAGCCAGAAACCGGTCCTTGGATGCTTGATTCCGGTCTGGGAAAGACATGGCTTGGTAGTTCGGACTGGACTGTTCCCATGAGGCACAGGGTCAGAGCTGATTTGCATATAGCCAGTGTCTAACCCAGGGTGGTGTGGAGTGCAAAACAATGATGGATTTAGGCCCAGATCCTTGGACTGGGGTGAATGTATGACATTGATCTACATTCTGTCCATCAACTGTGTTTTTTGCAATTTTCACCCCGAGTGGGCTGGGTATGCTCAGACGTGAGTCCCAGGCTCTCCACACCACTGGAATCAAGCTATCCAGGCTGATGAAGGCTGATAGCCAGAAACCGGTCCTTGGATGCTTGATTCCGGTCTGGGAAAGACATGGCTTGGTAGTTCGGACTGGACTGTTCCCATGAGGCACAGGGTCAGAGCTGATTTGCATATAGCCAGTGTCTAACCCAGGGTGGTGTGGAGTGCAAAAAAATTATGGATTTAGGCCCAGATCCTTGGACTGGGGTGAATGTATGACATTGGTCTACATTCTGTCCATCAACTGTGTTTTTTGCAATTTTCACCCCGAGTGGGCTGGGTATGCTCAGACGTGAGTCCCAGGCTCTCCACACCACTGGAATCAAGCTATCCAGGCTGATGAAGGCTGATAGCCAGAAACCGGTCCTTGGATGCTTGATTCCAGTCTGGGAAAGACATGGCTTGGTAGTTCGGACTGGACTGTTCCCATGAGGCACAGGGTCAGAGCTGATTTGCATATAGCCAGTGTCTAACCCAGGGTGGTGTGGAGTGCAAAAAAATGATGGATTTAGGCCCAGATCCTTGGACTGGGGTGAATGTATGACATTGTTCTACATTCTGTCCATCAACTGTGTTTTTTGCAATTTTCACCCCGAGTGGGCTGGGTATGCTCAGACGTGAGTCCCAGGCTCTCCACACCACTGGAATCAAGCTATCCAGGCTGATGAAGGCTGATAGCCAGAAACCGGTCCTTGGATGCTTGATTCCGGTCTGGGAAAGACATGGCTTGGTAGTTCGGACTGGACTGTTCCCATGAGGCACAGGGTCAGAGCTGATTTGCATATAGCCAGTGTCTAACCCAGGGTGGTGTGGAGTGCAAAAAAATGATGGATTTAGGCCCAGATCCTTGGACTGGGGTGAATATATGACATTGTTCTACATTCTGTCCATCAACTGTGTTTTTTGCAATTTTCACCCCGAGTGGGCTGGGTATGCTCAGACGTGAGTCCCAGGCTCTCCACACCACTGGAATCAAGCTATCCAGGCTGATGAAGGCTGATAGCCAGAAACCGGTCCTTGGATGCTTGATTCCGGTCTGGGAAAGACATGGCTTGGTAGTTCGGACTGGACTGTTCCCATGAGGCACAGGGTGAAAGCTGATTTGCATATAGCCAGTGCCTAACCCAGGGTGGTGTAGAGTGCAAAAAAATGATGGATTTAGGCCCAGATCCTTGGACTGGGGTGAATGTATGACATTGTTCTACATTCTGTCCATCAACTGTGTTTTTTGCAATTTTCACCCCGAGTGGGCTGGGTATGCTCAGACGTGAGTCCCAGGCTCTCCACACCACTGGAATCAAGCTATCCAGGCTGATGAAGGCTGATAGCCAGAAACCGGTCCTTGGATGCTTGATTCCGGTCTGGGAAAGACATGGCTTGGTAGTTCGGACTGGACTGTTCCCATGAGGCACAGGGTCAGAGCTGATTTGCATATAGCCAGTGTCTAACCCAGGGTGGTGTGGAGTGCAAAAAAATGATGGATTTAGGCCCAGATCCTTGGACTGGGGTGAATGTATGACATTGTTCTACATTCTGTCCATCAACTGTGTTTTTTGCAATTTTCACCCCGAGTGGGCTGGGTATGCTCAGACGTGAGTCCCAGGCTCTCCACACCACTGGAATCAAGCTATCCAGGCTGATGAAGGCTGATAGCCAGAAACCGGTCCTTGGATGCTTGATTCCGGTCTGGGAAAGACATGGCTTGGTAGTTCGGACTGGACTGTTCCCATGAGGCACAGGGTCAGAGCTGATTTGCATATAGCCAGTGTCTAACCGAGGGTGGTGTGGAGTGCAAACAAATGATGGATTTAGGCCCAGATCCTTGGACTGGGGTGAATGTATGACATTGTTCTACATTCTGTCCATCAACTGTGTTTTTTGCAATTTTCACCCCGAGTGGGCTGGGTATGCTCAGACGTGAGTCCCAGGCTCTTCACACCACTGGAATCAAGCTATCCAGGCTGATGAAGGCTGATAGCCAGAAACCGGTCCTTGGATGCTTGATTCCGGTCTGGGAAAGACATGGCTTGGTAGTTCGGACTGGACTGTTCCCATGAGGCACAGGGTCAGAGCTGATTTGCATATAGCCAGTGTCTAACCCAGGGTGGTGTGGAGTGCAAAAAAATGATGGATTTAGGCCCAGATCCTTCGACTGGGGTGAATGTACGACATTGTTCTACATTCTGTCCATCAACTGTGTTTTTTGCAATTTTCACCCCGAGTGGGCTGGGTATGCTCAGACGTGAGTCCCAGGCTCTCCACACCACTGGAATCAAGCTATCCAGGCTGATGAAGGCTGATAGCCAGAAACCGGTCCTTGGATGCTTGATTCCGGTCTGGGAAAGACATGGCTTGGTAGTTCGGACTGGACTGTTCCCATGAGGCACAGGGTCAGAGCTGATTTGCATATAGCCAGTGTCTAACGCAGGGTGGTGTGGAGTGCAAAAAAATGATGGATTTAGGCCCAGATCCTTGGACTGGGGTGAATGTATGACATTGTTCTACATTCTGTCCATCAACTGTGTTTTTTGCAATTTTCACCCCGAGTGGGCTGGGTATGCTCAGACGTGAGTCCCAGGCTCTCCACACCACTGGAATCAAGCTATCCAGGCTGATGAAGGCTGATAGCCAGAAACCGGTCCTTGGATGCTTGATTCCGGTCTGGGAAAGACATGGCTTGGTAGTTCGGACTGGACTGTTCCCATGAGGCACAGGGTCAGAGCTGATTTGCATATAGCCAGTGTCTAACCCAGGGTGGTGTGGAGTGCAAAAAAATGATGGATTTAGGCCCAGATCCTTGGACTGGGGTGAATGTATGACATTGTTCTACATTCTGTCCATCAACTGTGTTTTTTGCAATTTTCACCCCGAGTGGGCTGGGTATGCTCAGACGTGAGTCCCAGGCTCTCCACACCACTGGAATCAAGCTATCCAGGCAGATGAAGGCTGATAGCCAGAAACCGGTCCTTGGATGCTTGATTCCGGTCTGGGAAAGACATGGCTTGGTAGTTCAGACTGGACTGTTCCCATGAGGCACAGGGTCAGAGCTGATTTGCATATAGCCAGTGTCTAACCCAGGGTGGTGTGGAGTGCAAAAAAATGATGGATTTAGGCCCAGATCCTTGGACTGGGGTGAATGTATGACATTGTTCTACATTCTGTCCATCAACTGTGTTTTTTGCAATTTTCACCCCGAGTGGGCTGGGTATGCTCAGACGTGAGTCCCAGGCTCTCCACACCACTGGAATCAAGCTATCCAGGCTGATGAAGGCTGATAGCCCGAAACCGGTCCTTGGATGCTTGATTCCGGTCTGGGAAAGACATGGCTTGGTAGTTCGGACTGGACTGTTCCCATGAGGCACAGGGTCAGAGCTGATTTGCATATAGCCAGTGTCTAACCCAGGGTGGTGTGGAGTGCACAAAAATGATGGATTTAGGCCCAGATCCTTGGACTGGGGTGAATGTATGACATTGTTCTACATTCTGTCCATCAACTGTGTTTTTTGCAATTTTCACCCCGAGTGGGCTGGGTATGCTCAGACGTGAGTCCCAGGCTCTCCACACCACTGGAATCAAGCTATCCAGGCTGATGAAGGCTGATAGCCAGAAACCGGTCCTTGGATGCTTGATTCCGGTCTGGGAAAGACATGGCTTGGTAGTTCGGACTGGACTGTTCCCATGAGGCACAGGGTCAGAGCTGATTTGCATATAGCCAGTGTCTACCCCAGGGTGGTGTGGAGTGCAAAAAAATGATGGATTTAGGCCCAGATCCTTGGACTGGGGTGAATGTCTGACATTGTTCTACATTCTGTCCATCAACTGTGTTTTTTGCAATTTTCACCCCGAGTGGGCTGGGTATGCTCAGACGTGAGTCCCAGGCTCTCCACACCACTGGAATCAAGCTATCCAGGCTGATGAAGGCTGATAGCCAGAAACCGGTCCTTGGATGCTTGATTCCGGTCTGGGAAAGACATGGCTTGGTAGTTCGGACTAGACTGTTCCCATGAGGCACAGGGTCAGAGCTGATTTGCATATAGCCAGTGTCTAACCCAGGGTGGTATGGAGTGCAAAAAAATGATGGATTTAGGCCCAGATCCTTGGACTGGGGTGAATGTATGACATTGTTCTACATTCTGTCCATCAACTGTGTTTTTTGCAATTTTCACCCCGAGTGGGCTGGGTATGCTCAGACGTGAGTCCCAGGCTCTCCACACCACTGGAATCAAGCTATCCAGGCTGATGAAGGCTGATAGCCAGAAACCGGTCCTTGGATGCTTGATTCCGGTCTGGGAAAGACATGGCTTGGTAGTTCGGACTGGACTGTTCCCATGAGGCACAGGGTCAGAGCTGATTTGCATATAGCCAGTGTCTAACCCAGGGTGGTGTGGAGTGCAAAAAAATTATGGATTTAGGCCCAGATCCTTGGACTGGGGTGAATGTATGACATTGTTCTACATTCTGTCCATCAACTGTGTTTTTTGCAATTTTCACCCCGAGTGGGCTGGGTATGCTCAGACGTGAGTCCCAGGCTCTCCACACCACTGGAATCAAGCTATCCAGGCTGATGAAGGCTGATAGCCAGAAACCGGTCCTTGGATGCTTGATTCCAGTCTGGGAAAGACATGGCTTGGTAGTTCGGACTGGACTGTTCCCATGAGGCACAGGGTCAGAGCTGATTTGCATATAGCCAGTGTCTAACCCAGGGTGGTGTGGAGTGCAAAAAAATGATGGATTTAGGCCCAGATCCTTGGACTGGGGTGAATGTATGACATTGTTCTACATTCTATCCATCAACTGTGTTTTTTGCAGTTTTCACCCCGAGTGGGCTGGGTATGCTCAGACGTGAGTCCCAGGCTCTCCACACCACTGGAATCAAGCTATCCAGGCTGATGAAGGCTGATAGCCAGAAACCGGTCCTTGGATGCTTGATTCCGGTCTGGGAAAGACATGGCTTGGTAGTTCGGACTGGACTGTTCCCATGAGGCACAGGGTCAGAGCTGATTTGCATATAGCCAGTGTCTAACCCAGGGTGGTGTGGAGTGCAAAAAAATTATGGATTTAGGCCCAGATCCTTGGACTGGGGTGAATGTATGACATTGTTCTACATTCTGTCCATCAACTGTGTTTTTTGCAATTTTCACCCCGAGTGGGCTGGGTATGCTCAGACGTGAGTCCCAGGCTCTCCACACCACTGGAATCAAGCTATCCAGGCTGATGAAGGCTGATAGCCAGAAACCGGTCCTTGGATGCTTGATTCCGGTCTGGGAAAGACATGGCTTGGTAGTTCGGACTGGACTGTTCCCATGAGGCACAGGGTCAGAGCTGATTTGCATATAGCCAGTGTCTAACCCAGGGTGGTGTGGAGTGCAAAAAAATGATGGATTTAGGCCCAGATCCTTGGACTGGGGTGAATATATGACATTGTTCTACATTCTGTCCATCAACTGTGTTTTTTGCAATTTTCACCCCAAGTGGGCTGGGTATGCTCAGACGTGAGTCCCAGGCTCTCCACACCACTGGAATCAAGCTATCCAGGCTGATGAAGGCTGATAGCCAGAAACCGGTCCTTGGATGCTTGATTCCGGTCTGGGAAAGACATGGCTTGGTAGTTCGGACTGGACTGTTCCCATGAGGCACAGGGTCAGAGCTGATTTGCATATAGCCAGTGTCTACCCCAGGGTGGTGTGGAGTGCAAAAAAATGATGGATTTAGGCACAGATCCTTGGACTGGGGTGAATGTATGACATTGTTCTACATTCTGTCCATCAACTGTGTTTTTTGCAATTTTCACCCCGAGTGGGCTGGGTATGCTCAGACGTGAGTCCCAGGCTCTCCACACCACTGGAATCAAGCTATCCAGGCTGATGAAGGCTGATAGCCAGAAACCGGTCCTTGGATGCTTGATTCCGGTCTGGGAAAGACATGGCTTGGTAGTTCGGACTGGACTGTTCCCATGAGGCACAGGGTCAGAGCTGATTTGCATATAGCCAGTGTCTAACCCAGGGTGGTGTGGAGTGCAAAAAAATGATGGATTTAGGCCCAGATCCTTGGACTGGGGTGAATGTATGACATTGTTCTACATTCTGTCCATCAACTGTGTTTTTTGCAATTTTCACCCCGAGTGGGCTGGGTATGCTCAGACGTGAGTCCCAGGCTCTCCACACCACTGGAATCAAGCTATCCAGGCTGATGAAGGCTGATAGCCAGAAACCGGTCCTTGGATGCTTGATTCCGGTCTGGGAAAGACATGGCTTGGTAGTTCGGACTGGACTGTTCCCATGAGGCACAGGGTCAGAGCTGATTTGCATATAGCCAGTGTCTAACCCAGGGTGGTGTGGAGTGCAAAACAATGATGGATTTAGGCCCAGATCCTTGGACTGGGGTGAATGTATGACATTGATCTACATTCTGTCCATCAACTGTGTTTTTTGCAATTTTCACCCCGAGTGGGCTGGGTATGCTCAGACGTGAGTCCCAGGCTCTCCACACCACTGGAATCAAGCTATCCAGGCTGATGAAGGCTGATAGCCAGAAACCGGTCCTTGGATGCTTGATTCCGGTCTGGGAAAGACATGGCTTGGTAGTTCGGACTGGACTGTTCCCATGAGGCACAGGGTCAGAGCTGATTTGCATATAGCCAGTGTCTAACCCAGGGTGGTGTGGAGTGCAAAAAAATTATGGATTTAGGCCCAGATCCTTGGACTGGGGTGAATGTATGACATTGGTCTACATTCTGTCCATCAACTGTGTTTTTTGCAATTTTCACCCCGAGTGGGCTGGGTATGCTCAGACGTGAGTCCCAGGCTCTCCACACCACTGGAATCAAGCTATCCAGGCTGATGAAGGCTGATAGCCAGAAACCGGTCCTTGGATGCTTGATTCCAGTCTGGGAAAGACATGGCTTGGTAGTTCGGACTGGACTGTTCCCATGAGGCACAGGGTCAGAGCTGATTTGCATATAGCCAGTGTCTAACCCAGGGTGGTGTGGAGTGCAAAAAAATGATGGATTTAGGCCCAGATCCTTGGACTGGGGTGAATGTATGACATTGTTCTACATTCTGTCCATCAACTGTGTTTTTTGCAATTTTCACCCCGAGTGGGCTGGGTATGCTCAGACGTGAGTCCCAGGCTCTCCACACCACTGGAATCAAGCTATCCAGGCTGATGAAGGCTGATAGCCAGAAACCGGTCCTTGGATGCTTGATTCCGGTCTGGGAAAGACATGGCTTGGTAGTTCGGACTGGACTGTTCCCATGAGGCACAGGGTCAGAGCTGATTTGCATATAGCCAGTGTCTAACCCAGGGTGGTGTGGAGTGCAAAAAAATGATGGATTTAGGCCCAGATCCTTGGACTGGGGTGAATATATGACATTGTTCTACATTCTGTCCATCAACTGTGTTTTTTGCAATTTTCACCCCGAGTGGGCTGGGTATGCTCAGACGTGAGTCCCAGGCTCTCCACACCACTGGAATCAAGCTATCCAGGCTGATGAAGGCTGATAGCCAGAAACCGGTCCTTGGATGCTTGATTCCGGTCTGGGAAAGACATGGCTTGGTAGTTCGGACTGGACTGTTCCCATGAGGCACAGGGTGAAAGCTGATTTGCATATAGCCAGTGCCTAACCCAGGGTGGTGTAGAGTGCAAAAAAATGATGGATTTAGGCCCAGATCCTTGGACTGGGGTGAATGTATGACATTTGTCTACATTCTGTCCATCAACTGTGTTTTTTGCAATTTTCACCCCGAGTGGGCTGGGTATGCTCAGACGTGAGTCCCAGGCTCTCCACACCACTGGAATCAAGCTATCCAGGCTGATGAAGGCTGATAGCCAGAAACCGGTCCTTGGATGCTTGATTCCGGTCTGGGAAAGACATGGCTTGGTAGTTCGGACTGGACTGTTCCCATGAGGCACAGGGTCAGAGCTGATTTGCATATAGCCAGTGTCTAACCCAGGGTGGTGTGGAGTGCAAAAAAATGATGGATTTAGGCCCAGATCCTTGGACTGGGGTGAATGTATGACATTGTTCTACATTCTGTCCATCAACTGTGTTTTTTGCAATTTTCACCCCGAGTGGGCTGGGTATGCTCAGACGTGAGTCCCAGGCTCTCCACACCACTGGAATCAAGCTATCCAGGCTGATGAAGGCTGATAGCCAGAAACCGGTCCTTGGATGCTTGATTCCGGTCTGGGAAAGACATGGCTTGGTAGTTCGGACTGGACTGTTCCCATGAGGCACAGGGTCAGAGCTGATTTGCATATAGCCAGTGTCTAACCGAGGGTGGTGTGGAGTGCAAACAAATGATGGATTTAGGCCCAGATCCTTGGACTGGGGTGAATGTATGACATTGTTCTACATTCTGTCCATCAACTGTGTTTTTTGCAATTTTCACCCCGAGTGGGCTGGGTATGCTCAGACGTGAGTCCCAGGCTCTTCACACCACTGGAATCAAGCTATCCAGGCTGATGAAGGCTGATAGCCAGAAACCGGTCCTTGGATGCTTGATTCCGGTCTGGGAAAGACATGGCTTGGTAGTTCGGACTGGACTGTTCCCATGAGGCACAGGGTCAGAGCTGATTTGCATATAGCCAGTGTCTAACCCAGGGTGGTGTGGAGTGCAAAAAAATGATGGATTTAGGCCCAGATCCTTCGACTGGGGTGAATGTACGACATTGTTCTACATTCTGTCCATCAACTGTGTTTTTTGCAATTTTCACCCCGAGTGGGCTGGGTATGCTCAGACGTGAGTCCCAGGCTCTCCACACCACTGGAATCAAGCTATCCAGGCTGATGAAGGCTGATAGCCAGAAACCGGTCCTTGGATGCTTGATTCCGGTCTGGGAAAGACATGGCTTGGTAGTTCGGACTGGACTGTTCCCATGAGGCACAGGGTCAGAGCTGATTTGCATATAGCCAGTGTCTAACGCAGGGTGGTGTGGAGTGCAAAAAAATGATGGATTTAGGCCCAGATCCTTGGACTGGGGTGAATGTATGACATTGTTCTACATTCTGTCCATCAACTGTGTTTTTTGCAATTTTCACCCCGAGTGGGCTGGGTATGCTCAGACGTGAGTCCCAGGCTCTCCACACCACTGGAATCAAGCTATCCAGGCTGATGAAGGCTGATAGCCAGAAACCGGTCCTTGGATGCTTGATTCCGGTCTGGGAAAGACATGGCTTGGTAGTTCGGACTGGACTGTTCCCATGAGGCACAGGGTCAGAGCTGATTTGCATATAGCCAGTGTCTAACCCAGGGTGGTGTGGAGTGCAAAAAAATGATGGATTTAGGCCCAGATCCTTGGACTGGGGTGAATGTATGACATTGTTCTACATTCTGTCCATCAACTGTGTTTTTTGCAATTTTCACCCCGAGTGGGCTGGGTATGCTCAGACGTGAGTCCCAGGCTCTCCACACCACTGGAATCAAGCTATCCAGGCAGATGAAGGCTGATAGCCAGAAACCGGTCCTTGGATGCTTGATTCCGGTCTGGGAAAGACATGGCTTGGTAGTTCAGACTGGACTGTTCCCATGAGGCACAGGGTCAGAGCTGATTTGCATATAGCCAGTGTCTAACCCAGGGTGGTGTGGAGTGCAAAAAAATGATGGATTTAGGCCCAGATCCTTGGACTGGGGTGAATGTATGACATTGTTCTACATTCTGTCCATCAACTGTGTTTTTTGCAATTTTCACCCCGAGTGGGCTGGGTATGCTCAGACGTGAGTCCCAGGCTCTCCACACCACTGGAATCAAGCTATCCAGGCTGATGAAGGCTGATAGCCCGAAACCGGTCCTTGGATGCTTGATTCCGGTCTGGGAAAGACATGGCTTGGTAGTTCGGACTGGACTGTTCCCATGAGGCACAGGGTCAGAGCTGATTTGCATATAGCCAGTGTCTAACCCAGGGTGGTGTGGAGTGCAAACAAATGATGGATTTAGGCCCAGATCCTTGGACTGGGGTGAATGTATGACATTGTTCTACATTCTGTCCATCAACTGTGTTTTTTGCAATTTTCACCCCGAGTGGGCTGGGTATGCTCAGACGTGAGTCCCAGGCTCTCCACACCACTGGAATCAAGCTATCCAGGCTGATGAAGGCTGATAGCCAGAAACCGGTCCTTGGATGCTTGATTCCGGTCTGGGAAAGACATGGCTTGGTAGTTCGGACTGGACTGTTCCCATGAGGCACAGGGTCAGAGCTGATTTGCATATAGCCAGTGTCTAACCCAGGGTGGTGTGGAGTGCAAAAAAATGATGGATTTAGGCCCAGATCCTTGGACTGGGGTGAATGTATGACATTGTTCTACATTCTGTCCATCAACTGTGTTTTTTGCAATTTTCACCCCGAGTGGGCTGGGTATGCTCAGACGTGAGTCCCAGGCTCTCCACACCACTGGAATCAAGCTATCCAGGCTGATGAAGGCTGATAGCCAGAAACCGGTCCTTGGATGCTTGATTCGGGTCTGGGAAAGACATGGCTTGGTAGTTCGGACTGGACTGTTCCCATGAGGCACAGGGTCAGAGCTGATTTGCATATAGCCAGTGTCTAACCGAGGGTGGTGTGGAGTGCAAACAAATGATGGATTTAGGCCCAGATCCTTGGACTGGGGTGAATGTATGACATTGTTCTACATTCTGTCCATCAACTGTGTTTTTTGCAATTTTCACCCCGAGTGGGCTGGGTATGCTCAGACGTGAGTCCCAGGCTCTCCACACCACTGGAATCAAGCTATCCAGGCTGATGAAGGCTGATAGCCAGAAACCGGTCCTTGGATGCTTGATTCCGGTCTGGGAAAGACATGGCTTGGTAGTTCGGACTGGACTGTTCCCATGAGGCACAGGGTCAGAGCTGATTTGCATATAGCCAGTGTCTAACCCAGGGTGGTGTGGAGTGCAAAAAAATGATGGATTTAGGCCCAGATCCTTGGACTGGGGTGAATGTATGACATTGTTCTACATTCTGTCCATCAACTGTGTTTTTTGCAATTTTCACCCCGAGTGGGCTGGGTATGCTCAGACGTGAGTCCCAGGCTCTCCACACCACTGGAATCAAGCTATCCAGGCTGATGAAGGCTGATAGCCAGAAACCGGTCCTTGGATGCTTGATTCGGGTCTGGGAAAGACATGGCTTGGTAGTTCGGACTGGACTGTTCCCATGAGGCACAGGGTCAGAGCTGATTTGCATATAGCCAGTGTCTAACGCAGGGTGGTGTGGAGTGCAAAAAAATGATGGATTTAGGCCCAGATCCTTGGACTGGGGTGAATGTATGACATTGTTCTACATTCTGTCCATCAACTGTGTTTTTTGCAATTTTCACCCCGAGTGGGCTGGGTATGCTCAGACGTGAGTCCCAGGCTCTCCACACCACTGGAATCAAGCTATCCAGGCTGATGAAGGCTGATAGCCAGAAACCGGTCCTTGGATGCTTGATTCCGGTCTGGGAAAGACATGGCTTGGTAGTTCGGACTGGACTGTTCCCATGAGGCACAGGGTCAGAGCTGATTTGCATATAGCCAGTGTCTAACCCAGGGTGGTGTGGAGTGCAAAAAAATGATGGATTTAGGCCCAGATCCTTGGACTGGGGTGAATGTATGACATTGTTCTACATTCTGTCCATCAACTGTGTTTTTTGCAATGTTCACCCCGAGTGGGCTGGGTATGCTCAGACGTGAGTCCCAGGCTCTCCACACCACTGGAATCAAGCTATCCAGGCTGATGAAGGCTGATAGCCAGAAACCGGTCCTTGGATGCTTGATTCCGGTCTGGGAAAGACATGGCTTGGTAGTTCGGACTGGACTGTTCCCATGAGGCACAGGGTCAGAGCTGATTTGCATATAGCCAGTGTCTAACCCAGGGTGGTGTGGAGTGCAAAAAAATGATGGATTTAGGCCCAGATCCTTGGACTGGGGTGAATGTATGACATTGTTCTACATTCTGTCCATCAACTGTGTTTTTTGCAATTTTCACCCTGAGTGGGCTGGGTATGCTCAGACGTGAGTCCCAGGCTCTCCACACCACTGGAATCAAGCTATCCAGGCTGATGAAGGCTGATAGCCCGAAACCGGTCCTTGGATGCTTGATTCCGGTCTGGGAAAGACATGGCTTGGTAGTTCGGACTGGACTGTTCCCATGAGGCACAGGGTCAGAGCTGATTTGCATATAGCCAGTGTCTAACCCAGGGTGGTGTGGAGTGCAAAAAAATGATGGATTTAGGCCCAGATCCTTGGACTGGGGTGAATGTATGACATTGTTCTACATTCTGTCCATCAACTGTGTTTTTTGCAATTTTCACCCCGAGTGGGCTGGGTATGCTCAGACGTGAGTCCCAGGCTCTCCACACCACTGGAATCAAGCTATCCAGGCTGATGAAGGCTGATAGCCAGAAACCGGTCCTTGGATGCTTTATTCCGGTCTGGGAAAGACATGGCTTGGTAGTTCGGACTGGACTGTTCCCATGAGGCACAGGGTCAGAGCTGATTTGCATATAGCCAGTGTCTAACCCAGGGGGGTGTGGAGTGCAAAAAAATGACGGATTTAGGCCCAGATCCTTGGACTGGGGTGAATGTATGACATTGTTCTACATTCTGTCCATCAACTGTGTTTTTTGCAATTTTCACCCCGAGTGGGCTGGGTATGCTCAGACGTGAGTCCCAGGCTCTCCACACCACTGGAATCAAGCTATCCAGGCTGATGAAGGCTGATAGCCAGAAACCGGTCCTTGGATGCTTGATTCCGGTCTGGAAAAGACATGGCTTGGTAGTTCGGACTGGACTGTTCCCATGAGGCACAGGGTCAGAGCTGATTTGCATATAGCCAGTGTCTAACCCAGGGTGGTGTGGAGTGCAAAAAAATGATGGATTTAGGCCCAGATCCTTGGACTGGGGTGAATGTATGACATTGTTCTACATTCTGTCCATCAACTGTGTTTTTTGCAATTTGCACCCCGAGTGGGCTGGGTATGCTCAGACGTGAGTCCCAGGCTCTCCACACCACTGGAATCAAGCTATCCAGGCTGATGAAGGCTGATAGCCAGAAACCGGTCCTTGGATGCTTGATTCCGGTCTGGGAAAGAAATGGCTTGGTAGTTCGGACTGGACTGTTCCCATGAGGCACAGGGTCAGAGCTGATTTGCATATAGCCAGTGTCTAACCCAGGGTGGTGTGGAGTGCAAAAAAATGATGGATTTAGGCCCAGATCCTTGGACTGGGGTGAATGTACGACATTGTTCTACATTCTGTCCATCAACTGTGTTTTTTGCAATTTTCACCCCGAGTGGGCTGGGTATGCTCAGACGTGAGTCCCAGGCTCTCCACACCACTGGAATCAAGCTATCCAGGCTGATGAAGGCTGATAGCCAGAAACCGGTCCTTGGATGCTTGATTCCGGTCTGGGAAAGACATGGCTTGGTAGTTCGGACTGGACTGTTCCCATGAGGCACAGGGTCAGAGCTGATTTGCATATAGCCAGTGTCTAACGCAGGGTGGTGTGGAGTGCAAAAAAATGATGGATTTAGGCCCAGATCCTTGGACTGGGGTGAATGTATGACATTGTTCTACATTCTGTCCATCAACTGTGTTTTTTGCAATTTTCACCCCGAGTGGGCTGGGTATGCTCAGACGTGAGTCCCAGGCTCTCCACACCACTGGAATCAAGCTATCCAGGCTGATGAAGGCTGATAGCCAGAAACCGGTCCTTGGATGCTTGATTCCGGTCTGGGAAAGACATGGCTTGGTAGTTCGGACTGGACTGTTCCCATGAGGCACAGGGTCAGAGCTGATTTGCATATAGCCAGTGTCTAACCCAGGGTGGGGTGGAGTGCAAAAAAATGATGGATTTAGGCCCAGATCCTTGGACTGGGGTGAATGTATGACATTGTTCTACATTCTGTCCATCAACTGTGTTTTTTGCAATTTTCACCCCGAGTGGGCTGGGTATGCTCAGACGTGAGTCCCAGGCTCTCCACACCACTGGAATCAAGCTATCCAGGCGGATGAAGGCTGATAGCCAGAAACCGGTCCTTGGATGCTTGATTCCGGTCTGGGAAAGACATGGCTTGGTAGTTCGGACTGGACTGTTCCCATGAGGCACAGGGTCAGAGCTGATTTGCATATAGCCAGTGTCTAACCCAGGGTGGTGTGGAGTGCAAAAAAATGATGGATTTAGGCCCAGATCCTTGGACTGGGGTGAATGTATGACATTGTTCTACATTCTGTCCATCAACTGTTTTTTGCAATTTTCACCCCGAGTGGGCTGGGTATGCTCAGACGTGAGTCCCAGGCTCTCCACACCACTGGAATCAAGCTATCCAGGCTGATGAAGGCTGATAGCCCGAAACCGGTCCTTGGATGCTTGATTCCGGTCTGGGAAAGACATGGCTTGGTAGTTCGGACTGGACTGTTCCCATGAGGCACAGGGTCAGAGCTGATTTGCATATAGCCAGTGTCTAACCCAGGGTGGTGTGGAGTGCAAAAAAATGATGGATTTAGGCCCAGATCCTTGGACTGGGGTGAATGTATGACATTGTTCTACATTCTGTCCATCAACTGTGTTTTTTGCAATTTTCACCCCGAGTGGGCTGGGTATGCTCAGACGTGAGTCCCAGGCTCTCCACACCACTGGAATCAAGCTATCCAGGCTGATGAAGGCTGATAGCCAGAAACCGGTCCTTGGATGCTTGATTCGGGTCTGGGAAAGACATGGCTTGGTAGTTCAGACTGGACTGTTCCCATGAGGCACAGGGTCAGAGCTGATTTGCATATAGCCAGTGTCTAACGCAGGGTGGTGTGGAGTGCAAAAAAATGATGGATTTAGGCCCAGATCCTTGGACTGGGGTGAATGTATGACATTGTTCTACATTCTGTCCATCAACTGTGTTTTTTGCAATTTTCACCCCGAGTGGGCTGGGTATGCTCAGACGTGAGTCCCAGGCTCTCCACACCACTGGAATCAAGCTATCCAGGCTGATGAAGGCTGATAGCCAGAAACCGGTCCTTGGATGCTTGATTCCGGTCTGGGAAAGACATGGCTTGGTAGTTCGGACTGGACTGTTCCCATGAGGCACAGGGTCAGAGCTGATTTGCATATAGCCAGTGTCTAACCCAGGGTGGTGTGGAGTGCAAAAAAATGATGGATTTAGGCCCATATCCTTGGACTGGGGTGAATGTATGACATTGTTCTACATTCTGTCCATCAACTGTGTTTTTTGCAATTTTCACCCCGAGTGGGCTGGGTATGCTCAGACGTGAGTCCCAGGCTCTCCACACCACTGGAATCACGCTATCCAGGCTGATGAAGGCTGATAGCCAGAAACCGGTCCTTGGATGCTTGATTCCGGTCTGGGAAAGACATGGCTTGGTAGTTCGGACTGGACTGTTCCCATGAGGCACAGGGTCAGAGCTGATTTGCATATAGCCAGTGTCTAACCCAGGGTGGTGTGGAGTGCAAAAAAATGATGGATTTAGGCCCAGATCCTTGGACTGGGGTGAATGTATGACATTGTTCTACATTCTGTCCATCAACTGTGTTTTTTGCAATTTTCACCCCGAGTGGGCTGGGTATGCTCAGACGTGAGTCCCAGGCTCTCCACACCACTGGAATCAAGCTATCCAGGCTGATGAAGGCTGATAGCCCGAAACCGGTCCTTGGATGCTTGATTCCGGTCTGGGAAAGACATGGCTTGGTAGTTCGGACTGGACTGTTCCCATGAGGCACAGGGTCAGAGCTGATTTGCATATAGCCAGTGTCTAACCCAGGGTGGTGTGGAGTGCAAAAAAAGGATGGATTTAGGCCCAGATCCTTGGACTGGGGTGAATGTATGACTTTGTTCTACATTCTGTCCATCAACTGTGTTTTTTGCAATTTTCACCCCGAGTGGGCTGGGTATGCTCAGACGTGAGTCCCAGGCTCTCCACACCACTGGAATCAAGCTATCCAGGCTGATGAAGGCTGATAGCCAGAAACCGGTCCTTGGATGCTTGATTCCGGTCTGGGAAAGACATGGCTTGGTAGTTCGGACTGGACTGTTCCCATGAGGCACAGGGTCAGAGCTGATTTGCATATAGCCAGTGTCTAACCCAGGGGGGTGTGGAGTGCAAAAAAATGATGGATTTAGGCCCAGATCCTTGGACTGGGGTGAATGTATGACATTGTTCTACATTCTGTCCATCAACTGTGTTTTTTGCAATTTTCACCCCGAGTGGGCTGGGTATGCTCAGACGTGAGTCCCAGGCTCTCCACACCACTGGAATCAAGCTATCCAGGCTGATGAAGGCTGATAGCCAGAAACCGGTCCTTGGATGCTTGATTCCGGTCTGGGAAAGACATGGCTTGGTAGTTCGGACTGGACTGTTCCCATGAGGCACAGGGTCAGAGCTGATTTGCATATAGCCAGTGTCTAACCGAGGGTGGTGTGGAGTGCAAACAAATGATGGATTTAGGCCCAGATCCTTGGACTGGGGTGAATGTATGACATTGTTCTACATTCTGTCCATCAACTGTGTTTTTTGCAATTTTCACCCCGAGTGGGCTGGGTATGCTCAGACGTGAGTCCCAGGCTCTCCACACCACTGGAATCAAGCTATCCAGGCTGATGAAGGCTGATAGCCAGAAACCGGTCCTTGGATGCTTGATTCCGGTCTGGGAAAGACATGGCTTGGTAGTTCGGACTGGACTGTTCCCATGAGGCACAGGGTCAGAGCTGATTTGCATATAGCCAGTGTCTAACCCAGGGTGGTGTGGAGTGCAAAAAAATGATGGATTTAGGCCCAGATCCTTGGACTGGGGTGAATGTATGACATTGTTCTACATTCTGTCCATCAACTGTGTTTTTTGCAATTTTCACCCCGAGTGGGCTGGGTATGCTCAGACGTGAGTCCCAGGCTCTCCACACCACTGGAATCAAGCTATCCAGGCTGATGAAGGCTGATAGCCAGAAACCGGTCCTTGGATGCTTGATTCGGGTCTGGGAAAGACATGGCTTGGTAGTTCAGACTGGACTGTTCCCATGAGGCACAGGGTCAGAGCTGATTTGCATATAGCCAGTGTCTAACGCAGGGTGGTGTGGAGTGCAAAAAAATGATGGATTTAGGCCCAGATCCTTGGACTGGGGTGAATGTATGACATTGTTCTACATTCTGTCCATCAACTGTGTTTTTTGCAATTTTCACCCCGAGTGGGCTGGGTATGCTCAGACGTGAGTCCCAGGCTCTCCACACCACTGGAATCAAGCTATCCAGGCTGATGAAGGCTGATAGCCAGAAACCGGTCCTTGGATGCTTGATTCCGGTCTGGGAAAGACATGGCTTGGTAGTTCGGACTGGACTGTTCCCATGAGGCACAGGGTCAGAGCTGATTTGCATATAGCCAGTGTCTAACCCAGGGTGGTGTGGAGTGCAAAAAAATGATGGATTTAGGCCCAGATCCTTGGACTGGGGTGAATGTATGACATTGTTCTACATTCTGTCCATCAACTGTGTTTTTTGCAATTTTCACCCCGAGTGGGCTGGGTATGCTCAGACGTGAGTCCCAGGCTCTCCACACCACTGGAATCACGCTATCCAGGCTGATGAAGGCTGATAGCCAGAAACCGGTCCTTGGATGCTTGATTCCGGTCTGGGAAAGACATGGCTTGGTAGTTCGGACTGGACTGTTCCCATGAGGCACAGGGTCAGAGCTGATTTGCATATAGCCAGTGTCTAACCCAGGGTGGTGTGGAGTGCAAAAAAATGATGGATTTAGGCCCAGATCCTTGGACTGGGGTGAATGTATGACATTGTTCTACATTCTGTCCATCAACTGTGTTTTTTGCAATTTTCACCCCGAGTGGGCTGGGTATGCTCAGACGTGAGTCCCAGGCTCTCCACACCACTGGAATCAAGCTATCCAGGCTGATGAAGGCTGATAGCCCGAAACCGGTCCTTGGATGCTTGATTCCGGTCTGGGAAAGACATGGCTTGGTAGTTCGGACTGGACTGTTCCCATGAGGCACAGGGTCAGAGCTGATTTGCATATAGCCAGTGTCTAACCCAGGGTGGTGTGGAGTGCAAAAAAAGGATGGATTTAGGCCCAGATCCTTGGACTGGGGTGAATGTATGACATTGTTCTACATTCTGTCCATCAACTGTGTTTTTTGCAATTTTCACCCCGAGTGGGCTGGGTATGCTCAGACGTGAGTCCCAGGCTCTCCACACCACTGGAATCAAGCTATCCAGGCTGATGAAGGCTGATAGCCAGAAACCGGTCCTTGGATGCTTGATTCCGGTCTGGGAAAGACATGGCTTGGTAGTTCGGACTGGACTGTTCCCATGAGGCACAGGGTCAGAGCTGATTTGCATATAGCCAGTGTCTAACCCAGGGGGGTGTGGAGTGCAAACAAATGATGGATTTAGGCCCAGATCCTTGGACTGGGGTGAATGTATGACATTGTTCTACATTCTGTCCATCAACTGTGTTTTTTGCAATTTTCACCCCGAGTGGGCTGGGTATGCTCAGACGTGAGTCCCAGGCTCTCCACACCACTGGAATCAAGCTATCCAGGCTGATGAAGGCTGATAGCCAGAAACCGGTCCTTGGATGCTTGATTCCGGTCTGGGAAAGACATGGCTTGGTAGTTCGGACTGGACTGTTCCCATGAGGCACAGGGTCAGAGCTGATTTGCATATAGCCAGTGTCTAACCCAGGGTGGTGTGGAGTGCAAAAAAATGATGGATTTAGGCCCAGATCCTTGGACTGGGGTGAATGTATGACATTGTTCTACATTCTGTCCATCAACTGTGTTTTTTGCAATTTGCACCCCGAGTGGGCTGGGTATGCTCAGACATGAGTCCCAGGCTCTCCACACCACTGGAATCAAGCTATCCAGGCTGATGAAGGCTGATAGCCCGAAACCGGTCCTTGGATGCTTGATTCCGGTCTGGGAAGGAAATGGCTTGGTAGTTCGGACTGGACTGTTCCCATGAGGCACAGGGTCAGAGCTGATTTGCATATAGCCAGTGTCTAACCCAGGGTGGTGTGGAGTGCAAAAAAATGATGGATTTAGGCCCAGATCCTTGGACTGGGGTGAATGTATGACATTGTTCTACATTCTGTCCATCAACTGTGTTTTTTGCAATTTTCATCCCGAGTGGGCTGGGTATGCTCAGACGTGAGTCCCAGGCTCTCCACACCACTGGAATCAAGCTATCCAGGCTGATGAAGGCTGATAGCCAGAAACCGGTCCTTGGATGCTTGATTCCGGTCTGGGAAAGACATGGCTTGGTAGTTCGGACTGGACTGTTCCCATGAGGCACAGGGTCAGAGCTGATTTGCATATAGCCAGTGTCTAACCCAGGGTGGTGTGGAGTGCAAAAAAATGATGGATTTAGGCCCAGATCCTTGGACTGGGGTGAATGTATGACATTGTTCTACATTCTGTCCATCAACTGTGTTTTTTGCAATTTTCACCCCGAGTGGGCTGGGTATGCTCAGACGTGAGTCCCAGGCTCTCCACACCACTGGAATCAAGCTATCCAGGCTGATGAAGGCTGATAGCCAGAAACCGGTCCTTGGATGCTTGATTCCGGTCTGGGAAAGACATGGCTTGGTAGTTCGGACTGGACTGTTCCCATGAGGCACAGGGTCAGAGCTGATTTGCATATAGCCAGTGTCTAACCCAGGGTGGTGTGGAGTGCAAAAAAATGATGGATTTAGGCCCAGATCCTTGGACTGGGGTGAATGTATGACATTGTTCTACATTCTGTCCATCAACTGTGTTTTTTGCAATTTTCACCCCGAGTGGGCTGGGTATGCTCAGACGTGAGTCCCAGGCTCTCCACACCACTGGAATCAAGCTATCCAGGCTGATGAAGGCTGATAGCCAGAAACCGGTCCTTGAATGCTTGATTCCGGTCTGGGAAAGACATGGCTTGGTAGTTCGGACTGGACTGTTCCCATGAGGCACAGGGTCAGAGCTGATTTGCATATAGCCAGTGTCTAACCCAGGGTGGTGTGGAGTGCAAAAAAATTATGGATTTAGGCCCAGATCCTTGGACTGGGGTGAATGTATGACATTGGTCTACGTTCTGTCCATCAACTGTGTTTTTTGCAATTTTCACCCCGAGTGGGCTGGGTATGCTCAGACGTGAGTCCCAGGCTCTCCACACCACTGGAATCAAGCTATCCAGGCTGATGAAGGCTGATAGCCAGAAACCGGTCCTTGGATGCTTGATTCCGGTCTGGGAAAGACATGGCTTGGTAGTTCGGACTGGACTGTTCCCATGAGGCACAGGGTCAGAGCTGATTTGCATATAGCCAGTGCCTAACCCAGGGTGGTGCAGAGTGCAAAAAAATGATGGATTTAGGCCCAGATCCTTGGACTGGGGTGAATGTATGACATTGTTCTACATTCTGTCCATCAACTGTGTTTTTTGCAATTTTCACCCCGAGTGGGCTGGGTATGCTCAGACGTGAGTCCCAGGCTCTCCACACCACTGGAATCAAGCTATCCAGGCTGATGAAGGCTGATAGCCAGAAACCGGTCCTTGGATGCTTGATTCCGGTCTGGGAAAGACATGGCTTGGTAGTTCGGACTGGACTGTTCCCATGAGGCACAGGGTCAGAGCTGATTTGCATATAGCCAGTGTCTAACCCAGGGTGGTGTGGAGTGCAAACAAATGATGGATTTAGGCCCAGATCCTTGGACTGGGGTGAATATATGACATTGTTCTACATTCTGTCCATCAACTGTGTTTTTCGCAATTTTCACCCCGAGTGGGCTGGGTATGCTCAGACGTGAGTCCCAGGCTCTCCACACCACTGGAATCAAGCTATCCAGGCTGATGAAGGCTGATAGCCAGAAACCGGTCCTTGGATGCTTGATTCCGGTCTGGGAAAGACATGGCTTGGTAGTTCGGACTGGACTGTTCCCATGAGGCACAGGGTCAGAGCCGATTTGCATATAGCCAGTGTCTAACCCAGGGTGGTGTGGAGTGCAAAAAAATGATGGATTTAGGCCCAGATCCTTGGACTGGGGTGAATGTATGACATTGTTCTACATTCTGTCCATCAACTGTGTTTTTTGCAATTTTCACCCCGAGTGGGCTGGGTATGCTCAGACGTGAGTCCCAGGCTCTCCACACCACTGGAATCAAGTTATCCAGGCTGATAAAGGCTGATAGCCAGAAACCGGTCCTTGGATGCTTGATTCCGGTCTGGGAAAGACATGGCTTGGTAGTTCGGACTGGACTGTTCCCATGAGGCACAGGGTCAGAGCTGATTTGCATATAGCCAGTGTCTACCCCAGGGTGGTGTGGAGTGCAAAAAAATGATGGATTTAGGCCCAGATCCTTGGACTGGGGTGAATGTATGACATTGTTCTACATTCTGTCCATCAACTGTGTTTTTTGCAATTTTCACCCCGAGTGGGCTGGGTATGCTCAGACGTGAGTCCCAGGCTCTCCACACCACTGGAATCAAGCTATCCAGGCTGATGAAGGCTGATAGCCAGAAACCGGTCCTTGGATGCTTGATTCCGGTCTGGGAAAGACATGGCTTGGTAGTTCGGACTGGACTGTTCCCATGAGGCACAGGGTCAGAGCTGATTTGCATATAGCCAGTGTCTAACCCAGGGTGGTGTGGAGTGCAAAAAAATGATGGATTTAGGCCCAGATCCTTGGACTGGGGTGAATGTATGACATTGTTCTACATTCTGTCCATCAACTGTGTTTTTTGCAATTTTCACCCCGAGTGGGCTGGGTATGCTCAGACGTGAGTCCCAGGCTCTCCACACCACTGGAATCAAGCTATCCAGGCTGATGAAGGCTGATAGCCAGAAACCGGTCCTTGGATGCTTGATTCCGGTCTGGGAAAGACATGGCTTGGTAGTTCGGACTGGACTGTTCCCATGAGGCACAGGGTCAGAGCTGATTTGCATATAGCCAGTGTCTAACCCAGGGTGGTGTGGAGTGCAAAACAATGATGGATTTAGGCCCAGATCCTTGGACTGGGGTGAATGTATGACATTGTTCTACATTCTGTCCATCAACTGTGTTTTTTGCAATTTTCACCCCGAGTGGGCTGGGTATGCTCAGACGTGAGTCCCAGGCTCTCCACACCACTGGAATCAAGCTATCCAGGCTGATGAAGGCTGATAGCCAGAAACCGGTCCTTGGATGCTTGATTCCGGTCTGGGAAAGACATGGCTTGGTAGTTCGGACTGGACTGCTCCCATGAGGCACAGGGTCAGAGCGGATTTGCATATAGCCAGTGTCTAACCCAGGGTGGTGTGGAGTGCAAAAAAATGATGGATTTAGGCCCAGATCCTTGGACTGGGGTGAATGTATGACATTGTTCTTCATTCTGTCCATCAACTGTGTTTTTTGCAATTTTCACCCCGAGTGGGCTGGGTATGCTCAGACGTGAGTCCCAGGCTCTCCACACCACTGGAATCAAGCTATCCAGGCTGATGAAGGCTGATAGCCAGAAACCGGTCCTTGGATGCTTGATTCCGGTCTGGGAAAGACATGGCTTGGTAGTTCGGACTGGACTGTTCCCATGAGGCACAGGGTCAGAGCTGATTTGCATATAGCCAGTGTCTTACCCAGGGTGGTGTGGAGTGCAAAAAAATGATGGATTTAGGCCCAGATCCTTGGACTGGGGTGAATGTATGACATTGTTCTACATTCTGTCCATCAACTGTGTTTTTTGCAATTTTCACCCCGAGTGGGCTGGGTATGCTCAGACGTGAGTCCCAGGCTCTCCACACCACTGGAATCAAGCTATCCAGGCTGATGAAGGCTGATAGCCAGAAACCGGTCCTTGGATGCTTGATTCCGGTCTGGGAAAGACATGGCTTGGTAGTTCGGACTGGACTGTTCCCATGAGGCACAGGGTCAGAGCTGATTTGCATATAGCCAGTGTCTAACCCAGGGTGGTGTGGAGTGCAAAAAAATGATGGATTTAGGCCCAGATCCTTGGACTGGGGTGAATGTATGACATTGTTCTACATTCTGTCCATCAACTGTGTTTTTTGCAATTTTCACCCAGAGTGGGCTGGGTATGCTCAGACGTGAGTCCCAGGCTCTCCACACCACTGGAATCAAGCTATCCAGGCTGATGAAGGCTGATAGCCAGAAACTGGTCCTTGGATGCTTGATTCCGGTCTGGGAAAGACATGGCTTGGTAGTTCGGACTGGACTGTTCCCATGAGGCACAGGGTCAGAGCTGATTTGCATATAGCCAGTGTCTAACCCAGGGTGGTGTGGAGTGCAAAACAATGATGGATTTAGGCCCAGATCCTTGGACTGGGGTGAATGTATGACATTGTTCTACATTCTGTCCATCAACTGTGTTTTTTGCAATTTTCACCCCGAGTGGGCTGGGTATGCTCAGACGTGAGTCCCAGGCTCTCCACACCACTGGAATCAAGCTATCCAGGCTGATGAAGGCTGATAGCCAGAAACCGGTCCTTGGATGCTTGATTCCGGTCTGGGAAAGACATGGCTTGGTAGTTCGGACTGGACTGTTCCCATGAGGCACAGGGTCAGAGCTGATTTGCATATAGCCAGTGTCTACCCCAGGGTGGTGTGGAGTGCAAAAAAATGATGGATTTAGGCCCAGATCCTTGGACTGGGGTGAATGTATGACATTGTTCTACATTCTGTCCATCAACTGTGTTTTTTGCAATTTTCACCCCGAGAGGGCTGGGTATGCTCAGACGTGAGTCCCAGGCTCTCCACACCACTGGAATCAAGCTATCCAGGCTGATGAAGGCTGATAGCCAGAAACCGGTCCTTGGATGCTTGATTCCGGTCTGGGAAAGACATGGCTTGGTAGTTCGGACTGGACTGTTCCCATTAGGCACAGGGTCAGAGCTGATTTGCATATAGCCAGTGTCTAACCCAGGGTGGTGTGGAGTGCAAAAAAATGATGGATTTAGGCCCAGATCCTTGGACTGGGGTGAATGTATGACATTGTTCTACATTCTGTCCATCAACTGTGTTTTTTGCAATTTTCACCCCGAGTGGGCTGGGTATGCTCAGACGTGAGTCCCAGGCTCTCCACACCACTGGAATCAAGCTATCCAGGCTGATGAAGGCTGATAGCCAGAAACCGGTCCTTGGATGCTTGATTCCGGTCTGGGAAAGACATGGCTTGGTAGTTCGGACTGGACTGTTCCCATGAGGCACAGGGTCAGAGCTGATTTGCATATAGCCAGTGTCTAACCCAGGGTGGTGTGGAGTGCAAAACAATGATGGATTTAGGCCCAGATCCTTGGACTGGGGTCAATGTATGACATTGTTCTACATTCTGTCCATCAACTGTGTTTTTTGCAATTTTCACCCCGAGTGGGCTGGGTATGCTCAGACGTGAGTCCTAGGCTCTCCACACCACTGGAATCAAGCTATCAAGGCTGATGAAGGCTGATAGCCAGAAACCGGTCCTTGGATGCTTGATTCCGGTCTGGGAAAGACATGGCTTGGTAGTTCGGACTGGACTGTTCCCATGAGGCACAGGGTCAGAGCTGATTTGCATATAGCCAGTGTCTAACCCAGGGTGGTGTGGAGTGCAAAAAAATGATGGATTTAGGCCCAGATCCTTGGACTGGGGTGAATGTATGACATTGTTCTACATTCTGTCCATCAACTGTGTTTTTTGCAATTTTCACCCCGAGTGGGCTGGGTATGCTCAGACGTGAGTCCCAGGCTCTCCACACCACTGGAATCAAGCTATCCAGGCTGATGAAGGCTGATAGCCAGAAACCGGTCCTTGGATGCTTGATTCCGGTCTGGGAAAGACTAAGCATGAGCGCAAAATCCGCTCCGATCGCGGATTTTGCGGATTTTCGGTAAATCCGCGATCCGCGAACTCTCGCGGATTTACCGAGAATCCGCAATCCGCGATCGGAGCGGATTTTGCGGTCAAAAGTTCAAGCCTGCATAATTTACGATGGCGCCGGCAAGCTGCCAGCGCCATCCTCAAATGGTTACTTAATTAGCTTCGACAGGAAGCTCTAATAGATAAGATACAGCAGGGGCTCGAGCGCCTGCTTTATTTTAACAGTTGGAGCTTCCTGTTGAAGCTAATTAAGTAACTATTGCAGGAAGGCGCTGGCAGCTTGCCGGCGCCATGGTAAATTATTTCAACGGTGCCCTAGTTGAAGCTTTAATTCAGTGACTCATTGATCAGCCCAAAAATTAATCTGCTGCTCTGATCGGTCTCTGCCCTTTTATACACACAAGAGGCATGCTCGCATGGACGCCCCGTCCGTTTGGCCCCGCTCACACACTCGAGGTGTGCACCGTCTTCCCGCCATTTACCCACTATGATGGACATTTCACTAAAGGGACCCCTGCGCACTTCGGCGCGATTGCATAGTAACACACACTTGGTCGCTGGAACTAGTTGAAGCGCAAATGCAGTGACTCATGCATCAGCCCCAAAAAAATCGTGAGCGTTGGGAGGCTGGGCAGATGTGCCTTCTTCCCAAATATACCATCGATGCTGCTCTGACCTTTTAGACACACAAGAGGCATGTGCTCTCGCGTGGAAGCCCCGTCCGTTTGGCCCCGCCCACACACTCGAGGAAGCCCCGCCCCCAATCCGCAAATCCGCTGAATCCGCTAAATAGGCGGATTTTGCGGATCCACGATCCGTGGATCCGCTAAACCCGCGAATCGTGGATCCGCAAAATCCGCCCATGCTTAGGAAAGACATGGCTTGGTAGTTCGGACTGGACTGTTCCCATGAGGCACAGGGTCAGAGCTGATTTGCATATAGCCAGTGTCTAACCCAGGGTGGTGTGGAGTGCAAAAAAATGATGGATTTAGGCCCAGATCCTTGGACTGGGGTGAATGTATGACATTGTTCTACATTCTGTCCATCAACTGTGTTTTTTGCAATTTTCACCCCGAGTGGGCTGGGTATGCTCAGACGTGAGTCCCAGGCTCTCCACACCACTGGAATCAAGCTATCCAGGCTGATGAAGGCTGATAGCCAGAAACCGGTCCTTGGATGCTTGATTCCGGTCTGGGAAAGACATGGCTTGGTAGTTCGGACTGGACTGTTCCCATGAGGCACAGGGTCAGAGCTGATTTGCATATAGCCAGTGTCTAACCCAGGGTGGTGTGGAGTGCAAAAAAATGATGGATTTAGGCCCAGATCCTTGGACTGGGGTGAATGTATGACATTGTTCTACATTCTGTCCATCAACTGTGTTTTTTGCAATTTTCACCCCGAGAGGGCTGGGTATGCTCAGACGTGAGTCCCAGGCTCTCCACACCACTGGAATCAAGCTATCCAGGCTGATGAAGGCTGATAGCCAGAAACCGGTCCTTGGATGCTTGATTCCGGTCTGGGAAAGACATGGCTTGGTAGTTCGGACTGGACTATTCCCATGAGGCACAGGGTCAGAGCTGATTTGCATATAGCCAGTGTCTAACCCAGGGTGGTGTGGAGTGCAAAAAAATGATGGATTTAGGCCCAGATCCTTGGACTGGGGTGAATGTATGACATTGTTCTACATTCTGTCCATCAACTGTGTTTTTTGCAATTTTCACCCCGAGTGGGCTGGGTATGCTCAGACGTGAGTCCCAGGCTCTCCACACCACTGGAATCAAGCTATCCAGGCTGATGAAGGCTGATAGCCAGAAACCGGTCCTTGGATGCTTGATTCCGGTCTGGGAAAGACATGGCTTGGTAGTTCGGACTGGACTGTTCCCATGAGGCACAGGGTCAGAGCTGATTTGCATATAGCCAGTGTCTAACCCAGGGTGGTGTGGAGTGCAAAACAATGATGGATTTAGGCCCAGATCCTTGGACTGGGGTGAATGTATGACATTGTTCTACATTCTGTCCATCAACTGTGTTTTTTGCAATTTTCACCCCGAGTGGGCTGGGTATGCTCAGACGTGAGTCCTAGGCTCTCCACACCACTGGAATCAAGCTATCCAGGCTGATGAAGGCTGATAGCCAGAAACCGGTCCTTGGATGCTTGATTCCGGTCTGGGAAAGACATGGCTTGGTAGTTCGGACTGGACTGTTCCCATGAGGCACAGGGTCAGAGCTGATTTGCATATAGCCAGTGTCTAACCCAGGGTGGTGTGGAGTGCAAAAAAATGATGGATTTAGGCCCAGATCCTTGGACTGGGGTGAATGTATGACATTGTTCTACATTCTGTCCATCAACTGTGTTTTTTGCAATTTTCACCCCGAGTGGGCTGGGTATGCTCAGACGTGAGTCCCAGGCTCTCCACACCACTGGAATCAAGCTATCCAGGCTGATGAAGGCTGATAGCCAGAAACCGGTCCTTGGATGCTTGATTCCGGTCTGGGAAAGACTAAGCATGAGCGCAAAATCCGCTCCGATCGCGGATTTTGCGGATTTTCGGTAAATCCGCGATCCGCGAACTCTCGCGGATTTACCGAGAATCCGCAATCCGCGATCGGAGCGGATTTTGCGGTCAAAAGTTCAAGCCTGCATAATTTACGATGGCGCCGGCAAGCTGCCAGCGCCATCCTCAAATGGTTACTTAATTAGCTTCGACAGGAAGCTCTAATAGATAAGATACAGCAGGGGCTCGAGCGCCTGCTTTATTTTAACAGTTGGAGCTTCCTGTTGAAGCTAATTAAGTAACTATTGCAGGAAGGCGCTGGCAGCTTGCCGGCGCCATGGTAAATTATTTCAACGGTGCCCTAGTTGAAGCTTTAATTCAGTGACTCATTGATCAGCCCAAAAATTAATCTGCTGCTCTGATCGGTCTCTGCCCTTTTATACACACAAGAGGCATGCTCGCATGGACGCCCCGTCCGTTTGGCCCCGCTCACACACTCGAGGTGTGCACCGTCTTCCCACCATTTACCCACTATGATGGACATTTCACTAAAGGGACCCCTGCGCACTTCGGCGCGATTGCATAGTAACACACACTTGGTCGCTGGAACTAGTTGAAGCGCAAATGCAGTGACTCATGCATCAGCCCCAAAAAAATCGTGAGCGTTGGGAGGCTGGGCAGATGTGCCTTCTTCCCAAATATACCATCGATGCTGCTCTGACCTTTTAGACACACAAGAGGCATGTGCTCTCGCGTGGAAGCCCCGTCCGTTTGGCCCCGCCCACACACTCGAGGAAGCCCCGCCCCCAATCCGCAAATCCGCTGAATCCGCTAAATAGGCGGATTTTGCGGATCCACGATCCGTGGATCCGCTAAACCCGCAAATCGTGGATCCGCAAAATCCGCCCATGCTTAGGAAAGACATGGCTTGGTAGTTCGGACTGGACTGTTCCCATGAGGCACAGGGTCAGAGCTGATTTGCATATAGCCAGTGTCTAACCCAGGGTGGTGTGGAGTGCAAAAAAATGATGGATTTAGGCCCAGATCCTTGGACTGGGGTGAATGTATGACATTGTTCTACATTCTGTCCATCAACTGTGTTTTTTGCAATTTTCACCCCGAGTGGGCTGGGTATGCTCAGACGTGAGTCCCAGGCTCTCCACACCACTGGAATCAAGCTATCCAGGCTGATGAAGGCTGATAGCCAGAAACCGGTCCTTGGATGCTTGATTCCGGTCTGGGAAAGACATGGCTTGGTAGTTCGGACTGGACTGTTCCCATGAGGCACAGGGTCAGAGCTGATTTGCATATAGCCAGTGTCTAACCCAGGGTGGTGTGGAGTGCAAAAAAATGATGGATTTAGGCCCAGATCCTTGGACTGGGGTGAATGTATGACATTGTTCTACATTCTGTCCATCAACTGTGTTTTTTGCAATTTTCACCCCGAGAGGGCTGGGTATGCTCAGACGTGAGTCCCAGGCTCTCCACACCACTGGAATCAAGCTATCCAGGCTGATGAAGGCTGATAGCCAGAAACCGGTCCTTGGATGCTTGATTCCGGTCTGGGAAAGACATGGCTTGGTAGTTCGGACTGGACTATTCCCATGAGGCACAGGGTCAGAGCTGATTTGCATATAGCCAGTGTCTAACCCAGGGTGGTGTGGAGTGCAAAAAAATGATGGATTTAGGCCCAGATCCTTGGACTGGGGTGAATGTATGACATTGTTCTACATTCTGTCCATCAACTGTGTTTTTTGCAATTTTCACCCCGAGTGGGCTGGGTATGCTCAGACGTGAGTCCCAGGCTCTCCACACCACTCGAATCAAGCTATCCAGGCTGATGAAGGCTGATAGCCAGAAACCGGTCCTTGGATGCTTGATTCCGGTCTGGGAAAGACATGGCTTGGTAGTTCGGACTGGACTGTTCCCATGAGGCACAGGGTCAGAGCTGATTTGCATATAGCCAGTGTCTAACCCAGGGTGGTGTGGAGTGCAAAACAATGATGGATTTAGGCCCAGATCCTTGGACTGGGGTGAATGTATGACATTGTTCTACATTCTGTCCATCAACTGTGTTTTTTGCATTTTTCACCCCGAGTGGGCTGGGTATGCTCAGACGTGAGTCCTAGGCTCTCCACACCACTGGAATCAAGCTATCCAGGCTGATGAAGGCTGATAGCCATAAACCGGTCCTTGGATGCTTGATTCCGGTCTGGGAAAGACATGGCTTGGTAGTTCGGACTGGACTGTTCCCATGAGGCACAGGGTCAGAGCTGATTTGCATATAGCCAGTGTCTAACCCAGGGTGGTGTGGAGTGCAAAAAAATGATGGATTTAGGCCCAGATCCTTGGACTGGGGTGAATGTATGACATTGTTCTACATTCTGTCCATCAACTGTGTTTTTTGCAATTTTCACCCCGAGTGGGCTGGGTATGCTCAGACGTGAGTCCCAGGCTCTCCACACCACTGGAATCAAGCTATCCAGGCTGATGAAGGCTGATAGCCAGAAACCGGTCCTTGGATGCTTGATTCCGGTCTGGGAAAGACATGGCTTGGTAGTTCGGACTGGACTGTTCCCATGAGGCACAGGGTCAGAGCTGATTTGCATATAGCCAGTGTCTTACCCAGGGTGGTGTGGAGTGCAAAAAAATGATGGATTTAGGCCCAGATCCTAGGACTGGGGTGAATGTATGACATTGTTCTTCATTCTGTCCATCAACTGTGTTTTTTGCAATTTTCACCCCGAGTGGGCTGGGTATGCTCAGACGAGAGTCCCAGGCTCTCCACACCACTGGAATCAAGCTATCCAGGCTGATGAAGGCTGATAGCCAGAAACCGGTCCTTGGATGCTTGATTCCGGTCTGGGAAAGACATTGCTTGGTAGTTCGGACTGGACTGTTCCCATGAGGCACAGGGTCAGAGCTGATTTGCATATAGCCAGTGTCTTACCCAGGGTGGTGTGGAGTGCAAAAAAATGATGGATTTAGGCCCAGATACTTGGACTGGGGTGAATGTATGACATTGTTCTACATTCTGTCCATCAACTGTGTTTTTTGCAATTTTCACCCCGAGTGGGCTGGGTATGCTCAGATGTGAGTCCCAGGCTCTCCACACCACTGGAATCAAGCTATCCAGGCTGATGAAGGCTGATAGCCAGAAACCGGTCCATGATGCTTGATTCCGGTCTGGGAAAGACATGGCTTGGTAGTTCGGACTGGACTGTTCCCATGAGGCACAGGGTCAGAGCTGATTTGCATATAGCCAGTGTCTAACCCAGGGTGGTGTGGAGTGCAAAAAAATGATGTATTTAGGCCCAGATCCTTGGACTGGGGTGAATGTATGACATTGTTCTACATTCTGTCCATCAACTGTGTTTTTTGCAATTTTCACCCCGAGTGGGCTGGGTATGCTCAGACGTGAGTCCCAGGCTCTCCACACCACTGGAATCAAGCTATCCAGGCTGATGAAGGCTGATAGCCAGAAACCGGTCCTTGGATGCTTGATTCCGGTCTGGGAAAGACATGGCTTGGTAGTTCGGACTGGACTGTTCCCATGAGGCACAGGGTCAGAGATGATTTGCATATAGCCAGTGTCTAACCCAGGGTGGTGTGGAGTGCAAAAAAATGATGGATTTAGGCCCAGATCCTTGGACTGGGGTGAATGTATGACATTGTTCTACATTCTGTCCATCAACTGTGTTTTTTGCAATTTTCACCCCGAGTGGGCTGGGTATGCTCAGACGTGAGTCCCAGGCTCTCCACACCACTGGAATCAAGCTATCCAGGCTGATGAAGGCTGATAGCCAGAAACCGGTCCTTGGATGCTTGATTCCGGTCTGGGAAAGACATGGCTTGGTAGTTCGGACTGGACTGTTCCCATGAGGCACAGGGTCAGAGCTGATTTGCATATAGCCAGTGTCTAACCCAGGGTGGTGTGGAGTGCAAAAAAATGATGGATTTAGGCCCAGATCCTTGGACTGGGGTGAATGTATGACATTGTTCTACATTCTGTCCATCAACTGTGTTTTTTGCAATTTTCACCCCGAGTGGGCTGGGTATGCTCAGACGTGAGTCCCAGGCTCTCCACACCACTGGAATCAAGCTATCCAGGCTGATGAAGGCTGATAGCCAGAAACCGGTCCTTGGATGCTTGATTCCGGTCTGGGAAAGACATGGCTTGGTAGTTCGGACTGGACTGTTCCCATGAGGCACAGGGTCAGAGCTGATTTGCATATAGCCAGTGTCTAACCCAGGGTGGTGTGGAGTGCAAAAAAATGATGGATTTAGGCCCAGATCCTTGGACTGGGGTGAATGTATGACATTGTTCTACATTCTGTCCATCAACTGTGTTTTTTGCAATTTTCACCCCGAGTGGGCTGGGTATGCTCAGACGTGAGTCCCAGGCTCTCCACACCACTGGAATCAAGCTATCCAGGCTGATGAAGGCTGATAGCCAGAAACCGGTCCTTGGATTCTTGATTCCGGTCTGGGAAAGACATGGCTTGGTAGTTCGGACTGGACTGTTCCCATGAGGCACAGGGTCAGAGCTGATTTGCATATAGCCAGTGTCTAACCCAGGGTGGTGTGGAGTGCAAAAAAATGATGGATTTAGGCCCAGATCCTTGGACTGGGGTGAATGTATGACATTGTTCTACATTCTGTCCATCAACTGTGTTTTTTGCAATTTTCACCCCGAGTGGGCTGGGTATGCTCAGACGTGAGTCCCAGGCTCTCCACACCACTGGAATCAAGCTATCCAGGCTGATGAAGGCTGATAGCCAGAAACCGGTCCTTGGATGCTTGATTCCGGTCTGGGAAAGACATGGCTTGGTAGTTCGGACTGGACTGTTCCCATGAGGCACAGGGTCAGAGCTGATTTGCATATAGCCAGTGTCTAACCCAGGGTGGTGTGGAGTGCAAAAAAATTATGGATTTAGGCCCAGATCCTTGGACTGGGGTGAATGTATGACATTGGTCTACATTCTGTCCATCAACTGTGTTTTTTGCAATTTTCACCCCGAGTGGGCTGGGTATGCTCAGACGTGAGTCCCAGGCTCTCCACACCACTGGAATCAAGCTATCCAGGCTGATGAAGGCTGATAGCCAGAAACCGGTCCTTGGATGCTTGATTCCGGTCTGGGAAAGACATGGCTTGGTAGTTCGGACTGGACTGTTCCCATGAGGCACAGGGTCAGAGCTGATTTGCATATAGCCAGTGCCTAACCCAGGGTGGTGCAGAGTGCAAAAAAATGATGGATTTAGGCCCAGATCCTTGGACTGGGGTGAATGTATGACATTGTTGTACATTCTGTCCATCAACTGTGTTTTTTGCAATTTTCAACCCGAGTGGGCTGGGTATGCTCAGACGTGAGTCCCAGGCTCTCCACACCACTGGAATCAAGCTATCCAGGCTGATGAAGGCTGATAGCCAGAAACCGGTCCTTGGATGCTTGATTCCGGTCTGGGAAAGACATGGCTTGGTAGTTCGGACTGGACTGTTCCCATGAGGCACAGGGTCAGAGCTGATTTGCATATAGCCAGTGTCTAACCCAGGGTGGTGTGGAGTGCAAAAAAATGATGGATTTAGGCCGAGATCCTTGGACTGGGGTGAATGTATGACATTGTTCTACATTCTGTCCATCAACTGTGTTTTTTGCAATTTTCACCCCGAGTGGGCTGGGTATGCTCAGACGTGAGTCCCAGGCTCTCCACACCACTGGAATCAAGCTATCCAGGCTGATGAAGGCTGATAGCCAGAAACCGGTACTTGGATGCTTGATTCCGGTCTGGGAAAGACATGGCTTGGTAGTTCGGACTGGACTGTTCCCATGAGGCACAGGGTCAGAGCTGATTTGCATATAGCCAGTGTCTAACCCAGGGTGGTGTGGAGTGCAAACAAATGATGGATTTAGGCCCAGATCCTTGGACTGGGGTGAATGTATGACATTGTTCTACATTCTGTCCATCAACTGTGTTTTTTGCAATTTTCACCCCGAGTGGGCTGGGTATGCTCAGACGTGAGTCCCAGGCTCTCCACACCACTGGAATCAAGCTATCCAGGCTGATGAAGGCTGATAGCCAGAAACCGGTCCTTGGATGCTTGATTCCGGTCTGGGAAAGACATGGCTTGGTAGTTCGGACTGGACTGTTCCCATGAGGCACAGGGTCAGAGCTGATTTGCATATAGCCAGTGTCTAACCCAGGGTGGTGTGGAGTGCAAAAAAATGATGGATTTAGGCCCAGATCCTTGGACTGGGGTGAATGTATGACATTGTTCTACATTCTGTCCATCAACTGTGTTTTTTGCAATTTTCACCCCGAGTGGGCTGGGTATGCTCAGACGTGAGTCCCAGGCTCTCCACACCACTGGAATCAAGTTATCCAGGCTGATAAAGGCTGATAGCCAGAAACCGGTCCTTGGATGCTTGATTCCGGTCTGGGAATGACATGGCTTGGTAGTTCGGACTGGACTGTTCCCATGAGGCACAGGGTCAGAGCTGATTTGCATATAGCCAGTGTCTACCCCAGGGTGGTGTGGAGTGCAAAAAAATGATGGATTTAGGCCCAGATCCTTGGACTGGGGTGAATGTATGACATTGTTCTACATTCTGTCCATCAACTGTGTTTTTTGCAATTTTCACCCCGAGTGGGCTGGGTATGCTCAGACGTGAGTCCCAGGCTCTCCACACCACTGGAATCAAGCTATCCACGCTGATGAAGGCTGATAGCCAGAAACCGGTCCTTGGATGCTTGATTCCGGTCTGGGAAAGACATGGCTTGGTAGTTCGGACTGGACTGTTCCCATGAGGCACAGGGTCAGAGCTGATTTGCATATAGCCAGTGTCTAACCCAGGGTGGTGTGGAGTGCAAAAAAATGATGGATTTAGGCCCAGATCCTTGGACTGGGGTGAATGTATGACATTGTTCTACATTCTGTCCATCAACTGTGTTTTTTGCAAATTTTCACCCCGAGTGGGCTGGGTATGCTCAGACGTGAGTCCCAGGCTCTCCACACCACTGGAATCAAGCTATCCAGGCTGATGAAGGCTGATAGCCAGAAACCGGTCCTTGGATGCTTGATTCCGGTCTGGGAAAGACATGGCTTGGTAGTTCGGACTGGACTGTTCCCATGAGGCACAGGGTCAGAGCTGATTTGCATATAGCCAGTGTCTAACCCAGGGTGGTGTGGAGTGCAAAACAATGATGGATTTAGGCCCAGATCCTTGGACTGGGGTGAATGTATGACATTGTTCTACATTCTGTCCATCAACTGTGTTTTTTGCAATTTTCACCCGAGTGGGCTGGGTATGCTCAGACGTGAGTCCCAGGCTCTCCACACCACTGGAATCAAGCTATCCAGGCTGATGAAGGCTGATAGCCAGAAACCGGTCCTTGGATGCTTGATTCCGGTCTGGGAAAGACATGGCTTGGTAGTTCGGACTGGACTGTTCCCATGAGGCACAGGGTCAGAGCTGATTTGCATATAGCCAGTGTCTTACCCAGGGTGGTGTGGAGTGCAAAAAAATGATGGATTTAGGCCCAGATCCTTGGACTGGGGTGAATGTATGACATTGTTCTACATTCTGTCCATCAACTGTGTTTTTTGCAATTTTCACCCCGAGTGGGCTGGGTATGCTCAGACGTGAGTCCCAGGCTCTCCACACCACTGGAATCAAGCTATCCAGGCTGATGAAGGCTGATAGCCAGAAACCGGTCCTTGGATGCTTGATTCCGGTCTGGGAAAGACATGGCTTGGTAGTTCGGACTGGACTGTTCCCATGAGGCACAGGGTCAGAGCTGATTTGCATATAGCCAGTGTCTAACCCAGGGTGGTGTGGAGTGCAAACAAATGATGGATTTAGGCCCAGATCCTTGGACTGGGGTGAATGTATGACATTGTTCTACATTCTGTCCATCAACTGTGTTTTTTGCAATTTTCACCCCGAGTGGGCTGGGTATGCTCAGACGTGAGTCCCAGGCTCTCCACACCACTGGAATCAAGCTATCCAGGCTGATGAAGGCTGATAGCCAGAAACCGGTCCTTGGAAGCTTGATTCCGGTCTGGGAAAGACATGGCTTGGTAGTTCGGACTGGACTGTTCCCATGAGGCACAGGGTCAGAGCTGATTTGCATATAGCCAGTGTCTAACCCAGGGTGGTGTGGAGTGCAAAAAAATGATGGATTTAGGCCCAGATCCTTGGACTGGGGTGAATGTATGACATTGTTCTACATTCTGTCCATCAACTGTGTTTTTTGCAATTTTCACCCCGAGTGGGCTGGGTATGCTCAGACGTGAGTCCCAGGCTCTCCACACCACTGGAATCAAGCTATCCAGGCTGATGAAGGCTGATAGCCAGAAACCGGTCCTTGGATGCTTGATTCCGGTCTGGGAAAGACATGGCTTGGTAGTTCGGACTGGACTGTTCCCATGAGGCACAGGGTCAGAGCTGATTTGCATATAGCCAGTGTCTAACCCAGGGTGGTGTGGAGTGCAAAAAAATGATGGATTTAGGCCCAGATCCTTGGACTGGGGTGAATGTATGACATTGTTCTACATTCTGTCCATCAACTGTGTTTTTTGCAATTTTCACCCCGAGTGGGCTGGGTATGCTCAGACGTGAGTCCCAGGCTCTCCACACCACTGGAATCAAGTTATCCAGGCTGATAAAGGCTGATAGCCAGAAACCGGTCCTTGGATGCTTGATTCCGGTCTGGGAATGACATGGCTTGGTAGTTCGGACTGGACTGTTCCCATGAGGCACAGGGTCAGAGCTGATTTGCATATAGCCAGTGTCTACCCCAGGGTGGTGTGGAGTGCAAAAAAATGATGGATTTAGGCCCAGATCCTTGGACTGGGGTGAATGTATGACATTGTTCTACATTCTGTCCATCAACTGTGTTTTTTGCAATTTTCACCCCGAGTGGGCTGGGTATGCTCAGACGTGAGTCCCAGGCTCTCCACACCACTGGAATCAAGCTATCCACGCTGATGAAGGCTGATAGCCAGAAACCGGTCCTTGGATGCTTGATTCCGGTCTGGGAAAGACATGGCTTGGTAGTTCGGACTGGACTGTTCCCATGAGGCACAGGGTCAGAGCTGATTTGCATATAGCCAGTGTCTAACCCAGGGTGGTGTGGAGTGCAAAAAAATGATGGATTTAGGCCCAGATCCTTGGACTGGGGTGAATGTATGACATTGTTCCACATTCTGTCCATCAACTGTGTTTTTTGCAAATTTTCACCCCGAGTGGCCTGGGTATGCTCAGACGTGAGTCCCAGGCTCTCCACACCACTGGAATCAAGCTATCCAGGCTGATGAAGGCTGATAGCCAGAAACCGGTCCTTGGATGCTTGATTCCGGTCTGGGAAAGACATGGCTTGGTAGTTCGGACTGGACTGTTCCCATGAGGCACAGGGTCAGAGCTGATTTGCATATAGCCAGTGTCTAACCCAGGGTGGTGTGGAGTGCAAAACAATGATGGATTTAGGCCCAGATCCTTGGACTGGGGTGAATGTATGACATTGTTCTACATTCTGTCCATCAACTGTGTTTTTTGCAATTTTCACCCGAGTGGGCTGGGTATGCTCAGACGTGAGTCCCAGGCTCTCCACACCACTGGAATCAAGCTATCCAGGCTGATGAAGGCTGATAGCCAGAAACCGGTCCTTGGATGCTTGATTCCGGTCTGGGAAAGACATGGCTTGGTAGTTCGGACTGGACTGTTCCCATGAGGCACAGGGTCAGAGCTGATTTGCATATAGCCAGTGTCTTACCCAGGGTGGTGTGGAGTGCAAAAAAATGATGGATTTAGGCCCAGATCCTTGGACTGGGGTGAATGTATGACATTGTTCTACATTCTGTCCATCAACTGTGTTTTTTGCAATTTTCACCCCGAGTGGGCTGGGTATGCTCAGACGTGAGTCCCAGGCTCTCCACACCACTGGAATCAAGCTATCCAGGCTGATGAAGGCTGATAGCCAGAAACCGGTCCTTGGATGCTTGATTCCGGTCTGGGAAAGACATGGCTTGGTAGTTCGGACTGGACTGTTCCCATGAGGCACAGGGTCAGAGCTGATTTGCATATAGCCAGTGTCTAACCCAGGGTGGTGTGGAGTGCAAACAAATGATGGATTTAGGCCCAGATCCTTGGACTGGGGTGAATGTATGACATTGTTCTACATTCTGTCCATCAACTGTGTTTTTTGCAATTTTCACCCCGAGTGGGCTGGGTATGCTCAGACGTGAGTCCCAGGCTCTCCACACCACTGGAATCAAGCTATCCAGGCTGATGAAGGCTGATAGCCAGAAACCGGTCCTTGGAAGCTTGATTCCGGTCTGGGAAAGACATGGCTTGGTAGTTCGGACTGGACTGTTCCCATGAGGCACAGGGTCAGAGCTGATTTGCATATAGCCAGTGTCTAACCCAGGGTGGTGTGGAGTGCAAAAAAATGATGGATTTAGGCCCAGATCCTTGGACTGGGGTGAATGTATGACATTGTTCTACATTCTGTCCATCAACTGTGTTTTTTGCAATTTTCACCCCGAGTGGGCTGGGTATGCTCAGATGTGAGTCCCAGGCTCTCCACACCACTGGAATCAAGCTATCCAGGCTGATGAAGGCTGATAGCCAGAAACCGGTCCTTGGATGCTTGATTCCGGTCTGGGAAAGACATGGCTTGGTAGTTCGGACTGGACTGTTCCCATGAGGCACAGGGTCAGAGCTGATTTGCATATAGCCAGTGTCTAACCCAGGGTGGTGTGGAGTGCAAAAAAATGATGGATTTAGGCCCAGATCCTTGGACTGGGGTGAATGTATGACATTGTTCTACATTCTGTCCATCAACTGTGTTTTTTGCAATTTTCACCCCGAGTGGGCTGGGTATGCTCAGACGTGAGTCCCAGGCTCTCCACACCACTGGAATCAAGCTATCCAGGCTGATGAAGGCTGATAGCCAGAAACCGGTCCTTGGATGCTTGATTCCGGTCTGGGAAAGACATGGCTTGGTAGTTCGGACTGGACTGTTCCCATGAGGCACAGGGTCAGAGCTGATTTGCATATAGCCAGTGTCTAACCCAGGGTGGTGTGGAGTGCAAAAAAATGATGGATTTATGCCCAGATCCTTGGACTGGGGTGAATGTATGACATTGTTCTACATTCTGTCCATCAACTGTGTTTTTTGCAATTTTCACCCCGAGAGGGCTGGGTATGCTCAGACGTGAGTCCCAGGCTCTCCACACCACTGGAATCAAGCTATCCAGGCTGATGAAGGCTGATAGCCAGAAACCGGTCCTTGGATGCTTGATTCCGGTCTGGGAAACACATGGCTTGGTAGTTCGGACTGGACTGTTCCCATGAGGCACAGGGTCAGAGCTGATTTGCATATAGCCAGTGTCTAACCCAGGGTGGTGTGGAGTGCAAAAAAATGATGGATTTAGGCCCAGATCCTTGGACTGGGGTGAATGTATGACATTGTTCTACATTCTGTCCATCAACTGTGTTTTTTGCAATTTTCACCCCGAGTGGGCTGGGTATGCTCAGACGTGAGTCCCAGGCTCTCCACACCACTGGAATCAAGCTATCCAGGCTGATGAAGGCTGATAGCCAGAAACCGGTCCTTGGATGCTTGATTCCGGTCTGGGAAAGACATGGCTTGGTAGTTCGGACTGGACTGTTCCCATGAGGCACAGGGTCAGAGCTGATTTGCATATAGCCAGTGTCTAACCCAGGGTGGTGTGGAGTGCAAAACAATGATGGATTTAGGCCCAGATCCTTGGACTGGGGTGAATGTATGACATTGTTCTACATTCTGTCCATCAACTGTGTTTTTTGCAATTTTCACCCCGAGTGGGCTGGGTATGCTCAGACGTGAGTCCTAGGCTCTCCACACCACTGGAATCAAGCTATCCAGGCTGATGAAGGCTGATAGCCAGAAACCGGTCCTTAGATGCTTGATTCCGGTCTGGGAAAGACATGGCTTGGTAGTTCGGACTGGACTGTTCCCATGAGGCACAGGGTCAGAGCTGATTTGCATATAGCCAGTGTCTAACCCAGGGTGGTGTGGAGTGCAAAAAAATGATGGATTTAGGCCCAGATCCTTGGACTGGGGTGAATGTATGACATTGTTCTACATTCTGTCCATCAACTGTGTTTTTTGCAATTTTCACCCCGAGTGGGCTGGGTATGCTCAGACGTGAGTCCCAGGCTCTCCACACCACTGGAATCAAGCTATCCAGGCTGATGAAGGCTGATAGCCAGAAACCGGTCCTTGGATGCTTGATTCCGGTCTGGGAAAGACATGGCTTGGTAGTTCGGACTGGACTGTTCCCATGAGGCACAGGGTCAGAGCTGATTTGCATATAGCCAGTGTCTTACCCAGGGTGGTGTGGAGTGCAAAAAAATGATGGATTTAGGCCCAGATCCTTGGACTGGGGTGAATGTATGACATTGTTCTTCATTCTGTCCATCAACTGTGTTTTTTGCAATTTTCACCCCGAGTGGGCTGGGTATGCTCAGACGAGAGTCCCAGGCTCTCCACACCACTGGAATCAAGCTATCCAGGCCGATGAAGGCTGATAGCCAGAAACCGGTCCTTGGATGCTTGATTCCGGTCTGGGAAAGACATTGCTTGGTAGTTCGGACTGGACTGTTCCCATGAGGCACAGGGTCAGAGCTGATTTGCATATAGCCAGTGTCTTACCCAGGGTGGTGTGGAGTGCAAAAAAATGATGGATTTAGGCCTAGATCCTTGGACTGGGGTGAATGTATGACATTGTTCTACATTCTGTCCTTCAACTGTGTTTTTTGCAATTTTCACCCCGAGTGGGCTGGGTATGCTCAGACGTGAGTCCCAGGCTCTCCACACCACTGGAATCAAGCTATCCAGGCTGATGAAGGCTGATAGCCAGAAACCGGTCCTTGGATGCTTGATTCCGGTCTGGGAAAGACATGGCTTGGTAGTTCGGACTGGACTGTTCCCATGAGGCACAGGGTCAGAGCTGATTTGCATATAGCCAGTGTCTAACCCAGGGTGGTGTGGAGTGCAAAAAAATGATGTATTTAGGCCCAGATCCTTGGACTGGGGTGAATGTATGACATTGTTCTACATTCTGTCCATCAACTGTGTTTTTTGCAATTTTCACCCCGAGTGGGCTGGGTATGCTCAGACGTGAGTCCCAGGCTCTCCACACCACTGGAATCAAGCTATCCAGGCTGATGAAGGCTGATAGCCAGAAACCGGTCCTTGGATGCTTGATTCCGGTCTGGGAAAGACATGGCTTGGTAGTTCGGACTGGACTGTTCCCATGAGGCACAGGGTCAGAGATGATTTGCATATAGCCAGTGTCTAACACAGGGTGGTGTGGAGTGCAAAAAAATGATGGATTTAGGCCCAGATCCTTGGACTGGGGTGAATGTATGACATTGTTCTACATTCTGTCCATCAACTGTGTTTTTTGCAATTTTCACCCCGAGTGGGCTGGGTATGCTCAGAGGTGAGTCCCAGGCTCTCCACACCACTGGAATCAAGCTATCCAGGCTGATGAAGGCTGATAGCCAGAAACCGGTCCTTGGATGCTTGATTCCGGTCTGGGAAAGACATGGCTTGGTAGTTCGGACTGGACTGTTCCCATGAGGCACAGGGTCAGAGCTGATTTGCATATAGCCAGTGTCTAACCCAGGGTGGTGTGGAGTGCAAAAAAATGATGGATTTAGGCCCAGATCCTTGGACTGGGGTGAATGTATGACATTGTTCTACATTCTGTCCATCAACTGTGTTTTTTGCAATTTTCACCCCGAGTGGGCTGGGTATGCTCAGACGTGAGTCCCAGGCTCTCCACACCACTGGAATCAAGCTATCCAGGCTGATGAAGGCTGATAGCCAGAAACCGGTCCTTGGATGCTTGATTCCGGTCTGGGAAAGACATGGCTTGGTAGTTCGGACTGGACTGTTCCCATGAGGCACAGGGTCAGAGCTGATTTGCATATAGCCAGTGTCTAACCCAGGGTGGTGTGGAGTGAAAAAAAATGATGGATTTAGGCCCAGATCCTTGGACTGGGGTGAATGTATGACATTGTTCTACATTCTGTCCATCAACTGTGTTTTTTGCAATTTTCACCCCGAGTGGGCTGGGTATGCTCAGACGTGAGTCCCAGGCTCTCCACACCACTGGAATCAAGCTATCCAGGCTGATGAAGGCTGATAGCCAGAAACCGGTCCTTGGATGCTTGATTCCGGTCTGGGAAAGACATGGCTTGGTAGTTCGGACTGGACTGTTCCCATGAGGCACAGGGTCAGAGCTGATTTGCATATAGCCAGTGTCTAACCCAGGGTGGTGTGGAGTGCAACACAATGATGGATTTAGGCCCAGATCCTTGGACTGGGGTGAATGTATGACATTGTTCTACATTCTGTCCATCAACTGTGTTTTTTGCAATTTTCACCCCGAGTGGGCTGGGTATGCTCAGACGTGAGTCCTAGGCTCTCCACACCACTGGAATCAAGCTATCCAGGCTGATGAAGGCTGATAGCCAGAAACCGGTCCTTGGATGCTTGATTCCGGTCTGGGAAAGACATGGCTTGGTAGTTCGGACTGGACTGTTCCCATGAGGCACAGGGTCAGAGCTGATTTGCATATAGCCAGTGTCTAACCCAGGGTGGTGTGGAGTGCAAAAAAATGATGTATTTAGGCCCAGATCCTTGGACTGGGGTGAATGTATGACATTGTTCTACATTCTGTCCATCAACTGTGTTTTTTGCAATTTTCACCCCGAGTGGGCTGGGTATGCTCAGACGTGAGTCCCAGGCTCTCCACACCACTGGAATCAAGCTATCCAGGCTGATGAAGGCTGATAGCCAGAAACCGGTCCTTGGATGCTTGATTCCGGTCTGGGAAAGACATGGCTTGGTAGTTCGGACTGGACTGTTCCCATGAGGCACAGGGTCAGAGATGATTTGCATATAGCCAGTGTCTAACACAGGGTGGTGTGGAGTGCAAAAAAATGATGGATTTAGGCCCAGATCCTTGGACTGGGGTGAATGTATGACATTGTTCTACATTCTGTCCATCAACTGTGTTTTTTGCAATTTTCACCCCGAGTGGGCTGGGTATGCTCAGAGGTGAGTCCCAGGCTCTCCACACCACTGGAATCAAGCTATCCAGGCTGATGAAGGCTGATAGCCAGAAACCGGTCCTTGGATGCTTGATTCCGGTCTGGGAAAGACATGGCTTGGTAGTTCGGATTGGACTGTTCCCATGAGCCACAGGGTCAGAGCTGATTTGCATATAGCCAGTGTCTAACCCAGGGTGGTGTGGAGTGCAAAAAAATGATGGATTTAGGCCCAGATCCTTGGACTGGGGTGAATGTATGACATTGTTCTACATTCTGTCCATCAACTGTGTTTTTTGCAATTTTCACCCCAAGTGGGCTGGGTATGCTCAGAGGTGAGTTCCAGGCTCTCCACACCACTGGAATCAAGCTATCCAGGCTGATGAAGGCTGATAGCCAGAAACCGGTCCTTGGATGCTTGATTCCGGTCTGGGAAAGACATGGCTTGGTAGTTCGGACTGGACTGTTCCCATGAGGCACAGGGTCAGAGCTGATTTGCATATAGCCAGTGTCTAACCCAGGGTGGTGTGGAGTGCAAAAAAATGATGGACTTAGGCCCAGATCCTTGGACTGGGGTGAATGTATGACATTGTTCTACATTCTGTCCATCAACTGTGTTTTTTGCAATTTTCACCCCGAGTGGGCTGGGTATGCTCAGACGTGAGTCCCAGGCTCTCCACACCACTGGAATCAAGCTATCCAGGCTGATGAAGGCTGATAGCCAGAAACCGGTCCTTGGATGCTTGATTCCGGTCTGGGAAAGACATGGCTTGGTAGTTCGGACTGGACTGTTCCCATGAGGCACAGGGTCAGAGCTGATTTGCATATAGCCAGTGTCTAACCCAGGGTGGTGTGGAGTGAAAAAAAATGATGGATTTAGGCCCAGATCCTTGGACTGGGGTGAATGTATGACATTGTTCTACATTCTGTCCATCAACTGTGTTTTTTGCATTTTTCACCCCGAGTGGGCTGGGTATGCTCAGACGTGAGTCCCAGGCTCTCCACACCACTGGAATCAAGCTATCCAGGCTGATGAAGGCTGATAGCCAGAAACCGGTCCTTGGATGCTTGATTCCGGTCTGGGAAAGACATGGCTTGGTAGTTCGGACTGGACTGTTCCCATGAGGCACAGGGTCAGAGATGATTTGCATATAGCCAGTGTCTAACCCAGGGTGGTGTGGAGTGCAAAAAAATGATGGATTTAGGCCCAGATCCTTGGACTGGGGTGAATGTATGACATTGTTCTACATTCTGTCCATCAACTGTGTTTTTTGCAATTTTCACCCCGAGTGGGCTGGGTATGCTCAGACGTGAGTCCCAGGCTCTCCACACCACTGGAATCAAGCTATCCAGGCTGATGAAGGCTGATAGCCAGAAACCGGTCCTTGGATGCTTGATTCCGGTCTGGGAAAGACATGGCTTGGTAGTTCGGACTGGACTGTTCCCATGAGGCACAGGGTCAGAGCTGATTTGCATATAGCCAGTGTCTAACCCAGGGTGGTGTGGAGTGCAAAACAATGATGGATTTAGGCCCAGATCCTTGGACTGGGGTGAATGTATGACATTGTTCTACATTCTGTCCATCAACTGTGTTTTTTGCAATTTTCACCCCGAGTGGGCTGGGTATGCTCAGACGTGAGTCCTAGGCTCTCCACACCACTGGAATCAAGCTATCCAGGCTGATGAAGGCTGATAGCCAGAAACCGGTCCTTGGATGCTTGATTCCGGTCTGGGAAAGACATGGCTTGGTAGTTCGGACTGGACTGTTCCCATGAGGCACAGGGTCAGAGCTGATTTGCATATAGCCAGTGTCTAACCCAGGGTGGTGTGGAGTGCAAAAAAATGATGGATTTAGGCCCAGATCCTTGGACTGGGGTGAATGTATGACATTGTTCTACATTCTGTCCATCAACTGTGTTTTTTGCAATTTTCACCCCGAGTGGGCTGGGTATGCTCAGACGTGAGTCCCAGGCTCTCCACACCACTGGAATCAAGCTATCCAGGCTGATGAAGGCTGATAGCCAGAAACCGGTCCTTGGATGCTTGATTCCGGTCTGGGAAAGACATGGCTTGGTAGTTCGGACTGGACTGTTCCCATGAGGCACAGGGTCAGAGCTGATTTGCATATAGCCAGTGTCTAACCCAGGGTGGTGTGGAGTGAAAAAAAATGATGGATTTAGGCCCAGATCCTTGGACTGGGGTGAATGTATGACATTGTTCTACATTCTGTCCATCAACTGTGTTTTTTGCAATTTTTCACCCCGAGTGGGCTGGGTATGCTCAGACGAGAGTCCCAGGCTCTCCACACCACTGGAATCAAGCTATCCAGGCTGATGAAGGCTGATAGCCAGAAACCGGTCCTTGGATGCTTGATTCCGGTCTGGGAAAGACATTGCTTGGTAGTTCGGACTGGACTGTTCCCATGAGGCACAGGGTCAGAGCTGATTTGCATATAGCCAGTGTCTTACCCAGGGTGGTGTGGAGTGCAAAAAAATGATGGATTTAGGCCCAGATCCTTGGACTGGGGTGAATGTATGACATTGTTCTACATTCTGTCCATCAACTGTGTTTTTTGCAATTTTCACCCCGAGTGGGCTGGGTATGCTCAGACGTGAGTCCCAGGCTCTCTACACCACTGGAATCAAGCTATCCAGGCTGATGAAGGCTGATAGCCAGAAATCCGGTCTGGGAAAGACATGGCTTGGTAGTTCGGACTGGACTGTTCCCATGAGGCACAGGGTCAGAGCTGATTTGCATATAGCCAGTGTCTAACCCAGGGTGGTGTGGAGTGCAAAAAAATGATGTATTTAGGCCCAGATCCTTGGACTGGGGTGAATGTATGACATTGTTCTACATTCTGTCCATCAACTGTGTTTTTTGCAATTTTCACCCCGAGTGGGCTGGGTATGCTCAGACGTGAGTCCCAGGCTCTCCACACCACTGGAATCAAGCTATCCAGGCTGATGAAGGCTGATAGCCAGAAACTGGTCCTTGGATGCTTGATTCCGGTCTGGGAAAGACATGGCTTGGTAGTTCGGACTGGACTGTTCCCATGAGGCACAGGGTCAGAGATGATTTGCATATAGCCAGTGTCTAACCCAGGGTGGTGTGGAGTGCAAAAAAATGATGGATTTAGGCCCAGATCCTTGGCCTGGGGTGAATGTATGACATTGTTCTACATTCTGTCCATCAACTGTGTTTTTTGCAATTTTCACCCCGAGTGGGCTGTGTATGCTCAGACGTGAGTCCCAGGCTCTCCACACCACTGGAATCAAGCTATCCAGGCTGATGAAGGCTGAGAGCCAGAAACCGGTCCTTGGATGCTTGATTCCGGTCTGGGAAAGACATGGCTTGGTAGTTCGGACTGGACTGTTCCCATGAGGCACAGGGTCAGAGCTGATTTGCATATAGCCAGTGTCTAACCCAGGGTGGTGTGGAGTGCAAAAAAATGATGGATTTAGGCCCAGATCCTTGGACTGGGGTGAATGTATGACATTGTTCTACATTCTGTCCATCAACTGTGTTTTTTGCAATTTTCACCCCGAGTGGGCTGGGTATGCTCAGACGTGAGTCCCAGGCTCTCCACAGCACTGGAATCAAGCTATCCAGGCTGATGAAGGCTGATAGCCAGAAACCGGTCCTTGGATGCTTGATTCCGGTCTGGGAAAGACATGGCTTGGTAGTTCGGACTGGACTGTTCCCATGAGGCACAGGGTCAGAGCTGATTTGCATATAGCCAGTGTCTAACCCAGGGTGGTGTGGAGTGAAAAAAAATGATGGATTTAGGCCCAGATCCTTGGACTGGGGTGAATGTATGACATTGTTTTACATTCTGTCCATCAACTGTGTTTTTTGCATTTTTCACCCCGAGTGGGCTGGGTATGCTCAGACGTGAGTCCCAGGCTCTCCACACCACTGGAATCAAGCTATCCAGGCTGATGAAGGCTGATAGCCAGAAACCGGTCCTTGGATGCATGATTCCGGTCTGGGAAAGACATGGCTTGGTAGTTCGGACTGGACTGTTCCCATGAGGCACAGGGTCAGAGCTGATTTGCATATAGCCAGTGTCTAACCCAGGGTGGTGTGGAGTGCAAAAAAATGATGGATTTAGGCCCAGATCCTTGGACTGGGGTGAATGTATGACATTGTTCTACATTCTGTCCATCAACTGTGTTTTTTGCAATTTTCACCCCGAGTGGGCTGGGTATGCTCAGACGTGAGTCCCAGGCTCTCCACACCACTGGAATCAAGCTATCCAGGCTGATGAAGGCTGATAGCCAGAAACCGGTCCTTGGATGCTTGATTCCGGTCTGGGAAAGACATGGCTTGGTAGTTCGGACTGGACTGTTCCCATGAGGCACAGGGTCAGAGCTGATTTGCATATAGCCAGTGTCTAACCCAGGGTGGTGTGGAGTGCAAAAAAATGATGGATTTAGGCCCAGATCCTTGGACTGGGGTGAATGTATGACATTGTTCTACATTCTGTCCATCAACTGTGTTTTTTGCAATTTTCACCCCGAGTGGGCTGGGTATGCTCAGACGTGAGTCCCAGGCTCTCCACACCACTGGAATCAAGCTATCCAGGCTGATGAAGGCTGATAGCCAGAAACCGGTCCTTGGATGCTTGATTCCGGTCTGGGAAAGACATGGCTTGGTAGTTCGGACTGGACTGTTCCCATGAGGCACAGGGTCAGAGCTGATATGCATATAGCCAGTGTCTAACCCAGGGTGGTGTGGAGTGCAAAAAAATGATGGATTTAGGCCCAGATCCTTGGGCTGGGGTGAATGTATGACATTGTTCTACATTCTGTCCATCAACTGTGTTTTTTGCAATTTACACCCCGAGTGGGCTGGGTATGCTCAGACGTGAGTCCCAGGCTCTCCACACCACTGGAATCAAGCTATCCAGGCTGATGAAGGCTGATAGCCAGAAACCGGTCCTTGGATGCTTGATTCCGGTCTGGGAAAGACATGGCTTGGTAGTTCGGAATGGACTGTTCCCATGAGGCACAGGGTCAGAGCTGATTTGCATATAGCCAGTGTCTAACCCAGGGTGGTGTGGAGTGCAAAAAAATGATGGATTTAGGCCCAGATCCTTGGACTGGGGTGAATGTATGACATTGTTCTACATTCTGTCCATCAACTGTGTTTTTTGCAATTTTCACCCGAGTGGGCTGGGTATGCTCAGAGGTGAGTCCCAGGCTCTCCACACCACTGGAATCAAGCTATCCAGGCTGATGAAGGCTGATAGCCAGAAACCGGTCCTTGGATGCTTGATTCCCGTCTGGGAAAGACATGGCTTGGTAGTTTGGACTGGACTGTTCCCATGAGGCACAGGGTCAGAGCTGATTTGCATATAGCCAGTGTCTAACCCAGGGTGGTGTGGAGTGCAAAAAAATGATGGATTTAGGCCCAGATCCTTGGACTGGGGTGAATGTATGACATTGTTCTACATTCTGTCCATCAACTGTGTTTTTTGCAATTTTCACCCCGAGTGGGCTGGGTATGCTCAGACGTGAGTCCCAGGCTCTCCACACCACTGGAATCAAGCTATCCAGGCTGATGAAGGCTGATAGCCAGAAACCGGTCCTTGGATGCTTGATTCCGGTCTGGGAAAGACATGGTTTGGTAGTTCGGACTGGACTGTTCCCATGAGGCACAGGGTCAGAGCTGATTTGCATATAGCCAGTGTCTAACCCAGGGTGGTGTGGAGTGCAAAAAATGATGGATTTAGGCCCAGATCCTTGGACTGGGGTGAATGTATGACATTGTTCTACATTCTGTCCATCAACTGTGTTTGTTGCAATTTTCACCCCGAGTGGGCTGGGTATGCTCAGACGTGAGTCCCAGGCTCTCCTCCACACCACTGGAATCAAGCTATCCAGGCTGATGAAGGCTGATAGCCAGAAACCGGTCCTTGGATGCTTGATTCCGGTCTGGGAAAGACATGGCTTGGTAGTTCGGACTGGACTGTTCCCATGAGGCACAGGGTCAGAGCTGATTTGCATATAGCCAGTGTCTAACCCAGGGTGGTGTGGAGTGCAAAAAAATGATGGATTTAGGCCCAGATCCTTGGACTGGGGTGAATGTATGACATTGTTCTACATTCTGTCCATCAACTGTGTTTTTTGCATTTTTCACCCCGAGTGGGCTGGGTATGCTCAGACGTGAGTCCCAGGCTCTCCACACCACTGGAATCAAGCTATCCAGGCTGATGAAGGCTGATAGCCAGAAACCGGTCCTTGGATGCTTGATTCCGGTCTGGGAAAGACATGGCTTGGTAGTTCGGACTGGACTGTTCCCATGAGGCACAGGGTCAGAGATGATTTGCATATAGCCAGTGTCTAACCCAGGGTGGTGTGGAGTGCAAAAAAATGATGGATTTAGGCCCAGATCCTTGGACTGGGGTGAATGTATGACATTGTTCTACATTCTGTCCATCAACTGTGTTTTTTGCAATTTTCACCCCGAGTGGGCTGGGTATGCTCAGACGTGAGTCCCAGGCTCTCCACACCACTGGAATCAAGCTATCCAGGCTGATGAAGGCTGATAGCCAGAAACCGGTCCTTGGATGCTTGATTCCGGTCTGGGAAAGACATGGCTTGGTAGTTCGGACTGGACTGTTCCCATGAGGCACAGGGTCAGAGCTGATTTGCATATAGCCAGTGTCTAACCCAGGGTGGTGTGGAGTGCAAAACAATGATGGATTTAGGCCCAGATCCTTGGACTGGGGTGAATGTATGACATTGTTCTACATTCTGTCCATCAACTGTGTTTTTTGCAATTTTCACCCCGAGTGGGCTGGGTATGCTCAGACGTGAGTCCTAGGCTCTCCACACCACTGGAATCAAGCTATCCAGGCTGATGAAGGCTGATAGCCAGAAACCGGTCCTTGGATGCTTGATTCCGGTCTGGGAAAGACATGGCTTGGTAGTTCGGACTGGACTGTTCCCATGAGGCACAGGGTCAGAGCTGATTTGCATATAGCCAGTGTCTAACCCAGGGTGGTGTGGAGTGCAAAAAAATGATGGATTTAGGCCCAGATCCTTGGACTGGGGTGAATGTATGACATTGTTCTACATTCTGTCCATCAACTGTGTTTTTTGCAATTTTCACCCCGAGTGGGCTGGGTATGCTCAGACGTGAGTCCCAGGCTCTCCACACCACTGGAATCAAGCTATCCAGGCTGATGAAGGCTGATAGCCAGAAACCGGTCCTTGGATGCTTGATTCCGGTCTGGGAAAGACATGGCTTGGTAGTTCGGACTGGACTGTTCCCATGAGGCACAGGGTCAGAGCTGATTTGCATATAGCCAGTGTCTAACCCAGGGTGGTGTGGAGTGAAAAAAAATGATGGATTTAGGCCCAGATCCTTGGACTGGGGTGAATGTATGACATTGTTCTACATTCTGTCCATCAACTGTGTTTTTTGCAATTTTTCACCCCGAGTGGGCTGGGTATGCTCAGACGAGAGTCCCAGGCTCTCCACACCACTGGAATCAAGCTATCCAGGCTGATGAAGGCTGATAGCCAGAAACCGGTCCTTGGATGCTTGATTCCGGTCTGGGAAAGACATTGCTTGGTAGTTCGGACTGGACTGTTCCCATGAGGCGCAGGGTCAGAGCTGATTTGCATATAGCCAGTGTCTTACCCAGGGTGGTGTGGAGTGCAAAAAAATGATGGATTTAGGCCCAGGTCCTTGGACTGGGGTGAATGTATGACATTGTTCTACATTCTGTCCATCAACTGTGTTTTTTGCAATTTTCACCCCGAGTGGGCTGGGTATGCTCAGACGTGAGTCCCAGGCTCTCTACACCACTGGAATCAAGCTATCCAGGCTGATGAAGGCTGATAGCCAGAAATCCGGTCTGGGAAAGACATGGCTTGGTAGTTCGGACTGGACTGTTCCCATGAGGCACAGGGTCAGAGCTGATTTGCATATAGCCAGTGTCTAACCCAGGGTGGTGTGGAGTGCAAAAAAATGATGTTTTTAGGCCCAGATCCTTGGACTGGGGTGAATGTATGACATTGTTCTACATTCTGTCCATCAACTGTGTTTTTTGCAATTTTCACCCCGAGTGGGCTGGGTATGCTCAGACGTGAGTCCCAGGCTCTCCACACCACTGGAATCAAGCTATCCAGGCTGATGAAGGCTGATAGCCAGAAACTGGTCCTTGGATGCTTGATTCCGGTCTGGGAAAGACATGGCTTGGTAGTTCGGACTGGACTGTTCCCATGAGGCACAGGGTCAGAGATGATTTGCATATAGCCAGTGTCTAACCCAGGGTGGTGTGGAGTGCAAAAAAATGATGGATTTAGGCCCAGATCCTTGGCCTGGGGTGAATGTATGACATTGTTCTACATTCTGTCCATCAACTGTGTTTTTTGCAATTTTCACCCCGAGTGGGCTGGGTATGCTCAGACGTGAGTCCCAGGCTCTCCACACCACTGGAATCAAGCTATCCAGGCTGATGAAGGCTGATAGCCAGAAACCGGTCCTTGGATGCTTGATTCCGGTCTGGGAAAGACATGGCTTGGTAGTTCGGACTGGACTGTTCCCATGAGGCACAGGGTCAGAGCTGATTTGCATATAGCCAGTGTCTAACCCAGGGTGGTGTGGAGTGAAAAAAAATGATGGATTTAGGCCCAGATCCTTGGACTGGGGTGAATGTATGACATTGTTCTACATTCTGTCCATCAACTGTGTTTTTTGCATTTTTCACCCCGAGTGGGCTGGGTATGCTCAGACGTGAGTCCCAGGCTCTCCACACCACTGGAATCAAGCTATCCAGGCTGATGAAGGCTGATAGCCAGAAACCGGTCCTTGGATGCATGATTCCGGTCTGGGAAAGACATGGCTTGGTAGTTCGGACTGGACTGTTCCCATGAGGCACAGGGTCAGAGCTGATTTGCATATAGCCAGTGTCTAACCCAGGGTGGTGTGGAGTGCAAAAAAATGATGGATTTAGGCCCAGATCCTTGGACTGGGGTGAATGTATGACATTGTTCTACATTCTGTCCATCAACTGTGTTTTTTGCAATTTTCACCCCGAGTGGGCTGGGTATGCTCAGACGTGAGTCCCAGGCTCTCCACACCACTGGAATCAAGCTATCCAGGCTGATGAAGGCTGATAGCCAGAAACCGGTCCTTGGATGCTTGATTCCGGTCTGGGAAAGACATGGCTTGGTAGTTCGGACTGGACTGTTCCCATGAGGCACAGGGTCAGAGCTGATTTGCATATAGCCAGTGTCTAACCCAGGGTGGTGTGGAGTGCAAAAAAATGATGGATTTAGGCCCAGATCCTTGGACTGGGGTGAATGTATGACATTGTTCTACATTCTGTCCATCAACTGTGTTTTTTGCAATTTTCACCCCGAGTGGGCTGGGTATGCTCAGACGTGAGTCCCAGGCTCTCCACACCACTGGAATCAAGCTATCCAGGCTGATGAAGGCTGATAGCCAGAAACCGGTCCTTGGATGCTTGATTCCGGTCTGGGAAAGACATGGCTTGGTAGTTCGGAATGGACTGTTCCCATGAGGCACAGGGTCAGAGCTGATTTGCATATAGCCAGTGTCTAACCCAGGGTGGTGTGGAGTGCAAAAAAATGATGGATTTAGGCCCAGATCCTTGGACTGGGGTGAATGTATGACATTGTTCTACATTCTGTCCATCAACTGTGTTTTTTGCAATTTTCACCCGAGTGGGCTGGGTATGCTCAGAGGTGAGTCCCAGGCTCTCCACACCACTGGAATCAAGCTATCCAGGCTGATGAAGGCTGATAGCCAGAAACCGGTCCTTGGATGCTTGATTCCCGTCTGGGAAAGACATGGCTTGGTAGTTCGGACTGGACTGTTCCCATGAGGCACAGGGTCAGAGCTGATTTGCATATAGCCAGTGTCTAACCCAGGGTGGTGTGGAGTGCAAAAAAATGATGGATTTAGGCCCAGATCCTTGGACTGGGGTGAATGTATGACATTGTTCTACATTCTGTCCATCAACTGTGTTTTTTGCAATTTTCACCCCGAGTGGGCTGGGTATGCTCAGACGTGAGTCCCAGGCTCTCCACACCACTGGAATCAAGCTATCCAGGCTGATGAAGGCTGATAGCCAGAAACCGGTCCTTGGATGCTTGATTCCGGTCTGGGAAAGACATGGTTTGGTAGTTCGGACTGGACTGTTCCCATGAGGCACAGGGTCAGAGCTGATTTGCATATAGCCAGTGTCTAACCCAGGGTGGTGTGGAGTGCAAAAAATGATGGATTTAGGCCCAGATCCTTGGACTGGGGTGAATGTATGACATTGTTCTACATTCTGTCCATCAACTGTGTTTGTTGCAATTTTCACCCCGAGTGGGCTGGGTATGCTCAGACGTGAGTCCCAGGCTCTCCACACCACTGGAATCAAGCTATCCAGGCTGATGAAGGCTGATAGCCAGAAACCGGTCCTTGGATGCTTGATTCCGGTCTGGGAAAGACATGGCTTGGTAGTTCGGACTGGACTGTTCCCATGAGGCACAGGGTCAGAGCTGATTTGCATATAGCCAGTGTCTAACCCAGGGTGGTGTGGAGTGCAAAAAAATGATGGATTTAGGCCCAGATCCTTGGACTGGGGTGAATGTATGACATTGTTCTACATTCTGTCCATCAACTGTGTTTTTTGCAATTTTCACCCCGAGTGGGCTGGGTATGCTCAGACGTGAGTCCCAGGCTCTCCACACCACTGGAATCAAGCTATCCAGGCTGATGAAGGCTGATAGCCAGAAACCGGTCCTTGGATGCTTGATTCCGGTCTGGGAAAGACATGGCTTGGTAGTTCGGACTGGACTGTTCCCATGAGGCACAGGGTCAGAGCTGATTTGCATATAGCCAGTGTCTAACCCAGGGTGGTGTGGAGTGAAAAAAAATGATGGATTTAGGCCCAGATCCTTGGACTGGGGTGAATGTATGACATTGTTCTACATTCTGTCCATCAACTGTGTTTTTTGCAATTTTTCACCCCGAGTGGGCTGGGTATGCTCAGACGAGAGTCCCAGGCTCTCCACACCACTGGAATCAAGCTATCCAGGCTGATGAAGGCTGATAGCCAGAAACCGGTCCTTGGATGCTTGATTCCGGTCTGGGAAAGACATTGCTTGGTAGTTCGGACTGGACTGTTCCCATGAGGCACAGGGTCAGAGCTGATTTGCATATAGCCAGTGTCTTACCCAGGGTGGTGTGGAGTGCAAAAAAATGATGGATTTAGGCCCAGATCCTTGGACTGGGGTGAATGTATGACATTGTTCTACATTCTGTCCATCAACTGTGTTTTTTGCAATTTTCACCCCGAGTGGGCTGGGTATGCTCAGACGTGAGTCCCAGGCTCTCTACACCACTGGAATCAAGCTATCCAGGCTGATGAAGGCTGATAGCCAGAAATCCGGTCTGGGAAAGACATGGCTTGGTAGTTCGGACTGGACTGTTCCCATGAGGCACAGGGTCAGAGCTGATTTGCATATAGCCAGTGTCTAACCCAGGGTGGTGTGGAGTGCAAAAAAATGATGTTTTTAGGCCCAGATCCTTGGACTGGGGTGAATGTATGACATTGTTCTACATTCTGTCCATCAACTGTGTTTTTTGCAATTTTCACCCCGAGTGGGCTGGGTATGCTCAGACGTGAGTCCCAGGCTCTCCACACCACTGGAATCAAGCTATCCAGGCTGATGAAGGCTGATAGCCAGAAACTGGTCCTTGGATGCTTGATTCCGGTCTGGGAAAGACATGGCTTGGTAGTTCGGACTGGACTGTTCCCATGAGGCACAGGGTCAGAGATGATTTGCATATAGCCAGTGTCTAACCCAGGGTGGTGTGGAGTGCAAAAAAATGATGGATTTAGGCCCAGATCCTTGGCCTGGGGTGAATGTATGACATTGTTCTACATTCTGTCCATCAACTGTGTTTTTTGCAATTTTCACCCCGAGTGGGCTGGGTATGCTCAGACGTGAGTCCCAGGCTCTCCACACCACTGGAATCAAGCTATCCAGGCTGATGAAGGCTGATAGCCAGAAACCGGTCCTTGGATGCTTGATTCCGGTCTGGGAAAGACATGGCTTGGTAGTTCGGACTGGACTGTTCCCATGAGGCACAGGGTCAGAGCTGATTTGCATATAGCCAGTGTCTAACCCAGGGTGGTGTGGAGTGAAAAAAAATGATGGATTTAGGCCCAGATCCTTGGACTGGGGTGAATGTATGACATTGTTCTACATTCTGTCCATCAACTGTGTTTTTTGCATTTTTCACCCCGAGTGGGCTGGGTATGCTCAGACGTGAGTCCCAGGCTCTCCACACCACTGGAATCAAGCTATCCAGGCTGATGAAGGCTGATAGCCAGAAACCGGTCCTTGGATGCATGATTCCGGTCTGGGAAAGACATGGCTTGGTAGTTCGGACTGGACTGTTCCCATGAGGCACAGGGTCAGAGCTGATTTGCATATAGCCAGTGTCTAACCCAGGGTGGTGTGGAGTGCAAAAAAATGATGGATTTAGGCCCAGATCCTTGGACTGGGGTGAATGTATGACATTGTTCTACATTCTGTCCATCAACTGTGTTTTTTGCAATTTTCACCCCGAGTGGGCTGGGTATGCTCAGACGTGAGTCCCAGGCTCTCCACACCACTGGAATCAAGCTATCCAGGCTGATGAAGGCTGATAGCCAGAAACCGGTCCTTGGATGCTTGATTCCGGTCTGGGAAAGACATGGCTTGGTAGTTCGGACTGGACTGTTCCCATGAGGCACAGGGTCAGAGCTGATTTGCATATAGCCAGTGTCTAACCCAGGGTGGTGTGGAGTGCAAAAAAATGATGGATTTAGGCCCAGATCCTTGGACTGGGGTGAATGTATGACATTGTTCTACATTCTGTCCATCAACTGTGTTTTTTGCAATTTTCACCCCGAGTGGGCTGGGTATGCTCAGACGTGAGTCCCAGGCTCTCCACACCACTGGAATCAAGCTATCCAGGCTGATGAAGGCTGATAGCCAGAAACCGGTCCTTGGATGCTTGATTCCGGTCTGGGAAAGACATGGCTTGGTAGTTCGGAATGGACTGTTCCCATGAGGCACAGGGTCAGAGCTGATTTGCATATAGCCAGTGTCTAACCCAGGGTGGTGTGGAGTGCAAAAAAATGATGGATTTAGGCCCAGATCCTTGGACTGGGGTGAATGTATGACATTGTTCTACATTCTGTCCATCAACTGTGTTTTTTGCAATTTTCACCCGAGTGGGCTGGGTATGCTCAGAGGTGAGTCCCAGGCTCTCCACACCACTGGAATCAAGCTATCCAGGCTGATGAAGGCTGATAGCCAGAAACCGGTCCTTGGATGCTTGATTCCCGTCTGGGAAAGACATGGCTTGGTAGTTCGGACTGGACTGTTCCCATGAGGCACAGGGTCAGAGCTGATTTGCATATAGCCAGTGTCTAACCCAGGGTGGTGTGGAGTGCAAAAAAATGATGGATTTAGGCCCAGATCCTTGGACTGGGGTGAATGTATGACATTGTTCTACATTCTGTCCATCAACTGTGTTTTTTGCAATTTTCACCCCGAGTGGGCTGGGTATGCTCAGACGTGAGTCCCAGGCTCTCCACACCACTGGAATCAAGCTATCCAGGCTGATGAAGGCTGATAGCCAGAAACCGGTCCTTGGATGCTTGATTCCGGTCTGGGAAAGACATGGTTTGGTAGTTCGGACTGGACTGTTCCCATGAGGCACAGGGTCAGAGCTGATTTGCATATAGCCAGTGTCTAACCCAGGGTGGTGTGGAGTGCAAAAAATGATGGATTTAGGCCCAGATCCTTGGACTGGGGTGAATGTATGACATTGTTCTACATTCTGTCCATCAACTGTGTTTGTTGCAATTTTCACCCCGAGTGGGCTGGGTATGCTCAGACGTGAGTCCCAGGCTCTCCACACCACTGGAATCAAGCTATCCAGGCTGATGAAGGCTGATAGCCAGAAACCGGTCCTTGGATGCTTGATTCCGGTCTGGGAAAGACATGGCTTGGTAGTTCGGACTGGACTGTTCCCATGAGGCACAGGGTCAGAGCTGATTTGCATATAGCCAGTGTCTAACCCAGGGTGGTGTGGAGTGCAAACAAATGATGGATTTAGGCCCAGATCCTTGGACTGGGGTGAATGTATGACATTGTTCTACATTCTGTCCATCAACTGTGTTTTTTGCAATTTTCACCCCGAGTGGGCTGGGTATGCTCAGACGTGAGTCCCAGGCTCTCCACACCACTGGAATCAAGCTATCCAGGCTGATGAAGGCTGATAGCCAGAAACCGGTCCTTGGATGCTTGATTCCGGTCTGGGAAAGACATGGCTTGGTAGTTCGGACTGGACTGTTCCCATGAGGCACAGGGTCAGAGCTGATTTGCATATAGCCAGTGTCTAACCCAGGGTGGTGTGGAGTGCAAAAAAATGATGGATTTAGGCCCAGATCCTTGGACTGGGGTGAATGTATGACATTGTTCTACATTCTGTCCATCAACTGTGTTTTTTGCATTTTTCACCCCGAGTGGGCTGGGTATGCTCAGACGTGAGTCCCAGGCTCTCCACACCACTGGAATCAAGCTATCCAGGCTGATGAAGGCTGATAGCCAGAAACCGGTCCTTGGATGCTTGATTCCGGTCTGGGAAAGACATGGCTTGGTAGTTCGGACTGGACTGTTCCCATGAGGCACAGGGTCAGAGCTGATTTGCATATAGCCAGTGTCTAACCCAGGGTGGTGTGGAGTGCAAAAAAATGATGGATTTAGGCCCAGATCCTTGGACTGGGGTGAATGTATGACATTGTTCTACATTCTGTCCATCAACTGTGTTTTTTGCAATTTTCACCCCGAGTGGGCTGGGTATGCTCAGACGTGAGTCCCAGGCTCTCCACACCACTGGAATCAAGCTATCCAGGCTGATGAAGGCTGATAGCCAGAAACCGGTCCTTGGATGCTTGATTCCGGTCTGGGAAAGACATGGCTTGGTAGTTCGGACTGGACTGTTCCCATGAGGCACAGGGTCAGAGCTGATTTGCATATAGCCAGTGTCTAACCCAGGGTGGTGTGGAGTGCAAAAAATGATGGATTTAGGCCCAGATCCTTGGACTGGGGTGAATGTATGACATTGTTCTACATTCTGTCCATCAACTGTGTTTGTTGCAATTTTCACCCCGAGTGGGCTGGGTATGCTCAGACGTGAGTCCCAGGCTCTCCACACCACTGGAATCAAGCTATCCAGGCTGATGAAGGCTGATAGCCAGAAACCGGTCCTTGGATGCTTGATTCCAGTCTGGGAAAGACATGGCTTGGTAGTTCGGACTGGACTGTTCCCATGAGGCACAGGGTCAGAGCTGATTTGCATATAGCCAGTGTCTAACCCAGGGTGGTGTGGAGTGCAAACAAATGATGGATTTAGGCCCAGATCCTTGGACTGGGGTGAATGTATGACATTGTTCTACATTCTGTCCATCAACTGTGTTTTTTGCAATTTTCACCCCGAGTGGGCTGGGTATGCTCAGACGTGAGTCCCAGGCTCTCCACACCACTGGAATCAAGCTATCCAGGCTGATGAAGGCTGATAGCCAGAAACCGGTCCTTGGATGCTTGATTCCGGTCTGGGAAAGACATGGCTTGGTAGTTCGGACTGGACTGTTCCCATGAGGCACAGGGTCAGAGCTGATTTGCATATAGCCAGTGTCTAACCCAGGGTGGTGTGGAGTGCAAAAAAATTATGGATTTAGGCCCAGATCCTTGGACTGGGGTGAATGTATGACATTGTTCTACATTCTGTCCATCAACTGTGTTTTTTGCAATTTTCACCCCCAGTGGGCTGGGTATGCTCAGAGGTGAGTCCCAGGCTCTCCACACCACTGGAATCAAGCTATCCAGGCTGTGAAGGCTGATAGCCAGAAACCGGTCCTTGGATGCTTGATTCCGGTCTGGGAAAGACATGGCTTGGTAGTTCGGACTGGACTATTCCCATGAGGCACAGGGTCAGAGCTGATTTGCATATAGCCAGTGTCTAACCCAGGGTGGTGTGGAGTGCAAAAAAATGATGGATTTAGGCCCAGATCCTTGGACTGGGGTGAATGTATGACATTGTTCTACATTCTGTCCATCAACTGTGTTTTTTGCAATTTTCACCCCGAGTGGGCTGGGTATGCTCAGAGGTGAGTCCCAGGCTCTCCACACCACTGGAATCAAGCTATCCAGGCTGATGAAGGCTGATAGCCAGAAACCGGTCCTTGGATGCTTGATTCCGGTCTGGGAAAGACATGGCTTGGTAGTTCGGACTGGACTGTTCCCATGAGGCACAGGGTCAGAGCTGATTTGCATATAGCCAGTGTCTAACCCAGGGTGGTGTGGAGTGCAAAAAAATGATGGATTTAGGCCCAGATCCTTGGACTGGGGTGAATGTATGACATTGTTCTACATTCTGTCCATCAACTGTGTTTTTTGCATTTTTCACCCCGAGTGGGCTGGGTATGCTCAGACGTGAGTCCCAGGCTCTCCACACCACTGGAATCAAGCTATCCAGGCTGATGAAGGCTGATAGCCAGAAACCGGTCCTTGGATGCTTGATTCCGGTCTGGGAAAGACATGGCTTGGTAGTTCGGACTGGACTGTTTCCATGAGGCACAGGGTCAGAGCTGATTTGCATATAGCCAGTGTCTAACCCAGGGTGGTGTGGAGTGCAAAAAAATGATGGATTTATGCCCAGATCCTTGGACTGGGGTGAATGTATGACATTGTTCTACATTCTGTCCATCAACTGTGTTTTTTGCAATTTTCACCCCGAGTGGGCTGGGTATGCTCAGAGGTGAGTCCCAGGCTCTCCACACCACTGGAATCAAGCTATCCAGGCTGATGAAGGCTGATAGCCAGAAACCGGTCCTTGGATGCTTGATTCCGGTCTGGGAAAGACATGGCTTGGTAGTTCGGATTGGACTGTTCCCATGAGCCACAGGGTCAGAGCTGATTTGCATATAGCCAGTGTCTAACCCAGGGTGGTGTGGAGTGCAAAAAAATGATGGATTTAGGCCCAGATCCTTGGACTGGGGTGAATGTATGACATTATTCTACATTCTGTCCATCAACTGTGTTTTTTGCAATTTTCACCCCGAGTGGGCTGGGTATGCTCAGAGGTGAGTCCCAGGCTCTCCACACCACTGGAATCAAGCTATCCAGGCTGATGAAGGCTGATAGCCAGAAACCGGTCCTTGGATGCTTGATTCCGGTCTGGGAAAGACATGGCTTGGTAGTTCGGACTGGACTGTTCCCATGAGGCACAGGGTCAGAGCTGATTTGCATATAGCCAGTGTCTAACCCAGGGTGGTGTGGAGTGCAAAAAAATGATGGATTTAGGCCCAGATCCTTGGACTGGGGTGAATGTATGACATTGTTCTACATTCTGTCCATCAACTGTGTTTTTTGCAATTTTCACCCCGAGTGGGCTGGGTATGCTCAGACGTGAGTCCCAGGCTCTCCACACCACTGGAATCAAGCTATCCAGGCTGATGAAGGCTGATAGCCAGAAACCGGTCCTTGGATGCTTGATTCCGGTCTGGGAAAGACATGGCTTGGTAGTTCGGACTGGACTGTTCCCATGAGGCACAGGGTCAGAGCTGATTTGCATATAGCCAGTGTCTAACCCAGGGTGGTGTGGAGTGCAAACAAATGATGGATTTAGGCCCAGATCCTTGGACTGGGGTGAATGTATGACATTGTTCTACATTCTGTCCATCAACTGTGTTTTTTGCAATTTTCACCCCGAGTGGGCTGGGTATGCTCAGACGTGAGTCCCAGGCTCTCCACACCACTGGAATCAAGCTATCCAGGCTGATGAAGGCTGATAGCCAGAAACCGGTCCTTGGATGCTTGATTCCGGTCTGGGAAAGACATGGCTTGGTAGTTCGGACTGGACTGTTCCCATGAGGCACAGGGTCAGAGCTGATTTGCATATAGCCAGTGTCTAACCCAGGGTGGTGTGGAGTGCAAAAAAATGATGGATTTAGGCCCAGATCCTTGGACTTGGGTGAATGTATGACATTGTTCTACATTCTGTCCATCAACTGTGTTTTTTGCAATTTTCACCCCGAGTGGGCTGGGTATGCTCAGAGGTGAGTCCCAGGCTCTCCACACCACTGGAATCAAGCTATCCAGGCTGATGAAGGCTGATAGCCAGAAACCGGTCCTTGGATGCTTGATTCCGGTCTGGGAAAGACATGGCTTGGTAGTTCGGATTGGACTGTTCCCATGAGCCACAGGGTCAGAGCTGATTTGCATATAGCCAGTGTCTAACCCAGGGTGGTGTGGAGTGCAAAAAAATGATGGATTTAGGCCCAGATCCTTGGACTGGGGTGAATGTATGACATTATTCTACATTCTGTCCATCAACTGTGTTTTTTGCAATTTTCACCCCGAGTGGGCTGGGTATGCTCAGAGGTGAGTCCCAGGCTCTCCACACCACTGGAATCAAGCTATCCAGGCTGATGAAGGCTGATAGCCAGAAACCGGTCCTTGGATGCTTGATTCCGGTCTGGGAAAGACATGGCTTGGTAGTTCGGACTGGACTGTTCCCATGAGGCACAGGGTCAGAGCTGATTTGCATATAGCCAGTGTCTAACCCAGGGTGGTGTGGAGTGCAAACAAATGATGGATTTAGGCCCAGATCCTTGGACTGGGGTGAATGTATGACATTGTTCTACATTCTGTCCATCAACTGTGTTTTTTGCAATTTTCACCCCGAGTGGGCTGGGTATGCTCAGACGTGAGTCCCAGGCTCTCCACACCACTGGAATCAAGCTATCCAGGCTGATGAAGGCTGATAGCCAGAAACCGGTCCTTGGATGCTTGATTCCGGTCTGGGAAAGACATGGCTTGGTAGTTCGGACTGGACTGTTCCCATGAGGCACAGGGTCAGAGCTGATTTGCATATAGCCAGTGTCTAACCCAGGGTGGTGTGGAGTGCAAAAAAATGATGGATTTAGGCCCAGATCCTTGGACTGGGGTGAATGTATGACATTGTTATACATTCTGTCCATCAACTGTGTTTTTTGCATTTTTCACCCCGAGTGGGCTGGGTATGCTCAGACGTGAGTCCCAGGCTCTCCACACCACTGGAATCAAGCTATCCAGGCTGATGAAGGCTGATAGCCAGAAACCGGTCCTTGGATGCTTGATTCCGGTCTGGGAAAGACATGGCTTGGTAGTTCGGACTGGACTGTTTCCATGAGGCACAGGGTCAGAGCTGATTTGCATATAGCCAGTGTCTAACCCAGGGTGGTGTGGAGTGCAAAAAAATGATGGATTTAGGCCCAGATCCTTGGACTGGGGTGAATGTATGACATTGTTCTACATTCTGTCCATCAACTGTGTTTTTTGCAATTTTCACCCCGAGTGGGCTGGGTATGCTCAGAGGTGAGTCCCAGGCTCTCCACACCACTGGAATCAAGCTATCCAGGCTGATGAAGGCTGATAGCCAGAAACCGGTCCTTGGATGCTTGATTCCGGTCTGGGAAAGACATGGCTTGGTAGTTCGGATTGGACTGTTCCCATGAGCCACAGGGTCAGAGCTGATTTGCATATAGCCAGTGTCTAACCCAGGGTGGTGTGGAGTGCAAAAAAATGATGGATTTAGGCCCAGATCCTTGGACTGGGGTGAATGTATGACATTGTTCTACATTCTGTCCATCAACTGTGTTTTTTGCAATTTTCACCCCGAGTGGGCTGGGTATGCTCAGACGTGAGTCCCAGGCTCTCCACACCACTGGAATCAAGCTATCCAGGCTGATGAAGGCTGATAGCCAGAAACCGGTCCTTGGATGCTTGATTCCGGTCTGGGAAAGACATGGCTTGGTAGTTCGGACTGGACTGTTCCCATGAGGCACAGGGTCAGAGCTGATTTGCATATAGCCAGTGTCTAACCCAGGGTGGTGTGGAGTGCAAAAAATGATGGATTTAGGCCCAGATCCTTGGACTGGGGTGAATGTATGACATTGTTCTACATTCTGTCCATCAACTGTGTTTGTTGCAATTTTCACCCCGAGTGGGCTGGGTATGCTCAGACGTGAGTCCCAGGCTCTCCACACCACTGGAATCAAGCTATCCAGGCTGATGAAGGCTGATAGCCAGAAACCGGTCCTTGGATGCTTGATTCCGGTCTGGGAAAGACATGGCTTGGTAGTTCGGACTGGACTGTTCCCATGAGGCACAGGGTCAGAGCTGATTTGCATATAGCCAGTGTCTAACCCAGGGTGGTGTGGAGTGCAAAAAATGATGGATTTAGGCCCAGATCCTTGGACTGGGGTGAATGTATGACATTGTTCTACATTCTGTCCATCAACTGTGTTTGTTGCAATTTTCACCCCGAGTGGGCTGGGTATGCTCAGACGTGAGTCCCAGGCTCTCCACACCACTGGAATCAAGCTATCCAGGCTGATGAAGGCTGATAGCCAGAAACCGGTCCTTGGATGCTTGATTCCAGTCTGGGAAAGACATGGCTTGGTAGTTCGGACTGGACTGTTCCCATGAGGCACAGGGTCAGAGCTGATTTGCATATAGCCAGTGTCTAACCCAGGGTGGTGTGGAGTGCAAACAAATGATGGATTTAGGCCCAGATCCTTGGACTGGGGTGAATGTATGACATTGTTCTACATTCTGTCCATCAACTGTGTTTTTTGCAATTTTCACCCCGAGTGGGCTGGGTATGCTCAGACGTGAGTCCCAGGCTCTCCACACCACTGGAATCAAGCTATCCAGGCTGATGAAGGCTGATAGCCAGAAACCGGTCCTTGGATGCTTGATTCCGGTCTGGGAAAGACATGGCTTGGTAGTTCGGACTGGACTGTTCCCATGAGGCACAGGGTCAGAGCTGATTTGCATATAGCCAGTGTCTAACCCAGGGTGGTGTGGAGTGCAAAAAAATTATGGATTTAGGCCCAGATCCTTGGACTGGGGTGAATGTATGACATTGTTCTACATTCTGTCCATCAACTGTGTTTTTTGCAATTTTCACCCCCAGTGGGCTGGGTATGCTCAGAGGTGAGTCCCAGGCTCTCCACACCACTGGAATCAAGCTATCCAGGCTGTGAAGGCTGATAGCCAGAAACCGGTCCTTGGATGCTTGATTCCGGTCTGGGAAAGACATGGCTTGGTAGTTCGGACTGGACTATTCCCATGAGGCACAGGGTCAGAGCTGATTTGCATATAGCCAGTGTCTAACCCAGGGTGGTGTGGAGTGCAAAAAAATGATGGATTTAGGCCCAGATCCTTGGACTGGGGTGAATGTATGACATTGTTCTACATTCTGTCCATCAACTGTGTTTTTTGCAATTTTCACCCCGAGTGGGCTGGGTATGCTCAGAGGTGAGTCCCAGGCTCTCCACACCACTGGAATCAAGCTATCCAGGCTGATGAAGGCTGATAGCCAGAAACCGGTCCTTGGATGCTTGATTCCGGTCTGGGAAAGACATGGCTTGGTAGTTCGGACTGGACTGTTCCCATGAGGCACAGGGTCAGAGCTGATTTGCATATAGCCAGTGTCTAACCCAGGGTGGTGTGGAGTGCAAAAAAATGATGGATTTAGGCCCAGATCCTTGGACTGGGGTGAATGTATGACATTGTTCTACATTCTGTCCATCAACTGTGTTTTTTGCATTTTTCACCCCGAGTGGGCTGGGTATGCTCAGACGTGAGTCCCAGGCTCTCCACACCACTGGAATCAAGCTATCCAGGCTGATGAAGGCTGATAGCCAGAAACCGGTCCTTGGATGCTTGATTCCGGTCTGGGAAAGACATGGCTTGGTAGTTCGGACTGGACTGTTTCCATGAGGCACAGGGTCAGAGCTGATTTGCATATAGCCAGTGTCTAACCCAGGGTGGTGTGGAGTGCAAAAAAATGATGGATTTATGCCCAGATCCTTGGACTGGGGTGAATGTATGACATTGTTCTACATTCTGTCCATCAACTGTGTTTTTTGCAATTTTCACCCCGAGTGGGCTGGGTATGCTCAGAGGTGAGTCCCAGGCTCTCCACACCACTGGAATCAAGCTATCCAGGCTGATGAAGGCTGATAGCCAGAAACCGGTCCTTGGATGCTTGATTCCGGTCTGGGAAAGACATGGCTTGGTAGTTCGGATTGGACTGTTCCCATGAGCCACAGGGTCAGAGCTGATTTGCATATAGCCAGTGTCTAACCCAGGGTGGTGTGGAGTGCAAAAAAATGATGGATTTAGGCCCAGATCCTTGGACTGGGGTGAATGTATGACATTATTCTACATTCTGTCCATCAACTGTGTTTTTTGCAATTTTCACCCCGAGTGGGCTGGGTATGCTCAGAGGTGAGTCCCAGGCTCTCCACACCACTGGAATCAAGCTATCCAGGCTGATGAAGGCTGATAGCCAGAAACCGGTCCTTGGATGCTTGATTCCGGTCTGGGAAAGACATGGCTTGGTAGTTCGGACTGGACTGTTCCCATGAGGCACAGGGTCAGAGCTGATTTGCATATAGCCAGTGTCTAACCCAGGGTGGTGTGGAGTGCAAAAAAATGATGGATTTAGGCCCAGATCCTTGGACTGGGGTGAATGTATGACATTGTTCTACATTCTGTCCATCAACTGTGTTTTTTGCAATTTTCACCCCGAGTGGGCTGGGTATGCTCAGACGTGAGTCCCAGGCTCTCCACACCACTGGAATCAAGCTATCCAGGCTGATGAAGGCTGATAGCCAGAAACCGGTCCTTGGATGCTTGATTCCGGTCTGGGAAAGACATGGCTTGGTAGTTCGGACTGGACTGTTCCCATGAGGCACAGGGTCAGAGCTGATTTGCATATAGCCAGTGTCTAACCCAGGGTGGTGTGGAGTGCAAACAAATGATGGATTTAGGCCCAGATCCTTGGACTGGGGTGAATGTATGACATTGTTCTACATTCTGTCCATCAACTGTGTTTTTTGCAATTTTCACCCCGAGTGGGCTGGGTATGCTCAGACGTGAGTCCCAGGCTCTCCACACCACTGGAATCAAGCTATCCAGGCTGATGAAGGCTGATAGCCAGAAACCGGTCCTTGGATGCTTGATTCCGGTCTGGGAAAGACATGGCTTGGTAGTTCGGACTGGACTGTTCCCATGAGGCACAGGGTCAGAGCTGATTTGCATATAGCCAGTGTCTAACCCAGGGTGGTGTGGAGTGCAAAAAAATGATGGATTTAGGCCCAGATCCTTGGACTTGGGTGAATGTATGACATTGTTCTACATTCTGTCCATCAACTGTGTTTTTTGCAATTTTCACCCCGAGTGGGCTGGGTATGCTCAGAGGTGAGTCCCAGGCTCTCCACACCACTGGAATCAAGCTATCCAGGCTGATGAAGGCTGATAGCCAGAAACCGGTCCTTGGATGCTTGATTCCGGTCTGGGAAAGACATGGCTTGGTAGTTCGGATTGGACTGTTCCCATGAGCCACAGGGTCAGAGCTGATTTGCATATAGCCAGTGTCTAACCCAGGGTGGTGTGGAGTGCAAAAAAATGATGGATTTAGGCCCAGATCCTTGGACTGGGGTGAATGTATGACATTATTCTACATTCTGTCCATCAACTGTGTTTTTTGCAATTTTCACCCCGAGTGGGCTGGGTATGCTCAGAGGTGAGTCCCAGGCTCTCCACACCACTGGAATCAAGCTATCCAGGCTGATGAAGGCTGATAGCCAGAAACCGGTCCTTGGATGCTTGATTCCGGTCTGGGAAAGACATGGCTTGGTAGTTCGGACTGGACTGTTCCCATGAGGCACAGGGTCAGAGCTGATTTGCATATAGCCAGTGTCTAACCCAGGGTGGTGTGGAGTGCAAAAAAATGATGGATTTAGGCCCAGATCCTTGGACTGGGGTGAATGTATGACATTGTTCTACATTCTGTCCATCAACTGTGTTTTTTGCAATTTTCACCCCGAGTGGGCTGGGTATGCTCAGACGTGAGTCCCAGGCTCTCCACACCACTGGAATCAAGCTATCCAGGCTGATGAAGGCTGATAGCCAGAAACCGGTCCTTGGATGCTTGATTCCGGTCTGGGAAAGACATGGCTTGGTAGTTCGGACTGGACTGTTCCCATGAGGCACAGGGTCAGAGCTGATTTGCATATAGCCAGTGTCTAACCCAGGGTGGTGTGGAGTGCAAAAAAATGATGGATTTAGGCCCAGATCCTTGGACTGGGGTGAATGTATGACATTGTTCTACATTCTGTCCATCAACTGTGTTTTTTGCAATTTTCACCCCGAGTGGGCTGGGTATGCTCAGACGTGAGTCCCAGGCTCTCCACACCACTGGAATCAAGCTATCCAGGCTGATGAAGGCTGATAGCCAGAAACCGGTCCTTGGATGCATGATTCCGGTCTGGGAAAGACATGGCTTGGTAGTTCGGACTGGACTGTTCCCATGAGGCACAGGGTCAGAGCTGATTTGCATATAGCCAGTGTCTAACCCAGGGTGGTGTGGAGTGCAAACAAATGATGGATTTAGGCCCAGATCCTTGGACTGGGGTGAATGTATGACATTGTTCTACATTCTGTCCATCAACTGTGTTTTTTGCAATTTTCACCCCGAGTGGGCTGGGTATGCTCAGACGTGAGTCCCAGGCTCTCCACACCACTGGAATCAAGCTATCCAGGCTGATGAAGGCTGATAGCCAGAAACCGGTCCTTGGATGCTTGATTCCGGTCTGGGAAAGACATGGCTTGGTAGTTCGGACTGGACTGTTCCCATGAGGCACAGGGTCAGAGCTGATTTGCATATAGCCAGTGTCTAACCCAGGGTGGTGTGGAGTGCAAAAAAATGATGGATTTAGGCCCAGATCCTTGGGCTGGGGTGAATGTATGACATTGTTCTACATTCTGTCCATCAACTGTGTTTTTTGCAATTTACACCCCGAGTGGGCTGGGTATGCTCAGACGTGAGTCCCAGGCTCTCCACACCACTGGAATCAAGCTATCCAGGCTGATGAAGGCTGATAGCCAGAAACCGGTCCTTGGATGCTTGATTCCGGTCTGGGAAAGACATGGCTTGGTAGTTCGGAATGGACTGTTCCCATGAGGCACAGGGTCAGAGCTGATTTGCATATAGCCAGTGTCTAACCCAGGGTGGTGTGGAGTGCAAAAAAATGATGGATTTAGGCCCAGATCCTTGGACTGGGGTGAATGTATGACATTGTTCTACATTCTGTCCATCAACTGTGTTTTTTGCAATTTTCACCCGAGTGGGCTGGGTATGCTCAGAGGTGAGTCCCAGGCTCTCCACACCACTGGAATCAAGCTATCCAGGCTGATGAAGGCTGATAGCCAGAAACCGGTCCTTGGATGCTTGATTCCCGTCTGGGAAAGACATGGCTTGGTAGTTTGGACTGGACTGTTCCCATGAGGCACAGGGTCAGAGCTGATTTGCATATAGCCAGTGTCTAACCCAGGGTGGTGTGGAGTGCAAAAAAATGATGGATTTAGGCCCAGATCCTTGGACTGGGGTGAATGTATGACATTGTTCTACATTCTGTCCATCAACTGTGTTTTTTGCAATTTTCACCCCGAGTGGGCTGGGTATGCTCAGACGTGAGTCCCAGGCTCTCCACACCACTGGAATCAAGCTATCCAGGCTGATGAAGGCTGATAGCCAGAAACCGGTCCTTGGATGCTTGATTCCGGTCTGGGAAAGACATGGTTTGGTAGTTCGGACTGGACTGTTCCCATGAGGCACAGGGTCAGAGCTGATTTGCATATAGCCAGTGTCTAACCCAGGGTGGTGTGGAGTGCAAAAAATGATGGATTTAGGCCCAGATCCTTGGACTGGGGTGAATGTATGACATTGTTCTACATTCTGTCCATCAACTGTGTTTGTTGCAATTTTCACCCCGAGTGGGCTGGGTATGCTCAGACGTGAGTCCCAGGCTCTCCACACCACTGGAATCAAGCTATCCAGGCTGATGAAGGCTGATAGCCAGAAACCGGTCCTTGGATGCTTGATTCCGGTCTGGGAAAGACATGGCTTGGTAGTTCGGACTGGACTGTTCCCATGAGGCACAGGGTCAGAGCTGATTTGCATATAGCCAGTGTCTAACCCAGGGTGGTGTGGAGTGCAAAAAAATGATGGATTTAGGCCCAGATCCTTGGACTGGGGTGAATGTATGACATTGTTCTACATTCTGTCCATCAACTGTGTTTTTTGCATTTTTCACCCCGAGTGGGCTGGGTATGCTCAGACGTGAGTCCCAGGCTCTCCACACCACTGGAATCAAGCTATCCAGGCTGATGAAGGCTGATAGCCAGAAACCGGTCCTTGGATGCTTGATTCCGGTCTGGGAAAGACATGGCTTGGTAGTTCGGACTGGACTGTTCCCATGAGGCACAGGGTCAGAGATGATTTGCATATAGCCAGTGTCTAACCCAGGGTGGTGTGGAGTGCAAAAAAATGATGGATTTAGGCCCAGATCCTTGGACTGGGGTGAATGTATGACATTGTTCTACATTCTGTCCATCAACTGTGTTTTTTGCAATTTTCACCCCGAGTGGGCTGGGTATGCTCAGACGTGAGTCCCAGGCTCTCCACACCACTGGAATCAAGCTATCCAGGCTGATGAAGGCTGATAGCCAGAAACCGGTCCTTGGATGCTTGATTCCGGTCTGGGAAAGACATGGCTTGGTAGTTCGGACTGGACTGTTCCCATGAGGCACAGGGTCAGAGCTGATTTGCATATAGCCAGTGTCTAACCCAGGGTGGTGTGGAGTGCAAAACAATGATGGATTTAGGCCCAGATCCTTGGACTGGGGTGAATGTATGACATTGTTCTACATTCTGTCCATCAACTGTGTTTTTTGCAATTTTCACCCCGAGTGGGCTGGGTATGCTCAGACGTGAGTCCTAGGCTCTCCACACCACTGGAATCAAGCTATCCAGGCTGATGAAGGCTGATAGCCAGAAACCGGTCCTTGGATGCTTGATTCCGGTCTGGGAAAGACATGGCTTGGTAGTTCGGACTGGACTGTTCCCATGAGGCACAGGGTCAGAGCTGATTTGCATATAGCCAGTGTCTAACCCAGGGTGGTGTGGAGTGCAAAAAAATGATGGATTTAGGCCCAGATCCTTGGACTGGGGTGAATGTATGACATTGTTCTACATTCTGTCCATCAACTGTGTTTTTTGCAATTTTCACCCCGAGTGGGCTGGGTATGCTCAGACGTGAGTCCCAGGCTCTCCACACCACTGGAATCAAGCTATCCAGGCTGATGAAGGCTGATAGCCAGAAACCGGTCCTTGGATGCTTGATTCCGGTCTGGGAAAGACATGGCTTGGTAGTTCGGACTGGACTGTTCCCATGAGGCACAGGGTCAGAGCTGATTTGCATATAGCCAGTGTCTAACCCAGGGTGGTGTGGAGTGAAAAAAAATGATGGATTTAGGCCCAGATCCTTGGACTGGGGTGAATGTATGACATTGTTCTACATTCTGTCCATCAACTGTGTTTTTTGCAATTTTTCACCCCGAGTGGGCTGGGTATGCTCAGACGAGAGTCCCAGGCTCTCCACACCACTGGAATCAAGCTATCCAGGCTGATGAAGGCTGATAGCCAGAAACCGGTCCTTGGATGCTTGATTCCGGTCTGGGAAAGACATTGCTTGGTAGTTCGGACTGGACTGTTCCCATGAGGCACAGGGTCAGAGCTGATTTGCATATAGCCAGTGTCTTACCCAGGGTGGTGTGGAGTGCAAAAAAATGATGGATTTAGGCCCAGATCCTTGGACTGGGGTGAATGTATGACATTGTTCTACATTCTGTCCATCAACTGTGTTTTTTGCAATTTTCACCCCGAGTGGGCTGGGTATGCTCAGACGTGAGTCCCAGGCTCTCTACACCACTGGAATCAAGCTATCCAGGCTGATGAAGGCTGATAGCCAGAAATCCGGTCTGGGAAAGACATGGCTTGGTAGTTCGGACTGGACTGTTCCCATGAGGCACAGGGTCAGAGCTGATTTGCATATAGCCAGTGTCTAACCCAGGGTGGTGTGGAGTGCAAAAAAATGATGTTTTTAGGCCCAGATCCTTGGACTGGGGTGAATGTATGACATTGTTCTACATTCTGTCCATCAACTGTGTTTTTTGCAATTTTCACCCCGAGTGGGCTGGGTATGCTCAGACGTGAGTCCCAGGCTCTCCACACCACTGGAATCAAGCTATCCAGGCTGATGAAGGCTGATAGCCAGAAACTGGTCCTTGGATGCTTGATTCCGGTCTGGGAAAGACATGGCTTGGTAGTTCGGACTGGACTGTTCCCATGAGGCACAGGGTCAGAGATGATTTGCATATAGCCAGTGTCTAACCCAGGGTGGTGTGGAGTGCAAAAAAATGATGGATTTAGGCCCAGATCCTTGGCCTGGGGTGAATGTATGACATTGTTCTACATTCTGTCCATCAACTGTGTTTTTTGCAATTTTCACCCCGAGTGGGCTGGGTATGCTCAGACGTGAGTCCCAGGCTCTCCACACCACTGGAATCAAGCTATCCAGGCTGATGAAGGCTGATAGCCAGAAACCGGTCCTTGGATGCTTGATTCCGGTCTGGGAAAGACATGGCTTGGTAGTTCGGACTGGACTGTTCCCATGAGGCACAGGGTCAGAGCTGATTTGCATATAGCCAGTGTCTAACCCAGGGTGGTGTGGAGTGAAAAAAAATGATGGATTTAGGCCCAGATCCTTGGACTGGGGTGAATGTATGACATTGTTCTACATTCTGTCCATCAACTGTGTTTTTTGCATTTTTCACCCCGAGTGGGCTGGGTATGCTCAGACGTGAGTCCCAGGCTCTCCACACCACTGGAATCAAGCTATCCAGGCTGATGAAGGCTGATAGCCAGAAACCGGTCCTTGGATGCATGATTCCGGTCTGGGAAAGACATGGCTTGGTAGTTCGGACTGGACTGTTCCCATGAGGCACAGGGTCAGAGCTGATTTGCATATAGCCAGTGTCTAACCCAGGGTGGTGTGGAGTGCAAAAAAATGATGGATTTAGGCCCAGATCCTTGGACTGGGGTGAATGTATGACATTGTTCTACATTCTGTCCATCAACTGTGTTTTTTGCAATTTTCACCCCGAGTGGGCTGGGTATGCTCAGACGTGAGTCCCAGGCTCTCCACACCACTGGAATCAAGCTATCCAGGCTGATGAAGGCTGATAGCCAGAAACCGGTCCTTGGATGCTTGATTCCGGTCTGGGAAAGACATGGCTTGGTAGTTCGGACTGGACTGTTCCCATGAGGCACAGGGTCAGAGCTGATTTGCATATAGCCAGTGTCTAACCCAGGGTGGTGTGGAGTGCAAAAAAATGATGGATTTAGGCCCAGATCCTTGGACTGGGGTGAATGTATGACATTGTTCTACATTCTGTCCATCAACTGTGTTTTTTGCAATTTTCACCCCGAGTGGGCTGGGTATGCTCAGACGTGAGTCCCAGGCTCTCCACACCACTGGAATCAAGCTATCCAGGCTGATGAAGGCTGATAGCCAGAAACCGGTCCTTGGATGCTTGATTCCGGTCTGGGAAAGACATGGCTTGGTAGTTCGGAATGGACTGTTCCCATGAGGCACAGGGTCAGAGCTGATTTGCATATAGCCAGTGTCTAACCCAGGGTGGTGTGGAGTGCAAAAAAATGATGGATTTAGGCCCAGATCCTTGGACTGGGGTGAATGTATGACATTGTTCTACATTCTGTCCATCAACTGTGTTTTTTGCAATTTTCACCCGAGTGGGCTGGGTATGCTCAGAGGTGAGTCCCAGGCTCTCCACACCACTGGAATCAAGCTATCCAGGCTGATGAAGGCTGATAGCCAGAAACCGGTCCTTGGATGCTTGATTCCCGTCTGGGAAAGACATGGCTTGGTAGTTCGGACTGGACTGTTCCCATGAGGCACAGGGTCAGAGCTGATTTGCATATAGCCAGTGTCTAACCCAGGGTGGTGTGGAGTGCAAAAAAATGATGGATTTAGGCCCAGATCCTTGGACTGGGGTGAATGTATGACATTGTTCTACATTCTGTCCATCAACTGTGTTTTTTGCAATTTTCACCCCGAGTGGGCTGGGTATGCTCAGACGTGAGTCCCAGGCTCTCCACACCACTGGAATCAAGCTATCCAGGCTGATGAAGGCTGATAGCCAGAAACCGGTCCTTGGATGCTTGATTCCGGTCTGGGAAAGACATGGTTTGGTAGTTCGGACTGGACTGTTCCCATGAGGCACAGGGTCAGAGCTGATTTGCATATAGCCAGTGTCTAACCCAGGGTGGTGTGGAGTGCAAAAAATGATGGATTTAGGCCCAGATCCTTGGACTGGGGTGAATGTATGACATTGTTCTACATTCTGTCCATCAACTGTGTTTGTTGCAATTTTCACCCGAGTGGGCTGGGTATGCTCAGACGTGAGTCCCAGGCTCTCCACACCACTGGAATCAAGCTATCCAGGCTGATGAAGGCTGATAGCCAGAAACCGGTCCTTGGATGCTTGATTCCGGTCTGGGAAAGACATGGCTTGGTAGTTCGGACTGGACTGTTCCCATGAGGCACAGGGTCAGAGCTGATTTGCATATAGCCAGTGTCTAACCCAGGGTGGTGTGGAGTGCAAACAAATGATGGATTTAGGCCCAGATCCTTGGACTGGGGTGAATGTATGACATTGTTCTACATTCTGTCCATCAACTGTGTTTTTTGCAATTTTCACCCCGAGTGGGCTGGGTATGCTCAGACGTGAGTCCCAGGCTCTCCACACCACTGGAATCAAGCTATCCAGGCTGATGAAGGCTGATAGCCAGAAACCGGTCCTTGGATGCTTGATTCCGGTCTGGGAAAGACATGGCTTGGTAGTTCGGACTGGACTGTTCCCATGAGGCACAGGGTCAGAGCTGATTTGCATATAGCCAGTGTCTAACCCAGGGTGGTGTGGAGTGCAAAAAAATGATGGATTTAGGCCCAGATCCTTGGACTGGGGTGAATGTATGACATTGTTCTACATTCTGTCCATCAACTGTGTTTTTTGCATTTTTCACCCCGAGTGGGCTGGGTATGCTCAGACGTGAGTCCCAGGCTCTCCACACCACTGGAATCAAGCTATCCAGGCTGATGAAGGCTGATAGCCAGAAACCGGTCCTTGGATGCTTGATTCCGGTCTGGGAAAGACATGGCTTGGTAGTTCGGACTGGACTGTTCCCATGAGGCACAGGGTCAGAGCTGATTTGCATATAGCCAGTGTCTAACCCAGGGTGGTGTGGAGTGCAAAAAAATGATGGATTTAGGCCCAGATCCTTGGACTGGGGTGAATGTATGACATTGTTCTACATTCTGTCCATCAACTGTGTTTTTTGCAATTTTCACCCCGAGTGGGCTGGGTATGCTCAGACGTGAGTCCCAGGCTCTCCACACCACTGGAATCAAGCTATCCAGGCTGATGAAGGCTGATAGCCAGAAACCGGTCCTTGGATGCTTGATTCCGGTCTGGGAAAGACATGGCTTGGTAGTTCGGACTGGACTGTTCCCATGAGGCACAGGGTCAGAGCTGATTTGCATATAGCCAGTGTCTAACCCAGGGTGGTGTGGAGTGCAAAAAATGATGGATTTAGGCCCAGATCCTTGGACTGGGGTGAATGTATGACATTGTTCTACATTCTGTCCATCAACTGTGTTTGTTGCAATTTTCACCCCGAGTGGGCTGGGTATGCTCAGACGTGAGTCCCAGGCTCTCCACACCACTGGAATCAAGCTATCCAGGCTGATGAAGGCTGATAGCCAGAAACCGGTCCTTGGATGCTTGATTCCAGTCTGGGAAAGACATGGCTTGGTAGTTCGGACTGGACTGTTCCCATGAGGCACAGGGTCAGAGCTGATTTGCATATAGCCAGTGTCTAACCCAGGGTGGTGTGGAGTGCAAAAAAATTATGGATTTAGGCCCAGATCCTTGGACTGGGGTGAATGTATGACATTGTTCTACATTCTGTCCATCAACTGTGTTTTTTGCAATTTTCACCCCCAGTGGGCTGGGTATGCTCAGAGGTGAGTCCCAGGCTCTCCACACCACTGGAATCAAGCTATCCAGGCTGTGAAGGCTGATAGCCAGAAACCGGTCCTTGGATGCTTGATTCCGGTCTGGGAAAGACATGGCTTGGTAGTTCGGACTGGACTATTCCCATGAGGCACAGGGTCAGAGCTGATTTGCATATAGCCAGTGTCTAACCCAGGGTGGTGTGGAGTGCAAAAAAATGATGGATTTAGGCCCAGATCCTTGGACTGGGGTGAATGTATGACATTGTTCTACATTCTGTCCATCAACTGTGTTTTTTGCAATTTTCACCCCGAGTGGGCTGGGTATGCTCAGAGGTGAGTCCCAGGCTCTCCACACCACTGGAATCAAGCTATCCAGGCTGATGAAGGCTGATAGCCAGAAACCGGTCCTTGGATGCTTGATTCCGGTCTGGGAAAGACATGGCTTGGTAGTTCGGACTGGACTGTTCCCATGAGGCACAGGGTCAGAGCTGATTTGCATATAGCCAGTGTCTAACCCAGGGTGGTGTGGAGTGCAAAAAAATGATGGATTTAGGCCCAGATCCTTGGACTGGGGTGAATGTATGACATTGTTCTACATTCTGTCCATCAACTGTGTTTTTTGCATTTTTCACCCCGAGTGGGCTGGGTATGCTCAGACGTGAGTCCCAGGCTCTCCACACCACTGGAATCAAGCTATCCAGGCTGATGAAGGCTGATAGCCAGAAACCGGTCCTTGGATGCTTGATTCCGGTCTGGGAAAGACATGGCTTGGTAGTTCGGACTGGACTGTTTCCATGAGGCACAGGGTCAGAGCTGATTTGCATATAGCCAGTGTCTAACCCAGGGTGGTGTGGAGTGCAAAAAAATGATGGATTTATGCCCAGATCCTTGGACTGGGGTGAATGTATGACATTGTTCTACATTCTGTCCATCAACTGTGTTTTTTGCAATTTTCACCCCGAGTTGGCTGGGTATGCTCAGAGGTGAGTCCCAGGCTCTCCACACCACTGGAATCAAGCTATCCAGGCTGATGAAGGCTGATAGCCAGAAACCGGTCCTTGGATGCTTGATTCCGGTCTGGGAAAGACATGGCTTGGTAGTTCGGATTGGACTGTTCCCATGAGCCACAGGGTCAGAGCTGATTTGCATATAGCCAGTGTCTAACCCAGGGTGGTGTGGAGTGCAAAAAAATGATGGATTTAGGCCCAGATCCTTGGACTGGGGTGAATGTATGACATTATTCTACATTCTGTCCATCAACTGTGTTTTTTGCAATTTTCACCCCGAGTGGGCTGGGTATGCTCAGAGGTGAGTCCCAGGCTCTCCACACCACTGGAATCAAGCTATCCAGGCTGATGAAGGCTGATAGCCAGAAACCGGTCCTTGGATGCTTGATTCCGGTCTGGGAAAGACATGGCTTGGTAGTTCGGACTGGACTGTTCCCATGAGGCACAGGGTCAGAGCTGATTTGCATATAGCCAGTGTCTAACCCAGGGTGGTGTGGAGTGCAAAAAAATGATGGATTTAGGCCCAGATCCTTGGACTGGGGTGAATGTATGACATTGTTCTACATTCTGTCCATCAACTGTGTTTTTTGCAATTTTCACCCCGAGTGGGCTGGGTATGCTCAGACGTGAGTCCCAGGCTCTCCACACCACTGGAATCAAGCTATCCAGGCTGATGAAGGCTGATAGCCAGAAACCGGTCCTTGGATGCTTGATTCCGGTCTGGGAAAGACATGGCTTGGTAGTTCGGACTGGACTGTTCCCATGAGGCACAGGGTCAGAGCTGATTTGCATATAGCCAGTGTCTAACCCAGGGTGGTGTGGAGTGCAAACAAATGATGGATTTAGGCCCAGATCCTTGGACTGGGGTGAATGTATGACATTGTTCTACATTCTGTCCATCAACTGTGTTTTTTGCAATTTTCACCCCGAGTGGGCTGGGTATGCTCAGACGTGAGTCCCAGGCTCTCCACACCACTGGAATCAAGCTATCCAGGCTGATGAAGGCTGATAGCCAGAAACCGGTCCTTGGATGCTTGATTCCGGTCTGGGAAAGACATGGCTTGGTAGTTCGGACTGGACTGTTCCCATGAGGCACAGGGTCAGAGCTGATTTGCATATAGCCAGTGTCTAACCCAGGGTGGTGTTGAGTGCAAAAAAATGATGGATTTAGGCCCAGATCCTTGGACTTGGGTGAATGTATGACATTGTTCTACATTCTGTCCATCAACTGTGTTTTTTGCAATTTTCACCCCGAGTCGGCTGGGTATGCTCAGAGGTGAGTCCCAGGCTCTCCACACCACTGGAATCAAGCTATCCAGGCTGATGAAGGCTGATAGCCAGAAACCGGTCCTTGGATGCTTGATTCCGGTCTGGGAAAGACATGGCTTGGTAGTTCGGATTGGACTGTTCCCATGAGCCACAGGGTCAGAGCTGATTTGCATATAGCCAGTGTCTAACCCAGGGTGGTGTGGAGTGCAAAAAAATGATGGATTTAGGCCCAGATCCTTGGACTGGGGTGAATGTATGACATTATTCTACATTCTGTCCATCAACTGTGTTTTTTGCAATTTTCACCCCGAGTGGGCTGGGTATGCTCAGAGGTGAGTCCCAGGCTCTCCACACCACTGGAATCAAGCTATCCAGGCTGATGAAGGCTGATAGCCAGAAACCGGTCCTTGGATGCTTGATTCCGGTCTGGGAAAGACATGGCTTGGTAGTTCGGACTGGACTGTTCCCATGAGGCACAGGGTCAGAGCTGATTTGCATATAGCCAGTGTCTAACCCAGGGTGGTGTGGAGTGCAAAAAAATGATGGATTTAGGCCCAGATCCTTGGACTGGGGTGAATGTATGACATTGTTCTACATTCTGTCCATCAACTGTGTTTTTTGCAATTTTCACCCCGAGTGGGCTGGGTATGCTCAGACGTGAGTCCCAGGCTCTCCACACCACTGGAATCAAGCTATCCAGGCTGATGAAGGCTGATAGCCAGAAACCGGTCCTTGGATGCTTGATTCCGGTCTGGGAAAGACATGGCTTGGTAGTTCGGACTGGACTGTTCCCATGAGGCACAGGGTCAGAGCTGATTTGCATATAGCCAGTGTCTAACCCAGGGTGGTGTGGAGTGCAAAAAAATGATGGATTTAGGCCCAGATCCTTGGACTGGGGTGAATGTATGACATTGTTCTACATTCTGTCCATCAACTGTGTTTTTTGCAATTTTCACCCCGAGTGGGCTGGGTATGCTCAGACGTGAGTCCCAGGCTCTCCACACCACTGGAATCAAGCTATCCAGGCTGATGAAGGCTGATAGCCAGAAACCGGTCCTTGGATGCATGATTCCGGTCTGGGAAAGACATGGCTTGGTAGTTCGGACTGGACTGTTCCCATGAGGCACAGGGTCAGAGCTGATTTGCATATAGCCAGTGTCTAACCCAGGGTGGTGTGGAGTGCAAACAAATGATGGATTTAGGCCCAGATCCTTGGACTGGGGTGAATGTATGACATTGTTCTACATTCTGTCCATCAACTGTGTTTTTTGCAATTTTCACCCCGAGTGGGCTGGGTATGCTCAGACGTGAGTCCCAGGCTCTCCACACCACTGGAATCAAGCTATCCAGGCTGATGAAGGCTGATAGCCAGAAACCGGTCCTTGGATGCTTGATTCCGGTCTGGGAAAGACATGGCTTGGTAGTTCGGACTGGACTGTTCCCATGAGGCACAGGGTCAGAGCTGATTTGCATATAGCCAGTGTCTAACCCAGGGTGGTGTGGAGTGCAAAAAAATGATGGATTTAGGCCCAGATCCTTGGACTGGGGTGAATGTATGACATTGTTATACATTCTGTCCATCAACTGTGTTTTTTGCATTTTTCACCCCGAGTGGGCTGGGTATGCTCAGACGTGAGTCCCAGGCTCTCCACACCACTGGAATCAAGCTATCCAGGCTGATGAAGGCTGATAGCCAGAAACCGGTCCTTGGATGCTTGATTCCGGTCTGGGAAAGACATGGCTTGGTAGTTCGGACTGGACTGTTTCCATGAGGCACAGGGTCAGAGCTGATTTGCATTTATTTATTTATTTATTTATTTATTTTTGTGATTTTTAAAGCGCAGCAATTACCCGTGGGTGTCTCGGCGCTGGGAGCTAGGTCTATTACCAGTGTTTCAGAGGACAGAAGCAGAGCTCTATATCTGAAGTTGCTAGTTAGTTTATTGAGAAAACAGCCATGTTTTAAGTAGTTTTCTAAAAATAAGCAGTGTGGGGCTAGATTTAATGTTAAGAGGAAGAGAATTCCACAATCTTGCTGCTGCAATACCAAAACGTCTATCACCCCAGTTGACTTTCCTTGCTCTAGAGATTTGAAGCAGGTGGGCGGTGTTGGAACGAAGCGTTCTGGGGGTTGGTAGAGACTTAAGGGAATTTCTAAGAAATTTGGGACCCATGTTGTTTATTGCCTTGTAAACAATACACAAGGACTTAAACTTAATGCGTCTCCTCACCGGGAGCCAATGCAATTGAGCTAGTTGTGTTGAGACAGAGGTAAATTTTGGAATACCAAGTAGAACTCTGGCGGAGGCGTTCTGAATCATTTGCAGTTTTGCGATTACTTTTTCCTGAGCGTTGAGGAAAAGGGCATTGCAATAATCAGTGCGAGAAAACACTAGGGTTGAAATGAGAGTTTTGCCAGCGGTAGTAGGTAGGTATGGCAGAAGCTTCTTAATTTTTCGCAAGATGTTGAATGACGAAGAAACTACAGAATTCACATGGTGATGGAAATGGAGTTTCTCATCAAATATAACACCTAGGTTTCTCACTTTGCTGACTGGTTCAGGTGGGGGGCCCATTTCCTCCGGCCACCATAGGGGAGACCAGGCTGGCTGAACCTTACCAAACAGCATAACTTCGGTCTTAGAAGAGTTCAATTTCAGACAGTTAGAGGCCATCCAGCAGCTGATGGCCCGCATGCCGTCTTTGAAGTTAGCCGCTATAGTGGGTCCATTTTTGTGAATAGATAATACCAGCTGGGTATCATCGGCGTAAGTGGTCAGATTAATATTGTACGCTTTTATTACCCTCGCCAAGTCCGATACGTAAATGTTGAAAAGGGTCGGACTCAGCGAGGAGCCCTGTGGGACACCGCAAGGAAGGGCGAATGTCGGGGAAGTGAATGAGCCCAGCTTAACTGCCTGTTTACGGTCGGCCAGGAAAGATGCTATAAGGTCTCTGGCCTTATGTTTGATACCGATGGCCTCGACACGGCCGATCAAGGTAGAATGATCGACCGTGTCGAAAGCCGCCGACAAGTCCAGCAGAATCAGAACAGCCTGTCCATCGTTGTCCATAGTAGTTCTTATTTCGTCAGCGGCCTTAATCAGAGCCGTTTCTGTCCCATGTCCTTGACGAAAACCGAACTGGGTGTCATCTAATAGGTCATTGGCTTGAATGTAGTCAGATAGTTGTTCGTTCATGACCGATTCAAAGATCTTAGCAGGAAATGGCAATGATGCAATGGGACGATAGCTAGATGACTCAGATGGATCAAGCGATGGTTTTTTTAGGAGTGGTTTGATTATGGTGTTTTTCCAAATGTTAGGATAAACACCTGATGAAAACATAATGTTGCAGATATGTGTCAGTGGTAACGTGACAATATCTGGAATGTTATGAAGTATAGAAGGGTGACAGGGGTCCAGAGGGGAACCTGATTTAATTGAGGAAATTAGTTTGTGAATACGACACGAAGATACCTGGATGAATTCAGTGAAGGTGTCTGAGTTCGGTTTATGTTTTGTATTCGTAAAAGACTTAATGTCAGAGTTGGGAGTAAAGTCCTTAAATATGGATGTGACCTTATCTGAGAAATAGTCAGCTAGTGTATTACATAAGGTTTGAGATGTTTCGGTGGGAGGGTTTGCTGGTTCTGCAAGGTGGTTCACTACTTCAAACAGTGTTTTCATATTACATTTCGCCTGGTCTATTTGAGTGGTATAATAGATGTTTTTTTCCATAACTAATTTGTGCTTGTAGTCCATGAGTGCTGCTTTATATGTAATTTTGTCTGAAGGATTGTAATGTTTGCGCCAATGACGTTCTAGATTGCGGCAGTATTGACGCTGTAACCTAAGTTGCTCTGTGAACCATGGGGCTGAAGGAGTTTTCCTATTACGTTTGGAGTTTCTGGAGGGGGCTAGCATTTGAAATGTCCTTTCCAGAATAGAAGTATATGTGGCATGCATATAGCCAGTGTCTAACCCAGGGTGGTGTGGAGTGCAAAAAAATGATGGATTTAGGCCCAGATCCTTGGACTGGGGTGAATGTATGACATTGTTCTACATTCTGTCCATCAACTGTGTTTTTTGCAATTTTCACCCCGAGTGGGCTGGGTATGCTCAGAGGTGAGTCCCAGGCTCTCCACACCACTGGAATCAAGCTATCCAGGCTGATGAAGGCTGATAGCCAGAAACCGGTCCTTGGATGCTTGATTCCGGTCTGGGAAAGACATGGCTTGGTAGTTCGGATTGGACTGTTCCCATGAGCCACAGGGTCAGAGCTGATTTGCATATAGCCAGTGTCTAACCCAGGGTGGTGTGGAGTGCAAAAAAATGATGGATTTAGGCCCAGATCCTTGGACTGGGGTGAATGTATGACATTGTTCTACATTCTGTCCATCAACTGTGTTTTTTGCAATTTTCACCCCGAGTGGGCTGGGTATGCTCAGACGTGAGTCCCAGGCTCTCCACACCACTGGAATCAAGCTATCCAGGCTGATGAAGGCTGATAGCCAGAAACCGGTCCTTGGATGCTTGATTCCGGTCTGGGAAAGACATGGCTTGGTAGTTCGGACTGGACTGTTCCCATGAGGCACAGGGTCAGAGCTGATTTGCATATAGCCAGTGTCTAACCCAGGGTGGTGTGGAGTGCAAAAAATGATGGATTTAGGCCCAGATCCTTGGACTGGGGTGAATGTATGACATTGTTCTACATTCTGTCCATCAACTGTGTTTGTTGCAATTTTCACCCCGAGTGGGCTGGGTATGCTCAGACGTGAGTCCCAGGCTCTCCACACCACTGGAATCAAGCTATCCAGGCTGATGAAGGCTGATAGCCAGAAACCGGTCCTTGGATGCTTGATTCCGGTCTGGGAAAGACATGGCTTGGTAGTTCGGACTGGACTGTTCCCATGAGGCACAGGGTCAGAGCTGATTTGCATATAGCCAGTGTCTAACCCAGGGTGGTGTGGAGTGCAAAAAATGATGGATTTAGGCCCAGATCCTTGGACTGGGGTGAATGTATGACATTGTTCTACATTCTGTCCATCAACTGTGTTTGTTGCAATTTTCACCCCGAGTGGGCTGGGTATGCTCAGACGTGAGTCCCAGGCTCTCCACACCACTGGAATCAAGCTATCCAGGCTGATGAAGGCTGATAGCCAGAAACCGGTCCTTGGATGCTTGATTCCAGTCTGGGAAAGACATGGCTTGGTAGTTCGGACTGGACTGTTCCCATGAGGCACAGGGTCAGAGCTGATTTGCATATAGCCAGTGTCTAACCCAGGGTGGTGTGGAGTGCAAACAAATGATGGATTTAGGCCCAGATCCTTGGACTGGGGTGAATGTATGACATTGTTCTACATTCTGTCCATCAACTGTGTTTTTTGCAATTTTCACCCCGAGTGGGCTGGGTATGCTCAGACGTGAGTCCCAGGCTCTCCACACCACTGGAATCAAGCTATCCAGGCTGATGAAGGCTGATAGCCAGAAACCGGTCCTTGGATGCTTGATTCCGGTCTGGGAAAGACATGGCTTGGTAGTTCGGACTGGACTGTTCCCATGAGGCACAGGGTCAGAGCTGATTTGCATATAGCCAGTGTCTAACCCAGGGTGGTGTGGAGTGCAAAAAAATGATGGATTTAGGCCCAGATCCTTGGACTGGGGTGAATGTATGACATTGTTATACATTCTGTCCATCAACTGTGTTTTTTGCATTTTTCACCCCGAGTGGGCTGGGTATGCTCAGACGTGAGTCCCAGGCTCTCCACACCACTGGAATCAAGCTATCCAGGCTGATGAAGGCTGATAGCCAGAAACCGGTCCTTGGATGCTTGATTCCGGTCTGGGAAAGACATGGCTTGGTAGTTCGGACTGGACTGTTTCCATGAGGCACAGGGTCAGAGCTGATTTGCATATAGCCAGTGTCTAACCCAGGGTGGTGTGGAGTGCAAAAAAATGATGGATTTAGGCCCAGATCCTTGGACTGGGGTGAATGTATGACATTGTTCTACATTCTGTCCATCAACTGTGTTTTTTGCAATTTTCACCCCGAGTGGGCTGGGTATGCTCAGAGGTGAGTCCCAGGCTCTCCACACCACTGGAATCAAGCTATCCAGGCTGATGAAGGCTGATAGCCAGAAACCGGTCCTTGGATGCTTGATTCCGGTCTGGGAAAGACATGGCTTGGTAGTTCGGATTGGACTGTTCCCATGAGCCACAGGGTCAGAGCTGATTTGCATATAGCCAGTGTCTAACCCAGGGTGGTGTGGAGTGCAAAAAAATGATGGATTTAGGCCCAGATCCTTGGACTGGGGTGAATGTATGACATTGTTCTACATTCTGTCCATCAACTGTGTTTTTTGCAATTTTCACCCCGAGTGGGCTGGGTATGCTCAGACGTGAGTCCCAGGCTCTCCACACCACTGGAATCAAGCTATCCAGGCTGATGAAGGCTGATAGCCAGAAACCGGTCCTTGGATGCTTGATTCCGGTCTGGGAAAGACATGGCTTGGTAGTTCGGACTGGACTGTTCCCATGAGGCACAGGGTCAGAGCTGATTTGCATATAGCCAGTGTCTAACCCAGGGTGGTGTGGAGTGCAAAAAATGATGGATTTAGGCCCAGATCCTTGGACTGGGGTGAATGTATGACATTGTTCTACATTCTGTCCATCAACTGTGTTTGTTGCAATTTTCACCCCGAGTGGGCTGGGTATGCTCAGACGTGAGTCCCAGGCTCTCCACACCACTGGAATCAAGCTATCCAGGCTGATGAAGGCTGATAGCCAGAAACCGGTCCTTGGATGCTTGATTCCGGTCTGGGAAAGACATGGCTTGGTAGTTCGGACTGGACTGTTCCCATGAGGCACAGGGTCAGAGCTGATTTGCATATAGCCAGTGTCTAACCCAGGGTGGTGTGGAGTGCAAAAAATGATGGATTTAGGCCCAGATCCTTGGACTGGGGTGAATGTATGACATTGTTCTACATTCTGTCCATCAACTGTGTTTGTTGCAATTTTCACCCCGAGTGGGCTGGGTATGCTCAGACGTGAGTCCCAGGCTCTCCACACCACTGGAATCAAGCTATCCAGGCTGATGAAGGCTGATAGCCAGAAACCGGTCCTTGGATGCTTGATTCCAGTCTGGGAAAGACATGGCTTGGTAGTTCGGACTGGACTGTTCCCATGAGGCACAGGGTCAGAGCTGATTTGCATATAGCCAGTGTCTAACCCAGGGTGGTGTGGAGTGCAAACAAATGATGGATTTAGGCCCAGATCCTTGGACTGGGGTGAATGTATGACATTGTTCTACATTCTGTCCATCAACTGTGTTTTTTGCAATTTTCACCCCGAGTGGGCTGGGTATGCTCAGACGTGAGTCCCAGGCTCTCCACACCACTGGAATCAAGCTATCCAGGCTGATGAAGGCTGATAGCCAGAAACCGGTCCTTGGATGCTTGATTCCGGTCTGGGAAAGACATGGCTTGGTAGTTCGGACTGGACTGTTCCCATGAGGCACAGGGTCAGAGCTGATTTGCATATAGCCAGTGTCTAACCCAGGGTGGTGTGGAGTGCAAAAAAATTATGGATTTAGGCCCAGATCCTTGGACTGGGGTGAATGTATGACATTGTTCTACATTCTGTCCATCAACTGTGTTTTTTGCAATTTTCACCCCCAGTGGGCTGGGTATGCTCAGAGGTGAGTCCCAGGCTCTCCACACCACTGGAATCAAGCTATCCAGGCTGTGAAGGCTGATAGCCAGAAACCGGTCCTTGGATGCTTGATTCCGGTCTGGGAAAGACATGGCTTGGTAGTTCGGACTGGACTATTCCCATGAGGCACAGGGTCAGAGCTGATTTGCATATAGCCAGTGTCTAACCCAGGGTGGTGTGGAGTGCAAAAAAATGATGGATTTAGGCCCAGATCCTTGGACTGGGGTGAATGTATGACATTGTTCTACATTCTGTCCATCAACTGTGTTTTTTGCAATTTTCACCCCGAGTGGGCTGGGTATGCTCAGAGGTGAGTCCCAGGCTCTCCACACCACTGGAATCAAGCTATCCAGGCTGATGAAGGCTGATAGCCAGAAACCGGTCCTTGGATGCTTGATTCCGGTCTGGGAAAGACATGGCTTGGTAGTTCGGACTGGACTGTTCCCATGAGGCACAGGGTCAGAGCTGATTTGCATATAGCCAGTGTCTAACCCAGGGTGGTGTGGAGTGCAAAAAAATGATGGATTTAGGCCCAGATCCTTGGACTGGGGTGAATGTATGACATTGTTCTACATTCTGTCCATCAACTGTGTTTTTTGCAATTTTCACCCCGAGTGGGCTGGGTATGCTCAGACGTGAGTCCCAGGCTCTCCACACCACTGGAATCAAGCTATCCAGGCTGATGAAGGCTGATAGCCAGAAACCGGTCCTTGGATGCATGATTCCGGTCTGGGAAAGACATGGCTTGGTAGTTCGGACTGGACTGTTCCCATGAGGCACAGGGTCAGAGCTGATTTGCATATAGCCAGTGTCTAACCCAGGGTGGTGTGGAGTGCAAACAAATGATGGATTTAGGCCCAGATCCTTGGACTGGGGTGAATGTATGACATTGTTCTACATTCTGTCCATCAACTGTGTTTTTTGCAATTTTCACCCCGAGTGGGCTGGGTATGCTCAGACGTGAGTCCCAGGCTCTCCACACCACTGGAATCAAGCTATCCAGGCTGATGAAGGCTGATAGCCAGAAACCGGTCCTTGGATGCTTGATTCCGGTCTGGGAAAGACATGGCTTGGTAGTTCGGACTGGACTGTTCCCATGAGGCACAGGGTCAGAGCTGATTTGCATATAGCCAGTGTCTAACCCAGGGTGGTGTGGAGTGCAAAAAAATGATGGATTTAGGCCCAGATCCTTGGACTGGGGTGAATGTATGACATTGTTATACATTCTGTCCATCAACTGTGTTTTTTGCATTTTTCACCCCGAGTGGGCTGGGTATGCTCAGACGTGAGTCCCAGGCTCTCCACACCACTGGAATCAAGCTATCCAGGCTGATGAAGGCTGATAGCCAGAAACCGGTCCTTGGATGCTTGATTCCGGTCTGGGAAAGACATGGCTTGGTAGTTCGGACTGGACTGTTTCCATGAGGCACAGGGTCAGAGCTGATTTGCATATAGCCAGTGTCTAACCCAGGGTGGTGTGGAGTGCAAAAAAATGATGGATTTAGGCCCAGATCCTTGGACTGGGGTGAATGTATGACATTGTTCTACATTCTGTCCATCAACTGTGTTTTTTGCAATTTTCACCCCGAGTGGGCTGGGTATGCTCAGAGGTGAGTCCCAGGCTCTCCACACCACTGGAATCAAGCTATCCAGGCTGATGAAGGCTGATAGCCAGAAACCGGTCCTTGGATGCTTGATTCCGGTCTGGGAAAGACATGGCTTGGTAGTTCGGATTGGACTGTTCCCATGAGCCACAGGGTCAGAGCTGATTTGCATATAGCCAGTGTCTAACCCAGGGTGGTGTGGAGTGCAAAAAAATGATGGATTTAGGCCCAGATCCTTGGACTGGGGTGAATGTATGACATTGTTCTACATTCTGTCCATCAACTGTGTTTTTTGCAATTTTCACCCCGAGTGGGCTGGGTATGCTCAGACGTGAGTCCCAGGCTCTCCACACCACTGGAATCAAGCTATCCAGGCTGATGAAGGCTGATAGCCAGAAACCGGTCCTTGGATGCTTGATTCCGGTCTGGGAAAGACATGGCTTGGTAGTTCGGACTGGACTGTTCCCATGAGGCACAGGGTCAGAGCTGATTTGCATATAGCCAGTGTCTAACCCAGGGTGGTGTGGAGTGCAAAAAATGATGGATTTAGGCCCAGATCCTTGGACTGGGGTGAATGTATGACATTGTTCTACATTCTGTCCATCAACTGTGTTTGTTGCAATTTTCACCCCGAGTGGGCTGGGTATGCTCAGACGTGAGTCCCAGGCTCTCCACACCACTGGAATCAAGCTATCCAGGCTGATGAAGGCTGATAGCCAGAAACCGGTCCTTGGATGCTTGATTCCGGTCTGGGAAAGACATGGCTTGGTAGTTCGGACTGGACTGTTCCCATGAGGCACAGGGTCAGAGCTGATTTGCATATAGCCAGTGTCTAACCCAGGGTGGTGTGGAGTGCAAAAAATGATGGATTTAGGCCCAGATCCTTGGACTGGGGTGAATGTATGACATTGTTCTACATTCTGTCCATCAACTGTGTTTGTTGCAATTTTCACCCCGAGTGGGCTGGGTATGCTCAGACGTGAGTCCCAGGCTCTCCACACCACTGGAATCAAGCTATCCAGGCTGATGAAGGCTGATAGCCAGAAACCGGTCCTTGGATGCTTGATTCCAGTCTGGGAAAGACATGGCTTGGTAGTTCGGACTGGACTGTTCCCATGAGGCACAGGGTCAGAGCTGATTTGCATATAGCCAGTGTCTAACCCAGGGTGGTGTGGAGTGCAAACAAATGATGGATTTAGGCCCAGATCCTTGGACTGGGGTGAATGTATGACATTGTTCTACATTCTGTCCATCAACTGTGTTTTTTGCAATTTTCACCCCGAGTGGGCTGGGTATGCTCAGACGTGAGTCCCAGGCTCTCCACACCACTGGAATCAAGCTATCCAGGCTGATGAAGGCTGATAGCCAGAAACCGGTCCTTGGATGCTTGATTCCGGTCTGGGAAAGACATGGCTTGGTAGTTCGGACTGGACTGTTCCCATGAGGCACAGGGTCAGAGCTGATTTGCATATAGCCAGTGTCTAACCCAGGGTGGTGTGGAGTGCAAAAAAATTATGGATTTAGGCCCAGATCCTTGGACTGGGGTGAATGTATGACATTGTTCTACATTCTGTCCATCAACTGTGTTTTTTGCAATTTTCACCCCCAGTGGGCTGGGTATGCTCAGAGGTGAGTCCCAGGCTCTCCACACCACTGGAATCAAGCTATCCAGGCTGTGAAGGCTGATAGCCAGAAACCGGTCCTTGGATGCTTGATTCCGGTCTGGGAAAGACATGGCTTGGTAGTTCGGACTGGACTATTCCCATGAGGCACAGGGTCAGAGCTGATTTGCATATAGCCAGTGTCTAACCCAGGGTGGTGTGGAGTGCAAAAAAATGATGGATTTAGGCCCAGATCCTTGGACTGGGGTGAATGTATGACATTGTTCTACATTCTGTCCATCAACTGTGTTTTTTGCAATTTTCACCCCGAGTGGGCTGGGTATGCTCAGAGGTGAGTCCCAGGCTCTCCACACCACTGGAATCAAGCTATCCAGGCTGATGAAGGCTGATAGCCAGAAACCGGTCCTTGGATGCTTGATTCCGGTCTGGGAAAGACATGGCTTGGTAGTTCGGACTGGACTGTTCCCATGAGGCACAGGGTCAGAGCTGATTTGCATATAGCCAGTGTCTAACCCAGGGTGGTGTGGAGTGCAAAAAAATGATGGATTTAGGCCCAGATCCTTGGACTGGGGTGAATGTATGACATTGTTCTACATTCTGTCCATCAACTGTGTTTTTTGCATTTTTCACCCCGAGTGGGCTGGGTATGCTCAGACGTGAGTCCCAGGCTCTCCACACCACTGGAATCAAGCTATCCAGGCTGATGAAGGCTGATAGCCAGAAACCGGTCCTTGGATGCTTGATTCCGGTCTGGGAAAGACATGGCTTGGTAGTTCGGACTGGACTGTTTCCATGAGGCACAGGGTCAGAGCTGATTTGCATATAGCCAGTGTCTAACCCAGGGTGGTGTGGAGTGCAAAAAAATGATGGATTTATGCCCAGATCCTTGGACTGGGGTGAATGTATGACATTGTTCTACATTCTGTCCATCAACTGTGTTTTTTGCAATTTTCACCCCGAGTGGGCTGGGTATGCTCAGAGGTGAGTCCCAGGCTCTCCACACCACTGGAATCAAGCTATCCAGGCTGATGAAGGCTGATAGCCAGAAACCGGTCCTTGGATGCTTGATTCCGGTCTGGGAAAGACATGGCTTGGTAGTTCGGATTGGACTGTTCCCATGAGCCACAGGGTCAGAGCTGATTTGCATATAGCCAGTGTCTAACCCAGGGTGGTGTGGAGTGCAAAAAAATGATGGATTTAGGCCCAGATCCTTGGACTGGGGTGAATGTATGACATTATTCTACATTCTGTCCATCAACTGTGTTTTTTGCAATTTTCACCCCGAGTGGGCTGGGTATGCTCAGAGGTGAGTCCCAGGCTCTCCACACCACTGGAATCAAGCTATCCAGGCTGATGAAGGCTGATAGCCAGAAACCGGTCCTTGGATGCTTGATTCCGGTCTGGGAAAGACATGGCTTGGTAGTTCGGACTGGACTGTTCCCATGAGGCACAGGGTCAGAGCTGATTTGCATATAGCCAGTGTCTAACCCAGGGTGGTGTGGAGTGCAAAAAAATGATGGATTTAGGCCCAGATCCTTGGACTGGGGTGAATGTATGACATTGTTCTACATTCTGTCCATCAACTGTGTTTTTTGCAATTTTCACCCCGAGTGGGCTGGGTATGCTCAGACGTGAGTCCCAGGCTCTCCACACCACTGGAATCAAGCTATCCAGGCTGATGAAGGCTGATAGCCAGAAACCGGTCCTTGGATGCTTGATTCCGGTCTGGGAAAGACATGGCTTGGTAGTTCGGACTGGACTGTTCCCATGAGGCACAGGGTCAGAGCTGATTTGCATATAGCCAGTGTCTAACCCAGGGTGGTGTGGAGTGCAAAAAAATGATGGATTTAGGCCCAGATCCTTGGACTGGGGTGAATGTATGACATTGTTCTACATTCTGTCCATCAACTGTGTTTTTTGCATTTTTCACCCCGAGTGGGCTGGGTATGCTCAGACGTGAGTCCCAGGCTCTCCACACCACTGGAATCAAGCTATCCAGGCTGATGAAGGCTGATAGCCAGAAACCGGTCCTTGGATGCTTGATTCCGGTCTGGGAAAGACATGGCTTGGTAGTTCGGACTGGACTGTTTCCATGAGGCACAGGGTCAGAGCTGATTTGCATATAGCCAGTGTCTAACCCAGGGTGGTGTGGAGTGCAAAAAAATGATGGATTTATGCCCAGATCCTTGGACTGGGGTGAATGTATGACATTGTTCTACATTCTGTCCATCAACTGTGTTTTTTGCAATTTTCACCCCGAGTGGGCTGGGTATGCTCAGAGGTGAGTCCCAGGCTCTCCACACCACTGGAATCAAGCTATCCAGGCTGATGAAGGCTGATAGCCAGAAACCGGTCCTTGGATGCTTGATTCCGGTCTGGGAAAGACATGGCTTGGTAGTTCGGATTGGACTGTTCCCATGAGCCACAGGGTCAGAGCTGATTTGCATATAGCCAGTGTCTAACCCAGGGTGGTGTGGAGTGCAAAAAAATGATGGATTTAGGCCCAGATCCTTGGACTGGGGTGAATGTATGACATTATTCTACATTCTGTCCATCAACTGTGTTTTTTGCAATTTTCACCCCGAGTGGGCTGGGTATGCTCAGAGGTGAGTCCCAGGCTCTCCACACCACTGGAATCAAGCTATCCAGGCTGATGAAGGCTGATAGCCAGAAACCGGTCCTTGGATGCTTGATTCCGGTCTGGGAAAGACATGGCTTGGTAGTTCGGACTGGACTGTTCCCATGAGGCACAGGGTCAGAGCTGATTTGCATATAGCCAGTGTCTAACCCAGGGTGGTGTGGAGTGCAAAAAAATGATGGATTTAGGCCCAGATCCTTGGACTGGGGTGAATGTATGACATTGTTCTACATTCTGTCCATCAACTGTGTTTTTTGCAATTTTCACCCCGAGTGGGCTGGGTATGCTCAGACGTGAGTCCCAGGCTCTCCACACCACTGGAATCAAGCTATCCAGGCTGATGAAGGCTGATAGCCAGAAACCGGTCCTTGGATGCTTGATTCCGGTCTGGGAAAGACATGGCTTGGTAGTTCGGAATGGACTGTTCCCATGAGGCACAGGGTCAGAGCTGATTTGCATATAGCCAGTGTCTAACCCAGGGTGGTGTGGAGTGCAAACAAATGATGGATTTAGGCCCAGATCCTTGGACTGGGGTGAATGTATGACATTGTTCTACATTCTGTCCATCAACTGTGTTTTTTGCAATTTTCACCCCGAGTGGGCTGGGTATGCTCAGACGTGAGTCCCAGGCTCTCCACACCACTGGAATCAAGCTATCCAGGCTGATGAAGGCTGATAGCCAGAAACCGGTCCTTGGATGCTTGATTCCGGTCTGGGAAAGACATGGCTTGGTAGTTCGGACTGGACTGTTCCCATGAGGCACAGGGTCAGAGCTGATTTGCATATAGCCAGTGTCTAACCCAGGGTGGTGTGGAGTGCAAAAAAATGATGGATTTAGGCCCAGATCCTTGGACTTGGGTGAATGTATGACATTGTTCTACATTCTGTCCATCAACTGTGTTTTTTGCAATTTTCACCCCGAGTGGGCTGGGTATGCTCAGAGGTGAGTCCCAGGCTCTCCACACCACTGGAATCAAGCTATCCAGGCTGATGAAGGCTGATAGCCAGAAACCGGTCCTTGGATGCTTGATTCCGGTCTGGGAAAGACATGGCTTGGTAGTTCGGATTGGACTGTTCCCATGAGCCACAGGGTCAGAGCTGATTTGCATATAGCCAGTGTCTAACCCAGGGTGGTGTGGAGTGCAAAAAAATGATGGATTTAGGCCCAGATCCTTGGACTGGGGTGAATGTATGACATTATTCTACATTCTGTCCATCAACTGTGTTTTTTGCAATTTTCACCCCGAGTGGGCTGGGTATGCTCAGAGGTGAGTCCCAGGCTCTCCACACCACTGGAATCAAGCTATCCAGGCTGATGAAGGCTGATAGCCAGAAACCGGTCCTTGGATGCTTGATTCCGGTCTGGGAAAGACATGGCTTGGTAGTTCGGACTGGACTGTTCCCATGAGGCACAGGGTCAGAGCTGATTTGCATATAGCCAGTGTCTAACCCAGGGTGGTGTGGAGTGCAAAAAAATGATGGATTTAGGCCCAGATCCTTGGACTGGGGTGAATGTATGACATTGTTCTACATTCTGTCCATCAACTGTGTTTTTTGCAATTTTCACCCCGAGTGGGCTGGGTATGCTCAGACGTGAGTCCCAGGCTCTCCACACCACTGGAATCAAGCTATCCAGGCTGATGAAGGCTGATAGCCAGAAACCGGTCCTTGGATGCTTGATTCCGGTCTGGGAAAGACATGGCTTGGTAGTTCGGACTGGACTGTTCCCATGAGGCACAGGGTCAGAGCTGATTTGCATATAGCCAGTGTCTAACCCAGGGTGGTGTGGAGTGCAAAAAAATGATGGATTTAGGCCCAGATCCTTGGACTGGGGTGAATGTATGACATTGTTCTACATTCTGTCCATCAACTGTGTTTTTTGCAATTTTCACCCCGAGTGGGCTGGGTATGCTCAGACGTGAGTCCCAGGCTCTCCACACCACTGGAATCAAGCTATCCAGGCTGATGAAGGCTGATAGCCAGAAACCGGTCCTTGGATGCATGATTCCGGTCTGGGAAAGACATGGCTTGGTAGTTCGGACTGGACTGTTCCCATGAGGCACAGGGTCAGAGCTGATTTGCATATAGCCAGTGTCTAACCCAGGGTGGTGTGGAGTGCAAACAAATGATGGATTTAGGCCCAGATCCTTGGACTGGGGTGAATGTATGACATTGTTCTACATTCTGTCCATCAACTGTGTTTTTTGCAATTTTCACCCCGAGTGGGCTGGGTATGCTCAGACGTGAGTCCCAGGCTCTCCACACCACTGGAATCAAGCTATCCAGGCTGATGAAGGCTGATAGCCAGAAACCGGTCCTTGGATGCTTGATTCCGGTCTGGGAAAGACATGGCTTGGTAGTTCGGACTGGACTGTTCCCATGAGGCACAGGGTCAGAGCTGATTTGCATATAGCCAGTGTCTAACCCAGGGTGGTGTGGAGTGCAAAAAAATGATGGATTTAGGCCCAGATCCTTGGACTGGGGTGAATGTATGACATTGTTATACATTCTGTCCATCAACTGTGTTTTTTGCATTTTTCACCCCGAGTGGGCTGGGTATGCTCAGACGTGAGTCCCAGGCTCTCCACACCACTGGAATCAAGCTATCCAGGCTGATGAAGGCTGATAGCCAGAAACCGGTCCTTGGATGCTTGATTCCGGTCTGGGAAAGACATGGCTTGGTAGTTCGGACTGGACTGTTTCCATGAGGCACAGGGTCAGAGCTGATTTGCATATAGCCAGTGTCTAACCCAGGGTGGTGTGGAGTGCAAAAAAATGATGGATTTAGGCCCAGATCCTTGGACTGGGGTGAATGTATGACATTGTTCTACATTCTGTCCATCAACTGTGTTTTTTGCAATTTTCACCCCGAGTGGGCTGGGTATGCTCAGAGGTGAGTCCCAGGCTCTCCACACCACTGGAATCAAGCTATCCAGGCTGATGAAGGCTGATAGCCAGAAACCGGTCCTTGGATGCTTGATTCCGGTCTGGGAAAGACATGGCTTGGTAGTTCGGATTGGACTGTTCCCATGAGCCACAGGGTCAGAGCTGATTTGCATATAGCCAGTGTCTAACCCAGGGTGGTGTGGAGTGCAAAAAAATGATGGATTTAGGCCCAGATCCTTGGACTGGGGTGAATGTATGACATTGTTCTACATTCTGTCCATCAACTGTGTTTTTTGCAATTTTCACCCCGAGTGGGCTGGGTATGCTCAGACGTGAGTCCCAGGCTCTCCACACCACTGGAATCAAGCTATCCAGGCTGATGAAGGCTGATAGCCAGAAACCGGTCCTTGGATGCTTGATTCCGGTCTGGGAAAGACATGGCTTGGTAGTTCGGACTGGACTGTTCCCATGAGGCACAGGGTCAGAGCTGATTTGCATATAGCCAGTGTCTAACCCAGGGTGGTGTGGAGTGAAAAAAAATGATGGATTTAGGCCCAGATCCTTGGACTGGGGTAAATGTATGACATTGTTCTACATTCTGTCCATCAACTGTGTTTTTTGCATTTTTCACCCCGAGTGGGCTGGGTATGCTCAGACGTGAGTCCCAGGCTCTCCACACCACTGGAATCAAGCTATCCAGGCTGATGAAGGCTGATAGCCAGAAACCGGTCCTTGGATGCATGATTCCGGTCTGGGAAAGACATGGCTTGGTAGTTCGGACTGGACTGTTCCCATGAGGCACAGGGTCAGAGCTGATTTGCATATAGCCAGTGTCTAACCCAGGGTGGTGTGGAGTGCAAAAAAATGATGGATTTAGGCCCAGATCCTTGGACTGGGGTGAATGTATGACATTGTTCTACATTCTGTCCATCAACTGTGTTTTTTGCAATTTTCACCCCGAGTGGGCTGGGTATGCTCAGACGTGAGTCCCAGGCTCTCCACACCACTGGAATCAAGCTATCCAGGCTGATGAAGGCTGATAGCCAGAAACCGGTCCTTGGATGCTTGATTCCGGTCTGGGAAAGACATGGCTTGGTAGTTCGGACTGGACTGTTCCCATGAGGCACAGGGTCAGAGCTGATTTGCATATAGCCAGTGTCTAACCCAGGGTGGTGTGGAGTGCAAAAAAATGATGGATTTAGGCCCAGATCCTTGGACTGGGGTGAATGTATGACATTGTTCTACATTCTGTCCATCAACTGTGTTTTTTGCAATTTTCACCCCGAGTGGGCTGGGTATGCTCAGACGTGAGTCCCAGGCTCTCCACACCACTGGAATCAAGCTATCCAGGCTGATGAAGGCTGATAGCCAGAAACCGGTCCTTGGATGCTTGATTCCGGTCTGGGAAAGACATGGCTTGGTAGTTCGGACTGGACTGTTCCCATGAGGCACAGGGTCAGAGCTGATATGCATATAGCCAGTGTCTAACCCAGGGTGGTGTGGAGTGCTAAAAAATGATGGATTTAGGCCCAGATCCTTGGACTGGGGTGAATGTATGACATTGTTCTACATTCTGTCCATCAACTGTGTTTTTTGCAATTTTCACCCCGAGTGGGCTGGGTATGCTCAGACGTGAGTCCCAGGCTCTCCACACCACTGGAATCAAGCTATCCAGGCTGATGAAGGCTGATAGCCAGAAACCGGTCCTTGGATGCTTGATTCCGGTCTGGGAAAGACATGGCTTGGTAGTTCGGACTGGACTGTTCCCATGAGGCACAGGGTCAGAGCTGATTTGCATATAGCCAGTGTCTAACCCAGGGTGGTGTGGAGTGCCAAAAAATGATGGATTTAGGCCCAGATCCTTGGACTGGGGTGAATGTATGACATTGTTCTACATTCTGTCCATCAACTGTGTTTTTTGCAATTTTCACCCGAGTGGGCTGGGTATGCTCAGAGGTGAGTCCCAGGCTCTCCACACCACTGGAATCAAGCTATCCAGGCTGATGAAGGCTGATAGCCAGAAACCGGTCCTTGGATGCTTGATTCCCGTCTGGGAAAGACATGGCTTGGTAGTTCGGACTGGACTGTTCCCATGAGGCACAGGGTCAGAGCTGATTTGCATATAGCCAGTGTCTAACCCAGGGTGGTGTGGAGTGCAAAAAAATGATGGATTTAGGCCCAGATCCTTGGACTGGGGTGAATGTATGACATTGTTCTACATTCTGTCCATCAACTGTGTTTTTTGCCATTTTCACCCCGAGTGGGCTGGGTATGCTCAGACGTGAGTCCCAGGCTCTCCACACCACTGGAATCAAGCTATCCAGGCTGATGAAGGCTGATAGCCAGAAACCGGTCCTTGGATGCTTGATTCCGGTCTGGGAAAGACATGGTTTGGTAGTTCGGACTGGACTGTTCCCATGAGGCACAGGGTCAGAGCTGATTTGCATATAGCCAGTGTCTAACCCAGGGTGGTGTGGAGTGCAAAAAATGATGGATTTAGGCCCAGATCCTTGGACTGGGGTGAATGTATGACATTGTTCTACATTCTGTCCATCAACTGTGTTTGTTGCAATTTTCACCCCGAGTGGGCTGGGTATGCTCAGACGTGAGTCCCAGGCTCTCCACACCACTGGAATCAAGCTATCCAGGCTGATGAAGGCTGATAGCCAGAAACCGGTCCTTGGATGCTTGATTCCGGTCTGGGAAAGACATGGCTTGGTAGTTCGGACTGGACTGTTCCCATGAGGCACAGGGTCAGAGCTGATTTGCATATAGCCAGTGTCTAACCCAGGGTGGTGTGGAGTGCAAAAAAATTATGGATTTAGGCCCAGATCCTTGGACTGGGGTGAATGTATGACATTGTTCTACATTCTGTCCATCAACTGTGTTTTTTGCAATTTTCACCCCCAGTGGGCTGGGTATGCTCAGAGGTGAGTCCCAGGCTCTCCACACAACTGGAATCAAGCTATCCAGGCTGTGAAGGCTGATAGCCAGAAACCGGTCCTTGGATGCTTGATTCCGGTCTGGGAAAGACATGGCTTGGTAGTTCGGACTGGACTATTCCCATGAGGCACAGGGTCAGAGCTGATTTGCATATAGCCAGTGTCTAACCCAGGGTGGTGTGGAGTGCAAAAAAATGATGGATTTAGGCCCAGATCCTTGGACTGGGGTGAATGTATGACATTGTTCTACATTCTGTCCATCAACTGTGTTTTTTGCAATTTTCACCCCGAGTGGGCTGGGTATGCTCAGAGGTGAGTCCCAGGCTCTCCACACCACTGGAATCAAGCTATCCAGGCTGATGAAGGCTGATAGCCAGAAACCGGTCCTTGGATGCTTGATTCCGGTCTGGGAAAGACATGGCTTGGTAGTTCGGACTGGACTGTTCCCATGAGGCACAGGGTCAGAGCTGATTTGCATATAGCCAGTGTCTAACCCAGGGTGGTGTGGAGTGCAAAAAAATGATGGATTTAGGCCCAGATCCTTGGACTGGGGTGAATGTATGACATTGTTCTACATTCTGTCCATCAACTGTGTTTTTTGCATTTTTCACCCCGAGTGGGCTGGGTATGCTCAGACGTGAGTCCCAGGCTCTCCACACCACTGGAATCAAGCTATCCAGGCTGATGAAGGCTGATAGCCAGAAACCGGTCCTTGGATGCTTGATTCCGGTCTGGGAAAGACATGGCTTGGTAGTTCGGACTGGACTGTTTCCATGAGGCACAGGGTCAGAGCTGATTTGCATATAGCCAGTGTCTAACCCAGGGTGGTGTGGAGTGCAAAAAAATGATGGATTTATGCCCAGATCCTTGGACTGGGGTGAATGTATGACATTGTTCTACATTCTGTCCATCAACTGTGTTTTTTGCAATTTTCACCCCGAGTGGGCTGGGTATGCTCAGAGGTGAGTCCCAGGCTCTCCACACCACTGGAATCAAGCTATCCAGGCTGATGAAGGCTGATAGCCAGAAACCGGTCCTTGGATGCTTGATTCCGGTCTGGGAAAGACACGGCTTGGTAGTTCGGATTGGACTGTTCCCATGAGCCACAGGGTCAGAGCTGATTTGCATATAGCCAGTGTCTAACCCAGGGTGGTGTGGAGTGCAAAAAAATGATGGATTTAGGCCCAGATCCTTGGACTGGGGTGAATGTATGACATTATTCTACATTCTGTCCATCAACTGTGTTTTTTGCAATTTTCACCCCGAGTGGGCTGGGTATGCTCAGAGGTGAGTCCCAGGCTCTCCACACCACTGGAATCAAGCTATCCAGGCTGATGAAGGCTGATAGCCAGAAACCGGTCCTTGGATGCTTGATTCCGGTCTGGGAAAGACATGGCTTGGTAGTTCGGACTGGACTGTTCCCATGAGGCACAGGGTCAGAGCTGATTTGCATATAGCCAGTGTCTAACCCAGGGTGGTGTGGAGTGCAAAAAAATGATGGATTTAGGCCCAGATCCTTGGACTGGGGTGAATGTATGACATTGTTCTACATTCTGTCCATCAACTGTGTTTTTTGCAATTTTCACCCCGAGTGGGCTGGGTATGCTCAGACGTGAGTCCCAGGCTCTCCACACCACTGGAATCAAGCTATCCAGGCTGATGAAGGCTGATAGCCAGAAACCGGTCCTTGGATGCTTGATTCCGGTCTGGGAAAGACATGGCTTGGTAGTTCGGACTGGACTGTTCCCATGAGGCACAGGGTCAGAGCTGATTTGCATATAGCCAGTGTCTAACCCAGGGTGGTGTGGAGTGCAAAAAAATGATGGATTTAGGCCCAGATCCTTGGACTGGGGTGAATGTATGACATTGTTCTACATTCTGTCCATCAACTGTGTTTTTTGCAATTTTCACCCCGAGTGGGCTGGGTATGCTCAGACGTGAGTCCCAGGCTCTCCACACCACTGGAATCAAGCTATCCAGGCTGATGAAGGCTGATAGCCAGAAACCGGTCCTTGGATGCATGATTCCGGTCTGGGAAAGACATGGCTTGGTAGTTCGGACTGGACTGTTCCCATGAGGCACAGGGTCAGAGCTGATTTGCATATAGCCAGTGTCTAACCCAGGGTGGTGTGGAGTGCAAACAAATGATGGATTTAGGCCCAGATCCTTGGACTGGGGTGAATGTATGACATTGTTCTACATTCTGTCCATCAACTGTGTTTTTTGCAATTTTCACCCCGAGTGGGCTGGGTATGCTCAGACGTGAGTCCCAGGCTCTCCACACCACTGGAATCAAGCTATCCAGGCTGATGAAGGCTGATAGCCAGAAACCGGTCCTTGGATGCTTGATTCCGGTCTGGGAAAGACATGGCTTGGTAGTTCGGACTGGACTGTTCCCATGAGGCACAGGGTCAGAGCTGATTTGCATATAGCCAGTGTCTAACCCAGGGTGGTGTGGAGTGCAAAAAAATGATGGATTTAGGCCCAGATCCTTGGACTGGGGTGAATGTATGACATTGTTCTACATTCTGTCCATCAACTGTGTTTTTTGCATTTTTCACCCCGAGTGGGCTGGGTATGCTCAGACGTGAGTCCCAGGCTCTCCACACCACTGGAATCAAGCTATCCAGGCTGATGAAGGCTGATAGCCAGAAACCGGTCCTTGGATGCTTGATTCCGGTCTGGGAAAGACATGGCTTGGTAGTTCGGACTGGACTGTTTCCATGAGGCACAGGGTCAGAGCTGATTTGCATATAGCCAGTGTCTAACCCAGGGTGGTGTGGAGTGCAAAAAAATGATGGATTTAGGCCCAGATCCTTGGACTGGGGTGAATGTATGACATTGTTCTACATTCTGTCCATCAACTGTGTTTTTTGCAATTTTCACCCCGAGTGGGCTGGGTATGCTCAGAGGTGAGTCCCAGGCTCTCCACACCACTGGAATCAAGCTATCCAGGCTGATGAAGGCTGATAGCCAGAAACCGGTCCTTGGATGCTTGATTCCGGTCTGGGAAAGACATGGCTTGGTAGTTCGGATTGGACTGTTCCCATGAGCCACAGGGTCAGAGCTGATTTGCATATAGCCAGTGTCTAACCCAGGGTGGTGTGGAGTGCAAAAAAATGATGGATTTAGGCCCAGATCCTTGGACTGGGGTGAATGTATGACATTGTTCTACATTCTGTCCATCAACTGTGTTTTTTGCAATTTTCACCCCGAGTGGGCTGGGTATGCTCAGACGTGAGTCCCAGGCTCTCCACACCACTGGAATCAAGCTATCCAGGCTGATGAAGGCTGATAGCCAGAAACCGGTCCTTGGATGCTTGATTCCGGTCTGGGAAAGACATGGTTTGGTAGTTCGGACTGGACTGTTCCCATGAGGCACAGGGTCAGAGCTGATTTGCATATAGCCAGTGTCTAACCCAGGGTGGTGTGGAGTGCAAAAAAATGATGGATTTAGGCCCAGATCCTTGGACTGGGGTGAATGTATGACATTGTTCTACATTCTGTCCATCAACTGTGTTTTTTGCAATTTTCACCTCGAATGGGCTGGGTATGCTCAGACGTGAGTCCCAGGCTCTCCACACCACTGGAATCAAGCTATCCAGGCTGATGAAGGCTGATAGCCAGAAACCGGTCCTTGGATGCTTGATTCCGGTCTGGGAAAGACATGGCTTGGTAGTTCGGACTGGACTGTTCCCATGAGGCACAGGGTCAGAGCTGATTTGCATATAGCCAGTGTCTAACCCAGGGTGGTGTGGAGTGAAAAAAAATGATGGATTTAGGCCCAGATCCTTGGACTGGGGTGAATGTATGACATTGTTCTACATTCTGTCCATCAACTGTGTTTTTTGCAATTTTCACCCCGAGTGGGCTGGGTATGCTCAGACGTGAGTCCCAGGCTCTCCACACCACTGGAATCAAGCTATCCAGGCTGATGAAGGCTGATAGCCAGAAACCGGTCCTTGGATGCTTGATTCCGGTCTGGGAAAGACATGGCTTGGTAGTTCGGACTGGACTGTTTCCATGAGGCACAGGGTCAGAGCTGATTTGCATATAGCCAGTGTCTAACCCAGGGTGGTGTGGAGTGCAAAAAAATGATGGATTTAGGCCCAGATCCTTGGACTGGGGTGAATGTATGACATTGTTCTACATTCTGTCCATCAACTGTGTTTTTTGCAATTTTCACCCCGAGTGGGCTGGGTATGCTCAGAGGTGAGTCCCAGGCTCTCCACACCACTGGAATCAAGCTATCCAGGCTGATGAAGGCTGATAGCCAGAAACCGGTCCTTGGATGCTTGATTCCGGTCTGGGAAAGACATGGCTTGGTAGTTCGGATTGGACTGTTCCCATGAGCCACAGGGTCAGAGCTGATTTGCATATAGCCAGTGTCTAACCCAGGGTGGTGTGGAGTGCAAAAAAATGATGGATTTAGGCCCAGATCCTTGGACTGGGGTGAATGTATGACATTGTTCTACATTCTGTCCATCAACTGTGTTTTTTGCAATTTTCACCCCGAGTGGGCTGGGTATGCTCAGAGGTGAGTCCCAGGCTCTCCACACCACTGGAATCAAGCTATCCAGGCTGATGAAGGCTGATAGCCAGAAACCGGTCCTTGGATGCTTGATTCCGGTCTGGGAAAGACATGGCTTGGTAGTTCGGACTGGACTGTTCCCATGAGGCACAGGGTCAGAGCTGATTTGCATATAGCCAGTGTCTAACCCAGGGTGGTGTGGAGTGCAAAAAAATGATGGATTTAGGCCCAGATCCTTGGACTGGGGTGAATGTATGACATTGTTCTACATTCTGTCCATCAACTGTGTTTTTTGCAATTTTCACCCCGAGTGGGCTGGGTATGCTCAGACGTGAGTCCCAGGCTCTCCACACCACTGGAATCAAGCTATCCAGGCTGATGAAGGCTGATAGCCAGAAACCGGTCCTTGGATGCTTGATTCCGGTCTGGGAAAGACATGGCTTGGTAGTTCGGACTGGACTGTTCCCATGAGGCACAGGGTCAGAGCTGATTTGCATATAGCCAGTGTCTAACCCAGGGTGGTGTGGAGTGAAAAAAAATGATGGATTTAGGCCCAGATCCTTGGACTGGGGTGAATGTATGACATTGTTCTACATTCTGTCCATCAACTGTGTTTTTTGCATTTTTCACCCCGAGTGGGCTGGGTATGCTCAGACGTGAGTCCCAGGCTCTCCACACCACTGGAATCAAGCTATCCAGGCTGATGAAGGCTGATAGCCAGAAACCGGTCCTTGGATGCATGATTCCGGTCTGGGAAAGACATGGCTTGGTAGTTCGGACTGGACTGTTCCCATGAGGCACAGGGTCAGAGCTGATTTGCATATAGCCAGTGTCTAACCCAGGGTGGTGTGGAGTGCAAAAAATGATGGATTTAGGCCCAGATCCTTGGACTGGGGTGAATGTATGACATTGTTCTACATTCTGTCCATCAACTGTGTTTTTTGCAATTTTCACCCCGAGTGGGCTGGGTATGCTCAGACGTGAGTACCAGGCTCTCCACACCACTGGAATCAAGCTATCCAGGCTGATGAAGGCTGATAGCCAGAAACCGGTCCTTGGATGCTTGATTCCGGTCTGGGAAAGACATGGTTTGGTAGTTCGGACTGGACTGTTCCCATGAGGCACAGGGTCAGAGCTGATTTGCATATAGCCAGTGTCTAACCCAGGGTGGTGTGGAGTGCAAAAAATGATGGATTTAGGCCCAGATCCTTGGACTGGGGTGAATGTATGACATTGTTCTACATTCTGTCCATCAACTGTGTTTGTTGCAATTTTCACCCCGAGTGGGCTGGGTATGCTCAGACGTGAGTCCCAGGCTCTCCACACCACTGGAATCAAGCTATCCAGGCTGATGAAGGCTGATAGCCAGAAACCGGTCCTTGGATGCTTGATTCCGGTCTGGGAAAGACATGGCTTGGTAGTTCGGACTGGACTGTTCCCATGAGGCACAGGGTCAGAGCTGATTTGCATATAGCCAGTGTCTAACCCAGGGTGGTGTGGAGTGCAAACAAATGATGGATTTAGACCCAGATCCTTGGACTGGGGTGAATGTATGACATTGTTCTACATTCTGTCCATCAACTGTGTTTTTTGCAATTTTCACCCCGAGTGGGCTGGGTATGCTCAGACGTGAGTCCCAGGCTCTCCACACCACTGGAATCAAGCTATCCAGGCTGATGAAGGCTGATAGCCAGAAACCGGTCCTTGGATGCTTGATTCCGGTCTGGGAAAGACATGGCTTGGTAGTTCGGACTGGACTGTTTCCATGAGGCACAGGGTCAGAGCTGATTTGCATATAGCCAGTGTCTAACCCAGGGTGGTGTGGAGTGCAAAAAAATGATGGATTTAGGCCCAGATCCTTGGACTGGGGTGAATGTATGACATTGTTCTACATTCTGTCCATCAACTGTGTTTTTTGCAATTTTCACCCCGAGTGGGCTGGGTATGCTCAGAGGTGAGTCCCAGGCTCTCCACACCACTGGAATCAAGCTATCCAGGCTGATGAAGGCTGATAGCCAGAAACCGGTCCTTGGATGCTTGATTCCGGTCTGGGAAAGACATGGCTTGGTAGTTCGGATTGGACTGTTCCCATGAGCCACAGGGTCAGAGCTGATTTGCATATAGCCAGTGTCTAACCCAGGGTGGTGTGGAGTGCAAAAAAATGATGGATTTAGGCCCAGATCCTTGGACTGGGGTGAATGTATGACATTGTTCTACATTCTGTCCATCAACTGTGTTTTTTGCAATTTTCACCCCGAGTGGGCTGGGTATGCTCAGAGGTGAGTCCCAGGCTCTCCACACCACTGGAATCAAGCTATCCAGGCTGATGAAGGCTGATAGCCAGAAACCGGTCCTTGGATGCTTGATTCCGGTCTGGGAAAGACATGGCTTGGTAGTTCGGACTGGACTGTTCCCATGAGGCACAGGGTCAGAGCTGATTTGCATATAGCCAGTGTCTAACCCAGGGTGGTGTGGAGTGCAAAAAAATGATGGATTTAGGCCCAGATCCTTGGACTGGGGTGAATGTATGACATTGTTCTACATTCTGTCCATCAACTGTGTTTTTTGCAATTTTCACCCCGAGTGGGCTGGGTATGCTCAGACGTGAGTCCCAGGCTCTCCACACCACTGGAATCAAGCTATCCAGGCTGATGAAGGCTGATAGCCAGAAACCGGTCCTTGGATGCTTGATTCCGGTCTGGGAAAGACATGGCTTGGTAGTTCGGACTGGACTGTTCCCATGAGGCACAGGGTCAGAGCTGATTTGCATATAGCCAGTGTCTAACCCAGGGTGGTGTGGAGTGAAAAAAAATGATGGATTTAGGCCCAGATCCTTGGACTGGGGTGAATGTATGACATTGTTCTACATTCTGTCCATCAACTGTGTTTTTTGCATTTTTCACCCCGAGTGGGCTGGGTATGCTCAGACGTGAGTCCCAGGCTCTCCACACCACTGGAATCAAGCTATCCAGGCTGATGAAGGCTGATAGCCAGAAACCGGTCCTTGGATGCATGATTCCGGTCTGGGAAAGACATGGCTTGGTAGTTCGGACTGGACTGTTCCCATGAGGCACAGGGTCAGAGCTGATTTGCATATAGCCAGTGTCTAACCCAGGGTGGTGTGGAGTGCAAAAAATGATGGATTTAGGCCCAGATCCTTGGACTGGGGTGAATGTATGACATTGTTCTACATTCTGTCCATCAACTGTGTTTTTTGCAATTTTCACCCCGAGTGGGCTGGGTATGCTCAGACGTGAGTCCCAGGCTCTCCACACCACTGGAATCAAGGTATCCAGGCTGATGAAGGCTGATAGCCAGAAACCGGTCCTTGGATGCTTGATTCCGGTCTGGGAAAGACATGGTTTGGTAGTTCGGACTGGACTGTTCCCATGAGGCACAGGGTCAGAGCTGATTTGCATATAGCCAGTGTCTAACCCAGGGTGGTGTGGAGTGCAAAAAATGATGGATTTAGGCCCAGATCCTTGGACTGGGGTGAATGTATGACATTGTTCTACATTCTGTCCATCAACTGTGTTTGTTGCAATTTTCACCCCGAGTGGGCTGGGTATGCTCAGACGTGAGTCCCAGGCTCTCCACACCACTGGAATCAAGCTATCCAGGCTGATGAAGGCTGATAGCCAGAAACCGGTCCTTGGATGCTTGATTCCGGTCTGGGAAAGACATGGCTTGGTAGTTCGGACTGGACTGTTCCCATGAGGCACAGGGTCAGAGCTGATTTGCATATAGCCAGTGTCTAACCCAGGGTGGTGTGGAGTGCAAACAAATGATGGATTTAGGCCCAGATCCTTGGACTGGGGTGAATGTATGACATTGTTCTACATTCTGTCCATCAACTGTGTTTTTTGCAATTTTCACCCCGAGTGGGCTGGGTATGCTCAGACGTGAGTCCCAGGCTCTCCACACCACTGGAATCAAGCTATCCAGGCTGATGAAGGCTGATAGCCAGAAACCGGTCCTTGGATGCTTGATTCCGGTCTGGGAAAGACATGGCTTGGTAGTTCGGACTGGACTGTTCCCATGAGGCACAGGGTCAGAGCTGATTTGCATATAGCCAGTGTCTAACCCAGGGTGGTGTGGAGTGCAAAAAAATTATGGATTTAGGCCCAGATCCTTGGACTGGGGTGAATGTATGACATTGTTCTACATTCTGTCCATCAACTGTGTTTTTTGCAATTTTCACCCCCAGTGGGCTAGGTATGCTCAGAGGTGAGTCCCAGGCTCTCCACACCACTGGAATCAAGCTATCCAGGCTGTGAAGGCTGATAGCCAGAAACCGGTCCTTGGATGCTTGATTCCGGTCTGGGAAAGACATGGCTTGGTAGTTCGGACTGGACTATTCCCATGAGGCACAGGGTCAGAGCTGATTTGCATATAGCCAGTGTCTAACCCAGGGTGGCGTGGAGTGCAAAAAAATGATGGATTTAGGCCCAGATCCTTGGACTGGGGTGAATGTATGACATTATTCTACATTCTGTCCATCAACTGTGTTTTTTGCAATTTTCACCCCGAGTGGGCTGGGTATGCTCAGAGGTGAGTCCCAGGCTCTCCACACCACTGGAATCAAGCTATCCAGGCTGATGAAGGCTGATAGCCAGAAACCGGTCCTTGGATGCTTGATTCCGGTCTGGGAAAGACATGGCTTGGTAGTTCGGACTGGACTGTTCCCATGAGGCACAGGGTCAGAGCTGATTTGCATATAGCCAGTGTCTAACCCAGGGTGGTGTGGAGTGCAAAAAAATGATGGATTTAGGCCCAGATCCTTGGACTGGGGTGAATGTATGACATTGTTCTACATTCTGTCCATCAACTGTGTTTTTTGCAATTTTCACCCCGGGTGGGCTGGGTATGCTCAGACGTGAGTCCCAGGCTCTCCACACCACTGGAATCAAGCTATCCAGGCTGATGAAGGCTGATAGCCAGAAACCGGTCCTTGGATGCTTGATTCCGGTCTGGGAAAGACATGGCTTGGTAGTTCGGACTGGACTGTTCCCATGAGGCACAGGGTCAGAGCTGATTTGCATATAGCCAGTGTCTAACCCAGGGTGGTGTGGAGTGCAAAAAAATGATGGATTTAGGCCCAGATCCTTGGACTGGGGTGAATGTATGACATTGTTCTACATTCTGTCCATCAACTGTGTTTTTTGCAATTTTCACCCCGAGTGGGCTGGGTATGCTCAGACGTGAGTCCCAGGCTCTCCACACCACTGGAATCAAGCTATCCAGGCTGATGAAGGCTGATAGCCAGAAACCGGTCCTTGGATGCATGATTCCGGTCTGGGAAAGACATGGCTTGGTAGTTCGGACTGGACTGTTCCCATGAGGCACAGGGTCAGAGCTGATTTGCATATAGCCAGTGTCTAACCCAGGGTGGTGTGGAGTGCAAACAAATGATGGATTTAGGCCCAGATCCTTGGACTGGGGTGAATGTATGACATTGTTCTACATTCTGTCCATCAACTGTGTTTTTTGCAATTTTCACCCCGAGTGGGCTGGGTATGCTCAGACGTGAGTCCCAGGCTCTCCACACCACTGGAATCAAGCTATCCAGGCTGATGAAGGCTGATAGCCAGAAACCGGTCCTTGGATGCTTGATTCCGGTCTGGGAAAGACATGGCCTGGTAGTTCGGACTGGACTGTTCCCATGAGGCACAGGGTCAGAGCTGATTTGCATATAGCCAGTGTCTAACCCAGGGTGGTGTGGAGTGCAAAAAAATGATGGATTTAGGCCCAGATCCTTGGACTGGGGTGAATGTATGACATTGTTCTACATTCTGTCCATCAACTGTGTTTTTTGCATTTTTCACCCCGAGTGGGCTGGGTATGCTCAGACGTGAGTCCCAGGCTCTCCACACCACTGGAATCAAGCTATCCAGGCTGATGAAGGCTGATAGCCAGAAACCGGTCCTTGGATGCTTGATTCCGGTCTGGGAAAGACATGGCTTGGTAGTTCGGACTGGACTGTTTCCATGAGGCACAGGGTCAGAGCTGATTTGCATATAGCCAGTGTCTAACCCAGGGTGGTGTGGAGTGCAAAAAAATGATGGATTTAGGCCCAGATCCTTGGACTGGGGTGAATGTATGACATTGTTCTACATTCTGTCCATCAACTGTGTTTTTTGCAATTTTCACCCCGAGTGGGCTGGGTATGCTCAGAGGTGAGTCCCAGGCTCTCCACACCACTGGAATCAAGCTATCCAGGCTGATGAAGGCTGATAGCCAGAAACCGGTCCTTGGATGCTTGATTCCGGTCTGGGAAAGACATGGCTTGGTAGTTCGGATTGGACTGTTCCCATGAGCCACAGGGTCAGAGCTGATTTGCATATAGCCAGTGTCTAACCCAGGGTGGTGTGGAGTGCAAAAAAATGATGGATTTAGGCCCAGATCCTTGGACTGGGGTGAATGTATGACATTGTTATACATTCTGTCCATCAACTGTGTTTTTTGCAATTTTCACCCCGAGTGGGCTGGGTATGCTCAGACGTGAGTCCCAGGCTCTCCACACCACTGGAATCAAGCTATCCAGGCTGATGAAGGCTGATAGCCAGAAACCGGTCCTTGGATGCTTGATTCCGATCTGGGAAAGACATGGCTTGGTAGTTCGGACTGGACTGTTCCCATGAGGCACAGGGTCATAGCTGATTTGCATATAGCCAGTGTCTAACCCAGGGTGGTGTGGAGTGCAAAAAAATGATGGATTTAGGCCCAGATCCTTGGACTGGGGTGAATGTATGACATTGTTCTACATTCTGTCCATCAACTGTGTTTTTTGCAATTTTCACCCCGAGTGGGCTGGGTATGCTCAGAGGTGAGTCCCAGGCTCTCCACACCACTGGAATCAAGCTATCCAGGCTGATGAAGGCTGATAGCCAGAAACCGGTCCTTGGATGCTTGATTCCGGTCTGGGAAAGACATGGCTTGGTAGTTCGGATTGGACTGTTCCCATGAGCCACAGGGTCAGAGCTGATTTGCATATAGCCAGTGTCTAACCCAGGGTGGTGTGGAGTGCAAAAAAATGATGGATTTAGGCCCAGATCCTTGGACTGGGGTGAATGTATGACATTGTTCTACATTCTGTCCATCAACTGTGTTTTTTGCAATTTTCACCCCGAGTGGGCTGGGTATGCTCAGAGGTGAGTCCCAGGCTCTCCACACCACTGGAATCAAGCTATCCAGGCTGATGAAGGCTGATAGCCAGAAACCGGTCCTTGGATGCTTGATTCCGGTCTGGGAAAGACATGGCTTGGTAGTTCGGACTGGACTGTTCCCATGAGGCACAGGGTCAGAGCTGATTTGCATATAGCCAGTGTCTAACCCAGGGTGGTGTGGAGTGCAAAAAAATGATGGATTTAGGCCCAGATCCTTGGACTGGGGTGAATGTATGACATTGTTCTACATTCTGTCCATCAACTGTGTTTTTTGCAATTTTCACCCCGAGTGGGCTGGGTATGCTCAGACGTGAGTCCCAGGCTCTCCACACCACTGGAATCAAGCTATCCAGGCTGATGAAGGCTGATAGCCAGAAACCGGTCCTTGGATGCTTGATTCCGATCTGGGAAAGACATGGCTTGGTAGTTCGGACTGGACTGTTCCCATGAGGCACAGGGTCATAGCTGATTTGCATATAGCCAGTGTCTAACCCAGGGTGGTGTGGAGTGCAAAAAAATGATGGATTTAGGCCCAGATCCTTGGACTGGGGTGAATGTATGACATTGTTCTACATTCTGTCCATCAACTGTGTTTTTTGCAATTTTCACCCCGAGTGGGCTGGGTATGCTCAGAGGTGAGTCCCAGGCTCTCCACACCACTGGAATCAAGCTATCCAGGCTGATGAAGGCTGATAGCCAGAAACCGGTCCTTGGATGCTTGATTCCGGTCTGGGAAAGACATGGCTTGGTAGTTCGGATTGGACTGTTCCCATGAGCCACAGGGTCAGAGCTGATTTGCATATAGCCAGTGTCTAACCCAGGGTGGTGTGGAGTGCAAAAAAATGATGGATTTAGGCCCAGATCCTTGGACTGGGGTGAATGTATGACATTGTTCTACATTCTGTCCATCAACTGTGTTTTTTGCAATTTTCACCCCGAGTGGGCTGGGTATGCTCAGAGGTGAGTCCCAGGCTCTCCACACCACTGGAATCAAGCTATCCAGGCTGATGAAGGCTGATAGCCAGAAACCGGTCCTTGGATGCTTGATTCCGGTCTGGGAAAGACATGGCTTGGTAGTTCGGACTGGACTGTTCCCATGAGGCACAGGGTCAGAGCTGATTTGCATATAGCCAGTGTCTAACCCAGGGTGGTGTGGAGTGCAAAAAAATGATGGATTTAGGCCCAGATCCTTGGACTGGGGTGAATGTATGACATTGTTCTACATTCTGTCCATCAACTGTGTTTTTTGCAATTTTCACCCCGAGTGGGCTGGGTATGCTCAGACGTGAGTCCCAGGCTCTCCACACCACTGGAATCAAGCTATCCAGGCTGATGAAGGCTGATAGCCAGAAACCGGTCCTTGGATGCTTGATTCCGGTCTGGGAAAGACATGGCTTGGTAGTTCGGACTGGACTGTTCCCATGAGGCACAGGGTCAGAGCTGATTTGCATATAGCCAGTGTCTAACCCAGGGTGGTGTGGAGTGAAAAAAAATGATGGATTTAGGCCCAGATCCTTGGACTGGGGTGAATGTATGACATTGTTCTACATTCTGTCCATCAACTGTGTTTTTTGCATTTTTCACCCCGAGTGGGCTGGGTATGCTCAGACGTGAGTCCCAGGCTCTCCACACCACTGGAATCAAGCTATCCAGGCTGATGAAGGCTGATAGCCAGAAACCGGTCCTTGGATGCATGATTCCGGTCTGGGAAAGACATGGCTTGGTAGTTCGGACTGGACTGTTCCCATGAGGCACAGGGTCAGAGCTGATTTGCATATAGCCAGTGTCTAACCCAGGGTGGTGTGGAGTGCAAAAAATGATGGATTTAGGCCCAGATCCTTGGACTGGGGTGAATGTATGACATTGTTCTACATTCTGTCCATCAACTGTGTTTTTTGCAATTTTCACCCCGAGTGGGCTGGGTATGCTCAGACGTGAGTCCCAGGCTCTCCACACCACTGGAATCAAGCTATCCAGGCTGATGAAGGCTGATAGCCAGAAACCGGTCCTTGGATGCTTGATTCCGGTCTGGGAAAGACATAGCTTGGTAGTTCGGACTGGACTGTTCCCATGAGGCACAGGGTCAGAGCTGATTTGCATATAGCCAGTGTCTAACCCAGGGTGGTGTGGAGTGCAAAAAAATTATGGATTTAGGCCCAGATCCTTGGACTGGGGTGAATGTATGACATTGTTCTACATTCTGTCCATCAACTGTGTTTTTTGCAATGTTCACCCCGAGTGGGCTGGGTATGCTCAGACGTGAGTCCCAGGCTCTCCACACCACTGGAATCAAGCTATCCAGGCTGATGAAGGCTGATAGCCAGAAACCGGTCCTTGGATGCTTGATTCCGGTCTGGGAAAGACATGGCTTGGTAGTTCGGACTGGACTGTTCCCATGAGGCACAGGGTCAGAGCTGATTTGCATATAGCCAGTGTCTAACCCAGGGTGGTGTGGAGTGCAAAAAAATGATGGATTTAGGCCCAGATCCTTGGACTGGGGTGAATGTATGACATTGTTCTACATTCTGTCCATCAACTGTGTTTTTTGCAATTTTCACCCCGAGTGGGCTGGGTATGCTCAGAGGTGAGTCCCAGGCTCTCCACACCACTGGAATCAAGCTATCCAGGCTGATGAAGGCTGATAGCCAGAAACCGGTCCTTGGATGCTTGATTCCGGTCTGGGAAAGACATGGCTTGGTAGTTCGGACTGGACTGTTCCCATGAGGCACAGGGTCAGAGCTGATTTGCATATAGCCAGTGTCTAACCCAGGGTGGTGTGGAGTGCAAAAAAATGATGGATTTAGGCCCAGATCCTTGGACTGGGGTGAATGTATGACATTGTTCTACATTCTGTCCATCAACTGTGTTTTTTGCAATTTTCACCCCGAGTGGGCTGGGTATGCTCAGAGGTGAGTCCCAGGCTCTCCACACCACTGGAATCAAGCTATCCAGGCTGATGAAGGCTGATAGCCAGAAACCGGTCCTTGGATGCTTGATTCCGGTCTGGGAAAGACATGGCTTGGTAGTTCGGACTGGACTGTTCCCATGAGGCACAGGGTCAGAGCTGATTTGCATATAGCCAGTGTCTAACCCAGGGTGGTGTGGAGTGCAAAAAAATTATGGATTTAGGCCCAGATCCTTGGACTGGGGTGAATGTATGACATTGTTCTACATTCTGTCCATCAACTGTGTTTTTTGCAATTTTCACCCCCAGTGGGCTGGGTATGCTCAGAGGTGAGTCCCAGGCTCTCCACACCACTGGAATCAAGCTATCCAGGCTGTGAAGGCTGATAGCCAGAAACCGGTCCTTGGATGCTTGATTCCGGTCTGGGAAAGACATGGCTTGGTAGTTCGGACTGGACTATTCCCATGAGGCACAGGGTCAGAGCTGATTTGCATATAGCCAGTGTCTAACCCAGGGTGGCGTGGAGTGCAAAAAAATGATGGATTTAGGCCCAGATCCTTGGACTGGGGTGAATGTATGACATTATTCTACATTCTGTCCATCAACTGTGTTTTTTGCAATTTTCACCCCGAGTGGGCTGGGTATGCTCAGAGGTGAGTCCCAGGCTCTCCACACCACTGGAATCAAGCTATCCAGGCTGATGAAGGCTGATAGCCAGAAACCGGTCCTTGGATGCTTGATTCCGGTCTGGGAAAGACATGGCTTGGTAGTTCGGACTGGACTGTTCCCATGAGGCACAGGGTCAGAGCTGATTTGCATATAGCCAGTGTCTAACCCAGGGTGGTGTGGAGTGCAAAAAAATGATGGATTTAGGCCCAGATCCTTGGACTGGGGTGAATGTATGACATTGTTCTACATTCTGTCCATCAACTGTGTTTTTTGCAATTTTCACCCCGGGTGGGCTGGGTATGCTCAGACGTGAGTCCCAGGCTCTCCACACCACTGGAATCAAGCTATCCAGGCTGATGAAGGCTGATAGCCAGAAACCGGTCCTTGGATGCTTGATTCCGGTCTGGGAAAGACATGGCTTGGTAGTTCGGACTGGACTGTTCCCATGAGGCACAGGGTCAGAGCTGATTTGCATATAGCCAGTGTCTAACCCAGGGTGGTGTGGAGTGCAAAAAAATGATGGATTTAGGCCCAGATCCTTGGACTGGGGTGAATGTATGACATTGTTCTACATTCTGTCCATCAACTGTGTTTTTTGCAATTTTCACCCCGAGTGGGCTGGGTATGCTCAGACGTGAGTCCCAGGCTCTCCACACCACTGGAATCAAGCTATCCAGGCTGATGAAGGCTGATAGCCAGAAACCGGTCCTTGGATGCATGATTCCGGTCTGGGAAAGACATGGCTTGGTAGTTCGGACTGGACTGTTCCCATGAGGCACAGGGTCAGAGCTGATTTGCATATAGCCAGTGTCTAACCCAGGGTGGTGTGGAGTGCAAACAAATGATGGATTTAGGCCCAGATCCTTGGACTGGGGTGAATGTATGACATTGTTCTACATTCTGTCCATCAACTGTGTTTTTTGCAATTTTCACCCCGAGTGGGCTGGGTATGCTCAGACGTGAGTCCCAGGCTCTCCACACCACTGGAATCAAGCTATCCAGGCTGATGAAGGCTGATAGCCAGAAACCGGTCCTTGGATGCTTGATTCCGGTCTGGGAAAGACATGGCTTGGTAGTTCGGACTGGACTGTTCCCATGAGGCACAGGGTCAGAGCTGATTTGCATATAGCCAGTGTCTAACCCAGGGTGGTGTGGAGTGCAAAAAAATGATGGATTTAGGCCCAGATCCTTGGACTGGGGTGAATGTATGACATTGTTCTACATTCTGTCCATCAACTGTGTTTTTTGCATTTTTCACCCCGAGTGGGCTGGGTATGCTCAGACGTGAGTCCCAGGCTCTCCACACCACTGGAATCAAGCTATCCAGGCTGATGAAGGCTGATAGCCAGAAACCGGTCCTTGGATGCTTGATTCCGGTCTGGGAAAGACATGGCTTGGTAGTTCGGACTGGACTGTTTCCATGAGGCACAGGGTCAGAGCTGATTTGCATATAGCCAGTGTCTAACCCAGGGTGGTGTGGAGTGCAAAAAAATGATGGATTTAGGCCCAGATCCTTGGACTGGGGTGAATGTATGACATTGTTCTACATTCTGTCCATCAACTGTGTTTTTTGCAATTTTCACCCCGAGTGGGCTGGGTATGCTCAGAGGTGAGTCCCAGGCTCTCCACACCACTGGAATCAAGCTATCCAGGCTGATGAAGGCTGATAGCCAGAAACCGGTCCTTGGATGCTTGATTCCGGTCTGGGAAAGACATGGCTTGGTAGTTCGGATTGGACTGTTCCCATGAGCCACAGGGTCAGAGCTGATTTGCATATAGCCAGTGTCTAACCCAGGGTGGTGTGGAGTGCAAAAAAATGATGGATTTAGGCCCAGATCCTTGGACTGGGGTGAATGTATGACATTGTTATACATTCTGTCCATCAACTGTGTTTTTTGCAATTTTCACCCCGAGTGGGCTGGGTATGCTCAGACGTGAGTCCCAGGCTCTCCACACCACTGGAATCAAGCTATCCAGGCTGATGAAGGCTGATAGCCAGAAACCGGTCCTTGGATGCTTGATTCCGATCTGGGAAAGACATGGCTTGGTAGTTCGGACTGGACTGTTCCCATGAGGCACAGGGTCATAGCTGATTTGCATATAGCCAGTGTCTAACCCAGGGTGGTGTGGAGTGCAAAAAAATGATGGATTTAGGCCCAGATCCTTGGACTGGGGTGAATGTATGACATTGTTCTACATTCTGTCCATCAACTGTGTTTTTTGCAATTTTCACCCCGAGTGGGCTGGGTATGCTCAGAGGTGAGTCCCAGGCTCTCCACACCACTGGAATCAAGCTATCCAGGCTGATGAAGGCTGATAGCCAGAAACCGGTCCTTGGATGCTTGATTCCGGTCTGGGAAAGACATGGCTTGGTAGTTCGGATTGGACTGTTCCCATGAGCCACAGGGTCAGAGCTGATTTGCATATAGCCAGTGTCTAACCCAGGGTGGTGTGGAGTGCAAAAAAATGATGGATTTAGGCCCAGATCCTTGGACTGGGGTGAATGTATGACATTGTTCTACATTCTGTCCATCAACTGTGTTTTTTGCAATTTTCACCCCGAGTGGGCTGGGTATGCTCAGAGGTGAGTCCCAGGCTCTCCACACCACTGGAATCAAGCTATCCAGGCTGATGAAGGCTGATAGCCAGAAACCGGTCCTTGGATGCTTGATTCCGGTCTGGGAAAGACATGGCTTGGTAGTTCGGACTGGACTGTTCCCATGAGGCACAGGGTCAGAGCTGATTTGCATATAGCCAGTGTCTAACCCAGGGTGGTGTGGAGTGCAAAAAAATGATGGATTTAGGCCCAGATCCTTGGACTGGGGTGAATGTATGACATTGTTCTACATTCTGTCCATCAACTGTGTTTTTTGCAATTTTCACCCCGAGTGGGCTGGGTATGCTCAGACGTGAGTCCCAGGCTCTCCACACCACTGGAATCAAGCTATCCAGGCTGATGAAGGCTGATAGCCAGAAACCGGTCCTTGGATGCTTGATTCCGGTCTGGGAAAGACATGGCTTGGTAGTTCGGACTGGACTGTTCCCATGAGGCACAGGGTCAGAGCTGATTTGCATATAGCCAGTGTCTAACCCAGGGTGGTGTGGAGTGAAAAAAAATGATGGATTTAGGCCCAGATCCTTGGACTGGGGTGAATGTATGACATTGTTCTACATTCTGTCCATCAACTGTGTTTTTTGCATTTTTCACCCCGAGTGGGCTGGGTATGCTCAGACGTGAGTCCCAGGCTCTCCACACCACTGGAATCAAGCTATCCAGGCTGATGAAGGCTGATAGCCAGAAACCGGTCCTTGGATGCATGATTCCGGTCTGGGAAAGACATGGCTTGGTAGTTCGGACTGGACTGTTCCCATGAGGCACAGGGTCAGAGCTGATTTGCATATAGCCAGTGTCTAACCCAGGGTGGTGTGGAGTGCAAAAAATGATGGATTTAGGCCCAGATCCTTGGACTGGGGTGAATGTATGACATTGTTCTACATTCTGTCCATCAACTGTGTTTTTTGCAATTTTCACCCCGAGTGGGCTGGGTATGCTCAGACGTGAGTCCCAGGCTCTCCACACCACTGGAATCAAGCTATCCAGGCTGATGAAGGCTGATAGCCAGAAACCGGTCCTTGGATGCTTGATTCCGGTCTGGGAAAGACATAGCTTGGTAGTTCGGACTGGACTGTTCCCATGAGGCACAGGGTCAGAGCTGATTTGCATATAGCCAGTGTCTAACCCAGGGTGGTGTGGAGTGCAAAAAAATTATGGATTTAGGCCCAGATCCTTGGACTGGGGTGAATGTATGACATTGTTCTACATTCTGTCCATCAACTGTGTTTTTTGCAATGTTCACCCCGAGTGGGCTGGGTATGCTCAGACGTGAGTCCCAGGCTCTCCACACCACTGGAATCAAGCTATCCAGGCTGATGAAGGCTGATAGCCAGAAACCGGTCCTTGGATGCTTGATTCCGGTCTGGGAAAGACATGGCTTGGTAGTTCGGACTGGACTGTTCCCATGAGGCACAGGGTCAGAGCTGATTTGCATATAGCCAGTGTCTAACCCAGGGTGGTGTGGAGTGCAAAAAAATGATGGATTTAGGCCCAGATCCTTGGACTGGGGTGAATGTATGACATTGTTCTACATTCTGTCCATCAACTGTGTTTTTTGCAATTTTCACCCCGAGTGGGCTGGGTATGCTCAGAGGTGAGTCCCAGGCTCTCCACACCACTGGAATCAAGCTATCCAGGCTGATGAAGGCTGATAGCCAGAAACCGGTCCTTGGATGCTTGATTCCGGTCTGGGAAAGACATGGCTTGGTAGTTCGGACTGGACTGTTCCCATGAGGCACAGGGTCAGAGCTGATTTGCATATAGCCAGTGTCTAACCCAGGGTGGTGTGGAGTGCAAAAAAATGATGGATTTAGGCCCAGATCCTTGGACTGGGGTGAATGTATGACATTGTTCTACATTCTGTCCATCAACTGTGTTTTTTGCAATTTTCACCCCGAGTGGGCTGGGTATGCTCAGAGGTGAGTCCCAGGCTCTCCACACCACTGGAATCAAGCTATCCAGGCTGATGAAGGCTGATAGCCAGAAACCGGTCCTTGGATGCTTGATTCCGGTCTGGGAAAGACATGGCTTGGTAGTTCGGACTGGACTGTTCCCATGAGGCACAGGGTCAGAGCTGATTTGCATATAGCCAGTGTCTAACCCAGGGTGGTGTGGAATGCAAAAAAATGATGGATTTAGGCCCAGATCCTTGGACTGGGGTGAATGTATGACATTGTTCTACATTCTGTCCATCAACTGTGTTTTTTGCATTTTTCACCCCGAGTGGGCTGGGTATGCTCAGACGTGAGTCCCAGGCTCTCCACACCACTGGAATCAAGCTATCCAGGCTGATGAAGGCTGATAGCCAGAAACCGGTCCTTGGATGCTTGATTCCGGTCTGGGAAAGACATGGCTTGGTAGTTCGGACTGGACTGTTCCCGTGAGGCACAGGGTCAGAGCTGATATGCATATAGCCAGTGTCTAACCCAGGGTGGTGTGGAGTGCAAAAAAATGATGGATTTAGGCCCAGATCCTTGGACTGGGGTGAATGTATGACATTGTTCTACATTCTGTCCATCAACTGTGTTTTTTGCAATTTTCACCCCGAGTGGGCTGGGTATGCTCAGAGGTGAGTCCCAGGCTCTCCACACCACTGGAATCAAGCTATCCAGGCTGATGAAGGCTGATAGCCAGAAACCGGTCCTTGGATGCTTGATTCCGGTCTGGGAAAGACATGGCTTGGTAGTTCGGACTGGACTGTTCCCATGAGGCACAGGGTCAGAGCTGATTTGCATATAGCCAGTGTCTAACCCAGGGTGGTGTGGAGTGCAAAAAAATGATGGATTTAGGCCCAGATCCTTGGACTGGGGTGAATGTATGACATTGTTCTACATTCTGTCCATCAACTGTGTTTTTTGCAATTTTCACCCCGAGTGGGCTGGGTATGCTCAGAGGTGAGTCCCAGGCTCTCCACACCACTGGAATCAAGCTATCCAGGCTGATGAAGGCTGATAGCCAGAAACCGGTCCTTGGATGCTTGATTCCGGTCTGGGAAAGACATGGCTTGGTAGTTCGGACTGGACTGTTCCCATGAGGCACAGGGTCAGAGCTGATTTGCATATAGCCAGTGTCTAACCCAGGGTGGTGTGGAGTGCAAAAAAATGATGGATTTAGGCCCAGATCCTTGGACTGGGGTGAATGTATGACATTGTTCTACATTCTGTCCATCAACTGTGTTTTTTGCAATTTTCACCCCGAGTGGGCTGGGTATGCTCAGACGTGAGTCCCAGGCTCTCCACACCACTGGAATCAAGCTATCCAGGCTGATGAAGGCTGATAGCCAGAAACCGGTCCTTGGATGCTTGATTCCGGTCTGGGAAAGACATGGCTTGGTAGTTCGGACTGGACTGTTCCCATGAGGCACAGAGTCAGAGCTGATTTGCATATAGCCAGTGTCTAACCCAGGGTGGTGTGGAGTGCAAAAAAATGATGGATTTAGGCCCAGATCCTTGGACTGGGGTGAATGTATGACATTGTTCTACATTCTGTCCATCAACTGTGTTTTTTGCAATTTTCACCCCGAGTGGGCTGGGTATGCTCAGACGTGAGTCCCAGGCTCTCCACACCACTGGAATCAAGCTATCCAGGCTGATGAAGGCTGATAGCCAGAAGCCGGTCCTTGGATGCTTGATTCCGGTCTGGGAAAGACATGGCTTGGTAGTTCGGACTGGACTGTTCCCATGAGGCACAGGGTCAGAGCTGATTTGCATATAGCCAGTGTCTAACCCAGGGTGGTGTGGAGTGCAAAAAAATGATGGATTTAGGCCCAGATCCTTGGACTGGGGTGAATGTATGACATTGTTCCACATTCTGTCCATCAACTGTGTTTTTTGCAATTTTCACCCCGAGTGGGCTGGGTATGCTCAGAGGTGAGTCCCAGGCTCTCCACACCACTGGAATCAAGCTATCCAGGCTGATGAAGGCTGATAGCCAGAAACCGGTCCTTGGATGCTTGATTCCCGTCTGGGAAAGACATGGCTTGGTAGTTCGGACTGGACTGTTCCCATGAGGCACAGGGTCAGAGCTGATTTGCATATAGCCAGTGTCTAACCCAGGGTGGTGTGGAGTGCAAAAAAATGATGGATTTAGGCCCAGATCCTTGGACTGGGGTGAATGTATGACATTGTTCTACATTCTGTCCATCAACTGTGTTTTTTGCAATTTTCACCCCGAGTGGGCTGGGTATGCTCAGAGGTGAGTCCCAGGCTCTCCACACCACTAGAATCAAGCTATCCGGGCTGATGAAGGCTGATAGCCAGAAACCGGTCCTTGGATGCTTGATTCCGGTCTGGGAAAGACATGGCTTGGTAGTTCGGACTGAACTGTTCCCATGAGGCACAGGGTCAGAGCTGATTTGCATAAAGCCAGTGTCTAACCCAGGGTGGTGTGGAGTGCAAAAAAATGATGGATTTAGGCCCAGATCCTTGGACTGGGGTGAATGTATGACATTGTTCTACATTCTGTCCATCAACTGTGTTTTTTGCATTTTTCACCCCGAGTGGGCTGGGTATGCTCAGACGTGAGTCCCAGGCTCTCCACACCACTGGAATCAAGCTATCCAAGCTGATGAAGGCTCATAGCCAGAAACCGGTCCTTGGATGCTTGATTCCGGTCTGGGAAAGACATGGCTTGGTAGTTCGGACTGGACTGTTCCCATGAGGCACAGGGTCAGAGCTGATTTGCATATAGCCAGTGTCTAACCCAGGGTGATGTGGAGTGCAAAAAAATGATGGATTTAGGCCCAGATCCTTGGACTGGGGTGAATGTATGACATTGTTCTACATTCTGTCCATCAACTGTGTTTTTTGCAATTTTCACCCCGAGTGGGCTGGGTATGCTCAGACGTGAGTCCCAGGCTCTCCACACCACTGGAATCAAGCTATCCAGGCTGATGAAGGCTGATAGCCAGAAACCGGTCCTTGGATGCTTGATTCCGGTCTGGGAAAGACATGGTTTGGTAGTTCGGACTGGACTGTTCCCATGAGGCACAGGGTCAGAGCTGATTTGCATATAGCCAGTGTCTAACCCAGGGTGGTGTGGAGTGCAAAAAAATGATGGATTTAGGCCCAGATCCTTGGACTGGGGTGAATGTATGACATTGTTCTACATTCTGTCCATCAACTGTGTTTTTTGCAATTTTCACTCCGAGTGGGCTGGGTATGCTCAGACGTGAGTCCCAGGCTCTCCACACCACTGGAATCAAGCTATCCAGGCTGATGAAGGCTGATAGCCAGAAACCGGTCCTTGGATGCTTGATTCCGGTCTGGGAAAGACATGGCTTGGTAGTTCGGACTGGACTGTTCCCATGAGGCACAGGGTCAGAGCTGATTTGCATATAGCCAGTGTCTAACCCAGGGTGGTGTGGAGTGCAAACAAATGATGGATTTAGGCCCAGATCCTTGGACTGGGGTGAATGTATGACATTGTTCTACATTCTGTCCATCAACTGTGTTTTTTGCAATTTTCACCCCGAGTGGGCTGGGTATGCTCAGACGTGAGTCCCAGGCTCTCCACACCACTGGAATCAAGCTATCCAGGCTGATGAAGGCTGATAGCCAGAAACTGGTCCTTGGATGCTTGATTCCGGTCTGGGAAAGACATGGCTTGGTAGTTCGGACTGGACTGTTCCCATGAGGCACAGGGTCAGAGCTGATTTGCATATAGCCAGTGTCTAACCCAGGGTGGTGTGGAGTGCAAAAAAATGATGGATTTATGCCCAGATCCTTGGACTGGGGTGAATGTATGACATTGTTCTACATTCTGTCCATCAACTGTGTTTTTTGCAATTTTCACCCCGAGTGGGCTGGGTATGCTCAGAGGTGAGTCCCAGGCTCTCCACACCACTGGAATCAAGCTATCCAGGCTGATGAAGGCTGATAGCCAGAAACCGGTCCTTGGATGCTTGATTCCGGTCTGGGAAAGACATGGCTTGGTAGTTTGGACTGGACTGTTCCCATGAGGCACAGGGTCAGAGCTGATTTGCATATAGCCAGTGTCTAACCCAGGGTGGTGTGGAGTGCAAAAAAATGATGGATTTAGGCCCAGATCCTTGGACTGGGTTGAATGTATGACATTGTTCTACATTCTGTCCATCAACTGTGTTTTTTGCAATTTTCACCCCGAGTGGGCTGGGTATGCTCAGAGGTGAGTCCCAGGCTCTCCACACCACTGTAATCAAGCTATCCAGGCTGATGAAGGCTGATAGCCAGAAACCGGTCCTTGGATGCTTGATTCCGGTCTGGGAAAGACATGGCTTGGTAGTTCGGACTGGACTGTTCCCATGAGGCACAGGGTCAGAGCTGATTTGCATATAGCCAGTGTCTAACCCAGGGTGGTGTGGAGTGCATAAAAATGATGGATTTAGGCCCAGATCCTTGGACTGGGGTGAATGTATGACATTGTTCTACATTCTGTCCATCAACTGTGTTTTTTGCAATTTTCACCCCGAGTGGGCTGGGTATGCTCAGACGTGAGTCCCAGGCTCTCCACACCACTGGAATCAAGCTATCCAGGCTGATGAAGGCTGATAGCCAGAAACCGGTCCTTGGATGCTTGATTCCGGTCTGGGAAAGACATGGCTTGGTAGTTCGGACTGGACTGTTCCCATGAGGCACAGGGTCAGAGCTGATTTGCATATAGCCAGTGTCTAACCCAGGGTGGTGTGGAGTGCAAAAAAATGATGGATTTAGGCCCAGATCCTTGGACTGGGGTGAATGTATGACATTGTTCTACATTCTGTCCATCAACTGTGTTTTTTGCAATTTTCACCCCGAGTGGGCTGGGTATGCTCAGACGTGAGTCCCAGGCTCTCCACACCACTGGAATCAAGCTATCCAGGCTGATGAAGGCTGATAGCCAGAAACAGGTCCTTGGATGCTTGATTCGTGTCTGGGAAAGACATGGCTTGGTAGTTCGGACTGGACTGTTCCCATGAGGCACAGGGTCAGAGCTGATTTGCATATAGCCAGTGTCTAACCCAGGGTGGTGTGGAGTGCAAAAAAATGATGGATTTAGGCCCAGATCCTTGGACTGGGGTGAATGTATGACATTGTTCTACATTCTGTCCATCAACTGTGTTTTTTGCAATTTTCACCCCGAGTGGGCTGGGTATGCTCAGAGGTGAGTCCCAGGCTCTCCACACCACTGGAATCAAGCTATCCAGGCTGATGAAGGCTGATAGCCAGAAACCGGTCCTTGGATGCTTGATTCCGGTCTGGGAAAGACATGGCTTGGTAGTTCGGACTGGACTGTTCCCATGAGGCACAGGGTCAGAGCTGATTTGCATATAGCCAGTGTCTAACCCAGGGTGGTGTGGAGTGCAAAAAAATGATGGATTTAGGCCCAGATCCTTGGACTGGGGTGAATGTAGGACATTGTTCTACATTCTGTCCATCAACTGTGTTTTTTGCAATTTTCACCCCGAGTGGGCTGGGTATGCTCAGAGGTGAGTCCCAAGCTCTCCACACCACTGGAATCAAGCTATCCAGGCTGATGAAGGCTGATAGCCAGAAACCGGTCCTTGGATGCTTGATTCCGGTCTGGGAAAGACATGGCTTGGTAGTTCGGACTGGACTGTTCCCATGAGGCACAGGGTCAGAGCTGATTTGCATATAGCCAGTGTCTAACCCAGGGTGGTGTGGAGTGCAAAAAAATGATGGATTTAGGCCCAGATCCTTGGACTGGGGTGAATGTATGACATTGTTCTACATTCTGTCCATCAACTGTGTTTTTTGCAATTTTCACCCCGAGTGGGCTGGGTATGCTCAGAGGTGAGTCCCAGGCTCTCCACACCACTGGAATCAAGCTATCCAGGCTGATGAAGGCTGATAGCCAGAAACCGGTCCTTGGATGCTTGATTCCGGTCTGGGAAAGACATGGCTTGGTAGTTCGGACTGGACTGTTCCCATGAGGCACAGGGTCAGAGCTGATTTGCATATAGCCAGTGTTTAACCCAGGGTGGTGTGGAGTGCAAAAAAATGATGGATTTAGGCCCAGATCCTTGGACTGGGGTGAATGTATGACATTGTTCTACATTCTGTCCATCAACTGTGTTTTTTGCAATTTTCACCCCGAGTGGGCTGGGTATGCTCAGAGGTGAGTCCCAGGCTCTCCACACCACTGGAATCAAGCTATCCAGGCTGATGAAGGCTGATAGCCAGAAACCGGTCCTTGGATGCTTGATTCCGGTCTGGGAAAGACATGGCTTGGTAGTTCGGACTGGACTGTTCCCATGAGGCACAGGGTCAGAGCTGATTTGCATATAGCCAGTGTCTAACCCAGGGTGGTGTGGAGTGCATAAAAATGATGGATTTAGGCCCAGATCCTTGGACTGGGGTGAATGTATGACATTGTTCTACATTCTGTCCATCAACTGTGTTTTTTGCAATTTTCACCCCGAGTGGGCTGGGTATGCTCAGACGTGAGTCCCAGGCTCTCCACACCACTGGAATCAAGCTATCCAGGCTGATGAAGGCTGATAGCCAGAAACCGGTCCTTGGATGCTTGATTCCGGTCTGGGAAGGACATGGCTTGGTAGTTCGGACTGGACTGTTCCCATGAGGCACAGGGTCAGAGCTGATTTGCATATAGCCAGTGTCTAACCCAGGGTGGTGTGGAGTGCAAAAAAATGATGGATTTAGGCCCAGATCCTTGGACTGGGGTGAATGTATGACATTGTTCTACATTCTGTCCATCAACTGTGTTTTTTGCAATTTTCACCCCGAGTGGGCTGGGTATGCTCAGACGTGAGTCCCAGGCTCTCCACACCACTGGAATCAAGCTATCCAGGCTGTTGAAGGCTGATAGCCAGAAACCGGTCCTTGGATGCTTGATTCCGGTCTGGGAAAGACATGGCTTGGTAGTTCGGACTGGACTGTTCCCATGAGGCACAGGGTCAGAGCTGATTTGCATATAGCCAGTGTCTAACCCAGGGTGGTGTGGAGTGCAAAAAAATTATGGATTTAGGCCCAGATCCTTGGACTGGGGTGAATGTATGACATTGTTCTACATTCTGTCCATCAACTGTGTTTTTTGCAATTTTCACCCCGAGTGGGCTGGGTATGCTCAGAGGTGAGTCCCAGGCTCTCCACACCACTGGAATCAAGCTATCCAGGCTGATGAAGGCTGATAGCCAGAAACCGGTCCTTGGATGCTTGATTCCGGTCTGGGAAAGACATGGCTTGGTAGTTTGGACTGGACTGTTCCCATGAGGCACAGGGTCAGAGCTGATTTGCATATAGCCAGTGTCTAACCCAGGGTGGTGTGGAGTGCATAAAAATGATGGATTTAGGCCCAGATCCTTGGACTGGGGTGAATGTATGACATTGTTCTACATTCTGTCCATCAACTGTGTTTTTTGCAATTTTCACCCCGAGTGGGCTGGGTATGCTCAGAGGTGAGTCCCAGGCTCTCCACACCACTGGAATCAAGCTATCCAGGCTGATGAAGGCTGATAGCCAGAAACCGGTCCTTGGATGCTTGATTCCGGTCTGGGAAGGACATGGCTTGGTAGTTCGGACTGGACTGTTCCCATGAGGCACAGGGTCAGAGCTGATTTGCATATAGCCAGTGTCTAACCCAGGGTGGTGTGGAGTGCAAAAAAATGATGGATTTAGGCCCAGATCCTTGGACTGGGGTGAATGTATGACATTGTTCTACATTCTGTCCATCAACTGTGTTTTTTGCAATTTTCACCCCGAGTGGGCTGGGTATGCTCAGACGTGAGTCCCAGGCTCTCCACACCACTGGAATCAAGCTATCCAGGCTGTTGAAGGCTGATAGCCAGAAACCGGTCCTTGGATGCTTGATTCCGGTCTGGGAAAGACATGGCTTGGTAGTTCGGACTGGACTGTTCCCATGAGGCACAGGGTCAGAGCTGATTTGCATATAGCCAGTGTCTAACCCAGGGTGGTGTGGAGTGCAAAAAAATTATGGATTTAGGCCCAGATCCTTGGACTGGGGTGAATGTATGACATTGTTCTACATTCTGTCCATCAACTGTGTTTTTTGCAATTTTCACCCCGAGTGGGCTGGGTATGCTCAGACGTGAGTCCCAGGCTCTCCACACCACTGGAATCAAGCTATCCAGGCTGATGAAGGCTGATAGCCAGAACCCGGTCCTTGGATGCTTGATTCCGGTCTGGGAAAGACATGGCTTGGTAGTTCGGACTGGACTGTTCCCATGAGGCACAGGGTCAGAGCTGATTTGCATATAGCCAGTGTCTAACCCAGGGTGGTGTGGAGTGCAAAAAAATGATGGATTTAGGCCCAGATCCTTGGACTGGGGTGAATGTATGACATTGTTCTACATTCTGTCCATCAACTGTGTTTTTTGCAATTTTCACCCCGAGTGGGCTGGGTATGCTCAGAGGTGAGTCCCAGGCTCTCCACACCACTGGAATCAAGCTATCCAGGCTGATGAAGGCTGATAGCCAGAAACCGGTCCTTGGATGCTTGATTCCGGTCTGGGAAAGACATGGCTTGGTAGTTCGGACTGGACTGTTCCCATGAGGCACAGGGTCAGAGCTGATTTGCATATAGCCAGTGTCTAACCCAGGGTGGTGTGGAGTGCAAAAAAATTATGGATTTAGGCCCAGATCCTTGGACTGGGGTGAATGTATGACATTGTTCTACATTCTGTCCATCAACTGTGTTTTTTGCAATTTTCACCCCGAGTGGGCTGGGTATGCTCAGACGTGAGTCCCAGGCTCTCCACACCACTGGAATCAAGCTATCCAGGCTGATGAAGGCTGATAGCCAGAAACCGGTCCTTGGATGCTTGATTCCGGTCTGGGAAAGACATGGCTTGGTAGTTCGGACTGGACTGTTCCCATGAGGCACAGGGTCAGAGCTGATTTGCATATAGCCAGTGTCTAACCCAGGGTGGTGTGGAGTGCAAAATAATTATGGATTTAGGCCCAGATCCTTGGACTGGGGTGAATGTATGACATTGTTCTACATTCTGTCCATCAACTGTGTTTTTTGCAATTTTCACCCCGAGTGGGCTGGGTATGCTCAGACGTGAGTCCCAGGCTCTCCACACCACTGGAATCAAGCTATCCAGGCTGATGAAGGCTGATAGCCAGAAACCGGTCCTTGGATGCTTGATTCCGGTCTGGGAAAGACATGGCTTGGTAGTTCGGACTGGACTGTTCCCATGAGGCACAGGGTCAGAGCTGATTTGCATATAGCCAGTGTCTAACCCAGGGTGGTGTGGAGTGCAAAAAAATGATGGATTTAGGCCCAGATCCTTGGACTGGGGTGAATGTATGACATTGTTCTACATTCTGTCCATCAACTGTGTTTTTTGCAATTTTCACCCCGAGTGGGCTGGGTATGCTCAGAGGTGAGTCCCAGGCTCTCCACACCACTGGAATCAAGCTATCCAGGCTGATGAAGGCTGATAGCCAGAAACCGGTCCTTCGATGCTTGATTCCGGTCTGGGAAAGACATGGCTTGGTAGTTCGGACTGGACTGTTCCCATGAGGCACAGGGTCAGAGCTGATTTGCATATAGCCAGTGTCTAACCCAGGGTGGTGTGGAGTGCAAAAAAATGATGGATTTAGGCCCAGATCCTTGGACTGGGGTGAATGTATGACATTGTTCTACATTCTGTCCATCAACTGTGTTTTTTGCAATTTTCACCCCGAGTGGGCTGGGTATGCTCAGAGGTGAGTCCCAGGCTCTCCACACCACTGGAATCAAGCTATCCAGGCTGATGAAGGCTGATAGCCAGAAACCGGTCCTTGGATGCTTGATTCCGGTCTGGGAAAGACATGGCTTGGTAGTTCGGACTGGACTGTTCCCATGAGGCACAGGGTCAGAGCTGATTTGCATATAGCCAGTGTCTAACCCAGGGTGGTGTGGAGTGCAAAAAAATGATGGATTTAGGCCCAGATCCTTGGACTGGGGTGAATGTATGACATTGTTCTACATTCTGTCCATCAACTGTGTTTTTTGCATTTTTCACCCCGAGTGGGCTGGGTATGCTCAGACGTGAGTCCCAGGCTCTCCACACCACTGGAATCAAGCTATCCAGGCTGATGAAGGCTGATAGCCAGAAACCGGTCCTTGGATGCTTGATTCCGGTCTGGGAAAGACATGGCTTGGTAGTTCGGACTGGACTGTTCCCATGAGGCACAGGGTCAGAGCTGATTTGCATATAGCCAGTGTCTAACCCAGGGTGGTGTGGAGTGCAAAAAAATGATGGATTTAGGCCCAGATCCTTGGACTGGGGTGAATGTATGACATTGTTCTACATTCTGTCCATCAACTGTGTTTTTTGCAATTTTCACCCCGAGTGGGCTGGGTATGCTCAGAGGTGAGTCCCAGGCTCTCCACACCACTGGAATCAAGCTATCCAGGCTGATGAAGGCTGATAGCCAGAAACCGGTCCTTGGATGCTTGATTCCGGTCTGGGAAAGACATGGCTTGGTAGTTCGGACTGGACTGTTCCCATGAGGCACAGGGTCAGAGCTGATTTGCATATAGCCAGTGTCTAACCCAGGATGGTGTGGAGTGCAAAAAAATGATGGATTTAGGCCCAGATCCTTGGACTGGGGTGAATGTATGACATTGTTCTACATTCTGTCCATCAACTGTGTTTTTTGCAATTTTCACCCCGAGTGGGCTGGGTATGCTCAGAGGTGAGTCCCAGGCTCTCCACACCACTGGAATCAAGCTATCCAGGCTGATGAAGGCTGATAGCCAGAAACCGGTCCTTGGATGCTTCATTCCGGTCTGGGAAAGACATGGCTTGGTAGTTCGGACTGGACTGTTCCCATGAGCCACAGGGTCAGAGCTGATTTGCATATAGCCAGTGTCTAACCCAGGGTGGTGTGGAGTGCAAAAAAATGATGGATTTAGGCCCAGATCCTTGGACTGGGGTGAATGTATGACATTGTTCTACATTCTGTCCATCAACTGTGTTTTTTGCAATTTTCACCCCGAGTGGGCTGGGTATGCTCAGACGTGAGTCCCAGGCTCTCCACACCACTGGAATCAAGCTATCCAGGCTGATGAAGGCTGATAGCCAGAAACCGGTCCTTGGATGCTTGATTCCGGTCTGGGAAAGACATGGCTTGGTAGTTCGGACTGGACTGTTCCCATGAGGCACAGGGTCAGAGCTGATTTGCATATAGCCAGTGTCTAACCCAGGGTGGTGTGGAGTGCAAAAAAATGATGGATTTAGGCCCAGATCCTTGGACTGGGGTGAATGTATGACATTGTTCTACATTCTGTCCATCAACTGTGTTTTTTGCAATTTTCACCCCGAGTGGGCTGGGTATGCTCAGAGGTGAGTCCCAGGCTCTCCACACCACTGGAATCAAGCTATCCAGGCTGATGAAGGCTGATAGCCAGAAACCGGTCCTTGGATGCTTGATTCCGGTCTGGGAAAGACATGGCTTGGTAGTTCGGACTGGACTGATCCCATGAGGCACAGGGTCAGAGCTGATTTGCATATAGCCAGTGTCTAACCCAGGGTGGTGTGGAGTGCAAACAAATTATGGATTTAGGCCCAGATCCTTGGACTGGGGTGAATGTATGACATTGTTCTACATTCTGTCCATCAACTGTGTTTTTTGCAATTTTCACCCCGAGTGGGCTGGGTATGCTCAGACGTGAGTCCCAGGCTCTCCACACCACTGGAATCAAGCTATCCAGGCTGATGAAGGCTGATAGCCAGAAACCGGTCCTTGGATGCTTGATTCCGGTCTGGGAAAGACATGGCTTGGTAGTTCGGACTGGACTGTTCCCATGAGGCACAGGGTCAGAGCTGATTTGCATATAGCCAGTGTCTAACCCAGGGGGGTGTGGAGTGCAAAAAAATTATGGATTTAGGCCCAGATCCTTGGACTGGGGTGAATGTATGACATTGTTCTACATTCTGTCCATCAACTGTGTTTTTTGCAATTTTCACCCCGAGTGGGCTGGGTATGCTCAGACGTGAGTCCCAGGCTCTCCACACCACTGGAATCAAGCTATCCAGGCTGATGAAGGCTGATAGCCAGAAACCGGTCCTTGGATGCTTGATTCCGGTCTGGGAAAGACATGGCTTGGTAGTTCGGACTGGACTGTTCCCATGAGGCACAGGGTCAGAGCTGATTTGCATATAGCCAGTGTCTAACCCAGGGTGGTGTGGAGTGCAAAAAAATTATGGATTTAGGCCCAGATCCTTGGACTGGGGTGAATGTATGACATTGTTCTACATTCTGTCCATCAACTGTGTTTTTTGCAATTTTCACCCCGAGTGGGCTGGGTATGCTCAGAGGTGAGTCCCAGGCTCTCCACACCACTGGAATCAAGCTATCCAGGCTGATGAAGGCTGATAGCCAGAAACCGGTCCTTGGATGCTTGATTCCGGTCTGGGAAAGACATGGCTTGGTAGTTCGGACTGGACTGTTCCCATGAGGCACAGGGTCATAGCTGATTTGCATATAGCCAGTGTCTAACCCAGGGTGGTGTGGAGTGCAAAAAAATTATGGATTTAGGCCCAGATCCTTGGACTGGGGTGAATGTATGACATTGTTCTACATTCTGTCCATCAACTGTGTTTTTTGCAATTTTCACCCCGAGTGGGCTGGGTATGCTCAGACGTGAGTCCCAGGCTCTCCACACCACTGGAATCAAGCTATCCAGGCTGATGAAGGCTGATAGCCAGAAACCGGTCCTTGGATGCTTGATTCCGGTCTGGGAAAGACATGGCTTGGTAGTTCGGACTGGACTGTTCCCATGAGGCACAGGGTCAGAGCTGATTTGCATATAGCCAGTGTCTAACCCAGGGTGGTGTGGAGTGCAAAATAATTATGGATTTAGGCCCAGATCCTTGGACTGGGGTGAATGTATGACATTGTTCTACATTCTGTCCATCAACTGTGTTTTTTGCAATTTTCACCCCGAGTGGGCTGGGTATGCTCAGACGTGAGTCCCAGGCTCTCCACACCACTGGAATCAAGCTATCCAGGCTGATGAAGGCTGATAGCCAGAAACCGGTCCTTGGATGCTTGATTCCGGTCTGGGAAAGACATGGCTTGGTAGTTCGGACTGGACTGTTCCCATGAGGCACAGGGTCAGAGCTGATTTGCATATAGCCAGTGTCTAACCCAGGGTGGTGTGGAGTGCAAAAAAATGATGGATTTAGGCCCAGATCCTTGGACTGGGGTGAATGTATGACATTGTTCTACATTCTGTCCATCAACTGTGTTTTTTGCAATTTTCACCCCGAGTGGGCTGGGTATGCTCAGAGGTGAGTCCCAGGCTCTCCACACCACTGGAATCAAGCTATCCAGGCTGATGAAGGCTGATAGCCAGAAACCGGTCCTTCGATGCTTGATTCCGGTCTGGGAAAGACATGGCTTGGTAGTTCGGACTGGACTGTTCCCATGAGGCACAGGGTCAGAGCTGATTTGCATATAGCCAGTGTCTAACCCAGGGTGGTGTGGAGTGCAAAAAAATGATGGATTTAGGCCCAGATCCTTGGACTGGGGTGAATGTATGACATTGTTCTACATTCTGTCCATCAACTGTGTTTTTTGCAATTTTCACCCCGAGTGGGCTGGGTATGCTCAGAGGTGAGTCCCAGGCTCTCCACACCACTGGAATCAAGCTATCCAGGCTGATGAAGGCTGATAGCCAGAAACCGGTCCTTGGATGCTTGATTCCGGTCTGGGAAAGACATGGCTTGGTAGTTCGGACTGGACTGTTCCCATGAGGCACAGGGTCAGAGCTGATTTGCATATAGCCAGTGTCTAACCCAGGGTGGTGTGGAGTGCAAAAAAATGATGGATTTAGGCCCAGATCCTTGGACTGGGGTGAATGTATGACATTGTTCTACATTCTGTCCATCAACTGTGTTTTTTGCATTTTTCACCCCGAGTGGGCTGGGTATGCTCAGACGTGAGTCCCAGGCTCTCCACACCACTGGAATCAAGCTATCCAGGCTGATGAAGGCTGATAGCCAGAAACCGGTCCTTGGATGCTTGATTCCGGTCTGGGAAAGACATGGCTTGGTAGTTCGGACTGGACTGTTCCCATGAGGCACAGGGTCAGAGCTGATTTGCATATAGCCAGTGTCTAACCCAGGGTGGTGTGGAGTGCAAAAAAATTATGGATTTAGGCCCAGATCCTTGGACTGGGGTGAATGTATGACATTGTTCTACATTCTGTCCATCAACTGTGTTTTTTGCAATTTTCACCCCGAGTGGGCTGGGTATGCTCAGAGGTGAGTCCCAGGCTCTCCACACCACTGGAATCAAGCTATCCAGGCTGATGAAGGCTGATAGCCAGAAACCGGTCCTTGGATGCTTGATTCCGGTCTGGGAAAGACATGGCTTGGTAGTTCGGACTGGACTGTTCCCATGAGGCACAGGGTCAGAGCTGATTTGCATATAGCCAGTGTCTAACCCAGGGTGGTGTGGAGTGCAAAAAAATTATGGATTTAGGCCCAGATCCTTGGACTGGGGTGAATGTATGACATTGTTCTACATTCTGTCCATCAACTGTGTTTTTTGCAATTTTCACCCCGAGTGGGCTGGGTATGCTCAGACGTGAGTCCCAGGCTCTCCACACCACTGGAATCAAGCTATCCAGGCTGATGAAGGCTGATAGCCAGAAACCGGTCCTTGGATGCTTGATTCCGGTCTGGGAAAGACATGGCTTGGTAGTTCGGACTGGACTGTTCCCATGAGGCACAGGGTCAGAGCTGATTTGCATATAGCCAGTGTCTAACCCAGGGTGGTGTGGAGTGCAAAAAAATGATGGATTTAGGCCCAGATCCTTGGACTGGGGTGAATGTATGACATTGTTCTACATTCTGTCCATCAACTGTGTTTTTTGCAATTTTCACCCCGAGTGGGCTGGGTATGCTCAGAGGTGAGTCCCAGGCTCTCCACACCACTGGAATCAAGCTATCCAGGCTGATGAAGGCTGATAGCCAGAAACCGGTCCTTCGATGCTTGATTCCGGTCTGGGAAAGACATGGCTTGGTAGTTCGGACTGGACTGTTCCCATGAGGCACAGGGTCAGAGCTGATTTGCATATAGCCAGTGTCTAACCCAGGGTGGTGTGGAGTGCAAAAAAATGATGGATTTAGGCCCAGATCCTTGGACTGGGGTGAATGTATGACATTGTTCTACATTCTGTCCATCAACTGTGTTTTTTGCAATTTTCACCCCGAGTGGGCTGGGTATGCTCAGAGGTGAGTCCCAGGCTCTCCACACCACTGGAATCAAGCTATCCAGGCTGATGAAGGCTGATAGCCAGAAACCGGTCCTTGGATGCTTGATTCCGGTCTGGGAAAGACATGGCTTGGTAGTTCGGACTGGACTGTTCCCATGAGGCACAGGGTCAGAGCTGATTTGCATATAGCCAGTGTCTAACCCAGGGTGGTGTGGAGTGCAAAAAAATGATGGATTTAGGCCCAGATCCTTGGACTGGGGTGAATGTATGACATTGTTCTACATTCTGTCCATCAACTGTGTTTTTTGCATTTTTCACCCCGAGTGGGCTGGGTATGCTCAGACGTGAGTCCCAGGCTCTCCACACCAATGGAATCAAGCTATCCAGGCTGATGAAGGCTGATAGCCAGAAACCGGTCCTTGGATGCTTGATTCCGGTCTGGGAAAGACATGGCTTGGTAGTTCGGACTGGACTGTTCCCATGAGGCACAGGGTCAGAGCTGATTTGCATATAGCCAGTGTCTAACCCAGGGTGGTGTGGAGTGCAAAAAAATGATGGATTTAGGCCCAGATCCTTGGACTGGGGTGAATGTATGACATTGTTCTACATTCTGTCCATCAACTGTGTTTTTTGCAATTTTCACCCCGAGTGGGCTGGGTATGCTCAGAGGTGAGTCCCAGGCTCTCCACACCACTGGAATCAAGCTATCCAGGCTGATGAAGGCTGATAGCCAGAAACCGGTCCTTGGATGCTTGATTCCGGTCTGGGAAAGACATGGCTTGGTAGTTCGGACTGGACTGTTCCCATGAGGCACAGGGTCAGAGCTGATTTGCATATAGCCAGTGTCTAACCCAGGATGGTGTGGAGTGCAAAAAAATGATGGATTTAGGCCCAGATCCTTGGACTGGGGTGAATGTATGACATTGTTCTACATTCTGTCCATCAACTGTGTTTTTTGCAATTTTCACCCCGAGTGGGCTGGGTATGCTCAGAGGTGAGTCCCAGGCTCTCCACACCACTGGAATCAAGCTATCCAGGCTGATGAAGGCTGATAGCCAGAAACCGGTCCTTGGATGCTTCATTCCGGTCTGGGAAAGACATGGCTTGGTAGTTCGGACTGGACTGTTCCCATGAGCCACAGGGTCAGAGCTGATTTGCATATAGCCAGTGTCTAACCCAGGGTGGTGTGGAGTGCAAAAAAATGATGGATTTAGGCCCAGATCCTTGGACTGGGGTGAATGTATGACATTGTTCTACATTCTGTCCATCAACTGTGTTTTTTGCAATTTTCACCCCGAGTGGGCTGGGTATGCTCAGACGTGAGTCCCAGGCTCTCCACACCACTGGAATCAAGCTATCCAGGCTGATGAAGGCTGATAGCCAGAAACCGGTCCTTGGATGCTTGATTCCGGTCTGGGAAAGACATGGCTTGGTAGTTCGGACTGGACTGTTCCCATGAGGCACAGGGTCAGAGCTGATTTGCATATAGCCAGTGTCTAACCCAGGGTGGTGTGGAGTGCAAAACAATGATGGATTTAGGCCCAGATCCTTGGACTGGGGTGAATGTATGACATTGTTCTACATTCTGTCCATCAACTGTGTTTTTTGCAATTTTCACCCCGAGTGGGCTGGGTATGCTCAGAGGTGAGTCCCAGGCTCTCCACACCACTGGAATCAAGCTATCCAGGCTGATGAAGGCTGATAGCCAGAAACCGGTCCTTGGATGCTTGATTCCGGTCTGGGAAAGACATGGCTTGGTAGTTCGGACTGGACTGATCCCATGAGGCACAGGGTCAGAGCTGATTTGCATATAGCCAGTGTCTAACCCAGGGTGGTGTGGAGTGCAAAATAATTATGGATTTAGGCCCAGATCCTTGGACTGGGGTGAATGTATGACATTGTTCTACATTCTGTCCATCAACTGTGTTTTTTGCAATTTTCACCCCGAGTGGGCTGGGTATGCTCAGACGTGAGTCCCAGGCTCTCCACACCACTGGAATCAAGCTATCCAGGCTGATGAAGGCTGATAGCCAGAAACCGGTCCTTGGATGCTTGATTCCGGTCTGGGAAAGACATGGCTTGGTAGTTCGGACTGGACTGTTCCCATGAGGCACAGGGTCAGAGCTGATTTGCATATAGCCAGTGTCTAACCCAGGGTGGTGTGGAGTGCAAAAAAATGATGGATTTAGGCCCAGATCCTTGGACTGGGGTGAATGTATGACATTGTTCTACATTCTGTCCATCAACTGTGTTTTTTGCAATTTTCACCCCGAGTGGGCTGGGTATGCTCAGAGGTGAGTCCCAGGCTCTCCACACCACTGGAATCAAGCTATCCAGGCTGATGAAGGCTGATAGCCAGAAACCGGTCCTTCGATGCTTGATTCCGGTCTGGGAAAGACATGGCTTGGTAGTTCGGACTGGACTGTTCCCATGAGGCACAGGGTCAGAGCTGATTTGCATATAGCCAGTGTCTAACCCAGGGTGGTGTGGAGTGCAAAAAAATGATGGATTTAGGCCCAGATCCTTGGACTGGGGTGAATGTATGACATTGTTCTACATTCTGTCCATCAACTGTGTTTTTTGCAATTTTCACCCCGAGTGGGCTGGGTATGCTCAGAGGTGAGTCCCAGGCTCTCCACACCACTGGAATCAAGCTATCCAGGCTGATGAAGGCTGATAGCCAGAAACCGGTCCTTGGATGCTTGATTCCGGTCTGGGAAAGACATGGCTTGGTAGTTCGGACTGGACTGTTCCCATGAGGCACAGGGTCAGAGCTGATTTGCATATAGCCAGTGTCTAACCCAGGGTGGTGTGGAGTGCAAAAAAATGATGGATTTAGGCCCAGATCCTTGGACTGGGGTGAATGTATGACATTGTTCTACATTCTGTCCATCAACTGTGTTTTTTGCATTTTTCACCCCGAGTGGGCTGGGTATGCTCAGACGTGAGTCCCAGGCTCTCCACACCACTGGAATCAAGCTATCCAGGCTGATGAAGGCTGATAGCCAGAAACCGGTCCTTGGATGCTTGATTCCGGTCTGGGAAAGACATGGCTTGGTAGTTCGGACTGGACTGTTCCCATGAGGCACAGGGTCAGAGCTGATTTGCATATAGCCAGTGTCTAACCCAGGGTGGTGTGGAGTGCAAAAAAATTATGGATTTAGGCCCAGATCCTTGGACTGGGGTGAATGTATGACATTGTTCTACATTCTGTCCATCAACTGTGTTTTTTGCAATTTTCACCCCGAGTGGGCTGGGTATGCTCAGAGGTGAGTCCCAGGCTCTCCACACCACTGGAATCAAGCTATCCAGGCTGATGAAGGCTGATAGCCAGAAACCGGTCCTTGGATGCTTGATTCCGGTCTGGGAAAGACATGGCTTGGTAGTTCGGACTGGACTGTTCCCATGAGGCACAGGGTCAGAGCTGATTTGCATATAGCCAGTGTCTAACCCAGGGTGGTGTGGAGTGCAAAAAAATTATGGATTTAGGCCCAGATCCTTGGACTGGGGTGAATGTATGACATTGTTCTACATTCTGTCCATCAACTGTGTTTTTTGCAATTTTCACCCCGAGTGGGCTGGGTATGCTCAGACGTGAGTCCCAGGCTCTCCACACCACTGGAATCAAGCTATCCAGGCTGATGAAGGCTGATAGCCAGAAACCGGTCCTTGGATGCTTGATTCCGGTCTGGGAAAGACATGGCTTGGTAGTTCGGACTGGACTGTTCCCATGAGGCACAGGGTCAGAGCTGATTTGCATATAGCCAGTGTCTAACCCAGGGTGGTGTGGAGTGCAAAAAAATGATGGATTTAGGCCCAGATCCTTGGACTGGGGTGAATGTATGACATTGTTCTACATTCTGTCCATCAACTGTGTTTTTTGCAATTTTCACCCCGAGTGGGCTGGGTATGCTCAGAGGTGAGTCCCAGGCTCTCCACACCACTGGAATCAAGCTATCCAGGCTGATGAAGGCTGATAGCCAGAAACCGGTCCTTCGATGCTTGATTCCGGTCTGGGAAAGACATGGCTTGGTAGTTCGGACTGGACTGTTCCCATGAGGCACAGGGTCAGAGCTGATTTGCATATAGCCAGTGTCTAACCCAGGGTGGTGTGGAGTGCAAAAAAATGATGGATTTAGGCCCAGATCCTTGGACTGGGGTGAATGTATGACATTGTTCTACATTCTGTCCATCAACTGTGTTTTTTGCAATTTTCACCCCGAGTGGGCTGGGTATGCTCAGAGGTGAGTCCCAGGCTCTCCACACCACTGGAATCAAGCTATCCAGGCTGATGAAGGCTGATAGCCAGAAACCGGTCCTTGGATGCTTGATTCCGGTCTGGGAAAGACATGGCTTGGTAGTTCGGACTGGACTGTTCCCATGAGGCACAGGGTCAGAGCTGATTTGCATATAGCCAGTGTCTAACCCAGGGTGGTGTGGAGTGCAAAAAAATGATGGATTTAGGCCCAGATCCTTGGACTGGGGTGAATGTATGACATTGTTCTACATTCTGTCCATCAACTGTGTTTTTTGCATTTTTCACCCCGAGTGGGCTGGGTATGCTCAGACGTGAGTCCCAGGCTCTCCACACCACTGGAATCAAGCTATCCAGGCTGATGAAGGCTGATAGCCAGAAACCGGTCCTTGGATGCTTGATTCCGGTCTGGGAAAGACATGGCTTGGTAGTTCGGACTGGACTGTTCCCATGAGGCACAGGGTCAGAGCTGATTTGCATATAGCCAGTGTCTAACCCAGGGTGGTGTGGAGTGCAAAAAAATGATGGATTTAGGCCCAGATCCTTGGACTGGGGTGAATGTATGACATTGTTCTACATTCTGTCCATCAACTCTGTTTTTTGCAATTTTCACCCCGAGTGGGCTGGGTATGCTCAGAGGTGAGTCCCAGGCTCTCCACACCACTGGAATCAAGCTATCCAGGCTGATGAAGGCTGATAGCCAGAAACCGGTCCTTGGATGCTTGATTCCGGTCTGGGAAAGACATGGCTTGGTAGTTCGGACTGGACTGTTCCCATGAGGCACAGGGTCAGAGCTGATTTGCATATAGCCAGTGTCTAACCCAGGATGGTGTGGAGTGCAAAAAAATGATGGATTTAGGCCCAGATCCTTGGACTGGGGTGAATGTATGACATTGTTCTACATTCTGTCCATCAACTGTGTTTTTTGCAATTTTCACCCCGAGTGGGCTGGGTATGCTCAGAGGTGAGTCCCAGGCTCTCCACACCACTGGAATCAAGCTATCCAGGCTGATGAAGGCTGATAGCCAGAAACCGGTCCTTGGATGCTTCATTCCGGTCTGGGAAAGACATGGCTTGGTAGTTCGGACTGGACTGTTCCCATGAGCCACAGGGTCAGAGCTGATTTGCATATAGCCAGTGTCTAACCCAGGGTGGTGTGGAGTGCAAAAAAATGATGGATTTAGGCCCAGATCCTTGGACTGGGGTGAATGTATGACATTGTTCTACATTCTGTCCATCAACTGTGTTTTTTGCAATTTTCACCCCGAGTGGGCTGGGTATGCTCAGACGTGAGTCCCAGGCTCTCCACACCACTGGAATCAAGCTATCCAGGCTGATGAAGGCTGATAGCCAGAAACCGGTCCTTGGATGCTTGATTCCGGTCTGGGAAAGACATGGCTTGGTAGTTCGGACTGGACTGTTCCCATGAGGCACAGGGTCAGAGCTGATTTGCATATAGCCAGTGTCTAACCCAGGGTGGTGTGGAGTGCAAAACAATGATGGATTTAGGCCCAGATCCTTGGACTGGGGTGAATGTATGACATTGTTCTACATTCTGTCCATCAACTGTGTTTTTTGCAATTTTCACCCCGAGTGGGCTGGGTATGCTCAGAGGTGAGTCCCAGGCTCTCCACACCACTGGAATCAAGCTATCCAGGCTGATGAAGGCTGATAGCCAGAAACCGGTCCTTGGATGCTTGATTCCGGTCTGGGAAAGACATGGCTTGGTAGTTCGGACTGGACTGATCCCATGAGGCACAGGGTCAGAGCTGATTTGCATATAGCCAGTGTCTAACCCAGGGTGGTGTGGAGTGCAAACAAATTATGGATTTAGGCCCAGATCCTTGGACTGGGGTGAATGTATGACATTGTTCTACATTCTGTCCATCAACTGTGTTTTTTGCAATTTTCACCCCGAGTGGGCTGGGTATGCTCAGACGTGAGTCCCAGGCTCTCCACACCACTGGAATCAAGCTATCCAGGCTGATGAAGGCTGATAGCCAGAAACCGGTCCTTGGATGCTTGATTCCGGTCTGGGAAAGACATGGCTTGGTAGTTCGGACTGGACTGTTCCCATGAGGCACAGGGTCAGAGCTGATTTGCATATAGCCAGTGTCTAACCCAGGGGGGTGTGGAGTGCAAAAAAATTATGGATTTAGGCCCAGATCCTTGGACTGGGGTGAATGTATGACATTGTTCTACATTCTGTCCATCAACTGTGTTTTTTGCAATTTTCACCCCGAGTGGGCTGGGTATGCTCAGACGTGAGTCCCAGGCTCTCCACACCACTGGAATCAAGCTATCCAGGCTGATGAAGGCTGATAGCCAGAAACCGGTCCTTGGATGCTTGATTCCGGTCTGGGAAAGACATGGCTTGGTAGTTCGGACTGGACTGTTCCCATGAGGCACAGGGTCAGAGCTGATTTGCATATAGCCAGTGTCTAACCCAGGGTGGTGTGGAGTGCAAAAAAATTATGGATTTAGGCCCAGATCCTTGGACTGGGGTGAATGTATGACATTGTTCTACATTCTGTCCATCAACTGTGTTTTTTGCAATTTTCACCCCGAGTGGGCTGGGTATGCTCAGACGTGAGTCCCAGGCTCTCCACACCACTGGAATCAAGCTATCCAGGCTGATGAAGGCTGATAGCCAGAAACCGGTCCTTGGATGCTTGATTCCGGTCTGGGAAAGACATGGCTTGGTAGTTCGGACTGGACTGTTCCCATGAGGCACAGGGTCAGAGCTGATTTGCATATAGCCAGTGTCTAACCCAGGGTGGTGTGGAGTGTAAAAAAATGATGGATTTAGGCCCAGATCCTTGGACTGGGGTGAATGTATGACATTGTTCTACATTCTGTCCATCAACTGTGTTTTTTGCAACTTTCTAAAAGTGGCATTTTCAAAATTGTAATGTAAAATCTAACTTCACTGTCAGTTAGGATTTTTCATTACAATTCCAAAGACATGAAACATGAACTTGATGCCTGCTCCCATTCCGAAATTACAGCTTATAAATGTAATAAGGTAACTCCAATGTTATCCTAAGGGAGTGGTAGGCCTTGCAGTATTGCAAAACTAATATAAGAGTTTTTCACAAACAGGACATGTAAAACTAAAAAGTACACACCCACTTTTGAAGTACATTGCACCCTGCCCGTAGGACTTTCAGTTATTCCCCTAGGTGTGACTTACCTGTATGAAGGTTTCGCCCTGGCAAAAGGTTATTTTTGCCAGGTCGAAAGGGCAATTTAAAACTGCATACACAGACTGCAAAGGTTAGACCTGAGACATGTTTAAAGTGCTATTTAAGTGGGTGGCACAATCAGTGCTGCAGGCCCACTAGTAGCATTTAATTTACCCAAGCTTGGCACAGGTGGTGCCACTTTACTATGGACTTACAAGTAAACTTAATATGCCAATTAAGTTTGAGCCCATTCTACCATGTTTTAAGGAGAGCGCACAAGCCCTTTAGCTGTGGGTAGCTATGGTAAGGTGTGAAAACTCCTAAAACCGGCAATAATGTAGTCAAATAAAGGCCAAGGATGCCAGGTCTGACAATAATAAAATGCATCTAATGCGCCAGTTTCCAAGATAGGCCTATTAACTTTTCTAGAGCTTGTGTTTTTTTATGTGGTCCAGAAGTAAAATTAGAGTAGCGTCTCAGTCTACAATGCCTAGTTGGCTAACTATGTTTGATTGTATTTGGACTGACAGCTCCTAGCAGACTTTGTGAGTTGAAGAAAATTATCACTCCACAAATATTAGGGTGGCTATATACACAAAATGTCTACTGGCAAACACAAGTTGACTTTTCCCCATGGCTTGTTCATTACTACATTTCAGCTGTTCCTCGTTATGCATACCTTTGTCTCTGATAGCCTAGAGTGGAGAAAATCAATGGCATTGCTAACAATAATGCAGCATATGTAGTGGCACCGGGTCCTGAGCGTTTGAGGGGCCTTCTGCACTTTAATTGTGGTTGTTTTTCATTCATATCTGGGGGTAGAAATACCCTTTTTATTTTCTTGCATTGGGGCGAATAGAACTCTTCTTACATTACTAATTAAAACAATGGTATGAGCTGACAGAGCCTTTGGGAGGCCATTGGATTCACTGTCTAATTTCTAAGCCACCTTTTCCCCATCTAGACAAGGGACCACTTTTTCCAAAGATGCCCACTTACATGCCCTGGTCTGCATCCATAAGGGAGTGAGACTAGAGGGGGGAAATGGACACAACCCTGAACCCATTATTGAAATCTCCTTTTTCAGCTGCTCATGAGTTGTTGGGTTTACACCTGAAATCTACATAAAGAGTGCTGGTCAATGGGGAAAGAATGTACTCAGAGGTCTGCAAATTTAGTTGAGCATCGCAGCTGATGTGATATGCAGATCTAGGAAAATATAAATTATCTCAGTGGAGCCGAAAATCTCAGTGGACCAACAATAATAGTCCTGCTGCAGGCAGCATTTAAACTTAGCCAGTCACAGAGCCCGAGATCACAGCATCTCCGTCAAGTGCCCCAAGATCCACTACGCAGCTCCTGACAACATGTCATCAGCAAGTCAGCCAATCAGCACCTAAACCCAGATCGTCACATTATAGGCAGCATTTAAACTTGTGTAAAGAAAGGGAAGTTAAGAGGGATATAGAGACGGTGGCAACTTTCACCCAATAACTTATTTAAATCTAAGAAGCCCGTGTCTCCAGGCCTACACAATATCTATTGTTCGGGAGAATGCAGATGGCAATTCTAGCAAATGCAGGGTTCTTCTAGGCGATTAGATAATTAGACCCCCGTAAGTAGCAGTCACTAACAGTTCACAACCCACACCAAAAGAAAAGAAAAGCTGGAAACAGCATTTAAGTCTGTAGCATAGAGAGGATTCACCTCACTGCGGCAAAAGAAAAGGGCCACAGACTTATTCGGTAACTGTGTCCTGGGCTTCATAACTGGTCTTTGCTCCAAGGAGGTGAGGAGGCCACACTGGCATGTGGACTTTTGATAGCACAAGCCTAGACGCATTGACATCATTTAGGGGTCCAGTGAAAAAGAGATAATTCCCTTGAAGATGATTACAACACAAGCTAAAACTTAGCCTCAAAGAACATTCTATCTATAAGAACTCATATAGGCACAGAAGAGAAAGGATTAACAGATTTATTAAACTCAAAGTATGATTAAAAACAATTCATTAACACATTTTATACAGATTATGGTGCCTAAAAAAAGGGAACAATAATAACGCTTGTCTTGTGACCTGCACAAAACAAAAGACAGACAAAGGTTTGTAAAACACACAAATGGTAAAATACAAGTTGTACATTAAAAGAAATCCCAGTTGTATACACCACTGTTTTATCACTAGAGATTGTTAGATATAAACGTTAATGGTGTAGGTTTTAATTGTACTATACAGTTGCGTCGACGCGTTTCGGTGGTTTCGTGTAACTGTAGTCCACCTTTATCAAGACATTCTTTGGTTGTCTGTCGTATTTGAGGGATCTGTACAATTTCCCTATTGATAAAGTCCTTGAGAGTCTTATTAATCTCTGAGGTACGACGTATTTGTGAAAGTTGTTAAAATTCGGACGGTTCTATTTGGGTAAATTATGATGACAATCCTCCTGTGGGAGTCATTTATCGCACATCTCTTTGGGGATGTATTGGAGGACCAGGAATGGAATTTCTAGTGACGATCCTCTACTGTGGGTTGCTCAACGTGGTTCTATGTTGATATAAAAATCTTGCAGTGGACTTGAATATAGAACTTTAAAAGAATTGTCGTTTTCCTGAATTACGAGGACTCTGTGTTCCAACTCAGTGGAGTTATTATGTTTAAAAGCAGATAATTTCAAATGGACGCCGCTGCTATCGGGACCAGGTTGCCTCCGAAAGCCGAGTGCTCCCGCTGATAGAAGGGATTCCGTCTTGCATACATTGGGGTCACAGTTGTGACCCATAGCTTGCTCCTTGCTACCCCTGACACTGCCTTTGTAACCCCTGGCCTCAGAGTTGGCAAAGTCAGTGCAAGAAGACAGGGGTGTCTCGGATTATGAGTCAGGCTTTAACCTTGTTTTCAGCTCACTTTTAGTACATTAATAGTGAGTACTGGTTTATTATTCACTATTAGTGTAATAGATATTGGAGCAGCAAGAGCTGGATCTTCACTGGCATCTTAAATAGGAAATATAAAATGGTTTTAATGTATGTGTGCGTGCATGTGGGTGAGAGTGAGTTTGGGTGAGTGTTGAACTTGGCCCTTTTCTCCCAAAATGTTTCGCTTTTCACCCCCCTGGTTTAGGATGTCTCCCCCATGGTAGAAAAATGTATAGGCCATGTGTGGTGTGAGATGCCATGTTAAATCTACTGCTGTGGTGTGTCACGTGTTAACCCCCCATTGTAGAAATGCACCCTGGTGAAAATGTCGCTTTTAAAATGGATGCCATGGCTGTGTTTTGTGCCATCTGACTGTGGAGGGTTAGTGGTCTAGATGTTCGCTTCCCAGCCATCCCAGCTTTTGGAGGGAAAGCCTGGCACCCAGTGTGCCCTACTCCTCCCCCTGAGCCAGTTAGAACCAGTTCCCCAGAGGCTTCTAGAAGTTTCTGGCACTGCCTGGTAGGTGGGGTGAGGGGCGTATAAGTAGGGGGGCTGTGCCACCATGTGATCAGATAGAGCAGGGAGATGAACGTGAGGGGACCTGCTGCCAGGGTGTACCGCCCCTTGGGCCTGTGTGCTAGACCCTGCACCTAACTGAAACCCCTCAGCTGTCCACAGGGCAAGTGGAAGCCCCACTGCAGGAGTACAGGCTGCCGTACAGCAGGAGTTCCACGCTACAGTGGAGGATGGTTGGTAAAGCCTACTGCACTTTCTTGATGAGTACCCACTGACTGTTGACCTTGCCCAGTAGTGCCTACTACTCTGCTACTTATGGCCCCTGACTGCTGACTAGCGCCTGAGGAAGGAGAGCGCTAAAATTGGACTGGCCTGTGCTCCCTGCCTGCACCCTAGCGCCTCGTGGGACCCTGCCTGCGTGCCCTGCACAAGGTGGGCGCTACGCTTGGAGGGACTCTGTCCTGCCTGCAATCTGGCCCTTAGTGAAGGCGGCGCTGTGTGCTGAGTGGCCGGTAGAAGAGGAGCCCTGCCTGCTTCCCTGAGGTTGGTGAGGCTGCTTAGTGCCTGTTAAGCGCTGTGTGGCCAGGAGGAACTATTTAGGTGAAAGCGCTGCGGTGCTCACCCCGAGTAGTGGCGGCACTTTGGATGCCTGAGAAGTTACCGGGTGCCCACCCTTTGTATTGTCGCCCGCATGTGCGCTTTTGTCTAGAGGGAGCCTACCCCTCATTGTCACTGGAAATCACCGCGCGGCCCAGGGCAAAGAAAAAGGAGAAGTGCTGGCGTAAGGAACTCATTGCCGCCCCTGGGGCGCAAGAGGAACTGTCGCTGCTGTGCCCCGAATCACCGCTGCCGCCGGGGCTCCACAGAAGAATGGGCGCTTTGGTGGGAAGCGCCGACGCGGCCCCAGAAGTCCAGGGAGGGCCGCCGCAGCGTTTCAGAGGCCCGCGTTGGGCCTGTGAGGCCTGCATAGCCGTCATCACGTGAGGGGGGCGCCGGCCGCGTCTTCGTCCGCGCCCTTCCCCTACCGCGCAGCTATTGGCTGTGGCGATCGCGCCCCCAAGAAGCTGCGCTGGGATTGCGCAAGCCTGGAGCCACCCCAGGAAGTCCCGCCCTGTGGACGCGGAACCAGAAAGAAGCCGGGACCTCAAAACAGTAAGCCAGGAGTGAGTGGTGGCATTGCAGGGCTCCCGTGGTGACGATGGAGCCCCAGGTTAGCAGAGAGGCCAGGCGGGAGCCTACCCCGCGCTGGCCCAGCAGCACGCTGGAAATGTCGGCAGCCTAGCGGAGGCCGCATCGAAGTCCCGGATCCCAGGAGGGGGCCCGGGTGAAGCCTGGAGAAGTGCTGATCTTCACGGGGCTCGTGTAGGGCAAGGGAGAGCCCCCGTGTGTTCCCCTGTGGCAACACCGTGGTGCCCGGGGCTCATCACCTGCTACAGCTGCACCGCAGTGGCGGCAGCTGGAACACGGCACGCACTTGTACTTGGGGTCCCAGCAGGGGTCTGAAGGCACGGTACTGACGGTACTTTACACAACTGCCCCACTGGACAGTGGGTAGTTGCAACGGTGCGCAGGATAGTGTACCAGTCTTCCAGGTGGGGACACTTATAGAGAGCTCCGTTTTCTCCTAGGTGTTGCCATGTTGATTCCCTCCGTTGGGCGCTTCATTCTCAGGATTTGTGCCTAACATGTATTCCTGCTATCAGGCTGTGGTAATCTAGGTTTTCGCTGGATCTAGTGTGTCTAGGCCTCATGTGTTTAGATACAGGGTGTCATATGCTGATAGACTGCCAATGTGTTAATGCTGATGGTATATGCCTCCATGTTAAATGTGTTCATGCTAATGGAGGTTAGGCCTAGTGTTCCCCGGCAACGGAGAGACCATATGATAATGATGTTCCCTCAATGTTAGTGTTTGTTATACTAATGATCATGCCTTATGGTTATGCCCCATGATATGTCTGAGGGGTTGCTCAGGTTTTATGCACCGGGGATTCATGCTACCTGGTGCCTATACTAATGTACCTAATGTTTTCCATGTTAAGGTTATGCCACTGTTAATGGAGTCTGCCTAATGTTTAGTCCTGCCATCTCCATTACAGGATTGAGACTGTTGAATTTATCTTTTTCATTTGTCCTTCACTTCTCCCTTCCTCCGAACTGTACCAGTGATGGTCCTGGCAGCGGCCCGATTAGCGCTGCCCTGTAAATAGTCCCCGTATAAATCCTTACCTAGTGCCGGCTGGCACAGGTTATTTGAACTTTGATTACATTCCAAGGTGTTTATCTTATAATACACTTACTGTTTTCACCTAATCTTGTGTTGTGTCTCGTTTTGGAGTGTGCCTTGTGTGTCGCTTGTGCGTACTGCGTGGATGCTTCACACATGCCCTTTGGAGTTTGGCCTGCCCGCTCTGCACCATGCTACCCCATTTCTAACAGTGAGAGAGTGTGTATATGTATGAGCATGTATGCTTGTATATGGGATAGAGAATGTGTGTGTCAAAATGAATGCATAAGTATAAGTGAGCCAGAGTAAGAGTGAGTGAGAGAGTGCCAATGAGTGATTCAGGGTGAGAGTGAGTGCACGAGTAGGTGAAAATAAATGATTGCAAGTCAGTGCTAATGATAGAATGAGTGTGACTAAATGAATGTTAGGGAGCATGTATTTTTAAAGCTTTCACATCTGCTGTTGGTATTCAGAAAAACAACTACTCTTGGCAATTGTCAACCTGATCAATATTTACACCACTGCTGCCAACATTCAAAGAATAACACTTCGCCAGCCCTGAAAAGGAAGGAGCGAGGGAATGTGTATATATACAAAAATATATTTAATTAATTAAAACATCATCAGAATGTACATTGCGAAATTCTCAGTATTAAAACAATACATCAGATAGTGATACGAAATATTTAAAAAAAACATCAAACAGAGATAAAAATAGACATAAGAATTAGTCATTAACCGTGGTTATTCCATCAGAATCAAATGACAGTATTAACAACATTTAATTTTTCATAATAATAATCCAGTACTCCAATCAAATTGATGGTCCTTCCTGTGAACTGAAACATATTTATACCTTACCCAGAGAACTGAAGTTGGGGATAGGCTAGGGCTACCTGAGGGGGGGTTGGCTTAGCTTCACAAATATATATCGGAGCGGTAAGGAGTTCATCCTATTTTGGCGGACTCCTAACGCGTAGTTAATTAGTACAGGAAAGAGTGTTTTTTGTTGGTCCTCCTGTTCCCCGAGCCAACGGTGTGGTATTTGGAGCATCAGAGAACTGCATTTGCGATGTGGAAGTCTTAGCAGGTTTTTTGGCAAGTAATGTAAAAGGTTGGTTGGGTTCAATTAATGTTTGCCACTTTAGGACAGGTGTAGCTTTTAGGCGTTGCTGGTTGGCGGTACTTAGGAGATGGTGACTCATGAATGGGCGTATGCAACCCTGGGTGGGGGGAGCACAACTCAGGTGTTGGGGTACAAGTTTGGGAGAATTGGACCAGGTTAAGCTGGGGACAGGTTTCAGGGTTTGGTGACTTGCTTTTCTAATGTGGCTGTGTAAAGAATGGTTGTGAGATGTAAGAGGGAAAAAGTATGCAGTGTGAGTGACTTCTTGGAAACTCTTTGGCATTTTGGTGGAGATTTAAGGGAGGAGGATGGTCAGGATTTTCCCTCCATATTAGTGAGATGTGTTTATATGTATTGTATCTGAATGTTGAATCAACTGAACATCTGTCCTAATACATGTGAACTATCTCATCCTATATAAGGCCTGTGGGTTATGTCGAATCATGCCTGACACCATTCGGGGTCACAGCGCACACTGCCAGGTCAACGTGGAAGTGTGAGGGAGGTTACTTTGAGCGGACTATGGAATAAAACAACACTGCATGTCAAAAAAGATGAGAAATTTAAAGTAGTTTCAAGTCATTTAGTTTAAGGTGAACCATCAAAGCTTCAAATGGGAAATATATTCCAATCATAAAGAGGTGCAAAACTAATGGGTCATATTGAAGAAACAATTGGTATTGAGACCACACTTACTTGATATGGGTTAGGCACTGAATAATTTTTTTGTTCTGCCATACCTCAATGTCAATATTGTGGCTCACTTGTACAATCAAAAACATAGTTTGAAGGTTAAAAATGGCAGTGATGCGTACATGAGTTAAAAATAACACATGAGCAATAGACACCGGTGCGGTTCTATTCTGCTGGATTCCATTCTGCTGGATTGTTGCCCCACTCTTCATTCTTTCTGTACAATAGTGCGTTCTGTGACATAGTCCATATCCTCTTTAAATGCCCCATCATCCACCCCTTTTTGACCTCTATGGGTTCCATGCAACGAGAATCCATAGACATACACACGGCCCTCCCGGGCCAAATATTCCTCCTTCGCGACCTGGTGGGCATCACCCAGTGGGCACACCATGCTTGCCACTTGCTTTGAACTGCCCCTGCTATAGTCAAGATATGTGTACAGTGACATTGGCATTCCCTGCAGCTGCCAACTCATGAGGAATGGCTCGCGGCCACATATAAAACCTCCTCCTATGAAAGAATAATATACAACTTGATTGATAAAGCTGCCCTGTTTCTCATGATATGGTCCCCATTCCAGCGGGGGAACTGATCAAGCCCTGCCCATGCCTTTGATTCCTTTGGGTCACACCCCTTCCTCCCTGCCTCCCCCCTCTTCCTTTCTGGTCTTCTCCTCGCCATTTGACCACCTGTGGATGCCGCCTGCTCGCTCAGTCCACCTATCCTCTGTCCACCGTCCTTCCCCTCTCTCCACTGATCTCACACTACTTTCTTCTCTCTTCATCCACTTTACTCTCTACTCCCTCTCTCTTGTGCTCTTGGGCTTTGCCCTCTCCCTCTCCCATTCCTCCCCCTTGTCATCCCTGCACTGTTATATTTGTTGCTCTCCCCGTTGTTGGGTATGCACGTCTTGCTATTGATGATCGTCCATCTCTTCTCTCTCCATGAGGGATCCACATGAAATTGTCCCCGTTGTTATTTTTGGGAGTTCTTCATACCAATAAAACCATTTTTTTTAAAACAGCACAAGTTTTTTTTACTGTGCGGCGCCATCCTGAAAGCGAATGGTTCAAATAAGTGAAAATGAAGCATACCGATTTTCTAAAAGACGACACAAAATCAAGTGTAAAGAGTCAAACACTATGCAGACATAATTAAAGGCCACAGTAGGAAACACTTAATGCAAATTGCTGAAATACCTGTTACACAAAATTGACAATAGCAGATGAGATGTATTCAAGTTCCAATAAGAAAAAGGAATGTTAGAAACATGTATTTAAAACCTTTTAATGTTCTTGTAATACATTTATGATGTCATTTCATTCGATTGTCTGATTGAGACATACTGACAGTGGACTCAGAAAAGGTTCCCCTCTTCCCAGTGCAGGAGCAGTTCTGCTTCATGTAATGCTCAGTTTGCATGCTCCAATGCTATCTATTTTAAGTTAGTGAGGATATGGGCCATGTTATGAAATAATCAAGCACATTCGTTGTCATTTTCCAATTCCTTATATTGTTGATATGTTCAGTTATGCATGGTTTTACATTACGTGTTGCCATATCAATATAGTATACACCACAAAGTCACTGAATGCTGTAGACGACGTGGGTTCTATTGCAATGAGCTAAGCACTATTGATGCTTGGCCACAGGTTTACAAAGTGCAATGCGTTTACTGCAGTCAGCCATATAAAACATACTGCATTTGCCTCGTGGACAATTCTCCTTTGGAAGGGTAACCTCAGAGAGTCACAGGACTTGGCAGAAGTCTAAAGGGATGAATGTATTCCAACATGTCCATCAGGTTACTACATCTTTTAAAAGCAAAATGTCGATCTAGGAATGATTCCATAATATACCAATTCTTCTGGTAATGTTGTATATTTATGTTGATAAGTAGCCCCTGCCTGGCTTCTTATCAACATATGTTCATTCCCCAATTTAGGATAATGTGTAAGTAATGATGCATGCAGTGTGTTAGAAGTACTTTCGAAAATGTTTTTAAAAGCTTAATCGAATCACTTTTGGGGCAATGGGATCTGGCTTCCAGGCATTCTTTCAAGTTCATGGTTTACATTGTGAATTCTTGAGTAGTATAACCTGGCCAGGTCCTCCCTTGACTGGAAAAAAAGCATTCTGTGACTGGTTTCAGGGTATCACCCCATATCAGCCAGGCTAGCTTGGCTCCAGTAGCATAATGAGCACGGGACCCACGTCTGGGCATACCTGTCCCACTCATGGTGACAAATGCAAAAAGAACAATTGATGGATGGAATGCTGCATAATGTCAAACATTCACCCCAGTACAGATATCTGGGCTTAAATCCATTGTGCTTTTTGCTCCCCATGACATTGTGGAAAAGTAAATTTTGCCATGTTCTGTGTCCCTACGTGTCATCCATCATATGTTATGTGTGCATGATTAAATATGCATATGCATTCCCTATGTTCGATTAATGACGCAATTACAGTTGTGTCCACCTCTAGTATGCCAGTTTCCAGTTCTCGTGAATACTACGAATATCAGGCCTATGTAAAGCTACGTTGCCACGTTTCTCAGTGTGCACGTTATTCTATTGAAAAGTCCCCGTTTCTAGGCCTCAAAAGGGCCTGGACATCAGATTCAGCTCCTGTCTCCTGAAGCCTCGCTGAGGAGCGATACAGCCCCCACCTGTATCCTCGACCCTTCACTTACTTCCTGCCTCGCAGTGCCCGGCTCACCCTGGCTCTGCCTCTGAGTCTGCCAAGAATATGTTATGATTCCAGTTATCAGTTCAGTCCTCCTTCTCTGCATTCCTAAAGCTACTGAATTGCATCAATAGTTTCCGTCATTGTCTAGCCTTTACGTCTCCATGTAAGAGAAATACTGCATTTAATGGTCATTTAATATTCTTCATCACGCACTACATGTAGAATAATGCATGGTCCAGTCTTAGAATCAAGTTAGCCTTTCCCCTCCTGACTTCTAGTTTATATCAACATGTTCTCTAAACATCGGATACTAGATACTGTTTAGGTACATGTCGCCCTGACTCTCCAGACTTCAGTCTCTGCTCCTAGCACAGAGTTCATAGCCCCCAGTTTCTCTTAGTAACACGTCATTGCTAGTTTGCGCGCACCATCAGGTTAGAGGTCCCGGCTCCTCAGGTAGCCCCCTCCATGGTTTCCGCCCCATTCATGACATATTCTGTTACGTTTGCATCACATGTCTATGTATACGCCCTGTTACACCTCTTTTTACCCTTATCTTTCGCGACTGCTACGCGTCACGCCTATTGCTCCACCCACTGCTACGCCTATTGCAATGTAATGCTATGTGTTTGCGTTATGTATATATGCTCATGCACTGTTATTAAAAGGTTACATTCCCCTTGTCCCGATCCTGACACCAGCAGCGCTGCTGGGCCTTGCCATCCTGTATTGCTGTATTAAACCTGCAAAAACTCCTACTACCTCGAATCTTGACTCTTATTTATTGAGCTATCTGTTATTCATTTATTCATTCAAAAATAGGGTATTATTTATTTATTTACCACATAATGGCGCCCGAATAGGGACTTGCCCTTTCCCCACGCGTCGGTGAAGCCACGCCGACCCCCTGACCCTCTGCAGTCGTGACGGAACTCTTCTGCGCACCGGCAGATATTTCTGCTTCAAGTATCCCTCAGGCCCACGGAGGAGACGGAGGAGGCGGTCCAGCATCCAGACGAGACGGTGGAGGAACGCGGCGAGTCCCGACCAGAGCCCAAGCCGAGAGTCCAAGGTCCGAGGTATCCGGAGGCCCACCTGTAACAGAAGTCCGAAGTTCGTCCGTCCGGCGTCCAAGCAGTCCCGTTCAGTCTGAGGCTTTCTGTTCTTGCTGCCCGGTGAGTACCGTCACTGGGGTAGTATCTAGACAGGGTCAATTTAATTGACTCTGGTCCGTGGGTTGGTGGTACACAGACCCACAAACGAAGTGTCCACTTCGGTGGATGCGGGTCCTGACGTGTCTCTTTATGAGACCGGTAAGTTTCGTACTGTTTCAGCAGTGCATCTAGTTTCTGTTCCAGTCAGTTCTGTTCTCGAGAAAATTCATGTATTCTGTGTTCCGTATTCCAGGTAGTATTCTGTTCGAACTGTTATTTTTAAATGTTCTTCATGTATTTTAATGTTGTGGTATGAATGGGGAATAAGTATCGTGTTCATTGTGTATTGTATTGTGTCTAGATTACAGTCCAGTCATGCCCTTGTTTTCTAAGTTACGCCAGTTAAAAACTAGAAAGGGTCTGCTGGAAGCAGCAGTTCCTGTCCCGCCTAGGGACAGTCCAGGTCATTTTATGTATCAGAAGCATGGCATAAGCGCCATACTGTATCTAGATTTATGGGTAGAGTATACCAAACAGTTAGAAGAAAAGTACAGATGGCCCGTATCGGGTACATGGGATGCCGAGTGCATCATGCGAGTAGAAGAGGCATTATGGAAAAAGAAAGCCAGACAGTCACAGAAAGATGCCATCGAGTTATGGCGCAAAGAAGCTCATAAAAGAACTGAAAAAGAAATCAGAAAGTCAGAATTAAGTAGAGAATCCTTGGAACGAGCCCATGAAAAAGAACTAATCGAGATAGGTGAACAAGTCAAAGCCGAACAGTCAGACAGACAGAGGCATGCCCTTATTAGGGGTATGTATCCTCTCCTTGCCGAGGGCTTGCCAAAAGCGACCCCAGAGGCATCCAGTAATTTCCCGCCACCATTAGTTCCGACCAAGCTGCGTCACAAACCGACCGTAGCTGATATTTTTATTTCGTCCTATTTGGACGACATAGTCCCAGAATATGCAAATCCTGTTCGCGCTCCGCCAGTCCCTGTAAATCAGGCACTTCCCGCTCCTCCAGACACCGGAGTACCTGTTACGGTACCCCCGGTCCAGCCCGCCATACAAGTCCAGCCTACATTTCCATTTCCCACTCTGCCAGGACGAAGAGCCTCAGTAGACGACTCTAGTTTAGGGGCCGCAGGGGGAGGTACTCCTCAAACCCCGCCGCCACACAAGCGTTTAACGACAGCCGAATTACATATACAAGCATCACAGCGTACGCCCAGACATCAGACTGTAGCAGAAATAAGAAAATCCCTTGCCGAATGCGGCTATGATCCAGTCCCAGGCGAGGATAATATGGTTTTATATTCATTCCGTGTAAGAAAGGTGGCCGAGTATCTAGTCACCTTACCGAATATGAAAGAAGATCTAGACAGAATATATCGCTTCATCCGTACAGGGGATGATCCAGAAAGCATTGGCGAGGCCATGTCTCAAAGGAAAGCTGAGACCCAGCTCATGATATTAAAGTTTCTGATCAATTGTCTAATAAGAGAACAAGATTACCCGTCTAAAGATCCGGCTGAAATGAAAACCCTGACAAGGTGGAGTAATAATATAGCCGAGGGTAAGCACAAGACCGTCGGTGCTATGGAGAGTATGTACAAGAAAATCCGTAAAGAAATAATAAAGTTACACGAACAGCGTAAAGCAGCACAAGTAAGCGAGAAAGAAAGTAACTCTGATCCTGAAGAGTTAGACGACGAGAATCCTGACAGAATAGCGTATGTAGGAAAATCTAGATTTCCAGATCGCCATTTACGCCTAGAACACAAGTCTATTTTCCATCATCCAGCACCAGAACAAGGTTCTCTAGAACAAGTGTTTCAAGCTACCGATCACATTCTGAAATCACGAATCGGTTACAGTGAGTTAAGTACCATGCATGAACAAGAACTAGCCCGATCAGCAGTCCGATGGATTACTGATTCTACCACTTTTCCAGACGAAATAGTGGCACAAATGTTTCTGAAAATGCCCCCAGCCGAGCAACGACTGGCGGGTATGTATATGATTCAGCACCTCATTACATTGTATGAGGGTCAGCACTCTGATCCAGGCCCGTTACATGATATCCTGAACGAGTTACTCCAGTATAGATGGAAAGGTTTAGGTACCGACTTAATTAGTGTCATTCTAGAACAGCGTCACAAATATAGAACGTTTTTGAATCCGCATTTTGTTCATGTCTCACCCCCCGAAAGTAAACCATTTTATATGGAGAGACAGAATCCGTTACGAGAAGTCCACCCAGTCAGAGGAACGGGTGGCGAACTAGAACGAGTGTTTGTTTACACTCCGATTACAAAGATGGAACTCCTAGAGATGAAGAAATTAATTCCCTGTCATGATAAAGATCCAGCAGGGTTCCATAGAGAATTAAAAGACATGCTCCGTATGGGAGAATACACGTATCCAGATATAATTAAAATGTTAAAGGTTCTGCTGCCCGCAGGGGTGTATGAAAAGCTCAAGGAAAAAGAATGGGAGGTGGGAGAGAAAAAGATCGATTGGGCAGTTCTAGAAGCTGAAGACAAGGCACGAGTACCAGGTACCGGTCTTGGAGCAAAATGTAAAGAATTACCAGAATTATTAATACAAGTTTTACCTAGATTATTGACAACTAGAAAAGAAGACTGGGATGCAATCTCAGCCTGTAAACAGAAACAAGACGAAGATATTAGTGATTTTTATTCTAGATTTGAGAAATGTTTTAGCATCAACAGTGGCCTCAAGACAAGTAGTGAGTCATACCCTCACCTTTTTGTTACTAAATTAGTCGAGAATTCAAGTCCACAAATTAAAAATCGAGTTTTGAAAGTCGAAAGTACCTGGCAAGCTAATACCCCGTCCCAGATGTTGCAGATGCTCCAATACCACCAGAATAGGATCAGGGAAGAACAAGAACACGAGAGAAAACGTATGAAAGACACGAAAATGAAAGTACTAGTTGCACAATCTGTTCCTCAAGACAGTCAGAAGAGGGGCCCGAATCAAGCCAGTCATCCTGCAGCTCCCGTTAAAGGGAACTGCAATTATTGTAAACAGCCAGGTCATTTTATAAACGAGTGTGCAGTTCTGAAACACAACATAGCTACCGGTAAGACTAAAGAAAGACCACGTCCGCCTAGACAAGAACAAGTTTCACAGACTCCTCAGCCACAGAATGCACAACAGACAGTTACAGCACCGCAGCCTATTGCTGCAACACAGCACGTTACACAGCAGATGTACCAGTATGCACAGTCTGAGTATCCAGAGTACCAGCAGTATTCATGAAACAGCCTAGAGAGGGAGGTAGGCTTGCCTCTCATCGAGATACCTGTAGATCAAGAAGGTCCCTATGTTCACAGTCAAGTATTAGGGAAAGACAGAAAGTTTTTGATTGATACAGGGGCAAGTAGGACCACAATTAGTCACGCCGAAGTTCCAGGGGCTCCGCTCTCAGGCTCAAGAAATGTTTCCCTTGGATTTTCAGGAAAACCCATTGTAAATGAAATATCAAAGCCAGTTACTCTAGAAGTAGGTCCATTGTCCCGCACTACTGATCTGTTACTTACTAAGTCATGTCCAGAAAACCTATTAGGCATTAAAACACTGAAAGAGTTAGGTGCAGTTATATGCTGTTCCCCAGAGGGAATACGATTGTTCCTACGTGACTTTAAGGGTCACTATGTATTACGAGATTTTGATCCCAGATTGTCTAATGTCCCGCAGCATCTATGGGCGCAAGGTCCAACTGATGTTGGTTATATGCAAATCACACCCTATCGTTTGACTCTCAAGCCAGGTGTAGTGTTACCACGAATCAGACAGTACAGATTGCCACCTGAGGCTGTAGCAGCCTTATCCAAAATTATAGACGAGCTCATGGCTCAAGGAGTGGTTGTAGAAACTGACTCTAACGTATGCAATTCTCCGATCATTCCAGTCATGAAACGTACTGATCCAAATGCACCCCCAGTATATCGATTAGTGATTGACCTACGAGAGCTTAATAAATGTATTATTCCTCAGTACCCAGTCGTTCCAGATATCTCTTCCCTATTGACAGCCATTGATTCCGAAGCCACGTTCTTTACTGTAATCGACCTCAAGAACGCGTTTTTCAGTGTCCCTATTCATCCAGACAGCCAGTTCCTTTTCGGATTTTGTTTAAATGGAAGGAGCTATATGTTCACACGCGCTCCTCAAGGTTTCACAGAAAGCCCTAGCATTTACAGTCAAGCACTTAAGAGACAACTAGACAACATTCACATGCCAACTGACACTGCCCTGCTCCAGTATGTCGATGATCTCCTGATCACAGCCCGTTCTGAACGTGCTTGCGAACGAGCATCCCTTACAGTCTTGTATTTCCTAGCCGAGATGGGGCACAAGGTGTCCCCTTCGAAGCTTCAATTCTGTGTCCAGCAAGTGGTCTACTTAGGACACTTACTGTCCAAGAGGGGTAGGCAGTTGACACCAGACCGTATCCAGTTAATAGCGAGTCTTCCTCAGCCCAAAACCCAGAAGGAGGTACGTGCTTTTATCGGCCTTACTTCTTACTGCAGACAATGGATTCCTCAGTATGCATTTCTAGCCAAGCCACTGATACAGTTAACGACACAGGAGGCAGCCGTATCGACTGTCCTCCCTTGGACATCTGAACATACACTCAGTTTCAATGAGTTAAAGAAAGCCCTATGCCAAGCTCCAGTTCTAGCGACACCGAACTACAGTAAGCCTTTTACACTTTTCGTCACTGAACGCGAAGGTACAGCATTATCTGTTCTTACACAAGATCAAGCAGGACAATACAAGCCCTGTGCTTATTTTTCGAGCACATTAGATCCTGTAGCCCAGGCTCTGCCTGCGTGCCTCAAGTCAGTTGCAGCCGCAGCCCTAGCTATCAGACAAAGTGATTCCATAGTCTTAGGACATACCTTGACAGTACAAGTTCCACATTCCGTGGAAGTTCTTTTAAACCGAACACAGACTCAGCACTTGACAATTGCACGTTTAACAGGTTATGAATTGACACTGTTCCAGCCACACATAGAAATCAGACGCTGCAACATCCTGAACCCTGCTACACTGTTACCATCAGTTACTCCGAATTCTGCCGCACATGACTGTGTGGAAGTAGTTAACATTATGACCAAGCCAAGACAAGATCTGACAGATATTCCGTTACCAGACCCCGATCTGACACTTTATGTGGATGGTTCATGTATGAGAACAAGTACAGGAGAACTAGTCGCCGCGTATGCAGTGACTACTGACACTGAAGTTATTGAAACACACCGTATCGACACCCTGTCCGCTCAAGCAGCAGAGCTAGTTGCTCTGACACAAGCCTGCATACACGCCAAGAACTTGAAAGTTAATGTTTACACAGATTCACGCTACGCATTTGGAGTTGTACACGACTTCGGAGTGCTCTGGCAAGAGAGAGGTTTCATGACTTCTCATGGAACCAAGATTCAGCATGGTCTCCTTATTCAAGCTCTGTTAGATGCCATACATTTACCGACATCTATCGCTATCATGAAGTGCAAAGCACATACGAAAGTTACTGACACCATTTCCCAAGGTAACGATTTAGCAGATCGCACAGCCAAGCTTACAGCGCAGACTCTAGACATTCCAGTTAACATGACACACACTCCAGATCCGATTACATGCATGACAGTTAAGGACCCTACACAAGATGTCATAGATATCCAGTTACATGCTACTCCCGAAGAAATCAAGAAATGGTCCGAACAAGGAGGGGTCCAGACAGATCAAGGATGGTTAACGAAGGGTAGAGCCACATGGTTTCTCCCCGACTCTATGGTTCAAGTCATTATTAATACCGCACATAGTCCAGCACATTTAGGAGAAAAAGCTATGTTAGACAGTATCCAGAACATTTGGTTCAACAAGCATTTACGAGCCGCAGCCAAGCAGAAAGTCCGTACCTGTATGATATGTTGTCAGTTTAATCCAGGTAAAAGTGTCCCGGTGGAACAAGGTGGATTCCAGCCCCCTGACCACCCTTTTGAAGTCCTCCAGATGGATTATATTCAGATGGAGCGATGTCGAGGTTTCAAGTATGTCCTTGTAGTTGTATGCGCTTTGTCCAGGTGGACAGAAGCATATCCAGTTCCAGATTACACCGCCGCGACCACTGCCAAGCAGTTGGTTCGTGAGTTCTTCCCCCGTTATGGACTCCCTAGAGTCGTATATTCTGACAACGGCCAGCCATTCTCATCTGAGTTGATGAAGCATGTTTCCCTTTTGTTGGGGTACCAGTGGAAGTTTCATTGTGTACGCCATCCTGAAGCAGCCGGTCTCGTAGAGAGACATAACCAGACTCTGAAAATCCGTATTGCAAAAGTATGTAAAGAGAAAGGTGTGGACTGGCTAGTAGCTCTGCCAGTCGCTTTATTTTATATGCGCATGGTCGCACATTCCAGATCAGGTCTGTCCCCGTATGAGGTCGTTTTCGGCCGCCCCCCTAACATGTGGGGTACTCCTAGACCCCGAAGTATTACCGATGTTTCAAGTAATATGCTGACAGATTACCTAGCTTCCTTGATGTCTGCCCTCAACTCTTGTCGTTCACAGGTTGCCGCCGCATTTCCAGACAATACCGAGGTGGCACCGCATGAAATCGTTCCAGGATCCATGGTCTTGGTCCGCAATTTTGACCGCTCAAATCCGCTGGAGCCACGCTGGAAGGAGCCCCGACAGGTCCTTCTCGCCACCCGTACAGCCGTGAAGTTGGAGGGTCGCAAAGGCTGGGTGCACCTTTCACATATAAAAAAGTTTTATGGACTGAAACCCGTCTCAAAGAACATTTCCCAGGATTTGAAGGATTGCCAAAATATTGTTCTCAAGGACTGTCCCGCAAAAGACATTGCTACAAACCCTCCCCTGTTAGAGAAAACTCCGCAACAGGAGTATAAGTTGAAACTCCGGTCTAGTAAAATAAGTCAGCCAGTTTGATTGTCTAAGTCCTCCCCTAGGTGAAACGGTTAGACTGTTTCTGACATGTATAAAATAGACCCCCATAGTGAGAGAGTTAGTCAAAACTCAATTCGATGTATCATTTTTCTATGTTTCATATTATTTCTCAGCATTATGATTTCCTGCACCAGTTATGCATTTTTCTTGTATTTCCCAGTTCTTCATGTAAATAAGTCTGCTAATGCTACAGTAGAGCACACGTTTAGTGATCTGCCTCCTCATGAACTCTCTTACCGCCTCGCTATGAAAAATAATTCTTTCATCCGCATGTTACATTACTCACATCAGACCAGCAATGCCACTAATTGTTGGGTGTGTGGTCGACTCCCCCCTTTCCAGATACCGAAGGGAGTTCTGCCACTTTTTCCTTATCCTTTTTCACATAATGGTTCGTGTGGAGCATGGTCCACGTTAACGTCATCCTCAACAGATATGTCTTTTCTTAACAGTACATGTTTCCCAGACAAGCAAGGTCTCCCCCACAGAACCGGGTTAGATCTAGAAAATGAAGTGTATAATTTAGGTAACTATTCTTCGAATTTCATGGTCCTGAATGTTCAGTCTGATACTACTCCAGACTTACCTGCTATTTCAGTACTACCAGTTAAAGGCGAATTATGTGTCCGAAATAATGGTTCCGTACATGTAGGACATAGTGATTGTACTACTATTGTCAAGTATAGTGACAGTGGGAAATCCATTTTCAAAGCTTCACGTCATTCTTATTTTATTTGTGGTCAAACTGCATATATTCGTCTGCCCCTCGATTGGGAGGGAACCTGTTATATTGCCTTCCTACTGCCACCAGTTTTCCTAGCCCCACCTGATTATCATAGAAACACACATCTAGTACACATTAGACATAGAAGGGAGTCCCCAATTGTCGATTATACTGAAACTGCTCTAGAACAGTATACAGATTTCAACAGAGGTTTCTTTTTCTTTATAGGACCCATCCAGAATAGTAAGCTAATCCGTAGGTTAACCAGAACCCTTGAAGCAGTAGTCAATGAGACTGCCTCTGCTCTAGGTAACTTAACCGAAGAGCAATCTGCTATGAGATTTGTCGTTTTACAGAATCGTCTCGTCCTTGACGTCATACTGGCCGATAGGGGCGGGGCCTGTAGAGTCATCGGATCTAGTTGCTGCATTTTCATTCCAAATAACGCGCCGTCTGTTTATTCAGCTATAACCAGACTCCATAAGATTGCCCATCTGTTACACCAAGATCCAGGCACCTGGACATGGTCCGGTTGGTTCTGGAATATAATTTCTGCCTGGGGATGGAAAGTCTTGTCCTTTCTAGGTATTGCAGTAGCGATCATATTCAGCTGCTGCCTCTGTATACAATGTGGCCCTGCGATTTGGGGCATTTGTGCTACCTCTTGTATTCCTAGTCCCAAGCCCCGTTCTAAATCCCGTTCCAGGATAATTCGAGACGAGCAAATGATACTGTATGAAATAATAGATGGTATCATGAATATTGATGTTTCCTGATGGAATCGTAGTGACAAGGAGGGAATGTGGAAAAGTAAATTTTGCCATGTTCTGTGTCCCTACGTGTCATCCATCATATGTTATGTGTGCATGATTAAATATGCATATGCATTCCCTATGTTCGATTACTGACGCAATTACAGTTGTGTCCACCTCTAGTATGCCAGTTTCCAGTTCTCGTGAATACTACGAATATCAGGCCTATGTAAAGCTACGTTGCCACGTTTCTCAGTGTGCACGTTATTCTATTGAAAAGTCCCCGTTTCTAGGCCTCAAAAGGGCCTGGACATCAGATTCAGCTCCTGTCTCCTGAAGCCTCGCTGAGGAGCGATACAGCCCCCACCTGTATCCTCGACCCTTCACTTACTTCCTGCCTCGCAGTGCCCGGCTCACCCTGGCTCTGCCTCTGAGTCTGCCAAGAATATGTTATGATTCCAGTTATCAGTTCAGTCCTCCTTCTCTGCATTCCTAAAGCTACTGAATTGCATCAATAGTTTCCGTCATTGTCTAGCCTTTACGTCTCCATGTAAGAGAAATACTGCATTTAATGGTCATTTAATATTCTTCATCACGCACTACATGTAGAATAATGCATGGTCCAGTCTTAGAATCAAGTTAGCCTTTCCCCTCCTGACTTCTAGTTTATATCAACATGTTCTCTAAACATCGGATACTAGATACTGTTTAGGTACATGTCGCCCTGACTCTCCAGACTTCAGTCTCTGCTCCTAGCACAGAGTTCATAGCCCCCAGTTTCTCTTAGTAACACGTCATTGCTAGTTTGCGCGCACCATCAGGTTAGAGGTCCCGGCTCCTCAGGTAGCCCCCTCCATGGTTTCCGCCCCATTCATGACATATTCTGTTACGTTTGCATCACATGTCTATGTATACGCCCTGTTACACCTCTTTTTACCCTTATCTTTCGCGACTGCTACGCGTCACGCCTATTGCTCCACCCACTGCTACGCCTATTGCAATGTAATGCTATGTGTTTGCGTTATGTATATATGCTCATGCACTGTTATTAAAAGGTTACATTCCCCTTGTCCCGATCCTGACACCAGCAGCGCTGCTGGGCCTTGCCATCCTGTATTGCTGTATTAAACCTGCAAAAACTCCTACTACCTCGAATCTTGACTCTTATTTATTGAGCTATCTGTTATTCATTTATTCATTCAAAAATAGGGTATTATTTATTTATTTACCACAACATTCCAGCTTAGACCCAGCCATATGCAAATCAATCTTGACCCTGCTCCCCTTGGGAATAGTCCTGCCCAAACTGCCTGGCCATATCCTCCTTGGACCGGACACAAGCATCCTGGGACCGGTTATGTGGTATCACCCCTCATCAGCCAGGCTAGCTTGACTCTAGTAGAATGGTGAGCATTGGACCCTCGTCTAGGCATACCTGTCCCACTTGGGGTGACAAATGCAAAAAGAACAATTGATGGATGGATTGCTGAAAAATGTCCAACATTCACCCCAGTACAGAGATGAGGACCTTAAACCATCTTTTTTATTGCTCACCATGTCATTCAAATTTAGACATAGCCATATGCAAATCAGTCTTTACCCTGCTCCTCAGAGGAACAGTCAAGCCTGAACTGCCATTCCAGGTCCTCCCCGGACCGGAAACAAGCATCCTGTGACCGGTTTCAGGGTATCACCCCTCATCAGCCTGGCTAGCTTGACTCCAGTGGCATGGTGAGCACGGGACCCACATCTGGGCATACCCGTTCCACTCAGGGTAACAAATGCAAAAAGAACAATTGATGTCAAACATTTACCCCAGTACAGAGATCTGGGTCTTAATCCATTGTTTTTTTACTCACCGTTAATTCCAGTGTCGACCCATCCATATAAAATCAGTCTTGACCCTGCTAGCAAAAAAAAGATGGATTAAACCCGGAGTTTTGTAACTTGGGGTGAATGTTTGCATTGTTCAGCATTCTGTCTATCGTTTGTTCTATTGCTTTTGTTCTCCTAAGTGAGAAGTGCTATGCCCAGACATGGGTCCCGTGCTCACAGTGTCACTGTATTAAGGCAAGCCTGGCTGATGAGGGGGTGATACCCCGGAACCAGTCCCTAGATGCTTTTTTTCTGGTCCAGTGAGGACCGGATTTGGTGGGTCTGGCTGGAGTGTTCCCATGAGGAGCAGGGTCAAGACTGATTTGCATATAGCTGGGTCCAAACTGGGGTGGCATGGTTAGCAAACAAGCACTGGATTAAACCCAGAACTTTGTGACTGGAGGTAAATGTTTGCATTGTTCAGGATTCCGTTCATCATTTGTTCTTTTTTCTTTAGAAAGTAAACATTTCTTTGTACTTACTGCTCTTTGTGCCTTACAGCCTGTCTCCAAAACACATCTGGGTTTGGAGACACTACCCATTGTGAACTCCCTCTAGACAGCCACAAAGACAGGAAAGTGAGGCTCATCTGCATTCTCACTACATCGACAAAGCACCAGCCAAGGTATTTTCTTCAGCGCAACCTGTCTGGGTCCTGTTGCCAACCTGCCATCGATCATGGTCTGCCTGAACTATCGATTTGTATCATCCCAGATAAATATTGGCTATTTTTCTAAACCTGTCTAAAGTATTTTTGTAGTGTATTCATTGTGTTATTGTTTGTTTGTTGCACAAATACTTTAAACATTGCCTTTGTGAATAAGTCTGACCTCTCTGTTCCAAGCGGTGGCAGCTCACTGTGGGAGTGCTGTGGGGCGGAGGGCGGGGTGGGGCAGGGAAAGGCTGGGTGGGGGGGTAGTGGAATCGGACATCCGACATCCACAAGTAATGTAAGTAAATACATAAATAAAACTATTTACCTTGCACTCGGTGAGCACAAGGTTAATAGTTTTATTTATTTATTTACTTAACTTACTCGTGGACGTCATATGTCCGACTCCACTACCTCCCCCACCCTGCCCCTCCCCCATCCCACTGCCCCGCAACACTCCCACTGTGAGCCACCACTGGTTCCAAGCTACCAGAGGGTGAGCACAGGTTATCTTATTGTGTTTCTTGCTTACCCTGACTATAGTGGTGGTTCCTGCCTGGCCTGACTGCATACCTCATCCAACCAGGAGTCCCATTTCCACCTTGTCTAAATCAAGAAAATAGGTTCCATTCTTGGTGTATGTCCAAGTGAAAAATAAGCTTGTGTCTTGTTGATTAAGCCAGTGCACAAACCTCTGAAAGTCTGTATATGTCCCGTTTCCATAACTGAATATTTTTTAAAGAATAGGTTAAAGTCAGTGGAGATGGCTGTGTCCTCAAATTATCCACGGCTATGTTGGCAGAAAAAATCTCTTCCACACCTAGCTTGGACATCTTCATGAACAAATCATTTTCAGATCTGAAGTAATTTCTAATTAGTGATAATTCAATACAGAGCATAGATACCAACATTTGAAAAACAAGCATTGGCATAGCCAATAGGTCTTACTTTTGGGACCTTATAAGTATTTAGTTATGCAGCACAATATACTTGGTGCAACAACATTAACTGTTGCATGGTTAAACACTTATAAGGCACCAAAGGCAAGGCCTAGTGGCCATGCCAATGCTTATTTTTTTTATTAAAAGGATAAGCAGTGCTATAAGGCTCCGGCTTCCACTTAGAGGTAGAGAGATAGAGGTGTGTAGAGAGAGAGAGAGAGAGAGAGAGAGAGAGAGAGAGAGAGAGGTGTGTGTAGAGAGAGAGAGAGAGAGGTGTAGAGAGAGAGAGAGAAAGGTGTGTAGAGAGAGAGAGAGGGGTGTGTAGAGAGGTGTATTGAGAGAGATGGGTAGAGAGAGGGGTAGAAAGAGAGTGGTAGAGAGAGAGGGTTGTAGAGAGAGGGGTGTGTGTAGAGAGAGGGTTGTAGAGACAGGGGTGTGGAGAGGTAGAGAGAGGTAGAGAGAGAGAGCTAGAGAGAGAGAGAAGTAGAGAGAGAGAGATAGAGAGAGAGATGTAGTGTTATGTGTACAATGGTCACCAGATTTTGGGATCAAGCACACATTAGAATTCTTATTTAAAAACACGGAAATGGACCAGGAGCGAACTACTAAATCTGACTGCTGAAAAGAGAGAAGACGATATACAATTTGGTATGAGGTAGCTGGTCTTACTGAAAACTGCTTACTGTGCTTAAAAAAACAACAACAAAAAACTGTGGTCTTGTACCTTTATCCTTAAATGGCGTAAAGTGAAATGTCAAAAGAATAGCTTAGGACCAATCATGGATTAACCAGAGGTGCAACGGAATGCAACAATCAGTGAAGAAGCAGATGCAAACTCTTGATCTGCAAAGTGGTGAAGAAAAGGGGGAGACATCTGGAGACATGTGACATCACTTATTCAAGAAATGGAGTACAAATATGCCAAATCAGCAAGGACAGCCTCAGCAAAATCATTCTTAATAATACATAACTGGTAGCGAGAATGCAAACTACCTAACAATTTTAGTATGTTGCGTATTGAAGACCAAAGAATCACTGAGTAGTTTATAAACTAATAAATACCCCAGAGCACTACTGGAGTGCCTCGTCACAAATAATAATTAAGACGTGGCTGCAGCGTCATGGGTGCGTGGCGTCCAGTTAAGCAAAGAGGCAAATGAAACTGACGAAGGGGGAGGGAGAGAAGGAAGGGGGGAGTGCGAGCAGAGGAACCTGATTACAGCAATAAAAACACAGATGGCAGCTGTGCACGTGCACGCGCTCGTGAACGCAGGCTGTAGGCCAGCAAAAGCCTCTGGTGGCACTTTTAAAAACCACTTACTAAATGTCTCGAAGAGACATCATGCGCTGCCTCAGGCGAGACCTACAAAAATTCTATGGGCACTTGCAGCACAGCTATCAATTACTTACTTGAAAATATACCACACCCACGACCCCGAAGCTCTGCCCACTCCTCCCAACCCACATAATTAGCATAATTTAACTCCGCCTACTTGAATACTGTCACAGATTGTGACTTGCATTATGAAAAAAGCAACGTGCTATTAAAGTTCACACATACATACATACATACATACAGTCAAGACCGATAACAACACCTTCCCAACTGGACAAATCTATCAATCTCAAACAGCACAGTGACAGAGATTACTTACTCACTCTCTCAGGACCAGCAGATGGCGTCAAGTTTAACATTATCTTTGGGGGCTCCATGACTTAGTTTTCCACAGCTTCTCGCACAACCACTGGCCAAAAGTGGCCCTCATCTCTCCATAGTTCCTCTTTCACAAACATTTAATTTGGTTTATAGCACAGCTCATACCAGTACAGGGTGTCAGAGCACTTAACATCACACACATAATACAGAGACAATGAATCATACATGTGTGAATGAGTCTAGGAAATGTTAAATAAAACAATGAGGATTACAAGTTTTGGGAGTCACATGCCATAGATACTAGGGAGCAGTATATTTTAAGGGTGTGTGGTATGGAGAAGTAGAAACTCAGGTTTAAAACGTACCACAGTGGTTGGGGTTAGCTTTACTAACAAGAATACATTTGTACCCAAACTAACTCTTTTTGGCAACATTAGGTTCTGTGATATGCAAGATACACAAGACTTTGTAGCAGGCACAACTAACCCTCTGTGCTACTGGTGAGTCAAAACTTGCACTAGACTAAACTCCTATCTCTCTCCAGCAAAAACATTAAACAACACGTTCTCTTTGACTTACCAACAGAGTGACTGACAGTGTTGCGAAAATACCTCCTCCTGCTTGGTCTGATTGCTGTAGCTCAGCTGCAGTCTGTGGAGTCACTACTGTGTCACATCTGAGTAGGTGTCACATAAGACGCATTACTTAAGTAGGCAATGTCAAGGATGGGTGAGGCACCTTGAGGCAGGGGAAGGAGGTCAAGCTCACTTGGTCCCCAATAAAGAACAATGCATGTGTGCTGAGAGCACACACCCATTAAGATGTCACATAAGACGTATAACTTAAGCAGACAATGCCAAGGATGGGATGGGTGAGGCGCCTTGGGGCAGGGAAAGGAGGTCAAGCTCCCTAGGTCCCCAATAAAGAACAATTCATGTGTGCTGAGAGCACACACCCATTCGCTTCCTTAATGCCATTGTTCCCACCCTTAAGAAAAGCACAGGATGGTTGAGGAACCACTATCTAGAAATGCAGACTGGCACAAGCTCTGTGAAAACAGGCTCTCAATCTGCACGTTTTCTTTACGTATCATCTTACATCAACATGGGGTGTGCGCTCTTCCATCCTAGCATCAGGCACCGACCTGCGATATTATAGAGAGACACTTTTCTCTCAATGTATTTGAGCTTCACTAATCCCATTATGCAAGATAGAATTCCGGTACTGACCCGGGATAGTAAATCGCCTGGGACAGTCTTCAACTTGCCAGGACTGTCCCGCCAAAAATTGGATAGTTGGCAGTTATAACAGTGCATCATGAAAGTTGCTCTGATCACAAGTTCAGCTTCTCTTAATGTAGTTGTCTTAAGAATGTTAGTATACAAAGACTCGTCCCACCAGACTGGGAGGGTCCACCGACCCTAGAGGGATGGCGGCTATCCTCCCCCCATGGGCAGCACCCGAAGGGTACAGCAGCAAAAAGGCCAAAAAAGCACACCGAAATCAGTGCTCATCGGAATGACCAAAACAAGTTTGTATTTGAAAAGCCCAATCAGAGGAGAGGTGGCATGGCCACGAACATGGCCAAAAAGGTGACCAGGAGAAGCTGTAAGCATTACTGTTGCCTGTGCGACACAAAGATATATAAGGACAATTGTCCAAGAAAGGTTCTTGGGATGCCTCATGGCAGGGACACTTGAGGATAAACAAAAGGGGTAAGAAATGCTCAGCGCTGGGTGGGCACAGCAATTGCAGCCCAGGCATGATCACAGGTCCAAGAACGCCAGACATTCAGCAGCAAAGGAAGCCTTGAAGCTGCGACCCACTGTACCAAGTAATTGACAGAAGAAGAGCTGTCACAGCAGTTGACAAACAGTGTTTATGACAACCATTAAAGAGATGTTATGACTTTAAGGATGATGCATTACAGGTTATGTGAGTTATGGGTATTAATATGCAATAAAGATAAGATGACACTGTAGGACCAGTTATGAACTGTATGTTTTACATTGAAATGCAAGATAAGCAAAGAGCTGAGCATGTTATTGACCAACACCATTGGGAAAACATATGTACCAGCTTATGATGTGAAAAAGCGGTGGTCGTTCCAACACCACAAATGTCTTTGTGTCCATGATTAATGGGATAAAGTGAATGGTGGGAGGGCCCGTGGGATACTCGCACATCTAGGTGGGAGGGGGGTGGGGGTTAATATCCAATCTCAACAATATAACTATATTTGGGATTTGTTATCAAATTATAAACATTCTATAAGGTTGATACTCTCAGTGGTATGAGGGTCTACATACGATATGAACACACTTCACAACTTCTAAAAAGCAACCCTGACAAAGCATACGAAACTCAGCACTCCATTGAAAATAAAACTTGAGCGTCTCAGGAACTTTCAAAGAAGAGAAACCTATGCAGATAGGAAAGGAAATTAAGACAGCCCATTTTCCTTGACGACCTCACACAACTCATACGGCCCAGCTCTGCAAACTGAACCATCGTCACCTTAACGAAAAAAAACTTCTGAATGATTACCATCAAATAAACAATGCTTTGAAGCAAAGCTCTGTTTCTGCCTCAATCATTGTGCCTGTCCACTACCAGTCCCTCCAACCCCCCAATCAATGGACAAACACAGCTCAGCAATTTTTCCCAAGAGTTTTACGATCAACTTTTTTAAATTCTCTGATTCAAGTGTGTAGTGTTTACAATCATACACGCGCTTGTGTACTTACAATTATATACCGTTCATACAAGCGCGTGTTCTCCAGTTTGACACGTGCTCACTCTCATTCCAGTTGTACAATTACTGTGCACTACTCGCGCTAATGTTTATACATGAATACATCTCGTGACATGTTATTACTTGAATGTATTAGTCTCGCTATGTTATACAGTTATAATGTACTTTACTAGTAATAACTGTTACTATAGGCAGTCACCGTTGACCATTGAGAGCCAGCAGTTGTGTTCAGGGAATGCTCCTTAATCTTCAAATAAACTTAATGTTTGAACGTGATTCGTGTGGATATTTACTCAACAATTTGGCGACGAGGACGGAGCATCTGAAACCTGCATAGGAGCATTTCCTGATTGATTTTTCACAAAAAAAAGGAATTTTTTTTTCTTTCATCGAAATTTACCACAACGGCTTATTTTACTGTCGCTACACATAGGATTGATATTTGCCATTAAAACGAACGAAATCTACTATTGAAACAAACGGAATCTACTATTGGAGCATTAGGATCCGTTACCTTGCGGAGCGCGTCTTGATGGCTGTCTTTATCAACGCCCGTGATCAATCTGTTTTGCGCAACCGCACTTGAACGATTTTGGGGCGGAAACAGTTATTCTACTTCCTATTAGACGCTACTCTCCGCATCGCATTGAAACGAAAGAGGTGACTTCAAATTCATTCACCTAGTTCCTGCAAACGGCAAATTAAACGGCGATATCTAGCTTATTGAAGACGGTTTGGGCATTACAAAAAGGTACTGTGACTAATTTAGAGAAACACTCGTTTTTCTCATAAAATCGTTTTAACAGCCCATTTATGAACCATACATTGTGACTGAGATAAAAAAAAAATTCTTCTCAAGCATTTATTATCATTTACAAAATACTGATATACAACATCACCCTATATATCTCATTATACCACAATGTGTGCCCAGGGTTATACTCTTTCACCACCACAAAGTTACTGGTCAGCTGGTAGTTCTCCCTGTATGCCCTGGATTGAGTGGAAGGCTTATTTTTTTTAACTATATTGAGACATTGGATGCAAATGGAAAAATGAAAGCTCCAGAGAAGAAAGGTATTTTTCTACACTGTCTTGGACCAGAAGGATTAAAAGCATTCAATCAACTTCCTACATCGCAAGCAAGTGGGGACTTAAATGTCTTTGATAAGGCTATATATGATTTTGATAAATATTGTACTCCCAAAGTATGCATAGGAATTTCTAGATACAAATTCTTTCAAAGGAAACAGTTAAATGAAGAATCTATTGATAATTTCATTTCTTCTTTAAAAACTCTAGCTTTAGATTGCAAATTTGGTAACTTACAAGAGGATTTCATTAGAGATCAGATTGTTATGCATTCCAGTAATGACACCATACAAGAAAGATTATGGATTAATGGTGATGAAAACCTAGATTTTGTAATATCCATAGTTAGGAAAGCTGAACTTTCCTGTAGGAGTGCACAACAAGTTAAGGAAAAAAACACTTCAGTTAGTAGAGAAGTGGTTTCAAAAATCAATCACAAATATGACAATAAAAGTAAAGATTTCTCAAAGAAGAAACAAACACCTTTCTCAAAAGGCAATTCTGAGGTTTCCAAAAATAATCTGAAGTGTTTTAGATGCAATAGTAAATCTCATCTTGCCAATAACAAAATGTGTCCGGGACTGAAACAGAAGTGTGCAAATTGTGGCTTAATAGGACATTTCACTTCTGCTTGTAGAAGAGATAAGATTAATCAGAAAGTGAAATGTATTGAATTAAGAGACAATAGTGATGATGATGATTTTACTGATGATTCTAACACGTGTTCTTATATCTTGAACATAAAAGAATCCACAGTTCTTAATGTAAATGACCCTATAAAGAAAAAACCTCTATGTGATATGATTATTGGTGGTGTAAAAATCAATATGTATGCTGATTCCGGATCTCCCTATTCTATTGTGTGTGAATCAGTCTGGAATAAACTATTTGTACCTAGGCTAAGCAGTCACTTAGAGGAAAGTGACATAAATCCTGAAGGGTATTCCGGAGGAAGGATAGATATCCTGGGTTTCAGAATGTTAGTGTTCAGATTTAAAAACAGGAAATGCATCACCAAATTATATGTTTCAAAGAAAGGCCCTTCAGTCCTTAGCTGGTTTGACTGTGGTAAGCTTGACATCGTGTTGGATCCTAATAGTCCCAATCCTGTAATGTTGATTGATGAACAAAATGGAATATCCTCTCTTATGTTAAATAAGTTTCCCAATATTTTTTCTAAGGGCATCGGGAGGTTAAACAATTTTAAGCATGAAATTCGTTTGAAAGATAATGCTTGTCCAAAAATACACAAAGCTAGAAACATTCCTTTTGCTGTTAGAGATGAAGTTAAAAAAGAATTAGATACTTTAGTAGAGCAAGGAATTATAGAAAAAATTGAATCATCTGAATGGGTTTCGCCCATAGTGGTCGCTAGACGAACCAATGGCAAGGTCAGACTATGTATTGATCTTCGCCACCTCAACAATAACATTATAGTTGATCAATTCCCTCTTCCCCGCATCTCAGAAATGTTATCTGTTGTTGGTGGTTCAAAGTTCTTCTCTACTATCGATCTATCTGCGGCGTATCATCAGATAGAGCTGACTGATAAATGTAAGGATTTGACTGCATTTATTACACCTTTTGGGTGCTTCAGATTCAATAGGATGCCATTCGGTTTAGCATCAGCAGCCGCAATCTTTCAAAGAGTTATGCAGGATATTTTAAAGGATTGCAAAAAATGTCATATGTTTCCAGGATGACATTTTGGTATTTAATGAAGACAAAGACAAACATATTGCTACTTTAGAGGATGTTTTGGGTGCACTTAGTATACATGGTCTTACCATTAAGCATGAAAAATGTAAATTTGGTGTTCATTCAGTAAATTACCTGGGACATGAACTCTGTGAGGAAGGTATTAAACCTAAACCATCACTTTTAGAAGCCATTGAATCAGCCCCTCACCCTCAGTCTAAAGATGATATAAGGTCATTTTTAGGTTTAGTCGAATTCTACGCCAGGTATGTACCTGATTTTTCATGTAGAACATATAATATTAGACAATTGATTAAAAACAGGGTTGCTTTTGAATGGACAGATGAGTGTAAAAAAGAATTTTGTGATGTGAAGAAAGCTATCTGTTCTGCTAATGCACTCACCTGTTTTGATCCTTCTTTGCAAAACATCATAACTACTGATGCTAGCTCAAAAGGTTTGGGCGCTGTGTTTACTCAAAAAAAATGATAAAGGAAAAGAAGTCATTGTTGCACACGCTTCCAGGGCACTTACAACTGCTGAGGAAAAGTATTCCACTATAGAGAGGGAAACTTTAGCTTGCGTCTGGGCTTTAGAACACTTCAGAGTATTTGTGTGGGGAAAAGAATGTATCCTAAGAAGTGATCACAAACCTTTAGTACGACTTCTAACTACAGAAGGTATGCTACGAGCTTCAGCACGCATTGCACGCATGTCAATGCGTCTACAAGATTTTATTTATACTATACAATACCTACCTGGTAGAGACAATGTTTCTGCTGATTTTTTATCTAGAATGCCTTTACCTATTCAAGAGGATTTACATAATGAGTGGGATGATTTTCAAATTGCCATGATTCATGATGAAGGTCCTATTTCTATTGATCAGACCTTGTGGAAAGAGAAATTTGAAAATGATGAAACTTTAAAAAGAGTTGCTGAATATGTCTCTAGTACTTGGCCTGGAAAGAATTGCTTAAGTTCAGAGTTGAAAAGTTTCTGGGAGGTAAGATCAGAACTTTCATGTTGCGAGAACATTGTTAAAAGAGGAGAACGGATTATTCCTCCAGTTGAAGTGAGGAAAATTATAGTTTTACAAAGTCATGAAGGACATAGTGGTATAGTCAGAACCAAACAACAGGTCAAACAATTATTTTGGTGGCCAGGTATGGACATGTTTATTGAACGTCTTGTTAGAAATTGTATTGTATGTGCTAATTCTGATAAATCGTTAGTTACACTTAAACCCAACATGAGTACACATACCATACCTAACAATCCTTGGGAAACCATTGCTATTGACATTATGGGTCCAATTGGTCCTGAATCTAAATTTGTCATTGCAGCTATTGATATTTTTTCAAAATGGCCAGTTATCAAAATTGTTCAGAAAATAGATACAGATTCAGTATTATGTTTTCTTGATAGAGTTTTCATTGAAGAAGGTTTACCAGTAAGAATTATCTCTGACAATGGTGTACAATTCAATTCAAAGAAGGCAAATGACTATTTTACAAAGCTGGGAATTACTCATTCCACTACTTCCTTATACAATCCTGGTGGGAATGGAGTGATAGAAAGGTTCAATAGGGTTCTTAAAAGTGCTATACAAATTACTGACAATGATGACAAAAAGTGGGAAATTGAAATATTTAAAAAAGTATGGATGTATAGAACAAACATGAATTCCATGACTGGGTATTCACCTTTTGAAATCATGAGAGGGAGAGTTCCTAGAACTAAAGTGAACCCGTCATGGTTAGTCAATTCTACTTCTTCAAAAGTTGATTTGAACAAAATTAGAGAAAATCTTATTCATACTCATTGTATAAATAAAAGATATTTTGATGAGAAGTCAGGTTCAAAAAAGGATCCAACAATTAAAGTAGGTATGATGGTAAAAGTAAAGAAGCCATGGAAAGTTAAGAAAGGAGAAAGTGCATTTATGGGTCCTTATGAAGTTTCAGAAGTATTAAAAAATTCAGTGAGGTTATCTAATAACAAAGTGTGGAATCTCAGTAGAATAGCTGTTCTAAAAGCGGATAAAAATGTGTACTGTAAAGATCCCATATTTGGACTTCCTGATTCGTCATATTTAGATGAAGATTTGGATATAGGTATAACTAGTGATAATACAACTGCAGTTCCATGTTGTTCAAATGCTTGTCACACAGATCCAAACACTGACATTATACCTTGTTGCTCAAGCAATGACATTATCAGTCAAAATGTTTGTGTCCAACAAGATGTTTCTTTACCCAAGAGGATTACAAGAAAACCCAAATGGTTATCAGATTTTGTTGCTTATATAGTGAGCAAAGTTTAATTTATTATTATTCTTTGGTTGTTTGTTTTTTATTTGTTTTCAATCTATAAGGAGGGAAGGTGTGTAGTGTTTACAATCATACACGCGCTTGTGTACTTACAATTATATACCGTTCATACAAGCGCGTGTTCTCCAGTTTGACACGTGCTCACTCTCATTCCAGTTGTACAATTACTGTGCGCTACTCGCGCTAATGTTTATACATGAATACATCTCGTGACATGTTATTACTTGAATGTATTAGTCTCGCTATGTTATACAGTTATAATGTACTTTACTAGTAATAACTGTTACTATAGGCAGTCACCGTTGACCATTGAGAGCCAGCAGTTGTGTTCAGGGAATGCTCCTTAATCTTCAAACAAACTTAATGTTTGAACGTGATTCGTGTGGATATTTACTCAACAAAGAATATCCATATGCGGAATGCGCCTATCTACTTTGTCTTTAAAACTAGAATTCGGGCTGCACAAAATCCCAAGGCATTTTTTCCTGTTGTGAACACATGCCTGCCAACTCACACAGTACCACCGTGTGGCACACGATATTAGCTCCCATCACACGGTCTCCTGGTGAGAAGCCGATATCACATGATTTTTAAACAAAGAAGGGGTTGGCTTGAGCGCAGTAAGGCTACGCCACAATCAGAAGTAACAACACTGAGACAGACACGCCGAACGGGGAGTCCATGACAAAAAGAAAACGATAACAAGATACAGAATGGGATTTATTGCCCTTGAGACGTCATTTGGAACACTAGATCGAGTGTGAGGAGTCATCCCAACCCCCTACATCTCTCCTTTACAAAAAGATCCGACAAGCTTTACAGATTGTATCTGTTAAGGTCCTGAAGAGAATCCCGTGACTCAAGGGATTCGAAACGCGTCGACCCCATTATCTGAGCTTTTTGTTTACATTTGGTTTTTCATGTGGTGTAAATATTGCTTTTCTGCCTCCTAAGAGTGCCTTCCTAAATCTATTAGGCCAATCATTGTTGTAAATAATTAGAAAGGAAATAAATAGTAGATGGCCTAATCACCAGTTTGGTGACCATAAGAATAAATAGCGTTGTTCTCAAAAACCCTGAACTTAGAAAATCATTTCTCAGGGATTCCAACTTTCTTTTCTTGTTTGTTTAATTGATTTCTTCTTCACATCACCCCCTCCTTCCCTACCACTCACTGTGATGAAAGGTTTGTCTGTATGTCTGCATTTTTTTGAGAAATGAATGTGTTGAATAGAAGTTGAATGATTTTTTGTTCCGCTGTATTGAGTGCACATCCTCCCTGACACCCCTGTGTACATATTCACTATCTTTCGCTTTATTGTTATTAGTGTAAATAGATAGTTCCAATTTCACATTGTTTGTATATTAATTGTGAACGTTTTTGCAAAAAGAAAATTCAAAAATTAATAATTTGAATATAAATGAAAAATAAAAGAATTTGAGATATATTTCTAGACTGAATGTTTGGTCTGTTCAGGTGAGAACGCAGAACTCAGCTGGACTTTGCTTGTCTAAACAATTGAGCGATATCACATGATGACAGGGAAAACGACCTGAAACCCTCTGTAAATAGTGGTTTTCCAGCTCGTTTTCCGAGGCATTGTACTGCCCACGTCCATTAAGGGGTGTGATCTCCCCCACCCCACCAGGACATCCATGACAGGCTCAGCAAGATTTTATTTTTGGGGGGGAGTAGGGGGATTCAGGGCTGGGTGGTATTCAAAAGTGCCACGTAGGTACTTCTCAACACGAGGCCCTGCTCCCTCCTCACACAGTTAGATTACTCTTCAAGTTGGCAGGTATGTGAACAGACAAAACTTCCGCCCGCAATGGTGCTCCTCTACTGATTGTCAATGGTCGGTCTTTGGGCAAAGCATTTCAGATAGACCGAATTCAAGACAATTTGATGGATTCATTTACTCTGACAACATCACCACCCTGCTTCCCACTTTCTTAAATCATGAAGGTTTTCAGCTACATTTGCACATGATGAATGAACCATTTCTTAAACCTACAATTTATGTAGGGCTGACTTCATTGGTTCGATTTAAGAAGGCTATTAGCATTCCTAAGTTGATCATTTACAGACAAAGTGCGGGGTTTTGTCACTGAAATATGCCTTTAATACGAGAAAGCTGTATTTAAAAAAATGGAGATGGATCAATTGATTTCAAGTTGTTCCTAATGGCTCCCTTAGGTCCAATGACTTTATATGAGCCCTATTGAAAGGAAACGCATATTTCAGGCACAGATAAAAAGCCTGATTATTATTTATACGCAGATGCGGGCAGACTGTTTGGAGCCGCAGGCACGCGACCACAACAACATCGCAGCACGGTCAATGACTGAAAAAAGACTGTCTTGCTGAAACGCTGCGCCTCATTTGTGTTTCTTCTTTCAGGTATCACAGGAATCATTAAGTGAGTGGGTGTCTTTCGCGCCTTCAAATGTATCTGTGGTTCCCAGGGACACACCGAATCTTGTCAGAAATATTCAGATGGAGTTGCTCTATTAATTGGGAAGATACGTTCTCGCCCTCCGGGTCTGCTTCTGAGGTGCTTTGACCTGCCGCGATTTGAACAAGCTCATCTTCGCCAATCCATCAACTTCTTCTTTGACAGTGCAACGTATATGCGTCACTAATTGTTTTATCTCGTTCTTATCTCTGTGCAGACTGTGCCGCGAGCCTTGTTGTTGTTGGACTAGTGCTGCGTGGTGCCTTGCTGTTTCCGAGAAAAACGTATATTAACCGAAGGGGAGAGGAGTTGGCCTAACGGCTAAGACCTGGGGATCTGGGTTCTTCTCGGTAACGACGCCAAAAAAATAAAAACCTCCTGTGATTCTGGGCAAATCACTTAATCTCCCCGTGCCTAAAATGAATGTGTGTCCGTCCTCATGTAACGTAACTGGGGCTATGTAAAGCGCTCGGATACCTGATTCGGTTCGGGTCTAGTTCGCGCTATATAAAACTCTGCAAAAAAAAAAAAAAAGCTGTTCAACAGAATCTAAATGGGGCATTACAGGAGTACTGAATTATTATTTATTACGATTACCTCGCAAAAACGATGTGAATGTATGTCAAAGTTCATCACAGCAATCCAATTACCGTCCTCTTTAAAACGGACCGACATAAAATATGCAACAAACCTTTCTGTGATGCTCAATTCAACCAGCCTGTGTGCTCTGTTTGCAATGAATGTGGCGCTGCCTTCACTTCCACACAAAGCATTTCAGATTCTATTTAATGCAAAACAAGAATATTGCGCAGCACGTCCCTTGTCTAAAAGATGTAAAACCTGTAACCCGTCATTCTGAAAAGTGAATGTGCTGCACATATTATCTTAATGAAGGGAGGAGGTTGCAGGTGAGCTTGTGGAGGGAGGGAAGGAGGAGGAAAGAAAGGAGGAAAGAAAGTCAAGGAAACTGCAGAATAGGGGGTAATTACGTCCTGCCTTTCATCCTACTGCAATCGGAAGACTCGAAGCACGCTGAGGAGCTGCGGAGAGGAATATGCTCATGTTCTGTGCTGTATAATAACCAGCCGTGACAATTGGTACTTCAAAAGCTACGACACTGGAGCCTGTATTGGAAAGGGTGCATTGTAGTTTTCAGTGGTGCCCAATGGTGGCGCCATTTTCACAGCCTATTCCAACATGGGCGTCCGCAGAAATTTTTCCAGGGGGGGGCAAAATGTTAACATCATCACCATCCTCCGACATGATGTGTGCCAGGTGGGGCACAAGAAACACTGGGGCGCAGGAGGAGCCATTGGGGACAGGAAGCAGGCTGCATATGATCTCATACACCATAGTGTTGTTGTGCCACAGCCATCTCTTTCTTTTGTGGCACCCCAAAATCCATACCTGCCCTGGTCCCTAAAATTACCCCCTAGCACCCCAAAACCCATACCCACCCTGAACCCTAAAATTACCCCACCCCCCCTAAACTCATACCCTCCCTGAATCCTAAAATTACACCCGTGGCACCCCAAAACCCATACCCACCCTGAACCCTAAAATTACCTCCTAACACCCCAAAACCCATACCCACCCTTAACCTTAAAATTACCCATGCCCCCCCAAAACTCATACCTGCCCCAAACCCTACAATTACCACCCTGGCACCCATAACCTATACCCACACTGACCCCTAAAATTGTCCCCCTGGCACCCCAAAACTCATACCCACCCTGAACCCTAAAATTACCCCCCCTGGCACCCCGTAACCCATACCGCCCTGACCCCTAAAATTGTCCCCCTGGCACCCCAAAACCCATACCCGCCCTGAACCCTAAAATTTCTCCCCTTGCACCCCAAAACCCGTACCCACCCTGAACCCTAAAATTACCCCCCTCTGGTACCCCAAACCCATACCCACCCTGAACCCTAAAATTATCCCCCTGGAACCCCAATCCCTAACCCACCGTGAACCTTAAAATTACTCCCTGGCACCTTAAAACCCACACCCACCCTGAACCCTCAAGTTACCCCCTGGCACCACAAAAGCTGAACACTACATTCTGATTGTGTATCGCGCAGTCTCCCTGCTCAGGGAGGATCTGCTGGTCCGGATCGGCTCGCCCTGGTCCGGTTCTGCTCGCCCTTCTCTGGAGCTGTTCTGCCTGCCCTGTCCCTCTTTCGGACCCACCGAGCCTGCCTCCGTGCACACTGCCTGGACCTACTCTGTCTGGCCTGGTTATTTCTGCTTTGGACCCGCTGTCTTCACTGGCGGAGTGAGAACACAGGTCTCACTTCTCTGAAGCTGCTCTCCCTCACCCAGACCCCCACTCCCCCTCCACTTGCTCTCTCATCTTCCTTCCTCCCTACTTCTCGGTATCTCTTTCTCCACTGCCTCTCTCTCTCTTTCTCTCCCCCCTCTTCGTTCACTCTCACTCACACGGTATCTGTCTCCCCGACCCCACCAAGTCTTCCTCTGTCCTCCCTCTCTCTTCCTCCTCCTCACGTCGGTGATAGGGAGCCCGGGGCCCTCTCTGAAAATGGTAGCTGGAGGTGACATTAAGTGTGAAAGCACCAAGGTGTGAACCAGGAGAAGAGGGGGGGCAGGGGGTGGGCGGCAGGTAGAGGGTCAAAGGGGGCACTGGCTCTCAGAGAGGTGAGACGGGGCGGGGAACAGCCTGAGGACAAAAACAACACCAGAGCAAGAGGCATCCGCTACTCTTTTATTCAAATGTGACTATTCTTTCTGCTTAGTAATATACTTAACAGCAACTGTTCAAGGCAGTCCATCACTATAATCCAATAATTATTTGAAAAGACTTTGCCTCAATCTTGTTATTGTGTCAGAGCGCGCTATAAAGTCCAAGGTCTCCTTGCGCTTCTGACTAAATTATAAGATGGAGGGGGGGGGGCAGAGGGTACTCCGAAGGATATAGAAAAGAGCAGAGTCCCCAGGTGTTGTCTAGCTGTGACATGCAATGAGATGCACAGGAGTTCACCTAGAACAGAGTGACAAAGGGACGGTGCAGGGAAATGAAGCCCGCGTCTTGTCCTACTGAGCCCTGAAATGCAGAGGAGCTTCAGAATAGAACAGAGAGGGCGAGCTGGGGGGGAACCATGGCTGGAGCACCATGCTTAATGCATAGTGGCATGGGCGTACGCAGGGGGCAGGGCCGGCTTTAGCGCTGGTGGTACCCGGTGCAACAATGTTAGTTGGGGCCCCTAATGACCACCTCTACCACGGATTCTCTCACTAGCACCCTTTAAGGGTGACCAAGTCTCCACAACCACTCTCTCTCAGATGCATTGAATTCGTTATATTACACTCCTCATACCATTAAAGTATGTCAGAGCACTTTGCATCACACACACATTACACAGACAATCAATGATACTTGTGTAAAATCAGTGTATAGGAAATGTTACATAAGCCAAAGGACAAAGGGGCATATTATCAAGGCCTAGCGATATTTTTATCGCCGCGTTTGCGACCGTTTTCGGACTAAATGTGACAATAAAAATATCGCTTTATTTACATGAGCACGCTAACGCGTGTTCAATGGGATTAGCGCTGGCTTCATCATCGCATCGCCTTGCATTGCTAACGAGATGCAAGGCAGCGTGTCTCGTGAAACAACATGGGATATCATCATTAACCCTGATTCTCTTTATTTTCAAGTGTATCGCTAACACACATTGCGATATTATAATCAGCGCTAACCGGGTTTTTCGACAGTTTGGAACGCCTGCTATTTTCCTTACTAAGCCATATCTATAATGGGATATGGATTGTTATGCTGAGTCCACGTCTCCCATTATAGATTAGGTTTTCCCTAATGCGGTTGTCTATTGCTTGAATTCTGGCAATTTTCACTCTTTCCGCCGCTTTTGCCTGGATTTCTATCGCCTGGGCGATGCGCCTTACTGATAGTGCACTCACCAGGCGATAGAATAAGGCGATATGCGGCGTTCATTTTTTGCACGCTACCCACGGCCACTTGTTATCCATAATGGTAGGCAGTATAGTTCTACCCAAATTAACCCTTTTTGCAACATTAATCAATCTTCTATACTTAGCAGAGTGTATGCACTTCTATGATGAAAGTTAATACCTCACTATTCTATATTAGGACTTTAACTTATAAATTGCAAGTAAGAAAAGGATAGCTCTTTTAAAAGCAGTAACCTGCTGATCTATTTACATTCAATTCACTTTTTAATCTACTTGGTACAGTTCTTTGCAACAGGCATATTAACCCTTTGTACTACCTTCACATAAGTCAAAAACCTCAACTACACAAAACTCTGTTCCCTGGCCAAGAAGAACATTAATCACAGGAGTTATCTTGACATTTTTGTGAGGCCCCGTAATTGCAGGAGGAAAGGAACGTGCAGCAGGTGCTTTTAAAATCATAATTAAGATGTAAACACAGCGCCCCCAGGAAGCCAGCACCCAGTGCGATGGCACTGGTCACACCGCCCTAGAGCCGGCCCTGGCAGGGGGGCAAGGAGGGACACTCCAGGGGGGGGCAAGCGCCCCTCCTGGCCCCCCCCTGCGGATGCCCATGTATTCCAAAATGTACAGTGGTGCAAATGTAATATCTCAAATGGGCCTCGTACGCATAAAACAAATGAATAGCTATGCTTTAAATAGTGTGCTGCAAATAACACGCATAAACAAATTAATAACTGCTTTAAATAGTGTGCTGCAAGTAGGGCCCCCACTGCACAGAAGAGTGTGAATTGTCCACAGAACGCTTTAACACAGAGTCCTGTAGGAAAGCGCCATCTTTCTTCCAAGGAAAAGTGGCATGGCTTGCAGTGGTGGCTCCCAACCAGAGAGCCTTTAACTCCTACGTGTAGTGTCAGGTTGGACACGTTCTAGTGTTCTGCCTGTTGTACCCCACACTTTACACTCACCCACCACAGGCGTCACCGGTCAGGTGACCCTGGAAATAAAAGGGTACGGGCTCACGTGCCCTGGACAAGTTACCAGTACCACACTACTGTGTCAGTGTGCGTTATTTTCAAGTATGTGGGCCTAGCGCCCAGCAAATTTACACTACACACGCTGGAATTCATGAAATCTATCTATACTACTATTATAAAGAGAGAACTGAAACCTTTGAGGCGGGTAATCTCAAGAAGTACAGCACCAAACAAAACACCCAATACAGAATTGTAAAGGGGAGTTGCAGCAGATGGACATAGGCTATACAACTGGCCACCATATACATCAGAAAGGTCAAAGAACCTTAGGGGTAAAGTAGTCCCTTGTGGGCGTTGGCGTTATGCTGTCAGCGATGGGCGTGTCAAAGTAGCGATGGGCGTCTCAAACTACACTTCACATTACTCCTTTGTGGGCATCACCGTTGTCAGAGGGGATTGACCCAAAACAAATGGGCGCGGATTTCACTGTGCGAGCCCATTCACGCTCCATTACTGATAACACTCACAGTACTTGCTGACTTGCCGCGCTAACTGCTGACTTGCCGCGCTAACAAAAACAAAACTTTACTCATTTGTGAGCCTCGGCGTTGTCAGAGGGGGCAGGCCTAAAAAAAGGGGCATGGCTTTCACAAGCGCGGAATTCACTCGGCGCCACATTCACACCTTTGTGGGCGTCACCGTTGTCAGAGGGGCCTGGCACAAAAACAAAAACAAAAACAAAATCTGCGCGGATTTCACTGTGTGCGCACCTTCACGCTCCATTACTGATAACACTCACAGTACTTGCGGCGCTAACAAAAACAAACCTTTAGTCATTTGTAAGCCTCAGCGTTCTCAGAGGGGGCAGGCCTAAAAAAAGGGTCATGGCTTTCAGAAGCGCGGAATTCACTAGGCGCAACATTCACGCCTTTGTGGCCGTCACCGTTGTCAGAGGGGCCTGGGCCAAAACAAAAGACACAAAATGAATGGTCTTGGATTTCAATGTGCGCGCCCATTCACACTCCATTACTGATAACACTCACAGTACTTGCGGCGATAACAAAAACAAAACTTTACTCATTTGTGAGCCTCGGCGTTGTCAGAGGGGGCAGGCCTAAAAAAAGGGGCGTGGCTTTCAGAAACGCGGAATTCACTCGGCGCCACATAAATTAGGATTTACTATTACAAACATTGCACACATTACATTTCATCCCTGGACAACGTCGGGACGGGCTGCTAGTATGTAGATGAAGCCACAAAGAGCAGCCCGCGGCGCATGCTGTAAGCCCTCTAAGGGGGGGCCCTTAGTGCCACTTCAGGCACCTCCCCGCACCTTGCCATTAGGACTCCCTCCTCTTGGAGTACCCCCTCAGGTCTGGCACCTCTGTGTCATCATTTGCTGTGCGCGGCGGGCTGGAGACAGGTATTTATACCTGCCCACACCCACTGGCCATCCTCTAGACACGCTGTCCATGGGTGCAGCCGTCGTGCCATTTGGCGGAGTTTTTAAGTCCTTCACGTCATCATCACTATTAGATTGGAGGGGGATTGAGAGCTTTAGAATCATTCGAATTAATTCAAGAAAACACACTTTCAACAGATTCAACCGAATTCCACCTAAGTGGGCAGGGATTTGAGATTCTATGAATGTGCCTAACCTGTCCTGTGTCTTTGGATGTTGTATATATGAGTAGATTGAGGCACGACAGGTTCACACCGGATGGAAACTTAGACAAAAGGCACTGGAAGAGTATATAAACTCGCACCACTAAAACGTTTACATTTGCAGAAAACGCGAGTGGCACATTCAACTTTCCTAAATGGCCATTGTATATATGGTGCAGAATTACATCCCTGGCATGGAAGCCTAAATGCCACTTGTTGACTGCACCACCTATTGTGCAATCCAGTACAGTGCAGGGGAAGTATGGCTCAAGGCCTACCCGGTGTGGCCCTACAGCAGCAGCTTGAACCATTCTGCATTGCCCTTTCAAAATCACTCTTTTTACAGGTAGGAAAGCCTGATTTTAAATATTAAGTAAGTAACCCCTAAGTGCACCTTGCTGCTCACAGGGCAGCATGCTTATTATTTAATGGTGGAACGTGTGTGGAATTAAAACGCCACGTATCCCCAGTGACTAGGCCCAAAACATCATTGTGGTCAGTCTGTAGTTGGCTCATAAGAGAAGCCAAAGTATAGATTTTACGGTTTAAACTATAACTTTTGACATGTACCAGCTACAAACTCCAATCACAGACATATTTTTATGTTTAATTACAATCCAATCTAATGGTAAAGTTTGTTTTTAATTAAATATATAGGCAATGCAACTTTTAGAAAGTTTTCTTTGCCCTCATAAAGCTGCGGTGACCTAATTTTCATTTGCTTTCAGCAACTGCCCAGCCTGTCATTGGCTGGAATTAAGAGTAAAAAAAGTTGTGAAAATTGTTCCCAGAATATAGTTGCTTCAGAATGGAGAGCTGTTTTCTCCCCTGCCAGGAATACAAGTTGGGGTGGACCTAGGAACTTAATTAGCTTCAAAGGTTCCTACACTGACACAAGCACATTTTAAGTAACATTTGGAAAGCCCAAGTTTGACCCCATCGTCAGGTTGGCACCAAACCCAGTAGGAGAAAAGCTACACCAGAACCTGTTTTGAGTGGCCACAAAGGAGGGCACTGCCTATTACCCAAACCATACTCCAGAATAGTCACACAGGTTCTTCATGAGGGGGCAAGGTTTTTCCCATCTTGAATTTTGAAATTGAGAGGCAGTGCTCGATTGTTTGTAGTAGGGCAAACAGGCACAATTGAAAATGTGGGTACTGTTGTCACCGGGAATATTTACCCCATTGGTGAGGAAGTGGCCGGGGACACACCCCTCCTTCCACCAGCTGGTGCCAAGCATAAATGAGGCAACCCAATGCACCTCTCTGACCTGAGAGTAGCCCTAATGGAATCAACCTGCTTTCTTTTGTAACCAGGACAAAGAAGTGGACCCCCTGGGCCAGTTGACTGATCTCATGTGTGGCTACTGGGACTCAACAAGCTGCAAGATGCTTTTTTATGGAAGTGGCCAGCTGACCAATTGCAACTGGATCTAGATTATACTTTACTGTGTGCCTCTGCCTGACAGTCTGGTTGTCATTAAGTGCCCTCCCCTGTAATAGTTGGGGCCTTCGACATGTACTCCAGTGGTTGTTTGGGCACCAGAACAAAGTTTAAAACTTTGACAAACCTTTCCTCCAGAGCTTCGGGGGACCACGCCACATGCATTGCAGTTCTTAGAATAGTGCTGCTTGATACATTGCGGCTACTGAGAAGAATGGAAGCCAACTTAAACATTCAAAGGTGTTCGATAGACTGTAGGGTGGGTGTATACAACAAAGGGCATTTCAGGAGTATTTAATTATTCTTTGTTCCTGTTTCTGTTAAATATTGGACAGATTTGTTAGCATGAGCTGAAAGCCATTTTGTATTTCTGGCAGCCATTTTGTTTGCCATGTGCTCACCATGTGCTTTGTCCTCCCTCAGTGTTGACTGCTCTTGAAATCTGCCTAGAGACAAACTATACTCAGCATCCTCCACTTCGCACATGCCCAGAAGGGCCTAGATAGTAGAATGCACCTGCTTCTCTAGTATAACTGGCAGGCTATTTTTGCTGCTGTATGGAGAAGTAACTCTCCTCCCACTTTGTTTAGCAAGTAGATCTTGTATGCCCAACTTAGTCATTTTGCATGCTTACATGAGCCAGGACTGCCCCTTGCATTTATGCTTATTATGTAACTCCAAGCATATATATATAAAGTCCCAGTTTTCTGTACTCCTTAGACTGCCTCATTCAGTTGCCAAGGCTTCTGTGTGACGTAGTCTCACTCATTTGAGTTTAATAAAAATGATCTTTTATATTTCAGCTTCTGTGCCAATTTCTTCTTTGTTTGTTTAAAAGGACCAAATATCAGTGGGACCCCTAAGCAGGCGTTTTGATTTCTTCATTTCCTCATTAAAGCAATGTGATTTTATGTCAAAGTTCACCATGCAAATTCAATTGCAGTCCTCCTCAAAATGAACAGACATAAATTATGCAACAAACTGTTCCACAATGCTCAATGCAGACAGCCATTGTGTTCTCTGTTTGCAGAGAATGTGGCGCTGCCTTGACTTCCACACAAAGCATTTCAGATTCTATTTAATGCAAAACAAGAATATTGCGCAGCACGTTCCCTCGCCTAAAATGTGTAAAACCTGTAATCTGTCATTTTAAAAAGCAAGTGTGCTGCATACTTTACATTAATGAAGTGGAAGGTGCACATGAATGTGAGCAGGAAGGAAAGGAGGGGCAAAAGGAAGAAAGGAGAAAAATATGTCAAGGAAACTGCAGAAAGAGTGGTAATTACTTTGTGCCTTTTATCCTACTGAAATCAGTAGTCTGAAGCATGTTGAGTAGCTTCAGAGAGGCTTATGCGCATGAACGCATAAGAACCAGCCACGCCAACAGCTTCTTTAACAGCTTACAATGCTGAAGCCTGCATTTCAAAGGGTGCACTGTAGTTCCCACTGATGCCCAATGGTGATGCTAAGCACACAGCCTATCTTAAAAGTTACAGTTTAAAAAAGCAAAAGTACCCTAGCAAGGACTTCTCTGTTTGTTAGTGATACCTTTAACTCAGCAGTGTGTAATGATAACCTGGATTAAACAAGGTATGGAAATAATAGTAGGCAGGAGGTAGCTGATGTCCATCCATCCATCCATCCATCCATCTATCTATCTATCTATCTATCTATCTATCTATCTATCTATCTATCTATCTATCTATCTATCTATCTATCTATCTATCTATCTATCTATCTATCTATCTATCTATCTATCTATCTATCTATCTATCTATCTATCTATCTATCTATCTATCTATCTATCTATCTATCTATCTATCTATCTATCTATCTATCTATCTATCTATCTACCTACCTACCTACCTACCTACCTACCTACCTACCTACCTACCTTTCTGTTTTTTTGTTTGTCTTTCTGTCTGTCTGTCTACCTAGGAGATGGGGTTTTAAATTGAGGGGGAGAAGACCCTACTCAAGCACCAAACACAATACTTGTCAGGGTGAACCACAAAAGTCATTAGATTGACATGTACTTAACCCTATAATAGGTTGCTACAAAAGCGGTCAGCTATAACTTAGAGGCACCGTGATAAGTATTTATGCTGCACACAATATGTGCAATTTTCGAAAGTAAAGTCAAATGTAATAAATTATTTCACAGCAAAAAAAATCAAATCCAAATAGTCAAACCAGAGTTATGCATGTTTAATTTTTTAGTGAAAAATAGCACCTAAAAGATCAACGTGCCAATTGCAGGCATCTAGTCATGTGGGACAGGGGCAAAGTCAAGATTAATAGCTGAAAACAATGGAGTGCTCTTCGGAGAGATGAGGTGGAGTGAGACTGGCCTCGGGTTACCTTCTGACTAAGAAGAAATTTGAAGAAAAAGTTGCTAACAAGGTAAAGGTCAGTGGGCCAAGGCAACCAGCGGTGTCTGAGGCAGATGCACCGTTGTTAGGGAGCTGCAGGATGAAGTCATGGTGAAGATTTCTTCGTTCTGACTTTGCCACTATTTTGGAAATCGGAAATCACCAGTGGGTCAAAGCTTCAGGCTGTAGTGGATGAGGGCTCCATGAGGCCGTATACACCTTCTGAGAGGAGCCAAAGTACAGGATTTGGGGTCTCAGTCTCCTACTAGTTCTCAGGCCCCTTTTTGATGGAAAATTATCAAAGTCGCAAGTTTCCGTTTTTGGCAGTTAGGGCACATTTAGCTCCAATTCAAGGGTCCAGGACTGGTGAGGCATGACATGGAGGGCAGGACTTACTTTATGCAGGGTCTAGGACATGATCAAGTTGGTTGGATCTTGTGTCCCTGAAGCTCCGAACAGGAGGCCAGCCAAATATCTCTTGAAGTTACAGTGGTAGTCCTGCGTTCAAGCAACAAGGCAGACCTCAAGCAGCAGGGAAGACTTCTGAAGGTACAAGGCAGGCTTCAAGCAGCAGGCATTCCTCTGGTAGCAGCAGGGAAGGCCTTTGAAGTACAAAGCAGCTTCAAGCAGCAGGGCAGTCGTCTGAGTACAAGGCAGGCCTTCTGAGTTTCATCCGTAGGTCCAGGAGGGAACTAAAGAGTTGGTCTGCTGGTCCAATATTTATACCTTTTGCCAGCATTTGAAGTGGGAGAAACATCTAAGATTTCTTACATCTGGTTGTAGAAATTCTGCCCTTCCCCTGCACAGGCTCCAAGAGGTCTAGGGTGACAAAAGACTGGTGTAAATTGTTTTGTGTGTGTGATGGAGGCATCCCATTGAAATGTAATTGGGACAGGGCACTACTCCGCCCCTACCATCCTGTCCACATCTAGTCCCCCTTTGTCTCACTGTCTGGAAGGAATACACAAAGGCCAACTGCCAACTATTCATAGTCATGTGATCTGGGATACAAGCTCCAGGCACCAAATGGTTAGGACAAGAAAATGGCATCTTCTAAAAGTGTAATTTTCAGAATTGTGACTCAAAATCGGACTTTACCATTAAATAAGATTTTAAAGTACAATTCTTTGAAACCAACCGCAGCATATCAACCTATTTCTAATAAAAAGTTAGCAACTTTTAAATGTAATAAGGCAACTCAATGTTATCCTATGAGTGAGGTAGGCCTTGCAGTAGTGAAAAACACATTTAGGAACTTTTCACTACAAGTACATGTAAAACTCAAAAACACATGTTATAAATTTTAAATACAATGCACCCTGACACATGGGCTGTTTAGGGCTTACTATAGTGATATCTTATTTGTATTAAAAAGGGAGGCTTAGGCCTGGAAAAGGTGATTTTTGCAAAGTCGGAGTGGCCACTTAAAACTCCACACATGCTGCAATCGCAGGCCTGAGGCATGGTTTAAAGGGCCATTTTAGTGTTTTGCACAATAAGTGATGCAGGCCCACTAGTTGCTTTATAAATTACATTTACTAAAATATATGTGTGTGTGTATATTACCTACTGGCGGTCGCCAGTAGGTAGTTACAGTTAGGATTGTTTTCCATAGGGAAATCGCAATATTCTATTGGGAATAACTTTGGCGCCGGTTGAGGAATCTGCCTGAAATGTTCCTCAAATTTGCCTCGCGGTGCTCCGGTCCTTCCCTGAAAGTTTGGGGGGGATTCGTTAAGCGGGGGCCGAGATAAAATGGGGGTCCCAAAACGTGTTTTCCCCATGTTAATTTCCATAAGACGGTTGGACTCACTTTTAGCCCGAACGGCTGAATGGATTCCCATGAAACTTGGCAAAATTGTAGGGACTGGTAGCCCGATGTGCCTTTGCTATGTCTCAAGATATGTGCTCCAGTGGATTTTGAGTAATTTAGGTTCAAAAATATATATATATCTATAGCCGCGCCCCGGTACGCGCACCGGGGAACGCTCCCGCCACACACCGCAAGTTCGCCCGCGGAAAGTAGATTGGCTCTCGGGTGTCTGTAAACATTCCAAACAGTCCGGAGCGGCCGCAATCTTGTGTCTCGGTAGGATCGAGACACAAGAGGTGGCAAAAAGAAAGAGGGAAATAACCAAAAGGGGGCAGGGTAGACCCCCCCTGGCCCCCTAGGTTTGATGTGGGGGCCATAAAAGGATCCCGCGGGTCAAAAAAAAAAAGAGATATTTTTTTCGATTTTCGCGGGGGGAGCGCCCGGTACGCGCACCGGGGAGCGTACCAGGGAGCGTACTTTGGTGAAAAATAGTGAAAATAGTAGTGTAAAATAATCATTTTGAGTGATTAGAGGTAGGGTAGCTCTGAAAAGAGCTTTTGGGTTCTGTGGCTGATTTAGGTACTTACAAGTACGTCCCACACACACCCACACGCACACAACCCCACACCCACACACTCCCCACACACACCTCACACACGCACACCTCCACCCACACCCAAACACCCCACACCCCCACACCGACACCTTACACATCCACACCCACACCCACACACCCACACTCACACACACACCTCACCCCCCACACACACAGACACCTCACAGACACACCCCACACATCCCACACACACACCCCCACACCCCCACACACACCTCACAGACACACCCACACATCCCACACATACACATACATCCTACACACCCACACACACCTACACACCTCACCCCCCCACACACACACACCTCACAGACACACCCCACACATCCCCCACACACACCTCCCCCCCCACACATGGAGAAAACTCAGTGAAACAGTAAAATAATAATTTAAAGTGCTTAGAGGTAGGGTAGCTCTGAATAGAGTTGTTGTGTTGTGTGGGTGATTTAAGTACCAACATGTAGGTACCAATGCACAGTCTTAAATTCAATGTACACCTTTTTTTCTGTAGATATCTTGCATGTTGTTATAGAAGTTATTGTGGTATATGGAATCCATACCATAGTCTGTCAGGAAAGCAGAAACAGATCCTTTAAGTACTCCCTGAGACGACATAGGGGATCATGGGTAGTCTACCCTGCTCCCTTATGATGTTTTAAAATTGCACAGTATACTGTAAGTTTCACTATATACTATAATATAAACATAATCATTTTGGTAGTACTTCATGAATTAGATATAAAAATGAATAATATCTCAAACAATTTTTAATTATTAAATAAAAATTTATTGGTTAGAATTTTCATAGTTCAATAAAACTTCCAGCATTAGATCATCTGGAATCTCCTCAAAAATGCGTTTCAATATCTTGTAAACATTCAATAAATTGTTGATCCAAAGACTGATCCATAAAATCTTCTTCAACAAAATCTTCATTAAGAATCTCCTCATATGTAATCTCGAAAGAAACATTGATGTTTTCTTGCTCCCCTTCCATTTTTTTGCTGTAATTTGCATAAAAAATAACTATATCAGTAGAGTTAGGGCACTGTTGGGTTTAAGTTCAGACAGGTAGTTCTGATTTTTTAACAGTGAAGTTAACTTTGGGCAGTGTATGGTAACAGGCAGGAAGTAGAAATATAAAAAAGTGCCTGTGAAGAAGCGTAAGTAAATTCATAATTATAGCAGAGAAGCCTAAGTCAATCCATAAATATAACAGAGGAGCCTATCTCTATCTATAACTATAGCAGAGGGACAGTAAATAACTATCAGAAAACGTTTTTACAAATTAACTTAAAGTGCCCCTTACAAATTAACAACTTACTTTACAGAGAGGTGAAGAAGAAAAAATGCGAAAATCCTTTCAAGATGTACCTCAGGTAGTTGTAGTCAAAATGGCCGTGTTTCCCTCTCATTTTTCATTTATATTCATGTACATAACCAATCAAATGTCAGGAAAAAAAAGTAGAAAATGAAAGTAACATTTTAATTGGTTGTAAATTCTAACACTTGATAGGTGTTTTTGTCATGTAATTTACCTCAGGATATTTAGACAGTTCTACAGCTCAAATGGCTCAATGGAATTCCACCAAATTTGGGAAAATGGTAGGGACTGGTATGTAGTAGGGCCTATTCTATATTTGGTGAAAGTGTCTCCAGTGGTTTTTATGTAAATGAAGTTTTAAAAAAATTTGGGAGCGCTCACCGGGGCGCGCCCCGGTACGCGTACCGGCAGCGCAACAGGAGTCCTCCATCTTGTGTTTCGGTAGATTTGAGACACAAGATGGAGGACAAACAACATTGGAAATGGGTATAAGGGGGCACGGTAGGCACCCCTGACCCCCTAGGTTTTCTGAGGGGGGCTTAGGAGGCCCATATAGGCCAAAAAAAACATTTTAATTTTTCACGGGGGGAGCGCCCGGTACGCGCACCGGGGAGCGTACCGGGGAGCGTACTTTGGTGAAAATTAGTGAAAAGAGTTAGAGTAAAATAATCATTGTGAGTGATCAGATGTAGGGTAGCCCTGAAAAGAGCTTTTGGGTTCTGGGGCTGATTTAGGTACCTACAAGTAGGTTCCAAGGCTCAGTCTTAAATTCAGGAGGAATATTCTATTCCCCTCATCTGAGAAGTGCACACCATCTTCTCTGTAGATATCTTGCATGTTGTAACGCAAGTTGTTGTTGTATATTGAACCCATTCCATAGTCTCTCATGTAAGAAGAAACAGATTTATTCACATGTTTCCTTGCTTTCTCAATCTGTGGACAAAATTGGTTGGACCACTTCCATTTCTGTCTTTGGCATATATTGGAATATACCAAGGCAGTTTGTGGGAAAAGTGTCATCATTTACCCAAAGGTGTCCTTTAAAACCATTTCCAGACCTACCCCAGTCAAAGTGCCTAGGTCATTTCCACCACAGTGCAAAATTATAAGGTCAGGGTGTGGCAGATGGTGAAAGGTTTTCACCAATGGTATCAATTGATGACATCTCAATTCTCTTTGGCCAATCCATTTTATGTGCACATTTGGTAAATCAAGGTTGTGAAAATTTCTGATAGCTGCATACCTTTGAGCCCAGTGAACGTAGCTATGTCCAATAATCCAGACAGAGTACACGGTGAGAGGAGGTTCTGGTACAGTCAGATGAAGTGTAGGAATGAAATGGCAGTTGGAACAGTAGGAGTTTGCACAAAAAAAACTGTGGAGTTTCAGTGCTCTTGAATCACAAGCAATGATTGGTGGATTCAGATAGTTGAAACGTGAAAGTTAGGGTGCATGGTTGTGTTCTGTGAAAGAAGTCATTTGAATGGTCAAGAAAAAGTCATAAAAAGAAAGATTGCACCTGATAAGCTGGTTTATTGATAGGTCAAACATCCTTGCTGAGTTCATGTGAAACATTGTAGAATAAACTTTTAACCCTGAGAGCTCAGTGAGGAGGGAGTTGCTATGGTAACAGGTAGAAAGGGCTGAGGGGGGGAAGGGTGTTGATTTGAAAATAGAGAGGGAACAGTTTTGATTGGTTACCATGAGGAATATGTGTGTAGAATTAGATATTTTCTGTGCCATTCATGGTTGCAGTGCCTGGAGTACATACCTTTTGCTCTGCTAAAGAAATATTGGTGTGTGTATCTGACACTGTTCTCAATCTCCCAAATCATTTGTAAACGTGAGTTCAATATAGATAGAGAGTTCAGGTTAAGAAGCACATTGAGCTTCTTTGCGGTTGGTTTGTGTGATGCTTTTTGAAAATGCATGGTATCAATATTTGCAATAGAGAGGAAATGTATTTTGTAAAATAGTGAGTTTTCAGAACTGAAATGGAATGCTTGTACATAGGACCTGCGCTGTGTTTCTAAAATGTTATTCAAAAAACGATTTTGGGGTAAATCAATGGTTTTACATTTTTGAGAAGGAATAAATAGTGTGTGCATGATTACATAAAAATATTTGAACCTTTCACAATCATGTCACTTGTGTTACCTCAGATTAGGAAGCAGAATGAGCTTCTTTGCTGTTGGTTAGTGACATTTTTTGGGTAATGCCTGGTAGGAATATTTGCAATAGAGAGGAAATGTATTTTGTAAAATAGTGAGTTTTCAGTACTGAAATGGAATGCTTGTACATAGGACCTGTGCTGTGTTTCTAAAATGTTATTCAAAAAACGATTTGGGGGCAAATCAATGGTTTTACATTTTTGAGAAGGAATAAATAGTGTGTGCATGATTACATAAAAATATTTGAACCTTTCACAATCATGTCACTTGTGTTACCTCAGATTAGGAAGCAGAATGAGCTTCTTTGCTGTTGGTTTGTGACATTTTTTGGGTAATGCCTGGTAGGAATGTTTGCAATAGAGAGGAAATGTATTTTGTAAAATAGTGAGTTTTCAGAACTGAAATGGAATGCTTGTACATAGGACCTGTGCTGTGTTTCTAAATTGTTATTCAAAAAACGATTTTGGGGTAAATCAATCATTTTACATTTCTGAGAAGGAATAAATAGTGTGTGCATGATTAGATAAAAATATTTGAATCTTTCACAATCATGTCACTTGTGTTACCTCGGATTAGGAAGGACACTGAGGGCCTTATTTATGAAAACAGCGATGCGTCCGTTTTCACTGTGCACTCCTTGCGACACCAATGATGCGTCATATTTAATGTATGATGCATCATGTCGCCAGGAGTTACAGATAAGTCAGTATTTCTGACGTATCTGTAAGCGCAAAAGTGACGCATTGCTGGAGTGTGTCAGAAAAGTGACGCAACTCCAGCAATGCGTCTTTTCAAATGGGGAAAGTCCCATGTGAAAGGGTTTGCATCAGTCTTACGCCTGCTGTGAGGCAGGTAAAAGATTTTGACATAACAGTGTCCTAAAAGTGACGCAGTGAAATCTCATAGATTTCACTGCGTCACTATTACAAGGTTTTTTACGGGGGAACGCCCCCTCTGCATACATTATACCTGACGCAGGTATAATGTGGCGCAGGGCTTTAAAAAGTGACGCATCTACCTAGATGTGTCATTTTTTAAATATGGCGCAACAAGGCACATGTTTTATGCTGCCGATGCGTCACAAAAAGTGACACATCACCAGCGGAAAACTAATGCAGGGCCTCATAAATTAGGCTCTGAGCTTTTTTGCTGTTGGTTTGTGTCATGCTTTTTGATAATGCTTGGTATCTACATTTGCAAGATAGAGGATTTTTATTTTGTCAAATAGTGAGGTTTCAGTAGTGAAGTTGAATGCTTGTACATAGGACATGTGCTCTGTTTCTAAAATGTTATTCAAAAAACGATTTTGGGGTAAATCAATGGTTTTACATTTTTGAGAAGGAATAAATAGTGTGTGCATGATTACATAAAAATATTTGAACCTTTCACAATCATGTCACTTGTGTTACCTCAGATTAGGAAGCAGAATGAGCTTCTTTGCTGTTGGTTTGTGACATTTTTTGGGTAATGCCTGGTAGGAATGTTTGCAATAGAGAGGAAATGTATTTTGTAAAATAGTGAGTTTTCAGAACTGAAATGGAATGCTTGTACATAGGACCTGTGCTGTGTTTCTAAATTGTTATTCAAAAAACGATTTTGGGGTAAATCAATCATTTTACATTTCTGAGAAGGAATAAATAGTGTGTGCATGATTAGATAAAAATATTTGAATCTTTCACAATCATGTCACTTGTGTTACCTCGGATTAGGAAGGACACTGAGGGCCTTATTTATGAAAACAGCGATGCGTCCGTTTTCACTGTGCACTCCTTGCGACACCAATGATGCGTCATATTTAATGTATGATGCATCATGTCGCCAGGAGTTACAGATAAGTCAGTATTTCTGACGTATCTGTAAGCGCAAAAGTGACGCATTGCTGGAGTGTCTCAGAAAAGTGACGCAACTCCAGCAATGCGTCTTTTCAAATGGGGAAAGTCCCATGTGAAAGGGTTTGCATCAATCTTACGCCTGCTGTGAGGCAGGTAAAAGATTTTGACATAACAGTGTCCTAAAAGTGACGCAGTGAAATCTCATAGATTTCACTGCGTCACTATTACAAGGTTTTTTACGGGGGAACGCCCCCTCTGCATACATTATACCTGACGCAGGTATAATGTGGCGCAGGGCTTTAAAAAGTGACGCATCTACCTAGATGTGTCATTTTTTAAATATGGCGCAACAAGGCACATGTTTTATGCTGCCGATGCGTCACAAAAAGTGACACATCACCAGCGGAAAACTAATGCAGGGCCTCATAAATTAGGCTCTGAGCTTTTTTGCTGTTGGTTTGTGTCATGCTTTTTGATAATGCTTGGTATCTACATTTGCAAGATAGAGGATTTTTATTTTGTCAAATAGTGAGGTTTCAGTAGTGAAGTTGAATGCTTGTACATAGGACATGTGCTCTGTTTCTAAAATGTTATTCAAAAAACGATTTTGGGGCAAATGAATGGCTTTTACATTTTTGAGAAGGAATAAATAGTGTGTGCATGATTACATAATAATATTTGAACCTTTCACAATCATGTCACCTGTGTTACCTCAGATTAGGAAGCAGACTGAGCTTGTTTGCTGCTGGTTTGTGTCATTTATATGGTAATGCTTGGTAGGAATGTTTGCAAGAGAGAGGAAATGTATGTTACATGTGTTTCCTCAAATTAGGAAGTGGATTGTACAGATGAGGTGAGGCATGTCCAGGGGCGCAAAGGAGTTGAGGCCTGTGTCCATGAGTGCAATTGAGAGGACTTACCTCCTCTGACCCTTAGACAAACATTATGTAATCTGTGGTCCTTCGACAGGCCTCAATACATTGAGTATAATTGATGGTAACAGGGTGGAGATGAGATGAGGCGTGTTCAGGGGTGTAAATGAACTGAGGCCTTTCTAATGGTGCAGATGAGTTGAGGTCTATTCTGGGTTGCAGATAAGGTGAGGATTGTCCATGGGTGCATAGGAGGTGATGCCTGTGTTGAGGAGAGTAGTGGAAGAGAGGTCTGTCCAGAGGTGGAAAGGAGGTGAGGGCTGTGTCTAAGAGTGTAGTGGGGGATAGGCTTCATGAAGTGCAGTCCAGTGGACTCTTAGACACCGGCCTCACCACCTATGTTCCCCAGGACAGTCCTTACCTCATGTGTACAATCTGCTTACTAATCTGAGGAAACACAGGTGATATGATTGTGAAATGTGCAAATATATTTTATTAAACATCCAGATACTATCTAATCCTTGTTAAAAATGTAAAAGTAATTCATGTGCCCGAAATATTTTTTTAGAATTATATTTAAAAAACAGAGATAAGGTAATATGTAGAAGTATTATAGTGTTTATATTGTTTGCTTATTTTCATTGTTTTGTTGTTTGGTAATAGTGGTCTATAATGATTTTTTTATTTTTATTTTTGTTTTGCACAGATTTAAATCAAGATTTCAAAAATAAGAAAAAAATGCCCTCAAGGGAAAGGAGACGAAAAGATTGTAAGCGGAAAAAATAAAAAACAGCAACGGAATTAAAGCAGTCTCCTACAACAAATACTTCAAAAAACAGGAAAAAAGCTCCTGGTAAGACAACTAAGTCTTTCTTACGGAACATATGTAGATCCAAAAAAAATGTTGGACAGTATGTAGAAAAAGTGAAGGAGAGAGCAATTTTGAAGAGGAAGGAAAGATTCCAAAAAAATGTTACTACTGCAGCAGGAGACAATAATATGTATAGGAATAGAAGGCAAAATCAATTTAGGGACATTCGTAAACGAATGTTTCGCAATAGGGTGGTTTTAAATTTGTTAAAAAATATTAAAAAAGGTAAACAGAGATCTGCTTTTTATAAGAAAAAGAAAAGTGTAGAGAAGGTTGTTGATCATGCTTTTGAAGTTAAGAAAAAATTATTTATTTTAATAATCAATAGAATTAGGACACTTAACAAGACAATTGATGTTTTCAAATCAAACAGTAAATGGAAAAGAGTAATTAATCGGACTAATTTTTGTAAAGTTTTTTCTGGAGAATGGATGCACAGTTCAAGTTGTGAGCCATTTTTTAATGAGGAGAGTTACTTTCAGGAGAATGATTTAGTGCATGCAGTTGACACCAGTGGTCGAGCATATGAGGTGAAAGACGGCTGTCCGATTGAAAAAGAGAAACTTGTGCCTAGAGAACCAGAAGAGGTGTTAACTGATGAAGTTTTAGGGAGACGTACTAAGGGTCCAGTGTACACTTGGAAGTGTAGTAGTATTTGTAGTGTGCGACAGGAATCAATCGATTTGTTTTGTAACTTCTTACGTACATATAGTAAGAAAACTCTAAAACAGAAAATGAAAATGTTGCAAGACTTAGATCCTTGCAGAGTGAGAGAAAAGACAGGTTTGCAAGGCCATTCACTGGCTTGTCTTTCAAGAAAAGTATGTCAGAGTCTTTTTCATCATTTTAGGATGTTAGCAGTGCATCATAACAAAATGAGGAAATTAGTGAGAAGGTTGTATTGTGCAAAAAGTCCAGCACTTAAGCTTAAACAATTAAACAGTGCTCTTTTGCATGGAACTGAATTAGATGTGAAGAAGATTTGTGAAGAAATTGAGATTTGTTATTTTAGTGAAAAAGAGGACAGTGTAGAAATTGACACAGAAATTCAAGGTAATGTGGAAGACAATGTACAGATTTCAAGTACAGAAAAGTTTGACCAGGAAATTATCAGGTTTAAGGTGAAATCAAGTGAAAGGCCGAATTTTACTTGTGTGTGTTGTCGACGAACTCATTATAAGAATCAAACTAGATTAGTTGATTTATACGTAAAAAGTGAAAAGATAAATAATTATGAGTGGAAGGATTTTGCAACTTATTTGTGGGTGGAGAATTCTTTTGATTTGAGTTCTGATCAGCGTATTTGTAAATATTGTTATGATAAATTAAATCAAAACAGAATGCCTGCTAGAGCTGTTCATAATAATCTTGAGTTGGTAGACATTCCTCCTGAATTGATGGATTTAAATACATATGAGTGTATTTTGATTCAATGTGTCCATCCTTTTACGGCAATTGTTCGCATGGAGCCTAAGATAGGGAAATTGCCTCCTTCAGATTTACAGAGAGGATTAAAGGGAAGAGTTGTTTATTTGCCTCTAGATTTCAAGAAAAATATTGATACAATTGGTGTAGAGAAAGTGGAAGAGGAACCTCTGGGTATTCTAGTTAATGGGGTTCGACAAAGAGTAAGAAAATCTGGCAAGATTTAGTGGATGTTAGGAAAGTCAAAAAGGCAACGTTGTATTTGGTCAAAAACAATGAGTACTACAAACATGTATCTGTTAGAGCAGAGGAAACAGCTGCAGATGAAGACAGTGATTGTTCAGCTGGCCAAATTGAAAAAGTTGATGTGTCTAGAAGTGAAGAAATATATAAACATTATATTGTTCATCCTTTGCATTCCAAAGAATTAATGGGGAATGCAATTGACTTGTTTCAAAGGAAATCAGCAAAAGGAAGTCCCATTAGTGTATGGGAAGAAAGTTTGGAAGCTCGTTGTTTTCCACAGCTATTTCCAACAGGTCGAGGTGGACGATATGACGATCGACCACTTCAAATTCCAACATCTGAATACCGGACTTTAAGATTATATGCTGAAGATCCAAGGTTTCGTCAATGCATCCCATATTTGTTTCATCTACTGTATGAAAGTGACTTGTCTGGGCTTTCTTATGCAGTAAACCATATACTGAAAAGTGGACCACATCTCCAAAATGTTTCGGCAAGGGACTTTATAGAGAAAGTTAATCTGCAAGATAATATTTTGGAATCTCATCTAATCAATCTCATGGCATGTCAGCGTGGTACAAACGAGTATTGGTACCGTCGTCATGGGGAACTGAAATGTATGCTAAGAAACTTAGGAACTCCTACATGGTTCCTCACTCTTAGCTGTGCCGAGTATGCATGGGACGACTTACTTCAATTTATACGCGAGGCAAATGCAAATATACAAAATATAGAATTCAAAACACCTGGAGAACTGTGTTCTTTGGATCCAGTGAATGTATGCAGATATTTTAATCATAGATTTGAAGCTATGATGTCTTTCATTACCAACAAAAAAAATCCTCCCCTTGGAGAGGTTTTGGATTGCTTTTGGAGAAAGGAGTACCAAGTGATGAGGTGCTCCTCACATACATATGTTGTTGTGGATTAAAGTTGCACCCAAATTTGGAACAGATTCGGATGAGCCAGTGATGAGCTTCATTGAAGAGTATTCAACATGTGCTGTGCCGAAAACTACTGAAGAAAACAGTTTAAGGCAACAAGTTTTACGCTTTCAATCCCATCGTTGTGGAAAGTACTGTCGTCGAAAATTCAGAAACAAGGACAAGTTCTACACAAAATGTCGTTTTGGTTTTCCACGAGCAGTGATTTCTAAAGGAAGAGTAAATAATTTGATGTCTTCTCTGCGACATACTGTGATGAGGAAATCACCCAAAAATACATACAATTTAAAAAGAAACGAAGAGTCCAAGTACATCAACGACTACGACCCAGTGATTTTGTCCATGTGGAATGCTAACATGGATATTCAGTTCGTTGCTGACAACTCTATTGCTGTGGCTCGATATGTGACGTCTTACATCACAAAAAAAGAAAAGACAGAACTGAAGGAAATGTGGGAGGACATTTCACATGAAAAGAGTCTAAGCAAGAAATTATACAGTTACAGTCTAAAGATGTTGTCACATCGAGAAATTGGAGCATATGAATGTTCCGATCGATTGTCATCAGCAAGTCTATATGCCAAATCTAGAACCATCATTTGGGTTAGTCTAGGTCTTGCTGCAACACGAAACCGAGTTTTGAAATCTATACAGGAAATAGAGTATTTGGCGGAGACAGAACCAGAAAGTACAGATATTTTGAAGACAAACATGTTGGATACATACTATCCAAATAGAAGTCCTTATCTTGAGAAAGCTTGTCTCTATGAAGTTCAGCAAAGATATATTTATAAGAGGAACATCGGAGAAGATATCAATAATGGAATATATGCTGTCATTGGATGTGAAGGATGTCTAGTGAAGCAGAGAAAAGGCCATTTGATTAATCATCGAAAATTGAGTTGTGAAAATCCAGACAAAAGAGAATTTTACTATTTGGCTCTTTTGCAACTCTTTAAACCATGGCGTACAGAAGAGGAACTACTTGGAGATTTTCTCTGTTACAAAGACTCTTTTAATGCAACGAAGGATACCATAGAATGTCGTGTTTTTCCAAATTATATGCAAATGTTGAATGAAGAAATAGAGCAAGAAGCAACAAGTGCTGCAGAGATTGCGAGAGACAGTTCTCAAGACAGTCAGAGTTCTGCTTCATTGAGTCAGGATCCACTAGGAGGACCAATTATCCAAAATGAAGCTGCCACTGCCATGGATGAGGTGGAAAGAGCTATGGAGCAAGCTCAAGAGGATGTAATTAATTTAGAAGATTTGGTGAAACAATTAAACCTTGAGCAGAAACAGATATATGACGAAGTCACAGAACAGGTTGAACATGGATTCAGTCATGAGAAGAAAGAGTGCTCATGTACATCATTTAAGCCTGTCCAACTGTACGTGAGTGGAGAAGCGGGAACTGGAAAAAGTTTTCTGATTAAAGCAATTGCAACTTATCTGCAGAAAAGGACTGAATCACCGCTGTCTTGTGTTGTTACCGTTCCAACTGGGCTGGCAGCACATAATATTAAAGGGATTACTTTACATCGTTTACTGATGCTGCCAGTGGAGCATGATAACAAATTGCAATACCATAAGCTATCTGGAGATGCGTGTTCCGAAGTTTCCAGAGTCCTGAAGAAAATTAAACTTCTTATCGTTGATGAAGTAAGCATGGTCTCAAATCTAATGCTTGCTTTTGTGCATTTGAGAATGCAAGAAATTCTTAGAACAGAGTATGATGTGTTATTCGGAGGAAAACACATTATTGTTTTTGGAGATCTACTGCAGTTGACTCCAGTGAAAGGGCAACCAGTGTTTAAAATGGACATGCATGAAGATACCAGGAAGTGCCTAGGAAGCATTGGAAACGTTAATATATGGTTAAATTTCAAATATGCAGAACTACTCCAAAATATGCGGCAAACAAAGGATGAAGATTATAAAAAATATTCTACAAGATGTAAGAATCGGAAAAATAAGTCAGCATGGAAAAGAAGCTTTACATGGACGATTAATTTCAAATTTGTACCCAAATGAAAACATTCTTCCAGAGAATATTTTTAAGAAAATTAACGAGAAGAAATCTGGCATATGTTTGATGCCTACTCTGAAAGAATGTTCCATGTTCAACAACAAAATGTTAAAGTTAGAAAATAAAGAGATAGTGAAACTGGAAGCTACAGATAAAATGGAGCATATGGGAGCAACAATTATTTTGTCTGAAAATTTGAAATCAAAATTGGATTCATTAGAGAAGACAATATCTAAAACTGCTGGTTTTGAAAAGACTCTGAATGTGTGTTTAAATTGTCGTATTATTTTGAGAAGGAATTTAAATGTTGAAAGAGGTCTGGTAAATGGAGCAATGGGTCATGTTGTTGGTTTTGTGACTTACAAAAATAGAGATGGAATCGAAATTTTAAAAATAAAATTTGATGGCATTGACGAAATAGAACAAATTTGTCGTTGTTCAGCTAGGTTTTTGCTTGTGAAAGACTTATATGTTCGCCAAAAACAGTTTCCTGTTTGTTTGGCATATGCGGTGACAATTCATAAATCTCAAGGTTTAAGTGTAGATAGTGCTTTGGTGAACATTGGAAGTTCTGTGTTTAAAGAGGGTATGGCATATGTGGCATTATCACGAGTCAGAACTTTATCAAGATTGTACTTGATTGAGTGTGATGAAACAAAGATTTGTGCTGATCTAGATTGTGTTAAAGAATACAATAGGTTAAGAAGTGAGTATGCTCCACATTTGCCTCAATATCCTCTGTTTGAAAAACGTGTGGTAGGCCGAAAAAGAAGAAATGAGAATAATTGCAGTGAGGTAGTAGCAAAAAGACAAAAAGTAAATGAAACTGTAATTGTAAGCCGAAAGAAAAAGGATTCTGTTGAAGATGTTGTTGGATTTCAGTTTGAAAAGAGTTCTGGTGTCAACTGCTATGCTAATGTAGTGCTTAATGTTGTTTTTTTGTCTTCAAAATTTACAAGAACAGATTGTTGAAAATCGGGATCAAACATTCTGCTGTTTATTGAATTCCGTGTTTGAGAAATGTAGCAGTGATAGAGCAAAAATAGAAAGTGTTTCAGAAATTAGAAATCTTCTAGACATATGTTCTGGTCAAAATCAATTTTCACAGATTATTCAGCAGGATTGTCAGGAATTTTTAATGTATATGTTTGATGTATTGGAAGATGAAGGAGTAGATATAAAAAATCTTTTTAGCCTTTCTTTATATTTTTAAATTTTTTTAATCCTCATTTGCCGTCTTGCCGCCCATAACTTCGTACTAATCCACCACTGGGCTGTTATTATCTCTTAGGCTGGGTTAGAGTAATGGGGCATAGACAACACATATTTTGGGTCTGGCCTTCCTCAAAACTATCCTTCTTAACCACCTGACCCAACATGTGTGTCCTCCACCATCTCTATTCATCGTCCTAGGATAGTCCATATACCAGCGAGATAGGCACGGGCTTAATCATCGGACTTTAACGTAAATATAACTTAACCAAAATTTAACAAAAAGGGTATCCAAAAACCTCTATTTCTTTTAGAGCGATCTAACATATCAAGCTTAGCCATGTACCTCATGGCTAAGATCCAGTCCAGTAAAATAGGACTAAGTGGTGAGACCCATAATTTACATATCTCTCGACGTGCTAACAATATAGCATAAAAAATAAGTCTAACATTGTTACTCAAAACTCTGTTTTGTAAATCATATCTCCCAGTAATAATTAATTCAGGGCTTACCTCAATGGATTGATTCAACGATTTGGAAAGAGAATTACTCACGTCAATCCAAAATTGCTTGATATTTGGACAAGATACAAACATGTGCAAGTCATCGACATTTGGAGCTTTACATTTTGGACATTCGACAATCCCTCCATCCTTAAATTTAGAAAGTCTGTACGGAGACCAGTACGCCCTGTGAATGGTAAATAAAAGATTTCGCCTTAGGTTTGCAGGTTTAACAATTCTATATAGCATGCTCATAGTTACTTGCCATTGATCTTCTGTCGCAATCCTTGGCAAGCTGTTCTTCCACAGGGTCTCTGGTAGGTCGAATGGTCCATCCTCAATTTCTAGTATTCGCCAATACCAGAAAGCTACTTCCTTCTTAAAAGCCCTTGACTCCAACTTTAACTAAAAATCATTTTCCATTCCAATCTCTGATTCTAAATGATTTGCCCAGCTTTGGATCTGTAAGTATTTGTATTTTGAAAAAACTGGGCCCCATTTTTGCTGACAACAACTCCAAGAAATTAGATTGCCATCTTGAAACAAATCTTTCCACCTTTGCAAAGCAGGCTCCTTTATCAAGTTTAAAGCTAACGCATCTCTTGTCCAGGAAGGAGCTCCCGGAGATTCCCATATCGGAGCCATATAACTAAGATAAGGGATCTTAGATATTTTCCTGATTTTATACCATATCTCGGCCAAGTCCCTCAGAGTCTTGAGTTTCACTTTTTTTAAAAATTTGGGGTCTCCAAACTTGTATAAATAACCAAACTCATGATAACCTGATATCTTCAGCATTATCCCAAAAAGTCCGCCGATCTGAGAATTAAAAAGGGTACCCAACAGCATTCTGCAGTTTTTTAAACAAAAAGCCCATGCATATATTTGTATATCTGGAGCCGCCAATCCTCCTTTATTTACACTTCTCCTTATTTTCTTCCATGAGATTCGAGAGGCCTTTGACGCCCAAATAAATGATGTTATCATACTTTGAAATTTCGCCAACCATTCCTTTTTAAAACCCAACGGAATAGTCTCAAACAAAAAAGTAATTTTTGGTACTATCACCATCTTTACAAGGTTAGATCTCCCATATATTGACAGAGGTATATTCATCCAGCCTTTTAGCGTGTCACCAACCTCTTTTTTCACTCTATCAAAATTAGATTTAGCCAAATCCTCAATCTTCTGAGTTATCCTAACTCCAAGGTATCTCATTTCTGTTGTAGTTTTTACCCCTCTCGTATTAAGATTCCAAGTCATTATCTCGGTTTTATCTTGATTCAACTGGTATCCAGAAATCTTAACAAAGTCTTTTGTTGTATTTACTAAATTTTTCAAAGACCCAACTAAATTAGTAGAATAAACAATAATATCATCCGCATATAAGCCAAGTTTCTTTGACCAGTCCATCACAACAAAAGGGGGTATCTCTTCTGAGGCTCTAATTTTACATGCAAGAGGCTCTATGTATATATTAAAAAGCAAAGGTGATAAGGGACATCCTTGTCGGGTGCCCCGCATTACTCTAATAGGAAGTGTAAGAGTCCCGTTTACAAGTACTCGCGATGTCGGTGCGCAATACAAAGAAAAAATGGATTGCGTAAATTTATCTCCTAGGTTGAGATACTGCAGGAGAGTTTTTAAATATACAAAATTAACTCGGTCAAACGCCTTGGCAGCATCTAATGCTATCACAGCCAAGGGATATTCATACTTAGAGGCTAAATCTATCATACCTATCAAGGAGTAGGTAAGTTCTTTTAAATACCTCATCTTAATAAAGCCTCTTTGATCTTCATGTATCAATTTATGGATGATTTTACTAAGCCTGTCAGCCAGAATTTTAGAGAAGAATTTATAATCACAATTTAACAGTGAGATCGGCCTGTACGCATCCATATTTTTTGGAGATTTCCCTGGTTTAAGTATTAAAACAATATTTGCCTCATTCCAAGAGCTTGGAATTGTCGCTTCCCCTCTAAAAATTTTATTATACAGATGACACAGAGTGGGGACCAACGTGTTTCCTAGGGCTTTGTACACTTCTGCGGGTAGACCGTCTGGCCCAGGGGCTTTCGCTCTTTTACTATCCTTAATCACTTTCATCAGCTCTTCTTGGGTGATTTCCTTATTTAACTCAAGCATATCCTCATCTGCCAATGGTTTTATTAAAGGTAACCAAGTCTCAATCTCATCCTTATCTGGACAAAGGTCCTCTGTATAAACATTCGAAAAATATTCCTGAAATGCTTCTACAATCTGTTTATTTTCTGTTATAATTTGACCTGTGCCCGGTTTCTTAATCTCCTTAATTTGATTCCGTATGACATCTTTCTTGGCTTTCCACGCTAGTAACTTGCCACATCCCTCTCCATATGAAAAGTGTGCCAACTGACTAGCTTCCCATCTCTCTTTAACTCTTTGTGTAAGTGTTGCAGTAAGTTGAACCTTTAAATCTAAAAGTTTTTTCTCCCATGGGCCATCTGAAGTAGTAGCACCCTGGGGGATTCGATTGATTTCACACTCTCGAATCTCTTTTTCTAGATTTAAAACTTGACTGTAATACATTCTTCGTTTCTTTGCACCTTGAGCTCCCATTCTACCTCTCATGAACGCTTTGCACGCTTCCCATACTATATCTTCCTTAGCTGAGCCCACATTTACATCTAGGAAAACTTGTATCTCCTCTTTGAGAGTTTCTAGAACTTCTACATCAGCTAAAATTGTACGGTCTAGTCTCCAAACTGAGCTCATCTCTTCTACTTCCAAACTCAAGTTTAAGCTTACAGCAGAATGATCTGATAGGTGTGCCCCTATGTGATCTACACCTCTAACTCGCTCTTTCAACCTATTGTCTATCAGAAAAAAATCTATCCGTGAGTTATGTTTGTATTTTTTATTATAGAAAGTAAACCCTAGCTGTTGTGCTGCTTTAAGTCTCCAAATATCACAAAGCCCTAGCTGCACCATCACTGACTTAACTTTAGTGGTCATTTTACTATTCATTATTGCACTAGCATTGCCAGCTCTATCCAGCTTGCCATCTAATACTGTATTGAAATCTCCTGCCATGATGACTTTACCTGAAAAATCCAATAGCTCCAATTCAATTTTTTCTAAAACTGTGGGATCATCTACATTCGGACCGTAATAACCAACAACTATCAGCACTTCACCCAACAGTCGTAGTTTCAAATCACCCATCTTCCTCCACTGTCCACTAAACTATTTTCAACTACTATGTTAGATCCTTTTCTAATCAAAATAGCTACTCCCTTTGTAACCAAGTCTTGAGATGAAAAAATAGCATTTGCAATCTATTTTTGAGTACTAAATATCTCTTTACTTTCCTTTTGTGTTAAATGTGTTTCTTGCAAAATAATAACCTGCGCTGGTGAATCTTCTAAATATTTCAAAATAAGTAATCTCCTTGATTTAACCCGGAGCCCGTTAACATTCCATGTAAGGAACCTTAGCTCCTTATTATTAACCCTGCTCATCATACTTATCATACTTGTCACATACTGCCCATTTTCTCCTTCTAGGTAAAGCACAGCAAGACCGCTCATGAGGAATATTTTTTTTTATTTTTTCCCTTACCCCTCTCCCTCCCCTCCCCTTACTCTCAATTCCCTCCCTGGAAAACCCAACCATTACTCCCATGGCCTAGGCCAGTGGATGTCTCAGTGGTGATGTCTCTTTTTATTATTTTGCATAAACTGTGGTCGGTAATCTGTTACTATACATTTTGAGTAACATCCAAAAAAGCATCTACCTCGTCAACTGTACGGAATGTATACATCTTGTTATGCCACATTACTTTTAGAAAAGCGGGACATTTTAGCTGAGCCGTGGCTCCTATCTCTCTTAAGGGTATCAATCGCTTTCCCATCTCCCACTGCCTATTTGCTGTAGCTGGTGACAAATCCGACCTAATGTCTACTGATACTCCATCTATCACAATAGTCTTTTTCTTTAAAGCAAGTGACAGAATTTTTTCCTTTAACGAATATGTCGCAAAGTTGATCAAAATTTTTCTTGGCTTAGCACGGTCAGGATTCAGCCTAAAAGGATCACGATGTATTCGTTGAATGTCTCGGGCCAAAATTTCCTCAGTTTCAACTAGTGCTAATTCCTTCTTCAGCAACTGCACAACAAAAGTCTTTATATCCGTCCCCTCTTTTCCTTCTGGAAGTTTTAGAATTTTTAGGTTATTGCACCTTTGCATGTTTTCCAATCTTTCTAGTCTTTCATCCATTTCTCTATCTTTAGAATATAATGTCTCTATCTCCTTACGATTATCCAGAACTCTTCCCTGCACAACTTTCATCTCGGATTCCATCTCTCCCGCACGTATCGTTAATTTGTCGATCTTATCCTCTAACAGTGTACATGTAGCACTTATGCGCTCTTGATTCTTTTTAGAGGCTTCAAAGCCTAGATGAATATCCCGTTCCAATTTCCTTAACAGTTCCATGACAGACACATCTGTTGAGGCAGATCTCTCTTGCTGACCTGAACCTAATTCAACCGAGGAGAATACCGTCTTTCCATTAATAAAAGTTTCATCCCTCCTTGTAAATATGTCGTCTTCCGTCTTCTCTCCCAACTCAGCAGTAGCAACAACAGGTGAATTTTTAGATAATGAGTCTGATGTAGTAGATTGGAATATCTGCTCAATAGATGCCTCTGCGCCAAGACTAGCGCCCTTATCTGCCTCCATCTCTGTATCTAAAACCTGAAAGGGGTTTGGTGTTAAAAGGGTTGACCAGTCCTGTTCACGCTCCTCTTCCATAAATTTCAATGAATGCTCAGTTTTCTCCCCGAGTTCTACTGCCTCACCAACCCTAAGTTGAAGCTGAGGGGTAGAATCAGGTTTCAACACCAACACTTTTGGGACTGGCTTGAAATACGAGTTAAGTGAAGGAGTTATTGGGGCCTTAAACCCAGCTTTTTCTTTTTTTTGCCTTTTTTTTTTTCCTTTCTTTGAAGGAGAAACCTTAGATTTATATAAAGTGGGCTTAGAAAATGCTTTTTCCTCTGTCTCAGCGTTTTTAGCACCCCCTTGTGTACTGTCACTTTTATTTACCCCTGCCAAACTGTCCTGTCTCAATCTGTTGCTCCTCAATTGATATCTTGTTGGATTGCCTCCCTCTTTCAACCCCTTGCTTACTTGCTCCGTGTTGGTCCTTTGCGGTATACTTGGGGAAATGATCGTGACAGCTTCCAGCCCTCGTCCCCTTCCTCCGCTTGTTGGTGTGCCAATTTTTGCTAGCACTCGGCGTCCTCTGCTTACACCCTGCGCCGCTCGCTCCCAGCTCCCGGCCGGCAAGTAACGCGACTCCGCCCCCTCACTCTCGGCGGTTTGCAAGACTGAGTTCTCCGCCATCCGCCGCCGCTGGTCTCCCGAATCCAGCCGGCAGACGGCTTCCAGAATCTGCCGATAGCTCGCCGTGACTTCCACCCAGTCTCTGCTCACATAAAGGTGCGTATGAGCCTCTGCTATCACTGACAATCGACCCTTACTCTCAGAACGACACCACCACTATCCCGGACATCCGCGACCTGCTAGTTAGCCGGCCGCCATGTTTTCCCCTGACTGCCTTTTTAGCCTTTCTTATCAATGGCAGCATGACTGTGACAACTGTACTTTATCAAGAAGTACTAGAATAGACACTGAAAGATTTATATATTTGAGTTTACCAGACTGCAAATCAGTGCCTTTTAATAATCTAGTTAGAGGCAGCTGATCACAATATGGTGTGTACCCAATGTAAGTCTGCAATGCTGTCCACATTATTTTTACAAACTTATGGTAAATATGTGATTTTAATGTTTCAACGATGTAGACCTGATGGAAGTAAATTGTCAACTTCTATTAAAAATTTTGTGGCTTCTCAGTTATCAATTTCAGGAAGAACCTTTGCAACTGTAGCTATTATTTATCATGACGGTCCGTCAACAACATCAGGGCATTACACATGCTATTTAAAAACTTGTAAAGGTTGGACCCTTTGTAATGACACTCATTTGACTTTCAAACAACGTTTGCCTTTTGACTTAAAAAAATCATATCTAGTGTTTTTAGAACCAAAATTTAAGTAAAGGTAATTGGCCTATGAAGACGGGAGCAGTTAATAAAGGTTACTTTGCTGTTTAAAATTATATTCTGAGTAAAAGTGATCAAGATAATATAAAAAATTGAGTTGTCATATAGGTACTGTAAGTGGATCTCATAGTAAGTGATATCAGTATTATAGGAAATGATGAACATGAGTGAGTCAGAGATGGAATTACGAAAATTTAAATATTGTGAAAATGTTGTTTGAGCCTTTCTTTCAGAACGTCGGAAAAACGGTAATTTTAGAGTTTGTTTTAATTAATTTGAAAATATACTGATACATCTGACACTATTTGGCCTTAAGGAATGGTGAAGGAATGAGCAAAGAGTTGTGACTGAACAGAAGGAGTATATGAAAATAATGAAAACATTTCAGATGTTCTTCGAGGTTTTCTTCTAGAAAGTCGATGAAATGGAACTTTTAGAGAACAGCAGAGTACTTTCCAACCAAAAGGACCTTCATGATATACTATTTGGCCTAAAGGAAAAGTAAGCGAATCAAAGATTAGTGTACATTTGTTATTTTTAAGTTTTGATGTTTTTTTTTTAAAACACAATCTTTCTGATTGTGTTTTTTTTCCCCGCTGTCATATGATGAGTAGTTTGAACTCACTTTTTTAAGTGAAATTCAATATATTCTGAGAACAGCAAAAATAAACTACGTAACAGGTTGTACAAGTTAATCTATAGTTTGTATTCTGTAATTTAAATTATATTCCCATTGTCTCACACTCACTTTCCTTTTTCCACCCTCTTTCAGCTCTTTTTACTCACTTATAGTGTCTTTCTTTCACTCTCTTTCAACCCCGTTCTTTTACTCCACTTCTTTCACAACCCCTCATTCTCATTTCAACTGTCTGCATCCCCTCTCTCCCTTGTATAACTATTCAGCTTTAAGTCTGTCTGCTTTACTTTCCTTTTTCTGTTTTTTCCTCCTTTGCTCTTTTAGTAATTCCTCTTTACTCACTCACCAGTATTGTCGCACTCTATCACTGCAAATCATCCACTCTCCCTCGCTTATCTTTGTTTCCTCCTTTCTTTTGACCTCTTCTCTCTATTTTCCGTTCACTACCTCTATGTCCTCAGTCCCTCACTCTCCTTGTGTTATGTTCACTTGTGTTTATCTACCTTCTATCATTTCTCTTACAACAACTTCACTGCTCCTCTCTCATCATTCTTCAACCTATTTCTTTTAGTCTGGTTCCATTACTACCCCTCATTTCCTATCTTTCAGTGTCCTTCTCTTAACTTTCATCACCGAATCACTTTCTCTCAGTACCACTGCTTTAGTCCTCTTCTCCTCTCTTTCCTTCTTTTGCTCCCTTACTCATTTTTCTTTCCTCACTCATTGTACTCCACTTCACTCAGTCCTTCCCTTAGTCTCTGTCTACTAACTTCCTCACTCCTTTTCCCTCAATCCTTCTATATTATCCTCTCTCCCTTCATCCCTTCACTCTATGACTCTCCTTCACTTACTCTCAGTTATCTTCCATTCCTCATTCTGCTAAATGCATCCTTAATTAGACTCCTTTCCCTCTCAGTCATTATCTTTTTACTTACTCCTGTTTCCTGATTTAGTTTTGCTAACTCACATTCTTTTAGTATCTTTCTTACCTTCAGTTCATTTCTCTCTTCTTCTCTTCCTCTCTGTCAGTGAATCTATATGCCTTACTCTTAGTAATTTGCTCTCCTTCTATTTATTTTTCTCTCTTTTTGTCCTTCTACCTTACTTTATTTCTCTTTCTGTGTCCTTCACTCTTACTTTATTTCTAAATAGACTGTTATGATTTTTAATCTCTTCATTTGTATCTTTTATTTTAAAATAGATTTGTTTACTAATTATAACTTATTTTTTCTTCTCTCTTTCATAGATACAAAGTGTAGTAAAAAAATGTAATAAAATGTATATTTATTATATGGTAAGTGTGACTAAAAAAATGTAGTTTGTCATCACCCTTTGCTTTAACCTCACTAATAATTTCTCAAGCAACCTCACTCCTGTTTCCTTACTCTACTTCGTTCACTTATTTTTATTCTCCATGTTTACTCCCCTTTCCCTATTTCCCCTCTCACATTCAACTTCTTTCAGTCCCCATTCTTTAGTTCACTTACCCTTCCTTTGCTCCCTCACTCATTCTCTTTTTCTTAATTATTTACTTCACTCCTACACACACACCTCATCCCCCTCCCAACACATACACACACCCCTGACATACAGCCCACACACACACCACACACACACCTCATACACACACACACACACCCACACACACTCCTCACACACACACACACATTCCATACGGCGGCGGGGTCGCTGTAATCTATAAAGACACTTTCACTGTCACCTTGCTCGACCAATGTTGCACCAGTGACATAGAAATTCTGGTTTTTAAAATTGGTTCTTCATCTCAAGCTTGCTGGAAGGGAGCATTGGTATACCGCCCCCCGGGCCCCTATACCGAGGCTTCGACCCTCCTTCTGGAGACACTAGCTCCTCATATCAGCTTAGGGACCAATTTTGTACTCCTTGGAGATTTCAATGTCCACAGCGAACTATCTGACAATGCAGAAGCGCGCAACCTGCTGGCTGACTTATCGGCCCTAGGCTTTAAACAGTGCAACCAGGGTCCGACTCATCAGGCGGGTCATACCCTCGACATAATTCTGTCCAATTCACACTCCCTGACCTGTTATCCCCCAACACAGGTGGAATGGACCGACCACTTTATAATTAATTTCTCCCTCCCTACTCTCTCCGAAGAACGCCCCCACCCCGCCCCCCTTCCGCTATGGCGCAGGCAGTGGCACAAGATGTCCGCTGATACTTTTAGAACGGCTTTTATACCTCCAGACTTTCTCCCCTCAGACTCCCCCAGTTTGGCCCTGTCCAAATTCAATGATGCCTTGAGTACGGCGGTCAACCTTATTGCCCCCCTAAGACGCCGCAATCGGCGCTTTGACCGCAAGCAGGAACCATGGTACTCGGACTTACTGCGTGCGGAGAAAAAGGCCTGCAGGAAGTTGGAGAAATCCTGGAGAATCTCGCGCAGCACGGCCGATAGAGACCGTTATAGCTCAGCCATGAGACTCTATCACAAAAACATCAGAGCTGCCCGTAAGTCCCATATTGTCTTCCAACTCTCTGAGGCTGGTAACGACTCTAAACTGCTGTACCAGGTTCTCTGCACTTTCACCAAGCCCGTCGCTTGCGACAGCCCAGAAGTGCTGACCCAAAAATTGTGTGAGGATACTGCTGGGTTTTTTTCCGACAAAATCGATGCCATTTATCGAAACATTTCCCAATCAAGTCCATCCGCTGATGAAAATGACTCCTCTCCTAGCCTTCAGCCTGGAATAGCCTGCGCTGCTCCAGCTACGCTGTCCTTCATCCCCGAGATAACCTTGGACCAAGTCAATTCCCTGATTGGGACTATTAAGTCAGGCAGCCCAGTGGACCCTGTACCTGCCCGTGTCATGCACCTTATTGGGAGTGTCCTCAGTCCCTCCATTCTGACGGTGATCAACCGCTCCCTCTCCGAGGGATTGGTCCCCCGGGAGTGGAAAGAGGCCATGGTCAAGCCTATCAGGAAAAACACCGCCATCCCCTGGTCGGACATGACCAATCTGAGGCCAATCTCCCTTCTGCCGTTCGTCGGCAAACTGACGGAGAAGCATGTTAATCACCATCTCTCCTGCTTCATTGAGCAGACCGGCAGTCTAGATCACTCTCAGTCCGGGTTCAGGCCTAGGCATAGCACCGAGACGGCTCTTCTCTCCGTCACGGATGCCATACGCCTGTCCCTGGACAGAGGGCTGTCAGTGGTGTTGGTGCTGTTGGACTTATCCGCAGCATTCGACACCATATCCCACGCCATTCTCCTCACCAGATTAAAGGAGATAGGCATTGACAGATCTGCCTTGGCGTGGTTCACAAGCTTTCTCTCAGAGCGTACTCAGAAGGTGAATATGGGCTCTTTTAGCTCCACTTCTGCCAGTATCATCAGAGGAGTCCCGCAGGGCTCCTGTCTCAGCCCTACGTTGTTCAACGTATATGTCTCCTCTTTGGCCAACATGACGAGGTCCTTCGGGTTTATGCCCATCTCTTACGCTGACGATACGCAGCTGCTGTTCACTCTTAAGACCTTTACCCCGGAGATAAGACAAGCTTTCTCCAACGGCATGACTGCGATCGCCAGCTGGATGGCCAAGAACTTTCTCCAGTGTAACGTGGGAAAGTCTGAGGTCATGCTATTCGGAGAGGCAAAAATCCTGTGGACCCCCGACTGGTGGCCCTCCAGCCTGGGTCAGGCCCCTCTCCCGAAACAGGTAGTAAAAAACCTGGGGATCCGTTTAGACCATGACCTTACCCTCTTCCATCATGCCAGCACCACGGCAGGGTCCTGTTTCCACATTATTAGCCTCCTTCGGAAAGTGTTCCCCCTTCTACCAGACAATACACGGAAGACCTTGGTCCAGGCCCTCGTTCTGAGCCGCCTGGACTATTGTAATGGCCTATTCTTAGCAGCCAATGAAGGAGTGCTCAATAAACTGCAGGTGGTTCAGAACACCGCGGCACGGCTGGTAACTAATACCCCCCCCAGAACGCCGTCCCTGCCCCTCCTCAAGGCCCTCCACTGGCTTCCCATCCGGAAACGGGTGGAATTCAAGATCTGCTGTGTGGTACACAAGAGTCTCCACAACTTGGGACCTCACTATCTGGCAGAGAAATTTGTGTACCATCGCCCTTCCCGCAATCTCAGGTCCAGTAACCAACTGTTACTTCAGGTTCCCAGACATTACAAGACCAGACAGGGAGGCCGCGCCCTCTCCATCATGGGCCCACGTCTTTGGAACAATCTTCCCCTCTCCCTCAGAGAATGCTCGAGTCACTCAGCTTTCAGGAAATGCCTAAAGACAGTACTATTCTAGGAGGAGCGCTGCTCGACCTGTTTACCTCACAGCTCCGCGCGGAGATACACCTTCGGGTGTGATGCCGGCGCGTTATAAGCCTATAAATAAATAAATAAAATAAATACACAAACATACATCCCACACACATACCCCCCACACCCACACACCCCTCACACATATCTCACACACCCTCACCTCCACCCACACCGAAACACCCCACACACCCACACCCACAGACACACCTTACACACCCACACCCCGACCTATACCCAGTGACTTCCTATAAGTCACACACACTGCATTACTTACCTTTTTTTTCTGGTTCACTCAGACCCATTCAGGCACTGTTTCCTTTACTCTCTCTGTCCTTTCTCTTTGTCACTCCCCATCTCTTACCCTTATTCACTTTTATCCACCCTCTTTCACTCCTCTTTACTTACACTCACTGCTCTTTTCTCACCCTCCCTCACCGTTGTTCATTTATTCCGGTTCCGTCACTACCCCTCATTCCCCATTCTTTACTGTCCTTCCTTTTACTTTCAACACCCACTCACCTTCTACCAGTACCTCTACTTTAGTCTTCTTCCTCTCTCTTCCCTTTTTTCGCTCCCTTATTCATTTTACTTTTCTCACTTTTACCCTATTACATCTTCTCTGTTTTTTACTATGTAATAAACAATCCCTCTGTGTTTCTCCCTCTAGCTCTCTTTCTCTTAACACTACTCTCTTTGTGTTCTTCCCTCATGCAAACTCCTTCATTCATTTTTTTTTGGGTGCGCGCCCCGGTGCGCGTACCCTGAGGAAAAGAAATTGACAGAGATTCTTTAAAAATATATGTTTATTTTTATAAATTAGAGGTAGTACTAAAAAGAACTGTTTTTTCTACTTTTTGTTGTTTTATATTTTTTTAATGTTGTTTTGAACATTTTGTACTTTTTTTGGCTTTTCTGAAGTTTTATATTTTTTTGTATTTTTTATGGGGAGAAACAAAAAAAAGGGAATTGAAAATGGCTCAACTGGAGCAAAAAACAAAAAACGTAAAAAATTAGGGTTTTTTGGGGCAATTGTGGTTGTCACCAGCAAGGACGACGAGCTTTACGCTCTTTTCACCATAGGATATGAGCTTACCACAATATATACATGTAATTCGGAAATCCGCAAATCGTGGTTGAATGCAAGGCATCGTCTCCGTTGTCTCTGGTCCCGATTGAGTGGGTTGCTTTCTTTTGGAGGTGGTCCTTGAAGATTGGGGGAGGTTTCTGGCCAGTTCCTTCATCTCTGCATTAGAATAGTTGTTCGGATGCTTGCGCATCATGTGTCTAATCATGATATTATTACCAAAAGAATATTTCTTGTTAGGGTTCCCCCTAGAAAGTTCCATTCCACAGATTAGGCAAGTCACTTTGGCCGCATTGACTTTTTTCTTGCCCTTTGGGATAGAAAAAAACTCCCATACAATGTGTGGCCTTGGCTGGTATGGGGTATTGTCTTCTTGCAGCCATCTTCTCCCCTGCTCCTCTTCCTCTTCCTCCTCCTCCTCTTCTTGACCACCAATGTATTGTTGTGGTGGTCCTCTTGGTGGTGGTGGTGGTGGTGGTGGTGGTGCAGATGCTCCAGCTGCTGCTGCTACTGTAGCCATTTTAAAGTACAAAATATTTCTCTAAGTTGTTCAAACAGGTCTTCCTCAGTCAAAGGACAAAGTCAGAATAAGGAAAAAAGGTGGGGTCTTTCATCATTTGGAAAACAAAACTGTTCCGGACCAATGAAAAGTGTTATTTTCAAGTCACATGATCCGGGCTTTAATCATTTGGAAACCAAAACTGATCTGCACCAATGAAAAGTGTTATTTTCAGATCACATGACCCGACGCGCTTACGCTACACGCCCCGGGGCGCGCCCGTAGTCGCGCCCCGGGGCGCGCCCGGGGGTGCGTAGCGTAAGCGCGTCGGATGTTGCGCGATCGTATGCGCTCGCGTGCTTCCGGGTGCGCTTACGCAGTGCGTCATATGACGCATCACGCGGCTACGCGATACATCACAATGTTGTTGTCGTTCGCGGGAATAGCGCTAACGGGACGCTCCCTGGTACGCGCCCCGGGGCGCGCCGTAACATTGCGCTCACCCGTGCGTTGACCGGTACACGCCCCGGGAGCGCCCCAGGGCAAAAAAAAAAATATTACATAATTATACAATATAAAATTTGTTATACATTTTTTAACTTTTTATACCTATAGAGATTTGCTATTAAAAAACCATTGAAATTCACTGAAAAAACCATAGGCTTCACACCAGTTATAGTTAGGAATTAGCATTTAAAAAACCTATTAAATTCACTGAAAAAACCATAGGTTTCACACCAGTTATAGTTAGCTGGAAGTTTTACTCGCATAAAACCATTGAAATTCCCACGTTATAGTTAGTTGGACTCACTATAACTTGCGCGTGCAATGCACTGCTGATGACGTCACATATTACATCACTCATTACATGGTCAGTGACATCACTCACATGACATGCCCTGACCACCCATGTGAATAAACACTGTTGCATTCATCAAAGGATCCTCCCATCATAGTAATGGAGGTGGATAACAGACTATGAGTACTTTTTTGATGTTATATAGTACACATTGTTTAAGACCACACATCATTTATAAATCCATTACAGTAAATAAATATTGTTAATTAGTTTCGTGTGAGTCTAAAATCAGATTCTTTCATGATCCTTATGAGCGGGTTGATGTATGAATACATGAGGATTATTGGGCAAGTACCCCTAAGTCTCTATGTCTAAATACTGGACCTGCAAATTAAGACCAAGCAGATAACATACCCTAATATTCAAGCTGTAATTCTAACAGAAAGTGCTGAGTGCTTATAACAGTATTGCAATAAGTTATTTTCAAAAAAGCTGTGCCTAGTGAAAAAGATAAATAAAAAATGCAACTCTAACATTAAATACATGAATAGCTTGCCGTTTAAAAAAAAAGTATTACATTGATAAGGGAAATGCTTAGAACCGCAACATTTCTGATACTCATTTGAATAAAGTGCTAAGTGCAAATTAGTGAAAACCAGAGAGCATACATTGAATTCGAATCTGTCTGTTTGAGTTTCCAATACTCATTTAAATAAAGTGCTGAGTGCATATTAGTGCAAATCAGAGAACCCATGTTATGTTCGGAGATGTCTGTTTGGATTAAATACATAACCACATTTTATGTACCAATTCAAGATATATCATAAGCAAAATTGTATAGAAATCTGTATAGTACATGATAATAATTCATAAACCAAAAGTTAAAAATCATGTGCAAACAGCAATCAGTGCAACCTCCCACTCCACAGACATCAGATAAAAACTATTAAAACCAGCTAGCTAGTAAAACCAGTTAAAATCCAGTAAAAGTAAAGCTAAAGGCCAACATAAAAACCATGTACACAGACTTAAAGCAATAGTCCATAAAATCATCATCATAAAAACATCAAGAGTAAAGCAGCATACAAAGTGATTCACTATTCATAAGAAATTATACAAATCTTCCCCTGTGTTTAACCCATTTGGCATTTTTGTATCAAATTGTACAATATATTGGCTTTCCAGTTGTCAGAATTTCTTTTCTCTGTTGCCACTTCTAATGGACTTTGGAACGGCATCAATTACAAAATAACTAAGGTCATTAAGGTTATTTTGGTGTACTAATTTAAAATGCTGAGCCACAGGGTAACTGGAATCGGAATTGACAATTGCACGTAAATGCTGTAAGATACGATTAAAAACCTGTAGTTTAGTGCTGCCTATATATTTTAACTGACATGTACATTCTAAAACATAGACAGCATAATCAGTCTTACACGTAAACGGTCCTTTGATTTTGCATGGATCTGGGGAAAATGCATCCAATAGTTCTGTTTCATTTATACCAAATTTACATGCCTTGCAGGAGCTACATTAAAAAAATTCTGTCCTGTTGGACAACCAGTTTCCCTTTTCTTGCACCTCCGGACTTGATTTTACCAGGGCATCCCGTCTAAATATATTAGCTGTTGAGTCCTCTATTTCTGGTGCTATTTCAATGTCAGATTTCAGAATAGGCCAGTTTTTAGTGACGATCCGTCTGACCATTTTATGATGACAACTATAAGTAGTTATTACTCTGACCAGTGGTTTCTAAGTGTTGGACTCACAGCATGTAGTTAAATGGAGAACTCCTTTATCACAGTTGGTTGTTTCTATATTTTGTGGGCTATGTATTTTGGAAAGAGCTGTTCTTAAGTCAGCCATATTATATCCCCTAGCTAGGAATCTCCGTACAGACTCATTTAGACATGTAGTTAAATCACTTTAATTGCTGCAAATTCTTTTAAGTCTCAAGAACTCCCCATAAGTGATGCTCTTGATGAGATGTCTGGGGTGGGTGCTACTGGCATGAAGGGTCGAATTCCCATCAGTTGCTTTCCTGTGAAGTGTAGTGTGTATGGTATTGTTGCAGATATATACCTCTACATCTAGGAACTCGACCCTCTCTTTGCTGATGTTAACTGTAAACTCCAGGTTTAAATTGGTGTTGTTAATTACATCAACAAATCTGTGTGCTGATTCGACAGATCCCTGCCACACTACACAGACATCGTCGATGAAATGCCACCACTTAGCAATGTTGTCCATGAACATTTCTCCCAGGACGTGGCCAAGAACATGCTCCTCCCACCAGCCTACATGAAGACATGCAAAGCTAGGGGAGAAGCATGCCCCCATCGCCACTCCCCGGAGTAGTTGGTATATCTCTTTATTGAATAGAAAATAATTGATATTTAAACATATGTGTATCATAGTCAACAGCATCTTATTGTGTTCATTGAACCTCACATCTCTTTTAGAAAGAAATTGTTTTACAGTTTTAAGGCTGTCCTCATGCTTACTGCTGGTATATAGGGAGCATATATCCATAACAATGAAACAATATTCATTCTCCCATGTGATCTCCCTTAGTTTTTCTAAGAAATGGCCAGTGTCTTTCACATATGAGGGAAGGCTCTCTACATATCCCCTGATAACAAAGTCCACATATTTGGACATGGATTCTAATAATCCAGGTTGTGCAGATGTTATTGGTCGCCCAGGCACAGGACTAATTTGTTTGTGAACTTTGGGTATAAAATATAGAATAGGTGTAATTGGGTGGTCAGTTTAAAAAAAATTATATTCTTCTTTGTTAATGAGACCTTCCCTCTTCCACTGCACTAGTTCTTTAAATACTAGATCTTTTACAGCTCTCAACTCATTAAATGAAGCCTTCCTGTAACATGATGGATCACTGAGATGTCTATTAGCCTCCTTTAAATAAGCATTGCGAGGCCAGAGCACAATGTTGCCCCCTTTATCAGCATTTTTTACAATTATATTGTTGTGTTCATTAATCTTTCTAATTAGTCTGGAGTATTGCTGTTCACTGTAGCTTCTATGTTTTTTCTTATTGATTAAATTTCTATTCAATGTCTTTAAGTAATCAATGACACAGTCACAAAAAATGTCTATGGCATCCTGTGGCATGACTGGGATGAAAGTTGACGGAGGACGAAACGGGCTAATAGCTGGACTTGTGCTTACAATTCCCATCTCACAAAGTTCTCCCTGTGTGTTGCCCATGTTTTCTACTGTGTGTCCCGCCAATGAATGGACATCTCTCAATATTGGCACATCCGATACCTGTAATTTTACACTTGGTCGGTTTTCAACCCCCATCACTGTAGACATGTTGTTAGCTTTATTGAGTTTGTGAAATTTTATTAGTTTCAATTTGCGTATGAATTTGAAAACATCAATACATGACTGTACATATTTAAATCCAGATTTGGGGCAGAATGAAAGTCCTAGGGCCAGAAGTTGAGTTTCTGCAGTGTCAAGGTCTAGGTTGGTTAGGTTATTTACCGTGTTGTTTATAGTTTGATCACCTGCTTCTACTGTTCCGGTAGAGGTTCCCCCTTCCTCTTTTCCCTCTCCAACTGCCTCTTCCGCCTGCGCCTCTGTTTGCGGCGCTCATTTCATTTGTTCCTTTTGGTTTCAGCGGTATTCTTGGTCTCAGGGTATGTCTCAGGTCCTCTATGATAAACCCCTATTCTTCAGATGGGGTAAAGCTAGTGGATTTTGCTGCTACTTCATTTAGTGCACTACAATCATCTGATTCAGCACTGCTTATTAAGGAGCTTGCATCAGAGTCAGATGAAATATCATCCTGATTTTGCATCCACGTTAATGGGGCTTAGGGACCCAGAGCTTGTCTTTTGACGGATTCAAACTTTTTTGAAAAAGTAAAGATTCTACCTGTTTCGTAGTGTCTTTTGTCCCTGGCGAACCTAAAAACTTTCCGCTCTTTGATGATATTTTCATGTTTATCCTTTCCCTTTTTAATTGTCTCTTGTTGTTCCATGGTATCTAGTTCTTGGTTTTTGTATCAATTTGTTTCACGATTTCTGTCCTATCTATTTCGGCATACTTTATTAAGATGCATACCATATTCATTGAGGTGTCCAGATTATTGCTGGCCCATTCTTGTAACATAAGGGGGTTGGGATTACCAAAGGATGGAGCAACTAGAACCTGCAACCCCCTTGGAACTCTCCCAACTCCTTTATATTTTTCTAGGGATTTCTTCTCCTACCACTTTGTCAGTTCCGTACGCTGCAACTTTTCAGATGAAATAACATCATCCTGATTTTGCATCCGCGTTAATGGGGCTTTGGTACACAGAGCTTGTCTTTTGACGGATTCAAACTTTTTTGAAAAAGTAAAGATTCTACCTGTTTTGTAGTCTCTTTTGTCCCTGTCGAACTTAAAATCTTTCCGCTCTTTGATCATATTTTCATGTTTATCCAGACGCTTTTTGATGTCTTCCTTTCCCTTTTTAATTGTCTCTTGTCGTTCAATGGTATCTAGTTCTTGGTTTATTTTATCAATTTGTTTCACGATTCCTGCCCTATCTATTTCGGCATACTTTATTAAGATGCATACCATATTCATTGAGGCGTCCAGATTATTGGTGGCCCATTCTTGTAACATAAGGGGGTTGGGATTCTCAAAGGATGGAGCAATTAGAACCCGCAATACCCTTGGAACTCTCCCAACTTCTTTGTATTTTTTTAGGGATTTCTTCTCCCACCACTTTGTCAGTTCCGTACGCTGCAACTTTTCCAATCTCTTTAATAGCGTTTTAGCATCATTTTGTTTGTCCTCAGTGTCTGTATTGGTATCTCTCTTGTTGTTTGTGCTCTCCGGTAAGTTCATAAATAAAGCATCCGCCGCCGCCTCGCTGTCACAGAGCACGTCCGCTGCTGCCCCAATTACAGCATTACAAATTCATGCACTTGTTTGTATACCGCCAAGTACAGTATTTACCCAGCTGGTACTTGGTATATTAATGCAGTATATCTCTTGACCTGTATCAGTCAGTAAGTTCCAAACGTTTATGCTGTTAACACGGCTCACCTTGGAATGTGGAGGTTGTTCGGTCAGTCCTCCGACTTCTCCATACCTCTGCGCTGCCTACCAATGGATATGCTGCAGCAGCTAACTGTTTTTTTCTCTTCATGTGACTGCGGGGGGCTGGCTCTCTCTACTTCTTCCGAGTTCACCACAAAAAGCAGATGCGGTATCCGCTGCAATGAACCAGCCACTTTTGAAGAGGGGTCCGTTTGATAGCGGTTACAGCAGAAACTGCCAAATTTCTATTGCAGGCACTGTCCTCATAGCAATACGCCTTTCTTCCTCCCTCAGAGACGCGAGACCAGGAACGGACCACCACACAGAAAGTACTTAAATTTTAGTACTTTTTTTCCGATATTAGCAGACATGACGTGTTTCGATCGGGACCCCCGGTCTTGATCTCATGACACGCCCTGACCACTCATGTGAATAAATACTGTTGCATTCATCAAAGGCTCCTCCCATCATATTAATGGAGGTGGATAACAGACTATGAGTACTTTTTTGGATGTTATGTAGTACACATTGTTAAAGACCACACATCATTTATAAATCCATTACAATAAATAAATATTGTTAATTAGTTTCGTGTGAGTCTAAAATCAGATTCTTTCATGATCCTTATGAGCGAGTTGATGTATGAATATACAGGGGGAATATTGGGCAAGTGCCCCTAAGTCTCTATGTCCAAATACTGGACCCGCAAATTAAGACCAAGCAGATAACATAACCTAATATTCAAGCTGTTACTCCAACAGAGTGCTGACTGCTTATAACAGTATTGCAATGTTATTTTTAAAAAAACAGTGCCTAGTGAAAAAGATAAATACAAAATGCAACTCTATTATTAAATACATGAATAGCTTGCCGTTTTTAATAAAAGTATTACATTGATAAGGCAAATGCTTAGAACCACAATATTTCTGATACTCATTTGAATAAAGTACTAAGTGCAAATTAGGGCAAACCAGAGAGCATACATTGAATTAGAATCTATCTGTTTGAGTTTCCAATACTCATTTAAATAAAGTGCTGAGTGCAAATTAGTGCAAACCAGAGAACCTATATTAGGTTCGGAACTGTTCGTTTGGATTAAAAACATAACCATATTTTATGTGCAAATTCAAAGATATATCATACGCAAAATTGTGTAGAAATCTGTATAGTACATTATAATATTTCATAAACCAAAAGTTAAAAATCATGTGCAAACAGCAATCATTGTAACCTCCCACTCCACAGACACCAGATAAAAAATAGTAAAACCAGACAGCTAGTAAAACCAGTTAAAATCCAGTAAAAGTAAAGCTAAAAGCCCACATAAAAACCATCTACACAGACTTAAAACAATAGTCCGTAAAATCATCATCATAAAAACATCAAGAGTAAAGCAGAATACAAAGTGATTCACTATTCATAAGAAATTATACAAATCTTCCCCTGTGTTTAACCCGTTCGACATTTTTGTATCAAATTGTACAATATATTGGCTTCCAGTTGTCGCAATTTCTTTTCTCTGTCGCCACCTCTAATGGACTTTAGAACGGCATCAATTACAAAATAACTAAGATCATTAAGGTTATTTTGGTGTACTAATTTCAAATGCCGCGCCACAAGGTATATATATATATATATTACCTACTGGCGGTCACCAGTAGGTAGTTATAGTTAGGACCTAGTTTCCATAGGAAGAAAATCTTTTGTTTTGCTTATAACTTTGGCGTCGTTTGACGAATCTTCATGACATTTTCAAAACTAATTTGTTCATATCAGCTCCTATGTGAAAAGTGTGGGGGTGATTCATCAAGGGGGGACCAGGAAAAAGGGGGGGTCTCAAAACGTGGTTTCTCCATGTTAATTTCCATGTGAAACTTTAGACAAGGCTACAGGTCGAATGGGTGAATGGAATTACCCCAAAGTTGGTCTTGGGCTAGAAAGCACGCTTTTGTTTATTTGGTGTAAATCCGTTCAGTAGTTTTTAAGAAATATTGAAATTTACAGATATCAATATTTGGGAATTCTGCCATCTGAGCTTGCTGCTGTTTGGCTGCAAGCGTTTGCAACTAGGAAGAGTCGGCCTCCATTCTGTGATTTCGTTGAGGCAAGTAAGGCGAAAAAAAGCGAAAAACCTGGGAAAGAGGAGGGTAGGAGCACTGTAACCTCTGTGGCGTGTTTAGGGTGTTGTATAGAGGGGGTGTGAAGCAAAGTATTCACCCCTACCAGTGTGAAAGTGCTGGGCTACGGAAATTTAGTGAGGTATTGTGTAGAGTCTGATGCTGGTAAGGTGAGGAGGTGCGGGACTCGGGGATTAAAGCATGAGCCCAAACTGTGTGTCTTATGTTGTGAAGTCATGTGGAATGGCCGCTGCACTACACCTGTGGAAGTAGTGTCAGCATGTGTTTATACCTATACGGAAATGTCCCCTATCTGGGGTCTAATAAAGAGATAACACGGCGGCTACAGGTCATTCAAAATGCGGCAGCCAGAGTCCTTTTACGCCTCCCTAAGCGATCACACATCTCTGCTCATCTACACAATCTACACTGGCTTAGGATGGAAAGTCGATGTAAATTTAAAGCACTATGTTTCATGTTCAGGGTCAATACCGGGGAAGCCCCAGAATATCTGTGTAAACTAATGAGAAAATATACCCCCTCCCGTAACTTGCGCTCTCTAAACCAGTCAAGATTCATTGTCCCTAGATTCAAACGTGCGCGAATGGGCGAACGCTCATTCGCCTACATAGCACCTATGCTATGGAATTCGCTCCCGCTACATTTATGCTTAGAACCAAGCTACAAAAAATTTCGGAAAGGTATTAAGACCTGGCTTTTTAACCAATAATGGTGTCATAAGCATATCCTCCTCATAATGGTATTCGAGTCCAAGGCGCCGGGAAACCCTCAGGGTAGCTGTTGCACCATATAAGTTCAAAAAATAAATAAATAAATAAATAAAAATACCTACTAGGACGAACTACTGGCCCCTACTGGTCTGAAAGTCCTGGGTACAGAAAATTTGTGAGATATTGTCTAGAGTCTCATGCAACTGGGAAGTGTTGGCCGCCATTTTGTTATTCTGTTGAAGTGAGTAAGGGGAAAAAAGGGCAAAAAAAGTGGGGAAGAGGAGGGTAGGGGTACTGTAACCTCTGTGGCGTACCAGTGTGAAAGTGCTGGGCTATGGAAATTTAGTGAGGTATTGGGTGAAGTCTGATGCTGGTAAGGTGAGGTGGTGCTGTGAAGTTATGTGCAGTGGCCGCTGCACTACAGCTATGGAAGTAGTGTCAGCATGTGTTTATACCTACTAGGATGAACTACTGACCCCTACTGGTCTGAAAGTCCTGGGGTACGGAAAATATGTGAGCTATTGTCTAGAGTCTCAAGCAACTAGGAAGTGTTGGCCGCCGTTTTGTGATTCAGTTGAAGCGTGTAAGGGGAAAAAATGGTGAAAAAAGTGGGAAAGAGGAGGGTAGGAGCACTATAAGCTCTGTGGCATATTTAGGGTGTTGTATAGAGGGGGCGCAAAGCAAAGTATTCACCCCTACTGGTGTAAAAGTTCTGGGCTATGGAAATTTAGTGAGGTATATTATAGAGTCTGATGCTGGTAAGGTGAGGTGCTGCCGGACGCGGGGATGAAAGAGTGAGCCCAACTGTGTGTCATATGCTGTGAAGTCATGTGCTCTGGCCGATGTGAAGAAGTGTGGCTCACTGGTTAGAGGAGGCAGACCTGGAAGCAGAGGTCAGCCCGGGACCAGGGTTCAATTCCCGGCTCGGCGGGGTCTTGAGTCCTAAAATGTCCATGGACGCGACAATTCTCGCTCCGGTGCCTACTCGATTCATGGGTTCACACTCTGCGACTCTGGGCAATAGCTTGCTTAATCTCCACAACGGCCCCTCGCGGTGGGATGCCTGGCTTTCACCTTGTGGATACCCTGCCGGGGTTATCTCACAGGGGAATACCAGGACGGGTTCCCTAAGCAAGCGCTTAGAAACCGCTTGGTGATTTGCGCTATATAAATTCCTGTACATTTACATTTACATCTATCCAAGTAGTGTTAGCATGTAGTTATACCTACTCGGAGGAACTTTTGTTTTGAACATTGTAACTTGTGTATGGTGCTTATGGCATATTATATAGGGAGTGCAAAGGTAAATTTGTGCGTATCAAATGAATTCAGTATTTGTAAAGTGGAAAGCACTGACTCCTACGGGTCTGATGGCGCTGGGGGCGTAAGCTGAGGTGCTGCTGGAGTTGGGAATAAAGCTGATGAACTACTGACCCCATTTGTTAACTTTTAACCTGCACATGCCGCTAAATGTTCGATAAAATGTTGCAAAACTATATCATTAGGTTAAAAGAAAAAATGGTTGAACTTGTGACCTGTATGTGGCACGGAATATTAAGTAGCTTTTCGTATGGAAAATTCAAAATCAACCAATGGAGATAAGTTTTGGAATGTTGTTGAAGGAATGAAGTATTCTGATTTATTCTTTACATTGCCATTACTAGTTCCATTCTTGATGAAATCGGTGCTTTACATGTACCATGTGACAAAGAAAGAATTGTATGCATGTGTACCATGTGAAATCTGCATAGCAACTAAAAAGGTGAGTTAGTAATGAACAAGGTGTATTATGTGTTCTGTAGTAGTGATTAAGTATTTGAGGTGATGTTTTTAATTTAGAAAGTATTTTTTATTTCAAAATAATATAGTGTTAGTAAAGTGTGGTGTTTGATATTGGTTATAAAATATGCATAAAGTTTGACCTGTTGTTAAATAAGTACTTTATATATGTTCAGGAATATTTCACAAAGAAGAAGTGTAGTTTGTTATCTTTAAAGGACTGTATGGTTTTGAAAATGAGGTATAGCGTTAATTTGTGTTTGTAATGTATTCAGGCGAGATAAACAAAATTTCGCATGTTTGCAAATTATACTTTTTGTGAAAATAGTCAGGTGGTGGTAGGCGATGTATGTGTTATTAAGTTAAAAGCGATTTAACGAAACACAGAAATGTTATGTGGGCAGGATTGTGTTCTAATTTTTGACTCTGAAAGGTAGATTTGAATGTAAGTCGAGGTAGGTTGTTGTACTGTGAGCCCGTCTAAAGTGTTTGGAGATTACATTTATTTATTTATTTATTTATTTTTAGAGTTTTATATAGCGCGAACTTGAACCGATTAGGTTATCAGAGCGCTTTACATAGCACCAGTTCCGTTACATGTTATCAAAGCACTTTACATAGAATCAGTTACGTTACATAAGGAACACATTTCTTTTTGTTCTAGTGAATAGGGTTATCTCTTCACACGGGGGAAGGGATACACCTGGCTATACTCCAACAGTCACACAGGCGACTAGTCGTTAAAGCTATATCTCTAAACACAGGGAGGGGATACACATGGATACAATCTAAAAATCACATAGGATACTAGTCATTAGAGTTATCTTCTATCTACACAGGAGGGATATGACTGGAAATACTCTAAGGGTCACATAGGAGTGGTAGAGAGTAAAAAGGTCCACTGCAAACACTAGTGATAAGAGTCAACTACATACACATAGGAAGGGAAATGACTGGTTAAACTCTAAGAGACGCATAGGGGTGGTATATGGTGTAAGGACTTCAGCGAATACCAAAGCTTAGCATTATTGCAATAGGTCAAAGATGCAGTCACAGCATAGAGGAAGGGTGGGTGGGATGCAAGGTATGGAGGGAAGGGCTAGAGTCCAGCGAAAACTGTCCGAAAACAGCAGCAAAGTGTCATTCAGGATAGCACGCAAGTCGAGAAGTCCAGGAGAGAAGGTGGGAGCCCAGGAGGCGCATCGCCATCTTGGAGAGCTTGCGATCATCAGAGTTCACCAGAGGCACTGTCCTCACAGCGTACCGGACACAGCCACAGGCAGCAGAAGGTGGTGGATCGGTTCGGGAGACCTGTGCCCAGCAGAAGTAGTCGCTGGCGCTGCGGGGCGCGAGGGCCAGGGTCCCCTCGAGCAAGGCCCCCCCTCGGAAGTTGCTTTACCGAACGCTGTTCGGGGCTGGAGGCAGGTATTGCTGGGCCCAGTCGGCAAAGTTGATGGAGCAAGGACCCACCCTGGGGGACAGCCTGGAATCAGGCGGAGAGATCGGGGCTAGACCAGAGGCCGGGGAGAGGCAGGGGTGAGCCAGAGGAAGCGGCGATCGACATTCTAAAGTCGCCGCCATCCGCCATCTTGGAGTCAGGCAGGCGCTGGGATGATTCCCCCGGTGAGTGTCGCCGTCCCGGTAGGGCTAGATGGTGCCATCTCCCATCAGCAGCCGCCGCTACAGTCAGCGAGAGTCTGGCCAGGCCGGGGGAGCGCAGGTCTCAATCCTACCTCCCAGCGGCGGCCGCAGTCGGCGGAGTAGAAGGCGAGGTGCCGCCCGCCATCTTGAGCGCCACCGTCCTCTCCTCACACTCATCCGGAGATCGGACCTGTCCGCCTATCTAGGGGCAATCGCCGATGCTCTACAGAAGCCCCACTCGCTCCGCTTCACGTGGGGAAAAAAGGTGCGCACAGAAGAAGGGCCGTAGCAGTTCAGAGCCGGGGTTGAGTAGCTCGTGACCCGGGAGCCGAGACGATCCACGTCCGCTCGGCTCCCGGCTCCTCCCTTTCCTTTACATGAAGAGGAGATGGAGATAGTATTTTATTTATTTATTTTAGAGGTTTTATATAGCGCTGGCTGAACCCAGAGGTATCAGAGCGCTTTACATGATAAAGCTGGTTACGGTAAGAGATAAATTACAGCATAAAAGAATAACAAAAACATCAGAGCGCTTTAACAGACTGAAATAAATAAGGTAAAAACAAAATTACAACATTTGCAACATAATTATAGGATAAACAGCAGGTAAGAGAGAATAACATAAGGCTTGAGGTTATACATATCATGTAAACAGATACTCGGAGAAAAGAGTTGAAATACCTATAAGATATGGAACAGCGAGTTTAAGGCGCAGGTAGATTCCCCCAATATTTATTGAGGAGGTGGATTTTGAGATCTTTTTTAAAGCTGGTGTAGGAAGGGTTGCATCGTAGGTCTTTGTGGAGGGCATTCCAGATGTAGGGGGGCGTTTCCGGAGAAGGAGCGGGATTGAGTAGATTTCTTTTTTAGCAGGGGAGGGACAAGGAGGAGAGCATTAGTGCTTCTTAGGGGTCGTGTACTGCCTGCTTTGCAAAGTTTATTGGCAAGGATGGTGCATTTTGATGGAGGACTTTGTGTGTGATGGATGCAATTTTGTAGGTGGATCTGCCTTGGATGGGGAACCATTTTAGAGTTTTGAGAGCTGGGTGATGAGCCTGGCTGCAAGGTTGAGTACAGATTTGAGTGGAGCTAGGTGGACCTTGGGGATGGCATTGCCGTAATGGATTCATGAAAGGACCAGGGATTGAAACACTAATTTAAAATTTTCAGTGGGGAGAAAAGGTTTGATTTTCTTGAGATGACGGAGAGTGAAGAGGGCTCCTTTAGCCAAATGTTTGATATGGACATTGAGGTTTAGCCTGCTATCGATGGAGATACCAAGAGATTTTACTGAGTTGAACAAGGAGAGAGCAGTTGAGGGCATTGAGGTCGGGGATCCAAGTTTGAATGGGGAGAGGGTTGTTTTTGGGATAGAAGAGGATGGTTTCAGTTTTTTGGGCATTGAGTTTGAGATGATTACGGTGGGACCAGGATTGGATTCTAGTGAGGGTGGTATTAAGGTGTATGATGTCAGCGGGGGATTTGATCTTATAATAGAGTTGGGTGTCATCAGCATAAAGATGGTAGTTGAAACCAGCTTGATTTAGAATGAGGGTCAGGGGTTCCATATAGAGGTTAAAGAGTGAAGGTGAGTGAATAGATCCCTGGGGTACTCCTAGGTTGAATTTTAATTTGTTGGGTTCGAAGTTGAAGATAGGAGAAAAACCTATTGTAGGTAATACCATTGAGGCCGAAGCGATCTTTGAGCACATTAAGTAGGGCAGAGTGGTTAACAGTGCCAAAAGCTGCGGAGAGATCAAGGAGGATAAGAAGACATGTCTCACCGTTATCAAGGGAGTGGTGGATGTAATCAACAATGTGTAGTATGGCAGTTTCAGTGCTGCAGCCTTTTGTGAAGCCTGATTGTAAGGGGTCCAGCAGATTGAATTTTTCGATGTTTTTGTCTAATTGGAGCAAGATACAGTTTTCAAGGGCTTTAGAAAGAAGGGGGAGGTTAGTGATGGGGCGGAGGTTGTTTAAGTCATTAGGATCAGCATTAGCGTTTTTGATAATGGGGGAAATTTGACTAAGTTGGAGGGACCTAGGGACACTTCCCGTAGCAAGGGAGGTGTTTATGATTGAGGTCCAGGATGGGACGATAATGTGCTTTATGTCTTGGACAAGGTTAGAAGGGAGGGTGTCTTTGGTATTGGAGGATGGTTTTAGTTTAGTAATAATGCTGTGGACTTCGTCCTCAGTTACAGGGAGGAAATTATGCTAGGAGGCATTGTTTTTTGGTCGCGAGTACGGGAGGTGGGGTACCAGAGGAGTAGGGGTGGGATGGTGTGGGGGCTAGTTTAGGGAGGGAATAGAAGAAGGAATGGGTGATGAGGGGTTGGATTGAGGTGAGGTAATGGTGAGTATCATGGGGGATCTAGGGGTGTCAGGAGTGTGGAGTGTGAATTAGAAGATATGAAAAAAGGAAGTAGGGGGTTGGTTGGGATCTGCATTGAGTGGAAGGATTTATCTATTTAAGCAATTTTTTTCTGAGAAGAAGTGGGCAATTTCTTCACATCTAGCGGTTGAGGCAGTCGGGTTAGGCGAAGCTGAGGAGGAGGTGTGGTGCGCCAGATAATGTTGAACAGTTCTCTAGGTGTGTTTTTGGCCCGATCGAGTTGTGTACGGAAGAAGGATGCCTTTTCGTTAAACATTTGTTTTTTGTATGTAGACCTAGCTGATCTGAGGAGTGTCAGGTTAGAGTGGGAGGGATGCCGTCTCCAGGTTCTTTCCCTTAGTCTTAATGAGCGTCTTTCGTTTTTAGGTTCGAGGTTAAACCAAGATTTGGAAGGAACATTACTTAGAGTTTTAAGTTTAGGAGGGGCCAATTGGTCAAGGTCATCCGTGACATTTTTATTAAAATGATCAGTAAGCTCATTTGCATTTTGGGAGAGAGGAGTGAGGAGCAGTTGAGCTTGTAGTTTGGACACAAGTTCGCCAGGAGGGATAAGTTTTAGATTTCTGGTCCATTTTGTAGGTTTAATTTGTTTCGAGGAGAGGGGAGGCGGCATGATGGAAATGGTGAACAGTATGAGGTGGTGGGTGGACCAATCAATGGGGATGATGTTCCTTTTATATGTACGCATAGTTTGAACCATTTGGTCATAGGTTGAGATATAATATGAACATGGTTTCTGGTTTGCATTTGGGTATAGTTAACATTTTTCGTAGTTTCTGACTAGTGAATAATAAAATGGTAGATATACTAAAATATATGGTAGTAAACGTATTAATGATTGTCTGTTCTTATGGAATAGAAGTGGTTGGCGAGTACTTCTTTAGAAGAGATGTTTTCTAAATGTGTGAGAGATAAAAAAATAAATTAAATGTGCGGTATATTTTCTGTATGACTTTGTTGACATTACAGAACTACATGTGATTATAAGTGATACTATTTGTTAGGCTGTGAGCCTGTGCTGGATATACATAGGTGTTGAAGTGGTCCGGGTTTTACTGGTGCTCAGCTTCACTATCCCTTTTGAGACTCTCATCAATTTTTTCATTCTATTTATTGTCTTTAATTTAGATACAGTAAAGAGATGGTATATCAAAAGTTTGGGAATTAGAACTTTGTTTACTCTCACTATCCCCTGCTATACACTCCACCGAGTGTTTAAAGGACTTTAGTAACATATAGATGTTTAGCTAATAAAGGTGTTATAGTTCCACTGGGCCCATTTATAAACCATGCTATGGGATGGTTTATGTTTTACCCGCCAATTTGCATATACCTGTTAAAATTAACATTGTATAAGGGTGTAGTTGCGCTACTGGGAATGGTGGTGATTTCTGTTTGATTTTGTATGGTTAAGCAAGGGTGGGGTGGGCGTGGGGGAGGTGGGTATGTTGGTGATTAAATCACAGAATTTAGTAACGTGCAGATGTCGAGCTACTAAAGGTGATGTAGTACCACTGGGAGCACTTATAAGGAGTACTATGACATGGTATATGTTTTACCTGCAAATTTGCATGTTTTAATACGTTTTGCTGTATGGCTATAGTGGTGCCTCTACGTTTGCTGGGACTCTTTCTTTTATTGTGTTAAGTTAAGCAAGGGCGGGTGTGGAGGTGGTTTGGTGGTACTGCGACTATTTATAAACCGTCTTATGGTATGGTGTATGTTTTAGTTGCAAAATTGCAGGTTTTAATAGGTTTTGCTGATGAGCGTTTTGGCAGACACCTGTTGACATTAAGGGGCTCATTAGGATTGCGGATTTCCCGCATCCTCCGGGCCGGCGGTGGCTTCTGTGGGAAAACCGCTGCGGACTGAAAAAGACCCCCTGCCAGATTAGGATGGCTGGGGGATCGTTTTTCAGTCCGCAGCTCGGAAGGCGACCGCGGCGGAAAAGCAATAACATGGCTGGCGGTGTCTATCAGACACCGCCAGCCATATTATGATCGCGTAGAAAGTGTACTTTTCCACAGCGGTTTTTACGCCGTGGAAAAGCCTACGGAGATTGCCTTCAGGGGCCCGTTGCGGGCCCCCTGGGTGAAGGGGGTGGGGGGTGCACATGGGGGGTACCTATGGTACCCCCCTGCATTTGAGTGAACAAAGCGGCAGGCACCGCGCGGTGCCTGCCGCTTTGTGCACGCAAATGCTGTGCATGCATTTTTAACATTGCGGCGGGTGCAGCTTGAAGCTCCACCCGCCGCAATGTTAAAAATAGAGGATGTGACCGCCACCCTGGCGGTCACATCCTAATCTGTATGGAGGGACCGCTGCTGCCCCTGCGGACGGTCCCTCCTACTCTCTGGTGGCGGACGGACTCAAGTCCATCCGCCATCATAATCGGCCCCTAAGTCTATGTATGACTATAGTAGCAGTAACGGGACGGCTGGGGCTCGTTTTTTCATTTCATAAAGTTAGACAAGGGCATGGGTGGCATGGGGGAGGTGGGTATCTTGCTGATTATAACACAGACATTTATAAAGTGGACATGTGTAGCTAGTAAAGGTAATGTAGTTTCACTGGGCCCATTTATAAACCGTGCTATGGGATGGTTTATGCTTTACCCGCCAATTTGCATGTTTGAATACTTTTTGCTAATAAGTGTTCCGGCAGACACATGTTAAAATTAACCCTATGTGTGGATATAGTGGCCCTACTAGGAATGGTGGGGGTTTCTGTTTGATTTCGTACGGTTAAAATTAAGTTCCTGTATTGCTATAGTGGCTCTACTAGGTTTGCTGAGGCTCTTTCTTTGATTTTGTAAGGTTAAGGAAGGATGGGGAAAAGGGTGGTGTAGTGGCAGTGTGCCCATTTATGAATCCCTTTATGGTATGGTATATGTTTTTCTGGCAAATTCCCATGTTTTTATACCTTTTGGTGATGAGTGTTCCAGCAGACAGCTACACAAATTACACAACATTTCTGTGGATAACAAATCTTCGTGTTGATAGACACTTTTTCACTGTGGTAGAAGGCTGTCAGCATTGATGGCAAATTATGAATCTTGGTGCCATTGTAGATTTGAAGGGAAGCTTAGACTATTTCTTTGTTACTATGGTGTAGTCAAGGTTTTAAGTGGGGAAAAATGTGGGGGTGCTCTAAAGGGGGGGCAAACCTCTTAAAGGGGTGTTGGTTATGCAAGTAGGGGCGTGGTCTAAATCAAGATAAGAAGCATTGTGCGCTTTAGAAAATGCCCTCCAATTATCCTACGTTCGGAAAAAACATTCTTTAAAGGATTTCCCTTCCTTCTACAACGTGGCTCACCTAGCATGATGTCTCCAGTTCTCAGTAGTGAGCAAAATGAGCATGCGTACATCGATGTGCATGCTCTGACTGCAGTGCAATAAACAAAATAAAATCAATTGACTATCTTTGCGAGGGCCGATAATAGAGCCCGATAGAGACCCGTTTGGAGGCTCCCTGAAAATAAGTGCCGGTCCTGAGATCCGTCTCAATTAAATCCCAGCATCCAACCATCCTAAGCACTGAGCTATCCAACCATATTTTAATTGATGCATACATTCCTACTTATATACATGCATACATCTGTTCCTGCACTTATCTTAAGCATCTATGAGCCCACTCGCTTATGGTAAGCACTGTGCCATCCATGCAGCCAAACGCCTATATATTCATAGATACATCTCTCCCAGAACCAATCCTAAGCATCTGTCAGCCCACCCGTCTAACCTAAGTACTGGTCCATGCATTCATTTATCCTTTCATCCATACATTGATACATCCTTCCATTTACCTATCCATTCATCCATTTGGCCATGCATCCACTCGCCCTTTATTCAACTATACGTTCTTATTTCCGTGCACCCTCTGCCCCCGATCCTAAATATGGCGTATTATACTCATCCACCCAGCCTCTTAAGGGGTCGAAAAGGCTGGCGATAAGCATTGACAGGCAGATGTTTCTTATAAAGAAGCTTTGAGTTGTTCTTTGTGGAGCATAGTTCACCACCCTTCTCTGGTGGTGTTTTAAATAAAGGTTCATCTAGCGAAAGAAATGTAAAGGAGCTTTTCAGTGTAAGACGTTAATTTAGAAACGTGAAGTTTTGTCCAGTTGTATATAGGAACACTGGTTTAAAGTGGATGTGACTCACAGATACTGGACTAATTTGGGGTGGTGAGAACCTGCAGTTCTATATTTCCATGTGAAGCACAGTATAGGAATAAAAAAGGAATTGCAAAGCTTTTATCTTCATATTAAAGAGGGGATGTGAGAACTAAGTGAGCCAGGCAAAGTGTGCATTTTCGTAGCACTAAAACAAGACAGCGTGTAAGGTCAGAGCAGGATCGTGCTGGAGTTGCCTTCTTGTGGTCGTTTGCAGATGCGCAACCAGAGCGAAATTTTGGGGGAGCCTAATTCTTTCAGCAATAGGCAGAGTGAGGATGTAGGGGCTGTAAAAAGGGGAGAAAAAGAACAGAGTCTCATTTACAAAAAATGGTATTTTGAAGACCTGTGAAGTACTTGGGTGCGGCTCTGTGTGAGCGCCTGGGAAGCTGTCTCAGAGAGTCCGGGGCAATGGGCGTTGCACGCCTGGTGGTCTGTCTGCTAATCATCCTACGATGATGTTTCTCCTGCGTTGCAAAAAGTGAAGAAAAATCGTGAGAGAAAATGGCTCTCTTTAATGGATTTCCCTTCTCCGACAATGCGACTCACCTGGCATGATGTCTGTACTTCTCAGTAGGTAGAGTTTTGCATGCTCTCACAGTCTCACTGTAGTGCAATAACATTTTTTTTTTTTTAAACGGACTACCTTTGCGAGGCCTGAAAACAGAGCCCCATAAAGACCCATTTTGAGTCCTCCAAAAATAAAGTGCTGGTGCTCAGACCCCCACAGACAGCCCCCCCCATTTAAAGCCCTTGGTGCATTGTTATGTTTGTGAAGTTGTAGATACCATTGTTAGGCTATCAATGGTAATTTTTGTGTGGGCAGTTTGGTTGATAATATCATCCTAAGTACATAGATTACAATTTTTAAAAATACTATCTATAAAGTTTTCTGCGGTGGGTTGCAGAGAGAGTGCTGTGGGGTGGTGGGGTGCGGCGGAGATATGAAAAGTATGAGGTAGTGCAGTTACATATTAATTGTAAAAATAAATACTTGCTGTATGTTCTATAGCACTACCTGTCATCCTATTGTTCCCCTGTCGTGCTCCATCACGTTGTAGCACTGGGTCTGGAAGTCATTAGTAGGAGTTTTGTGATTGTATGTTATTATTTTAACATAGTGAACAGATGTAAAAAATATTTGAATCCATTTTCTATTTTTCAGAAAATTGTTTTGTTTGGATTAAAATTTGCAAATGCCTAGAAGAAGTGAAAAAAGATGAAAAGAGAAGAAAAATATATATTTGACCAAAAGGAAAGATCTTCAATTAGAGAAAAATGCGAGTAGCACAGAAACAGTTTGTTCTAGTAAAAGTACTAGACAATTTGTGAAAATAATATTATGAACATTTAATGGAAAAAACATCACACAAAGCAAAAAGAAGAATGTTTCAAATAAGGTGAAGCAGACCTAAATTTCAAATACCTGGAAAAGAAAACATGATAAAGAAACAGTATCTGTTACTCTGAGACAAAAGCAATTTCAAGAAATTTGTCAGAGACTTTTTTGATCTAAAGTGATTCAGAATTTAATGAATACATGCTGCAAGTATAAAAGGAAAGTGTTGCAATTCAAAGAGAGGCAGCATATTGAAAGTATACACTGTAGACAGCAGAAATTGCAATTCGAAATATTTTGATTTATTTATTGCATACTTTTCTGTAATTTATGTTGTTGTATTTTGTGAAGAGGAAGTGAGAAAAAGTATTAATGGTTGTCTGTGTGAGTACTGCCTTCAATTAACACTGTAGACAGTAGTGTTCACAATTCAGATCGAATCGCTATTGCAGATGACGCAGTCATGTAGGAAAATGCATTGCTCCAGTGCACACTGTCTGCACCATGGATACGTATTATTACAGGCTGTGCACACCCTTTTTTTGTTGCTTCGCTTATGACAAACTGGGCAGCTCAAGTCCATGTTACGTAGCTGTGGGCCCTTGCTGACTGCTCTCTGGCCTACACTGCAGACAGAAGTGTTCGCTATTCAGATCGAGTGGTGATTGTTTAATTACAGAATCCAGTAGTCAAGTAACTAGAACGTCTATTGAAATATACACAATATCCTTTAAGTATACCTGTTTGAAGACATTTTTTTAAATGACTTATAGGTTTACTTCAATGACCAAATGTATTTTGCAAGTGCAAAGGAACACTGAATACTCTACACTGTGGATAGCAGAAATCGCAGTTTGAATTGTTTTGATTTATTTGTTGCAGACGTTTCTGTAATTTATGTTGTTGTATTTTGTGAAGAGGAAGTGAGACAAAGTATTCATGGTTGTCTGTATGAGTACTGCTTTCAATTAACACTGCAGACAGCAGTGTTCACAATTCAGATCAAGTTGCTATTGTAGATGACGCAGTCCTGTAGAGAAAGATATTGCTTCAGTGTCTACACCATGCAAACGTATTATTACAGGCTCCGCACACTCTTTTTGTTGCTTCTCGTATGACAAACTGTGTAGCTCAAGTCTACCTTACGTAGCTGTGGGCCCTTGCTGACCGCTCTCTCTGGCTTACACTGCAGACACCAATATTCACTATTTAGATTGAGTCACTATTGCAGATGATGCTGTGTTGATGGCAACAGATATTACTCCTAGTACGGCCCGCCCGCAGCACGCATCATCGCTGGTTGTTGACATGCTGAATGCTTTTGATGTGGCTATCTGAGTGCACTAGAACTCAGGGACCCTTTATGATACAATCTTTTTGTGTATTATTTCTGATCTATAGATTGTGTCTCAGTATGCCACAAGTTGTGGTTCTTTTACGATAGAATCTTTTTCTGTATTATTTCTCATCTACTGTCCCTACTTTACAGCAGCACAAACTATTGATTCTTTTATTATTGAATGTCTGTGTGTGATCCAATGATTACTGTTGTAGGTGATGATAGCAGCAACCATTCCCTGAAGGCTGGTTTACACTCACTCCACACGCATCCACCACAGACGTCACTGGATATGTGACCCTGGTAATAAAAAGGTGTCGAGTGCACGTGCCCGTTCCCAATTCCACTATCTATCTGTGTCGGTGTGTTCATTATCTATGCATGATACTGCATATGCTGGGCGTATCTGTAACATTGTTCATGTCAAATTCATGATTTTTATCAGTTGTCATCATATGTCTGGAGTCATTACTTCATTTGACCCACTGATGTGCTTATATATATTTTTTTACTGAAAAAACAAAGTTTAACCGCTTAACCGCTGCGGCAATTCCTCCACGGTGCAGCGGTTTAGCACGGTGGGCGGGGCTGCGACAGCCGACGGACGTGCGCAGCACTACAAAGGTAGTGCGCGCAACGGCCTTTGGCCGTCTGAAGCAGCGCAGGGCACGTTATAGTTAGGTGAAAAAGTAAGTTACAACATTCACTAGTAATAGTTAACTGAAGAAGCTATAGCTCACACAATGAGATGATGGACGGAAAACTGAAACTTTTCAGACACACACCCCCAGTCATAGATATGGATTGAATCCATCATCGTTCTTTAGTGCACTTTGCCACCTCAGTTCAGACCCAGCTATAAGCAAATCAGTCTTGAACATGCGCCTAATGGGAACAGTCCAGCCCGAACTGCCAAGCCAGGTCTTCCCTGAACCGGAAACTAGCATCCTGGGATCAGTTTTAAGGTAACACCCCTCATCAGCCAGGATAGCTTGAATCCAGTTGCAAAAAGAGCAGGGGATCCACGTCCGGGCATACCCTACCAATTTAGAGCTGAACAAAGCAAACACAAGGAGATGATGGATGGAGCGCTGAAACTTTTCAGACACTCACCCCCAGTCACATATCTGGGTTGAATCCATCATCGTTCTTTAGCTCACTTTGCCACCTCAGTTCAGACCCAGCTATATGCAAATCAGTCTTGACCCTGTGCCTCATGGGAACAGTCCAGCCCGAACTGCCAAGCCAGGTCTTTCCTGAACCAGAAACAAGCATCCAGGAACCAGTGTCGTCGTAACACCCCTCATCAGTCAGGCTAGCTTGAATCCAGTGGCGAAGTGAGCAAGGGACCCATGTCTGGTCATACCCAGCCAATTTAGGGTGAACAAAGCAAACACAAGGAGTTGATGGATGGAGCGCTGAAACTCTTCAGACACTCAGCCCTAGTCACAGATCTGGGTTAAATCCATCATTGATCTTTAGCTCACTTGTTCACCTCAGTTCTAACCCAGCTATAAGCAAATTGTTCTTAACCCTGTGTCTCATGGGAACTGTCCCGCCCGAACTGCCAAGCCAGGTCTTCCCTGAAATGGAAACAAGCATCCTGGGACCAGTTTCAAGGTAACACCCCTAATCAGCCAGGACAGTTGGAACCCAGTGGTAAAGTGAGCAAGGGACCCACGTCTGAGCATACCCTGCCAACTGAGGGCGAACAAAGCAGACACATGGAGATTATAGATGGAGCACTGAAACCTTTGAGACACTCACCCACAGTCACAGATCTGAGTTGTATCAATCATCATTCTTAAGCTCACTTCAGCACCTCAGTTCAGACCCAGCTATATGCAAATCAGTCTTGACCCTGTGCCTCATGGGAACAGTCCAGCCCGAATTGCCAAGCCAGGTCTTCCCTGAACCAGAAACAAGCATCCTGGGACCAGTTTCGAGGTAACACCCCTCATCAACCAGGGTAGCATCAATCCAGTGGCAAAGTGAGCAAAGGGCCCATGTCTGGGCATACCCTGCCTACTTAGGGCAACAAAACAAACACAAGGATATGATAGATGGAGCGCTGACACTTTTCAGACACTCACCCCCAGTCGTAGATCTTGGTTGAATCCCTTGTCGTTCTTTAGCTCACTACGCCAGCTCAGTTCAAACCCAGCTATATGACAATCAGTCTTGACCCTGTGCCTCATGGAAACAGTCTTGCCCAAACTGCCATGCCAGGTCTTCCCTGAACCAGAAACAAACATCCTGAGACTGGTTTCGAAGTAACACCCTTCATCAGCCAGGATAGCTTGAATCCAGTGGCAAAGGGAGCAAGGGACCCACATCTGGCATACCCTGCCAACTTAGGACAAACGAAGCAAATACAAGGAGATGATGGATAGATCGCTGAAACTTTTCAGACACTCAACCCCAGTCACAGATCTGTATTGAATCCCTGATCGTTTTTTAGCTCACTTCGCCATCTCAGTTCAAACCCAGCTATGTGCAAATCAGTCTTGACCCTGTGCCTCATATGAACAGTCCAGGCCAAACTGCCAAGCCAGGTCTTCCCTGAACCGGAAACATGCATCCTGGGACCAGTTTCAGGCTAGGCTACCACCCCTCATCAGCCAGGCTAGCTTCAATCCAGTGGCAAAGTGAGCAAGGGACCCACGTCTGAGCATACCCTGCCAACTGAGGGCGAACAAAGCAGACACACGCAGATTATAGATGGAGCACTGAAACCTTTGAGACACTCACCCACAGTCACAGATCTGAGTTGTATCAATCATCATTCTTAAGCTCACTTCAGCACCTCAGTTCAGACCCAGCTATATGCAAATCAGTCTTGACCCTGTGCCTCATGGGAACAGTCCAGCCCGAATTGCCAAGCCAGGTCTTCTCCGAACCAGAAACAGGCATCCTGGGACCAGTTTCAATGTAACACCCCTCATCAACCAGTGTAGCATGAAACCAGTGGCAAAGTGAGCAAAGGACCCACGTTTGGGCATACCCTGCCAACCTAGGGTGAACAAAGCAAACACAAGGAGATGATGGATGGACACTCAACCCCAGTCACAGATCTGTATTGAATCCCTCATCGTTCTTTAGCTCACTTCGCCATCTCAGTTCAAACCCAGCTAGATGCAAATCAGTCTTGACCCTGTGCCTCATATGAACAGTCCAGGCCAAACTGCCAAGCCAGGTCTTCCCTGAACCGGAAACAAGCATCCTGGGACCAGTTTCAGGCTAGGCTACCACCCCTCATCAGCCAGGCTAGCTTCAATCCAGTGGCAAAGTGAGCAAGGGATCCATGGCTTGGCATACCCTGCCAACGTAGGGTGAAGAAAGCAAACACAAGGAGATGATGGACGGAGCCCTCAATCTTTACAGCTACTCCCCCCAGTCACAGATCTGGGTTGAATCCATCATCATTCTTTAGCTCAATTCGCCACCTTAGTTGAGACTCAGGTCTGGGAAAATCAGTTGTGACCTTGTGCCTCATGGGAACAGTCCAGCCCAAATTGCCAAGCCCGGTCTTCCCTGAACTTGAAACAAGCATCCTGGGACTGATTTCAGGGTAACACCCATCATCAGCCAGGATATCTCGTCTCGGTGGCAAAGTGAGCAAGAGACCCACGTCTGGGCATACCCTGCCAACTTAGGGTGAACAAAGCAAACACAAGGAGATGATGGACAGAGCTCTCAAACTTTACAGATGCTCACCCCCAGTCACAGATCTGGGTTGAATCAGTCATTGTTCTTTAGCTCACTTCAGCATCTCAGTTCCGACCTAGCTATATGCAAATCAGTCTTGACCCTGTGCCTCATGGGAACAGTCCAGCCCAAATTGCCAAGCCAGGTCTTCCCTGAACCTGAAACAAGCATCCTGGGCCCAGTTTCGAGGTAACACCCCTCATCAACCAGGGTAGCATGAATTCAGTGGCAAAGGGAGCAAGGGACCCACGTCTGAGCATACCCTGCCAACTGAGGGCGAACAAAGCAAACACAAGGAGATTATGGATGGAGCGCTGAAACCTTTGAGATAGGTCAGAGATCTGGGTTGAATCAATCATCGTTCTTTAGCTCACTTCAGCACCTCAGTTCAGACCCAGCTATATGCAAATCATTCTTGATCCTGTGTCTCATGGGACCAGACCAGCCCGAACTGCCAAGCCAGGTCTTTCCTGAACCAGAAACAAGCATCCCAGGACCGGTTTGGGGGTAACACCCCTCATCAACCAGGCTAGCTTGAATCCAGTAGGAAAGTGAGCAAGGGGCCCATGTCTGGGCATACCCTGCCTACTTAGGGCAACAAAGCAAACACAAGGAGATGATAGATGGAGCGCTGACACTTTTCAGACACTCACCCCCCGTCACAGATCTTGGTTGAATCCCATGTCGTTCTTTAGCTCACTTCGCTAGCTCAGTTCAAACCCAGCTATTTGAGAATCAGTCTTGACCCTGTGCCTCATGGAAACAGTCTAGCCCAAACTGCCATGTCAGGTCTTACCTGAACCGGAAACAGGCATCCTTAGACCCGTTTTGAAGTAACACCCCTCATCAGCCAGGATAGCTTGAATCCAGTGGCAAAGGGAGCAAGTGACCCACGTCTGGCATACCCTGCCAACTTAGGGCAAACAAAGCAAATACAAGGAGATGATGGATTGGACCTGAAACTTTTCAGACACTCAACCCTAGTCACAGATCTGGATTGAATCCCTCATCGTTCTTTAGCTCACTTCGCCATCTCAGTTCAAACCCAGCTATATGCAAATCAGTCTTGACCCTGTGCCTCATAATAACAGTCCAGGCCAAACTGCCAAGCCAGGTCTTCCCTGAACCAGAAACAAGCACCCTGGGACCAGTTTTGGGCTACCACCCCTCATCAGCCAGGCTAGTTTCAATCCAGTGGCAAAGTGAGCAAGGGATCCATGTCTTGGCATACTCTGCCAACTTAGGGTGAACAAAGCAAACACAAGGAGATGATGGACGGAGCCCTCAAACTTTACAGATACTCACCCCCAGTCACAGATCTGGGTTGAACCATCATCATTCTTTAGCTCAATTCGCCACCTCAGTTTAGACTCAGGTAAGTATGGGCGAAATTTGCGAATTTGCGGTACGCGAATTTGCGCGAAAGCGAATTTGCGGTCCGCAAAATCTGCGAATTAGCGAATTAATTTTTTTGCGTGTTCGCGGGATTTTTTTCAGCGCAGCTACCGCGAGGTTACCCATGCAGTCGTACATGGGCTAGTTGCATGCAATTGTGTGTTCGCGGCCGTTTTTGCGTGCTCGTGGACAAAAAGTCTCGCGACCAAGCAAAAAAATCTGCAAGCTTGCGAATATCAAATTTTTGGACAAATTCCCGCGATTCGCGGAATGCGAATTTGTCAAAAATTCGCAAATTCCGTGAGCGGAACGGATTTTACACCCATGCTTAGACTCAGGTATGTGAAAATCAGTTGTGATCCTGTGCCTCATGGGAACAGTCCAGCCCAAATTGCCAAGCCAGGTCTTCCTTGAACCTGAAACAAGCATCCTGGGACTGGTTTCAGGGCAACACCATTCATCAGCCAGGATAGTTCGACTCCAGTGGCAAAGTGAGCAAGGGACCCACTTCTGGGAATACCCTGCCACCGTAGGGTGAACAATAGCTTTTCCCATGAAGTAACTATAACTCGCACCCTAATTCATTATAATGTAAGATATTACCATACCTAACTCTAACATATATAACATCACTTTAAACTTTAGGTGTGTATGTGTGTGTGTGTGAATATGTTTGTAAAAAACACAGGTTATTACAAAAGGAGAGAAGGAGGGTCATAGGGGAATTTAGAGGCCAAGCCTAGGTTAAGCCCCCAACACAATACTATAAACACAAGAGAACCTAGGGGTCTATAAAAGTAAGATATCTGCGTTATCTCATATCATAGCACAAGCTTACTGAAAGGCAATAGTAGGTGTAGGATAAAGATAAAAAGAAATCAGGGAAGGTGCAAGTGATTGTAACAAAGAACCCGCTTAGTTCGTAGGATTCCCATCAAACAATTGTATGATCAAATTCTATCATCTGGTCATCCTCCAGGGAAAAAGAAGTCTCTAGATCATTGAAACCCATATGTACCCTGGTGTAGAGCGGGGTCAGTGCCCACAAGCACTAAGTGACCAATGATAGACAAAAGATGGGTATCGGTGCAGTGCAAAAAAACAAGTGGTGAGAATAAAATAGAATAGAGGGCAGAGCAGTACTTTTGATTAGAAATCTGTCCTCTTCCTAATTAAAAACAAAATGAACAGTGCAAAAATGCAGTATGGAAGCAAATTACTGCATTACTGGCCAACATGTTTCAACCTTAACGGGAAGGACCCACGGTTTTCATCAGGGCCCTGTTCACAACATTGCTACTGCTTAGTGAAAAACTAATATGAAAAATCCAGTGTGATAACCAACAAAGGATACAGCGTATGGGTTCGGTACTCCGCCGTACAGAAGGTTCCAATAAGTGATCTACAAAAAACACAAACACCCCCAAATTTCAAAAAATCAGTAGAAACACATAATCCTACAACCTCTAGCTTGTATAAGGTCAAAAGTACCACTCACCCTGTTCTGCCAGGGAGAAGACCTCACCTCACCTGGACTCAAACTCAGGAAGAAAGGGAGGCCACGCTCTAAAAGAAATACGGAGCATCAGAGGAGTAATACAGCCCACAGTTTAGTTACCCTGCTTGTTATCTCCTACCCGCAGAAAATCTGTCATGCCTATATTTCTAAAATACTTCTTTCAATAAATTCCTCAGGAGCAATGGCTCTACCTCAAAACAGCACTATTCACTCTCCATTTAAACCAAGCCTGTAAGCATACAGACAGGTCGAATGCCCATTGGGGCATCTCTAACAAGATGGTCCTCAGTGCCGTAGTCACTGGACACCCAACAGAATGTCGAATACAAACACTCACGTCTTCAACACTGCTTTAGTACAAACCCACTCACCTCTCCGTCGTTGCCCCAGACAGTATCTGAGTTAGGGGGAGGCAACGAACCGGAGGGTGGTGGATGGTTAAAAAGCCCTATTAGGGGCCCGCCCCAAACGACGCGCTTACTGTTTGGATCAATGAGAAACGCTGTCTATAAACAGGCCGATTCGTCTGATGCGACCAGCGCCGCCATACACTCAAGCCGCCAAAGTACTCACGATAGTGAGCCTGCCATGCGCATGCGCAGCAGCGCTCTCCTCAACCTCGCGAGATTTACGGAACTACAAAATTACGTCAATCTCGTCAAACCTGTAGTTCCCTCTTGCCAAGTCATCCTAGATATCTCAACAAATAGCGATCTCCGCCTATACAGGGAAGACTGGTCAGCTGGTGTCTTGAACCAGTACCTGTGTTGTTAAAATACTCATTGCGAGACACCAAAATCTTAATTAAGATGGCAACATGTGGGGGGGGGGCTAGCATATGGCAATCGTTACCCCAAAACAATACACTAAGCCACAACGTCATGCATGTATAGCTGGGAGGACAAGGGAGAACCAGGCCTACCTAAAGTGGATGATGGGGGCTCCACTCGTCAGTAAATGAACTCTAGGCCCTGAACCTCACATGAGAGTAACCTTTTCAAGATGGATTGTGTACAAAAACAACCAACCCAGAAAGAGTGATGGTATCACATATTTATTACTCTACACCTAATGCCCACATAATCATTTAGAGGGTGGTCCAAGGGATTTCGTCATTGAGTCCCTGACTATCTAAACGTAATTGGTAAATCCATTTCTGTTCTTTCAGAAAGAGGAACCGAGTAGGGTCACTGACGTGAATGGGTATACGGGGTTTCTCCAGGACAACCCAGCTAAACTCATTTTCTTTATGGTTCAACTCCAGGAAGTGTTTGGTTAATTTAGACACTGTTTTTTTACATTTGAAGGAACTCTTGTGCTCAAGCATGCGAGTGCGAACTTTCCGGGTTGTCATGCCCACATACCTTTCATTGCAAGGGCAGGTCAAAATGTATATTACATTAGAACTGTTGCAATTGGAAAAGTGCTTAAGTATCCACGGCCGTCCTGTTCCTATGTCTATTTGAGTAGTTTTGCGTGTTAAACTACACATAGAACAGCCACCGCAAGGGTGGTGACCCTGCACCTGTGGCAGCTCCCACAGAGTCTCATTAGTCTCCTTTCGTACCTCACGTGGGCGGGTATGTACCAAGCAGTCTTTCAAATTTTTTGAACGCTTGAAAGCAAATAAAGGGGATTCAATCTTGTCAGTAGTACTATTTAGAATACGCCAATGGCGTCTGACAATTCTCTGAACCAGGTTAGATTTGTCGTTGAAAGTGCTAACAAACGTTAATCTAGTCAGTGGTGGCTTCTCTACTGGTAACTCCAGGAGAGCATCACGATTATTATTGCTAGCACGTTTCAGAGAACGTCTAATCAGGGTTTTAGGGTAGTGTCTAGCTTGTAATTGAAGACAAAGGTTTGTGGAGTGTTTAACATAAGTCTCATTAGTTGAGCAATTCCTCCGGACCCGGAGAAATTGTCCGTAAGGAAGGTTCTCACGAAGAGACCTCGGGTGCTGGCTGTCGAAACGTAAGAGTGAGTTCCTTGCCATAGGCTTACGGAAGAGTTCACTTTGAAGACCATCAGGAGTGGCAAAAATAGAGAGGTCCAAAAATGTGATCCTCTCCTTATTCATCTCAATAGTGAATCTCAAAAACCTATTACGGCTGTTCAACCAATCATAGAAATTACCAAGGGACTCTTCATTTCCTCGCCATACCAGGAAAATATCATCGATGTACCGTTTGTAACAGACAATCGATGATAAAAATGGGTTGTCAGGTACTAGTACTTCCTGTTGTTCAAACGAGTGGACATATAGATTAGCCAAGCTTGGCGCAAAAATACTGCCCATACTCGTGCCAGAGATCTGCAAGTACAGATTGTCTTCGTACCTGAAATAATTCTCTTTCATAGCCATTCTTGCTAGCGTCATTATGAAAGGAATAGGTGTTATAGTATCCAATGTGACAGAATTCAAAATGGAACAAATAGCATTCAGAGTATCATCCTGGGGGATGGATGTATACAAGGATTCAACATCCAAGGAGACAAGTATGTCGGTCTCTAGGTTAAAGTCAATGTCTGGCAACAGACGGAGGACATCTTTGGTGTCCTTTAAGTAAGAAGGCATAGTCAGCACTATCGGTCTTAAAAAATGGTCAACAAATTCAGACAATGGCTCTAGGACAGAGCCCTGCCCTGAGATAATAGGCCTGCCAGGTGGTGGTCTCTGTGCCTTATGCACCTTGGGTAAGGTGTAGAAGTAGGGGACAACAGGATGTTTAGCCTGTAGGAATTGAGATTCCAACGGGGTAATCCAGCCCTCTGCTAAGGCTTCCTCAGTTAGTATTTGGATCTCGCCCATCAATCTTTTGGTGGGATCTGTGGACAATAGTTTGTAAGAAGTATCAACACTCAAATGGCGTAGTCATTCTGCTCTGTACACTTCAGTATCCTGTAACACTATGGCGCCGCCCTTGTCAGCAGATTTTATTACTATAGAAGGGTCTCGCATAAGTGTTTGAACGGCCTGATGTTCTTCCCTCGACAAGTTGCAGTAACCATTATTGCCACCACCACTCCAGATGGTTTCAATATCGTCTTTCACGGCCCTTTCAAAAGTGGCTACGTGTGGAGTAACAGTATGAATAGGAGGCAAAAAAGTGGATTTCAGCCTCAAACCTGTATTTTTATCAACATCCTCAAAGGTCCTGTCTTTGAAAAAATAGTGTAACCTTAACTTCCGAAAAAACTGAGCCAATTCAGTTTGTGTTCTGAAAGGATCTCCTTTGTCAGATATAACAAACCCTAGACCCTTATTCAAAACCTGTGCCTCAATGTCGCTCAAGGTTCTCTTACTCATATTAGTTTTTCACTAAGCAGTAGCAATGTTGTGAACAGGGCCCTGATGAAAACCGTGGGTCCTTCCCGTTAAGGTTGAAACATGTTGGCCAGTAATGCAGTAATTTGCTTCCATACTGCATTTTTGCACTGTTCATTTTGTTTTTAATTAGGAAGAGGACAGATTTCTAATAAAAAGTACTGCTCTGCCCTCTATTCTATTTTATTCTCACCACTTGTTTTTTTGCACTGCACCTATACCCATCTTTTGTCTATCATTGGTCACTTAGTGCTTGTGGGCACTGACCCCGCTCTACACCAGGGTACATATGGGTCTCAATGATCTAGAGACTTCTTTTTGGCTAGAGGATGACCAGATGATAGAATTTGATTATACAATTGTTTGATGGGAATCCTACGAACTAAGCGGGTTCTTTGTTACAATCACTTGCACCTTCCCTGATTTCTTTTTATCTTTATCCTACACCTACTATTGCCTTTCAGTAAGCTTGTGCTATGATATGAGATAACGCAGATATCTTACTTTTATAGACCCCTAGGTTCTCTTGTGTTTATAAAAAACACAGGTGCCATGGCTAAAAAATGAATAAACTCCTTGTTCAATTTTCTCATTCCTTACTAAATGAAGTAGTCAACCAACCAGGCATGCATCTTGAAACTCAAAAACTCAAAAAAATCCCAGGTTCTACATAGTCATAGTCATGTAAACTTCAAGAGAGACATAAAATGGGCTGGAACCTGCACAAACTTCCTTTATGTGGTTGTCTCGTTCAGAGGTAGGTATTCTTGGCACAGCATTTGAATACAGGAGAGTGTACAATAGATTTTGAAACCTTCCTTTCAACTTTGTTAGGATGTTTACATGTGAATGTCATTGGTATACACTGCTGTAGTACAGGTCTGCATGCTAGCTCCTCGATAATCTCCAGAGAGCATGTTGCACATCGATTGGACTTCCATGCATCCCTGGAGAAAGCAAAGGTCTCTGGAGCCTTAGCAACCAGTGGCCAGGTGCGTTTTTGTACTCACCACCAGCTGCTTAGTTTGACACTCATGGAAGCAAACCGGGACCTGAGATGCTAAGTAAACCTGCAAGTTTCAACAGATACTGAGTAGTTTACTTCATTTTTAGTAGGGTCCTTCCACAACGTTTAACTCAAAGGCCAGAGATCACCTCATAGGTATTTCTTGGTGTATCTTGGGGAAGCATGCAGTGCTTTTTCCAGGGCAGCTTTTCATCAGAAATGCATATTCTTGCAAAATCACAGGAGGCGCTTGTTCCATGAGGGGTGATCTGTCTTGCAGTATTCCAGAGGAACCAGTCAAAGTGAAAGTATGAGATGTTTCCTTCTATGTTTAAATCTTCCTCAACCTCATCTATTCAGGAGTACTAACTCCCCTTTTGCTAATATTTCCAAAATGAGAATCTGGGAGAGGTCTACACCTATCTGAGAGAGAAGCTCAGGTTGAATAGTAGGAAGCTAAACCATGCATGAGCCTTGGGTCATTTCTGCAGATTGACAGTGTATTCTTACTCAGACGTCAGACAATCATCTCATAAAGAGTGTTACAGAAAATGGGACTATATAAAAAAGTTATATATTCCATAATCTATGTAGATTCTCTATAATCTTGAAACGACAGAGGAAGAGATTCCACACTCAGTTCAAGTAAATTCCATGATAACCAAACTAAGGGCCTATTATGATTGCGGTTTTTCCGCATCCTCCGGGCCGGCGGAAGCAGCGGACCCACCAAAGACCCACCGCCACATTAGGATGGCTGGTGGGTCCTGGTTTCCGTCCGCAGCTTTTCCGCCGCGGTTGGCTTACAACCGCGGCGGAAAAGCTCTAATATGGTGGCGTTGTCTCTCAGACACCGTCCGCCATATTAGGATGGGCTTTAAAAAATGCTTTTCCGCTGCAGGTTTTCCGCCGTGGAAAAGCATGTGTAACTTCACTGCGGGGGCCCGTTGCGGGCCCCCTAGGTGAAGGGGGCGTGGGGGGTGCACATGGGGGTACCTATGGTACACCCCTGCATTTGTATGCAGAAATCGGCAGGCACCGCGCGGTGCCTGCCGCTTTCTGCATACAAATGCAATGTATGCATTTTTATCATTGCAGCGGATGCAGCTTGAAGCCGCACCCGCCGCAATGGTAAAAATAGAGGATGTGACCGCCAGGGTGGCGGTCACATCCTAATTGCACAGGAGGGAACTCCGCAGGTAATGCGGAGGTTCCCTCCTGCTCTATGGTGGCGGACGGACTCAGGTCCGTCCGCCATCATAATCGGCCCCATAATATGAAGATTTCTTTCAGAGGTGAGAATGGTACTTCAGTGGAACCAGTTGGACATAATGTTGATGGCTTTTAAAAAAAAGTCCTATGCATGTATAGGCCTAATTAAGGGGGCAGGAACATATGTTTTGCAATCTTCTTAAGAACGTGGTGAAGGAATTTCAGATGATGGCCGTAGCTATCTAGAGAAGGCAGAATTTTTCACACATGCGAATGGCTTTCGGCCATTCGCATGTGGTCAAAAGTCCTTCTTTTGAAAACCTGAATACATCTGCACTGGCTTTGGGGCAACCACTGCTGCTCGGAGGTAGATTTGGATGCAGACTGGGAAGACTAGAGGAATGCCGAGGTCTTACATATTCAAGATGATTTTCTACGCCCAGAAGCTGTAGGATGCACTGCTCAGTAGGCCATTGCCTGGGCCTTCAAATAAAAATTTTCTCTAAAGAAAAACATAAATTCATATCCCCTTCGATTTCCTTCATCTCAGTGAGCCAGCAGATCATCTTGTTTTTTCCAATTCTATTTTCACTGTTCATTTCCAAGAATAGCAAATAGAGCTTCTGCGCGGGGTTTCAATCTCACCCATAGACAGATTGTTCCTGATGTTAACGGGTCAAAGGAATGAGTATCCATAACTGGCAAAAGCCAGATAGCAAGTCTCTTTTGAGGGGGACGTCAAGATGTTCTAACTAATGGGTTCTAAGCATCATAGAGAGGCGATAGAAATAATGTTTTAATCTTCTTTCCCATTCTCTGGTGTGATCCAGTCATTTTTTTAAGGGATGCTCCAAGTCATCCTGCAATGAGAGAAAAAATGATGGGACCACTTGGAAAGAAAGCATTTATTCTAACTCCTCAAGAGAAAAAGGTCCAAGGATGTTTTCTATTGTCATCTAGCTAGAAGAGCCCTTAGGTGTACAGACCTGAAGTATCTTAACTGGCTTTTTTCAGTGGTCAAGTTGTAGAAGCAAAAACTGCAAAATGTAATCCTGTTGGTCCTAGAAGGATGGTTCAAGGCATCCGGGAATGTTTGAGAGGCTTACCTGCTTATTTGAATTTGCAAGTCAGATTAGAAATCCTTGTTGGTTTTAACACTTCAGTAGCATTGCTAGTTCCCACTCCTGCCTGTCAACCTCTAACCCTCACCATAAGTCTCCTCAAATGCTTTGTTTCCCAGTGGCCCCAATAAGGATTCACAAATGGCAGGATTGTCCAGGCAACTAGCTGCTCCACTCTAAATCAAATGATCAGACTCTAAAAGACAGGAGCGTGTAGGGTTATCTGAGATCATACGTTTCTGCTGAATTAGGAGATACCTCCTAGGACCATGTTCAGGTCCACCTGTACTTCGAAGCAGTGTTTTCAATTGACCTGGACTATGTTTTTCTTCCATAGGGCAGAATAGCTAAGATTCAGATACCATGACTATGGCTGAGGAAGTCCCAGTCAACTTATGGCTTTGCCATCAGGTGGTACATTGGATTTGTTTTCACCATTGAGCCTAGTGGATGAATTAGCATATAAGAACAAAAGACTTTGATACATTGATATTGAGTAGTTTTGTATAGTGAGCAAATGCCGAAGGCATCATGGCGCAGAGTCTACTTCATTGGGGGAAGAGGGGCAACATAGCTAAAATTACCGAATGAGACCCACACTCTGTCCAAATAGACCGAAAGGTCAGATACAGAAAAATTAATGGAAATTCGTAATAAAGAGGGTCTACCTCTTTTCACTGGAGAAATGCCAGGTTTTAAGATGTTTCCTGAAACTAAGAATATTAAATGGACCTCTAAGGTGACTCTGAGATCTCTAATGTCTCTCAAGCAGTCAATCACAGGGTCAGTCATGGTTCTTTATCCACATCATACTGCAGTGGTTGTTGAAATAACTCATCTGGAAAGTGAATACCAGAGACTCTATAATTGGCCAAAGAATGCCAACACACTTCTTTTCACACTCGCCCCCACCCTCTTCCTTCAAACCTGTGATGGCACTACCTTGTATCGAACTCACTGGATGATAATGTGATCCTCAATCTCATTGAAACATCGATTCTCTGAGGCGCCTGGAGGCGGAAAACAGGTGATGATACCCAGTACACTGCTCTGCAGCCCTTTGGCTAGGTTTTCCTATAAACATACCACATGCATCTATGCATCCACTTTGTTACCTACTGCTTAACTTATCTCGATAATTACAAATGAGATCTAGGTGGTGGGAGCCTCAGTATGGATGATTTCACGAAAGATTATGGCAATACTAATTTTTGTTGGCCATAGCACTCTGTGCACTTTACCACTGCTAACCAGTGCTAAAGTGCTTGTACTCTCTCTTTTAAACATGATAAAGTCAATTTACACCTGTTGGACTTGGCCCTGCTTACAGGGTCATCCTGGAACCTTTTTGCCTTCCTCCTAGTTTTTTCCCAACATGAATGAGGTGGTTTCAGGACTCTACGCACTTTAGTGCTGGTTAACAGTGCAATGTGTGTGTGCTTTCTGCCTTCCATTGGCTTAAATTGGGAACTGCCCCCATGGATAACTCTAAATGAGACAAAAGAAATATGTCATGGTTGGTATGTGTGAGATGGAAAATAATAAATGCTACGCAAAGGTGCACGCAGGTTTATTTACACTGTGTTAGAAGTGTCACTTTCCACATTCGCCATTTTGATGCACTTTGTGCCTGTCTGCCTGAGGTGGGTTGACGGTTTAGTGCTCGAAGTGACAGGGTGCTCTACACCTCCCCCACAGTGACAGTTGGGACTGGAACTGCCTGGACCCTTCCAGAGGCTTCTGGCCATTTCTGGTAGGTGGGGTGAGGGGCGTATAAATAGAGGAGCTGAGACTCCCTGCTGTGTGTTGTGCGTGGACATTGATTGAGAGGGAACACTCTGCCAGGAGGTACCGCCACAAGGGCCTGTTTGCTGGCCCCTGTGCCCATCTGTACCCCCTCTGCTGTCCACAGGGCCAGTGAGAGCCCTTTGCTTGAGTGAAGACTGCTATGCCAGGAGGAGTGCTACCATATGGGGGTTGACTGTTCCTAGGAACTGCTGTCCTGTACCGATGAGTGCCCACTGACCGCTGATCTTGCCCAGAACTGCCTGCCTGCGCTCCTGCCCTAGCGCCTCGTGAGTGCTATATTTGAAGTGACTGTGTGCCTTTCTGCCCCCTAGCGTCTCGCGAGTGCTATAATTTGCTGGCCTGTACTTCAAGGAGGTGAGGAGCTGAATCCTGCAGCGCTGTGCTGCCAGCATGCTGTGAGGGGATCCCAGCATGTGGGATCCCCTCTGGGGCCGCCTGCAGAGGAGCGGGTGCACACCCCGCGTTTGTGCAGCACTGTGCTTAGTTACTGTAAGCGGGTGCCCACCCCACATTTGTGGTCCTTTGCGGGTGTCCACCCCGGGTGTATGCATTTAAAAATAGCGGGAGCCCACCCCGCATTTGTGGTTGGGGTGGTCCTTCGCGGGTGCCCACCCCACGTTTATGCATTTAAAAGTAGCAGGAGCCAACCCCGCATTTGTGGTCCTTCGCGGGTGCCCACCTCAAGTTTATGCATTTCTTAAAATAATGCGGGTGCCCACCCCACATTGTATTACAAATTAAGAGGGAGCCTACCCTCACGGCCACCTGAAATCACCAACACGGCTGACTCGCAAATAGAGGAGCTCGGACGAAAAGAAGATGGAAGACAGGTACCCGTGCCTCACGGTGGGTGAAAGCCTCGTGGAAGCAATCTCCGCCTCCCCCTGCCTGGGGGAAGCCGTCCGGAACCTAGTGGGCTCCGCAGCAAAGTCCCGGGTCCCAGGAGGGGCCCTGGGTGAAGCCAGGAAGTGGTAGCGTGGCCGAGCGGGGCTCCCGTGCATGGTGAGAGCCCCACAGCAGCAGCTAAGGCCTGGAGGAGTCCTGTGGTGGAGGGGACCCGAGGCACGCTGTCGGTGCCTTCCCCCGCCACGCTGGTGAAAAGGAGAAGAGGTCCCAGCAGCAGGACCTGTCGGGGCACATTGCCGGAGACTGCAGAAGTCACCCAAAGAGAGGCCCTGGACGGCCGGTGAGTGGGGGCTCTGAGGGTTATCGCGGGTGCTGATTTAAGAGACAACAGAGACCTGCAGAGCAGAGCCCGAGAAGGAAGGGCTCCTAACACACCGCAAGTGTTTTTTTCCCTTTGTGGGGCCAGTTCCTTCTTTTGCCGGACACAGCTGCACCCCCGAAGTGGCAGCTGCACCGAGGGGGCATCTTGAACGTGCCAGTGCCCGTGTTTTATGACTGTGACTGCTGGCCTTTTTGAGAGCGGGCCTCTGCACCGTTCGAACCCTGGGGCATTTTCAATATGAAAGTCCTGGGAGAGGGGCTCCACCGTCCCCAGCGCTGACTCTATTCTACACAGCTGCCCCCTCCGGACAGTGGGCAGTTGCAACGTGGGGCCCATCTCTGCACAAAAGTCCCAGGGTAGGGGCTCCCCACGGTAAATAATACCCCCTCTAAATGACTACCTGGTGCCAGCTGGCACAGTGCTTCTACGACTGTGATTGCCTACTAACGTGTTTTGCATAATATACAAGTTATTTTCATGCAAGCTGGTGGGAAGTCTCTTTTTGTAGTGTGCCTGGTGTGTCGCTTGAGAGTTCCTGCACAGATGCTTGTCATCTCATAGCGTCTCTGCAAAACCAATCAAGCACCTTACAGGTAAGGGATCGTGAATACACAGGTAAGAGTGCTTGATCAACCTGACAGCTTTACACAATACTCCTGGTTTAGCCTACCCGTTCCGCACCCAGCTACCCCGTCTCTAGCATTAATGTTCAGCGATGGGATAGGACATGTGCTTCCACAGTACCACAGCGACAACTGGTTGCACTACAAGCTCTGCACGTAGAGTAATAACAGATTTTGGGATTATATGTTTGATTATCTTTCCTCCTAAAAGTGTCACTTTGGAATTATGTTCCCCTATTTACTGTACCTGTGTATCTCACCAAGATGGGGTTACTCTACGATGAGGATGAACTCTGGGAGTACACTGAGGAGGATGTGACGGATTTCTGCAGAGAGAGGGGGATACCAATAGAAGGTGATTTTTGCTGAAAACTGTTGCTCTTCGAAGTTTTTAAAAGGGGAGAAGCCTTAGAGCTCTGTGGGGACCTTTCAGATTACCCCTCTGCATATCTGAGTGGTGAATTAGGGGGAGACCCTGAGAGCGAGGGTTCCCAGTCCATAACTATGGAGGTCGGTGGCTCTGATGAGGAGGAAGAAGATTACAGGGTGGAGACACCAGTAGCGAGTGAGGACACCATAGATTGGGAGTGCCGTGCTGGGTCCAGTTTCAGGGGCAGTGCCCTATCCCTTTCCCTGTTCCCAGAAGAGTGGGTAGATAGGAGGGAAGAAAGGGAACGTCAGCTGGCTTTGGAGAAGCTCCGGTTAGAGCATGCCAAGGAGATAGCGCAGCTGAGGGTTGAAGAGAAAAGGCTAGAGACCGAAAAGGTTAGCGCAGGAAATGATGGCTGGGGCAGATAGGGCCTTCGCCGTGGAGAGACTAGCTCAGGAGGGTAGGTTGTCCCCTGAAAGTGGTTTCTGTGGTCTGGATTCACCAGTGAGGGTGGGATCCAGTGGTGGCAGCGTAAGAGATTCCAGTGTAGGAAGTCCCACTCCCAGAGCCGGGAGATGGTACCTTGTTCCCGGGGAGAGGGGTGCCGGTTAAAGTTCTGGGGCTGTAAAAAACGGTCTCACCAGTCCTGGGGGGAGTTTGTGGATGTGTATTGCAGTGCACTGGAGGATTGGGTGGTGTGATTTTGAAGTGCTGTTCCATTTGATTGTTAGAGAGCACATGCTAAAGAATTGTTTTCCCAAATTGCACCAACACCTGTTGCAGTGTGGGTTCTCTGACCCCAGGGAGCTTGCACGGGAGGCAGACCTCTGGATGAGCACCAAAGTGTCTGAGGAGGCATCGGGGAATGATCCTGAAGGGAGTGTTTTGAGGATCTTCCAACCCAGAGAGGGGGGAGAGGTTCAAAGTAGCCCAGCTAGATCCCGGTGCAGTGGGAGGGTCACACATCCTATCTACAAGGAGTGAGATGGGGAGGTGTCCCGAGGTGCCCCAACCGCAGTCTCAGGGCCTGGAGAGTTCCAAAAGGGAACCCCAGGTTGGGAGCCTAGGCTGTCCTGATGGGCCGTCCATTGAGGGGGATCCCCTAGTGTCAGGAGAACCAGAAGCATCTGTAATCAGAGCTCCAGGGGTTCTGGGGTCTGCTCTTTCACAGGGTTTAGATCCTGGGCTAGGATGCCAGGGACAGGTACTGCCTGACCTGGCGGGAGGGACCGAGGGGGCATCTTGAACATGCCAGTGCCCATGTTTGGTGACTGTGACTGCTGGCATTCTTGAGAGCGGCCTCTGCACCGTTTGAACCCTGGGGGCATTTTCAATGTGAGAGTCCTGGGAGAGGGGCTCCAGCGTCCCCAGCGCTGACTCTATTCTACACAGCTGCCCCCGACGGACAGTGGGCAGTTGCATTGTGGGGCCCATCTCTTCACTAGAGTCCCAGGGTAGGGGCTCCTCAGGCGCAGTGGCGCCAGAGACTAATCTATACTCTAGGGCATGTTTGTTTCGAACGCCTCATGCAAATGTGATGTGTGCACCTTATCGGGGTTACTATGGTGCCCTGCCATGTGGTGTGTAAGGTAATCATACAGCCCGTTTATGCCAATGTGGACACTACTGATTGTATTTCATGCCCCAGGGTAATGCCAACGTCAGGTTATTATGTTCAGGACATGATGTTTTCATCCTACGGCCTGCTTGATATATGCCTAAAGCTTTTACCCTAATGATAATGCCTCAATGTTCACATGTTTATGTAGACTGTGATCCATGCTAATGAAGTTACGCCCACAGGTTCACGCTAGTATGATGCATAATGTACCTGACACCCACTGTTAATGAGGGTTATGCCTATTTCTATGCATACTGAGTCTTTATGCCTATGTAAATGCCTCACGTGTTAGGCCCATGCTGGTTATGCATATTGTTTATCTGCTGACTCATAACGATGACGTCATGCCCATGTGATTGTTCCTATGCTAATGTGTTCAGGCCTTATGATAATATAATGATGCAACGTTCATGGTCTTGCCAGTAGCTGCTGGCTGGTACGCATGTATTGCTGGTCTTAAATTTACCCCCTGTGCTCTATGATGGTTTTGGCAGCGGCCCGATTGGCCCTGCCTTGTAAATAATCCCCCCTGTAAATGAATACCTGGTGCCAGATGGCACAGTGCTTGTATGACTGTGATTGACTACTGACGTGTTTTGCATAATACACAAGTTATTTTCATGCCCCCTGGTGTGAAGTCTCTTTTTGTAGTGTGCCTGGTGTGTTGCTTGTGAGTGCCTGCGCAGATGCTTTACAAAATGCTCCTGGTTTAGCCTACCTGCTCCGCACCACGCTACCCCATTTCTAACAACACCCAACTGACACATCTAATAAATCCCTAGAAAATTTTTACTCCAGGTACCCAGAACCTGTAAATCTGATTATATTAGTGGTCCTGCAGCACTGATTGTGCCAAACAATTAATGTCAATCAATCAATCAAGAATTTATAAAGCACACAACTCACCTGTGTGGGTCTCAAGGCGCTGGGGGGGCAGCTCCGGATCAATCACTGCTTCGGATCAATCAAAGAGCCAGGTCTTGATGTCCTTCGTGAAGGTTTGCTGGGTTGGGGAGCATCTGATGTTCACGGAGAGCTTGTTCCAGGTCTTGGCTGCAATGTAGGAGAAGGCTCACCCACATGTTCTGTTTCTGCGGATGCGGGGTACCTCTGCCAGGGCGAGGTAGGAGGAACGGAGGTTCCTCTTTGGTACGTGGAAGGATACTCTCTTGTTGAAGTATTTTGGTCCAATGTTGTTGAGGGATTTGTAGGCGTGGGTGAGGAGCTTGAAGGTGACCCTCTTCTCGACAGGAAGCCAGTGTAGGTCTCGCAGGTGTCCGGTTAGGTGTTCGTGAAGGGGAGTCCTGAGGACGAGTCTGGCAGCAGCGTTCTGGATGGTCTGGAGTCTGTGTAGTAGAGCTCTGTTGAGTTCGGCGTCTAGGGCATTGTCGTAGTCCAGTCTGCTGGTCATGAGCGCGTGGGTGACGGTCTTTCTGCAGTTGGGGGGATACATTTGAAGGTCTTGTGGAGGATGCGCAGGCAGTTGAAGCTGGTGGAAGCAATGACATTGATTTGGTGGTTCATGGAGAGGGGGGAGTCAAGGATGATGCAGAGGTTTCGTGCGTAGTCTGTAGGAATGGGTGGTTTCCTGATGGTGGAGGGCCACCAGGCGTTGTCCCAGGCAGAGGTGTGGGGTCCGAGGATGAGGACCTTAATCTTCACTGAGTTGAGCTTCAAGCAGCTGTCTTTCATCCAGGCTGCCAAGTTCTTTATTCCTTCCTGGAAGCAGAGTCTGGTGTCTTCGGGATTCTTCGTGAGTGAGAGCATGAGCTGGGTGTCTTCAGTATAGGATACAATGCTGAGCCCATGCTGTCTCATGATGGCGGCGAGGGGGGCTGTTAGGATTCTGCCCTCGATAGTCCTCTTTCTCTTGCCATGTACACGGAGCCCATGTGATGCTAGGTGGGGTTAAAAGGCTGATTTTCCCTGTTCCCGGTGCTCGTTATCTAGAATTGTGGTTCCTGGTTCTTGCTAGGAGCTGTATTAGTACCTTGGGAACTTTGCAGTATTCACGGGCTCGTGATATTTCCCTTCTTGTTTTTGACTCCTGATATTCCCTTTCCCCCTCTGGATTCCCCTGGACTCTTCCTTTCGTGTTTGTTCTTGGGTTTAGTTGTGTGTTAGTTTGTTTTTGTCTCGTTTTGTGTTTGTACCTACCTTTTGTGTGTTTGGAGTCATTTTATCCCGGCTGGGATCGAGGAGTGGCTGGGGCTCCGGCGCTTCTTGCGGGAATCGGTGGTCCGGCTGGATTACCCGGTGATTCCTGGTGTTGTTTGTTCTGACGCTGCCCCGCACTTCCGCCCCTTTGTGCAGTCTATCCACATCGTTGTGCGGAGGCGGAGTGCCGGTTTGGGCGTTTCCGGGTTCCTGGCCAGCGCACAACGAAGCCTGTGTTGTGCTGTGCTTTTTTCCCAGTGTTGACCTGTTTTGGTCCCCTTTTTGCGGTATGCGAAGAAGACTCGAAGCGGACTATCAAACGGAGGTTTTTTTAGTCGTTTTCACGACTTTTTCCTCCTCTTCCCCTGGCCCCCATTGGTCCCAAGTCTCCTGAAGCGTGATCCCTGCCGCCTAGCCCTTCCTTCCCCTGGTTTTGCCCCCCTGCCCCCTGCCTGCTGGACTTTGCATTTACTCCTGGACGGAGCACTCCACCCGGCGATTATCACAGCATTCGTGGGTAAGGAGGAGTGTTATGGGGTGGTGTGTGGGGGCATGAGAAGAGAAAGAGGGCTTATGTATTTAGACTTCTGACATCTGTTGTTTTTTGTGTGGCAGACGGTGATTCAGCCAGTCCCCTGTGATACAGTACGTGGAGTAACGTGGTCCCGGCAGAAGGACCCTTCCCCTTGGAGAGAAGACCTAGGATCCCTTGTCTGTCCTTCCCTTATTCCCGCCCCCTGTCCCTTGCCAGTCCGTTGGCCCATGGTACTATCTATGGTGTGAGCCACGGAGTGGTAGGTTCAGAGGAACGGGGTTTTCTTCGCTCCTGCAGTGCATGGGCATAGCTGGGCAGGAGCCAACAGAATAACGAGCCCACGTAATAATTGCACTGCCTGAGCGACGATGGATGAGGATGTGGGGGCTACGGCCGGTACATCTCCCACTTTACAGGATGTCATGGGTGCTTTGACTGCCCTCCAAAGCCAGATACATGATTCGCGACAAGAGAATGTGGCCATGAAGCAAGAGGTTGGGGCACTACTCAGTAGGGAAAGGGTGCAGCTTAGGACTCCTCAGGCTCAGGTGATACATCCAGCCACTTTCCAATACACTGGTGGGCAAGGGCAGGGAGCTAGTGGGGGGGTACCGGTAGCGGTTACTGTGAACACTCCTGTTCCTGTGCCATTGGCACCGCCAGAGAGGTTCGCAGGGGATAGCGCTAAATTTGGCACTTTTATGAATCAATGCCAACTGCACTTTATGTGCAAACCAACTGCTTTTCCCAATGATTCGGCCAAAGTGGCGTTTACGATATCATACTTGGCTGGTACAGCGGCACAGTGGGCTATACCCCTAGTAGACAGGGATGATCCGGTGCTAACCAACTATCCTGCATTTAAAGAACTGATGCGTGGTTTGTTCGCAAAACACGCCTTTATGCAGGCAAGTGACGCAGAACTATTGAAATTAAGACAAGGACGTCAGGACCTGTTAACCTATATTTCTACCATTAATCGTTTGGTGTCGGAGACACATTGGCCCGAGGATAAGAGGACTTCTTTATTTTATCAGGGATTGTCCGAAGATCTGAAGGACATAGTCTCACAGGTAGTAGATCCCCCACTTGATTGTGCAGCTTTTATCGATCTAGTAGTCAAGTTGAACCATCGCCTAGCGGAGAGACGGGGGGAGAAGAGTCGTTATCAGGCGCCACGGGAAGGGTTTGTGAAGCCCGATAATAAGTCCCTGGGAGCTGGAGAGACAAAAGGTGTGTCTGAGCCAATGGAGATAGGCGGAGTAAGGGGGCCTTTGTCCGATGAGGAAAAGAAACGAAGGAGAGAGATGGGTCTGTGTTTGTATTGTGGCCAGGGTGGGCACTTTGCGAGGGAATGTCCCGTGAAACCCTCTGGATCCTCTTATGGAAAGAGGGTGGCCTGTTTGTACCACGAAAGGAAGGATCGGCAGTATGAGGTGCTTTGGGCAGTAGATAGGGCCCCTAGGCACTTCATTATTAATGCTCATCTGGTACTTGGCGGAGAGAGTAGAGTGCCGGTATCGGTACTGTTGGATTCGGGGGCTACAGGGAACTTCCTCGACATCACGTTGGCCAAAAAATTGAATGTTCCGTGTTGCGTAAAAGACCAGCCTGAACCTGTGCGGGCGATCGATGGCACCGAATTAACATCGGGCTCAATTACAAAGAGGACGGTGCCTTTGTGTCTGGTGTGTGAGAAAGGACACTCAGAGATGGTGTGTTTTGATCTCATTGACGCTCCCTCTTTCGGGATGGTTTTGGGTGTGCCATGGTTGCAGGAGCACAATCCCAGGATAGATTGGGTACAAAGGCTAGTGTCTCTTGATTCCTCGTATTGTTTAAAACACTGCTATAAGGATGCAGGTGAAAAGGAGTTGTCATTGTCCTGTGCTGCCACTGACATGGATGCAGTACCTTTGCAATATCAGGAGTTCAGGGAGGTATTCGATGCAGAAGAGGCGCAGGGCTTACCCCCACACAGATCATTTGATTGTAAGATCGATCTTATTCCTGGGGCGCCTCTTCCTTGTAGTAGGGTGTATGCTCTCTCTGAGCCGGAGGAGTTGCACCTGAAGGTGTATCTCGAAGAGATGCTGCGTCTGGGGTTTATCTGTCCATCGTGTTCGCCTGTTTCTTCGGCTATCTTTTTTATTCCGAAGAAGGAAGGTACTTTACGGGCGTGTGTGGACTATCGCACGCTAAACAAGGCCACCGTCAAGAACAAATACCCGCTTCCACTCATCCCCGTGTTGCTAGATCAGCTTCGCAGCGCAAAGGTGTTCACCAAGTTGGACTTGCGGGGCGCCTATCATCTGGTGCGTGTGCGAACTGGGGATGAGTGGAAGACAGCGTTTAAGACAAAGCATGGCCTTTATGAATACTGTGTAATGCCGTTCGGGCTATGCAATGCGCCGGCGGCATTCCAGTATTTCATAAATGAGGTGCTTCGGGAGTTCTTGGATAGGAGCGTGATTGTGTATCTGGATGACATCCTGATCTTTTCTGAGACAGGGGTCGAGCATCAGCGACACGTGATCCAGGTTCTGCGCAAGTTGCGGGAGCACCATCTATATGCAAAACTGGCAAAGTGCCAGTTTAGCACCACACAGGTGGAGTTTCTAGGGTTTGTGGTGTCTGCCGGAGGGGTTCGGATGGATCCCAGAAAGATCGAGGCCATTATCACCTGGCCTGTTCCAACGTCCGTAAAGCATATACAGGTGTTGTTGGGATTCGCCAATTTTTATAGGCGTTTTATCTCACATTTCTCGGACATTGTGGCTCCCCTGACTCAACTGCTGCGAAAGGGTGTATCCTTTGAGTGGTCTACAGAGGCGCAGGGGGCTTTTCAGCGGTTGTTGGGGGCGTTTACATCGGCACCAGTGTTGATCCATCCTGACCCGGCCCTACCCTTTTTTGTGGAGACGGATGCATCATTGTGTGCAGCTGGTGGAGTGCTGTCCCAAAGAGTGGTTGAGACAGGTTGTATGCACCCTATCGCCTATTTTTCTAAGACTTTGCTGCCTGCAGAGCGCAATTATACTGTGGCTGAGAGGGAGCTGTTGGCAGTTAAACTGTCTTTTGAGGAATGGAGACATTATCTGTGGGGGGGGCGGCACACCGTTACCATCTATACGGACCATAAGAACCTGGAGTTCTTCCGTTCCGCGCGAGCCTTGACACCACGCCAAATGCGATGGGTTCTCTTTTTCCATGAGTTTGATTTCATTATTACGTACAGACCAGCAGCACAGCAGGCTAAATCTGATGCTTTGTCCCGTATCCATGTAGACCCAAGAGAGCAGGGCCAGGGGAGGGAGAGTAGGCCCATGATATCTGAAGATAGGATCATTGGGGCGGTGGAAGGGGAGGTGTTCACTGCATCGGTAAAGAACCAACTGCGTAAGATGGATCTTACTCCATGGTTGTCTTTGCCCCAGGCATCAGTTCAGGATGAATTGTTGTATTATGAGGATCGGTTGTTTGTACCCCCTACTTTGAGAGATCAGGTCATGGAGTGGTGTCATTCATCTGCCCTGGTGGCACATCCTGGGATCCCTAAGACGAAGGAGATGTGTACAAGATGGTTTTGGTGGGAATCGTTGGCCAAGGATGTTCAGGGGTATGTTGCGGCCTGTCCGGTATGCGCCATCAGTAAGCCCTCACATAGTAAGCCATCGGGTCTGTTGCAACCTTTGGAGGTGCCTCCTTCTCCTTGGCACACCATCAGTATGGATTTTGTGACCGAGCTTCCTTCTGTTTCTGGGTTCACTGCTATTCTGGTGGTGGTTGATTTGTTTACCAAGATGGCTCATTTTGTCCCTCTTCCGAAGATCCCTACAGCCAGAGAGATGGCTTTGGTTTTCATGTCTTCCATAGTGCGGATCCATGGGTTGCCTTCTGCAGTGGTGACAGACAGGGGGGCTCAGTTTGTTTCCCATTTTTGGAAGGAATTGTGTTCAGTGTTGCGGGTGGACGTCAGATTGTCATCTGCATATCATCCACAGTCTGACGGCCAGACCGAACGTACCAATCAGACTATGGAACAGTACCTTAGGTGTTTGACGTCATCGCTGGCCTGTGATTGGGTTATGGCTCTTCCCATTGCTGAGTTTGCGTATAACAACAGTCAGCACTCAGCCTTAGGCATGACACCCTTCTACTGTTCATTAGGTTATCATCCCAGGGCGGTGGCTATTCAACCCACGGGACGTGTGCCAGCCATAGATGATGTGTGTAACCGTCTGGGCAAGATATGGGATATCGCCCGGGAGCAGTTGTTGACAGCTAAGGCTGCTATGAAGTTGCAGGCGGACAAACATCGTGTCCCCGCACCTGGTTATCAAGTCGGAGACCAGGTATGGTTGGCTACGAAGAACCTGAGGCTTGGGGGATCCCGTAAATTACAACCCAGGTATGCGGGACCATTCCCGATAATACAGATTATAAATCCCGTGGCCATGAAATTAGATCTGCCCGGTGACTATCGGGTTCATCCCGTATTCCATACGTCCCTATTGAAGCCCTATGTGCCATCCTCACAGGTCTTGCCGCCTCCTCCCCCTATAATTGTGGACGGACAGAAGGAGTATGAGGTCCGGGCTATCCTGGATTCGGAAAGACGGAAGGGGCGTCTCTTCTATTTGATAGATTGGAAAGGGTATGCCCCTGAGGACCGCACTTGGGAGCCGGCTGGGGGAGTACACTCTCCTCGTCTGATCCGTATGTTCCATCGTCAACATCCGTCTAAGCCCTGCCCTGTGGGGAGGATCGTTGGGAGGGGGTACTGTTAGGATTCTGCCCTCGATAGTCCTCTTTCTCTTGCCATGTACACGGAGCCCATGTGATGCTAGGTGGGGTTAAAAGGCTGATTTTCCCTGTTCCCGGTGCTCGTTATCTAGAATTGTGGTTCCTGGTTCTTGCTAGGAGCTGTATTAGTACCTTGGGAACTTTGCAGTATTCACGGGCTCGTGATATTTCCCTTCTTGTTTTTGACTCCTGATATTCCCTTTCCCCCTCTGGATTCCCCTGGACTCTTCCTTTCGTGTTTGTTCTTGGGTTTAGTTGTGTGTTAGTTTGTTTTTGTCTCGTTTTGTGTTTGTACCTACCTTTTGTGTGTTTGGAGTCATTTTATCCCGGCTGGGATCGAGGAGTGGCTGGGGCTCCGGCGCTTCTTGCGGGAATCGGTGGTCCGGCTGGATTACCCGGTGATTCCTGGTGTTGTTTGTTCTGACGCTGCCCCGCACTTCCGCCCCTTTGTGCAGTCTATCCACATCGTTGTGCGGAGGCGGAGTGCCGGTTTGGGCGTTTCCGGGTTCCTGGCCAGCGCACAACGAAGCCTGTGTTGTGCTGTGCTTTTTTCCCAGTGTTGACCTGTTTTGGTCCCCTTTTTGCGGTATGCGAGGAAGACTCTAAGCGGACTATCAAACGGAGGTTTTTTTAGTCGTTTTCACGACTTTTTCCTCCTCTTCCCCTGGCCCCCATTGGTCCCAAGTCTCCTGAAGCGTGATCCCCGCCGCCTAGCCCTTCCTTCCCCTGGTTTTGCCCCCCTGCCCCCTGCCTGCTGGACTTTGCATTTACTCCTGGACGGAGCACTCCACCCGGCGATTATCACAGCATTCGTGGGTAAGGAGGAGTGTTATGGGGTGGTGTGTGGGGGCATGAGAAGAGAAAGAGGGCTTATGTATTTAGACTTCTGACATCTGTTGTTTTTTGTGTGGCAGACGGTGATTCAGCCAGTCCCCTGTGATACAGTACGTGGAGTAACGTGGTCCCGGCAGAAGGACCCTTCCCCTTGGAGAGAAGACCTAGGATCCCTTGTCTGTCCTTCCCTTATTCCCGCCCCCTGTCCCTTGCCAGTCCGTTGGCCCATGGTACTATCTATGGTGTGAGCCACGGAGTGGTAGGTTCAGAGGAACGGGGTTTTCTTCGCTCCTGCAGTGCATGGGCATAGCTGGGCAGGAGCCAACAGGGGCCATGTAAATGTTGAAGAGCATGGGGCTGAGCGCTGATCCTTGGGATACCCCGCAGTTGATATCGGTGGTTTTGGAGATGAATGGAGGGAGTCTGATCCTCTGGGTTCTGCCGGAGAGAAAGGATCGGACCTAGTCAAAGGTGGCTCCTTGTATCCTTGCGTCATGAAGTCTGGCTGCGAGAGAGAGATGAGAAATGGTGTTGAAGGCTGCAGAGAGGTCTAGAAGGATAAGGGCCGCGGTGTGACCCTGGTTGAATAGCATGTGGATGTCAACAGTGGCGGCGAGGAGGGGCGGTCTCGGTGCTGTGGTTGCTGCGAAATCCAGACTGGGAGCCGTCTAGGATGGAGTACTCTTTGATGAAGGTGGTCATCTGGGCGATCACGAGTCTCTCGGTGACTGTAGCCACGAAAGGGAGGAGAGAGATGGGCCGGTAGTTTTCAGGTCAGTTGGGTCGGCAGTGGGATTCTTGAGGAGGGGTTTAACCTCCGCCTGCTTCCAGTGATCTGGAAAGATGCCGGACCTGAAGGAGGCGTTCATTAGGGGTGGGCGGAAGTCGCGTAATGGACTTTCACGGAGAGGCACGGAAATTGAACCAATTTCCGTGCCTCTCCGCAAATGTTCGTTACGTGACACCCACTCGCCGCCCGCCCGCCTCCCGCCCGCAATATTAAACAGATTAAAGCCTGAAATACCATTTAAAACACTTACCTTATCGTTGGGACATCTCTTCCTGGTCTATCGCACCTTCTTCCTCGCCAGGAATGCACATGCGCAGGCTCCCTCGCATGCGCAGTTTCAAGAAGAAGGCCCGATAGACCAGGAAGAGATGTCCCCATGATAAGGTAAGTGTTTTAAATCTTATTTCAGGCTTTAATCTGTTTAATATTGCGGGCGGGAGGTGGGCTGGAGGCGGGCGGGCGGCAGGCATCCAACTTCTGTTCCGCCCCAGAGTGTGCCGAAATTTGCCCCGTTTTTCCGCCTTCTTTGCGGAAGGCAGAAGGGGCAAATTTTCGCACATTCCGTGGGCGGAACGGAAATGTCCGCACACCCCTAGCGTTGATGGTCAGTCCAAGTTCGGGTGCGACAGCGGCGGCGGCCTTGTATAATATGTGCGGTGGGCAGGGGCCTTAGGGGCTCCTGAGTGGGTATTCTTCATGGTAGCGGTGATGTATTCGACGGTGGCGGGATCCCAGGTCATGATGGTTGGCTTATTAACAGCTTAGGGGCGGGAGGTGGTGTCCTGCATTCGTTCACTGAAATTGTCATTGAAGGCCTTGATCTTCAGATGGAAGTATGAGCTGAGCTTGTTGCAGAGTTCCTGTGAAGGTGTGATGTCTGTGGATTCGCTGGGGGTTTTTGTGAACTGCGTTGGCCACTTTAGTCGGGACTTTGTCTCTTATGAAGGTCCATTTAGTGTCTCTTATGCACTGGTGGTATTCCTTCAGGGCGATCCTGTGGTTGTTCCGTGCTTCCGAGGTTTTCTGGTTTTGCCAGGTTTTCTCTAGGCATCTGCAAGAGCGTCTGGCTTCATGTAGTTCTGTTGTGAACCAGGCGGCCTTCAGAGGGCGTTGTTTGGCAGGGTGGCAGAGGGGTGCGAAGTTCTGTGGCTGCGGAGTAGGTGTCGGTCGTGGCACAGGGGGGTCTTGGAAGAGGGTGGTGAATGAGGAGTTCCTCTGTGACTTTGCTCCAGCTCCTGCGTGGTGGTCGTGGGGCTGGCCTGGGTGCGATGGGGGTGTTGAAGGTGAAGTGGATGCAGTGGTGGTCCGTCCTGAGGGCTGGGTGGTGTGGCTGAAATGGATGTTTGATCCTCCTGCAAAGATTGGGTCAATGGTGTGTTCAACTCTGTGTGTGTTCATGTTGAGCAGCTGCTTCAGTCTGAGGTTGGCGAGGTTGTCAAAGAGAAGGATGGACTCGGGGTTGTTGCGGTTGTTGAGGTGAAAGTTCAGGTCTCTGAGTCGAATGAAGGCCATGGAGGTGACTGCGTGGGGTGTGGCGAGCTCATCGATGGTGGTTGCGGACCGGGTGCGAGGTCCCAGCAGTCTGTAGATGAGGGTACCATGTAGCGTGGTCCTGGGGCTGGTCTGGATCTGGAAGTTAAAGTGTTCTGTGTTGGAGTAGGGGTTGCTTGTGCCAGATGTGGAGAGTTGGAGGGGGGTGATGTGCGATGGCGAGTCCTCCTCTTGGGCGGTCCTTTCTCTGGATCGTGTAGCCATCGGGGATGGCAGTGGCGATGTCGGGGCCGGAGATGGCGTTGATTCAGGTGTCTGTGAAGAAGGTGACGTCGGAAGAGATGGTGTCAAACAGGTCCCATATCTCTACAGTATGTCAGTGCAGGGAGCGCACATTGAGGAGGATGCATGTCAGGGTATTGGAGGTGCATGCGTCAGGCGGGCCTTCTGTGGTAGTGGGGGTATTTTCGATGGTGAAGCATCTGCGGCAGGGTCTGCATGAGAATTGTCCATGGGTGGTGTTCGGTGAAGATCTTCCGCAGTCGGTGTGTCTTCCGGGATTGAATGAGTGGAGGGTTGTGGAGTCGTAGCGGTGGGGCCTAGGAGAGCCAGGGTCCCTGGCGCTGGTCGCGGTCGGGTCGTGGACAGGTGCAGACGGGCTTGCCTTAGGCACATGTCTGATGTGTTACCACGCAACAGCCGCCATTAAGTAGGAGAGGGAGGCGGGACTACAGGTAGGGAGACAGGAAGGGAGGCTGTGCCGTGGGGGGGAAGCCGGGGCGACAAACAAAGGAACACAAATGCTAATGGAAAAACAGTAAAATACAACCCAGGAAATAAAGGCAGAAAAAAGTAATTATTGAGCCTGGAAAATGCTGAGGAGTTACCAAGGGCACAACGAGAGAAATACCGGAGCAGCAAGAGCAGGGGCTGCCGGTGCGAACCCTGGAGGCAGAAAGGAGGGCTCAGGAGCTGCACTTTCACGTGGAGCTGGTGGGGAGAGTGCCAGTCTGGACCGAGGTCTAGGAGGTCACACACGCTTCCCCACAGCAGCAGCCATTAAGTAGGGGAGGGGGTGGGACTACAGGTAGGGAGGTGGAAGCCTTTCAAAAATGTCCCAGGTATGCCATTGCAGCCTTAGTTTGCAGTTTAAGCTGTGATTTCAACCTGGCAAAATAAACCTTTTGCCAGGCCCAAACCTTTCTGTTAAATATATATGTCACCCCTAGGGTAGGCCCTAAACAGCTGAAAGGGCAAGGTGCAGTGTATGTAAAAATGTTGAGATGTATTTTTAAGTTTTTACATGTCCTGATAGTGAAAAACTCCCAAATTCATTTTTTTACCATTGTAAGGCCAATTCCATAGAATAACAGTATGTTGGCATATTACATTAAATAAGTGTTAACTTTTCATTGGGAGCAGGTAGGAAAGTCATGTTTGGTGCTTGAGAATTTGAAATTTAAACACTATTTAATGGTAAATTTGGATTTTAAGCCACAATTCTGAAAACCCCACTTTTAGCAAGTTGGCATTTTCATGTCCCAGCCATTTGGTATCAGTAGCCTGTTTCCTGAGTTATATGACTAGGTGTAGTTGGTAGTTGGCCTTTGTGAATGTCTCACAGACAGCCTCACAATAGAGGATGTGGGTGTGGCAGGAAAGGCCATCTCTGGCAGGATGAGGGTAGAGCTGTCACCTACTACACTTGCACTTCAAAGACACTCGATCAGCTCACACACCAATGACTTTACACTAGCCTATTGTACCACCAGACCGGGGGAAACTCTAGATGCTTCTCCCATGATTCAAAGTGGGCACCAGGTATAAAAATTGGATCCTTAGATCCACTTCTCAGTACACTCTCTGGACCTGTGAGGATTACTGAAGAAGGAGGCCCTGCTGATCGGTGTGTATGTGCTTGCTGAGAAGGAAAACAGGATAGGCTCCCTTCATCCCAGACTGAGTGACTCCAAGGGTCAGGATTGACCTTGTTTTCAGAGCTACAGGGACAAATAAGCTCCAGTGGCCTCCTTGCAACTGCCCAGCTGACCTGCTGCACTGGACCTCCCTGGTCCTGTCTGAACCTGCAACTGGATCTACCTGAGTTCTGCTGGCCTTCTGCTGGAGTGAATTCTTAAAACCCCAAGTAGTTCCTCCACCGGTCCTGGACACTTGGTTGGTAACAGAGAGAGCTCCTCTCGCCCTAACTGCAGGTTTCCACCAAATCGGGCGCCAAGTGGTGTATGGCCTCGCAAAACCTCAGCAAGCTTCATTGGAACCGACACAAAGCGACATGAAACCCCTCAAAGACTCGCCGCACAGCTGCCAGCCTCATCGAAACTGATGCCAAGGATGGATAGCCTCATGACCCAAAGCCACACTGCACAGCTTTATCTGAACAAATGCAGAGCAAAGTGAAGCCTTGCAAAGCAATGCCGTGCAGACCACTTACCAAGGATATAAGGTACAATTCCTAGGAGGCCAAACTCGGTCCTGTACCCTTTCTGCGCTCCATGGCAATCAGCCCGAACTTATGATCTTGTCCAGGTCCGGCGCTGCCAGATAACCTCAGTTGGCACTTTGCGCCTTTTGTTACTACTTTTTTCTCCCACATTTTAAAAAATGCATACCTCCATTTCTACTGATTGCCTTATTGTTTTTTTGGCATCAAATAGTTTATTAAAATGTACTCTATTTTGCTAAATTCTAAACAGATGAACATATTATCACCAATTGCTATTTATTTCTACTTTTTAAACTATTTTATTTCAACTATTAGTTTCTTTGGGAAAACATACAGAAAAATACACAAAATACTCCTTGCTCAATTCAGAATGGTATCTACTTTTAAGAAATGTATACATTTCTGTGATCAGCCTTGGGATTCACACCTGTGTCAACCACAAACTGCAAGTGGGCTGAAATCACAAATAATAGGAAAAATTTACTATCCCTTGAAAAAATGCACAAAAAAAAATTGTATACAACTTTGTTTGTTCCTGAAAGCTAGGAAGAGGATGATCCTAACACAGTAATTCTTTTTTTTATGTAATTTTTGGAAGAAAAAAACTTTCTTCGATAACACGTTGTCCCATTTCCCATCCACCAAAACTAAAAATTAAATATATTTTATCTATTTTCATGGTTCCCGAAAGGGAATCCCCAAACCCTTGGTACCTTTAGTATCCCCAGGATCTTAGAAAAATAAGAACACAAATTTTGCTTTAATAACTTAGGTAGAAAAAAGTTAAGAAGCCTGATGCGCTACAAAACTTGCAGCCCCCCTTGCAAAGTTCATGAACTCCCCCCCCCGTCATATCGTCCGCCTGACCTTGTCTGCGTACAGGGCAGGCGGAAGCGGATGAGGAGGAGCCGGGGAGGAGGCAGCGATTCGGGGAACAGAATAAGAGAGTAAAGCCGTGTTAAACATAGGCTCCTGGTGAGCGTCTTATTTGGGGGGCCAGAACAGCACACTGGCGATGAGGGTGGGATAGCCACGATTCACCGTTTCTGCCCCTTTTTGCTGCCGCGTCGGACACGGAACGCACAGCTGAGGACCGGTCCTTTCGGAGAGCTGTAGAAAAAGAGCAAGAAAATGTGATCAAAATCGCGAAGTAAAGGGCGCGCTAATCGAGCGCCACTTCAGAGGACTGGAGCTTTGTGGCAAAGGGTGAGTGGCTGTCCCTATAAAAGAAATAAAAGTGAAGCTGCAATTGCCATACCTGCATGATAGGACCTGTGTCCCTCTCGGCGGCCATCTTGAAGTCAGACACCGTGTATAGGATACCAGCAGCTCTTAACACGGCGGCCATCTTCAAGTCAGGCAAGTGCTGGAAACCTCATAAAACCTGCACATTTCTGCAAAATAAAGATTTATACGGCCAGGTGAGCCTGTACTTGTGTTCAAGATGTCAGTTGAAGCTGACACCTCACGTCCAGCAGCCACAGGGTCCACCCCGCAAGCCCCGCAACCACGTCCAATGCTGCTAGGGGTGTCATCCATATGCCCACCGGAGCCTCTAGAGTTGACGTCTGGGAACAGCATGGGCCCCAAATGGAAGAGCTGGGCAGAAGATTTTGAGGACTTTATGACGGGGTCCCAGGTGCAAGACCCCAAGCAAAAGTTGATAGCTCTGCGAAATCTGATAGGAAAGGACGTCGCAAAGATCAAAGAATTGCCGGCGGCCAACACCACCTCATATGAAGATGTAAAAGGAGCTCTGGATCGGAAGTTCCTCCATAAACGAAACGTAGACTACAAGCGATACACGTTCAACCTCGCTTCCCAAGAAAAGGAGGAACCAATGTGCGACTTCATCGCTCGCATTCGGCGCCTAGCCCGGTACTGTGAGTTTGACGCGTTCAACTCCGAAGATGCCTTACGACGTGCGGCTGCCACACAGAGCGTGCCCCGGTACTCTGGTACCTGTACTGGACCTCATACAGCGGACCGCTTGGCCTGAGGGAGCGAAGTAGGTGGCACGATCAGCGACAGCGGCAGAGTGTGGTTTCTCCCATACGGCACCTTCCCCTGACACCCCACCAACTTATGTGGCTCTGGAGGTTTGCGCAGTGGCTGTGGGAGCCTCAGGCGAATGACGTGTGATTGAGGCTGCAAGGGGACCGAAGACTCCCATCGTCCGGTCCTCCAACGCTCGGGGGACGACGCTCTAGAGCCCTGTGCACCTGCCTCTGCTGTGCGTGCGGGGACTGTGATCCCCCCCCCCTGTGGAAGGAAGCTGAGGAGTGAGACGGGGACGAGATGCGAACGCTGTGCGTGTGTGGAGTGTCCTGCCCCTGTGAGACTCTGCATGGCCTAGGCTGACAGCTGGGGGCACGTTGGATTTTTAGGCACGGCGTCTGCACGCATTCGCCCCAGGGATCCACGAAGGGCTGAAGAAACTTTTTTTTCCCCCACCTGGAGCATACACTGGCCGAGATCCCCTGAATCAGTAGGTGGGAAGCGGCAACCCGTGGACGACCTCCTTTCCTGTGGTTCTGGCACGGAGGCGAGTTTGAATACAGCGCAGACGATTTTAACACGCGCTATTCCGAGAGGGCGAGGCAGGGCCCTTTTTCCGCGCACACTGAGGTGCTTCGCGAGGGGCGTAAGGGGGGGTGCAGGTTTCCCCGGAGGAGGCGCCTGCTCCGAGCCCACTCCACGTCCACCAGTGGGGCGGCAGATTTGCAATGTGGAGCGAGATCCTGGACTAATCATACACTGTGCCTTATCTCGGACGCGTTGGCTGGGTTGCTGCGGGGTTCTCCTGGGAGTCCTTCCCCCCCCCCCTTGTGCGGAGTCCTGGTGCCCTAGCACTTGGTGAAGCAGGAGCCTGTGATCGTGGGCCAAGAGTACCCCATAGAGCATAAGGAGGATCGCGGGACACCCCAGACGGCATGCGGCCAGCTGGACTCAAGATGGGCAAAGGCGATAAGACCCAGAGCAGGCTGCCATTTGCACAAAGGCGACTGCAGCAGGTCAGCCCACCGTCTGAGAGTGGGGCGGAGGTGCACCCAGAGGACACACAGGGGTCGAGCTCGGACATTAAAGATTTGCTGATGTCTATGGAGCAAAGTCTTCTGGCCAATATCTCTGCATTGGGCACCAAGATGAATGCCATGACGTATAGGATGGACCGCATGGCGGAACGTCTGGACAAACATGCGGAAAGACATGATATGGCCGAGAGAAGGATGACAGAAACGGAGGAGGCGCAAACGGACTTGGACACGGCGCATAAAAAGATGGAGAGGATGATGCAGGTTCTACAGGACAAGACTGAGGACTTAGAAGCGCGATCGCGACGTAGTAACCTTCGCATCACGGGCCTTCCAGAAAGTACACACACGGGCCCGATGGAGCAATTTGTGGAGAAGCTACTCAAAACTTTCTTGGGAGAAGATGTGTTCTTGGACATGTTTATTGTGGAGCGAGCGCACAGGTCCTTTGGCCCGCTCCCCAAGCCAGGGGCACCTCCCCGTCCCATAATAGCGAAGCTTCTTAATTATCGGGACAGAGACACTGCCCTCCGGCTGGCTAGATCCAAACAAGCGCTGCAATATGAAGGGTCAGCCATTTCCCTGTATCCAGACTTCACGGCGAAGGCCCAGGAGGAGCGTAAGCAATTTATCCCACACAAGAAGCGGCTCAGGGAGATGGGCCTGGACTATGCACTACTATATCCGGCTAAATTGCGTGTTAACAGAAGAGGCCACTCACACATATTCACGGACCCTAAAGAACTACAACAGGCTATGAAGCGTTGGCCGCGGGACCAGACCTCGGACAATACAAAAGAGCCGGACGCTGATGAAGGCAGTAACCGGTTGGAAGATCAGGACTAAGAACATTTAACACACAGTCGTTGGCGGATCGCTGGACTTGTGGTTGACAGGTGCGAACGCCGCTCGACCATGCGGCAATGAGGCTGTGCATAGCGGCCTGGACTCCGGGGAACGAAGACTACTGAAGGTTAGTGATTGGGGGTGAGGGGGAGAGGGGGGTGGAGGACTTAGACACTTTGTGGATGTTTCTTTTTATTTCTCATATCACCCTGCTCTGGACACTCTGTATGGTTTTGAAATGCACAAGGTCACTGGTACTGCAGAACTTAATGCAGGAGATGGAAATCCGGGGGTGATATCACTACAGGTTAAAGGAACAGTATGTATTGCTCTGATTACGCAACCTGTGCATGACGGGGGCAGGTGAAGAGCTGAACCAGAATCTTGTGTTTTATGAGGAGTCTATGATACTAGGCTACCTTAGCCCCAGTGCGCATAGCATGGTTGCTCTGTTGGTGTTCACAGTGGGGCTTTTGATTGCGGGGGGGCAGATTTCTGATAGACCAGGTTGGGGTGGGTCTGCTGTGGGTGGGGGAGGGGGGTGTTGGGGAACAGTTCGAAATGTTATTGATGGTTCCGCCTGCTAGCGTGGTGACTATATGCTGCATTGAGACGACTTGCATCAATGGCTCGCCCCTATGGCGCAGATGACAAATATCACCGAAGTGCACTCTGGAGGTTCTAGGGAAACCCTTAGAGCTCTCACTTGAAATGTGAGGGGGTTAAACGACCATCGGAAACTCATGAAAGTGCTGAACTATTTACAGAGACATCACATTGACTTAGCTCTTATACAAGAAACTCATCTTCCACTTCAGAGAAACATGCTGCTATGCAGGGGTCTATCAGGTAACACCACAGTAGCTGGATTCACAACACACTCTAGAGGGATCCTGACATGGATAAATCCTAGATATAAGTTAGTATTGGAGTTGCTGCAAGCAGACACTGAGGGCAGGTATCTTATATCGAGATGCACGGGGAAGGGGCATGATCTTATTGTGGTAAACGTGTATGGCCCGAATTACGACTCCCCAGACTTCTACGAGAATTTAGCGAGGTGTTGCCGAGACTATGCCACGGCGCAAATGCTCTGGGGTGGTGACTTCAACCTGGTGATGGACCCGGATATAGACAGGTCTTCAGGCCCTCTGCGTAGACCCTCAGCGGCGGCTGTGGCACTTCAAGCTGAGTTATTAATGCTTGACCTGGTTGATGTATGGAGGAGTAGGAACACTGGTAGGGGGGGTTCACGCATTACTCAGCATATCACGACATTCACACCAGGATTGACTACTGGCTGGCCTCTTTCTCAGTTTCTAGACACATACTCTCATGTACGGTTCTACCACACACCCTCTCAGACCACTCACCAATCCTCTTAGCGCTGGAGTCCCCATTAGTTCGAATTCCACCTTTCACGTGGCGCTTTCCTCCGTACTCGCTACTCGATGAGACCTTTAGGGGGGAGCTGGCTGTTGAGATAGATTCCTTCTTTGAAATAAACATAAGCTCTGTAGATAGCTTCCTAACTGTTTGGGAGGCATTCAAGGTATATATACACGGCGTAGCCATGTCAAAGCACTCCAGTGTATTAAAATCAATATGACAACGCCTAAAGTATTTAGAGACACGGCTAGCCGACTTAGAGAAGCAACAGCTGAACGATCCCAATCCCAGGATAGAGGAGGACATTAAGACCCTTATTGCGGAATACAATGAGGAAGCGTACAGGGAAGTTTGCCACATGGGGAAATATGCAACGGCAAGAAGGTATGGGGAGAGTGAGCGTCCCAGCTCTCTCTTAGCCAGGATGCTGCGAAATAGCAGATGTACTCCGAAATTATCTGAATTGAAAACGTCTACCGGGGACACCGTCACGACAGATGACGAGATCTTGAAAGAATTTAGGGATTTCTATTCTGGGCTGTACACGTCTAGGACGGAGAATATGGAGGCTGATATGGATGATTACCTGGAACACATACAATTCCCCTTCTTAACGAATTCACAGCGTGAGTTCTTAATGCTCCCTATACAAAAAGATGAGATATCGGATGCATTGGCTAGTATGCGCGCGCACAGCGCTCCTGGGGCGGATGGGCTGACGGTGGGGTTCTACAAGGCATTCAAAGAAAAGCTGATCCCTCATCTCTCTACTCTCTTTGATGATGTGTGTGTGGAGGGTAGCATGCCTCAGTCGATGCGGGAGGCATTAATAGTTACCATACTGAAACCTGGCAAGCCCCCCAATGTTTGCGGTTCGTACAGACCATTGTCTTTACTAAACGTGGATGCGAAAATCTATGCCAAGGTACTAGCCACTCGACTGGCGTTACTTGCCCCTGAGCTGGTGGCCCCGGAGCAGGCAGGCTTCGTACCAGGGAGGAATCTTACCTACAATATCCACACTGTCCTGGGGACCATACAGCATGTTAGGCAGGACGTGAAGGCCGTAGCCATTTTCCTGGACATGGAGAAGGCATTCGACTCTGTGGAGTGGCCTTTCATGTTACGTGTCTTGCGGAGGCTGGGTCTGGGAGAGCCGTTCCTACAAATGATTGGGGCGTTGTACTGGAAGCCGGCGGCCAGACTACGCATAGGTGATCGTGTTTCCGATCCCTTTGAGATAAGCAGGGGTACGAGACAAGGCTGCCCTCTCTCGCCCTTACTGTACGCGTTGGTGGCGGAACCATTGGCGTGCGCACTAAGGGAATATCATTGGCACCGAGGGGTAAGCTTCCCAACGTATTAAATTGTAATTTCAACATATGCAGATGACACATTGCTTTATGTGCGCAATCCGGAGGTGAACTTAACTCCAGTGTTGAGGGAGATGGTCCGGTTTGGTGCGCTCTCAGGGCTTAAAATAAACTGGACTAAATCAGTGGTGTTCCCGCTGACCCCAGTTACGGAGCGATTCGACATGGAATACCCGCTGCATTGGTCTACGGACCCGGTGCGATATCTGGGCATTATGATTCACACGGATGCCGAAGTCCTGTTTCGCGAGAACTATGGTGTAGCGTACAGCAGATTTGAAGATGACATAGAAAAATGGTGCAAACTCCCGCTATCCCTGATGGGCCGTATCGCCATAATGAAAATGGTGGTGCTGCCTAGGTTCCTGTTTCTCTTTAATAACTTACCCAGTGTATTGTCGAAGGCTTTCTTCAGGAACTGTACTAAGCTTATGATCCGCTTGGCCTGGGGCGGGAAGCAACCGAGGGTGAAATGGTCCACGCTCACGTACGAACCTGGATGCCTGGGAGCTCCAGAACTGGAACGATATTACAGAGTGGCACAGGCTGCCCACCTACACACGTGGATTCACGGAGACGCAAGCATACCGCGTGTTCGTATGGAGCGGCTTTTTGTGGACCCACTACCGCTGCCGGCCACGATATGCACCCCGGTGGACCGCAGAACTGGAGTTTTGGACTCGATCACTGCAACACAACATGCGTGGCATGCGCTGCTGACGGACAGGGATGGTACTGTGCTGTATTCCCCCTTGATGGCTGTAGAATGGGCGCAGTGGTTACCACCAATCGTGAAGAAGGGTGTAATACAGGCGCTGCATGGGCTTGGAATTAAGACAGCCGGCGAGATTTTTGCAGACGGCAAGGCGAGGACTTGGGAACAACTAGCTCACGCGTCAGAGGGTCCTTCGTTGCTTCAGCGCTTTCAGTTTCACAGGGTCCGCAGTGCGTTGAAAGATGTTTTGGGTCCGGAACTGGAAGAGCCCCCTGAGATCCCGGAACTCAGCCTCGTCGTCAAAACGGTGCAGTCACAAAAACTGATAACGCACCTATACAAAGCGAACGCCTCGCACAGAGGCCAGGAACCCTCTAAATCTAGACTTGCATGGCAGAGAGATTTACAGATCACTATAGATTACCCTATGTGGAACTACTGTTGCATGAGCACCAAGAGGCTGTCCCTGAATGGTCGACACCGGCTGATACACTTTAAATTCTTGCAAAGAGTGTACTATACCCCGGAGCGGCTGCACCGCTATGGTCTCATGCAGACCTCTGAATGTGAGAGATGTCATTCGCCCAACGCAGATTTCATTCATTTGGCGTGGGGTTGCCCTAGAATACATACATTCTGGGTGGAGGTACTGGCGGAGATGGGAGAAATACTGGAAGTCGAATTGCCAATTGGACCTGATCTGGCATTGCTTGGTCACTCTAGAAGTTTACCAGTAGCGATTAGACGGCTGACCGACATGGGCATGCTGATGGCTCGTCGAGTCGTGGCACAATGCTGGATGAGGGGCCCGCTCCCGACAAAGAGAAGGTGGGCACGAGACATGCTGTAATGTTGTACGCAATCGGAGCACTATAGTAAGCTGCTCCCCCCTACGAGCCGTCCGAAGAATTTCTGGAGTCTATTTCAGGCCCACAGGAGCAATAGAGAGAGCACTTCTGGCACACAGGCTGATGAGCGGGAAGGTATAGGTTAGTCGCGGAGTAGATCCCATTACCTTCACTCCCCCGCAACAGGTTGGAACCTGAGACTAGATGTCCTTGGGTGGCTTGTGGCATCCCAGTGCAGGGAGATTTAAGTGGAGGTGCCATACCTATTCACTATACGAAAGGGTGTACAATAGGGGTAGAGACAAGAAGAGGGCAGGTCAGGTAGCAAGTCATATAGCCGGCACGTGGACTTAGGAACTAGTTATTTAAGTTGGGGGTGGGTTCAGGGTTTTTCTTAAGGGGGGAGGGTTAGTTTTAGTGGGATATACACAGATCAGGGTTGATACAGACTATCAGAAAGCATACCGCAGCTGCAATTGTACTAGAACAGGCTATCCATGGTATAGGCTCATTAGACGCCGAGAAATACAGCTGATTATTCTTACAGTGCGATAACTGTCATGTTGAATTTTAAGTTTAAAGCGGGATGTTGTACGCCGCCGGAACCCAGGGATGTCGGCATACTGGCTGTGTAAAAACGGACTGCTTTGCTGCCCAGCTATTTATGTTTTGCGTTGCCGGCCCATGGGGTTTTAGGCTGCAAGCTGTGTATACCTTAAGTCTGCAAATAAAGGTGTTTAAAAAAAAAAAAGATGATCCACATTTGGGACAATGTCCTGCCATGGGACAGCAGTGCCACTGATGTGGGAGAGAAAATCACTTTGAAGCAACCTGTCAAATGCGACGGTCAGAAACGAAGTCAGCCAAGTCAAGTTCAGAAACCTATCACCATGCAAGGGCAGTAAGAGGAAGGAAAAGTCGCTCCTCTAGCTCTTCAAGGTCAAGTATTCACTCAACCAACTCATATAGATCCCAGAGGTCAACATCGCGGGAATCGTCCTCCCCCACGCCTGTGTCACAGGACAGTGACGAATACGTGTGTATGGTGTCGGACCCTGACAGATTGAAAAAATACCCACGGCTGAATATTCAAATAGGAAGTCATCCGGCCAAGTTTGTATTAGACACAGGAGCATCCCTACACTACATATGTGCCATGGAATATCACAGCATGAAACCTCAGCCAAAATTAGAACCAGCCGCAGTTCGAGTCTACACTTGGATGTCCAGGAAGCCCCTACCCTGCCTGGGACAGTTCCGCATGACTCTGACCTACAAGGACCGACAGATCCAAGCACACATCCACGTGATTGAGGGTCCTGACGCAGCGGATTGCCTCCTCAGTCTGCCGACAGCAGAGCGCCTCAAACTTGTCAAACTCTTATACACCATGGATGACTCCCCAGACATCGTTAACAAATTTCCAAACCTCTTCAAGGGCCTCGGGAAGCTCAACCAATTCAAGGTCAAGCTACACATTAATGAACAGGTGTCACCGATAGTGCAACACCACAGAAAGGTGCCGTTTCATCTAGAACAGGCAGTGGATGACGAGCTACAAGACCTACTGTGGACGGACATCATCGAAAGATCCACAGGACCCACTCCGTGGGTATCACCTGTGGTGGTAGTTCCTAAGAAAGGACAAGACAACAAAGTACGCCTATGCGTTGACATGCATGCCCCAAACACAGCCAAGGAGAGGGAAAGACATCCTGGACCTCATATCAGTGATATGATTACTCGCCTCAACAGAGCAACTGTGTTCTCGAAGCTGGACCTCACTAAGGGATACCACCAACTGGAATTGCATGAGCAATCTCGCTACATCACCACTTTCACCACCCATCAAGGTCTATTCCGGTTTAAATTTCGGAATATCTTCCGCTGCGGAGATCTTTCTGGAAGCCATTCGGCAGGTCATCCAAGGTATCCCAAATGCTTGCAACTACAGTGACGATATCGTTGTATTCGGGGTAAACCAAGTGGAGCATGATAAAGCCTTGGACCGGGTGTGCCACGCCCTACTCAACGCCAACCTCACCCTTAACCCAGATAAGTGTGAGTTCCTTAAATCCACGCTAAAATTTTATGGACACATCTTTTCCAAAGATGGCATGAAGCCAGACCTTGAGAAAGTATCTGCCCTCCCGGACACCCCTTAACCACAGGATGTCAGTGATCTCCGCTCCTTCCTGGGAAGGGCGAGCTATTGTGCTCGCTACATTAAAGACTATGCCAGCATCAGCTATCCGCTCAGAGAACTCACCCGACAAGGCCAACAATTCCTGTGGTCACCTGCATGTGAGCAGGCGTTCAATACAATCAAGAAGGCTGGGAGTACTGCCATTAACTTGGCATATTTTGACACCAAAAGAAAGACCGAAATCACTGTAGACGCTAGTCCGGTGGGCCTGGGTGCCATCCTGGCACAATACACCAATGAAGCAGACCAACGCCATGTGGTTGCCTATGCCAGTCGTTGCCTCACAGACACTGAAAAGGCTTACTCACAGCCCAAAAAGGAAAGTCTTGTGGTTGTCTGGGCCTGTGAACATTTTCATCTGTTTGTATATGGCAATCATTTCACGGTCATCACGGATCACCAAGCGCTTACCCCTATCTTTGGCAACCCACGGGCGAAGATGCCTCCACGAATAGAAAGATGGGGCCTCCGTTTGCAAGACTACATCTACACCATCGTTCACAAGCCTGGCAAAGCAGAAAATCCAGCAGACTACATGTCAAGGCATCCACAATCTCACACGCGTGAATGATGCTCTGTAGCAGAGGAATATATTCATTTCGTCATCGAGACTGCATGTCCTCCAGCTGTGCCCCTTGAAGCCATTCGCGAAGCATCGGCCCAAGATCCCACGGTTCAGGCCATCATGGTCCGGATACATGCCAACTCCTGGAGACATCTGGACACCAGCCACCAGGATGCTACTGTGGATGCTCAAGAACTGGGGGCGTTCATACATGTCCAAGCAGAACCATCAATCAGCACGGATGGATTACTGCTGAGAGGAGGGAGGATAGTCATTCCTCAACGACTTCCCCAAGGGATCATCAACATGGCTCATGAAGGGCACAGGGGAGTCATAGCCACCAAGAAAGCACTCCAAGAACGCGTCTGGTTCCCATCCCTCGATCAAATGATGGAGGCCACACTCAAAGACTGTGCCTCATGTCAGCTAGTCGGCCGAGATGAACCACCTTTGCAGATGTCTGAACTACCTGAGGGGGTATGGCAACAAGTGGCTATTGATTTCTTCGGGCCATTAAAATCAGGCAAGTACATCATCGTCATCATGGATGAATACTCCCGCTTCCCCATCGCGCATCAAATATCCTCCACAAAAGCATTGGCTGTCATCCCCGTCATTTACGAAACGTACGCAGCATGGGGAATCCCCTTAGGAGTGAAAACAGACAACGGACCACCGTTCAACAGCCATGAATTTGCTGAGTTCGCGAAACACCTCAACTTTAAACATCGGAAAATGACTCCCTTATTGCTCCAAGCCAACGGCATGGTTCAGCGATTCATGGGGACACTAAAGAACACAGTTCAGCACGCGGAACTCGCTCACCGTGACATTCAACAAGCACTGAATGAAGTGTTGGGAGCATACAGGACCACGCCACACAGTACCACGAATCAATGCCCTGCCACCCTGATGCTCGGGCGAATTACTCGCACGCGGCTGCCCACGTAAAATGCCGTCACGCAATCCCGAATTGTGACCACCGATCATGACACCCGGGTCAAGTTAGATCAGGCAAAGAAAGCAAAGATGAAAAACTATGCTGATCAGCGCAGGCATGCGCGACAGAGGGACATTCATGTAGGAGACTGGGTGCTGGTAAAGCAAGTATAAGCAACAACATGAAAGGGAAGTTCCCAGGAATCGAGCGGACCAGTAGGTTCCGAAATTAACAATTGCCCACAGAAAAGCTGATATTCTTTTAAATTATTTTATTTTCATTTTTACTTATAAAAAGTTCATAGTTTCAGTAAATCACACAACATATATAATAGATATAGCGTTAGCCCAGAACTCAAGAGAACATTAAAAGCATTTCTGTAGACTCATTCATCCACGCAAAAACATATCAGTCATACTCATACAGCAAAACATTCATGTAAATATCAACAACTAAGCAAAAAACACCCAGACTCATCAGTCAGACAGAAAAAAGCGCCGACGCGCGTTTCGGAAATGCCACAGTGGGGAACTCCTTCATCACGGCGCCAGTCATTTAGTTTATTGCGGCCATCCAGGTCCTTCAAGACTTTCAAAGTAAGTAGAGGAATCCCAATTTCAAAACTTTCTGGGCAAACGGCTTCTTAATACAGCAAATCTGTGGGCAAGGACAAAATGAGTCAAAACCACATCCCAATAGATAGGGAATGGGGACAGAAAACGGTCATAGTTATTACAAGGAGTCAAACAGTGGATGCAGGTAAGTAACATTCAGTCAACATGTAACCAACACACCAACTTATAAATAAAGAAAAAGAGTATCTCTAAGAAAGTAACATGAAGGGAATAAATACAGTTCCTGGTCAGGTAAGCGTAACAGATCTTACAGTGCAGAGTCTCCTGGGCGCATACGTATACTAGTCATGGAAAATGTGAAAGAAATAGATGCTGTACATACCAATAGCGAAAGGTTAGGCAGAGTCCAACTAGACACCGATGGTCACAGAGAGGAAATAGTTTGCAGGTCTCTGGAAACACATATATATCAAAAAATAAACAGAGGGAAGAGAAAAGGGGACAGAATAAACAGAAATAGCATATATCCTCAAAGGTATATGTAAATGTACCAACATAGTTATACATATATCCTCAAAATAGTAATAAGGACATAGTTCTTATATTGCAGTACAATATCATGCAAAAAGTGTATATCGAGGATAACATTTAAACCAGGAATACTTTTATATAGACACCTCTACTCCATTTTTATATAAATATCCAAATTTACTAGAGACCTGGTTTTATTATCTAGAATCAGATGCTAACCTGGGTAGATAGCTGAATAAAAATGTAGAAAAACGGGAGTGTCCTGAGATCCCGATCTCGGGGAATCAAATTACAAAAAAAGTAGTAAATACGGATGTAGCGATATCCTGGAAAGACACAAAAAACGAAGTTTCTAATAGGACTAAACTTTAAAGAGCAAGAAATAAAATATTTAAAGGGACAACCTAAAAATAATAAGCATGAGAAACAAGGTAATGTTGCTGGTACTGCAATTTCGAGAAAAAAAACACGGAGCGAGGCTCGACCATATAATATCTCTAGGTCTAGACACAGTAGCTTGTTACAATTCTAATATCCACCAGAGGCCAGGGACAGGAATATAGGATGCTCAAGAGTGTTTACAAGGTTAGGCCATTAAATCTCGAGTACAAAAACTTCAGCGGTAGGTACAAATATTTACCTATAGTTTCTCAGTTGTTCGTTTTAAAATGTAGCATGAACAGCGGCCGCTTCCGTTCCTTTGTCTCGTGTTGCAGAATATCAATATATTTAGAAACACATTCCTGATAGAGAAATTTCCTGATAGAGAAAAAAAAAAGGGGCAGAAGCGTCTCAGTACAGCGAAGGGAGAAGATAGGCACCCGGCAAGAACTAGCACGCTATATATCGGGCAAGTATTTCAATATGCGTCCAGTCACTAAGAGATACGAGAAACTGCCGGAACAGCAGAAAAGTAATTACCTAGAGTCTCTTGCTCGTTAGAATTACGGTGATGGCTGGATCTGTCCGCTTCAATAAGTTAGTCTAGTTAAACAGCGAGCAGGCATCTTCAAAACCTTCCTAAGGAAAGGGGGAAAGGCTTCTTAGCACAACGAACAGATAACGAAAAAAATTAACACCTAGCAGAATGTATACTGCTACATAGGGGCAGACTTACTTGGTATTTACAGCCTGATTCATGAAGCGAAATAGCGCCCGCAATGGCTGCGAAAACGCAATTGCGGGTGCAAAACACGGAATCGGCATTCAAGTACGAAATAGCGAAATCGCTAAAAAATAATAGCGAGCGGAATAGCGATTACGCTGTAAAAGTCGCAGACTCCGGGAAGTCGAGCATTAGCGATAATGAAATAGCGACCAACCACGGAATCTGCGAATTGAATAGCGAAACGCAATATTGTCTCAATCGGCATTCATGAAAGAAAAACATTAGCGAAAAAGCGCTAAATCGCACATTAGCGCGGCGCAATTTAAGGACAACTCAAAGCAGGTGGTAACCATAAAAGCCATGATTAACCAAAATTTGAAAAACTGTTAGCCAATCACCAACAGGTCCAGGCCTGACCAATCACACATAAGGACATTCAGCAGCAGCAATAGGCGTTCCACAATGCCTGGGATGTACATGGTGGTGAGGCGGCGAAGGCTACAGCGAGCAGCACGTAGGAGACGCATGAGGCAGGCAAGGATTTACCGGCAGCGGGTCACCTTGCTGGGGCAAACCAGAGAACAGATTTATGCTAAATACAGGCTGAATGGGGAAATGATCACCTGGCTGATACAAGAACTCGACCCCATCATGCAGCACCCAACAAGGCGAAACAATTCTGTGCCCACACATGTGCAGGTATTGTGCAGCCTGCACCTCCTGGCATCCGGCAGTTTCCAGGGCATAGTAGCCGCTGCTGGGGGGATATCCCAGCCCACCATGTCACGCTGCCTCCACACTTTTGTTGACGCCATGCTCAGCCAGCTCCACCGGCACATCACATTTCCCACGAGCCAACAGGATTTGGACCTCACAAAACTACAATTTTATAATGTTGCCCATTTTCCCCATGTCCTTGGCTGCATAGACTGTACCCACGTCGCCATCTGCCCACCAGCTGGCACGGAGTATATGTACCGCAACAGGAAGTCGTACCACTCCCTCAACATACAGATGGTCTGCAATGCCAAGACCATCATCACTGACATTGTGGCCCAGTACCCAGGGAGTACCCATGACTCCTTTATCTTCAGGCACAGCGGACTCCACACACGACTGATCAGGGGAGAGTTTGGGGAAGGACACCTACTTGGTAAGTACACTTTGTCGACAATGTCACATTGCTATGAAGTCACTGCGCTGCACAGGCAATCAACATCTGCTCCTCTCATTCAGGTGACAGTGGCTACGCCCTACGGGAATACCTCCTGACCCCTTACCTCAACCCTGCCACACCTCAGCAACGCCGCTACAATGTTGCGCACATCCGGACAAGGAACTGTATTGAAAGGACATTTGGCCTGCTCAAGAGCAGGTTCCGTATACTGCACAAGACAGGTGGGGCCATGTATTACAGTCCTGCAGCGTGCTGCCGCATTGTGGCTGTCTGTGCAATGCTTCATAACATTGCAACCAAGCGCCGGATACCAGTTGACATCTCAGGCAGTGAATCTGAGGGGGACGACCGGCCACCAGCACATGCGCACCATGCACGTGGGGAGAACCCAGCTGAAGGCCACAGACGTCGCAACCACATCACAGCTAACAATTTCTAGCCCACCCCCTTCCCCCACCACACATATCACAATTGCATGCAAACTGTAATGATTACACAAGGCGTATGTGTGCACCAAAATAAATGTATTTGTTTGAATCACAAAAAAAAAGGGTCTTGGAAACAACTATTTACAAAATGCAGTATTCATGCATACTGCATGGGACGGTCCATGGCAGGCTTAAGTTCAGCCTGCGCCTGTGTCCCTGACACAATGTCATTGGCGCCTCCGGCGCACAATTTGCAGGCGCCTGGGAGGCTCTTCCTCATCCTGGGCAGCTGGAGCAGGCGTAGCCCTTGTGCTGCGCCTAGGTGGGGGGGGCCTGCGTGGCAGAGTGGCTGCTGACACTGGAGGCACCCTCACTAGCATCATCACCCCCCACAATTGCCGGTAGCACAGGTGCGTGCAGTGCGGTGACGGCGGTGGTCAAATGCTCCAGCACCCGGGTAATATCCTCGCAGCACTGGACCAGTTGGTGCTGCTGGGTCAAGGAGCGCCGCGCAAGCAGGGTGGTGGCATTTGCCGAGACATAATTGGAGCGGCTATAGGTGGACAGCCGGCTCAGCAACTGGTGGTGGCGCCTGCTTGCAACACTGCGGTGCTTCACCAGCGCTGCAGTGTTGTCTTCCATAGCCGCCGTCATGCGGTCCATGGCCGCCGTCATGCGGTCCATCCTCTCGCCGACTCCAGCCACATTGCGGCCTATCTTATGAAGCTGGAGCTGGATTGCTCCTTGCTGCTGGGACTGGCGCTGGTGTATGCGGAGCATGCGCCGCTCCACGCTCATGCAGGCATGGAGATGCCCATTGCCCCGCCTGCTGTTGGGCCGCTGTGTAGCGGATGTGGCTGGCCCAGATCTTATAGGACGTGCTGCAGGTGTTGTAGCAGCTGGTGTTGCAGGTGCGGCAGCCACTGGAGGCACATTGGTGGGGTGCCTGGCTCTGGCAGCCGGTGGGCCTGCAGGTGTTGCAGCAGCAGAGGCGGGGGGCCTGGCCTTGGCAGCCGGTGGGCCTGCAGGTGTTGCAGCAGCAGAGGCGGGGGGCCTGGCCTTGGCAGCCGGTGGGCCTGCAGGTGTTGTAGCAGCAGAGGCGGGGGGCCTGGCCTTGGCAGCCGGTGGGCCTGCAGGTGTTGTAGCAGCAGAGGCGGGGGGCCTGGCCTTGGCAGCCGGTGGGCCTGCAGGTGTTGCAGCAGGTAAGGTGGGGGGCCTGGCTACTGGTGTTGGCGCTGCTGCAGGGGCTGGTGGCTGTGTATCAGGTAGGGATTCCTCCTCCTGGGCCTCCTCATCGATCAGCAGCCTCTCACTGTCACTGCTGTCTCCCGCACCTGTGAGGGTAAGTGGATACTCATTAGGTGCATGTGACTGTCAGACGTGCAGATGTTACATGCATGCTGGGTGTCATTCCCTGGGTGGCTGTGTATTTGCGCACTTTGGAACCTTTCTGGCCGCATTGTGGTACTACTACATTGTGGACATACTACGTCTCCCACAATGCTTCAGGGCACAACATAGGCATGACTAAGGGCCAATGAGTGAGCCTATTTGGTTAGGGGCGGTCATAGGGGACAGGGTCGCAGTCGCATGCCACTTACCTTGGGTGTCTTGGGTGGGGCGGGAGGAGTCCAGAGGGGTCACGCCAACACACGCCTCCCTCTCCAACGTGTCCTCTACCTGGTCCTCCAGGGGGGTGTTGGGTGGGACAGTCGGTCCACCACCTCCGGTGCCTGATGCCTCACCAAGGCGCTCCGCCACCCTCTCCTTGGCACGGCCTCGGAGGTCGTACCACCGCTTTTTGAGCTCCTCCAGAGACCTGTCCGCAACGCCCACAGAGTTCACACTGGAGGCAATCCCAACCCAGATCCTCCTCTTCTCCTGCTCTGGGACCCTCCGGGAGTTGGCACCAAACAGCTGGTCGTGGTTGGCCACCACCCCTTCGATGAGGTTCTCCAGCTCCTGTTCGGAGAATTTCAGTTTGCGCTTGCGGGCAGCGCTGTTGCTGGGGCCTGGCTGGGGTTCCTCCGACATGGCGGTCGCTATTTCGGCGGGGTTGTGAGTCGCTAACGGCGGTTTAGCGGCAGCTTTCGGTCTTCAACACTCGACTGATAGCGTCACTGTGTTGTTTGGGGGTGGGATTTGGCTGCTTCCTGGTTGTGATGTCATCACGGTGCTCGTAATGCGTCTTCCCGTTTTCCAGATCCCGCGAGATTGCGACTCGCATTCCCGATCCCACGGGATTGCGAGTCGCTATCCCGTGCGATCGGGATTGCGAGTCGCTATCCCGTGCGATCGGGATTGCGAGTCGCTATCCCGATCGCAGGTAGCCGGAAATAGCGATTTTTCTGCGTTTTTTGTCGGTCGCTAACGGCTTTAGCGCCCGCGTGCGAGTCGCTATTTTTTCCCCGAAAAGTACATGAATGCCGTTTTGCGTTTCCTCAATAGCGAGTCGCTATTAATCGCTATTAGGGACACGCAAAACGGCCCGTACATGAATCAGGCTGATAGATACGCGAGGATCGAAAAATCGGCCGTTAAGGACAGGCTCCGCACCGCAACGGAATCGAAACAGATAGCGTGCATAGAGGTATATATACTAAGTTCAATTAGGCTGATACACGGCACCTGTGTGTAAGGAAATGCGGCGGGATAGACGCTAGACCGTCAACCAAAAATCCAGATCCCTCGGGCATATAATTGGGGCCGCCCTTTTGAGAGAAAAGCTACTCCGACCTATGTAAACCGTATGTAGAGCAAGAGCAGTAGAAAGAGGACATTGTAAAACCCTCAGAGAACAATTATCTATATACAACATTAATGAAACAAAAAATCAGGTAACAGTGCATAATAAAAGGCAAAAATAAACTCAGAAAACGAAAAATAAGTCTAAACTAACGTTTGCAGAACAAAGTCTCTGTCGTATATAGACAAAGTGATGTTACAAGGATCGCGCAATTAGTAGATTGCATTCTCCCAGGGAATAGAATCATTAAATCCTGAGACGGCCGTCTCAAGGAGGAAAATCCAAAAGACTTCCCGTTTGCCACGTAGTACATCAGAATTCCCATCCCTGGGGCAATGGATCCTCTCAAGTATGAGCCATCTGAGATCATCAATCTCGTGTCTGCACTCCTTCCAATGTGCAACTAGGGGAGCTCCCAGCCGGGAGTTTCTAATGCACGATTTGTGTTCGGACACTCGGGTACGGAATTCTCTGCCAGTTTCTCCTACATACCCCTTCAGGCAGGAGCAGGTCAATAGATACACCACATTCTTGGTCCGACAGTTGGTCATTTCTTTAAATTTTATTTCTCTCTTACCCCTTTTAAACAAAGGGGTACAAATGACCTGGTCACAAGCATGGCAGCCGCCACATCTGTGACTTCCTGTAATGGGGTTGGTACCTGTGATACTTCTTTGGATAGAGCCTGTAGAGTCATAAGGCGAAGCCCTCACTAGGAAATTTCGCAAATTATTATTGCGTCGAAACGCAAAGATAGGTTTATCCAATTTGTCTGAGGCTTTGTCAACATTAAGAAGATGCCAATGGGAGTTTATGATGAATCTCAGTTTTTCATTAAAGTTGGAGTGAGCCGATATCATTACAAGTTTATTGTCGTCCTTTTTCTCTTTGGGGGTCAGAAGGTTCTCCCTGTTAAAATATTTAGCTCTTTTATAAGAGTCTCTGATCAACCTCTTGGGATATCCTCTTTCAAGGAATTTGTTCTTCATAACTTCTGCGTGGTATTCAAAATTACTCATGTTAGAACAGTTACGACGGAGGCTGAGGAATTGGCTGAATGGAATGCTATTCCTTTGGCTGCGAGGGTGGTAGCTATCGTAAAGGAGCAGTGTGTTTCTCGCAGAGGGCTTAGTATAGAGGGACAGCTCAATATGGTTATTCATGGCCGAAATCCAGACATCCAAGAACTCGATTCTAGAGGAGCTAATGTTAGCACTAAACCTGAGATGTGGATCACAGAGATTAATCCACAAAATAAACTCGTCCAACTGTTCCCTAGGGCCATGCCAAATAAAGAAAATGTCATCGATATATCGATTGTATTGGGTCACATTTTCAAAGAAAGGGGCAAGCTCATTATAGATGTATTTTTCTTCAAATATCCCCATGTAAGCATTAGCTACATTAGGGGCACATGCCGCTCCCATGCTTATACCCAGTGTTTGCTGATGAATAATCTTGTCAAATTCGAAGAAATTCTCTTTAAGGACAATGGCCAGACACTCAAGAACGAATAATTTTTCCGTGGGACATTCAGCACCATCTAAAATCTTTTTAACTGCTTCCAATGCTCCTTTCTGAGGGATATTAGAATAAAGTGCCTCAATATCCATTGAGACAAGGAATTCAAAATTCCAGGCCTTCGATTTTAGAGATCAAATGTCCAGTATCACGGACATATGCAGGAAGGCGGCATATGATGGGAGCCAGACAGGCATCCACAAATTTCGATAAGGGTTCCGTCAGAGAGCCAATAGTCGACACAATAGGTCTAAACGGTGGATCTAACATATTTTTATGCAATTTGGGGAGTCCGTATAAAATGGGAATTTTGAAAGAAGTTTTATTTAGAAAGTCGAACTCCTGACTGCAAATGGAACCTCTGCATAAAGCATTGTTGGTGATATCAAACATTTCCGACATGATCCTTGTGTCTGGGTAAGTCATGACCTTATTGTAATATTCGGGACAATTAAAGCATAGAAAGAATACGATCCTTATAGATAGCACTATCTAACACTGCAATGCCTCCGCCCTTATCGCATGGCTTCACGGTCAGAGAATTGTCCGCAGACAGTTTTTTAAGAGCTTGATATTCATCGTAGCATAAATTATATGCTGGTTTAGGGACAAACTTAGTGAGACTAAGGATTTTAAGATCTACTGCCCTTTCAAACACACCCACCTCTGGACCCACTTGGTCAAGAGATGGAGTAAAAACAGAAGTGGGTCGAAAGCCTGAGATGTTGTTAGATGGTTCAATCTCTCTATTCATAAAGAATTTTGCTGGTAAAGCAAGACCGCAAGACCAAGGCAGACAGTCACTACTCAGCTCACCCGCTGCAAGTCTCCAGTCAAAAGGGGACTATGATCATCGCTGAGTCAGAAGGAAAACAGATAACTTGGAACGTATCCCACTTTAAGAGATGTAACCCCTCAGCTTATACTCGACTCCAAGACAGCGAGTCTAACACTGACTCATCTGGCCAAGAAGGAAACAGTGAGGGAGCCAGTGAGGCTAGAAAACACACAAGACTGTCTCACTCCTGAACGAGCGCGGAGCAGTCGCCCACGAAGAGTCATCAAACGAACTGTTCAACTCATTGAAGAACTCTGAGAGACAGTAGGCATTATTGTATAAAGGGGGAGGTGTCATATAGTCCACCTGACCTTCTCTGCGTACAGGGCAGGCGGAAGCGGATGAGGAGAAGCCGGGGAAGAGGAAGCGGTTCGGGGAACGGCATAAGAGAGTAAAGCGAGTTAAACACAAGCTCCTGGTGCGTGTCTTATTTGGGGGGCCAGAACAGCACCCCCCCTCCACATACACACACACACACACACACAATCTGGACCCAGTCAGCTTTCAAGCCTCCTGGGCACAGCGCTGGACGGTGCCCCCTGGAGCTCAAGGCCCCTCCGACCGCGGGGGCTATTGTTACGCTACTGTAAGAAGCCCTAGGAACGAAATACCCGAAACACAAAAAGGGCTCAGCATTGGGAGTGGAAAAATCTCAGACGCTATGGGGTTCTCCCGATGAAAATAACGTTTTCTGTCCAATTTTCATTAATGAGAATAGCACTTCAGAAAACATTGCGAAAGATGTTATCACTATATAACGCCCTTGGAAGTGATCACCTATCACTTGAATATTCGATAAATGTGTCTGTTCAATCCAATTGTTTATTTCGAGCGAGTTTTTATTTATAACCCACCTTTTATGGCCTGCTCCTGTGAGTATATGCAGTTTTAATGATTTCTGATGATGTGCATTTGTTCTTTAATTTACTTTCAGGTTATACTGGAGTATCAGTAATGATGGTATCCATGCCTGCAATGTATATGTATCTAAGCAATAACATGTAAACATCAGAGCCAATGTGCACTATTTGTTAAATTTCGACCTTGTGCGCCCATAGATTGCACGATTTAGATAACTTGCATGACGCCAGCCTTCCACTCGAATTGCTGAATTTATTATGCTCTGACACATCTCGAGACGGGCAATTACGTCGGGACGAAACGTTTTTCAGCATTGGTTTAATCAGAAACAGCTTCCACCAAATTAAAATAACAACATGCCCATGAAAATTCTAATGGAAGTTGATAACGGACGCCCGGAAGCCAAAATGGCCGCAATCTCTGGAGTCTGTGACCAAAGCGAGCTGTAATTTGATTGCACGTCATTTTCACAATAGATTGTCAATTCGAGACTGCAACGGTGTGAGGCTGCACCTCCTCACAATGCCCGGAATCATTCACATTGCAGTCTAATTACGCTGCCCTTAAGATTCTAACTCTGCTTGAGTAATGAAAAAAAAAGTATTATGAAAATGGTTTGAAACCTGCATGCCCCAGGACGGGTTCTGTTGGATGTAATTACATATGCTTCAACAGCTGGGGCAATGTTCTGTGAGAAAGGCTTTCAAGGTGACAACATTTAATTGCACAGGTTTTGAGGTTGCTGAAGATGGAAGTGGGGAGCGCAGCATTGAAATGCTGTTCAATGTCAGACACTCAAGGAAGGGTTGTCATAGCCGAGGCATACAAGTAACCGAGGAAGAGTGCAGTGCAACCCGCTGCGCAAGTGGGGCTAGGATACCAGCTGCAAATAACTCTTTTATGATAGCGCGACAAAATTAATTAAAATAGTCTCCCGCAAAGCAGCCTCTGATATTTCGACTGTACGAAAGAGCACAGCGAGAAATACCGCCATTTTCTATGAAAAGAATCGTATCTATAAAAAGTCTACAGCAGAGGGCTGTCAGAACTCTAGCACAGCCAGGCCTGCTTCCAGCTCGACTCCCAGAGGACTTTGAAAAGACCTTTTTGGTGGCATTTCCTAATGAATGCACGATTTAGAAACCCAATACTGACTTTTGTCACAAAGAAGAAAACTGTCTGATTTAATTAAAAAAAGCAAATCAAAGGAAAAACGGTTGCATCCGCCACAGCCACACACTGTACCTGTTCCTGTGAAAAAGTTACTCTACTAGAAACCGAGCATCTAGCGCACTGGTGTTATAAATATGCTGGATCTGTAAGTCTAGCCAAGACTTCATCTGAATCTGTGGATATCTCCGAGTGAAATTTAGAATTCGAAAGTCTTGGAATGCATACAGCGCTTGGTTTTGGTTCTCTAGTGATTGTAAAAGGACATTCTTGCTCTAATACCATATGGCATACATATTATAGACTGGGAAGGCAGGGGTCTTGATATTCTGTGATACAGCAGAATGTAGTAAACAACCAGTACTATGAGCTCAGGGCTGGCTTTAGTACTGGTGGCACCCGGTGCAATAGTCTTTTTTTGCTCCTCCCTCTCCTCTCCATGACCTCCTACACCATGAATTCCTTCTCTACCACTCTCCAACAGTGCACCTCATCTCTTCATAACCTCGCTCTGACAAACATATTTTTTTTATTAAGTGTAATCATAGCTCACTCGCACTCAGTTCTGTGATGTGCATGTACACTTTTTTTTGCAGCAGACACATGAACCCTCTGTGATAATTTATGATGAGCCAAAACTGCCCCTGGGCAAAATTCCGATCTCTCATCAGTAGAACCATTAATCCCCAGAGTTATCATGACATTTTTATTGTTGCCTGAAAACTACTGGCGGCACATGGTAGTTTGCATGCTTAAAAAACAAAAGTAATTTTTAAACACAGCGCCCCCACCATAGTCAGCGCCAGGTGCGGCTGCACCAGTCACACTGCCCTAAAGCCAACGCTGTATGAGCTGACACACAATGAGAATTTGCATTTTCCAACCACCTCTCATTTCAAAGATCACAACCTATTCCTTGAAACTCAGACCCCTGCAACCTAACTATAGCGGTACCCTCAGCACCGCTGAACACCGGCACTTCCAGATCCACATCAACGTCAACACCACCCTCAGAGGAACACTCGTCTACAGACCCCCGGACCACGGTCTCAGTTCAGCGACTCCACCGCCGACCTCGTCAGCTCGCACGCCCTCGCCTCCACAGACTACATCCTCCTTGGAGACCTCAACTTCCATCTTGAGAACAACAACAACAGCAACTCCTCCACCCTGATCGACAACCTCACCAACCTCGGAATCAGACAGCTCGTCACAATGCCCACCCACTCTGCCCGACACAAGCTGGACCCATTCTTCTCCTCAAGCAACCACATCACCGTCAGCCACACCACCAAACTCCACTGGACTGACAACTGCTGCATCCACCTCACCTTCCAGAAACCCACCGGGCACCACCACACTCAACAAACCCCCCGACGCAGCTGGAGTAAAGTCACCGATCACCAGCTAATCAGCACCCTCGCCTGAAGCCTGCCAACGGACCCCACCGACACCAACACTGCCACCCGCAACCTCAGACAATGGATCTACGACTGTGCCAACACGCTCGCCCCGATCAAGAAACCCTCCAATAGACACTCAGACAGAAAGGCCACCTGGTTCACCCCCGAACTCCAGGCCTCCACACAGACCTGCCGAAAGCTCGTGAACAAGTGGTACCATGACCAGACCCCAGACAACTATGCAGCCCACAAGAACGTTGTCCGCAGACATCATCCCTTCATCCAAACCGCCAAAAGGACCTGCTTCAAGGACTGCTTCGACCACAACGCACACAACAGCAAAGAGCTCTTCAACATCGTGAAGGAACTCTCAAACCCCAGCTCAAACACCAACAACAAATCATCATCACAAGACCTGGGCCACTCCTTAGCCACCTTCTTCCATCGAAATATCACCGACATCCACAAGAGCTTCGGCAACCAGACCCCCCAGACGGACACCGACACCTCAGAATCACCACCCACCATCCGCACCAACACCCTGCTCACCTGGACTCACGTAAACGATGACAACGCCATCAAAACCATGAACACCATCCACTCTAGCTCTCCGTCAGACCCATGCCCGCACCACATCTTCAACAAGGCCAGCTCCACCATCGCACCCCTCTACGCAAGATCATAAACATCTCCTTCAAGACCACCACCTTCCCGGAGAACTGGAAGCACGCTGAGATCAACGTCATACTAAAAAAAAGCAAGGCGGACCCAAGAGACCTCAAGAACTTCCGGCCCATCTCCCTGCTCCCATTCCTGGCAACGGTCATTAAGAAGAACATCAACAAGCAACTAACCCACTACTTCGAGGACAACAACATCCTTGACCCAAACCCAGTCTGGATTACACAAAAACTACAGCATCGAAACTGCCCTCATCGCCGCCACCAACGACATCAGAGCAATCCTGGACAATGGAGAAACCGCATCCCTCATCCTCCTGGACCTTTCACCCGCCTTCGACACCGTTTGCCACCACAACCTACGCACACACCTCCACAACGCCGGGATCCGCAACAAGGCCCTGGAATGGACCACTTCCTCCCTCTCCGGCAGAACCCAGAGTGTCCGCCTCCCGCCATTGCGATCCACGGTGTACCCCAAGGATCATCCCTCAGCCCGACCCTCTTCAACAGCTACATGGCACCGCTCGCCAATATTATCCGCTCACATGACCTCAACATCATCTTCTACGCTGACAACACCCAGCTGATCCTCTCCCTCACCAAGGACCCCTCCACCGCCAGAACCAACCTCCACGAAGGAATGAAAACTGTTGCCAAATGGATGAAAAACAGCCGACTAAAACTGAACTCAGAAAAAACGGAGGTCCTCATCCTCGGCTCCACCCCCTCCGCCTGGGATGACTCCTGGTGGCTGACAACACTGGGAACTGCACCAACACCCACCGACCAGACACACAACCTGGGCTTCATCCTCGGCACATCGGTCTCCATGTCCAAGCAGGTCAACGCTGTTTCATCCTCCTGCTTCAATACCCTCTGCATGCTCCGCAAGATCTACAGATGGATCCCTACCGAGACCAGAAGGACGGTCACCCAGGCCCTCGTTAGCAGCAGACTGGACTACGGCAACGCCCTCTACGCAGGAGCATCGACCAAACTCCTGAAACGACTACAACGGATACAGAACGCCTCTGCTTGTCTCATCCTCAGCACACTCCCGCCACAGCCACACCACACCCCACCTGAGAGACATGCACTGGCTCCCCGTCAACAGAAGGATCACCTTTAAGCTCCTCACCCACGCTCACAAGGCACTCCACAACACCAGATCAACATACCTCAACAGACGTCTGACCTTCTACACTCCGAACCACCTGCTCTGCTCTGCCAACCTCGTCCTTGCCGCCATCCCCAGCATCCCGAGAACAACCACTGGGGGCAGATCGTTCTCCCACCTCGCCGCAAAGACCTGGAACACCCTCCCCATCCACCTGCAACAGACTCAGGACCTACTGGCCTTCAGGAGACTTCTCAAGACCTGGCTTTTTGAACAATAGCAGCACATACTTCCCACCCTCCTAGTGCCTTGCGACCCTCGCGGGTATGCAGTGCGCTCTATAAATGTATTGATTGATTGATTAAATACCTAAATCTCCTCTTGCATGACTATCACCTTCACCGGCCATCTCCAGTAGCTCACATACCCCTCACTGATGATCACACCTAACTCATAGTAATCCAATTCAACACAAAGAAACTGGAGCCAATGCATGGAATGTTTTTTCTAGGCACACAAGAACTAATCCCATTGGCCAACATTACCAAATAACACAGGACTAACAACTACCCTTGGATTCTGGAGCAGTGTACTGCCTGCTGTAAAGTGTTTTAACGTATCTTCAGAGGTAGTGAGTGCCATATAAATGCATTCAGAATTAAAATGATTCGGTTGCACTGTGGTCTTATTCGTGGTGGCATCTAAGTAACCAGCTTGAATGTCTCTTACGAGATACTGATAGTTATGTGGGGTTGTGAGAAGACATCTCCTCTAGAATGTGGTCTGCAGGTGCCATCATAGATGGATGGATATTTATTCCATGTACTCGCATTACTATAAAGCAAACTTACCTAGGAACCAACACAGTGATATACAGAAAATAAGGACCGATTTCAGATCTTCCAAGTGTTCACAGACAAGGCCTGTCTCCATGCTCGTATTTTTCTGCATTCATTTTTGCTAGAGTCATGGGCCCCCATTAGGATGGCGGGCCGATCGCCCCCGCCGGGCCGGCGATCCACCCGCCATCCGTGCAGAAATGACCCCGCCATATTACAATGGCTGGGGAGTCCGCGGCGGACGGAAAGACCATCCGCCATTTTTCCGCCCGGTCGACATGTCGACCAGGCGGAAAAGGGTTCCATATGTTGGCGATGTCTGAAAGACACCTCCAGCCATATTAGAATGTGGATTTGAAATGCCTTTCTGTAGCGAAAGGCATGCGCAGTCTGCTTGGGGGCCCGTTGTGGGCCCCCAGGGACTCTGGGGGTGGGGGGTGCATATGGGGGGTACCTATGGTACCCCCTGCAGTTCCATCCATCCACAGCATGGCAGGCACTGCGCGGTGCCTGCCATGTTGTGCATGGAAGTACACAACATGCCTTCCTGGCATTGTGTGCTGAGTGCACCGCCCGCCACAATGTTAGGAATGCAGGATGCGCCCGCCACTGTTGCGGGTGCATCCAAATGGCACCCACGGGCCCCGCCCTTATGGCGGGCTGTCCCTTTTTACGACGGGATGGCAGGCGGACTTTAATGTGCCTCTTGATTTCTTGTTTTGTTCTGAAGACTAAAAATGGGAAAGGAGGATTTCCCAAATAGTAACCATAGCTTATTATCCTAGGTTATTTGTACTTTAAATTCCGCTAAAAAATGGAAAATATTAGAATATACAGCCATGAAGTTAAAAGCATGTTACCTCTTTTGAGCGTGCTTTCCAAAATTAGGGCCATCATCTAAACCACACGGGCACACCAGCACAAATTAACCAAATTGTGGAGTAGAGGGGTGTTTTATTTTACCAATATGCCAGACACATAAATAATCCGAGCTCCAATTGACCTTCTATATATGGCCATACATTGGAAAGGGGCCTCAGGTCCAACCAGTGTGTTACTAGTATAGCCCAGAATAAGTGGCAGTAATTATTGGTGTGATGAATCGCTTGAGTATAAGGTTTCTTTTCTTATTTTATTTTTAGTCCCCTACTACAGACAATTTTAGCTGGCTGCTGGCAGAACAATGGTTTCTAATAAAGTGCATTTTCTTAAAGAAAGCTACTTACTCATGATTCAAAGGCTTTGTTGTCACTCTCCGGTGCCTCTGCTTGATCTGATGGCTTTCCTCTCTTTTTAGGTCGAGCATTCGAGACCTCTTGTATATACTTTAGTATATACTTATTATATACTTACATGTACTTGTGGGCTCTGGAGATCAGCCCTAGGACTTGTCTGCTTCCGCTGAGGGACTTTTTTTTTCTATTCAACTGCCTCTATTTAACTCTCTTGATAAAAAATGACCAGCAGAGGTCAATAAAATACCAGAATTGCTTTCAGCTGAGGCCTTTACTTTTAAAAAAAATTCTGGCCACTTCCTCCATTTAAATTTCTTGATGGAAAACGATCAGCAGAGCTCAGTAAAATACCAGAATCTCTTTAGCATTCTCTAGATTCCAGTCCAAATTGTCTTCCACAAGCACCCATAGACAATAATATTTTTTTCAAATCTTGTATTTTCAGTGATATGACCACCGAAGGCCCTGATTTTATATTCGAAACAGAGCTTTGGACTATACCATTTCCAACTGAAAGGCAATATTTCTCTCCATGTGTTCCCATACCTGGCGTGTCACACAGTTTTGTGCTTACTTTCCCTCCATGTTAAATAACAATAGATGTTTCAGCACCCAGGCTAATGTGCTGCATAGCTAAATACATATAATGTCCCAAAGGCGAGACCCAAGGCTTTAAGTGGGCCGGGTCTCACCGGTGCTAAGCACCAGCAATTTGTTAAAGGGGGCCTCGACAATGATGTGTGTGTACTCAAACTGCTCACTACTCGCTAGTGGAGAAGTTACGGCATGATGTCATGCCTGATGAGCGTTGTAGAGGAATGGAAATCCTTTAAAGAGAGTAATTTTCTTCCTGGATTTACCCTCTTTTCGAAACTCAGGAGCAGCAACATTGTTGTGGTATCACCAGAACTATAAGTGGAAGCTTTTTAAATATTATATACAAGCCATAGTTGCTGCTTATTTATCTTATGCAACTAACAACCATTGACAAAGCCAATAGTCCTGACTTCTTGTAGGTATGATGTTACTTGACTCATATCTTGCGGCAATTACAGAAACAGCAAAATACAAGTCGGGCGGCACACTATGCTAAACTTAGACTTTTAGCTTACGTGTTTTAAGCAACCCTTAATTACATTGGCCACACCCCTTAATGAAACCCCCTAGTTTTTTCATCCCACTTAAAGCCCTGGCGAGACCGATTGCATTGCAAATGCTTGTTGTGTTTGTCACGCCCAGGAGTATTTTAGTGTCATGGTGTTCTGACTGGATGGGTTATATCCTTCCACTGCTGATCTGAGGGTACTATTTTTCTTTTGTACTTAGCACTCAATGGGAGTGGCTCTGTTCCTTGCTTTCTCTCTTGCTTTTCTTCTGCTTTTCTCCCACTGCCCTCTCTATTTTCTTCCCTCTCCAAGCTCCCTGATCCTCCTTTCCTCGCTCCCCATCCTGCTCTACATGTTAAATACTTTTTCCATTTTTTTATAAGGGCATGCCAGCTGGAAAGTGGTACCTGGCAGCGTGCTTCTTTTTTTTGCTCTGTTGCGCAATTTGTTTGTAAATGTATTTTTAGTTTTTATTTCAGTGTTCTAAAATTGGTGTTCTCCGTGTTAGAAGGGTAAATTAAAAAGTGCTAAATAAAAATATATTGAAATAAAAAATAAAAAAAAGTGCTACTGAGCACCACAGTACATCCCCACACATGCCTCATAGTGAATGAGGCACATGAATCATGACACATGTTTATCTTTCAGCAGTCATCTAGAAATACATTTCCTATATTATAAAAGCTATTGTAAGATAGCTGGCCATGTGTGCATACATAATAGTGCACACATTTGCATGTAGTTGCATATCAAAAAAACACTCGAAAGCCAACAACTCGGCCTTTTTAGCATATAGAACTATTGGGATTCCTGGCAACGGTCATTAAGAAGAACATCAACAAGCAACTAACCCACTACTTCGAGGACAACAACATCCTTGACCCAAACCCAGTCTGGATTACACAAAAACTACAGCATCGAAACTGCCCTCATCGCCGCCACCAACGACATCAGAGCAATCCTGGACAATGGAGAAACCGCATCCCTCATCCTCCTGGACCTTTCACCCGCCTTCGACACCGTTTGCCACCACAACCTACGCACACACCTCCACAACGCCGGGATCCGCAACAAGGCCCTGGAATGGACCACTTCCTCCCTCTCCGGCAGAACCCAGAGTGTCCGCCTCCCGCCATTGCGATCCACGGTGTACCCCAAGGATCATCCCTCAGCCCGACCCTCTTCAACAGCTACATGGCACCGCTCGCCAATATTATCCGCTCACATGACCTCAACATCATCTTCTACGCTGACAACACCCAGCTGATCCTCTCCCTCACCAAGGACCCCTCCACCGCCAGAACCAACCTCCACGAAGGAATGAAAACTGTTGCCAAATGGATGAAAAACAGCCGACTAAAACTGAACTCAGAAAAAACGGAGGTCCTCATCCTCGGCTCCACCCCCTCCGCCTGGGATGACTCCTGGTGGCTGACAACACTGGGAACTGCACCAACACCCACCGACCAGACACACAACCTGGGCTTCATCCTCGGCACATCGGTCTCCATGTCCAAGCAGGTCAACGCTGTTTCATCCTCCTGCTTCAATACCCTCTGCATGCTCCGCAAGATCTACAGATGGATCCCTACCGAGACCAGAAGGACGGTCACCCAGGCCCTCGTTAGCAGCAGACTGGACTACGGCAACGCCCTCTACGCAGGAGCATCGACCAAACTCCTGAAACGACTACAACGGATACAGAACGCCTCTGCTTGTCTCATCCTCAGCACACTCCCGCCACAGCCACACCACACCCCACCTGAGAGACATGCACTGGCTCCCCGTCAACAGAAGGATCACCTTTAAGCTCCTCACCCACGCTCACAAGGCACTCCACAACACCAGATCAACATACCTCAACAGACGTCTGACCTTCTACACTCCGAACCACCTGCTCTGCTCTGCCAACCTCGTCCTTGCCGCCATCCCCAGCATCCCGAGAACAACCACTGGGGGCAGATCGTTCTCCCACCTCGCCGCAAAGACCTGGAACACCCTCCCCATCCACCTGCAACAGACTCAGGACCTACTGGCCTTCAGGAGACTTCTCAAGACCTGGCTTTTTGAACAATAGCAGCACATACTTCCCACCCTCCTAGTGCCTTGCGACCCTCGCGGGTATGCAGTGCGCTCTATAAATGTATTGATTGATTGATTAAATACCTAAATCTCCTCTTGCATGACTATCACCTTCACCGGCCATCTCCAGTAGCTCACATACCCCTCACTGATGATCACACCTAACTCATAGTAATCCAATTCAACACAAAGAAACTGGAGCCAATGCATGGAATGTTTTTTCTAGGCACACAAGAACTAATCCCATTGGCCAACATTACCAAATAACACAGGACTAACAACTACCCTTGGATTCTGGAGCAGTGTACTGCCTGCTGTAAAGTGTTTTAACGTATCTTCAGAGGTAGTGAGTGCCATATAAATGCATTCAGAATTAAAATGATTCGGTTGCACTGTGGTCTTATTCGTGGTGGCATCTAAGTAACCAGCTTGAATGTCTCTTACGAGATACTGATAGTTATGTGGGGTTGTGAGAAGACATCTCCTCTAGAATGTGGTCTGCAGGTGCCATCATAGATGGATGGATATTTATTCCATGTACTCGCATTACTATAAAGCAAACTTACCTAGGAACCAACACAGTGATATACAGAAAATAAGGACCGATTTCAGATCTTCCAAGTGTTCACAGACAAGGCCTGTCTCCATGCTCGTATTTTTCTGCATTCATTTTTGCTAGAGTCATGGGCCCCCATTAGGATGGCGGGCCGATCGCCCCCGCCGGGCCGGCGATCCACCCGCCATCCGTGCAGAAATGACCCCGCCATATTACAATGGCTGGGGAGTCCGCGGCGGACGGAAAGACCATCCGCCATTTTTCCGCCCGGTCGACATGTCGACCAGGCGGAAAAGGGTTCCATATGTTGGCGATGTCTGAAAGACACCTCCAGCCATATTAGAATGTGGATTTGAAATGCCTTTCTGTAGCGAAAGGCATGCGCAGTCTGCTTGGGGGCCCGTTGTGGGCCCCCAGGGACTCTGGGGGTGGGGGGTGCATATGGGGGGTACCTATGGTACCCCCTGCAGTTCCATCCATCCACAGCATGGCAGGCACTGCGCGGTGCCTGCCATGTTGTGCATGGAAGTACACAACATGCCTTCCTGGCATTGTGTGCTGAGTGCACCGCCCGCCACAATGTTAGGAATGCAGGATGCGCCCGCCACTGTTGCGGGTGCATCCAAATGGCACCCACGGGCCCCGCCCTTATGGCGGGCTGTCCCTTTTTACGACGGGATGGCAGGCGGACTTTAATGTGCCTCTTGATTTCTTGTTTTGTTCTGAAGACTAAAAATGGGAAAGGAGGATTTCCCAAATAGTAACCATAGCTTATTATCCTAGGTTATTTGTACTTTAAATTCCGCTAAAAAATGGAAAATATTAGAATATACAGCCATGAAGTTAAAAGCATGTTACCTCTTTTGAGCGTGCTTTCCAAAATTAGGGCCATCATCTAAACCACACGGGCACACCAGCACAAATTAACCAAATTGTGGAGTAGAGGGGTGTTTTATTTTACCAATATGCCAGACACATAAATAATCCGAGCTCCAATTGACCTTCTATATATGGCCATACATTGGAAAGGGGCCTCAGGTCCAACCAGTGTGTTACTAGTATAGCCCAGAATAAGTGGCAGTAATTATTGGTGTGATGAATCGCTTGAGTATAAGGTTTCTTTTCTTATTTTATTTTTAGTCCCCTACTACAGACAATTTTAGCTGGCTGCTGACAGAACAATGGTTTCTAATAAAGTGCATTTTCTTAAAGAAAGCTACTTACTCATGATTCAAAGGCTTTGTTGTCACTCTCCGGTGCCTCTGCTTGATCTGATGGCTTTCCTCTCTTTTTAGGTCGAGCATTCGAGACCTCTTGTATATACTTTAGTATATACTTATTATATACTTACATGTACTTGTGGGCTCTGGAGATCAGCCCTAGGACTTGTCTGCTTCCGCTGAGGGACTTTTTTTTTCTATTCAACTGCCTCTATTTAACTCTCTTGATAAAAAATGACCAGCAGAGGTCAATAAAATACCAGAATTGCTTTCAGCTGAGGCCTTTACTTTTAAAAAAAATTCTGGCCACTTCCTCCATTTAAATTTCTTGATGGAAAACGATCAGCAGAGCTCAGTAAAATACCAGAATCTCTTTAGCATTCTCTAGATTCCAGTCCAAATTGTCTTCCACAAGCACCCATAGACAATAATATTTTTTTCAAATCTTGTATTTTCAGTGATATGACCACCGAAGGCCCTGATTTTATATTCGAAACAGAGCTTTGGACTATACCATTTCCAACTGAAAGGCAATATTTCTCTCCATGTGTTCCCATACCTGGCGTGTCACACAGTTTTGTGCTTACTTTCCCTCCATGTTAAATAACAATAGATGTTTCAGCACCCAGGCTAATGTGCTGCATAGCTAAATACATATAATGTCCCAAAGGCGAGACCCAAGGCTTTAAGTGGGCCGGGTCTCACCGGTGCTAAGCACCAGCAATTTGTTAAAGGGGGCCTCGACAATGATGTGTGTGTACTCAAACTGCTCACTACTCGCTAGTGGAGAAGTTACGGCATGATGTCATGCCTGATGAGCGTTGTAGAGGAATGGAAATCCTTTAAAGAGAGTAATTTTCTTCCTGGATTTACCCTCTTTTCGAAACTCAGGAGCAGCAACATTGTTGTGGTATCACCAGAACTATAAGTGGAAGCTTTTTAAATATTATATACAAGCCATAGTTGCTGCTTATTTATCTTATGCAACTAACAACCATTGACAAAGCCAATAGTCCTGACTTCTTGTAGGTATGATGTTACTTGACTCATATCTTGCGGCAATTACAGAAACAGCAAAATACAAGTCGGGCGGCACACTATGCTAAACTTAGACTTTTAGCTTACGTGTTTTAAGCAACCCTTAATTACATTGGCCACACCCCTTAATGAGACCCCCTAGTTTTTTCATCCCACTTAAAGCCCTGGCGAGACCGATTGCATTGCAAATGCTTGTTGTGTTTGTCACGCCCAGGAGTATTTTAGTGTCATGGTGTTCTGACTGGATGGGTTATATCCTTCCACTGCTGATCTGAGGGTACTATTTTTCTTTTGTACTTAGCACTCAATGGGAGTGGCTCTGTTCCTTGCTTTCTCTCTTGCTTTTCTTCTGCTTTTCTCCCACTGCCCTCTCTATTTTCTTCCCTCTCCAAGCTCCCTGATCCTCCTTTCCTCGCTCCCCATCCTGCTCTACATGTTAAATACTTTTTCCATTTTTTTATAAGGGCATGCCAGCTGGAAAGTGGTACCTGGCAGCGTGCTTCTTTTTTTTGCTCTGTTGCGCAATTTGTTTGTAAATGTATTTTTAGTTTTTATTTCAGTGTTCTAAAATTGGTGTTCTCCGTGTTAGAAGGGTAAATTAAAAAGTGCTAAATAAAAATATATTGAAATAAAAAATAAAAAAAAGTGCTACTGAGCACCACAGTACATCCCCACACATGCCTCATAGTGAATGAGGCACATGAATCATGACACATGTTTATCTTTCAGCAGTCATCTAGAAATACATTTCCTATATTATAAAAGCTATTGTAAGATAGCTGGCCATGTGTGCATACATAATAGTGCACACATTTGCATGTAGTTGCATATCAAAAAAACACTCGAAAGCCAACAACTCGGCCTTTTTAGCATATAGAACTATTGGGATTGCCAATGCCTGCTTATTTAGCATTTCACCCAATTAACATCTGCACTAAATATTAAAGATACACCATTCAATGCGATTAGGAGAGATTACTTTCAGTGAAATTAAAGAAGAAGAAAGAGAAGGGCTTCAGATAAAGACTGACAGAGAAAGTGCCTGGGTCAAGCTTATGGAGCTCTGGCCATTTGAGACTACTGCATGAAATTTTATTCTTAGTCTGGTATTTGTTGTGTAACTAGACTCACCAGTCTTTAGCGTCTCATTTTCTAGTACAGTCAACATTTTCACCACACCAAGCACCACCAATGCCAGCAATGCGAGGGCCAGGATGATGAAAGGAGGGTGTAGGGGACGCAAAGCAGATGCATGGTGTGAGCAACAAACTGACCCTTCTTGTGTCTTCTGTCTGCCACCAACATTTTATTCTCATGCACCAAGAATTAAAGTAAAAGTATTAACTTCTAATGTAAAATGTGAGAGGTAAAAAGATACTCATCTGGTGACTGAATTGTAAAATGTGAAACCAGAAAACCTGGTATCAGTCCTGACTTCCCCACTTGATGAAATTGTCTGATCCTAAGCAATTGGTTAATTTCATTTTGACTCCTATTTCTTCAATACCACATATGCGAGCCCCTTAAAATACTCTAGTTCAGGATGTGTGCTGTACAAAACCTTCTCTTGTGTTTTATTTTAATAAACAATAATGTTGAACCAATTATGTAGCAACCAAGGCTACACACAAGTGCACCTGAGAAATGACTTGCCTTTTGGTTCACTAATGGCATTGTTTTCAGAAAAGGGCAGCATGAATGTTTCTAAGATCATGTTTGAAAACTATCACTGCTAATAAATGCCTCTCAATGCAGTGATATAATTTGATCTATTAAGGTAAAACACCCATGCATTTTAATAAAATTAATTGTTTTAAGTTTGCAGAGAGTTTATCATGTTTTTACAAGTTTACTGCAAGAGCTTTAAAACTAAAGGTTAATGATACGCTTTACAGAACACTTTCTTTACTTTATTACACTTACTTTAGTTAACATGCATATAAAGTATGACCGTTTGTGTCACAGCTTTCTGAATCTTCCTGCCCTGTCAAGTAAACAGCAGTCCTGCGCAGCTGCTACCCAGGGGTCCTCAGTTAAAGGTCAGGAGGGCCAAACTATTCATTTTGGATTTTGAGGTTAAGGGGCACTGTTGGATTGTTTGCAGTAGGGCAAATAAGAACTACTGACAATGCAGATAGGGTTGCCACTAAAAACCTTTACCCCATTGGTTAGAGAGTGCCCAGGAAACGCCCCCCCCTTTCTCACCAGCTGGTGCCAGGCATTAATGTGGCAATCCAATGCACCTCCACAGAATACTTTCTCCAGCCGACTGGACTACGGGAACGCCCTATACGCAGGAACCATAGCCAAACTTCAGAAACTGCTTCAGCGCATACAGAACGCCTCCGCACGACTCATCCTCGACATCCCTCGCCACAACCACATATCCACCCACCTGAGAAACCTGCACTGGCTCCCCGTCAACAAGAGGATCACGTACAGGCTGCTCAGGCTGCTCACCCAAGCGCACAAAGCACTCCACAACATGGGCCCCGAATACCTCAACAACCGCCTCTCGTTCTACACCCCCACCCGCCAGCTCCGCTCCACCAGCCTCGATCTCGCCACCGTCCCACGGATTCGCAGAGCCACCACCGGAGGAAGATCATTCTCCTACCTGGCAGCCAAGACATGGAACTCCCTCCCCGCACACCTACGTCTGACCCAGCACCATCTCACCTTCAGGAGACACCTCAAGACCTGGTTATTCGAGCAGTAGTGGCAACCCCTCCCTTCAACGCCTTGATACCCTCGCGGGTGAGTAGCGCGCTTTACAAATGTATTGATTGATTGATTGATTGGAAATGCTGCAGATCAAATGAAGACTGGACCTGCTGTCTGTAACCTGGGAGGAGCGATAATGGACTAAACCTGCTCCCTCTTGTATCTAGGACAAAGAAGTGGACCCCCTGGGCCAGTTGTCTGATCTCCTGTGTGGCTACTGGGACTCAACAAGCTGCAAGAGGATTTTTTATGGAATTACCCAGCTGGCCAGTGGCATCTAGATCTGGATTGTACTTTGCTGTGTGTCTCTGCCTGAGGGTCATTAAGTGCCCTCCCCTGTAACCCTTGGGGCCTTAAATGTGTACTCCAGTGGTTGTTTGGACACCAGAAGAAAGTTTGAAAACTCTGAAAACGCTTTCCTCTAGAGCTTCAAGGGACACTGCCACATGGATTGCAATTCTTAGAATAGTGCTGATTGATACCTTGCTCGTACCTTCTGTTGCTGATTGCTTTCTGCCAGCCCTTATTGCCAGTGCTATCGGGGGAGCAGAGACTCCAAACCCCAAGCTGTCACTCGACGTGCACCCTGCCAATGCTGTTTGCTTGCACCAGGAGGCGCATAAATTCAGCCCATGTCACCCGCAGTTCGGGACACATGCGGGCGTGCCCCGGCAAAGCCCGGGCCAAGTGCTGGCCCGTCTTCGCCCATCCGAGACTGGACGAGGCTGGGCTGGGCCTACTCCCTTGGTTCGTCACTGGATGTTTTCTACCACTTCTCCACGGTAACACTTTTTGTGCCTTATTTCAATGCTCCAAAGCATCTTATAGTCTGCTCTTCAGTGGCAGCTGCAGTGGACAAGGAGCAGGTAGGAAGGTTGTTTGTCTTAACCAGTCCTGTATTGATATAGGCATCAAGCACGCTGTGTGTCTGCAAGCTAGGGGTTTTGGCATTCTGATACCTTGGAGATATCTTTTTACGTCAATTATCACAATCAACTATAATTCTGCCAGCTGTCAGACCAGAGACTTGTTATTTGGCTGGCTATTTGGGTAAATGATTATGCTAGCCTAACACAGGACATTTTAAGGGAATGTTTAGCTTGCGACAAATGGAATAAGATCCCATGGCTCCGAGGTATACAAGAAAGTTTGTCTAGCATAGATAGAGGAGACCTCTTTGATAATCCATCTCATATTAAGAGGTCCGATAAAAAGGAAGTTCAACTCGAACTATATGCTATCTACAATGGTAATAGACTGTAGGAAGAGATGCGAAAAAAACATACTGTTGTGTCCTATATTAATAATGACTTACCAACTCAACAACTGCCACTGTATTTGATATTACCAATGTGCAGTTGGGAAAGATCGCTACTTTTTAGAATGAGAGCAGGAACGATAAGGTATTCTCTCTGCTTTCCTTTGGGACACAGCCCACATGGAAATACTCCGTGTCCTTGTGACGGGATTAGTAAACAAAGCGATTTACATTTCTTTTTTATGTGTAAATTTTATATGAATATATTAAATGGTTTTTAGCCCCATATTTTAAAAAGTATAGACCTCTTTCTCTGAATCAGTCCTATCTTATGCTCCTAAAATTAGAAAATGATGAACTCATATTCCGCACAAGTACTTTTTTTAAAGTTATTTTTAATGTTCGTAGAAGTATGGAATGCCCTTGATCTATTTGTACTCTTTATGATTATTGATCTCCTTTTTACTCTAGATTGGAAATATATGACTTGTTACTGTACTTATACGCATTGTATAAACACCTATCTGCACTTAGGTACTGTAATTTGAATATGTTGAATTGTATTTTAAGATTGCACTTTTATGGATTCTTCTTGTAATCCGAATAAAGATTTTGAATCGAATCGAGACTTGTTATCAAGTGCAGTAATTTGGTCTTATTATGGTAAAGCGCAAGGCGACCTTAGCCCCCGGGAGGGTCCCGGCAGGCACCACAGCCTCAGTGGTAACTATGGACCCGTTTCTCCAGTGTGCCGCAGCTGTGCTGGATAAGGAGATTGAGCTGGTAAATCGCTGTCTTTCCAGGTCTCCTTTCATTGTTCCATCCCTTATGCTTGCAGGCACTCAATCATCTCTGGTTAGAGCTGAGGGTGATTCATTAAACATCTCTGGATTGCGAGAGACCACCCAGGATCTTACTGGGATAAATAGCCATCCAATAGCTCAACAGCTACCCCTTTCTCCGGCCGTTATAATTAACAACCAGGAAGATGACAATGTAGCTTTAAATCATGGGCACGCAGCAGTTACATTCAGTAAGCACCTGGTTAACCTAAAAGTTGCTGCTCCTACAACAAGAGGGAGCTTAATAGTGGCTGAGCCCGGTAGCTCAGGGACAGGCACAAAACAAAAATCTCTAACAATGGAGGGTAAGGCTAAAAGATCAAGACCCAACTTGACACCTCATGAGTCATCGATCACTTAAACACTGACCAAGGCAGATCTGATGGGCATTTTAGAAGCTTTCCAGGAGTTGATGAAGATTTTATTGGACACCAAACTGTGTTTGTTAATCCAAAGGGTTAAATTCAACTGAAAAAGGCCTAACTGATTTCAAATGCTGTGTATAGGAGGGGTAGTCACCATTCCAGAAGCAGGTCTCCCATTGTATCCTCTCATCCCGGATAGTTCTATCCTGACAGGCCCACTCATAAACACCAGGGGACTTCCACAATTGTCAGGGGGAGAGGTACCCGCAAGCCTCCCAGTGTCCGTCCCGGATGTAAACCATGGTTACACGGACAGGCCGGCCATGCACGGTCATTCAGCCTTGGAGAACCATCTATCTGGGGGCAACCACAGGGGGGGAAGGGAGGCTCCTATGCAAATTTTACCAGTTATTCATTTGCCAGCTGAATCAACGCTCTATGTTGTGATATTGTGGAATGTGCCAACTCTCCCGCAGGGCATTAAGGAGGTTTTCTCCAATTAAGGAATAAAGTTTTACATTGGCTTTTGCATAACACCACCTTAGGATCTCAGATCTGCACCTTGTTCCTTTTGGTCATAAGTCGTCAATTATGGCCTTACCCCTCGGCTTTTTCTATAAACCAGAGTCATCGGGGCACAACCATATGAACAATGTCAACATGGTTTCATTTAACAGCCTGTTGCCGGTCAACCGGTCCAACAGGAACGTTTCTCCAAACCTGCCCCCGCTCCTAGTCCACCTGAACCAGATGCCGTCAAGAAGACAGGATCTTTATCTGCCCCCTCTTGAGCTGTCAAACTGGTTTACCTCCCTGGCTGCAATGGAGTCCTGTGATTGACTTGGTGGTCCCTCCCCGTGGACTCAGAGAAATCCATCGATCAGCGGGTTTCTGCACGACAAAGCCATGGGTGTTTTGGTGAAAGTGTTAACAACTTTATATCCTGGAATGTTGCAGGACTTGCCAACTGATCTGTCTTGGATTGCATTTGTGAAGCAATTTGGTGTGATATGCTTGCAGGAAAAATAGCCTATGGATTGTAGCTTATTTTAGAAGGTTACAAGTCCTTTTTCAACTCAACATCCCTCTCTTTGGCTCGCAGACCAAAGGGTAATCTTGTAATTCATATTTATTTAGCGGTAGAATTTAAGACAGTGGTCCTGCCCTATTGAGTTTGTGTATACAGTCTCTGGCACTAAGCACGGGGTCGAATAAATTAGGTCTTATTAATTTTTGATAATTCACCGTCATGTTCCAAGGGTGGGTGTAATATCACTATGTTAGGTTCTTTCATAAGGCAACACTATAATACCGCTCTTCAAAATCTTATGATTGCTGGGAACTTCAACATTCACCCATGTGGAGACCCAGGGGTAGTAATGTTAGCCTATTTGGGTTGTCCACGTGTGAGGGAAATTCATTTTGAACACTCTTCACAGGGGGATATGTTGAACAATCTCCACAAATTTGAGTTAATGTCTCTTTTGTCATTGTGTGACCTCTGCAGTAAGGCTGTTGTTCCATCATTCAGAGGGAGAGCCGGTGGTTCACTTATGGACTTCATACTAATTTCATCATCTGTACAAGTTTTATTTGCAGGATTAAAGATACAAGCAAGTGCTCACAGTTACCACAACCCCTTGTGTGTCGAAATATGTGGTCCCATATTGATGCCAAAAAGATGAGCTGGGCAATGTGGGTCTGTGAGACATACAGATGGCAGAAGATGGATCAAGTGGTCACAGAACTCCCCAGATGTATTTTATAAGCCAGTGAAAGATTCATGTGCCAGTGAGAGAGCACTGTGTACCTCTCCGTATACAATGCCGGGGTAGGTAATTAGTGCATTTAATACCATTTCTGCTAAAGTAGGTGACCTTTTAAGTACCCTGGTCCGACGCCCAGCTATTGAAACACCTAGATGGTTTGACTACTCCTGTTCTCTGGCAGCTAGAAAGATGCTGTAAGCCTTAAACAGTAGTCCAAGAAATTAGACCCTGATCAGATCATGTCGAAGAGACTACAAATTGAAACTGGCCAAATGAAAGTCCGCTTTGAAGGAAGAAGCATGGAGGTGGTTACTCGAGGTTAGCACATTGAGGAATAGCTCTAGAATTTGGAGCATTATCGATAGTCCCTTTATAAATCCCGATGAAGGCAGTGCAGTAGGTGTACATATCACAGAGGACGCTTGGGTGCTCCATTTTGAAACTATGTTCGAGAGCCCCGTCGAGCTAAATCGCCTGCCAAACCTTGGGGCAGCTATTCCTGATATGTCCTTTAGTATAGAAGAGATCAACTTGAAGTTAGGAGTGGCAGGACTTTAAGACACTGGGTCCAAGCCACTGCCACTCCTAACTTCAAGTTGGTTGGCGTACCCACCCCCAGTGCATCCCAGACACTGTACATCCATCACACCATCCATCCATGTTACTCTTCACGCTCCACGGCACACCAGCTTTGACCTATCTGTCACCTTTTTGAGGAGCTTCCACCTCTTCCAAGGCGTGTCACACCCCCTCAAGGTGCACACCTTCTCAAGTCGCAGCCCGACCTCAAAAGAGCTCCCTCAAGGCACTACTTGATCCGTTGCCTCGTACAGCAAAGGCTTCGCACTGCATTAATTCCCTTATGGACCGCATTTTCAACATGATACAGAGGCCAATTCTGACCCTTAAATTGGCCTAGTGACCGCAACAGTCTTTGACATAACCACACAGCCCTGAAGAGTAATGGGAAAACTCCCACTTGTGACGAAACACGTGTCGGCTGGTCGTTTCTTTGTTGTTGCTCTAATAAATACTTTTGAACGAAAACTCTGGTGTCAACCACTAGAATTGGTGAAATACAAGACATTTCTAACAGTGCTATATCCTCATAATGTGTGCCCAGGACTTTGTTTCTTAAAGCCCTATTGTTAACAGGGGTAGATTATCCACATGTTAGCCGACGTGGTCTCCTAGTCCGAGCAGATAAAATGGGGCCCTTTAAAACAAAGAAAGAGGGGAGACTTGGTGCCGATGAACACTGCTATTTTTTTATTTTTTATCGAAATTGGGAAAGAGACCCACTGCAGCTCTTTTAAAGATCTATCAGGCCAAGAGTGTCGCAACAGCTTCTTATGGTAGGAAATACGGGGGCATGTTACCACAGATATTCCACAAGTAGCTGAGAACGCATTCCTGAAACGCTTACTGGGCATCCCGTGTGGTACAACTAACTTAAAGGTACATGAAGAACTGGGGGTGCCTTACCTAAGTGACACATTGGCCCTCTGTCCCTTAACTTTCTGGATGAAAATTTGGTTGAGCGAGGGATCTTTGTTGAGTCAACTGAATTAAAAGAATGTATGACCCCATACTTTGGCTCAGATAAATCAAGAGCAGTTTTGTAAGGATAGGAAGAGCCAAATTGTATACTAACCCTGAATTGGTAACTAAAAATGACATGGGGTCAATAAGGGAGTCTTTTAGCAGTTTAAGGAAACTCGAGAGGGAAGAGCTGGAGATGAAGAAACCTAGGGTTCGTAAATTCTTAATGTTGAAAACAACACCATTAGCTAAGCCTTATCTCTTGGGATTTTTAAGTATTTCTAAATGTTTTTCATTAACCAGGTTTTGCCTAGATCTTTTTAATTTTTCGATGGCCGTACCAAGGGGGTATAGCAGAGGTCAGTCGTCGGTACCCTGTGGCTGCGACGGTGAGTCTCCACAGGATCTGCTACACTTCACATTATTTTGTAAACTATATGAAGTCCCTCGGAAAACTTTTTTCGCCTTGATTTTAAAGAGGATACGTTTTACACAGGCCCGTCTAGCTCTTATTTATCTACAAATGTTGCATGATGAATGTATCTTTTGTGTTCTGAGTTACCTGAAATCTGCTATGAAGGCAAGGGCTTACCTTAATTAAATGTCAGTAACGGTTATGGTCTATGTCACTCCTATGATATATATTCCCTAGAAAAGGCCCTGGGACCCATTCTTTTAAGTGTTTAGATTTTTTACCGAAGGTCAAGGGTATACGTACTTAACTTTGCACCTCAGGTTTTGAACGAACAGGGACTTTTGTGGAAGGTCATTTAATTGTAATATATTGTGTAAATATTTTATGAAATTTTACATGTATCTAGAACTTTTATGGTTTTATATGCTGAAACCGAATAAAGTTGTTTGTTTGATTGATTGATTGATACCTTGCTGCTACTGAGAAGAATGGAGGACAACTGAAACATTCAAAGATGTTCACAGATTTTAAGGTGGGTGTATACAACAAAGGGCATTTCAGGAATATTGGAATCTTTTTTGTTATGGTTACCTCACCAAAGCAATGTGATTTTATGTCAAAGTTCACCATGAAAATTCAATTGCCGTCCTCCATAAAACAGACATAAGTTATGCAATCAAGTGTTCCGCAATGCACAATCCAGACAGCCATTGTGTTCTCTGTTTGCAGTGAACGTGGCGCTGCCTTCACTTCCACACAAAGCATTTCAGATTCTATTTAATGCAAAACAAGAATATTGCGCAGCACGTTCCCTCGCCTGGAATGTGTAAAACCTGTAATCTCTCATTTTAAAAAGAAAGTGTGCTGCATACTTTACATTAATGAAGGTAAAGGTGCACATGAATGTGAGGAGGGAGGAAAGGAGGGGTAAAGGAAGAATGGAGAAAAGGATGTCAAGGAGGAAACTGCAAAAAGAGGGGTAATTACGTTGTGCCTTTCATCCTACTGAAATCAGAAGACTGAATCATGTCGTTTAGCTTCGGAGAGGATTATGCTCATGAACTCTGTGCTGTATAAGAACCAGCCATGCCAATTACTTCTGTAACAGCTTACAATACTAAAGCATGTATTTTTTAAAGGCTGCATTGTAGTTCCCACTGATGCCCAATGGTGATGCTAAGCTCACAGCCTATCTTAAAAGTTAAACTTTATAAGCAAACATACCCTAGCAATGACTGCTCTATTTATTAGTGATACTGTTAACTCAACAGTGTGTACTGATAACCTGAATTAAAAAGGTATGGAAATGATAGTAGGCAGGAGGAAGCTGATGTTTGTCTATATCTATCTATCTATCTATCTATCTATCTATCTATCTATCTATCTATCTATCTATCTATCTATCTATCTATCTATCTATCTATCTATCTATCTATCTATCTATCTATCTTTGCAACGCTATCTGTTTCTCTCTCTGTCTATGTACTAGTCTGTCTGCCTGTCTATCTACCTATCTACCTGTCTGACTATCTTCCTGCCTATTTACCTGTCTGTCTATGTACCTGTCTGACTCTATAACTATTTGTCTGTCTATCTATCTATCTATCTATCTATCTATCTATCTATCTATCTATCTATCTATCTATCTATCTATCTATCTATCTATCTATCTATCTATCTATCTATCTATCTATCTATCTATCTATCTATCTATCTATCTATCTATCTATCTATCTATCTATCTATCTATCTATCTATCTATCTATCTATCTATCTATCTATCTATCTATTTTCCTGTCTGTATTTACCAGGCAATATCTATCTGACTATCTACCTGTTTATCTACCTATCTGCGTATCTTCTTGTCTAGCTACCTGCCTATATCAACCTGTGTCTGTCTGTCTACCTGCTTGTATATCTATTTACCCACCTGTTTGTTAATATCCTTACTTATGTTGCTACCCATCTAGCTATCTATCTTTGCAACTATATCTGTCTTTCTATATACCTGTCTGTCTATCCACAAGTCTGTCCATCTATCTACCAGTCTCCCTGCCCGTCTGTTTGTCTACCTATCTACCAGTCTGTCTGCCTGTCTGTCTGTCTATCTACCTCTCTATATATCTACCTATCTTTGCAACTCTATCTGTTTACTTTTGCAATTCTAGCGATATCTATGAAACTCTATCATTGTGTACCTTTGCAGCTCTTTTTTTCTAGCTATAGTTGCAATTCTATCTGTCTAAATATCTATAGCTGCAACTTTATCTTTCAATTTTTAGTTGCAACTCTATCTAGCTGTCTAGGCAACCCTCTCTATCTAGCTATCTTTATTTGCAACCATAAATAATGCACTTCTCTGTCTATCAGTCTGTCTATGTCTCTATGCAACCATCTCTGTCGATTTAAATTTAAATGTCTTACAATCTCTCTATCTCTCTATCCACCATTGTATCGAATGTTTTTTATGATGCCCCAAAAACATTATTGTCTTTCTACAATTTTTTTTTTTTATTGATGAGGACCTATGCGCTTCCCCAGCAATAAAGTTTAGCCAAAACCTTGAATTACCAATGTCAAATGGTTAGCAGCTAACACCAGACTGAATTGCTTTGCCAATGCTTATTTAAATTCTAATTTTTCTTACTTTTGTGGGCATATTTTGTACAAGCATGTTTTCCCTCAACCTCCTCCCTAAATTTCCTAAACCCCTTTGGTGCTCATGACAGAATGGCTCCGTCGGAACTATTCCGTCTTGAGCACATGCGCACTAAATCCCTCTGCTGTTTACAGCAAATGTTTTTTTCCCCTTTTGTTTGCCTCCGGTAGTGGGGAAGAGCTTCCGCATTCATTAAATAAAATGCATTGAAACTGAAACTTAAATGAGCTGATCAGCTGGTTTCAGTTTCAGTGGTTTGGTACTCTTGGGGCTATCTCAGTCCTCCGAGCACTGAAACACATGGAAAGGGTATCATTGAAAGGGAAGAATCTCCCCTTTCCAACAATACCCCTCCCTAGTGGATCCCTGCTTGGGGATCGCCTCTACCAACCAGGCTCCAGGGAGTGGAGTGCAGCCCCTTGGGCAAGGGCCTTTGTTCCCACCATATTTAAATGGGCATAGTCTGTCTTTATGCCCCCGAACTGCCCCCTGTGGGGACAGGAAGCCCACTAGTAAGCCAAGGATTTTGTTTTTCAAAATTCAGGGGAGGGGGCTGCCCAAAATGCCTCCATGCACCCCAAAAAATGCTAGTCTTTCTGCCCCCCCAAGGAAGCAGGTGTGGGTATTAGCCCCTAATCTGCCCCCGAGGGGGGCAGAAAGCCCACCATGCACCAGGGATTATTTTTTTTAATATATGTAGTGGTGGAGGATGCCCAGAATGGGTATGCCAATGCCCCAAACAAATTAGCCACAGTATTTCTGCCTCTTCTGAGAGGCAGATGGGGGCAATAACCCCTGATTGGCCCACCCAGGAAGGGGCAAATAGCCGACGAGGCACCAGGGATTATCTTTTTGTTTTTTTCTATGTAGGGGTGGGGTCTGCCCAGAATGGGCATGCCAATACCACCAACCCCCCAATAATAGCCACAGTCTTTATGCCCCCCGCTAGGGACTATCGGGGTACTAACCCCTGATCTGTCCACCCCAGGGTGGCAGAAAGCCCATGAGGCACTGACCTTTTATTTGCAATGTGCCAAGCTGTAGATTTTTGGCCCTAGCACAGCCGGCACCTAGGGAAACCTACCTACCTGTACGTTTTTTAAACCTACACACTCAGGGGAATACAGAGCGGGGTGACTTGTGTGGCTCTCACAGTTTCTGTTACCCAGAATCCCTTGCAAACCTCAACCTTTGTAAAAAGAAAACACATTATCTTTAAATTTCTGTGATGGAAAATTCTGGAATATGTTGAGAGCCACGAATTTCCACCCACTCAGCATTCTTCCAAGCCTCCATATAAAAATGGTACCTCACTTGTTGTTGGTAGGCCTAGTGCTGTGACAGGAAACGGCCCAAAATGGAACATGAACACATCACATTTTTCCAGTGAAAACTGACAGTTTTTTCACAATGAGCCTAGCTGTGTATTTTGTACCCTCAATCAATCAATCAATCATTCAATCAATCAATAATTTGAATAGCGCGCTACTCACCCAGTAGGGTCTCAAGGCGCTGGGGGGGGGGGGTCAGCTACTGTTTGAAAAGCCAGGTCTTGAGTTGTTTCTTGAAGGAGAGGTGGTCCTGGGCCATCCGTAGGTGGATGGGGAGGGAGTTCCATGTCTTGGCCGCCAGGTAGGAGAAGGATCTTCCTCCAGCGGTGGCTCTGCGGATGCGTGGTACGGCGGCGAGGGCGAGGCTAGCCGATCGTAGCTGGCGGGTGGGTGTGTAGAAAGTGAGGCGGCTGTTGAGGTACTACGGACCCATGTCGTGGAGAGCCTGTGTGCGTGGGTGAGGAGTCTGAACGTGGTCCTCTTGTTGACGGGGAGCCAGTGCAGGTCTCTCAGGTGGGTCGAGATGTGGCTGTGGCGAGGGATGTCCAGGATGAGTCGTGCGGAGGCGTTCTGTATGCGCTGGAGTCTTTTCTGTAGTTTGGCAGTGGTTCCCGCGTAGAGGGTGTTCCCGTAGTCCAGTTGGCTGGTGACGAGTGCCTGGGTGACTGTCTTCCTGGTTTCGGTGGGGATCCATCGGAAGATCTTACGGAGCATGCGCAGGGTGTTGAATCATGATGATGATACGGCGTTGACTAGTCTGGTCATCGAGAGGGAGAAGTCCAGGATGAAGCCCAGGTTTCTTGCGTGGTCCGTTGGCTTGGGGGTGGTGCCCAGGGCGGGCGGCCACCAGAAGTCGTCCCAGGCGGAGGGCGATGATCTCAGGATGAGGACTTCCGTCTTGTCTGAGTTCAGTTTCAGACGGCTGTTCTTCATCCACTCGGCGACGTCTTTCACCCCTTCCTGGAGGCTGGCTCTGGCGGTGGCGGGGTCGTTGGTGAGGGAGAGGATCAGCTGGGTGTCGTCGGCGTAGGAGATGATGTTGAGGTTGTGTTGGCGTGCGATAGCTGCGAGGGGGCTCATGTAGACGTTGAAGAGGGTGGGGCTGAGTGAGGATCCTTGTGGTATGCCGCAGATGACTTCGGTTGCCTTGGATCTGAACGGGGAGAGGCAGACTCTCTGGGTTCTTCCGGCGAGGAATGAGATGATCCACTCCAGAGCCTTCCCTTGGATACCGATGTTGCTGAGGCGCTGTACTAGAGTGCAGTGGCAGACAGTGTCGAACGCCGCAGATAGGTCCAAGAGGATGAGGGCCGCTGTTTCACCATTGTCGAGCAGGGATCTGATGTCGTCGGTGGCTGCGATGAGGGCGGTCTCGGTGCTGTGGTTGGCTCGGAAGCCAGACTGCAAAGTGTCGAGGGATCCGTTAGTCTCGAGGAAGGCGGCGAGCTGTCTGTTGACGGTCTTCTCGATGACTTTGGCAGGAAAGGGGAGGAGCGAGATGGGGCGGAAGTTCTTGAGGTCGGTAGGGTCCGCTGTTGGTTTCTTTAGGAGGGCGCTGAGCTCGGCATGTTTCCAGCTCTCCGGGAAGGTGGCTGTGTTGAAGGAGATGTTGTTGATGTCCCGGAGTTGGGGTGCGATGATGGAGTCGGCCTTGTTGAAGACACAGTGTGGGGCAGGGGTCGGTTGGTGATCCAGAGTGGATAGTGTTCATCGTACGGGTGGTGTCTTCGGTGCTGACCGGGGTCCAGTTGCAGAAGGTGGTGGTGGGGGGCGTTGGTTCGGCGGTTGGGTGCGTGGTATGTGCGCCAAAGCTGTTGTGTATGTCGGCGATCTTGCGGTGGAAGAAGGTAGCGAGTGAGTCGCAGAGGTCTTGCGAGGGTGTGACGTCGTTGTTTCCGGTGTTGGGGTTGGAGAACTCTTTGACGATGCTGAAGAGTTCCTTGCTGTTGTGGGTGTTGTTGTCCAGTCGTTCTTTGAATGTTGTCCTTTTGGTGGTGCGGATCAGCTGGTGGTGTTTGCGGGTGGCGTTCTTGAGGGCAGTCATGTTTTCTGTGGTCTGGTCGTGGCGCCAGGTTTTTTCAAGGGTGCGGCAGTTTTTCTTGGATGTTTTGTGTTCGTCGGTGTACCAGGAGGCTTTCTTGCTGCCGGGTCTGCAGGGAGGATTCTTCAGTGGAGCGAGGTCGTCGGCGCAGTTGAAGAAAACCTAGCAAACCTGTACATTGTTGGAAACTAGAGCCCAGGGAATCCAGGATGGGGTGACTTGTGTGACTCCCAGCAGGTTCCGTTTTCCGGTATCCCTTGCAAAGCCCAAACTCTGTAAAAAACCAAACATTTTTCTCACATTTCTGTGATGGATACTTCTGGAATCCACAGGGAGCCACAAACTTCTACCCACTCAGCATTCCCCCAATCTCCCTATAAATATAATACCTTACTTGTGTGGGTAGGCCTAGTAACCTACGACAGGAAATGACGTGGCAACATCACATTTTTACAGTTTCATAAATGTGTGGGTTTGTTAGGTTTTCCTTTATGACCATCGAGCCCGGGACCAAAAATACTGGTACACCCTAGCAAAAAAAGGTTGTTTTGTGACAGATAGTTTTGATGTCTCCACATATTTCTGAAAACTAGACATCAGGGGGAGTACAGGGAGATGTGACTTGCATGGAATCCTCAACATTCTCCTACCCATTAATCCACTGCATACCTCTAATTTAGCTGAAAACTCAAATTTTTCTCACATTTGATTCTGGGTAACAGAACCTGGTGAGAGCCACACAAGTCACCCCATCCGGAATTCCTCTGGATTTCTAGTTTATAAAAATGTATAGGTTTGCAAAGCTTCTCCAGGTGCCGGTTGAACTACAGCTCAAAATCCATAGCTAGGCACATTGCAAAAAAAAGGGTCAGATTTGAGTGAAAAAATGTGATGTGTCTATTTTGTGTTTTGGGCTGTTTCCTGTCACAGGTACTAGGCCTACCCAAACAAGGGAAGTACCATTTTTATTGGGAGACTTGGTGGAATGCTGGGCACATGGAAGTCTGTGGATCCACACAAATTCCAGAACTTTCCATCGCAGAAATTTGAGGAAAAGTTTTTGGGGGGAAAAATTATTTAGGTTTGCCAGGGATTCTGAGTAACAGAACCTGGAGAGAGCCACACAAATCACCACATCCTGGATTTCCCTGGATGTCTTGTTTTAAAAAATGTATAGGTTAGCTATGTTTTCCTAGGTGATGTCAGAGCTAGGGTCCATAATCCACAGCTAGGCCTTTTGAGAAAAAAGGGTCCATTTTCTGTGGAATAATGTGATGTGTCCATGTTGCGTTTTGGTCCGTTGTCTGTCGCGGGTACGATGCTTACCCACACAAGTGAGGTGCCATTTTCATTGGGAGACTTTTAGGAATGCTGGGAGGGTGGAAGTGTGTGGCTCCCCACAGTTTCCAGAACTTTCATTACAGAAATGCGAGGAAAATGTGTTTTTCTTTTTTACAAAGTTTGAGGTTCACAAGAGATTCTAGGTAATAGAATCTAGTGAGAGCCACACAAGTCACTCCATCCTGGATTTCCCTGGCTCTCTAGTTTTCAAGAATTGTATAGGTTTGCTAGGTTTCCCTAGGTGCCGGCTGAGCTAGGGTCCAATATCCACAGCTGGGCACATTGCACAAAAAGTGTCAGTTTTCACTGGAAATATTTGTTGTGTTCACATTGCATGTTGGGCCATTTCCTGTCACAGGCACTAGACTTACCCACACAAGTGAGGTACCTTTTTATTAGGAATCTTAGGAAAACAAGGAATAGAAGAATAAGTGTTACTACCCGGTACATAGTGAAAAAACATTGCAAGATGCAGCTCAGTTATTGGCTCTAGGTTCCTTGGGTTCTTGGTGAATCTACAAGTCCTATGTATCCCCACTACCAGAAAGGTCCAGTGTGGGTAAGGGTATATTGCTTTAAATATTCTGTCATACTTATGAGAAGTTACAGGTGAAAACATTTGCACAAAATGCTGTTTTCTTTAAACTCAATATCAATAATTTTTTATTTAAATTTTTAGATTCTATGGAAAAACCTTAAAGGATCCACACAAATACCCCTTGAATTTTGTTTACTTTTCAGAAATGTATAGTTTTCCAGAATCCATTTGAGCTTTCACACCCATTTCTACCACTAACTGGAAGGAGGTTGAAAGCACTACAAATAGGAAAAATAACCTAGGTCCCAGTAAAATGCCAAAAATGTGTAGAAAATGTTGGTTTTCTGACTAAAGTCTGCCTATTCCTGAATGCTGTGAAGTTGGTGACTTTAGCATCATAAACCCTTTGTTGAAAACTTTGCAAGGTAAAAAACAGACGATTTCTTCTACAGCCCTTTTTCTGAAAAAAATATATATTAGCTGTATTTTGGCCAATTTTTCAGTCCCCTCTAAGGGAATCCACAAATCATGGGTACCAAGATGTTGAAAGAAAAGGATGCAATTCTAACGTGGATAATTTATGTGGACAAAAGGTTACAGGGTCCAAAGTGCAAACTACCGCAAATAGCCAAAAAAAGGCTTAGCACCTGGGAGGGGAAGGCCTAGCAGCGAAGGGGTTAAACACCTCCCATTTAGTAGTAAATATTACCCATACTCCAGCCACTCCCTCTTGTCCCTCCACATTTATATCAAAACATATACCTACATGTGCATAGAGCTCGGTACAAGTGGCAGAGATGTCAGCACAGAAATGATAGGAGAGTCAGAGGTCTTCTTATGTAGGTTTGTGAATTGCATTTTGTAGTATGCGAGTAGTACTACTGTATTATTACTTTACATACAACAAGATATTGTTTGTGAATCTGGCCAATTATGTTAAATTCTCTTAAAAGATTCAGTTTCACAAATGAGAATCCACTTTTTGTGCAATTCTCATCAAAATAAATTCTAAGGTCCTTAGCAAAAGCAGGGAGATCACACTATAATGCCATGTTTGATGAGTGGGCCCTCCGCTTTTTAATACATCGTCCCTGAGCTTCCATGCATCCAAGGTACTGTCAGCACATCTGCATGACTCCTGCATCCTGCACGCGCTCCATCGCAGCCAGACTGAACTTTTGGATTTGACCTGGTCAAGAGTGACCAGATAGCCGCAGTTGGACCTATTGACTCCTAAGCACTGCATTTTTTATTTGACCTTGCAAACTTCATATCTTGTCTTGTGTATGTTGGCTTTTTATTGTTTTGGTATTGTTTTACTGAGATAAATATTTGCTATTTTTCGAAACTCACGTGGAGTACTTTTGTGGTGTTTTCACTGTGTTACTCTGCATGTATGCACAAATACTTTACACATTTCCTCTTTAGTTTAGCCTGACTGCTCTGTACCATACTACCAGAGGGTGAGCACAGGTAAATATTTAGTGTGTACTACACTGACACTGACCAGGATTGTGGTTCCAGCTTGCACAGGATGCATACCTCTGCCTACCAGAAACCAATTTCTAACAATATCTGCAAGAAGACAAAGATAATTGGAATTATTATTCATGATGTTTTGGAAGCCTGAAGACATAAGTGACAATTCTTATTATTCAAAACTCAAACTAAAATCTTTCCTGAAGTAAAAGTGAATTTTTGTGATACAGTGGAGGAGCTGTATAAAGATGTCTAGCCTAAATCCCCACCGCCAACAAGCAAACAACAGAAGCAAGTTCCAGCACCTCATTCAGAAAATGGTGATTTTTAGGTCAATCAATCAAACAAACAGCATTTGTATAGTGCAGCATTGGCACCCCTAGAGTTATCCGGGTGCTGTGGAAGCAACTTATCCATGTAAGAGCCAGGTCTTGAGTTTCTTTCTGAAGTCCACCAGGGAGGGTGCTGTTCAAAAATGGACGGGCAGTGAATTCCTGATATAGGCAGCAATGTAGGAGAAGGAGCAGTCTCCGCTGAGGCTATGATGAATGTGGGGGTGTGCAAAGGCTAGTGAGGAGGAGCGCAGGTATCTTGCGGGTACATGGAAGTTGTAAAGGAAGCAGCTCCTAGTTCAAATGTTTTCTGGGTTTTGAATTCTTTCAGCAACCAGGAGGATCTATAAAATACAAATGCAGATAGGAATTCACAATATTTGTCATCAGGAGGCCAGGGCCAGCGGTACTCATCTAATACTACAGATTTGGCCAGGCATACAAGAAAAGACGCCACAGCATTGGGTTCTCCGTGGGAGTAGAGGAGCGACCACCCCCTCGCCTCCCACACACTGTTGGGCAGAAAGCATAAAAAATTAAATGGTAATGAAATGATTTTCTTACCACTTTATTTTTGACACTTTCTACCGGCAAACGGAGTCTGAGGGCAGGGGCAGCCAGTGTGTCACTGCTGGCAATGACTGGCAGCAGTGAGAAGTGGCCTCTTAAGTTTGCATTATGCTTGTTGGTACGGCCAAACCAACATGCGCAATTCAAACCTCTCCAACCCGGCTGTCTTGAACAGATGGACTGGAGAGCAGGCACAGGCCTACAGAGCCTTTTGGAGCATGGAGCCAGCCTCACCCAGCCAATCAAGATGCTTTAGAACAGCATTTTGATTGGATGAGAGAGTTGCCTATGGGCTTCATGCTCTGAGGACGTGCTACAGAACAATGTTGATTTACTGCAGAACATTGAGCGGCAGTGTAAGGTAAGTGATTATTGTGTATTTGTTATGTGTGTTATGTGTATATGTGTATATATATGTGTGAATGTTATATGTATTATGTTATTATTGTTTGCCCCACCCCCAATGTGATTAGCCACCAACAGCGAAGATACATAATTGCTGCCAAGGCAAACATTGCTAGAAGTGTGACTAACTTCTCACAAGTAAGTATTTCACAGCAACACCTCTTCTGTCATCATAAGCAACAAGGAAAAAAATTCAAACTATAAATGGACATGCCAGAAATAGCTTCAATAATTTCATCACACAATGCGTTTTTTTTACAGATTTTTTTAATGAAATTCATAACTCTAGTTCATTGTTAAGATCATTCAAAATGCAAAACGTTACAGAAAAAATCTTCTCAGATTCATCTTTCCTGATTTTCAAACATTCTCAGTAGAAACACATGCAGGCAGTCACATATAGACTATATACATTGATCTCTAAATATTTAACAACTGATTCACTAAAGTGTTTACGCTTACAATAAGTAGTACTACAGGGGAACTCTTTTATGTACTCTTACATGCCTTCGCGAATCAGCACTTAAACGATTAACTTCCATTTAGTAAAAGAGCAAAAGTGCATGCTCCTACAAAACCGAAGTCCTCATCCTGCGTATCACTCCCTTCGCCTGGGAAAACTCCTGGTGGCCCGCTGTGCACTAAACTCCCCTCACCCACCCACCACGCAGGCAACATCAACATCAGCCTCACCTCCTCACTCTCAATAAACCACCAAATCAATGCTGGCTCATCCTCCTGCTTCCACACCCTCTGCCTCCTTTGGAAGAATATCGAGTGGATGCCCACCAAGTGCAGTAGAAGGGTCATTCCGTTGTTCGTCAGCAGCAAGTTCGACTACAGCAATGCATTCTATGCCTGCACCACTCAAACAAATCCAAAAGAAATTGCAGAGCATCCAGAGTGCCTCCGTCCGACTTATCCTGAACATCTCCCACCGCATCCACATTTTTGGTCACCTGAGAGACCTTCAATGGCTCCCGATCAACAAAAGAATCACCTTCAAGCTATTTATGCATGCCTACCACGCCCTCCTCAACACCAGACCTACATACCGCAACCAGGCCTCTCCTTCTACACACCCACCATACATCTCCACTCCGCCCAACTGGCCCTGGCCTCGGCCGGAGGAAAATCCTTCTCCTACCTTGCTGCGGAGACCTGGAACTCGGTACCTCTACAAGACCTGGCTCTTTGACTCAACTGCAGCCCCCCTCACCCAACACCTTGAGACCCTAACGGATGATTAACTGTGCTCTTTAAGCACCCTTATTGATTGATTGATTGATTGATTGAAAGAGGCCACAGTCCTTTCTATTTGTACGAGTAGTATATGAATATTCCATGAATATTTCCATTTTCTTTCCTTTTTTGATGTGTTGGAGTCAATTAACCTAGGCCTATAAGAACATATAAAAAAGCACTACAGAAGTACTGCTTCACGTACTCACAAATGTCTTTGTGAGTCAGTGGCAAAGTATTTATACACATAATACCTGGGTATGTGAAGACGTTCCTAGGGCTTTATAAACATAACCCTACTACCATTACAATAGGACACATTTTGGGTCAGTCTCAAGTGATCAGGGGCAGAAGGGTAGCTCCTGTAACCTGTTCCTTCTACATATGTTCAAGAGGTATGCAGGATGGGTGACTGGGTGCAAAATCGTTCAAGGGCCACATCCTGGGGCGACACCAACTGCACATCGCCAGAAGCCAATCCCGGAAAGCTCTGGTGACATGAAAACTGAGAGCAGGATCTGGTCAATGGCAATACCTTCTTGCCCTGACTACTGCATATAGCCAAAAGATTATTTACAGTGTGTTCTGGAGGCATGGTAAACAGAAGCCGGTCCTGGCCTTTGTACTAAAAATTGTATATAGTTACAATGAAGGGAATGATTGAGAATCTTAATCACACCACATAAAGATAATCACATGAACTTGGCGATTTAACAACCTCAGTAAATTCAACATTTTCTGGAAAATGGCAGCACAGGGCACACATTTGTGAAAGATACCTCAATTGCTCATTGGGTGAAAATAATAACTAATATCATGACTCATTCTAACAGTATTCCCACAAGCCCAAAGTCGCTCTAGACATAGGACTGATGCTGGTTGCTCGCAATCATGCATCTGTAGTCAAAGGCATTTATTACGATTGGCCCCTTCTTTTGCTAACCCTGTGCAGACTACAGTTTGCACTGGAATCAGAATTCCAAGCTTTTTGGCAGTTAAAGCAAGCATCACAATTTTCCTCAGGTAAAGTTTGGCAGGTGGACACCAGCGGCGGCTCCACCGCTAAGGCGGAGCAGTGTTGTCCCACTGCTCACTGAGCAGTCCAAAAAGGGAAAATTAAATGATAATAATGCAATGTTATTATCATTTTATTTTACCGTAATTGCTCAGTTGGTTGGGGGTGAGGGGCGGCAGGGTGCGGCTGGGCTGTTCAGAGCTGGGAAGGAGTGAGAGGAACTTTCTAAGGGCGAATGACAGTTTGGCCATCTGCCGTGGGCCTGCCAAACAGTCTAGCACACTTTACATGTTCCCCAACAGGTTGTATTGCACAGCTGGGTGGAGAACATGCACAGCCGCCCAGCCCCTGATTTAGCTTCAAAATACTGTACTCCGACCAATCACAACTCTGCTGTAAGGCATCAGTGCGATTGGCATGGGGCGTTTGGGAAGCTGTGTGTTTCCTGTTTTTGGAGAAGAGGACGTGGAAAGACAGCAGTAAGTACTTTTATGATTTTTTTATCCCCCCCTTCAGTTCCCCTCGCCTCACCACCCCCAATCGGTGGCAGCCGCTACTGGTGGAACCTGCCACATTTTTCCAGGAGACAATGTCCGGTAAATACCAGTACCTGTTGATTTTTGTGTGCAAGGCACCAAAATCCACGTTATGCCCCAATTTAAAGAACACAACTTGTGGCAGGGCATAATTATCGCACCTTTAACATTTTGATCCCTTTCATATCTGATTTTAAAAGGTGACATACTATTCGCCTTCCATTGTGGGACACTCTTAATGACGGCCATATTGTTAGCTTTTCTCTTTACTGTGAATGAAATATATCCAATACAATGCACACACCACAAAAAAATATTTACACCATTCCAGTTTTTTGATTCTCTCCATGAAAGATAAAGGATTAATTTTGTGCCAAGCCCTGAACCACTACTCCCTCTAACATTATACAAGATTTCATACAACGGTCAACGTCACCACGGATTCAAATCAATATTTCATTCTCGACGCCCAGAGCTAGTGCTGGATCGCGGCTCACACCACAATAAAAATAACAGAGTGTGACTCCCTAATGAAAAATTATATATCTTTCATGAAGATGTGCTTCTAGTTTTGACAACGCAGTTAGTCACCAACTCAGCATGTCAGTGTGATGGCATGCAAAAAAATGCAGAGGCAGAGTGACATTTCTCCCTTGACTGGCTGAAACAGAGCGCCGAGAGCCCCTCTAGGCACCGTGTCCCTAATGAACACAAAGTTGGCATTAAAAACGGGAAATGTGACAGCGTGACAGACAGAACATTATGAGAAACTTGAAACCTTCTTAAAATATTGTGAAAGTAATTTATGGATAATCCACAGGAAAGGGGAGAAGAGCTGATGGCTAACATAGTTATCATATTTCATCTTTGTCACTGCTTATTTTAAAACACATTTAAGAGATTCACTGTGCTTTAAAGTGCATGCTCGGAAGATGTGAAATCCATTTCAAGGCAATCATTTATGGATTATCAATTTCTGCAAAGTAAAGAGTGTAAACTTTATAAACTACACGGAAGAGGCGCTCTTCAAGGCAGTCTCTGGTCAAGGGCATCAAATAGGATTTGCAAGGATGCCTATGGGGTCAGGCCGTTCATGGGCCAGATTCTATCTGCGGCTGGCTATTAGAGCACCTTTTCCCTAAGGACAGAATATCTGGCCCTCCCGTAGTTGTATTAATGGACTCGCAGTGGTCCTTCCATGAGACAAGCTGCATTGATAAAAGAGCACAGGCCTGCGGTGCTCTATTTCCATTGGAAGCATTATTTTTACATGCCTCCCCTTTATGACTATTTATAGAAAATATCAATACTAGGCGGCTGCCTAGTACACTTTAAAAAAGAGGCAAGGATGGGGCTTTAAATAGGCCTTACAGGTAGCTAACATTAATTTGTTCAATTGAGAAGGTGGGGGGCAAAGTGTTTCTTCACCTGTTATACAAACGAACTGTGCAGGGGATGTGCTACCCTTTCTAGATGTAATGGTTAAAAATAACAATATAATATGTAACCATGTGCTAACCTGTCATAACACTGCACCTAACAGGTGCCACTGTTTCTGTTTATATGTTGCGTGAGTAGAGGGCATTAACCGGTGAATGTGAGACCACAGAAACTATGCAGTGAAAATGCAATGAACCGACTAACACAAATATTCGTTTCCACTGCAGAGGGTGGGCCATAAGGTAAGAAGGGCATCTGATAAATGCGTTTTAGCTACCACAGAGGTATTTTACATTGAATACTGGTGAGGTGAGTTTATTATGAAAAAAGTGCGGGTGGCTAGAAAGTTCGCATTCGATTACCGCCTAAATGAAACTTTTTATTGACTTTGTTATGTTATTGAAACTTTTATAGCACGCGTATACCCGCAGGTGTCTAAGCGCTTTATCTCGGGGCGGAATATGTTAATATCATTCTCTTTCTAGTTGTCTGTTTTTTCATTTACAATTTCATAATTTCTTCTTTTTTGCAACTGTACACTCTTGTTCTGACAAATGTCTTTTGACTCTTTTGAAGCAATCACTGGGCAACTGAGTTGGTTTTTCTTTGCTACATGTTCTATATATTTTAGTCTGTTCTGATAGCATGACATCAGCACACTTAAAAACAATAGATGCGGCACAGGATAATGATGAGTTGAAATGATCATATTGACAGACTATTAAATAATGCTAAAATGTAACGGGCAGAAATATCTTTACAAACAAATAAAAAATTCGACCGTGTCATTCCATTTGTGAAGTAGATAACCATGTGTATGCGAAATCGAGAAGATCTATGCAGGAGAAGACACAACTCATCCAAAAAAAGTCCTCTCGATTAGTGATGAAAACATACCCATGCACAGTACACATTGATTTATGTATGAACAGCACAACCAAATAACACAACAATAAATGTGGGCATCAATGCCCCTACATGCTAAAATCTGGCCATCAGTGAACTAAATAGCAAATGTAGGGACACACAACCACTAAAATTGATAATTTGAACTGAAGTACGTTTGTTTATCATCCATGAGGTTATCCATGGGCAGGGGGAGATTAAGGTCCATATGTATCAAGCTAATTTTTAGTCGCAAACGCTGCGAATCACAAACAACAGCGTTCGCGAATGAAAATTCACTATTTCCAATGTATGAAGCAAAATCGCATCGCAAAATGAGAAAGCGCAAAAATTGCGATTTCTTACGTTACGAGACCCAGAAGTCTGCGAATTCCCTAGTGATTCCTTATTTTGCAATTTCTCAGTTAGCGAAATTCGCAAACGGGAAATCGCAAATTAAGAAATTGCTATGGTATGTATGAAAAAATCGCAATTTGCGAATTCACGAAAATCACAAATTAGAGAATCGCAATTACCACCAAGTAGGAGCAGGTTGTAACCAGGTGCAAACTATTTAAGGAGTCCGAGAATGCAACATACTCTTTCCACAATGGCTGGGCTGTTCGTGATAGCCAGGAGGCTGTGACTCAGAGCTGCTGCACAGAGGAGGAGACGCCAAGAGAGGATATTCTGTGCCCACATTACCATGTTCCAGCGCACTGAGGAGGACATCTATACACACTACAGACTGGATGAAGAGAGTATCCTTGATTTATTTGAGGAACTCAAACCCTTCCTTGAACACCCCACACGCAGGACACACTCCATCCCCACCCACATACAGGTCCTGTGATCACTGCACCTCTTGGCATCAGGTAGTTTCCAGGGTGTGATAGCCTCAGCAGCAGGGGTGTCACAGAGTGCACTTTCGCGCTTTTTCCACGCGTTCTTTGATGCCATGGTACAGAGGCTGATTAACCACATTCACTTCCCAAGCACCCCACAGGCACTAGACCAGACCATATTCACTAAGGAGCCTGAGGGGTACTATACAAACCAGGTCAGCCCCCCACTCACTGTAGCAAAACACAATAATGAACTGGCCTGAATGCTAGAACAGATGCACGTGGACCTACTGTCTATCATTAGCTGCCACAATATCGTGTGCTGCTTGAGCAGTGACTCCTACGCTGTCTTCCTCTATGGGTCCCTGTTCTATACAGAAAATGTTCCCTGACAGTGCAACCCAGTGCTAAGTGTAATAAATGCAATCCTACTACTACAGGTGAGTGCCCATAAAGTGACCAATGTGTAAAAAAATGTGTTTGGGGGTATGGGGTGCCTCACGGAAGCAACACCATGGGAGGTAGCTGGTTGGTTCTCACCAGTAGACTCAGGTTCTCATCATCAGCACACCCATACCTTAAAGAAAGCAAAAGTGTGCCAGACAAATAAATGGTGGTGACGGTGAAGTGCACGTGTAGTGCGTGTGCAGTGAAAGCAGTCATAGATTTTCTGGTTATGAGTACTAAAGTGTTACTCTACATGATCTAAACCTGACCCCATAAAGTGAATCCTACCGTTTAAGGACCACTTTATTATGTTAAAAACGAGGTATAACCAACACTAGCTTATCACCTTTATTCTATGCTGTGGGTTTGATCACAGTAAAAGGACGCTCTGCTGCCTCTTTTCATCATAGAGAGCCAACATGTTTCATTGCCTGGTAATTTAAAGGCAATTTCTTCAGGGCAAGGGTCAGTATCACCACTCTTTCCCTTTTCACGAATGAGTGTATTCCTAGGGAACAATTAAAATTATAGACAACACATAATTAGCAACACATAGACACATCTCCTACGGAACAGTTATATCACTGAACCATCGGCCTGGCGACCAAGTCCCCCATAGTTACCACTTTGGTGCTCAGTCCGAGCATACCGGTGACTTCCTTTTTCTTTTTGTCACTGTAGCGTTTATGCCCCTACTACTGATGTTAGCCTACGGGGAAAGATACTTGCATTACCATCGTATATCGGTGTTGATGTGTTGGCTCAGCTATAGCTTATTTCACCGACCCCCACTGGTTCACGTGTGTATCTGAAAAGCCTTTAGGGGAGCGTCTGAGCCTGTGTATTTTTATATGACACGTTCCACTCATCTGTTTAATTTACGGGCATTTAAGCTGTCAATGTTCCCCGTTAAAGCACCGCGCATGCATTGGACCCGCCAACCCGATGTCCGATCAATGTAACGACGTAAATAAAAAATGGTTACTGGTTGTGGGTGAGAAGCCCATTGTCCCCACCTTATTATTACAGGCTCCAACCCGCCAAACCATGGCTCCCCTCGCGCCCCCTGCTCCTTACCCGGGAAATGCTGGTGTCAGTCTGTTACTCGTCCACAGCCTCTGACCCTGGAGCTCCGTTATTTAAGGACATACCTGCGCGGGATAATGTTACTGAACCCGCCCTGTCTACACAGATGTCCCGCCCCCATTTCCTGTATGTAGCCGATAGGGATTATCTAGTGAATGTGGGCGCCATCTTGGTACTGTATTTCCAAGACCAGTGCCTACAATCATTGGCAGATGATGGTGTTGAATGGTGTTCTATAATCATCTGCGGGGAGGCATATGTTTAAAGAATTATGCGTTATTTTCATATGTCTATGCCGTGTAGTTCAAACAGATAAAAAAATTTGAAAAACATTAAAAAAAAATGTTTAAGGATTCTTTCACAATGGGGTAGCATGGAAGCGACAGGTCATTGATGGTGGTGCCCCCCAGAGGTATCTGACGGGGAAGCACGGATAGTCGGGTTCCTGCATTATCCTGACTTGTACCACCATTAGCCACCCCCCATGGTCCAGTGTATTAGCGCTGGAGGGATAATATACACAGTGTGACTACTTGGTGTACATAAGTGATCTATTGTAAATGTGTTGCATAACCCAATAACTGATTTTCTGTTAGCCCTTAATAAGGTGCATGTCACAGGCCGATGCGATTCAACTCAATGGAGTCGTTGAGTCCCCGGTTGTCTGTCCCCTCCTGGTAGATCCAGCGTGCTTCTTTATTGGCTAGTCTAAGTTCCATGTTGAACTTGTCTCCAGTCACTTTTTCCAATACTGTCCCATTTGAAACTCTTGTGGTGATGATTCTGTTGTACGAAATGCTGGACCAGTTTAGTTGTAAGTTTCTTAGCTTTCAGGGTACTGAGATCCTCCTGCATTCTGAATTTCACCTCACGTGTGGTGAGGCCGATGTAATGAAGTTGGCATGGGCATGTGAGTCTATATACAATATTGGTTGTATTGCAATTACTAAGGCTGTTCACATGCCAAATCTTTCCATTAGTTAGTGTTACATGTTTTGTTGGTTCCGTAAGTTCACACAACAAACATGCCCGCATGGATAATGCCCCCTCGGTTGTCCTGTGTCTCTGATATTGGTGATAGGGCGTGTGTGCACCAATTTGTCACAAAGGTTGCAAGAACTCTTGAAGGCAAATCTCGGTGGGGGCATTTTCATGTTTGCAGTGTTCAAGATGTGCCAGTTTTTCCTGATTATCCCCCGGATTTTGGTTGACAGTGGGTCATAGGTAGTGACTACAGGAATACATTGGTTTGTATCACGTTTGTTCCTTTCAAGGAGGGCTGATAAGTGCTCTTTTCCTGGCCTGTCTAATCAACCTGGGAGGGTACGCCCTCTGTTTCTGTCTGAATGACAACTCTTCAGATTGTTACATGAATCTTTCAACCTGAGAACAATTCCTGCGGTAACGCAGGAACTGCCCCACCAGCAGATTGTCACGAAGAGATCGGGGGTGGAAAGATTTTTAATGAAGCAGGGAGTTTTTATCCGTGGGCTTCTGATGAACAGTCGTCCTGATCTTCTTATCTTTTATGTAGATATCCAAGTCCAGGTACACCGCCATGTTCTTACTGTAGGTCCACATGAATTTGAGACAAGGGTCCAAATTATTTAGCCAATTGAGGAACTTCAAAAGATCGTCTTTGGAGCCTCTCCAGATGCATAACATATCATCTATGAACCTCTTCCAGAGGTCAGTGTTGGCATGGAAGGGGCTCATAGCATTGTGGACGAAGTTGGTCTCAAATTGCCGAACATAGATGCAGGCCAGACTAGGGGCAAAAGTTGCCCCCATCGAAGTGCCCGACACCTGTAGATAGAGTTGATCTTTGTATGCAAAGAAATTCCTGGTCAGGGCTAACTCAGTGCATTGTAATACAAATGTTTGAGGGACATCATAGAACCATTCGCAATCCCCTAGGGCCCGTGCTGCTTCCACCAGTGTGGCTTCCTGTGGGATGCTGGTGTATAATGATTCAATGTCAATCGTGACCAGAACTTGCCGTTTCGGGTCAAAGTCCCTGGTGTCCAAGATATTCAGAATGTCCGTGGTGTCCTGGACGAATGAGGATTGAGAAATTACACACTCCCTTAGGAAAAAATCAGAAAATTAGGACAACGGCTCAAGAAGTGACTGAATACCCGAAACTATTGGGCTCCCCGGTGGGGGCCTTTGTGCCTTGTGAATTTTGGGCACAACATTAAAAGCCGGTACCCGCGGCTTCGTATTGATGAGAAAATCTGCTTCTTTACTCGTGAGCCATTTCTTCTCTCTGGCCTCAGCCACCATCGTTGCAATTAGATTTTGTAATTCAGAGGTGGGGTCATGTACTAATGGATGGTAATTCTGACGGACCCCGACAACTTTGTTATTTCTGCCTCACAGTCCCTGGTGTTCATAACCACCACTGCCCCCCCCCCCATATTGGCGGGACACATTGTCTTGTAAACTCTTCATAGCTTCCCAATCAGTTTTCTTCATGTTGGTATGTGTGCATGGGCAATGTGAGTTTGTTCCAATTGTTGGATGTCTGCCAGTACTTTTTGCTCAAAAAACAATATTTCTGGCCCACCATGTTGTTCGTCGGGCAGAATTGAGATGGACGATGAAAGGTTGGTGAAATTAATGGACCGGGGATCTAACTCCTTCCCTTCAAAAAACGTATTAAGTTTGATCTTACGCATAAGTCCATTTAATTCACTCCTACATTTAAAGCTGTCATGTCTGGGCGTGGAGACAAACCCCAGCCCCTTGTTTAGCACGCAGAGTTCATCCACTGTCAACTGGTAGTCAGATAGATTGACCACTATATTATTGGCACTTATGTTGGGGTTCTTTCCCAGCTCCGTGTAGTCATGGGGGGGGTTAAGTCTGCCATGTTGGATTGGTGTTAAAGTGGGCCCTGTCCCGGCCCCTTTCTCTGCCTCTTCTCGCACCCCCTCCTCTCTGTTCAGCAGGTCGTTGATCAAAAAAAAGAGCGGAACAAAGCTCCCAAGTCCTCTTTTGTTCTTTCTTGTGGGTTGAATCTCACCCTATTTTGGTTGGAGGTGGATGGTTGTTCGTAATGTTCGTCCTCCTCACTGCTTGTGTTTTCAAAGACCCAGTTACTGGGGGCCCTTCTACCTGGCCAGCGGCCTCCTCATTGTCCTTGGGCCTGTTGAATCTCTGCTGGTGCTGTTTGATAGTACTTGTCTTCGGTATATGGAAAGGCCCACTCGTGGCTGTATCTATCTAGGTTGCGGTTCAATCTTTTTATTTTTTGGTTAACCATATATGTCTTATATTCACTCAATTCAATTTGTATCCTCACTAGCTGTTCTTTGGCATCACTAATGGTGGTATCAGCCTGGATTGCTTCCTCTATTTCTAATATTTCTTTGAGGAGTTCCTCACTGAGCCTTTTGGCTGTGTTGATTATAAGTATTAACCAATCCCTGGTGCACTTATTTGCCACGTAGCTCCAGTCTAGCCGGAACTTTTTATCCTTTAAGAAGATTTTGGGTTCAATGCATACCAAAAGGCTGGCTGGAGCTGCCCCGGCTCGTAAGTATTCAGTCATAAGAGCGCCATGTAGCACAATTCTAATTTGGCGTTTCCTTATATTCAAAAGTTTTTCCCATTCCTCCCTAGCTGCTGTAGCCCCTACTAGGGGAGCGTCAGGTAATAGTAGGGGGCCTGCAAGTATTGCGGCCATATGGTCATCAGTAAATGCCAAACAATACTTGTCCATACTATGTATGGCTGGTCGTGTGGCCAATGGAGATGTTGCCAATGTGAGTGTGTCTGATTGATAGGTAATATCCTTTGAATTTGCCTTTAAATTACCAGGCAATGAAACATGTTGGCTCTCTATGATGAAAAGAGGCAGCAGAGGGTCATTTTATTGTGAGCAAACTCACAGCATAGAATAAAGTTGATAAGCTAGTGTTTGTTATAGTTCGTTTTTAACATAAAAAAGTGGTCCTTAAACGGTAGGATTCACTTTATGGGGTCAGGTTTAGAGCACGTAGAGTAACACTTTAGTACTCATAACTTCATGACTGCTTTCACTGCACACGCACTACACGTGCACTTCACCATCACCACCATTTATTTGTCTGGCACACTTTTGCTTTCTTTAAGGTATGGGTGTGCTGATCATGAGAACCTGAGTCTACTTATGAGAACCAATCAGCTGACTCCCATTGTGTTGCTTCCGTGAGGCACTCCATACCCACACACACATTTTTTTACACATTGATCACTTTACGGGCACTCACCTGTAGTACTAGGATTGCATTTATTACACTTAGCACTGGGTTGCACTGTCAGGGAACATTTTCCGTATAGAACAGGGACCTATAGAGGAAGACAGCGTAGGAGTCACTGCTCAAGCAGCACACGATATTGTGGCAGCTAATGATAGACAGTAGGTCCACGTGCATCTGTTCTAGCATTCAGGCCAGGTCATTATTGTTTTTTACTAGACCAGACCAAGCAGGACTTCTATGAAATAGCCTAATTTCCCCACGTCATTCGATGCATAGATGGGACACATGTTGCAATATCCCCTCCCTCCCAGAATGAGTATATGTTCAGGAATCGCAAATCCTACCAATCCCTGAACATACAGGTGGTGGGTGATGCCAAACACATCATCACGGACATTGTTGCTAAATAGCCAGGCAGCACGCACAACACTTTCATCTTCTGTTACAGTGGGATACACTGTAGACTCACAAGTGGGGAGTTTGGGGAGGGATATTTACCAGGTAAATGCATTTGAACAGAGGCCACACTTGTTAAGAACAGCATGTGCAGGTCAGTGTTTAACCATATCCATCCCACCCCACAGGTGACAGTGCGCAAGCGGTCCGTGACTTCATACTGACGCACTACCTGAATCCAGCCAACGCTGGGGAGCGGCATACAACAGCGCCCACATAGCAACCAGAGGCACCATTGAGCGTACATTCAGGATACTCAAGAGCAGATTCAGATGCCTACACAAGAGTGGAGGGGCACAATAATATAGCCCCCAGACCTGTTGCAAGATAGTGGTAGCATGTGCCATGCTGCACAACATCGCCACCAGGAAAGACACACCGGTGGAGCTCAGTGAATCGGATTCATCAGATGAGGAGGGGCCTGCTCCAGGACGTATGACAGCCGGTGTAGCTGGTGCAGCTGCTGGGCGCCAGAGACGAGATGAGATTACACGCAACTATTTCTAGGCAAGAAAATATGACACAATGCTAGATATCATTTGTGAGACTGCGTTTTATTCCTTAACTTCAGGATGAATAATGTCACACAGCCTGAATGACACCCAATGTCTCTCCCAATGTCCAGCACATGTTATTGTCACAGTGCAAGTCTTTCACCAGGAGCAAGTGTACATTTAAAGTGGGTAGCGGCACCCATCCAGTGGTCACATTTGGTGCACCTCAAATGCGGCACTGTCGTGAGGAAACCCCTGTTTGGGGTTGTACAGTGCCTTCCTCACTTGTCCCACTAGGCCTACTGGTATGGCCACTACGGCGCCTATCCATGCAGGGCGGGGGGGGGAGGGTGATGCTGCTTCTTCCTGACTGTGCATCCTCATCTGTGGGAGTCAGGACTCCTGGCCCAGTAGTGCAAACTGCCCGCAGCTCGTCTACTGCAGATGTAATTTAGACCAGTGCACTTTCAATGTCCTGGCTGTTGTGTGCCACCTCGCGCTGCATGCAGATGCTGCGCCTTGATAGAACATTGGTGGCAGAGGACAGGCGGTTCACCACCCGTGTGTACAGTTCTAGGCGCTGCATCTCTCTGCGCCTAGCAACACGGTCAGTCTTAAGTTCTGCACAGAGTGCCTCCTGGGCCCCCGTCATGCCCCTGAAGTCTGCCCTGACTTCCCTCTGTAACGCTTTAATATTTTTTGCTTGCAGGCCCTGTACCTGCAACATGTGCATCTCCTGTCCGCCAAACACTGTGTCATCCCCTGGATCTGCGGCACTGTTGGATGTACGAGACCTGCGCCTGGGTGGGACTGTTGGTGTTGGGTCAGCACGTGCACGGTGTTGTCGCTGTGGCTGTGTTGGCTCAGGTTACACATCGCCATTGCTGTATTGGCCCTCGTCCTTCAATGGGGGTAGTGGTGGGACTACATGTCTCCTGCGGCGCATTGGAGGCTTGACAGGGCTGTCCTCCTCCTCTGTGACCTCCTCTTGCCCTGCTGCTTCCCTATTGGTGAATCACCATGTCTTCCACCGCCTGTTGGCTATGTTCCAGATGGTGTTGTGGACGTAAATGCACTCATTTATGTACTGTTCTGACTTGCACTTGTCAATTATTAAATATCACTGTTTGGGATTACATGTGTCTTGTATTTGCCTTTCCTGAAGTGCACATGCTATTGGGGACTGGCTGAGTGTAAATGCACCACTGTAATGTGCATGTGACTACATCGCCCATAATGCATTGCAGTGTGTGCTTGTGTACCTGCACTGGACTACTAATTTTGTTCTGCGCCTGGGCCACTGCTGGGGTTGTAGGGGTGGTTGGGGGGTGTCAGGGGTGTGATGGCATGCTTCTTCCCTTGTCCTGGTACCGGGTGGTCAGAGCTGTCCAGGTCAGCCACGCCCATTATGCTTTCAGTTAGCAGGGTCCCCTCCACCAGTTCCTCAAGAGGTGTGGAGTCAGTGGCTGTGGAGGTCCCTCCACCGGTCTTCCTGGACTGCTCCAACCTGGCAGCCACCTTCTCCATGGAGCGCTGGCACATATCATACCAGCGCTTTCTTAAGTCTTCCACACTGCTGTGTGTAACACCAACAGCATTCACTTTCTGCTGGATTTCTGCCCATATACGCAGCTTGCGTGTCTCAGGAACCCGGAGTGATTTTTTGCCAAATAGGTGCTCATGGCTGACCACCATTTCTTGAATTAGCACCTCCAACTCTGCCTCAGAAAACGTTTGCTTTCTTTTCCTCTGGCATTCCCCTTGCTGCTGCTGCTGCTGCTGTGTTTCCTGGCTGGCCATGTCTCCAGTGTCTGCCATTCTTTTCAGCACTGCAGAGTTCCCTCTCCACCACTCCTTCTCTCTGACTGTGATTCAGAAACTCAGGTGCAACATGGGTAGTCACACTTCCTGGTTGTGATGTCATCAAGCTGCACCTGAGTTTCCGATTAGCAGATTTGCGAACAATTTTACGTTAAGGAATCGCAAATTTGCGATTTGTTACGTTAAGGAATCGCTATTGGGGGTATCGCAATGAAAATAACGATTTTTACAGAATCGCTATTTTATTGTGATTTTTTACATGCATACCATTTTGCGATTCTGAATTTGCGATTCGTGAAAAATCGCAAAAGGGGAGCTTGATACATATGGCCCTAAGTGACTTGCCCAGAATCACAGGATGTTGCGCCGACAATGAGACTGGAACCTGGTTTTACAGCTCTCGAACCGGTAGCTCTGGCTGCTGCGCCGCACCCTCCCCGAAAATAACACTTGCACAATTATCAACGGTGGAATAAATACCACTGTGTGTGAACCCTGCCACTGGGATATGGGTAGCCACACATGCTAACCAATGCACACAAATATGACGGCAGCAGTTTGTAGCATCCCAAGCATGGGATGACACTGAAGGCACTGATCACATCAATACTAAGCAATAGATGCATTTTTATACATACACACACGCTAAAACCTTGAAAGTGCATAGAACCACACAAACTGCTAACCTGTTGGGCAGCGATCTAACACAATGGTACAGGACACACTACAAACCAAGAAGCAGCTTCAACATCACACTGAGATCCAGGAGTGGTTTTATACAGCCACCATAGAGGACAATTTTGAAAATACTACTTTTAGAAAGTTGCCATTTTCCTGCTTTAGTCATTTAGGGCCAGATGTAGGTAGGCATTTACCGGTCGGTAACGGCCGAATTCGGCCGTTACCGACCGGTAAATGCAATTTGAGATGTAGGGCCCTGTATTTTACAGAATCGGTAAATTTACCGATCGGTAAATTTACCGATTCTGTAAAATACAGAGTCGGTATTTTTACCGATTCGGTAAAATTGATATGTAGGTGGGACTCTTCTGAGTCCCACAAGCATTAAAAAATCGGTATTTTACCATCAAATCCTATTTGATGGTAAAATACCGATTCTGGTGTGCATGCACATGTGTGCATGCACACCTGTGCCATATGACAGGGAGACCTGCCCTTAGGGCAGGTATGCCTGCCACATGGCACCCGAACCCGTTTTGGGGGTGCTAGAGGGTGTCAAAGTGACACCCCCTGCACCCTTGTGAAATTCGGTATTTACCGATTCGGTAATTACCAAATCGGTAATGCCCATTCATTCCTATGGGCTTCAAAGCCCATAGGTATGAATGGGCATTACCGGTCGGTATTTACCGAATCGGTAAATACCGAATTTTACCGATTCGGTAAATGCACATCTGGATTTACCTACATCTCGGTACTTCTATTTTACCACTTCTTAAATACCGAATCGGTATGATTCGGTATTTAAGAGGTGGTAAAATAAAATTACCTACATCTGGCCCCATGTACCTGCGGTATGTCTCTGGGTCAGATGACTGGGTGTAGTTGACAGTTTTGCCTTGTTTATTCCTCATAAACAGCCACACAGACTAGTGAGCTATGGTGTTCATGGATGGACCATAACTGGCAAAATCGAAGGGCGGAGCTGGGCAGCCACACTTACACTTGAATAGCCTGTGTCCTACATCCACACAAAGCACTGCATACACTCTGTAGTTAGTCTGGAGCCTGGGGAGGGAAGTCAGGATGCCTGCGGACATGAGAGCGAAACCTCTAGAAGCTTCAAAGGTTAGGCCCAGGCATAAATATTGGACCCAAGACACCACTCTTCAATTCATTTCTGGAACTGTGGATACTCTGCCAGGAAGAAGCACTGCTGTGCTGCTGAAAGGACTGCAACTCTACTGGACTGCTACTCTGATGAACTGCTGGCCTGCTGTGATGTCCTGTTTCCCTCTTTCCAGAGTCTGAAGGACTGGGCCTGCATCTGTTGAACCCAGGACTCCAAAGTGACTCCAAGGGCTACCTGGCTGGCCTCCTGACTAGATCATCAGGGACAAAAGACTTCAATATTCCTGAACCCAGCAACTGGACTCTGCAACCTGTGAGTCCTTCCCTGCCAAGTGGTGCCACCATGTAATGAACCCTTGGAAGTGGGCCTGAAGGCGCTCTGCCAGGTCATCTGTAGACCAAGCAGAACCGACTCATCACCTCTGCTGCGCGGCACAATCCCAAGCAGAATCAATGCATTGCCTCTGCTGCAAGGCTTCTCCCAGCTCAAGGACTCTGCATTGACCTCACAGCCAGCATCAGACCCACCACTATATGAAGCTTCACTGACGTAGGTCCTCACATCCCAAATCTCTCGTCGAGGGCAGCCTCGACGAGGAAGCAGGTTCTCACATCTCACCCTTGCAGCTCTTTGGAACTAATGCATAGTCTTGACTGCTCAACACATTCTCAACAACGGACTTCACATTGAAAACCTCATTAACAGGATCCTTAAAGTCGATGCGGGACCTCGCATTGCAGCTCTACAGCTCCTCGAAACTGACACATCTTCTTGACTGAGCGGCGCATCTCCGATGTGGAACCTCACAACACTCCCCAACCAGAGTTTATGATACTCTTGTTCAGTGAGCCTAACTGGGTCCCTGTTGCTGACCTACACTCCAGCACGACTAGACTAAACTGGTGACTTCATCCCGGTTCGGCGCGACCAGAGAGCCACAGTTGGCACCTTGTGCTTTTTGTGCTATTTTCACTGAAATCTTTAAAATTGCATATCTCCGGTTCTACTGATTGTTTTCTTTTGTGATTTTGGTCTTGTTTTATTTATTACAATTTACTCCATTTTCCTAAATTGGTGTGGCATTTTCATTGTGCTGTTGTTTAACTTTATTACTGTTTTAATCGCTCCATAAATACTTTCACCTTTCCTCCAAGTTAAGCCTGACTTCTCTTTGCCAAGCTACCAGAGACTTGCGTACAGGTTAATTTGTGGTTTGCTTGGTCCTAACCCTGACAAGGATTGTGGTTGCTGCTTAAGTAGAGTTTCACCCCTCTCAACCACAAACCCAATTTCTCACACTGGGCATTTAACACACACATCTTCCTGCTACTTTAGTCTTCAATCAAATGGGAAAGATTGCCTGAGTGATGATTTTCTATATAGGACATAATATATATTTTGTGGGATCTTGGTGCTCTTATATCACAATCCAATGTCACATTGCCCTGCTCTTTGTCTCAAGATTTAAACAACAAGGAGGACAAAGTTCCTATGTCAGGGTGCAAAAAGTCACCCATGCATCGTGGTGCAAAAAGCAAGTGGGTGACTTTTTGCACCACGATGCATGGGTGACTTTGTCCTCCTTGTTGTTTAAATATTGATTTTCGGAGCACGGACACTGGACCTTTATAAGCTCCTTGGTCCCCCCCTCTCTTTTTGATACATACTTTGTCTCAAGATACCAAGAGGGGATTAGACTAATATATGTATTACTACTGATGTGGACCTTTACCTTCTCTCCCTTGTTATACGGGAGAAGCCTGCTACATAATTATTATACATCTTTTTAGGTATTGGTTCTTTGGTGAAAGCAAAAGGTGCTGCTGTATGTAGCAGCAGCTGAGGTAGCAAAGAATCTTCATAACACACAGCAGGCCTTAGATTGAGCATCTCAGGCTGTGAGTAAAATGTATTTTACATTATTGAGCTGTGCCGCTGGGATTTTTTGTTTATTTGAAAGCCAGCATGAAGACCACTAAACATTGATATGTTGTCAATAATGGGAGTATTTGTTTACTTAAAAGCAGTGAAGGAATGTTGCTCTTGACCGGCATGAGTTGCATAAGGCATTTTAGCTTTGTGTTATATGCAGAGTACACTGTTATAGTGCATTTTTAGTCATGGAGAAAAGAACAAACAGAGCTTCATATGTTTCCATTGAGTGTGGTCACCGTGGGCATGTGGGTTATATTGGTAAGTTTTAAGCCTTATTTTAGGACCATAAGTGTTAAGCTTCCTTTAAGCATGGAGGCAGTATGAATTAACTTGGTGATGGGGGCTCTATCTGAAATGCTATCTATGTCAATGCAAAGGCTCAGAATAACACCCTGCTCTTGTATTTGTTGATGCATATTCTATAAAACATAGGAGCATATTCATAAGAACGTGAGCTAAACATCACCAAAAAATGCCAACACACTTTTACACATCACAGCCGATCACAGGAAAATAACCCTGTGTCAACGTGGAATTCACAACAAGGCGGTAGCATGCGATAGTCTGCCTAAATCACAGCCAATGTCTGTGATACAACTACCCCGATGGAGGTAAAAACACAAACCAAAACACAAAAAAACGAGTAAAGAGCCCATCCGCGATGAGGAAAGCAGGGATAAGCACTGCCAAGCCCGCGACACACACAGCAGGCGGAAATAAGCACAACAAAAGCCTGAAGAAGAGAGGCAATCCAAACAGAAAATAACAGCAAAGCACAATGGAGGAAACACAAGCCAGCATACATCCCCACAAGCCCCATTGGCAACAGACCATTGTATCCAGGGAGCCAGAGAATCAGTGACACACACATTGGCATACAAATCAAGACACAACACAGTTGGAGACAAGTGAAAGAGCAGAAACATTATCACAAGTGCTTGTCAGTACAGCCAAGAGAAGTGCCACGGAATGCGGTTCAATGCAGCAGCATGTCTGAATGAGGAACGTAGGAATGTGCCCATTGCCACCTCGGGGGAGGCCATCACCAACACAAGTCAGTGCCAACCCGCGTCGGTTGTCTGTGCATGGATCATGAGTCCAGGCCAATACAGCCATTTCCACTGTCAACTTAGGGCATGTGACCAGATCCCCAACATGCAACCAGGTGTCAGGAAACGTGCAATGGGTAACATCCAGTTGTGGCTGCAGGTAACGTGTCACTCGTCTAGGAATGCGAGTGCAGCTGCGTAAGCCAACATCTCCAATGAGCGATTGTCATCCACCACATCTGACATGTCGTCGACTTAATCCATCATCTGATCCTGACAGATGTACTGAATCCAACCACTGGCCCCAATGTACACCAAAGCCCAATCGGGTAGAGGCTCAATGTGCTCACTGCGCCCGCGTACTCGTGCAATATCCCAAGTACAGTGTCTAGCCTGCATGCCAAACATCCATGCATGCCATAAACGGGCATCACAGTGTCACTCCTGGCCATGGGCCAACAAGGGGCGCATACACACGTCATAATCCAGGTCAGCTACCATTACGTTGGAGAGGCAGACATCCATGGACCACTCGAATATGCATGAATGACAATGCAACACAGGCGGGACGCAGGTGACGTCTGCAAGGCAGAAGCTCAGCCGGTAACTGATCCGCAAGACTGCTAATGGCAGTGCCCCCAGTACATTCAGCAGACGTGCACGGTACAGGTCCATGTGACTGGTTTCGAGCATGTGTCTGGGATAGTCTGCCATTGCCTCAGTGGCTCTGCTAGAAGCGGCACTGGCTTACCCTGCGCCAGTCCTGTGGATTAAATGGCACAGCTCGGTGCAATGAGCAATGTCTGTGTGCAACAGGTGCAGGCCTGGGGTGGCGTGGGAGTACGTGTGAAGGCCATTTCATGCACGTCAACTACGACCAAGGACTACTGCGTGTGGGATGTGTACATGCTGGTCTCACTTCGGGCAGTGCGTGGTGTGGGAGTCGCAAGCAAATGCTATTGTATCTGTCAAGGGGTGCTGGCCACATGCCAGTTCCTGCTCAGAGCTGCAGATGTGCCACTACCTGATAGATCACACAAAGGACCTTTAATTCCTACAGTAACCTCACAATCTGCATGCATACAGGAAATGCACAAAGCCTGGCGTGGGTGTGCTGGGATGTGTGCGACTCTGGGAACACCGTGACCCTGGCCTTTGAAGGTGTGCGGCCATGGGAGTGTAGGCCAATGGACCGGACAAGGCGGACACAGGTGTACAGCCCATGGCTGGCTTTGATCGCGCTGCAAGTGAGGACAGGCAACCGAATCATGCATCCACAAGGGTGATACACATAATACTTGGCATTCATGTGCCAAGACACTGAGCGGTCTTGCGCACCTACATGTCCCTGTACGTGCGGGCCCACCCTCCTGGTGCATGCTACATTACAACATCAACTACTGTGGCCCTGGTGGCGACTACACCCCAACCCAGAGACACAGTTACCGCACTTCCAGCCCAGGGCCAGGTCCGAGTCACGCCCTGCTCCCCCTGCCGAATCAGCACACCCCTGCAATGACCTGATGTATGCCGGACCAGCACACGCCTCTTGTGCATGCAGAGGGGGTGAATGTGAAGCTACATGTCCAGGGTCACTGCCATCGCTGAGGTGACATGGTCGTCCACTGAAGACAGCACACTATGATATTGCAGGGCCCGTGCCCATTATGCTGACACAATGACTACACGGACACACTTGCTCAGATGGTGTAAATGGCTATGGGTACGTGCGCATGGCCACATTTATTAGCAGGCACACATACTGAGTGACATCTGAGTTGGATGTGTGTCGGGTTTGTGCACACCAGCCGGCAAGAGCTGCCTGGTGCAGTCAGAAATCAGCAACAGTGTACATCGCAAAGGACACAACCATTCAAAATTAAAGGCCCCATGACTTGTACTGCACAGTGTTTGTGGCCCCTGATGCACAGCGGCCTGCACGGACCTACCACCTTGGGACGCTGACTTGCGGGGCACAGGGGCAGGGTCACGATTGCAAAGCAGGTTTCCATAGATGTAAAAGGAGCGGGTTGCAGAGTATCTCGGTGGACAGTGGGAGGTGTACCCCCAGGGCACGATGCAGGGTGCAGGACCATGCTGAAACAGTCAATATGTTGGAGATGAATGGAACAGACACATGTCGGACACCAAGTCTGGTCCAGTCTGATGGAGATGCCAGACGCCACAAGGCCATGGACTCAGACACCACCAAGGTCCAACCAGACAATGCCCATTACTCATTGCGCACAAAGTTAGTGGCACTAGTGCTTTTAGGGGATGCGGCCTTCGAGGAAGCATGTCCAATAGTGTGGACTTCTCCATACCTTACCTAAGACACAGTTCCACAAGTCTAACCTACTGGACCGCAGGGTAGGCCTAAGCCCTCATCCACGTGTGGCCGGCTAGTGTTGAACAGTGTTAGTGGCACCTTGTGTGGCCGGCTGGCATTGAACAAGGTTAGTGGCACCTTGTGTAGCCGGCTGGTGTTGAGCAGGGTTAGTGGCACCTAGTGTGGCCAGCTGGCATTGAACAGGGTTAGTGGCACCTCGTGTGGCCGGTTTGCCATATGGAATTATGTCTCACTGATCAAAGGGGGTCTGGTGCTGTGGCACCTGGCACGGACTTGGGGTCACTGCCATTCAGGACTCAGGACATAGTTCCACATGTGGGATCTACTGGGCCGAAGCAGAGGTCGTGGGATTGGTGCTTGGAGCCTGCACCGGCATGTGGTGGGCCCTTTTTGACACACGCAGGTGAGCAGAGCCTCATTGGTGTGATGAGGCAGGCATGATGGGTCTGGGGACCGGCGGCCCTGGGGTGTTGCAGGCGCTCAGGGATGCAGGCCCCACCACGCTCGGTGCAGGACTTGTGGTGGGCTGAGAGGCCCCGCCCTGGCTGACGCATGGTCCATTCTGAATGAGAACCAAGTGCAGTGTGACTGGCTTTTTATTCACACCCCTATGCAGGCCTGGCATATGCTGGTCCGACCCACTACAAACGCGCATGCATGGGAGGACGTAACGTGTGACATTTCTGCATTTGCCCCACAGCCTTTTAGGACATGGTAACGTCCACTGGCCACTACACCATGCACCAGCAGTTGTTCGCCACTTGGCCATTTCCGTGGTTTGCACTCTGTGGTCTGTTCTGCACCTCCACGCAACACCTGGCATTGGGTAGGTTCACATTCCTTAGTTACTTGCCGCTCTCGCACATGCCTGCTTCATGCCTCTCCTCACATCCTGCTATTGTGTATCTGAGGTGCCATGCCGTGGCTGGGTAGTGGGCATGGCAAGGCCGGATTCCCAATGGAGTAGTGATTTCGTGTCTGGTCGGTTGGCATGTTGGGTGTCATGTTTGATGTAGTTGTGCTGGGTGCCCATTGGCAGTGTTGTGAGTTGCATGACTGTGGGCAGCAGGTGCGTTTCAGCTGGGTCCACTGTCTTTGTGTAAGCTGCCTCTGTGGTGATCCCGGGGGGCGGGGGGCTGGACAGGTCCTGGGGTGGTTGTGGTGGGTGTTGTGGCCCTCATGGGTATCCGCGCTGCATGGTCATTGTCTCCATGACATCTGTGGGTGTTCAAGTGTGGCTCTTTGCTGTGCTCCCTTTTATACTTCAGGTTGTCGTCCTGCTTTACACCAGCAATGAGCAGGTGTTAATTACGTGCTGATACCGCGGCTTATTGCCTGTTTTTGTTTCACACTGCAGATCTGGCAGTTCGTTGTGAGAGTGGTGTTGTGGTCTTTTCGTGTATTTTTGCACGGGAACGCCTACTCTGCATCTGATTAGGGTTAGTTGGTGGTGTCTACTGTGGAGATACATTATGGGGCAGTTATCGCAGGAATCCAGGCAATGTCTACGGTTTGAACAACAGGTACTGTGCACACGTATGATAAAACAGTATCAGGTGATACGGTAGTTCTAGACAAAGAGAAGCATGAATAACGTTAATGAATTCAGAATAGTCTGTTGATAAGTTCAGTGTTGATCTTTATTTATTTGTCTTGTTTTAACAAACGCCAGCTGACACGTGTTTCATCAACAGGGTAAAACCTGTGACTCATCAGGGCTGAATGTGGCGCAACGAATATCAGAGAATGGTGATCGATTATAACTGGAAAAAGGATCGACGTCAGCTAGTGTACTTTGCTGATCGTCACGCCGCCAAGCAGTGGAGTATTGCTGCTGCGGGTGGTTCTTGGGAATTGTGGAAGATGCTCCCAGCCAACTTCTGTAGAAATGCAACCAAATCAGTCCCTTCAATATTTTCCGGAAGACCAAAAAGGCGCAGGTTGTTTCTTCGATTACGATTTTCAAGATCCTCAGTGTGAAGTTTTAATTTGTGAATTTCTAGTTCAAGTAGTGGAATTTTCACAGAAACATCTTGAATATTGCTAACTCTTTGCTCCAAATCCAGTACCTTACCCTCCATGACAATCCATCTTTCCTCAATCTGTTTTAGTTTTTCATTAGTAGTAGTCATAAAAGGCTGCAGACCACGAACCACATCCAATATAGAGTCCAAAACAGGATTCTGTGAGGAGAGGATAGGAGAGGGTGGGTCATTCTTATGTCTTTTTGGTTTAGTACCAGTGGAGGAGGATCGCGCAGAGTGAAAGTCATTAGCCATATTGAACACTGGGGATAAACAAGGGAACCTATAAGGCAATTGATAGAAGACAGCAGGAAATTACTTTGCAAATGCTGGTAAAGAGTTTGTTAAAGCAAAAGTAGCAGGTATAAGGACTAGAAGCTCACATTATCTCATAAGTGAGAAAAAGAGCCCACATTAAATACTGACTGGAAAGCTTGAGGGCCGGTATTACCGAATTTCCCCTCACAGAGACCGCAGTGAGCACTGTTATGAACACCTCCTTATGAATGTTATGAATGCATCGCCATTTGGCGTTGCAGCGTGTGCAATGTAATTCGTTTTATTTATTTATTTCTTTACTTACCTCAGTTTGGCTGTATGCCGTAGTTTACTACCCCCCACCCTGCCCCTCCGCCACCCCGCCCCACCACCCTGTAGCACTCCCTCGAGGAGCTGCTACGGTTTAAAAATTAGTTTATCTCCAGAGGAAATACATCATCGAACAAACAATGTGTGCTAATGTGAGGGTACCCATTTTACCTGTTTTGTATTTGACTTTTAGCATGACATGTCTGTATTTAATTGGGGGCTCACCTTCACGTGATTAACCTGGGCTTACACTTTAGCTTTTTCTCTTCGTTCTAGACACATATGTTTTCTTTTAACAGTAAATATTTGTACCCTGGGATACTGCTCTGCTGGACTCATAATCAGACTGCATCCCTAGATACAGAAGGAAAGTAACACCCACCACTGAATGCAGATATACAACAGGCAGGATTACATAATGTGGTGAAACTGACACCTCAAGCATCATTTTCTGTTTTTTTAAACCACCCCCACACACACACCTGCATTATTGTATGGTTAGCCATCTGTCCCATATAACCAAGTAAGAGACGAATATGATATAGCACAACACGCAGCCCTCACCCACCCCCTTCGGTTTTGATAGTGATGGAGCGAGATTCAGAATGATATTTTGTTCTGGCTCGCAAAGATAAACTTCCATAATAAAATAACCGTATCAACTGATTTGTGGTGAATTATTAACCTACATAGTTTTAAAAATGCATTTACACAAACATGAGGGACTAACTTATGTGCTCTTTGTTGCAAAAGCAAGTGCGTTGAAAAATAATAAACTAACTTTGTCTATTGTCTTTGTCAGTATTAAATGTGGCTGTTAAATTAATGGCATGTGCTTATTTGTGTGTGCTTATGTTATGTCTTTACGTCTTTCATGTGGCATAAGTCTGTGGAGAATCCTGCGGCCTAAAAGAAGAAGGTTGATATGAAACGCAGCTTTGTGTGCTCAGCTAGGTAACATAAATTAATGGGTTAATAATTAGCAAAGGGTGTGGTTAACAGAATGGGTCTCAATTCTCTAATTAACTGATGTCTTGTGTTTGTTTAAACAATAGTTTTCAAGTGAGGCCTAAAGAATGCAGTGAAAAATGGCGTTGCTCAGTCCTGTCCAGAGAGAGCAAGAGTCTTGCATGGAAACTTTTACCGCGTTGAAAATATTTGCAAGCTCGAATGAAAATTGTTTTACGTGCTCTTGGTGAGACTGACTCAAGGACAGGAAGAGGCAAAGTTTGACAAGCTAAGGAAGTCACGGCCTGTGACTTGTAAAATGTTTCTTTTTGAGGAAGCTGCGTGACTTGAGAATGAGAGACAATGGACTCTAAGAAAGCCCGTTCTAGGCTTGGAGAAAGGTGATGACACCATATGAGCTGGCATCAGTCAGCCAATGAGAACACTGGATGGCAGAGAAAAAATATACTTTTAGTGAGATTAGTTAGGCAGAAAAGGTATAAAAATTGCCCCCATGGGCAGGAGGGCGCTTCTCGCTTTCCGATTCCTGATGGGCGTGTCGTGCTGTTGGACTTTTGGCGCACGTAAGGATAACAGGCTTTAATGACTTTAACTTTTAGGTGAAGAGAGTTTTAGACAGGGAAATAGACTTAGGGAATGGAAAACTGTTATTTTGCTTTAACTCATACATGCTGATTTGCTTTGAAGATGTCAGATCAATAATTCATTTACCTTAATTGATGTTGCTTATTTTGCTAATAAATGAAGATTTTCTAATAAAATGCTCTTTCCTGAATAATAAAGTTAATAAATAGATTTTTGAAATGACAAGCTGGTCTTGTTTATTCATGGTCTAGTTACCATCAGCTGATCCATTTACCTAAGTGACTTAATTAATATGATAAATGCATACAACCATGGTAAGAAATGATAAACTGCAGATGTATATAAAATTGTAAATAGTTTGTGAATAGGTTTTATTAATTAGGTCACATGATTCAGTTGCCCAAAAATTGTCTCGTTTGTTAATGGGCCTTGTGAGTGATTTATGATTAATGGTGAGTATTACGGTGATGGGTAGCGTTGGTGAGACAGTTTTCCTATAGGGGCGCTGGATCAATTCCTTGGTAGCAGAGTTATGGTTGCTATGGTAACTGTCATGCTACATGGTAATTACATAGGATCGATGTTTAACATATGTTGAGTTTGTTTAGTTGTTATATGTAGTCGTAAGGTTTTTTCCAGCAGTGTGAATATTCCTGGTTGTGCCGGCAAGAGTAGTGTAACAGGTGAAGTTGCACTGTGCATTTGTTCTGTTTCAAATTAGTGGTATTGTCATATATCACTAGTGTTGTGGTCGTACAGCACAAGTTTAGGGATCTTAGGTGTGTAAGGTAGAATGTATAGTGAGGATTGTCTATGAAATTGTAGCTTTCGAGTATAGGGACTTGGTGCCTGTTTTAAAACTCACTGTGAAAAGAGTAACAGATTTTATCCAAGCTTGAGTGAAGGGTAAGGAAGCGTTGTCTATCTTACTGGCGAGTGAGGTTTTTCTTGTGTTGGTTAAAGTCCTACCAAGATACATGTATACATAGTTAGGGATTTTTCTGTTTGAATGTGCGTAAATGATTTTGTAATATCGATCGAGTTAAACTTTGAATTGTTACTATATGTACATTCAGAAAGAAACAAGTTTGTTATTACCTGCAAGAAGGGTAGAGTAGCCTTACTTTATCAACGAATTTAAATATTCAGTGAGAATAGCGTTGTCTATTCCATGCAAAAGAATATCTGAGTGACTGTAAAAGCTATCACTTTATTTTAGCGAAACAGACAAGTGGTTTGTTTTTGTGGAGTTACTAATTGAATACCATTGAAAAGTTTTGTTAAAATGGCGCTGTGAAAACATTTTGTGAAGGAGGGGTGAGCTCAAGGAGCGAGAGACGAAAAGCTGCAGCGGCAGTGTACGTCACTAGTGTTGCGCTGTGATTGTCTAGCATACGTCACAGTATTCGCGCACCGATTGGCTCATGTGACTAGCGAAGCTAGCAGCTGATTGGCTCTTTCTGAAAAGCTAAATGTAAGGCCTGGTGACAGAAGTGACCAGGACTCCAGCGCGCACCAACAGATTCAAATTCTCCAATCAAAAATAATATAACATGTTTTTATCACACATTTAATCACAATTCATCAAATGGCATCACCAATTGTATAACATTTCTAGTGAGTGTCAAAAGAATAATCCAACAAGCAATCGATTTAGTCCAGTACAAAAATTACAAAAAATCAAATTGCATCACAAATTGCATAAACCCAATGCATTTCGGGGCTTGTGCCCCTTCGTCAGGGGTCTGTTTGAAGAAAAAAGAGAAAAAAGAAGAAAGAAGAAAACTAAGTTACTTCCAGTGCTTAGGAGGAAAGTGGCTTTTCAACATGTGGTATTTAGAAATCAATCTTACCGCAACTATGAACTTACGAATCCACTCATGGATTCGCTAATAACGTGGCGCGCGACTGCGCGATGATCTAAGGAGTAAACGAATGTTTGGAATGAACGCAATGCTATTTAAACCACAAATGTATGTGTGAATATTACACACGCGAAGTGTTAGTTACCTGAATACTTGCAGTTGATAAAGCTGAAAATAAGCAAACAAACAGGGTGTGTACCGCTATGTATTAGGGCAAACTGCTTTAGAGTTTATCAATAAACATACGTTATTGTTGTGAAAATGACTCTAAGCTCACCTGAAGGACATAGGATGAAACGTATTTACCCTGGGGGATTGAAAAATAAGAAAAACTTTTGAGCATTTAAATAATGCATCATCATAAACAGTTCTAACTAACCCTCCACAACAAGGAGGAAGTGCGTTTATCTGTCGAAGTTCAAAGGACGTATAGAAACGGCAGTTCAGCGAAGTGTCACAGCACACTGTGAAAACAATAAGCGGATGGATACTTTTAAGACTATGCCGTGGGTTATAGATGTTGTAAACTAGTTTAGGGAAGCGGAGCTTACCGCAAAACTCGACCGGCTCGCTCAAAATGTAATCCACGCCTGCAACATCGTACACGCGACTGGTCCCTTTTCTCTTATTAAATCGTAAAGTACTGAGAGCCTGGAAATCAAAAACAGACTACTCTGCGCTAAAGGCTAGCGCCATTGTTAAACGTCTAGAATCTCGCTCGATTGTATGTTAACGCGATCAATTTAGAGTATGGTCTTGCAGAACCATAGAGTTTGGAGTATATACAATAGAGAAAGGAAAAGATTAGTTCAATGGAGAAACAAAAGAAAAAAAGAGAAAAAACAGAGCAAATATTACTTTCATCCACTGCCTATTTACAATCTGATATTGAACAGCCCATCTTAAAATGAAGTTAATGTTAGTTTGCTGCCTATTTAACAAGCTTATACAGTACTATGATGAGTCACAACAATTAATTGTGTTAAAGAATATTACTGTGTTTAGGGATGAGTGTATGTGAATGACATTAGTAGCACCGTGAAATTGAGGTCTCGAAGGGTCCTACTTTTGTACGTTCATAAAAAACAGACCATTTCCATTTTATCATTAAGCCCACTTGGGGCCATTGTTCGCAATTTCCGGATCCAAAAGGCTTCCCTCTGGAGGAGAGTCTTAGCGTTATCATGGCCCAAACGCTGTGGGATCAGTTCGATTATTTGAAATCTTAGTTGGGCCAATGTATGGCCTGCATCAATCCAGTGCTTTGCCAATGGAGAGGTATAGTTTTTATTCCGTATCCGGCTTTTGTGCTCTGACAGTCGAACTTTTATTTTTCTGTCGGTCTTGCCGACGTACAGAAGTCCACAAAGGCATTTGATCGAATAAACCACATGTTCTGAATTACAGTTCGCTGTGTGTCTCAATGGTATTTTCTCACCAGTACGTGGGTGCAATAAGGTACTCCCTAGTATAGCATTCTTGCAGTTTTTGCAGTTGAAACACTTGGTTGTGCCTTTGTATGCTTCATTTTGCTGTCTCCCATCACTCAAGGATTTATTCAAAATCTCTTTGAAGTTTTGAGCTCTTTTGTATGCGAACAGAGGTTTGTCTGTGAACAATGTGCCAAAATCATTCTCTATTTGGAGAATTTCCCATCTTTTTAGAATTATCCTTTTTATATCTCTAGAGGCTGTTGAATACTTAGATGCAAAAACCATTCTTTGGTTGACCATTTTAGATTTCTTTTGCAGAAGATCATTCCTTGGAATTAACTTGATTTTGCCTAAATGTGCTTCGAGCAATTTTTTAGGGTATCCCCTATCAAGGTATCTGTGTTTTTGCTCATCAAGACTTTTCTCACATTGTGCTTCGTCCGTTGATATTCGTTTTATCCTCATAAACTGTGAGATTGGAAGATTGTTAATCAGAGAGGCCGGATGGAAGCTACCATAAAGCAAAGCTGTGTTCTTGTCAGTTGCTTTTTTGTACAGACTTGTTTGAATAGAACCTTCTGCTATTTCTACCATCACATCCAGAAATGGTAATGATGTTGAACTGATGTTGTGCGTGAATTGAATCCTCGGGTTAGCTAAATTCAAGGTTTTGATGTTTTCCTGTAATTCTAGGGATGACCGCTTCCATATCAAGAAAACGTCGTCTATGTAACGTTTGTAATATACAAGGCCATCTTGCCAGGTGCTGTCTTCAAGAATGTAGTCTAACTCAAATTTCGCCATGAATATATTGGCATAAATACATGCCCCGGAAATCCCATTGCTGTACCTGATAGTTGAATGTAATAATCATCAAGCCATGTGAAGTAGCTATTTGTTAAGCAGAATTCTAATAATTGCATGATCATCAACTTTTGTTCTTCAGGTTTATCAGTTCTTAGTAGAGCCCATTCCATGGCTTCTAGACCTTGTTTATGCGGGATTGATGTGTATAATGACGTAACGTCTATTGTACACAATGTCCATTCCATGCAGTTATCCGTTGAGATTGTTGCGAGACTTCTCAGGAAGTCAGAGGTGTCCTCTAAATATGTCGGCCACTCGCGAATGAATGGCTGCATCTGAGCATCAATGAATATACCTAGATTTTCAAAAATTGACGAGCATCCAGACACTATCGGTCTAAAAGGGGGATTTTTCAAGTCTTTGTGTACTTTCGGGAGAAAGTAAATCCTAGGTCTTCTTGGGTACATTTGCCTTAGATAACGTTTAGTCATGTTATTAATCCATTTTAGTTCTTCGGCTTTCTCCAAAATCATATCCAACGTTTTCACAATTTCTGGAGTTGGGTCTTTCTCAAGTTTCGCATACGTGCTTGTGTCTAGAACATGTTCATCACCCCTCTGTTTGTAGTAATCCGTGTCCATTATTACCAGACCTCCTCCTTTGTCTGCCTTTTGGATCTTTATGGTGCTGTTTTTAGCCAATGCACATAAAGTACTGCGCTCTGCTCTTGTTAGATTGTTAGACTTTCTCTTGAAGTGTATTTTACTCAAATCAGCTTTAACCAAAGTCTCGAATGTGTCCAATGTTTTATGTGAGACTGGTGCCAGAAAGTTACTCTTAGGTTTAAATTGAGTTTCTGAGGTCTCTGGAGTTTCGATCGGATTTAGGATTGTAAAAAAATGCTTACGACGCAGGATTCTCATAAATTTGAAAAGTGCTACTTCAGTTTCAAGTTCATTCGTATGGTACGTACTAACAAATGACATGCCTTTATTCAACAGTTTTTCTTCAAACTCAGACAGAGGATACTTTGAGATGTTCATTACGAGATTTTGGTTTGGCTCCGCGTCACCTCAGATTTGCAGTCTTGCAATGTGTCAATTCATGTAGTACAGGCAGTGGCGTAACGAAAGTTGAGGTGGCTCCCCTTCAGGTTTAATCTGGAGCTTTTTGGCCTAGTATTGTGCTTGGGAGCTCCACTTCACCGTGGGGGCTGCGGGGGGCTGTGTTACACCCCTGAGTTTAGGCAGTGGATTTAAATGGATAGACCTTGAACAACCCATCGATGCAGATATAAAGGATGAATTATCTACCACTTAGTGCATGAGTGTTAGTCTACAGGGGCTTTCAGTGTCCTGTCAAAATGGTTCCTTCTCCGTTGTTAACCCTGTACCAGTGCAAGGAGAAAGGGGTTGGGTGAACAGTATTTGTTGAATGAAAATGTAAGGAGTGATTCTGATGATTACTTACGACGGTGCCTGAGAGAGGAGGAAGAGTGTGTGCTTGGAGCCACTCTTCAGGTAGATCAGTCCGGTCCATTTGTAAATGGGAAGGTGAATGATGTAGAAATCACTTTACTTGTGGACACTGGTGCTACCCGTTCTACTGTTAGATCAGTAGAAATAGAAAACCTACCTCTCTCGGGTGAACAAATTTAAGTAGTTGGAGTAGCTAATCAACAGATTAAAACAGATTTAACAGAACCAGTAAAAGTTGAAATTGGCAAATTTAAAGACAAACATAGATTTGTAGTTTGTAACAGAAGTCCTGTAACCTTGTTAGGAAGGGACATACTGTGCAAGATGAATTGCAAAATATATTGCTCACCGGATGGTATTGAGCTCCAAACTCAGGAAGAAGATGGGCTTTACAGATTAACGATGTTAATGGTTGAAGCAGAGGAAAGTAAATTATTTCCTGCATTTGATAAAAACAATTTACCTGAAGAATTAAAAGAGACCATCAATGCTAAAAGTTGGGATTTAACTGGAGACGAAATCGGTTTGATTAAAAATGTAGACCCAGTTAAAATTACAGTGAAGCAAGGAGTAGATTTTCGAAACATTCCCCAGTATAAAATGAAAGCAGAAACTATTGAAGGTGTTATACCTGTAATTGAAAAATTCATAAAACAAGGTGTGCTAAAAGAAATTGAGATTAGCCCATGTAACTCACCGATTATGGGTATCAAAAAGCCAAACGGAACTTACAGGATTGTTCAAGACCTGAGAAAGGTTAATCAGATAGTTGTTCCATGTTGCCCAGTTGTTTCAAACCCAGCTGTAATTCTTTATCAGATTCCGCATGATGCAGAATGGTATACAGTCATAGACCTCTGTAATGCATTCTTTACTGTTCCATTGCATCCAGAAAGCCAGCACATTTTTGCGTTCAGGTTCCAGGACCGTATCTTAGCATGGTGTCGTATCCCACAGGGGTATACAGAGAGTCCATCTATTTTTAATCAGTTGCTGAAGAAATCCCTGGAAAATTTAGATTTACCTGGAAAATCAACATTAGTGCAGTATATTGATGATCTCCTTGTGGCTGCAAAAACACGAGATAACTGTGTAACAGATACCATTACTCTCTTAAATCATCTGGCAGATGAAGGACATAAAGTGTCTCCTGCAAAATTACAGTTTTGCAAACAAGAAGTGAAATACCTTGGTCACAGAATTGCAAAAGGAATCAGGCAAGTGACAATTGAGAGAATTAAAATGATTCAGGGAATGCAACCTCCAAAAACACAGAGACAGGTCAGAATGTTTCTAGGAATGGTTGGTTATTGTCGCCAATGGATTAGTGCATTTTCAGTAATTGCAAAACCACTGCAGAGACTGACAAAAGCAGACATAAAAGACATGATTACCCTAACAGATACTGAGTTAGAAGCCTTTGAGTTATTGAAGAAAAGTCTCTGTGAAGCACCTGCTTTAGGTATGCCAGACTACGAAAAAGAATTTGAGCTATATTGCAGTGAAAGAGAAGGATGTGCATTGTCAGTTCTGATTCAAAGACATGGAAAACTGAGAAAGCCAATAGCTTATTTCTCAGCTTTTCTTGATCCTGTTGCAAAAGCATTACCTGGCTGCTTAAAAGCAGTGGCTGCAACAAGTGTAAGCCTTGAACAGAGCGAAGGAATAATAATGGGATTCCCTGTAAAAGTGTATGTACCCCATTCAGTTGAAATTCTTCTTACCAGAAGCAAAACACAGCATTTGACAAGTAACAGGTTAATCAAATATAAGAAGGTTATTCTGGGATCAGATAATGTCTCGATTGCGAGATGTGTAAATTTAAATCCTTCCACATTATTGCCTGATCGTACTGTAACAGAAATCAAGAATGAGAATGACATTGATCACGAATGCTTGGATGTTTTAGAATACTGATTTTGTTTATTTTGTTGATGGTTCATTATTAAGAACAGATGAAGGTGTTCTGAGAGCAGCATATTCTGTCTGCACAGTTGCAGATGTAGTTGAAACCTCTTGTCTCGAAGGAATTCGTTCAGCTCAAGTAGCAGAATTGATTGCTTTGATTCGTGCATGTGAGAGAGATCAAAATTTAAAAGTTACCATAGTGACTGATAGTCAGTATGGATATGGCGTAGTCCATGACTATGGCCAGCTCTGGTCTCAAAGAGGTTATTTCACTTCTGCGGGAAATCCAATAAGAAAGGCTGATTTGATTAAAAGGTTAATTGAGGGAATTAAGCTTCCAGAGAAAATTGCTGTCGTGAAATGTACAGCACACAAAAGAGGCGAAGACTATATTACAAAGGGAAATGCATATGCTGGTGAGATTGCAAGGTTCTGCGCGAAAAATAATATGTCAATCAATCGGGAGAAAAACAATTAACATGTTTTGAACTCACTTATGCTAATATCTGTAGTTGAAACATGGCAAGGAGTAAAAGATTTACAAGATGAGGCAAGTGATGAGGAAAAAGACAAATGGTTAAAGGCAGGTTGCAAACAGAGAGAGGAAGATGAAATTTGGGTTTACAAAGATGACAGACCAGTTATGCCAGATAGCATGATTGCTGACATGGCTCGAATGTATCATGGTCAAGGACACATTGGAAGAGACTCGATGATTAGGTTGTTTAGGCAGAAATGGTACAATCCAAAGTTCAGACTGATTGCAGAATCTTTTTGTCAGAGATGCTTGATCTGCCACCAGATCAACCCAAACAGAAAAACAGTTGTGAGCACGGGAACCATAAGACGGGAGGGTGGTCCTTTTACCAGATTGCAAATAAATTACATTGATATGCCACGCCACAACGGGTTGAGATATGTCTTGGTGATTATCTGTCTGTTTTCAAGATGGGTGGAAGCGTTCCCAGCACGTCACAATGATTCGGTTACTGTGGCTAAATTGCTTTTAAGGGAAATCATACCGAGGTACGGTTTTCCAGTGACGGTCGAGACTGATCGTGGAACACATTTTGAAAACAGATTGCTAAAATTGGTTTGTGAAGCATTAAAAATTAAGCAAAAGCTCCATTGTGCATACAGGCCAGAAGCATCAGGTGTTGTTGAGCAAGTGAATGGCACAATAAGAATAGAATTGCCAAAATGTGTTTAGCTACAGGAATGAAGTGGAGTGACGCACTTCCACTTGTTTTGATGTCATTGAGAAGTACTCCAGATAAAAAAGACAGGTTTAAGCCCTCATGAGATTCTCATGGGCAGAGTTATGAGACAAGCTTTTGTACCAGTTGGCAAAGTAATGAGCATTAATGATAGCGTCATTTTGGATTATTGCAAAAACCTCTCTGACGTCGTGACTTCTGTGTTCCATCAGGTGGGAACTGAAGTGTTAATGAGAGAGAAGGAACAAGCTCATGATCTGTTACCAGGTGACTGGGTGAGAGCAAAGGTTCACCGGAGAAGAAACTGCTTAGTTCCCGGGTGGCAAAAGGCAAGACAGGTGATACTTGTCACAACTAATGCAGTAAAGTGTAGAGGTTTGAAAAGGTGGATTCATGCAAGTCACACCATTCGTGTACCTCCACCTGAAAATCCTGATGAAGGTGATACCACAGCTGATTCAGATTCTGAAGAAGAACCTGAAAGAGATCCAGATTCTAAAGATCGACCTTCTTGTCGACATCTGGAAAATTCAATTGCGAATGAGGCGTTGAATGAAGATATTGAAGAAATTGTGATTCAAGACTCTGAAGATGATGAAGATCTTCTAGAAAAAGAAGCAGAAAAAGAGTCTGATCAAGTGGTGATTCAAGATCAGGAGAGTATTGAAAAGCAGATTGAAAGCTCTGAAGGCAGGAAAGAAAATTCTGAGACTGGGAAGTTGGAAGTGATTGAAGAAGAAGAAGAAGACGAAATTCCGAGTACCAGTTATAAGGATGATGTTCCTAACAGAGTGAAACTGCTGAGTAAAGAAGTACCTAGATTTAGATTTGAAATCTCAGATACTGAATCAGATGAAAGCGATAATGAATCTGAACTGAGAAGCTCAAGAAAAAGAGCTTGGAGAGCAGAGTGTAATCAATCTGAACCGAAGAAGAAATTATCGAGAAAAGGAGATAACTGGCCAACTGAAAATGAAGGTCTGAAATTCAAATTAGTAAACAGATCAAAAGAGCAGGTGAATGAAATCTCAAGTCAAAAAGGAGATACAGAAAAGAAAATTCAAGCAGGAAAGAAAATAGAAGTGATTAGCAGTAGAGCAAAGAGAGTAGTGAAACCTAACCAGAAATACAAGTCTCCTGAGTGGATTAATATAATAATGAAGTGAATAGTATATAAAGGAAGTGAATAGCAGTAGTCAGGAAGATATTGATGACACAAGTGATAATGATTGATTTTGTATTTGTTCTTGGCATAAGGCTGAAGAAAATGTGTTAGGTGACACAAGGTCGAAGAAATTGTGTTAGCTGTTAAAACACATTGTTGTAAGACGCAAGGTCGAAGAAAAGCTGTTAGAAAGTAGGGTTTTCTTTTTTTTTTAAAATAATAATAATTAAAAACAGGGGGGTGAATATTAATTTTTAAATTTTTGATTTTTGATTTTTGCTCTGATTTTTGCTCTTGTTTCAGAGTAAAGATGCCTTCTGTCAATAACAATTCCAGATGTTCTATCCTAAGGAGATATTGTAAAATGTCTTCCATATGTGTGATATTAATAGTTTTGGTTTGGGTAATTTTAGCTGTAATTTTTCCTTTTGGTATCGACAAAGAAGAGTACAAGACTAATATGACTAGTAAAGTTGTAGCAAAACAAGATAATCATAATGTTGTAGGCAAGTCTAACAGAGTTATTGAGCACAAACCAGAGATCCACCAAGATAGATCTGTTGGTGATTTTTCTAGTAATACTTTTTCAAGACTTTTATCCGAATATGTTAAGGTTATGGATGTTAGGGACATTTGTGTGAAACTACCTGCTTCTGTTTCTGAGGGGGTCACATATAATATGCTTCCCCTTACTTATGGAATAACTTGTAGTGTTATAGCTAGTTTATTTTATCAGACAGGTCGCTTGGAGTACTATTATTCTAATTCCGATGAGATTTTTGCTAACTTAAAAGTTGATAAAAGCTTGAATAAACATAAACACGCTAAACAGATGAGGGAATTTTTCATTGTAACTAATGAACTTACTTATGCGTATGCTTTTAGAAACAATTTAACATGTAAATTGAGAGCTGAAGAAAAATCTTTCTTAAACTTAGTTGAAGAGAGAGGAGCGATTTATAAGCGGAATGAAATTCTGAAACAAACCAAATCTAAGTTTTGGCAAATTGAGGATGAAAAGCTAAATGGTAGAATTGAAAATGTTGCTATTCACATAGATACACCTGTTAGTGGTAAGCTTTGTATAAGAAGAGATAATACTCAATTTGATAATTACTTTGTTGGTGCGAGTCAATGTGAAGACACTTATCAAATCTTGGGTGGATGGGGATTTAAAGGTGGTAAAGATCCAATTTTTCCTGGAATTTATTTTGTTTGTGGAAATAAGGCCTATTATAATCTTCCCGATCACTGGTATGGCACTTGCTATATTGGATTAGTTTTTCCAAAATGTTTCCATGTTGATAGAAATGCAGAAGGTTCATTTGAAATTGGCAATCATATGAACAGATTTAAAAGGGAAAGTTTTTCAGAAATTTCGGGAGATATTTTTGGTGCAGTAATACCTTTTGTGGGTATAACCCTGAATGCAGTTAAAATCAGAAACATTTCTACAATTGTTGACAGATTGTCTACTGATACTGCTAGTGGATTCCAATTAGTCAATACTGAACTTATTTCAATGAGATCGATGGTTATGCAGAATCGTCTTGCACTTGACATTCGGCTAGCTAAAGAGGGAGGAGTTTGTGGAATTTTACATGTCCAGCATTGTTGTACATATATCCCAGATAAGAGTCAGAACATTGAGATGTATATCAAGAACATTACAAAATTACATTCAGAAATTGTACCTTTAGAAGATGAGGATTTTTCAGGACGTTTGAGCCAAAGATTTGCAGCAATCAAAAACTGGTTCCAAGAGATTGGTAGTTCAATTTTAGGCAACATATTGTGTCCTTTATTAGCTATAGTTTTTGTAATACTTTTGTTAAAAATTAGTTGCATGTTACACAAGAGAAAGAAATATTTGAGGGAAAAGAAGAGAATCTATAAGCTCAGAAAAGAACAAGAAAAATAAATAGAAAGGGAAGAGTTTCCTAGGGCACAATATGAGAGTTACAAATAAACAGCTGAATCAAGGGTTTAGAATTACTAATACTGTGATTGTCCAAAACATGTTCAAGGGTATTAAAATTTTGCAAAACTTTTGGGTGAAGTTTGGTGATTTTGAAATCACCAGATGAGGGAGTTGATGGAGCGAGATTCAGAATGATATTTTGTTCTGGCTCGCAAAGTTAAACTTCCATAATAAAATAACCGTATTAACTGATTTGTGGTGAATTATTAACCAACATAGTTTTAAAAATGCATTTACACAAACATGAGGGACTAACTTATGTGCTCTTTGTTGCAAAAGCAAGTGCGTTGAAAAATAATAAACTAACCTTGTCTATTGTCTTTGTCAGTATTAAATGCGGCTGTTAAATTAATGGCATGTGCTTATTTGTGTGTGCTTATGTTATGTCTTTACGTCTTTCATGTGGCATAAGTCTGTGGAGAATCCTGCGGCCTAAAAGAAGAAGGTTGATATGAAACGCAGCTTTGTGTGCTCAGCTAGGTAACATAAATTAATGGGTTAATAATTAGCAAAGGGGGTGGTTAACAGAATGGGTCTCAATTCTCTAATTAACTGATGTCTTGTGTTTGTTTAAACAATAGTTTTCAAGTGAGGCCTAAAGAATGCAGTGAAAAATGGCGTTGCTCAGTCCTGTCCAGAGAGAGCAAGAGTCCTGCATGGAAACTTTTACCACGTTGAAAATATTTGCAAGCTCGAATGAAAATTGTTTTACGTGCTCTTGGTAAGACTGACTCAAGGACAGGAAGAGGCAAAGTTTGACAAGCTAAGGAAGTCACGGCCTGTGACTTGTCAAATGTTTCTTTTTGAGGAAGCTGCGTGACTTGAGAATGAGAGACAATGGACTCTAAGAAAGCCCGTTCTAGGCTTGGAGAAAGGTGATGACACCATATGAGCTGACATCAGTCAGCCAATGAGAACACTGGATGGCAGAGAAAAAATATACTTTTAGTGAGATTAGTTAGGCAGAAAAGGTATAAAAATTGCCCCCATGGGCAGGAGGGCGCTTCTCGCTTTCCGATTCCTGATGGGCGTGTCGTGCTGTTGGACTTTTGGCGCACGTAAGGATAACAGGCTTTAATGACTTTAACTTTTAGGTGAAGAGAGTTTTAGACAGGGAAATAGACTTAAGGAATGGAAAACTGTTATTTTGCCTTAACTCATACATGCTGATTTGCTTTGAAGATGTCAGATCAATAATTCATTTACCTTAATTGATGTTGCTTATTTTGCTAATAAATGAAGATTTTCTAATAAAATGCTCTTTCCTGAATAATAAAGTTAATAAATAGATTTTTGAAACGACAAGATGGTCTTGTTTATTCATGGTCTAGTTACCATCAGCTGATCCATTTACCTAAGTGACTTAATTAATATGATAAATGCATAAAACCATGGTAAGAAATGATAAACTGCAGATGTATATAAAATTGTAAATAGTTTGTGAATAGGTTTTATTAATTAGGTCACATGATTCAGTTGCCCAAAAATTGTCTCGTTTGTTAATGGGCCTTGTGAGTGATTTATGATTAATGGTGAGTATTACGGTGATGGGTAGCGTTGGTGAGACAGTTTTTCTATAGGGGCGCTGGATCAATAGTTACATTTATTATGTCTCTACTTCTCAATACATAATGTTAATACTACTTAATAATTGCACAAGCATATTTGACAGAGGTGGTTTCTGAGCTTGGGCGTCCGGGCTCTGCCCCCTTTACTTTCACTCTCCAGGTCGAATATTATCAAAGTAAAAGCAAACTGTTTAAATCTGTTTGGGAAAAATTATTACACACAGCATTTGCTTGTGGCCAGCTGCCGTTATTGTGATGATCAGCCTCATGACACACTGCCCCCTGCTTCTGCCAGTGGTCAGCAAGGGTCTACAGTATTTGCCGGCTGACAATCTCACAGCCCTGAGGTCTGTGACATCATCAGCTCGGCAAGACACTCCATAAACGACTAGTCTCCACCCCCTGACGACATGGGGGTAAAATTAGCCTAGGGCATTTTAAACTGAAGCCCTATAGCACTGGGGCTTCACATCAGTCAGAGGCAGAAGATTATGGTCACCCCACCCTTTTCCTACCTGTCACAGGGAGTGGGTCCCACCCTCTGATGATTTGGGAAAGGCTGGGGTTAGGTGAGAAGCTGGGAAATCAAGTCTGTACAGTTTGTCATCAGGACTTGTGAAGAAACACTGCGCAGACTCGAGGAGCCCGAACGCCCAAGCTCAGAAATCGCCCCTGCTGTGTGGATGGCCCTGTACTCCATGATTTGAGCTCCCGTATCTGTGCATAAGTAGGCCTGCACTGGCAGTTAGGAGCTGAGGAGCAGTTCCCCCAGGTCCCTCGATAAAAATGATACTCACTTGTGTGGGTGGGTGAAGTACCCGCGACAGGCAAAGGCCCAAAACGTATTGAGGAGACATCAAAATGACCTATCACAAAACCTTGGTTTGCAAGGGGGTCACCTGGGTTTTTTGCCCCGGGCTCAGCGGCCATCTTGGGAAACTACCAAACCCACACATTTCTGAATACTAAACACTTGGGGTAGTCCAGCGAGGTATGGCTTGCGTAGGTCCCCCAACATTTTCCTACCCAGAATCCCCTGCAAACCTCAAATTTAGCTGAAAAAATCACCTTTTTCTCAAATTTATTTCTGGGAAAGTTCTGGAATCTATGTGGATCCACAAATTTCCTACCACCCAGTGTTCCCCCAGATCTCCCAATAAAAATGATACCTCACTCGCATGGGTGGGTCAAGTACCTACGACAGGCAAGGGCTCAAAACTAAGTATGGGCGAAATTTGCGAATTCGCCTTCCTCGAATTCGCGCGAAAGCTAATTCGTGGTCCGCGAAATCCGCAAATTTGTTCAAACTTGCGAATTTTTTTATTTTGGCGTGTTCGCGGGGTTTTTTTCAGCGCGGCTACCGCGAACGTACCCATGCGGTAGTTTTTGGGCGCGACCATCTTGTTCGTGGGAGGAAAACAACTCGGCAAACTCAGAATCGTGAATTGCTGATTGATTGAAATCCACAAATGTCGCAAGCAGAACAAATTTTCAGCCCATGCTTACTCAAAACTTATTGAGGAGACATCAAAATGACTTATCACAAAACAACCTGGTTTTGCAAGGAGGTCACCTGGGTTTTTGGCCCAGGGCTCGGCGGCCGTCTTGGGAAATTACTAAACACACACATTTCTGAAAACTAGAGACCCGGGGGAGTCCAGCGAGGTATGGCTTGCGTGGATCCCTGAATGTTTCCATAATTAGAAAAAGTTACAGGTGAATACGTTGACACAAATGGGTGCTTTTTTCAACTAAGTTTAACTTTTTGCTACATACAACGGTTAGTTTCTACAATTAAACCTTGAAAGATCTACATAAATGACCCCTTGCTGAATTCAAAATGTTGTCTACTTTTCTAAAATATATAGCTTTCCAGAATCCATGATTGCTTTCATACCCATTTCTACTATTAACTGGAAGGAGGTTGAAAGCACACAAAATAGCAAAAATAGGCTATGTCCCAGAAAAATGGCAAAACTGTGGAAAAAAATGTAGATTTTCTGACAAAAGTCAGCTTGTCCCTGAAAGCTGGGAAGATGGTAATTTCAGCACCACAACCCCTTTTTGATACCATTTTCAGGGAAAAAAACAGACACTTTCATCTGTAGCCCTTTTTTCCCATTAAAAGAAAACCATTTAGCTGTATTTTGGCTAATTTTTGGGTCCCCTCCAGGGGAATGCACAAACCCTGGGTACCTTCAGAGGGATGTATGACGTTACAACACATACTTTTACAACACATACCTTTACAACACATTTTTTACAACGCAACATCCATTACAACGCATTCCATTACTACGCATGCCATTACAACGAATTTTTTAAAACTACCTTTACAACGCATTCCATTACAATGCATACTACCTTTACAACGCATACCATTACATTGCATGTATGGTAAGTATTGGATAGTGTAGGGGTAAAAATTACTATTCTAACTCTAGGGGGGTGCAACAGTAGGGTAAGTGTTAGATAGTGTAGGGGTAAACTTTACTGTTCTAACTCCAGGGGGTGCAACAGTAGGGTAAGTGTTGGATAGTGCAGGGGTAAAAATTACTATCCCGCACTACACCCCTCTAAAATATAAGAAATTGCTTCACGTCAGCCGAAAATCAGACAATCCAGTCTGGATGGGCTGGACAAAAAGGGGAAACTCAGTTTCCATTGGAGGCCTCCGTTTTACATAAACGATGACGCCAGCCAATGAAAATGAGGGGCAGGGCTTCAAGTCCCCTTCTGAAATCTCCTCATCCACAATATCTCTTGCAGAGCGAGCAGCACTGCAACGCTAGGCGAGACCTAAAAATAAAGTAACATGTAATAAACACCATGTCACCAAAACTTCACATCCAATTAGGAGAACTGGAGGCATGGATTTTTAATATGGGGCCTGAATGTGGCCGGCACGATCAGAGATTAAAGAACATACCCTATGCACGCTGTAACAAGGCATTCAAGCTTTGATCGACTTTCACAATTATAAGCCTATTGTGGGCCAATGGGCAAAGCAATGCAGCATTGTCTCTTTCAGAAGGGCTAGTAGTGGAGAGGAAGTGTATTACTACAACACTTGCCACTGTGTTGCTTCCTGGACCTTCTTCAAATTCCACTAAATGCCTGAGCTCAAGTGGTTGCACCACTGTAGACCAAAAGGAAATTACATGCAATTAAAGGTACCAGTATAGAGTAAAAGGCAATTAAATGTAACACTTTCTTACATCTTTATCATGTTTGGTAAATATCACATTGTCTGTACCGGAGAAAAATATGATAATGCCATCTACTGATCAATGGAGGTGTTTGATCAGTACATTTGTTTCTGGTGTCACACTTGGCTTGAAGCACTTCTGAAATCTTCTACATCACTAAGGGGCCGATTCCGATCCTGGAAAAACACTGTACAAATCGTGGTATGGAGCGTTTTCCCCATACAACTCGTACTTGTAAGGAGGCCCCTACAACCTAGGAAGTACGATCCGTACAAATAGACGCACTCCATACAAATTGTAAAAAAGACCATACAACTCGTCTATAGAAGAGATTCCGATTCGGATTGCTCTGTACGCGACGATCCCATGTATTCCCGGCAGCACTTTACAACCCGGCAAGTACAATTCGTACAAACGGCACTCCGTATTGCTCTTTTTTTACAAGAGCCAAAAAGTGCCGGAAAAACCTTGTACGCACCGAAAACAGTCCGAGACAGACCCCCTCATGTACGCGTCGTACACCCCATGAATACAGGGGTACTGTGCGTATGTACAGTGCGCACGGATGACACGGAAAGTGGCGATGAAGGGGTACTGGTCGTGTACGCACCGTACAAGCACCGTACCCCAAAATCGCGTATGTACGCACCATACCCCAAAATTGGGTACATACGCACCGTACCCCAAAACCGTGTACGTACACACCGTACCCCAAAATCACGTATGTACTCACCGTACCCCAAAATCGCGTATGTACGCACCGTACCCCAAAATCGCGTACGTACGGTGCGTGCATGCGTGATGTTGGAGTACGCACCATACACACGCCTCGCATGTGGGGGGACCCCTGTATGCCTCATACCCCTATACGACCCGTACCCCGGTATGAGTCGTACCCCCAGAACGAGTCATACCAGGGTACGAGGCGTATAGGGGTTCACTTCGTTGCCCGGTACGAGTCTATCCCCGTATACAGGCTATTTTCCATACAAATCGTATGCTGACAACCCGGTACGAATCGTACTTGACGGGTTGGACAGCCTTTTTACAAATTGTATGGTCTTTTTTACAAGTCCAAGTCGTACAGCTTTTCCCGATCCGATTTGTAAGGATCGGGCCGATCTGTATGTATTTTTCCCGTACGAATCGTACTACACGGGTTGGAAGGGACTTTTACAATTTGTATGGAAAAAAATACAAATCCTATTTGTATGGAAAATATAAATCCAGGATCAGAATCGGCCCCTAAATGTATTGCTGCAGCTAAATGGAACAATGAAAAAAGAGAAGCTATTGTCCAACGTTTGCACTTTTTTTAGGCAGCTGTACAGGTAAATGAGAGAATTTTTGCATGTTTTAACACATTTTCCTTAATCAACTTGAAAATGATTACTTCATTAATTATTGAAAAAACACAGCAGACCTAGAGGCATATTTACGAGGAAGTGGCTGAGAGTGGAGTTTGCCTCCTTGGCTTAAAGCTGGGCTCCGTCACTTCTGAAAACTCAGTGCTGCACAGTATTTACAAGGTGCGGGCCTGCGTTTCCCCTTGCACTGGCGCTAATTTAGCTGTCAGAGACTAACGCAGACACCCTTGCACCATAGTGCAAGGGTGTCTGTGTTGTAGGGCTAGATTGTTTATGTGCAGAAAGGCGTTCCTTCCTGCACATAAACAATCTTTAAATAGGGTTTTGTAACTTCTATGTGTACTGCTTAATGCAGCACACATAGTAGCTACATAACGTCCTGTTTTTTAAATGACTGTTCAGGTGCAGAAAGGGACACCTTCCAGCATATAAACAATTAATGGTGTTTTGCTGTTTCCATGTGTGCTGAACAATGCAGCAAACATGGAAACAGCAAAAACGAGGAGTAATTAAACATTTCTCCTCGTTGCGCCAGGGTAAGACCAGGTTTTCCCTGGTCCTAATTTTCATGCTGCCCCATATTAACTCCACCCTTGTAAATATGGTGTAGTGTCAAAATCATTAATCACAATGGGGAAACCCAAAATGTCAAAGACCTAGGTATTATATACAATTGAAATACAATGATCTTTGACCATTACTTTCCTACCAATGAATTAATCAATGTATGCTCAATATTACCACATAGTTAAGGAATACGTCTCTCAGATCAACCCTAAACATTCAATGTATAGAATTTATGCAAAACAACAAAAGACTAAAGAAAGCAAAAGCAACAATTTACAAATTCAGGGGCAATTTTAATTCATTGCTTTTACCACTATCCTTATATCAAAAGTTTATAGGTTGCCCAAAGGAGGCGTGCAAGAAATAAAGAATTATCAAGTGCTAAATGAAAAGAAATATAGAAAGACATAGAGATATTCACAATCTTATATACTACCATGGTAGTAGTGAATGTTTGACCAACTTCCATGAATGGCTGAACACTTGTTCAGAGGATATCCAATTCACGTTGGAACAAGATAAGGGCTCAATCAATTTTCTTGATATTCAGATCAAGATTGACTCAGGCAAACTGTATACCAGTTTATACCGTAAGAGCAGTGAGCGAAACACACTTTTGAGGTACACGAGCCATCATCCCCGCAACCTCAGAGACAATCTGCCTTTTGGGCAATTTCTGAGGTTGCGGAGGAATTGTACCAAGAAGGAGGACTACTTTGATGAGTCCTCCCTCCTTATTGTAAGACTTAATGAACGAGGTTATCCATTACGACTTTTGAAAAAGGCTCGGAAAAGGGCTTGGCATAATCATCGTGAACACCTATTAGGCCCAAAACCAAAAAAAGAAGATGAGGACCGACTGGTGGACGTTACCACATTTATTACTAAAAGTAATGCCATAAAAATATCGGTTAATCTCCACTGGCATTTAATGATTGATGAACTAGGGGGCCTACCACCGCCCTTGCATGCATTCCGTAAAGGGATGAATGTTAGGGATCATCTGGTTCGATCTCTTCTTCCCACTACTCAAACCGTCAGTCAGACTACACTCTGGGGTCTTCCCCCGGTTAAGGGACATACGAAATGTGGCACATTTCGGGCATGTCCTTTGACTATTGAGTGCACCACGTTTACTCAGTGGAGAAGTGTGGCTCAGGGGTTAGAGGCAGCAGACCCGGAAGCTGAGATCGGTCCTGGACCAGGGTTCAATTCCCGCCTCGGCGGGTCTTGGGCTAAAAATTCCACGGACTCAATAATTCTCGCCCCGGTGCCTCCTCGACTCACGGGTTCACACTCTGCGACTCTGGGCAATAGCTTGCTTAATCTCCACAACGGCCCCTCGCGGCGGGATGCCTGACTTTCACCTTGTGGATACCCTGCTATCTCACAGGGGAATACCAGGAAGGGTTCCCTAAGCAAGCGCCGGGAAACCCACTGCGGGTAGCTGTGCGCTATATAAGCTCAACTACATTTACATTTACATTTACTCATAACAGCAAAACATACACTTTGACACATCATAGTAACTGCAATACCGCAGGTGTGATTTATGCTATCTTATGCCCCTGCGGTTTTATGTACATCGGGCAGACTACACAAAGAGTGAAATGCCGAATCCTACAGCATTGTAGTCGCATTCGATGTAAAACACCAGGCGCACCACTGGTAGAACATTTCACCACCTTTGGACATGATAGTAACAGCATTCGATGGTGGGTCATAGAGAAGGTGGAATCTCATCCACGGGGAGGTGACTTTGGAAATGTATTAAGTCTAAGGGAATGCAAATGTATATATGCTCTTAATACAGTAAATAAAGGTCTCAACGAACAGTAGGAAATCAATAGACAGGTGGCACTCCTTAAGAAATGAAACCATTTACTTTGCCCCCCCTGGGAATCAACCGCTATGTGTAATCTGATTTGCAACGTGCATATGAGGCCCTCCAGTGTGTCTTGTATTGGGTACATTAGTTGATACTTGGTTCCTACAAGGGACGTTAGGGTGAACAGGGGTATATCTATTTACTATTCACAAGAGATTATGGAATATAGGCATTGTTGTTTGAATGCACTCACACTTACTGTTAGCAATTTGTGAGGTCCAGAGTGATCTGATCTCGATATAATGTGCCCATCATCATTTTAAAATCACTACGATGTAATTAGAAACATTTTTCACTAGGCGATAATGTACAATAATAATTGTGTCCATGCTTCTTTTTGGATGTATAAATTTACTATTGACAAATGTGATTTTTTGAAAACGTGTATGAACTGACGCTTTGGTCCGCTCTACGAACTAATTTGAGCATTCCCAACCCAAGATGGCGGACCCCAATGTTCGACTTGATACTGCTATCGTGATGTTTTTAATATAGTTTAATATCTTAAATGGTCTTGAAATTGAATAATCAAGTTTCGATCCTCTTGTATGAAACACATGAATTAGTGCCCTCTGCTATATCTTTTTCGGGAGCGTGCACACTAAATAGTCCTCTTTCTACGTCCATGCCTACTCTGTGTAACATGGCGTTGGAACAGCGGTCGGCTCCGAATGCTGAATTGTTTTGAGCAAGGAAGACTGATTCCGGTAAGACTCCGTGACCGCGTCTGACCCATAGGTCGCATTTTAAGACCTATTCCTTTATACAATTCCATAGATTTAGTTTTATTGACTTCTCGATTGTTATTTTTAACAGCGGATTCATTTCCATATTTGCCAAGGAACCAAGGGTCTGAGCACAAATGATTTCGGAAAACGAGTTACATGAAACTCGGGTAAGGTTTTAAATAAGTCTTTATTTTACTTGCTGAGAATATATTCTCAATGTTTAACATCATTATTCTATACGGTGAATTCATTAACCTAAGTCCAGGGCCAACCTAATTCAGTCTATAAATAATGAATTGAGTATGAATCAATTGGGAAATATTGAACTATGTTTTGGCCACGTAACAATTAGAATATCGTAGTATGACTGGTCCCTTCATTCGTTTATAGGTTTTCCTGTAAATATAAGGGAGTATTGAATAAGCAGAGACACAAGCCTGCGACATCGAGAGAACCAATTACATTATTTACGTTCCGTGGATAAGGTAATGATATGTACATAAACATTTGGTTGAAAGTACTCTTGGAATAATCACTAGAGTAGTGAGTCAATTGACCACATTATTATGTTTTTAGGAATTAATACTAACCTTGGGACCAAGGGTGAAGATATCCCACTTGATCCACTCCAACTATAGGGTAAGCAATTTCTTTGCCCTATGGGTTTGCGAGACTAATCCTAAGTCGCAATTTTTAATGCAACAGCCTGATTTATATTTCGACTTCATTTCAGGGCCAACACTACCTCTTGGGTTGGCCGATGCAATAGTCCTGATGAAGACTCGCATGGCTACGGTTTAACTCACCTTTAAGCCCTAAGACGAGTCGAAACGTCGACATCATCCCCTCTTATTTCAATACCTGGATTTTAAAACAGATTTTCTGGTGCAATAAGGTTTTGGAATCTATGTCTCCATTCAATGAAAAATGTGTGCAAATTTATATCATAAGCCAGGTTAATTGTTAGACGGTGAACTGTACGACCGATCTATTGTATATAAGATTGTGAATATCTCTATGTCTTTCTCTATTTCTTTTCATTGAGCACTTGATAATTCTTTATTTCTTGCACGCCTCCTTTCGGCAACCTATAAACTTTTGATATAAGAATAGGGGTAAAAGCAATGAGTTAAAATTGCTCCTGAATTTGTAAATTGTTGATGTTGCTTTCTTTAGTCTTTTGTTGTTTTGTATAAATTCTATACATTGAATGTTTAGGGTTGATCTGAGAGATGTTTCCCTTAACTATGTGGTAATTTTGAGCATACATTGATTAATTCATTGGTAGGAAAGTAATGGTCAAAGATCATTGTATTTCAATTGTAGTGTCAAAATCAACAGGTGTTGCGGTGGAACGTGCACCACAACACCCATTGCTCTCCCTTTTCACTCTAAGTATAGAGTGACAGGGTACCTTCTTTGAAAGGCAGCGTTAATCCACGTTAAGTGGCTTAACGCTGCCTTGGAAATAAGACAAAGCCTCTATCGCCACCACAACGTCACCCACCACAACGTCATGAAAAGCGATGTTGTGGTGGCGATAGGGGCTTATAAATATGCCCCTTAGTGTGTTAGGTAGAATGTACCTGTTTTGCAAACACTTTTGTTGCAGGTGAGACTATACAGCTTGGGCTGTTGTTTTAACAGTTCTTGTATTACAATTTGTCTCCAGTCTTTGCAATCCATGCAAAACCTTATTGAAAGTCAAATCAATAAACATATCTCAGGGTTTCTAGATATGGCATTTCAAATTGACGTATGTGAATTAAAGGAAAATGAAAACTGAAAAACCACACTGGACGAAACCAAATCATGAGAAACTCATTTTAGGGAAAGAAATTTTCAAGAAAATACAAATAAATTGAAAATTACAGGAACATTTTAAAGGAAAAATAATCTTAAGCAAAAATCAAAAATAAACATTTTTGATTCACGGATGGGTAAGGTTTAAGGGAGATGAGGGTTTTTTAGAGGTTAGAAATGGGTGGAGTTTATGCACAGAAAGGGGATTTAGGGCACAGGGATGCATGGAGTTTAGAGGTGGTGAGGAATTTTTAGGTGTCATGAATGGGTGGGCTTTAGGGGAGCTGAGGATTTTTGGGGCTCAGGGATAGGTGGAGTTTAGGTGTTTTGAGGGATTTGAGGGATTTTAGGGATTAATGACAGGTAGAAGGTTTGGGTGGTAAAGAGTTTTTAGGACATTGGATTAGGTGACGTTTAGGGTGGTGAGGGGTTTTCAATGTAGAAAGGGCTTCAGCATTCAGGGATGGGTAGAGTTTGGGGTGGGGAGGGGTTTTTTGGGGTCATGGATGTGTGGTTTTAAGGTTGGTGAGGGTTTCTAGAGTGCAGGGCTAGGTAAAGTTTGGGTATGGTGCGTGGTTTTAAGGGGTCAGGGATGTATGGGGTATAGGCATAGCAAGGACTTTTAGGGTTCAGAGATGGGTGTAGTTTATTGGTCATTTATAGTTGTAGTTTAGGTGTTTGAGGGAATTTTTGGTTTCTGGGATGGGTGGAGTTTAGGGGTCGAAAGGTCTTTTAGGGTTCAGGAATTGGTGATTAGGTGTGGTGATGGTTTTTAGGGAGCAGGGATTAATGGTGTTCATGGGTGGCGACAGGTCAGCGAACTAAAAGTACCCCAAGTAATTGTTTGACAATGTAAAAGATATGCATTGTTTATATGGCATGGTATATATACAATGGTATTCCATGCAAAAGCTTTTATATGAAATCACATACATTTCAAATCTCTTCATACCTTTAGTAAATGTGCGCAAGAGCATATTGCTATTATTATTTTTGGGAAAAGAAACATTTCCAGGAAATTATTTGAAAAAACTTATTAGCAAAGGCTGTGTGCGTTTCATCTCGCTCTTCCTGGCTCATAATACATTGAGAAGAACATTGACACTAATTTAAACAGCAACATTAACCCCAATTTAAAACAGAACTAAGATTTAATCTCATTTTTCAATAACTAATTACTAAAAAGAAAAGGTCAGAGAGAATCAATACATGGAAAGTACGTTCAATTATGAAGCTGGCTTTAATAACTGATTACCAATGTTTACTGTACACCAGGCTTTCTGTTGAGCACAATTCCACTTATAATTCCACTCTTTTAAGAGGAGACTGTGGTTAATTGAGCAAATTACGTTGATAACATTTTACAGGTCCAATATAAAATAGAAACAATATTTACAAAAGGACCAACTCAAAATGAGGTGCTGGACTGAAATGTATATATTGATTAATGTATACCTCACAATTCCAAAGGGAAAGACTTAACAATAGGTCTGCATTCGATTATATACCCAAAGGGTAAATTATACGTGTGTCAAGGTATTAAACAATACAAAATGCAAGAAACCTTCCGTAGTATAGACAATCTAATTGACCTTGTATGTAAGTCTCATTTATATAGCCAGTTTCTGTGTTATTTACTGGTAAATGAGCAATGTATTTTGCTTTTTACAGGACAACAAATGAATGCATATCCTTGGCAGCCCTGCCAAGTATCACGCATTAGGCGTGACACTAACGCATTCCAGTGCAGGTGTCCGCATCACCGCAATAAATGCATTAGTCACGCATAATTAGGGACCTCCGACCACCCCAGGCGTGCTATAACAAGGAGCTGCAGTGCAGCAACGAGGTAATTGCGCTATGGAAAGCGTTCATGTGACTGTGCCTGAAAATTAAATAGAATACTAGATTGATGAATGGTGCACTCGAGAGCTGGCAGGACAGCCTGGTGAAGCACTAATAAACACACCTTTCACAGCTCATCGTCGTCGTTTTCTATTACGGCGCGCTTCCCTGTGATCACGTGCAGGGTGATTGGCACCCCAGGCTGCTAGGCAGCCAGTCAGGAGCCTGGCGTCAGCATTGTTTTTTAGAGCGCGCCCGTCTCTGGCAGAGCAGTACTTTTTCTTCACTTGCGAGCTGGAGTCGCACTCAGACTTTGCTAGACAAGACACTGAGGTAGGAGGCAGCCGTGGGTTTTAGTTTTAATTTGCAGTCGTGTATGGCCCAGGGCCACCCACACTCGCAGCATTCACCTGCCAAGACGTTCGCACGTTGGTTAAAAGAGGCACACATTATCCAGTCACGCTGGGGTCCCGCTTCTGAAATTCATGCCCTCGATCATCTAAAGAAAAGTTTTTGAAAATAATGGAATGCAACCATCATGCATTCATTTAGATATTATTTTGTCCGGCCTGGTTATGTTGCACCCTGAGACTTTGAAATAGCAGTTACATATAACATCACATCGGAGGCCTCCTGGAAATATCGAGTTCTAACTGTGCACGCAGGAGTCCCCTTTAAACAGCAAATGGCGAATCATAGAGCATTGGATAATTTTTCTTTTTCATTTTGTTTTCAATGACCGGGTGCATGGAAACTTTTGTCTGGACTGCATCATCGGGTTTAAGATCATAGTTTATTGTTAATTTAGGCAGCATTCACTGCATTGTGTGCTTTTTACAATTGTGATTATCATTGACTGAGAAGTGCTTGGTATCATTTTCACGTAGTAGGCATGGGGAGTGAGCACAATATGATTCACTGCAGAGGGTCACGTATTTCTTGGCACAATTTGTGGTCACGTGTTTGTAGATTAACTGCGCCACATGTTTAAAAGGATTGTTTCCACCTGTGTTACCACGAATTTGCTATCAGTTTGCTTGGTGGGTAACTGTTTGTTTTAGGGATGGTGTAATGGGGGGCTAAGCTGCCAACATTGGCACATGGTGTGAATCTGCTGGTTTCCACATTGGAGCTTATTACCTCCTCGTCAGCCCTCCCCGTCCCAGTCCTTACCAATGAGCATAGCTCCTCCCACCAGAAACTCCCAAGCAACTAAAAACCCATCCCTTCCCTCCAGGCCACACCCACACCCTAAGGCATATAACCATGTGACCCGCCCATCCACATCCTGTTTGTTTTTTCTGCGGAATTCATTTCCTGGCAACTTCGTTGTGGGGAGGTGCTGGACCGGTGCCTCCTTTCGGGTGAGTGTGAAACGGCCTGCTGGGCGGCCGTTTGTTCCCCAGTTGTACCTGTCTTCTTTTCATGTACTTTCGAGTCCCTGCTTTAGCGGGACCGTGGGGTTGGGGGGCCTTGACTGCCTGGTGTGGGGTGGTGTCTCCCTGCTGCGGCCTCCCCTCTTCCGGGTATGTTCCCTGCCCAAGCGGGTTCACCCGGGGTGGGAGGGGGGGTGTGTTGGGCGCGGCTGGCCTCTCTGCTCGCCTGTGGCGTGGCGGTTTGGCTCCTCCTTGGTAGTGTGTTTGGAGGCTGGGTGCTCGTGACGGGCCCGTGTTTCCCTCCGTTTGCTGCCATTGGTTTGTCCGGGTGTTCGGGGGCAAGGATGTGGTGTCCCGTGCGCTGTTTCCGGCTTTGGACCCGGTTTCGGGTTTTGGCATTGCTTCAGCCTCGTATGGTTCTGTGCGTGTCACATTTCCTCCCCCGCCAACACGTGACATGTGTCCTTCTATGACACAACTGGTGCTTGTGGAAAGCGCGCCGTTACGTTTTCCACTGTTCCCATGTCTGTGTGGATCTTTGGGCTGCCTCTTCTTTCTCCTGTGCATCCCTTTGTCATTCCGTCTGGGGGGGGGCCCTGGTGTTCTGCTTGTGTTGGGCTGCGCCTCGGCTGCTTCTGTTTACCGCTGTGGCATAATCCTCTATGTGCGGTGGAGCGTGATGGGTGTTTTAGCCTGCCCTTTACGGAAGTAATGTGCTTTATTACCTTTACAAAACGCCTGCCTGGGGCCGGTTCTTGGGGGGTCGGGACTCTGTGTGCTGTGGGTCCTTGGTTTCTCCCCTGGCCTCTTTCTCCGGCCGTGGGTCGCTCTCTGCCCCTTTTGTGGGGCTTTGCTTTTGTTTCTGGAGGGGACCCGTGGTGGTGGCACGACTTGTCTTTCTGCTGGGGCCTCCCCTCTTCCAGGTTGATTCCCTGTCCTAGCGGGTTCGCCCGGGGTGGGGGGGGGTGTTGTGCATGGCTGGCTTCTCCGCACGTCTGTCCTCCTTTCAGGTGGGTGTGTGACGGTCTGCTTGGCGGCTGTGTTTTGTTCCCCTTGGATACCTGTGGTTTCATGTGCGTTTGAGTCCCTGCTTTAGTGGGATCATGGTGTTTGGGGGGGTCTGGGACTCCCTCTTTATGTCATGTTTGGGCTGGCCTACTATCCTGTTGGGGTGTGGCGTTCCCTGTTTGGCCCTTGTGGATCTTGCATTGCTTGGTCTGGGCACTACTTTCTCTGTTCTGTTCCCCTACTGGAGATGTGTGGTTTGGGCTCCGCTGTGACTGGGGGGGGTGGTCGCTGGGTCTTCCACTGCTCCTTCTCTGTTGTCATGTGCTGGATGCTTTGCTGTCGTGGCCCCGGACATGGTTTCGGGTGAGTCCTGTGGGCAGGCTTCATGGTGTTCTGCTACGTGTTTGGGACTGTTTGGGGTTCCCTTGGCCCTTGGGAGGTGGGAAGTCTGTAGACTTTTTCCCCTTTTTCCTGTTGTTGGGGCTTGTAGGCCTCCGTCTTTCTGTACTCTGTGAGCGGTGTGCTTGATGGGGGGTGGAAGGATGTTGTCACGCTTGTTTTTCCCCTGGCTCTGGCGGTGGGGTGTCCTTTACAGTGGTTCGCTGTGGTGTCCTGGCTGTAGTGATGGTCGATCCCTGCTGGCTGGTGTGCCTTCTCGGTGCCTGTTGGTATCTGTGGGTGCCGTTCCTTCTTATTCTGTGGTCCTGCTTGTTGCGTGGCCTTGGATCCATCTTTTTCTGCCTCTGGTCCTACAGTTCTGTCTGTGCCTTGCCCCTGCTTTTGGGTTCGGTTGCTTCTCTGTGGCTGTCGAGGTTTCTCTGCGGCCTGCGGCCTTGCCTCCCTGGATTCGCCTGCTCTGGTCTGCTCTCGGGTGTTGGGCATGGTCGGGCCTGGTTGGTGCCTGGTTGGGAGGCCGCCTTGGACTACCGGGTGCTGTGGGCTACGTTCCCTCTGATTCTTTTTCCTGGTTGGGACTGCTGTTGCGTTTCCTGACGGATTTGTCCTTCGGTTCCCTTGGTACGGCGGCGGCTTGGTCCTCTGTGGCTGTTCGATGGCTATTGTGCTTCTGGCCTGGGGAGGCGGTGCTGCTTGTGGGGCTGCTGTGATGGGGCTTTCCTTCGGGGGCTCTGTCCAGTTTGGGGTTCCGTTGGTGCCCTAGTTCGATTTGGCGGCAGCGGTCGTTCCTGTTGGCTCCAGTCCGATTACTCGGTGTGGGTAGTTTACGGGTTGTGTGCGGGCTTTTGGTCTGCCTTTCGTTACCTTTGATTGCCCGACCCTTTTGTGGTGTGGTGCGCGGCCGGTGGGTTCCTTCCTTCCACATGTCCCGGGGTTTTCTGAGTGCTTCCTCTTCTTCTGGTCCCTCCTTGTTGGGCTGGGCTACTGGATGGGTTCTGCGCTGCCCCTGTTCCGGGTTCTCTGGCGATGTGTCGAACTTTCTTTCTCGGTTTTCGGGGCTTCGTTTCTGTTGGGCCTGTGTGGTACCCTCTTCATTCCTTCATGATGGTGTCTCTTCGGTTGTTTCTTCTCTTCCTGTTGGTGGGTTTTCCTGGATTCTCTGGTTCTTTGGGACGCCTGCTTTCATATGACAGTTCACGCGGCTTCGTGGTGGTTCCTACGTTCTGTGGGGGTGTTCATTTCCGCTTTTTGGGGCTGCCTTTTGGATGGTCTGCGTCTCCTGGTGTGTTTGCTGACCTTTGGCTCCCTGGGTGGTTTTGTTCAGCTACTCTGTTTGCCCTGCTCTGGGGTTCCGGGTGTTCCCATCCTTGGACGGTTGGTAGATTCTTCCTCTTCTTTCCTTCCGGCTCCGGCCCTTTCACTGGGTGTTTGCTGGCTCCTGAGTCGGTTTGGGTGGATTCTGGTCTTGGAGTCTTCCATTCTTTGCGCCACTCGGGTGCTACTGTTCGTTGGGTGGTTTCGGCGCCTCGGTTGGTGGGGTCTTCTCGCCGGTGCCCTGCGGGCTGGCTCTGTTGCGAGGACTGCGGTGGTTGTTGGGGGCTCAGTCTTCCTCTTCTCCCCGGCGGCTCCATGTTAGGCGGCTGTTGTCTGCTGCTGTGGGGTTTGTTCCTTGGGCCCGTTGGCGCTTGTTTCCTCCTGGTGTGTCTTGCTCTGGGGCTTTGGGTTCCGGCTTCTTTGGGCTGTCTGCTGTTGTTTCCGGGGGGTGTGGCCATTGGCCGCGGGTGGTCCTGTTGGCTGGTGGTTCGCTCCTCTTGCGTTGCTGCCCTTTTATGTCCCGTGTGCGGTTGCCTCTGTGACTGTCTTGGGCTTGTTGGGCGTTGTTTGTCCTTGGACCTGTTACTCTATGGTATGTCTTGTGCCTCTGCTGCCGTGGGCTCACTCTGGAGTTGGGTTCATATCCTGCCTCTGCTTTCGTGATGTCCCTTGGTGGTTTTGGTTCTTGTGGTGCTTTCGTTTGACCGGAGAGCTTTAGCTCGATGGTTTGTCTTGTGCCTCTGGTGGCGCAGGCTCGCACTGGTGTGGGTTTGGGTCCTTCTTCTGCTTTCTTTTTCTCCTGTGGTCGGTTCGGTTGGCCTGGCCTCTTTCTGCCTTAGCTCCTCTTGTGGTTCCTATCGGTCTGGTCGGACTGTGTGGTGGTACCTTGGAGCTTTGGCTAGTTGGTGTTTCTTGTACCTTTGGTGGTGCCCGCCCTCGGAGGCCTGGGTTTGGATCCTGCCTTTGCTGTGACTATGTCCCCTGGTGGTACTTTTTGACATTCCCTTTGGGCTTTCTGTCTGCCGGGGGTTTTGTTCTTGTGGCGACTCACCTGCGTGGGGTGTTTCCCTCCCGGTCCGTGTTGAGCCTCTTGCTGGCCTGGTTCGAGGTTCCGTTGTTGGTCCTGTTTTGCATCTCCGAGGATCGCCTTGGGTTGAGGTTGTTCTCTGGTTTGGTCCGGCGCTGTCTGGGGGGTGGTTGCCCTGTCCTTCTGTTGGGTGGGGGCCTGCTGTGTGCCTTTCCTCTGTTCGGTTGCCCTTCGCCTCTCCTGTCCTGTGCCGGTCGTGGGGTTTTCCTTCCTGGTTTACTGTCCGGCACGGGGTGTGTATGCATTGGATTCCGGTGCGTGTCTTGGGTTTCTGGGCGGTTGGCTTCGACTTGAGTCGGGCTGTGTCCTCCCTGCGTGCTCTGTGGGCAGATGTGTTGGCCGTTCAGGGTTCGGGCGTTGGGCCGGTGCGCCCCTTGGTGTCCGGGTGGTTTTGGATGGTTCCTCCTGGTGCCGTTCTTTCGTTCCTTTGCTCCTCGTTGGAGTTTCTGGTTCTGCCTGTTTTCTATCCTGTTCCTCTTTCTGGGGTTTGGGTGCGGCTAATCTGTTTGACGGCTGTGCGGGCTCTGGAGGTGTTCCTCCTTCCTGCGGTGCCTTTTTTATGGGGTGGTTTTCCCTTTTTGTTGCCTTTAGTCTGGCTGGTCCTGTTTTGGGGCCTTTTGTGGCTGCTCTCCGTCGGTGGCTGTGTCCGCTGTGCGGCCTGCTGTTGGGCTTGTGGTGTGTTGGCGCCTGGGTCGGTTCGAGGTTCCTGGCCTCGGGAGTGGCTGCTTCTTGGGCTTGCTTCCGGGGGGCCTCCCTGGCTGTGTTCTGCATGTATGCTGCTGGGTGTTCTCCTCGCGCTTTTATGTCCTCTTGTCGTTGGTTGATGTGTGGGACTGTGTCTCCTGGGTTTGGGGACGCTGGGTTGCGTTCTGCTCGGGTTGTGTGCCTTCCTGCCTGGGCGACTTGAGTCTGTTTTACTACTGTGTGAAGCCGATTCTTGCTTTGGTATCTGCTCATTGGTAAGGACTGGGACGGGGAGGGCTGACGAGGAGGTAATGACCGGTTACTCACCGGTAATATTCATTACTCCGAGTCGTAGCCCTCCCCGTCCCAGTCCTGGTTCCCATCCCTCCCTCCCTGTTCGGCTTCTTGTGCTTGGTGGTACAGGATGTGGATGGGCGGGTCACATGGTTATATGCCTTAGGGTGTGGGTGTGGCCTGGAGGGAAGGGATGGGTTTTTAGTTGCTTGGGAGTTTCTGGTGGGAGGAGCTATGCTCATTGGTAAGGACTGGGACGGGGAGGGCTACGACTCGGAGTAATGAATATTACCGGTGAGTAACCGGTCATCTCTACACACATTGTAAGTCGACCTTTGCCTATGTTTGGTTTACTTTTAAGTTTCATGGTTGCTTTTACTCAGGCCACCACTCAGCACGGCGCACTGATTGGCTGAGCAGCTCACCAGCGCTGTTCGCAGGCCCCTGTTAGTGCACTTCAGTTCAATTACTTCTTATAGTTTCTTGTTGCTCAAATGGGTGTAATTTCTGATATTTATATATTTCTCTATATGTTTCGTTGCTTGATTTTTGCTCGTGAGAAATTGTCACTCATAGTCGTTGAAATGTCACTCATAATTACACTGAAATTATAAAAATGTCACACATAGCAATCTGAAACCTTGGCAGCTATGCCTTGGACTCCTTTCAAATGTATTCCACAGCTTCTAATCGCAGCTAAATGTGTTCATTGTCACTGGTTTGACTGCGGTTCAATGCATAAGTAGCTTCACCGATGATTTCTCATGGTGACACCTACAAGAGCCCAACCAGTGTACATTCCTGCTGCTTTCAGAATGCTGGCTGCAGTTCGATGGGCATTCAGGAGAGAAACACTTACCTTTCATTGAATATGCAAACATTTTGGAAAAATGCATGCTTTCTGTTCGCAAAATACAAACCCTCTCTAGCACAATTTAGCTGTGCACAATGTTTCTATTGAATAGGGCATTGCTAATATTATACATTTTGTGACATTTTCTTTTTAGAAACAGACACTATCAAAATCAATAGGTTTTTTTGTAAGGGAAGTGGTGGGGGAAGTTTTAGATCACAGTTGAATGCCTGTGTGTTTGGTGCCCCTCCTGACCTAGAAAGAAAATTTTACAAAGAAACAACATATTAGGCTACAGCAATACGGAAGCTGGCAGTAAGCCCCCTTGCAGATTAGACAGTATTAGAATCAGTGGCAGCTCCTCTGCATTGCAGCGTTGTGATTGGCCAGGGGAGCCTGGGTGTGCTTCCTGATTCCTGTTCCAACGTGGAGGAGAGACGGAGCAGAGATGCGGGACGGGACGAGTTAAGTTAAGTGTTTTGTTCTTTTTATATTCCCCTTCCTCCTCTCCTTCTTCTGCCATCCCCCGATCCGTGCTGGCTGCCCCCGATTAAAATAGATAAGTAGAACCTTCACTGTAGAGTGTTATGAAAATAAATCAGTCATTGATGTTCGTGCTGTATATGGTGAACTTAAAAGACATAAACAGTAAAATAATTTTTTTTAGATATTTTTTTACAAAACCCACTCAATATAACCCCAATCAAGAAGTTTGCGTTTTTTATGATACATCACTGTATATGTGAACACACACACACACAAAAAACACAGACACACACAAACTGGCTAGGAAAAGCATTTTTTGAGTGCTAATAACTTTGGTGCCATTTGACAAATCTTCACCAAATTTTCAAAACTATTTTGCAACTCACTTCAGCTGCAGTCTGTAAAGTTTCCAGGTGATTTGTCAAGCGGGGCAGAGAAACAGGGTGTTTTCCAAAATGCGTTTTCTCCATGCAATTTCCTGTAGGGATTTTAGACATGACTAAAGCCCGAATTGCTGAATGGAATTACACCAAATTTGGCAGAAAGCTAAACCTTCGTCCAGAAATATATTTTTTTGTTATTTTGTGTAAATCTGTTCAGTAGTTTTGGAGTTATTAAAGTAAAAAGATGTATGTGTATATAGGGACACAGAGCCTTTGTAGAGCCGACAGACCCCAGAGTGAGATCTAATTGGCTGCCACCACTGTCTGGACTTGGCCCGAGTCCCAAAACAAATGTAAACAGAAAAACACTAGAAGGCGGGTTGGGAATTCCCTGACTCCCTGGGCCTGGCAGTGGGGCCCCACAGGCACCCCATCGGGGACCACAATTTTTATTTTTTTTTGCTGCGAATTCACGCCCTGAGCAAGGACCCGTAGGCTCCAAAAAGCGTTAGGCATTTTTTGTAGCTTTAAATAAATCAGACACACAGGAGGAATTGAGCCGCAGCCGACTCTTATATGTGATCCCCGTATTGGAGGTGTTGGTGCTATTCGATGAGCTCTCATTCTCAAGAGGCGGGGGAATCAGCGAACTGTGGTGTTCTCATATATATATATATTTGAATACATTTGAAGTGTCCTTTACAAGTACACTTCAAAATGGTTTACAAAAGCATCCACTGACAAAATATGGAGATTAACAGTCTATTTATGTATTGTAATGAAAAGCAGTGAGGGGTTAATGCACATGAGCACTTTTAAGATGATATAGACAAAGAGACTGTACAGTCCAGTAGGTAGTTATAGTTAGAACCTAGTTTCCATTGATTTGCTAATAATTTTGGTGTCGTTTGATGTATCTTCGCGAAATTCTCCCAAAAAAAGTCTATCCAGGTCTGCTCCTATCTTGAAAGATTGGGGGTGATTCGTCAAGCGGGGCTGAGGAAAAAGGGGGTCCCAAAACACGGTTCCCTGTGTTAATTTCCATAGGAAATTTTGAGATGGGCTACAGCCCGAACTGCTAAACGGAATTACCCCACAATTGGTGAAAAGGTAGACCTTGGTTCAGAAAGCAACTTTTTTTTAAATGGTGTAAATCCGTTCAGTAGTTGCTGAGAAATTCAAAAAATAATATCTATTTCCTATAGGAAACTTTAGGCAAGGCTAGAGCCAGAACAACTTAACGGAATTTCCCCAAATTTGGAAAAAAGGTAGTGCTTGGTTCAGAAAGTGAATTTTTTTTAAATGGTGTAAATCTGTTCAGTAGTTGCTGAGAAAATTCAAAAAATAAAAGTTTTGATATCTATGGTCGTGGCAAGCTTTATTCTAATTGGCTGTCAACACTCCAAACCAGAAAGTGTTGGCAGACATCTTGGGACTGCCACCCCCCGGGGCTTACTTAATATTATCTGTGGAGGGAAATCGTCCCTCTCGCAGCCCTGGGGTACGCCTCCCACAGGGGCTTCCTTTTAAATGTGTGTGGGGCCTCCAAGGCCCCCAAGCCCCGGGGACCGCCTCCCCCGGGGCTTTTAGTAATTATTTGTGGTGGCACCAGGCCCCACCGCTGCCCCAGGGCTTTTAAAATGAAATAAATGAACCTGTGTGGGGGGGCTCGAGCCCCCACATATGCCCCGGGGACGCCACCTCCCCGGGGCACTAATATGCAAATGCGGGGCCAGATACGGACCCCCGAGCACCTGTGCACTAGATGGGAGTGAGGCCACGCGGCCCCCTCCCGGAGCCCTTCTTAGTCCTGGGGACCGTCACCCCCCAGGGCCAGCTCCTATAGTGTCCTGGGGTGCCCACCCCGGGACACTGCTGTTTGCTATGGCAGATGAGGAGTCGTACAGCTCCCGCTCTGTCATAGCAAACACTGGTTTGGATTTAGTAAGCGAGAGCAGGTTTCCTGCACTCGCTTACAAAATCCAAACCAGATTGCTTTTCCCCAAGGGGAGCTGCATGTTAGCAGCTCCCCGTGTGGCAAAGCAATGCCGGCGCATGCAGGAGGCGGGGAGATGGCGGGACCGTGGGTGGATTGGGGTCCCCCCTCGGTCCCCAACAGATAGGGCCGGCCCCAGGGGATGGGGTCCCTGGGGCCAGAAGTGGCCCAGGAGGGGTGCTACGTGGCCCCCCTCCCCTAAATAAAACCAGAAAGGCAGGCCGGCCCCTGGGATGGGGTCCACGGGGCCATAATTGGCCTGAGGAGGGGGGCCACGCGACCCACCTCCGAAAAATACATTTAAAAAAAGAATGGCCAAGCCCCGGGGAATGGGATCCCCGGGGCCAATAGAGGCCTCAGGAGGGGGGCCACGCAGCCCCACTCCTTAAAAATAAATACATGTGGATATGCCCCTGGGGATGGGGTTCTCAGAGCCGAAATTGGTCACGGGAGGGGGGTCCACACTGCCCCCTTCCCGTTCAGATTATAATAAATTTTTTTTTAAAAGGGGTCAGGCCCTGGGGGATGGGGTCCCAAGGGCTCAAAAAAAGCAAAAAAAAGGGGGGCCACACATGCACCTTCTAAAGAAAAGTAAAAAAGACTGCCCGCCCCTTCCAGCAACACTCTGCATATGCGCCCTGTGGCGGGTTTTACGTTGGGGAATTAATTCCCCTTCAATACTGGTGGTCCCTGGGGGCCAACTAGCCCACCAGGTTCCTCCAGTATGTGCCGCAGGGCTGCCTTGCAGAGAGGTGGTCCGAGGCCACACCCCTTTTTACACCTCTCTGCAACGCAACTCTGTGGTGCTTACTGGAGGTACCTGGTGGGCTTGTTGGACCCTAGGGACCCTCACGGCTCAAGGGGATTTAATCCCTCAATTTATAACACACCAGGGGGTGTGTTTGCGCCATGGTCCTGGGAGGGGCGTAGCCTGCTTTGACACGTGTGCAAACATGCCCTGTGGCCCGTTTTAAGTTGGAGGATCAAGTCCCCTTGAATCCTAAGGGTCCTTGGGGGTCAACTAGACCACCAGGTACCTCCAGTAAGCGGCAGGCAGCTGCATTGCAGAGTGGTGGTACAAGGCTACGCCCTCTTTTTACACCACTCTGCAACTCAGCTCTGTGGTGCTTACTGGAGGTAGCTGGTGGGCTAGTTGGCTCTCAGGGGCCCTCAGGATCCAAGGAGACTTAATCACCCAACTTGAAATGCGCCACAGGGCGTGTTTGCACACTTGTCACATGAGGCCACACCCCCTCCCTGCACCACAGTGCAAGCGCGCCCTGTGGTGCATTTTAAGTTGGGGGATGACGTGGTGCTCTGAGGCCACGCCCCTTTTTACACCACTCTGCAAACGCAGCTTCTGGTGCGCTGCTGGTGGTGCGATGAGGTCCTCTCATGTACTGAGGATCTCAAGACGAAAGTGGACTTCATCCTCTGAGCAGCAGTGTGCCACAAGCTGCGTTTGCAGAGTGGTGTAAAAAGGGGCATGGCTCCAGAACACCTCTCTGAAATGCAGGTCTGTGGCGATACTGAATGTACCTGGTGGGCTACTTGGCCACCAGGGACCTTCAGGATTCAAGGGGACTTAATAGGGAGGTCATAATTAGAAATTAGCATTTAAAAAACCATTGAAATTCACAGAAAAGAACATAGGTTTCAGGTACATTAATGTTAGAAATTAGCATTTAAAAAACACTGACATGTCATGAATGATGTAATATGTGACGTCATCAGCAGTGCATTGCGGGGGCACGAGCTATAGTTAGCTGAACTAACTATAACAGTAGAATTTCTATGGTTTTGTACAAGTGATATGTCCAACTAAGTATAACGTCCCTGAAACCTATGGGTTTTTCAATGAATATATATATTTATATATTCAAACAAATATCAGGTGCTGCTCCATGCTCTTAAAAATCCACACGTTTCCTCTGCTTAGTAAACAGTTTATTCAGGATATACAAACACGAAAAGCTTCCCAATGCATTTCTGAGATTCAAGTCTCCTTGTTGAGAGATTAGCTGCGCATTGGAAAACTTTTCATGTTTGTATATCCTGAATAAACTATTTGCTAAACAGAGAAGACTAGTGGATTTTTGGGAGTGTGGAGCAGCACCTGATATTTGTTTGGTGCATTTTCGGTTACACACTGAACCACTGGTCACCAGATCAAGTGGCTGAGGTGGAGTGTGACAGCAAATTGTGCTCTGCTTTGAACAAGCAAGACCATTTTGCTCTTGCTTGCTCAAAGTGGAGCACAACTGCTTTGACACAGAGGGAGCTACAAGTTAGCAGCTCCTTCTGTTTCAAAGCAATGGCGACTCCCACAGGATGTGGGGATCAAGCAGCAACTGAAGACCTTGAGGTCCCCACACGGTCCAAAACATTAGAAAGTGGATGCCCTGGGTGAGACAAGGGCACCCACAATAGAGGACAGGCCCCGGGGGCTGAAATCAGCCGGGGTGTGGGGAAGAGTGGCCCTTTTCCATATTTTCTTTAAAAAGAAAGGAAAGATCAGGCCCCGGAGATGGGGTCCCTGAGACCGAAATCGGCCCCAGAGGGGGCGGGGACCATGGCCCCCTTCCATTATTATTATTTGTTTTAAAATAAAAAAGAGTTCGAACCATGGGGGATGGCCCCCTCTCTTTTAGTTTAAAAAATAAATACTACAAAGGCCGGCCCCTGGGGGATGGGGTCCCTGCGGCCAAAATCAGCCCGGAGATGGGGGACATGTGGCCCCTCTCCCCTATTTAAAATAGGTCTGGCCCCATGGGATGTAGTCCCTGGGGCCAAAGTTGGCCCAGGAAAGGGGGCCAATGTAGCCCCACTCCTTGAATACATGGAAAAAAGACTGACAAGTCACCAGAGACCTAGCCCCCTTTCTTCATCACCCTGCAAACGTACCTCCTGGCACACTGTTGGTTGGGGGATGAAGTCCCCATGGCTGCTGAGGGTCCTTGGAGGCCAACAAGACCTCCTACTACCACCTACTACCTACAGTAAGTCCCACACAGTGGAATTGCTGAGAGCTTTTGGGAGGCCATGCCCCCTTTCTCCACCACTCTGCAAACGCACTTCCTGGTGCACTACTTATTGGGGTATGAAGTTCCCTTGCCTTTCAAAGGTCTTTGGGGGGCCAGAAACCACTCCTTTTACCTCCAGCAAGCCCCAAACAGTGGGATTGCTGACAGGTGGTCGGATGCCATGCCTCCTTTTTCCACCACTCTGCAAATTTGCCTTCTGGTGCACTACTAGTTAAGTATGATGTCCCCTTGAATGCTGAGAGTCCTTGGGAACCAACAAGCCCTCCTATTACCTCCAATAAGACCCAAGCAGCGGGTTTGCTAAAAGGACCTCTGAGGTAATGACCTCCTTCTCCACCACTTTGCAAGCACACAGCTGGTTAGGGAATGATATTCCCTTGGCTCCAGATGGTCCCTGGGGGCCAACTATCTCCCCTGTTACCTCAAGTAAGTTCCACCCTGTGGGACTGCTGAGAGGTCTTTGAGGGCTATGCCCCCTTTCTCCACCACTCTGCGAACGCACCTTCTGGTGCACTGCTAGTTGGATGCTAAGGGTCCTTAGGGGCTAGAAACACCTTCTGTTCCTTCCAGTAAGTGCCCAACTGCGGGATTGCTCAGAACTGGCCATTGGCCCCGCCCCTTTCTCCACCACTTGACAAATGCAACTACTAGTTAAAAAAACATAGAAATTCACTGAAAAAAATAAAGGTTACAGGGACATTTTAGTTAGAGAACAGAATCCCTGATGCACCCACTCACACCCCAACAGAACTTTTCATTTACCCATTCCCATTCCCACTCCCACACAACCATTCACAAACCCATTCACAGAGCCATACCAGTACTTACACATCCACTCACGGATTCATGGATCTACGTACACATCCACTCACTCACCCATAGATCCATTCATATACCCACTTACTAATACAACTACTGCCATATCTACTCACACACCCATAGAGACACCCTCACACGGAGTCAGTCACCAATAGAGCTACTCACACACTTAGTCACTCACCCATACAATACATTGCACAGCCACTTACTCACCCATACAAACACACACACACCCTTCCTTACTCATACAGGTGCTAACATGTACTCACTCACTCATACAGTCACTGTCACAAGCACACACTCACCCATGCAGCCACTCTCAAATTCACTCACTCACCCATACAGTCACACATATACCCTATCACTATCCAAAACCGCCTTTCACATACCACAATACTCAAACATATACCACTGACACATCCACTCACTCACCACACAGCCCCTCACACAGGCACTCTCTAACAAATACAGCCAGTAATTCACTTACTCACTCATCCATACAGGCAGTTACAAACACACTCACCCACCCACATAGACACTCAGACATCAATACAGGTACTCAGAACACTAATCACTCGCTCATTCAGCCACTCTCATACCCACTCGCACACCCATACAGCCACTTAGACACCAACTGACAGGCTGTTACAGATGTTCACACAACCAGTCACTCACCCACATATTCACTGAGATACCAAATCACTCACTTATACAGTCAGTCATGCGCCCACTGAATCATCCAACAGGCACTCATATGCCCACTGATTCACCAATACACCTTGGTATATATATTTAACACTCATAAACTATTTTAAAACACTTACAGTCACTGGACAATGTCATCAGTGATGTTGTTTGAGATGTCATCAGTGATTCACTGACCAAGTTATGAGTGAAGTAGTATGTGAGGTCATAAACAGTGCAATGCAGGGGCACAAGTTATAGTGAGCTCATAACTGCTGAATTTCACTGGCTTTGTACGGGGAAACCTGAGCTTAACTATAACATCCCTGTAACCTTTAGTTTTTTTCTGTGAATATATATATATATATATATAAGGATATATATATATATATATATTCAATTAAAAAAACAAAGGATACATTGACATGATAGTGTGATAATAGGATATGATTTTGTTTCTAACAAAACCTTACAAATTCAGTTAAAAAAGGAAGGTTAAAGGGACATTATAGTTAGGTGTAAATGTAAGTGCCAACATGATATTTTGAACTCAAAAGACCAAATATATTCACCAGCTACTGTACCAGAGATAAACCCAAGGGACAAAGTCCCCTTGGGCCAAACAGTGGGCTATACTTTTTGAAATGGGATTTTTGAGGGACTCTCACAAGGGTCCCTCAAACACAGCGATCCAAATATACAATCCGTTTTAGGCCCTGGGAATCTTCTCCCTGGAGCTAAAGTACCAAAAAAAGGGGAGGGGGACATGCAGCTTCCATTCCTGAGCCTTTAAAGGTCCTGGGGACAGTATCCCACAGGTTGATATATTTAATGGAGAGTAGGATGTCCATCCGGCACCCCTCCTGGGCCATTGAAGGCCCCGGGAGCCCACCCCTAGTGCTGATCATTAAAACAAAAGGGGAGGGGGCCATGCGGCCCTCCTCCCTGAGCTTTTAAGGGCCCTAGGGATCGCAGCCCTATTGCAGCTAAACCTTTTAATATGAAGGGGCAAAGCAGCCCCACTCCCATAGCCTGCTATAGCCTGGGGACCCCATACCCTGGGGCTGGCCTACTTGCTGTGTCCAGGGAAGCCCATCGACCTAATATAATGAGAGTCCAGGGGGGATGAGGACACAGGGGCTATAATAAGCACGGGGGTCACCGGTCCCCCTCCCATTTAAAAAATATACAGCTCTGGGCTTCGGGAGAGAGACTGTGTGACCCCCACCCTTTTTTTGTAAGTGGTAGCCCCAGGAGGGGCGCCCCAGGGACTATAATGGGTCTGGAAGGGGGCCACATGGGCACTCCAATAAAAAATAAACGAACAGCCCTGATTGATGGGGCACCAGGGTCATAATAGATTTGGGGAGGGGGTCCCCGTTGCCACCTCCCCTTTAAAATAAACAAAAATTGAAACAACCCTGGGGGATGCAGTCCACAGGGTTTAAAGAGGCTTGGGGAGGTAAGCCAATTGGCCCACCTCCTCTTAAAATATATATGGCCCTGGGGGATGATTCCCCCAGGCCATAAAAGGCTCAAGGAGGGTGGCCTCACAGCACCCTTCCCTTTAAAAAATACATAGCAGTGGGGAATGGGGTCTCCAGGGCTTTTAATGGCTCGCGTTGAGGATTCCTGTGCCCCCTCCCCTTTAAAATATATATAACTGTGGGGATGGGGTCCCTAAAGCCACAATAGTCTTGGGGAGAAGAGCCATGTCGGACCCCCTCCACTGTAAAAAAATGGGGCTTGGGTCCACAGGGCCTATAAGACTCATGGAGTGTGGTTGTGTGACACCCTCCCCTTTAAAATAAAACACGCCCTGGAGGATGGAGTTCTCGTGGTCTAATGTGGCTCGGGGAGTAGGGCATGTTGCTCCCCTCCCTTTTAAAATATATTCACCCTGGGGGATGGAGTACCCAAGGCCTAATAAGGCTCAGGAGGATGGCCACATGGCTCCCTTCTCCTTTTATTGAAATGTCAGAGGCTGGGATCCCCAGGGCCTAGTAGGTCATAGTAGGCTCAGGAGGGGAGCCATGCAGCACCGCCTCCTTAAAATAAATAATGGTGTTCTCACCTTTATCCATGGTGATGGACAGCTCAAATTACCAAAGATACCAAAGCGTGTTTCCAACCAAATTTGATGATGCATTCTTGATGCAGGGGAAAAAGAGAACATCTCCACCAAGCATCCCCACTAAGCAGAGAAGCACTTTCTTCATTTAATTAAGAGGCAGTACCCTTGTTTGGTGGAGATTCAACTCTGTCTGTAGTCTCGTCGGCTTCTCTATATGAGGATTCATGTTGTCATTTATTTCTGTATGAAGATGCTAAAGGAAAAATGTCATCGCCAAAATCACACATGCACAAGGTCACTGGTAATATTACCTCATGGTCCTTTATGAAGCTGTGGTGTAGAGTATGCACTAGACAAAACTAAAGGTTAAAGTATAGTTAGGTGTGATAAAAAGATCTGTTTTTGTTTTTTTAAACCTAGAAATTCACTGACAAAACCAAAGGTTAAAGTAACGTTATAGTTAGGTGCATATGTCAGTGACAACATTAACGGTTTGAACTAAAATAAACACAGAAATTCACCAGTAATAGATAGCAGAGCTAACTATAACTTGCACCTCACCATGTACTGCTTATGGCCTCATATATTAAATCACTCATGACATATTCTATGACATAATTTATAACATCACTCATGTCATCTCAAATGACATAATTGCAGGATATTAATCACAATACATAAACAAACATGAACATTCCCAAAAATATGTATAATCACATTAAATGTCAGGCTCTTCATTATCACAGATCATATGGAACATATACTTACTCCCAACCACCATCTCCACCACCTACACACATAGACCAAACGTAATTCCTTCTAAGCCTTCTAGATGAGGATTATGATATAGACAAGCAACACTATTGCCATCCTGATACAATTAGTACTAACACTAATAACACATCTGCTACTAGTTCAACTATTACTACTCACTCTTTCAGAAAACAAAGTCCCACCCACACCAAAATACAATCTCTAGACTTCCCACTAGTAATAAATGCTTGATCATTCTCTAACAATACGCACCACAACTATGACCTACTCACTGACACACAACCTCACTCACTATCCATAACTGAATCATGGTTGTGAGATGACATGACTCCAGTGTTGCATGAAGCTGTTCCTCTAGGCTTTCAAACTCTTGCAAAATTGTTTAGGCAAAAGCGGAGGACTAGCTGTTTCAAGGAAACAATACATTTCACTAAAGCTGACAATGTCTCTATACAAGGTTGTGAGGCTCTCATCACCAGATGGAACCCTATGCCAAATTCCTCCTGTAACTTCATCCTTCTTTACATACCTCTACCTAGCAATGCAACATTCCCAGACACATTTCTAAACACAGTGTCAAACCTTGACACCACTCCAACCTATGCATCCTTGGTGACATAAACTGATGTGACCCATCCAAGAACTATAATTACTGGCCTAGACATAATGAACCTTCATCAGATCATCCACAAACCCACACATTAAATTGATACTTGTATAGCGCACTACTCACCCGCAAGGGTCTCAAGGTGCTTGTACGAATACCACTGTGGAACCCATCCTGGCTTTCCCTGTGAGGTGTCCACTCCTGGGCACCCCCAAGGTGGAGGCCAGGCATCCTTAGCGTTGGGGGGCCATTGTGGAGATTAAGCAAGCTATTGCCCAGAGTTGCAGAGTGGGACTCCATAATTGCAATAGGCACCGAGGCAAGAATTATCAGGTCCGTGGAATTTTGAGCCCAAGACCCGCCGAGGCGGGGAATTGAACCCTGGTCCCGGGCTAGACCTCTGCATCAGGGTCTGCCGCTCTAACCATTGAGCCACACTTCTCCACATTCTAGATGTCCTCTATGCAAATCTAGAACTAGTTTGACTTTCAAAGGATTACTGTAGTCAGACCACAATCTGGTAGCTTTCCAGCACAAAACACCACAAATCACCAACTCTAAGGCCACCTTACATGCAAACAAACTTAGACAGGGGAACAAACTCAATTCTGAATACATAGAACCACAACTTACATCCAACAAAGATTTAGACACAATAAATTCAGTTCAAAAAGTATATCAGTGGCTCCAGGAAGCTTTCGATATCTTAATACCACTAAAAACAACAAAACCGGACAAAGATAAACAAACTCCTTGGATGAAGGCAGAACTAAAAGATAAAACAACAAAATGCAAAGCTATCTTTTAAGTGGGAAGGTTATGCCCAGATGTGGGTCCAGTGATCACTGCACCACTGGACTCAAGCTAGCTTGGTTGATTAGGGATGAAGCCCTGAAACCGGTCCCAGGATGCTTGTTTCCAGTCAAGGGAGGACCTGACTTAGCAGTTCGGGCTGGACTGTTCCCATGAGGAACATGGTCAAGACTGGTTTGCATATGGCTGGGTCCAAACTGGGGTGGCATGGTGAGAAAAATAATGATGGATTAAACCCAGATCTTTGTGACTGGAGGTGAATGTTTGCATTGTTCAGCATTCCATCCATCATTTATTTCTTTTTCTTTTGTCGCCCTAAATGGGAAGGGTATACCCAGACGTTGGTCCAATCCTCACTGTGCAACTGGACTCAAGCTAGCCTGGCTGATGAGGGGTGATGCCTGAAACCAGTCCCAGGATGCCTGTTTCCAGTCCACGGAGGACGTGACTTGGCAGTTCGGGCTGAACTGTTCCCATGACGTACAGGGTAAAGACTAAATTGCATTTGGCTGGGTTCATAATAGGGAGGCATGGTGAGCAAAATAACTATGGAATAAACCTAGATCTTTGTGACTGGGAGTGAGTGTTTGCATTGTTCAGCATTCAGTCTATAATGTGTTCCTTTTGCTTTTGTCGCACTAGGTTGGAAGGGTATGGTCAGACATGGGTCCCATGCTCACTGTGCCACTGGACTCAAGCTGGCCTGGCTGATAAGGGGTGGTGCCCCGAAACCGGTCCCAGGATGCTTGTCTCCAGTCCAGGGAGTACCTGACATAGCAGTTCAGGCTGGACTGTTGCCGTGAGGAACAGGGTCAAGACTAATTTGAATTTGACTGGTCCAAATTGGGGTGGTGTGGTGAGCAAAAGAATGATGGATTATACCGAGATCTTTGTGACTGGTGTGAATGTTTGCATTTATTTACTTTTTATTTATTCATTTATAAAGTGTTGTATAGCGCAAACTTGACCCTAGAGGGTATCAGAGCGCTTTACATTTAGGATTGTTGCGTTAAAAGTTACATCAGTTGCAAGAGCATAGTAAGGTACAGTACACAAAAACAATGTTGCGAGAATTCGTAGGAGGGAGGGGAGGAAGGAGTCATAGCAAGGAGACGAGGAAGTACTGTGCCCAATGTCCAGCTGGGTAGGTGACGGTCTAGGTGGAAACCAGGGCCAGTCTCCTCAATAGCTGTCTGGCAGCTCCACCGGGCATCAGCCATGTTGCTCAGGTCTCAGTGTTCAGTAAAACAGTTTTTGAGTTGATTTGATTTGAAAAGTTTTATATAGCTCTGGCTAGACCCGGAGGTATCAGAGCGCTTTACCAGAGGATCGTTGCACTACAAGGTACATCAGTTACAATAGCGTAGTAAGGTACAGTAAACAAAAATTAAGTTGCGAGAATTCATAGGAAAAGAGAAGAGAAAGGAGCCATAGAAGGAGAGACGAGGAAGAACTGTGCCCAATGTCCGGCTGGGTAGGTGACGGTTGGGAAAACCAGGGCCAATCTTCTATTATTCATTTTAAACGGCGGAAAGCCTCTGTGTACTATTTTTAAACTTACTCATTTTATTGTTTCTAAATTTGGGGGACGTGCCTGCAGTTAAGGGGAATTATTTTCTGTTAGGCACACTGACACCGCTGACACTTCAAACTCCGCATTTCGGCATTGCCGCTCTCCTCCAATACCGGCGACGGTGGGCGCCATCTTGAGGGAGGCAGGGAGAGCGCTCTAGTCGCGCTATACTCCCGCCCCCCTGGAATATTTAACTCGAGTCTTCCCCGCGCTCGGTGCCCTACAGTAGCTCTCCCCAGTGAGACAACTGGGGCTGCGAGCTGCATTTGTTTTCTGAGAAATTGTGGTGTACTATTATTCATTTTAAACGGCGGAAAGCCTCTGTGTACTATTTTTAAACTTACTCATTTTATTGTTTCTAAATTTGGGGGACGTGCCTGCAGTTAAGGGGAATTATTTTCTGTTAGGCACACTGACACCGCTGACACTTCAAACTCCGCATTTCGGCATTGCCGCTCTCCTCCAATACCGGCGACGGTGGGCGCCATCTTGAGGGAGGCAGGGAGAGCGCTCTAGTCGCGCTATACTCCCGCCCCCCTGGAATATTTAACTCGAGTCTTCCCCGCGCTCGGTGCCCTACAGTAGCTCTCCCCAGTGAGACAACTGGGGCTGCGAGCTGCATTTGTTTTCTGAGAAATTGTGGTGTACTATTATTCATTTTAAACGGCGGAAAGCCTCTGTGTACTATTTTTAAACTTACTCATTTTATTGTTTCTAAATTTGGGGGACGTGCCTGCAGTTAAGGGGAATTATTTTCTGTTAGGCACACTGACACCGCTGACACTTCAAACTCCGCATTTCGGCATTGCCGCTCTCCTCCAATACCGGCGACGGTGGGCGCCATCTTGAGGGAGGCAGGGAGAGCGCTCTAGTCGCGCTATACTCCCACCCCCCTTTCTTACTATATTATGTGTAAGCCGGCCAGATGGCGCAGCGGGCTGGCGCAGCGGGCGCGCCGGACGCGCGCCGAAGCCGCGCCTAAGCCAAGCCCGTCTGCGCCCGTCCGCGACCGGATCGCGCTGGGCGCAGGGCACGCTGTCGGTCCAAAGCCCGTCATCAGGTATGACAACAATCATTTATTGTCCCTACGCCCTCCACCCGCCCCCCATGGTCATGTTTGCCCCCATATTGACCCCTCCTCCAGCCCTTTGTTATGTCCTTGCTGTAAATGGACACCTTTGATACCCACAAATGGCGTCGACGATATGCACGCCCCTCCAAAGACTCGCCCCACCCTCTTCAAGGGAGGTCTGGTTAATGCCAGGTCCTTAGCCTGCCATTGCCAAGATGTACACGACTTAATACTAAACCAAGAGCTGGATGCCTTGTTTATTACGGAAAGTTGGCTTAACGATTCTTCCAACCCTGACCTGGCCATTGCCCTCCCCCCAGGTTACACTATTCTTAGAAGGGACAGACCCTCAGGTCGAGGTGGTGGGATAGCATTAATAATCAAGGATATATTTCCTTGCCACACATTCGACCTATACCATCTTAAAGACGTTGAAAGTCTGGGGTTCTCAATTAAAATTACTCCATCGTTCTCTCTCTCGGCCGGACTTCTCTATCGTCCTCCGGGCAACCCCTCCTCTTTCCTCAACTCTCTGGACGAGGCCTTAGGCGCACTTATGTTACAATATTCTAATTTCATGCTCCTCGGCGATATGAATCTACACATGGAATCATCCACTGACCCCCACGTCACTTCCTTTTTACAGTCCCTGAACATCTTCAGCCTCCCCCAACTTATTAACATGGCCACCCATAGCGCTGGTCATACCATTGACGGCATCTGTTCTAATATCCCTACCCTTTCCACCTCCCTTCCACTGCCCTTAATTTGGACCGATCATTTTTTCATCCCCTTTGACATCACGACACCCACTGCTCCCCCATCTAACCCCAGACACACCCAAGCCGCTTATACAGTCAACTGGAAGAAGGTGGCAGAACGTATACAGCTTGAGTCAAAACCGTTGCCCCTACCCCCCGCACTAACTGGAGATGTCGAAGCTGATTCATGCAACTTCCACACCTGGATGCACCAAATAGTTGCGGCTAACTCTGAACCCAAAAACAACCAAGGAAAGGGACCCAAGAAAAAAAAACCCAATGCCCCATGGTACACTAAGACCCTGGCAGATAGCCACCTCCAATGCCGGAGACTTGAAAGACACTGGAGACAAACATATGACACGGCCTCCAAAACTCGCTATGTTCAACAGAGAAAAGTATATCTCTCTGACATCAAAGCAGCTAAAAAGGACTATTTCACTAATCTCATAATGGAAGCGCACCAAAACCAAAAAACAATCTTCACTATAGTCAAGTCCTTCACCCACCCAAAAGCTCTTACCGTTGACATACCTCCGTCAGAGAGTCTCTGCAACCAAATTGCAGACTACTTTGTTGACAAAATTGTCAACATTCAGAAAGACTTTCCTCTACCCCCGACGACCACCACACAAGTCACAGTCAATCACCTTCCTCTCTCCAGTTTTAAACCAGTATCCTTGCAACAGACAAGCAAGGCAATCCGCGCCTGTAAATCAGGAGCACCTACGGACTCCTGTCCTCCTATCATCCTTCATCACCTGATTGATACAGTCAATCCCCACATCAATGGAATCATTAATGAATCCCTTGCATCTGGAATTGTACCTGCCAAATGGAAGAAGGCCACTGTCAAACCTCTGTTAAAAAAACAGAATAAACCACCCACAGACCTGACTAATATGCGGCCTATCTCCCTACTTCCTTTCCTAGGCAAAGTCACGGAGCATTTAGTGCACGAGGAACTTAAAACCTTCACAGAAGCCCATAACATCCTGCATCCACAGCAATCGGGCTTCCGCTCCGGTCACTCGACCGAAACAGCTTTGATCGAGCTTACCGACTCCATTAAATTCCTACAGGATGAGGGCAAGCAAGCTGTCCTCATCCTGTTGGATCTCACAGCGGCATTCGATACCATCTCGCACGCTATTCTAATCAATCGAATGCGAGAGATCGGTGTGACAGACTCAGCCCTGGCTTGGATCTCATCATTCCTATCAAACAGGTCTCAAACCGTAGCACTTGGACCATATCTTTCCAGCGAAAAGCCAATTACATCTGGAGTGCCCCAGGGGTCCATATTGAGCCCCCTATTTTTTAATATCTATATGGCACCCCTCTTAGCTGTGATAGAGTCACATGGTATCCTGGTTACGTCCTACGCTGACGACACGCAATTGGTCGTCACCATCGACAAACAGCGTACGGACGCAGAGCTTCGCTTTAAAAACTGCCTATCCGATGTCTTTGTATGGCTAAACACTAATCATCTTAGATGCAATAGCGCAAAGACAGAGATCATTCCAATAGGCAAGAATATTTCTTTCTCCCCTAAAGATTGGTGGCCCACAGGCTCCGAGGCTCCTCCTAGTGCAGTTACAGCAGCCAGAAATCTGGGTGTACAATTTGATTCCTCCCTCACTTTTGACGATCACGTCAAGATTACTGCCGGTCGATGTTTTGGACTAATAAAATCCCTGAGGAAATTCTTTGATTTCCTCCCAATTGCAGCCAGAAAGTCAGTCGCGGTAGCTCTTCTACTCTCCCGACTTGACTACTGCAACGGCCTTATGGCTGGGGTGAAAAAATCTACCCTCAGGAAGCTGCAGAGTCTACAACATGCTGCAGCTCGACTGGTTCTACAACTCCCCAGAAGGTCATCTGCATCTGCAGCTCTGAATTCACTTCATTGGATGCCTCTGCACAAAAGAATCCTTTTCAAACTGCTTCTCACAGTCTATAAAACCATGCAAAATACAGGACCCCGCTATTTTGTAAACCGCTTCAAGCGCTACAATCCTTCGCGCTGCCTGAGATCTTCTGGGACTAACCTTGTCCAAATCCCCAGATTTAAATATAAGACCAGAGGAGGAAAATCCTTTAATGTTCTGGCAGCTAAAGCCTGGAACACCTTACCCATTGACCTCAGAGTCATCAATAATGAGAACAATTTCAGGAAACTTCTTAAGACATGGGTCTACAAACTCTCAGACTCCTCTGTCCTGGCTGCCATCTAGCTCTATCTTTTATTCACCACTTTTCTCAGTTATTCCTCCGTAACTCGCTCAGCGCCATGATGCTCCCCTGGGAGCGAACGCTCGCGCTTTACAAATACCCACAAATATCAAATATCAAATATCAATAGCTGTCTAGAAGCTCCACTGGGCATCAGCCATGTAGCTCAGGTCTCAGCGTTCAGGAAAAACAGTTTCGAATAGATATGTAGGCTACAGTAGCATGGTAAAGCAGTGGAAGAGCATGTCCCCACTAGAGGATAGAGGTAATAGGGGGGGGAGGAAAAAGTCCAGAGAAGGAGCTGGGGCTGCCATTTAGGCTTCTGAGAAAATGGAGGCAGGGGTGGCCGTCATTTTAAGGTCAAGCATGTCAAGTCATGGGGGGTCAGCACCACCAGTGGCCCGGCAGTACTCTCAATAGCCATCTCAGTGGGTTGCCGGCTGACTTCCTTTGCAAAAACCTCGAACAGCAGTGTTTTCTGCTTAATATTCCTATGTACAATCCCCAACTGATGCAGAATGCTCTAGCCAGACCACTGTGTTGCACTGGGTATTATTCAAGCGAGTCGCTAGATTTCCCCTCCCCGCTTCTCTCACTTTGAATACACAGGTAAGTGGTGTGGCTGTACTCAGATCTGATATTAGCTCACGAAGGCAGGCACGCATTCCTTGACTGCATAGGCCCAGACTGGTAGTATCCTGACTATTCCGCCAGCTGGGCAACCCTCTACCCAGTTTTCCTCGCCTTCTTATAGGGTCTGAGGCCCCTCCAGTGTCTTGCTGACAGAATGAGGGAGGAGATCACTCACCAGATCGTATTGCAGCATGAGAATACTACATGTCCGTGATCCTGTGCTCAGTGTCTGTAGGCCCCTAAGTGTTGTTCGTACTGTTCACTTCAGGCACTGCTCTCAGATGTGTGGGGTCCCGCCCGCGCATCTCCTGGGAAATCAATGCCTGTTATCCAGTTATCTAGGCCTAGGAGTCCGTGTGACAAGGAGGAAAAGGTCAGAAAGAGTGTTCCAGTTTATCCTGCACTCAACAGCTTGCAGTGTTGAGCTGGTGAATCGAACCCCAGTGCCCCCCATATGCAGATGCAGGGAAGGCAGTATGCCATGATAGATCCCTATAGGGGGCCAAGTACTTCCGGGGACAGCGGCGTAGGCTCTCCACACGGTGCCGTAACCACAGTGCACATCATGTAGGAGGCGCGCCCGGGCCATACCTCCTGCATTGTGTCCATCATTTATTCGTTTGTCACCCTAAATGGGAAGGGAATACCCAGATGTGGGTCCTGTGCTTACTGCACCACTGGACTCAAGCTAGCCTAGCTGATGAACGGTGATGCATTCCATCCATCATTTGTTCCTTTTGCTTTTGTCACCCTAAGTGGCAAGGGTATGTCCAGACGTGAGTCCCGTGCTCACTGTGCCACTGGACTCAAGCTAGCCTGGCTGATGGGGGTTGATGCCCTGAAGCGGTTACTGGATGCTTGTTTCTAATCAAGGGAGGACCTGATTTGCAGTTCGAGCTGGACTGTTCCCATGAGGAACAGGGTCAAGACTGATTTCAACTGGCTGGGTCCAATCTGGGGTAGTGTGGTGAGCAAAAGAGCAATGGATAAAACTCAGATACTTGTGACTGAGGTTGAACGTTTGCATTGTTCAGCATTCCGTCCATCATTGGTTCCTTTTGCTTTTGTCACATTTACATATGTCACTGGATAGTTTACATATGAGTTATTTGAAGATTAGCTTATGTTGGGATCTGAACTTCTGTCGAAGAGGGAAAATGGCGGCCAGCACTCTGACCGAGTGAGCCGGTACTGGCGTTTTCTCCCCCATCCAGGCACTGCTAACATTTATGCCTCATAGTGCGAAGTTCTGATCAAGCGCGATCAACCTGGTTCTGTCGTCGTCGGATGTTCTGGTGGCTCTGTGCTTTCCGCCGCGGCTTTCCGCATTGGATTTTGGTGGCGTGGTGCTTCTCTGGTGGAAGCCTGATCGCGCTTCACTATGCTCAGCACATCCAGCCAGGCCGGCCGCCCAGACCTCCATCAGCGGCAGGATGCCTCCAAAAAATCAAGTAACATCGGCACCTGTTCCAGCCTCGGCGTCAGCTCGCTCTATGCCACCACCTACCTTATCTGCCTCTGATATTTCAAAAAAGACCCTGGTCTCTAAAACTTTCAAGCCAGTGATATCTCCGGTTCCAGCGATGTTTAAACCACGGGTGAGCTCTTCTGTAAAGGGCACCCAGAGCCCTGCTGCTTCCCCCTCGGCCGTCACAGAGTCTGCAGTCACAGTATCAGCCTCAGCCTCAGTCGGTAAGACAAACGCTGTTTCTGTGTCTTCCTCTCCTATGGCAGGGTGCTAAAACACTGTTGGGGATAATCTGGCAACTCCAACTGCCCAAACTGAGGGGGCACAACCTGCTGATAAATTGCCGGGGGCAGCTCCAGGCATTGACGCTGTTCTGGACTTGGGTGTACCATCAAGCGGGATTCTGGGAGATGTAGTCCCTCTAGGTCCCACGCTCAACCCACAAATTGCAGTCCCTCACATCGAATTACTACAGACTCCAGCACCATCTGTAAGTGCTGATGTTGATACGGATGGTGATAATTTTTTCTCTTTGTCCGAACACAGGGGTTCTTCAGTGGAAGATAACGGGCTGGACAAAGATTGGAAAGATGATGAGGGCAGTGATATGGGAGATTGGCGCACTAATGAAGTATTGAATTCTATTGCTACTTCTAGTGGTCTCCCCACAATCCGGAAGGCACCCCATGACCCTGGTGTAAATATAGGCTCTTTGGCCTGGGACTATTCATTTTCTGCTCAGCCTGTGTCACAAGAGTTAGCACCGTAAGCTTTGGAATCTAATATGGGCTCACCCCCGGCGGAAATGTCACTGGCTATAATTTATCAAACTATAATGGCCCACCGAGAGGAGACGCGTCAGGAAAGGGCCCGAGCTCAGGGGGCCTGTCGCAGGGTCCAAAACTCCCAGCGCAGAGTTATTAAGACCTGCACTGATATAGCTACCAGGGTCACAGAGGCAGAAACCCAGATTTCTTCATTGGAAGATGACTTGGTGACTCAAAAAACCACGTTGGATGAAATTCAGTCACAGAGGGTAGACATTCAAGGAAAACTTGTTGATATTGAGAACCGGGCAAGGAGAAACAACTAAAGAATTTTGGGGGTTCCTGAGGGCACGGAAGGGTCAGATACTTGCCAGTTTGTTGTTGACTTATTTTCAGAAGCATTCCCAGAGGTGAAGGAATGGGACTGGCGATTGGAGATTCAACGTGCCCATCGCTTCCCCTTCAAACCAAAGCAGCACTCGGGACAAGCATTGAACAGACCTCGCGCTATTCTAATTTGCATGCATATGTTTTTTAGCTAGAGAAAAGATCTATGATCTAGCCAGGCCCGACAGGCAAAGGTCTGGAAAAGGCTGTCAATTTTTTGTGAGGTCGGATTTTTGTCCAGCCACGGTATAACGGAGGTGGCAGCTCCGTCAACTGATTGCTCCTTTTCAGTCCAAAGGGGCATAGGTTTTTCTGCTTGTTCCATCCAAACTTAAAATTATTCACCAGGGCCAGACTAGATTTTTTAAGTCTGAAATTCAGGCAAAAATATTTTTGGATTCATTGTAATAGATATAATTGCGGTTGTTCACAAAGGCATTTATTTTCTCTTTTCTCTTTAAGCTATTAGCAGGGCTATAGCTCTCATATGGGATGAATCTTGTTCCTTTCTTTTCTAATATTTTCTGAGAAATACATTTGGTACCGCGATTGCATATCCCTTTTTCTGACTTAAATTTCATATAGTTAGCAGCAACTCTTGGGGGGGTCCCCGCTTATTCCAGCTTCTCCATCACTGGAACTATGGTTCCTGCCTTGTGTGGGGGGTGGTGGAGGCATGAGGGGGGTGGGGGTCACACAGGGGTGGGGGGTTTGGGAAGGGGGGGTTGGGGCGCATCAAAAAAAATTACGCTTGGAAAATACTTTTTTTCTATATCAAGGCAATCATGGATTAAATCAGAGAATTATTATAATTGTGATGTTTTTCCTTACAATTATCAATGGCGTTGGGTAAAATATCTATTGCTTCTTGGAATGTTTGTGGTTTGAATAACGGGAAGAAGCAAGCCTTATTTGCACGGATCATCCAAGCTCTGCATTTAGAGGTACTGTGTCTACAGGAAACTCACGTCCCCTGGAATAATAGGGAATGTCTCAAAATCCCTGGGTTTGAGTTAGTAGTCTGTTCTCATCAACACTCCATGATAAGAGGGGTAGCTATTCTGTTGAAGCGTGGTGTGGGCTCCTGCCTGAGAACCAGCCAAGACTCAGGGGGAAGATGGGCTATTGCGGAGCTCTTGATTAACGGCTCAGCCTTGACGCTCTGCATCGTGTACAACTCAAATTTGGATGACCCTGCAGTTATAGATTATTTAAATGTAGAACTGGCCCTTTGGCCCCAACCTATTTGTTTCTGTAGGGACTTTAATATTAATTTATAGGCCAATTTTAACATTGTTGGAGGGCAGAATTACGTGGGTCGAAAACCTAGAGTGCAAGAACATCTTATGATTGACTTATGGTTCCATCACTGTAGGAATATAGACGGCTCTACATATTGTTATGCCCCTCACAGGAAAATGGTCCGTTTGGATTACTTTTTTGTGTCAGATCAAATGGCAGGCACCACATCAATCACTATTTCTCCCAGAATTATCTCGGACCACAACCTACCGATTATTAATTGTATGATAATGGGTGCTGCTAAAGCCCCCAGACCGTGGACGTTTGAGAGAAAACTATTGTTAGAATCAACCTACGTAGATCATATGGAACCTTGGCTAATAGAATTTTTGAACATTAATAGAGGTTCCGACCCTGGTTACATAGTTTGGGATTCACTCAAGGCCACAGTTCGCGGCGAGACTAAAAGTTTTTCATTTTTTCGCCAGAAGCAAATTCAAGAACAAATCAGGGGTCGGATGGATGAACTACGCTGTGCAGAGGTTCAGCTGATAAACATGATTAGAGACGGCGGTGATATACTTCTTAGTCAGTCGCAGGTTGCACGCATAAAGGCCTCTCTGCTTGAGTTCTTTGGCCAGGATCTTGCCGCCTAATATCTGCAGTATCGCTCGATGATGTTCGAGTATGGTGAAAAATCCGGCCGTGTCCTTGCCAAACGACTGCAGCAGCGAAGCCTAGTTAACCACATTAGCAGAATTCAGGATCCTCTGGGGGTTATCCACGATACCCCGGATGGAGTTGTGACAGTTTTTTCTGAATTTTATCAGTCTCTATACACTGAAGAAGTTAGGGGCCAAACTGTTGATCTTGAGTTTAGTGCCTACATAGACGGGCTTAGTACGTTGAAAATTTCAGATCATAACAATGTGGCTCTAGCCGCACCCATTACGTGGGATGAAGTGGAGCTAGCCTTAAATTCATTGCCTAGCGGTAAGGCAGCTGGTCCTGATTCCATCCCTTTGGAATTTTATAGTACATTCCGGTCTGAGATCCAGGAAGACCTTCTAAAGACTCTTAGGGAAGCTCAGCTTAGTAGGATTCCAGATGCTTGGCGGATTACGATTATCCTGTTAAAAAAAAAAAGATAAACCTGAGCTAGATCCTGCCTCATTCTGTCCGATTTCACTAATTAATACGGACAGCAAAATCTTTTCAAACATTTTGGCAGTTAGACTAGCATCGGTGATATCTCCATTAGTTTCCATCCGCCAACATGGATTTATTCCTGGAAGGGACACGGCGGATCATGTCCGCCGTGTTATAGCTCTCTTCGATTGGGCCCAAGTCACACGATCCCCGCTTGGAGCAATCCTGTTAGACGCCGAAAAGGCGTTTGACAGGGTTGCTTGGGGTTTCTTGTGGAAGGTTCTGTATTGGTAGGGGTTTTCCCCAAATTGTATTCATGCCCTACAGTCACTGTACATAGCCCCCCAAGCAACCTTGTTAATCTCAGGGGTGGTCTCAAAGCCTTTTGATATTAGCAGGGGCACAAGGCATGGGTCCGTCTGAAGCCTCAGTCGTGCAAAGCACTTTGTACTTGTGGATTAAAATTACCGCTGCAGTTGAGCAATTACCGGAAATAAATATCTTACCTATTATAGATACTGCGAACTCTACTCTGCGTAGGTTGGATAACCTACATCTTTCTCTATTCGGTAGGAGGAATGTATTAAAGATGCTGATCTCGCCAACATTTTTATATATCTTCAGGACCATACCTCTGGAATTTGCTCATTCTAGTCTCTCGAGTGCAGAAAGATGCTGCAATAGGTTTTTGTGGAGTTACCGTTCTCCACGCAGGGCTGCTAAATGGATGTATCTCCCACTAGGCAGGGGCGGGTGGTCAGTCCCTAATCTATTGTTGTATAATTGGGCCGCTCTTTTGCAACACCTGGCCTTGCTACTCTTTGGCTTACGAGCTCCACTTTCACCTTCATGCAGTCCTTCAATTTTCGAGATTGGCCTAGGGGCAGAGGCCAATGGGTCTCTCCTCTCAGTTTTAGAACCCAGTTACCATAAAAAAACGAAGTTCAAGGTTATTTCAGCTATGTATTCAGTTTGGAGGAAGGTGCGTCAGAAATGGTCAGTTCCTAATATTAATTTTTATACGCCCCTGGCTGCTGCTAGGCTTTTGCCATCTATTTTTCAAGATGCAGTTACAATCAGGTGGAGCTTTCATGGTATTTCTACATTGGGGGACCTAGTTTATGATGGCAACATACTCTTTTTCATCTATAAAAGATAAGTATGGATTGGACACTCACAAATTTTTTAAGTATTTGTAGATACGCAGGTATTTAACTCCGCTTCTCCATAATGATCCAACCGCGCTAGTTAGAAGCCCACTTCTGGATTTGTTTTTAAGGAGGGCTCGCATTGTCGCTCTTTATCAAAATTTAATATCGGCCCTTCCTGATGACCTTGCTATACAGAATGCAAAATTAGAAGCCAAGCTAGGTAAGGTTGGTATAGATATTACTCAGGCATTAGAACTTTCCAACTCTGTGTTAATTTCAGGGAGCTTATGCTCTCAAAGCTATATGGCTTTGTTTGATTTGTATTTTACTCCCGCTAAAATATCAAAATGGGGAGGTAGTGATGTCCACGGGTGTTCAAGATGTGGTCTTACGGCAGCTAATGATGTACACATGTTTTTCTCCTGTGTTAAATTAGACTCATTTTTTCAAGATGTTCAATTATTTATCAATAGTTCTGTTAAGAATCCGGTGGTGCTTTCTTCCGAATTGGTAATAACGGGGTGCGAATCTGACGTGTGTCTGGTTAGATCATCCTATGAGGCAGCGTTTCTGTGTATTTCAATGTCTTTAATTCGTTTGTGTATAACTTCGGAATGGATCAACCCGGTCCCTCCCACTTTTGTGAATTGGAAAGCAAGGATCCTAGCCCTCCATAACCTGGAATCAGCAGTGTTCTTAAGAGGGGTTAAGAGGAGGCGAGAAAGGAGCTTGAAAATATGGGGGCCCTTTAGGCTTTGGATGAATAATTAATCGCTTATGGTGCTCTTATTACTTGGGTTTCTCTGTACACTCTCCCCGTTAATTTATGTAAAAAAAATCCCCAATGTATTGCTTTTGTCCTCGCTTTAGGTCCCTTAATGTTAATAATAATATGTAATTATATTCTGACATGTTTGCCTGGATCAAATTACTGGTTACTGTGTTTTCTTTCCGTATTATCAAGCTGACCAATAAATATATTTTTTTATTTTTAAATGAAGATTGGCTTATGGGTCTCTGTTTTATTTATTTTAATCTATCATAATGTTTGATCAGTTATATAAGTTATTTGATTAGATGCTTATGGGTCTATTTTTTTTATTTTATCTATCACAAAAAGTAAATTTGATCATAACAATTGTAGCTATAAGTGCTTCACTATTGAAATATTGGGGAAAATAGGAAATAAAAATAAACAAATATAAATAAATATATTTAAAAAATGCATCACATTTCACCACCAAAAAGAACACTTGATGCAAATGCATAAATATTTTAGCTTTATGTATAGCAACACTTGAAAGTCAGAGTTTCTAGCTATTTATCCATACATGCACATATGGGGCTTTATAAAATACAACTTTATATCTCGTTATAATTTTCCATGTACATGTGTCTTTCTACGTGGTTATGCATCTATATATTTATTACTTTGATCCTACTGTAAAAAAAATTAGAAACAAAACTTCAACTCTCTCCAGTGCACTGCTCTACGTCTCATCCTATACCTCTCTCAATATATCATCTTCCTCAGCTCTCTGACTCGTCCCAAATATCATTGTACTACTATTAGCTCCCCAAAACCCGTTCTAGCCTCTTTCCTCCTCTGTCCCTCCTTTGACTCTTCCCAAACCTCATTTTACTACTATGATCTCCCAGATAACATTTTCTAGACTCTTCCCACCTTTATCCCTTCTCTGACTCTTCCCTAACCTCATTTTACTATTACCTTTCTAATAAACCTTTATAGATTTTCCCTCCTGGTTTCCTCATTTGACTCATCCCAAACCTCATGTTACTACAACGATATCCCAAACAGCACTTCCTAGACTCTTCCCTCCTCTATCACTCCTTTATTTTAGCTAATCCAACTGACAGACTCACTTGTACTTTGCTCGAATTAACAACCTATATTTACCCATACTAATCCACCACTATTCCATTTTGGCTTTCTGAATAGTGTGCAAATTGCTGAAAAGCATTTCAACGCCTCATCAGGGGTAGTATGTACTATATAAATACAAATACAATTACAATAAGTTTGGAGATCTTCACCACTGAGGCAGAAATCTTCAACACACGTGGTTGTTTAGCCAACACTGATATTTATCAGGAAAGATTAGTAGGGTGTGACCTATTTGATGTGGTTGGTCAAACCCACACGTGACACAAGAAATTAACCTTTTTATTTGTTGAAGCACTTAGGTGAACTGTAATACTTTTAATCCTCCTTCTTCAGGATGTAAAACAAATTCTCTATTTTCAGATTGAAAACTGATATGCCATTCCAATTGATACAATGGGCCATCCTATTCTTTGAAATATGAAACGAGAACAATCACATTTATCACATATGTGTATTATTTACAAGACAGCACCAAGCACATTTGTAACTGGCACCCACTGCGTCAGCATTCTATTTTACAATTAACTATTTGGGAAATTACATTTGCAATTTGTTTTCTATTTTGTTATGACTGTTGACTGAGGGACCACTTTTAGAAGGCTGCCATTTTTCTGCCTAAACCAAATGTGTTTTTCTGTCAGTGTTTCCGAGTGACGTGACTGATAATGGTTCTCCTGTGGTGTAATGTGTATTCCTTCCAAACAGAGGCAAAAGGGCCTTGAGTGTGGGGAAAGGTGTTTTCTCCTGAGTAGGGTGGCCAGGGGTGGGGGGGTGGACCCAGCCCTCCCTAAGCTTCAAATGTAGCGTGAGGGCTGTACCCAGCTCCTTACTGACTTCAGTAGATACCTGCCCTGTCATTGGCATATGCAACCCACACCTCATCTGCCTACAATTTATTTCCCTGACAGGCTGGATACAAACTCAGGGGAAAGGTAATAGATGACCAGAACCAGTTTTAATGTTAGACAAAGAGGAGTCCCTCAACTACAGGTTGGCACTGTGTATTAAAGCGCCACCCTCAGTACCTCGCATCAGAACACTCCTGGAACTGTGGCGATTGTAAAGAAGGACTGCCCTGCTGTCAGAAGTCTGGAGAAAGCCTGGAATTGGACCTCCAGGACTTCCTGGAATGACTCCAAGGGTCATTTGGCTGACCTCCTATTTGAGCTATAGGGACACAAAAAGCTTCCAGCGGACTTGTCCTCCAGCTGATCAGTACCATCAGGCCCTGCTGAACCGTGGCACTGCCCTTTGCTGGAGAGAGTCCTAAACCACACAATTTGCCCTGCATGTCTGACAGGTGTTGGATTGTACTCCACCACCGTACAACTGCAAGAACTGTGCTCCAGGTTAAATACTAGAGCCGCTGGGCTCTTTGCACGAAAAAGAACTGTCCTTCATCAATGCGAGCAGATTTCATCGAGGTCTGCATCTGAACTGCATCTAACTGATGATGAACCACTCCCAGATACAGACCTCAGGTTTCACCACTTGAAGCTCTTCACGCTGACAGCAACCGCCTAGTGTTTCGTGCCAGAGCAAAGATCCTATCTTCAACCAACTCTTCACACCGATAATGAACTCACTGCCAACATGAAGTTCTGGCCAAGGCCTGGGACTTCAGCAATCCACTGTCAACGAACCCCTCTCTGGATCCAGCCTGCAGCCCGACCACCATAACTTGTCTGTGAGAGCTTTTTGTGTGAATGACTAGAAAAAATAGGTGGGGGACCCACAGCTGGCTTGGCAAAGTCTGTTTGTGAATTGAAAGAAATCTGTATTCGGAGGTTGGGTGCACCACACAGGTGGGGTGTCCGTCCTGGCAAACGTCTATGCAATAAATTCAATTAATGTGTCACCATATCACCTTGGTGACATCCCTGTGTATTGGGCACACCTTTGATACTTGAACAAGCAAGCTTCTGCAACAAAGATGATTATCGTAGTTTATTTGAGTGTCATCATTAATTTCATGATGTAGAAAATCTTTTTTTCATGCATTCATTTTCATCATTTTTCCATGTTACATATTACATGTTTCAAAACTGCTCCAATGCATTTCGGGTCGTGTACCCTTCATCCGGGAGCTCTGTGGGTAAAAAAGATATAGCACTAAGTGTTGGGGTCGTGTTTTAGGATATCGTTAGCGTAGCATGCAGGTGGGGGTCAGTGAGGTGTGTTTATCAGGGTGACCGGCATCTAAAAGAGTGCAACGAAAAGTGTGGTGGAAGTGACATATTATTGAAACAATAATGTGTTTGGTGGTATTTTAAGTGCCTAAGTTCGAGCGGGAGTTAGACAGGCGTCTTGAACACTCACGTGTCATCCGACGTTCGGGTTATCTAAACATAAGGAGTCGTAAGAGAATGCGTTAAGATCCACTTTGCCCGCATTCGTTTGGCAATGCGCGTTTAAACGTAAGTTAGATGCGCGTTTAAACATACTTTAAATAGGCAGCGGCATACTAATGCTGACTTACTAGATTTGTTAGTGTGCTCCGTGGCTGTTAAACATCTCTCCGGCGTCCGTGATTCTGGTGTTAACCCGGAAGGGGATATATGGAAGGAGGGGAAGGTGTAATAGATAGAAAGATAGGACTATAATATGACGGCCATGTTGGGTGAATACCAGTGAAGTGTGGGTGAGCGTGTGTGCTCTTTGTGGCAGTGGGGTAGGGACTGAGTATTCACGATCAAGTGTATCCTGAGCCAACAATGAACAACAAAAATATATGACAGTGATATATATATAATAAAAAAATTATCAAAAGCAGCACTATAGGATTGCCAGTATGCGACATAATGCACCATGACATAGGTGTTTTATAAATAACAAGAAAATTCCAGGCGGTCGTTGAGTCCCATTGGCTTCATGGACTGCATTTTGAAAATCCATGCCATCTCACTTCTTAACAGTTGTTTGTTGTTGTCAATGCCCTCATGTTTTGCGACCACTTCAAGTATCAAAAACTTTAATTGGGAAATATTGTGTCTGAATTCAGTGAAATGTGCTGCCACATTTGATTTGGAATTCTGCATCCTGATGTTTGATTTATGCTCATTAATGAGAGTCTTAATTTTCCTTTCGGCCTTGCCAATGTAGATCATGCCACATGGGCATTTGATTAGGTATAATGAAGTGGTCGCAAAACATGAGGGCATTGACAACAACAAACAACTGTTAAGAAGAGAGATGGCATGGATTTTCAAAATGCAGTCCATGAAGCCAATGGGACTCAACGACCGCCTGGAATTTTCTTGTTATTTATAAAACACCTATGTCATGGTGCATTATGTCGCATACTGCCAATCCTATAGTGCTGCTTTTGATAATTTTGTTATTATATATATATCACTGTCATATAAATTTGTTGTTCGTTGTTGGCTCAGGATACACTTGATCGTGAATACTCAGTCCCTACCCCACTGCCCAAAGAGCACAGACGCTCACCCACACTTCACTGGTATTCACCCAACATGGCCATCATATTATAGTCCTATCTTTCTATCTATTACACCTTCCCCTCCTTCCATATATCCCCTTCCGGGTTAACACCAGAATCACGGACGCCGCAGAGATGTTTAACAGCCACGGAGCACACTAACAAATCTAGTAAGTCAGCATTGTATGCCGCTGCCTATTTAAAGTATGTTTAAAAGCGTATCTAACTTACGTTTAAACGCGCATTGCCAAACGAATGCGGGCAAAGTGGATCTTAACGCATTCTCTTATGTCTCCTTATGTTTAGATAACCCGAACGTCGGATGACACGTGAGTGTTCAAGACGCCTTTCTAACTCCCACTCGAACTTAGGCACTTAAAATACCACCGAACACATTATTGTTTCAACAATATGTCACTTCCACCACACTTTTCGTTGCACTCTTTTAGATGGCGGTCACACTGATAAACACACCTCACTGACCCCCACCTGCATGCTACGCTAACGATATCCTAAAACACGACCCCAACACTTAGTGCTATATATTTTATTACCCACAGAGCTCCCGGATGAAAAGTACACGACCCGAAATGCATTGGAGCAGTTTTGAAACATGTAATATGTAACATGGTAAAATGATGAAAATTAATGCATGAAAAAAAGATTTTCTACATCATGAAATTAATGATGACACTCAAATAAACTATGATAATCATCTTTGTTGCAGAAGCTTGCTTGTTCAAGTATCAAAGGTGTGCCCAATACACAGGGATGTCACCAAGGTGATATGGTGACACATTAATTGAGCTTCTTGTGTGAAACTGGACTAAGTTAGTACTTCAACTTTCCATTGGGACAAACCTGCTCCCCATATGCTGCCTGTGCTCCATCATGTAAGCCTCAACTTTTGACTCTGAACCGGTCCAGCACAACCGGATACCTGCGATTGGCCAACCGGATACCTGCGATTGGCACTTTGCGATTCTTGCCATTTTTTATACTTAAAATTTTTAAAATTCAAATGTGTAGTTCTACTAATTGGGTATTGGTATTTTATTTATGAAAAATTGGTTTGGGATTTACTTGCGTTGTTTTTTCACTTCATTACTGTTTGAGTGCTTCATAAATAATTTACACTTTGAATTTAAGCCTGATTGCTTGTGTACGAAGCTACCGGAGGGTTAAGCACAGGTTTATTTAGTGACTTTTGTGCTTCACTTTGAGAAAAATTTTGATTATTGCTCTCACCCCTCTCAACTAATAACCCCATTTCTTACAGGGACCATAGGTTCAGCATCTTGCATCTGTTTCATCTTGTTGTTTAATGCATACCTCAGCCACTTTTACTGAGTAAAGCACTGAGCTACTCAAAACCCACTAAACAGAGCAAAGAGTGTCATAAACACCACTTTGCCTAACCCTACCTACGAGTTCCTTAATTTGCATTTACAGAAGATATAACAGAATGAATTAGGGCTCAATTCATGGAGGTTTTCCACAATTGTCACATGTTCTGATTCTTAAGGAAAATGTGCTTGTGCGTAATGATGTGTAAGTGTGCAAATTGTTGTGTGCATGTGCATTTTCCTAATACACAAACTAGAGTTTATTTCTGCACCATGCACGCAGAATAAAACAGCAATATTCCCCTGTCAGGTTTTTCCCCAGATCCATGCAAATGCAGGGACATCCAGGCAATAGTAGAGTGCTACCTACTAAGCTGTTTTGTCTCCCAAGGCTACTTTACTCTTTGTGGTAGCATGATCAATCAGTCGAGATCTAGCTTACAAGGGGTTGTGTCAAGGTAGAGATTAAATAAACAAAAGAGAAGAACCGTTGCACTCCAATGTAAACTGACTCAATTACCTGGTTAACCAGATCTTAATAGTTAGGGTGCTCAAGGAGGTCGCCTCCTGTCCAGTGAGGTGCTAATAGAATGAGCTCCAAGGAACCTTACAGGTGTAAGGATATAAGCTTGAGCACTCCTATGGGCAAAATTAATTGCAGGAAAGTAATCCGAAAGTAATCAAGGGGGTATTTCTGATTTTTAATTCAATCAGTACACATATTTCATCACATGCTTCAAGATTCCATTTGGTAAATAAATTCTGGTAGTAACGATACAATCAATGGTGTCACAATGTGATCAATACATCATTTCATTGGAAACTCCCCAATGCATTTCGAGCCGTGGGCTCTTCTTCAGGGGGTATGTGTCTGAAAAGAAATGAAAATAGAGGCCATAAAACAAGAGACCCGAGATGGAAAGGCATCTACATCAAAAAAAGGTGTGCAATTAAATAAGGAGCAACCATCTATAGCTGCAAAGGTAAACAGGGTGAAAGAAACATGAAAGATGAGAACGTCGATGAGATGGTGCAAAAGACGGAGAACTGTCTAAGGACGTAAAGAACCAATGTGAGACCTACAGGATTGTGTTGAGGAAACAGTATGAAAACTGGAAAGGTAACAAAGCAGTATCGTAGGTGAATAGCTACACCCCGGTAAACACGTTCGTGACTTGGTGAGAAGTGCGCTAGATTAAAGGTCATGTGGGGAAGAAAACGATATCAGGTATAGGACTGTGATGAAAGAAGAATCAAGGTGAAAAACTGAGCACCCGGTGATCAGCGGTAGTGAACGGGAATGCGATAATGCTCACGCTTGCGTCACTTTCTACACCGGGAATGAAGCTTATGGCGTCCGAGCTGGCACTTCATCATTCTAAATACGGTAAGCGTATTTCAGCTTCCGTTTAATTTCTATACCATTCTTTAAGCGTCCACTCTTCATTACAACCTGCATGAACGCGTTACCGCATTCCCGTTCACTACCGCTGATCACCGGGTGCTCAGTTTTTCACCTTGATTCTTCTTTCGTCACAGCCCTATACCTGATATCGTTTTCTTCCCCACATGACCTTTAATCTAGCGCACTTCTCACCAAGGCATGTACGTGTTTACCGGGGTGTAGCTATTTACCTTTGATACTGCTTCGTTACCTTTCCAGTTTTCATACTGTTTCCTCCACACAATCCTGTAGGTCTTATATTGGTTCTTTACGTCCTTAGACAGTTCTCCGTCTTTTGCACCATCTCGTCGACGTTCTCATCGTGGTATAGGCATACAGGACATCATCATCACCTAGCACCATTATTTTTATTTTGTTCCCCTTTACACGTTTCTTTCACCCTGTTTACCTTTGCAGCTATAGATGGTCGCACCTTATTTAATTGCACACCATTTTTTATGTAGATGCCTTTCCATCTCGGGTCTCTTGTTTTATGGCCTCTATTTTCATTTCTTTTCAGACAAATACCCCCTGAAGAAGAGCCCATGGCTCGAAATGCATTGGGGAGTTTCCAATAAAATGATGAATTGATCACATCGTGACACCATTGATTGTATTGTTACTAACAGAATTTATTTACCGAATGGAATCTTGAAGCATATGATGAAATATGTGTACTGATTGAATTAAAAATCAGAAATACCCCCTTGATTACTTTCGGATTACTTTCCTGCAAATAATTTTGCCCACAGGAGTGCTCAAGCTTATATCCTTACACTTGTAAGGTTCCTTGAAGCTCAGAGATTAAATAAACACACTATGTCATAATTGTGTGAAAAAAACTAAAATTGATTTTTATTTAAAATGAAAACACCTTTAATAAGCCAAGTATTTTAACATATGAGCACAGTAAAAAGTAGAAAGAAAAAATAGAAATCGGCAACATGGTAACCACAAAAAATGTCATATTTAAAATATGAACAAAGGGTACTCATGTTACAAACAATTTAATGTATAGTGTTCACAATAACTACGCTAATAGTGATCCCCGCGCTCCTTATAATACCGTCTGAGAGCAACGAGGATTGCAATCATTCTACCAAAATATATAGCTCTGATTGTACTGCCTGAATTGACTAGCCGATCATGATTTCTTCGAGATTTTTAAAGCAGGTAATGTCACAAATACAACTAGTTGTGAGACACTGCAAGACGAACTAACATGTTAAAGCGAACTTCCTTAGTATTTGTAGTCTACAGTAATTCACATGTGACACCTTCTGTGTTTCAGTTTAAGATTTGTTTTTCATTGTACCTTTAAAGTTAAAGATCTTGCAACACAAAATTGCTTGAAACACCATTTCAAAGTCTTCCACTTTGAAGAGTGACAGGAGTCGGTACTGAATAAGGACAGATAAGTGTCTGACCCTCAGGGTAAATTAAGGTGGGGTCCTAAAAAACATGAGGCATAATCTGGCTTCCTCTCCAGGCCAGAATCCAACTTAAGCTGGCTTGCATCACTCACAAGGCTCTATACTCGAACTCACCTGCATTGCTCGCACAAAAACACGTGGTATCCGGAGGAGCCAGAAACTCATGTTTCTTATAAAATGTATCTACCTGTTTTTATCCCAAATGTATCCACCTGTTTTTCTCCCATATGTATCCACCACTCCTAAGTTCTTTTCTATACTACTTGTCACTCCTACAAAGCGCTATGATACCCTTATGGGTCTAGTTCGCGCTCTAGAAAACACAAATAAATAAATAAATGTAAAAAAAAATCACAGGGAGAGCACAAGAAATTCCATGCATCCTTGCTAGAGCAAGCCTGATAGCCAAAGACCGTCAAGTGGGGTTTGATGATATTTCTGACAGGAACTCAGGTGAATGATGAGTTTAGTAAAGGGTCTGTTCTCAAAGTCATGCCAGATGGAGGCGAGTGATTTGTGAGATATGATATGGAGGGCGGAATATACAATAGTAAACATACAAAATATAAAGAGAAGGATAGGTGTGTACCCACTGGGCAGTCACACCTAAGCTCGCCTACACTTGTAGGTGAATTGCAGGTAGCCTTTCGTCTGTCTCTGGTGAGATGTAGAGTGTAGAGATTTCCCAGGACAGCGTTTCATGGCTCCTTCGGCTAGTAGTGGGCTGCCACGCAGGCAAGGCCAGCATCAGGGCACATCAGCAGAACAAAATAGGGCATTACATTCAGTCTTCTCCTTGAGGAAACAGGAAGCGATACGCTCCACATAAAAAAAAATGCCACAAGGTTAGTGCAGTTATGTGGCGATATAACTCTTCAAAATACTTGAGCGAGGCTGTAGTTATTTTCAGTCTTTGCCATTTGGGCATCAGCCCTCTGGCCAACAGTTCAAGTGAGATTTTCAGTTTACAAATACAACCAGTCAAGGGCAGGTTTGATGCTGGGTAGGACAGATTTTTTTTATTTACATATTTACAAAGTGACGCATCTAGGTAGATGCGTCACTTTGTAAACCCCTTTGTAAACCCCTGCGCTAGATTATACCTACGCCAGGTATAATGTATGCATGGGGGGTGTTTTGACGCAAGAAAGGGTTGTATCAGTGAAATCTATGAGATTTCACTGCGTCACTTCTAGGACACAAATGCGTCAATTTCTTACGGCTGCCTCACAGCAGGCGTAAGACTGACGCAGGCCCTTTCACATGGTGCTTGCCCCATGTGAAAGGACACATTGCTGGAGTTGCGTCACTTTTGTGACACACTCCAGCAATGCGTCACTTTTGCGCCATACAGATACGTCAGAAATACTGACGTATCTGTAACTCCTTGTGCAATGATGGGTCATACTGTAAATATGACGCATCATTGGTCTCGCAAGGAGGGCGCAGTGAAAAGTGACGCATCGCTGTTTTCACGCAGCGATGTGTCACTTTTCATAAATGAGGCCCCTAGTGTATAAGCCTGAAAATCCCTTGTTACTTCTATGGTCTTTACTCAATCTTCCTCTTGCACATGCATTATGGATGTAGACAGGTTCATGACTGTATCTGGGTGACATCAACAACAATTTTACTGGAGATAATGACAATCATAAGAGATAAGCACAAGTAACTCTCCATTCCGATGCTCGTGATTATTAATGTGACCATAGGCATATACTGTGTGGATTCCTTGCATTGTAACAAAATTAGCACAAAACGAGCCCTAGTCAGTAAACATAATGTATATGGGAGCCCAAAAGACATTACCTGTTGCATTACCCCTGGATACAGCTATTGCATCGTACAACTATATAATGTCACCTACAAGGTAATCCCTGTGCAGCACTAACATAGGCGAACTTTAAGAACATACGAAAAATGCTGGTAATTGGACATGTATCCTGTCTTTCAGTGGAAGTTAAAGAGTTCCAATGCACAAGAATAATTGGTCTCATTTATTTAGTTTTCTCTCCTTTTCCTTGTGTTCATTCATGTGTCTAAGGGGGCAGAGCAGGGCCGGCTTTAGGGCGGTGCGGCCGGTGCCACGGCACCGGGTGCCAAGCTCAGATGGGGCGCTTAAATCACACATGGTTTGAAGCTAGCAAGGTGCGTGCCTGTTCGCCCATCTTTCTGTCCTTGAGCTTGGAGGCTGTTTGGGAGTGCTCGCGCCACTCCTCAAACCAGAAGAAAGATTATGACAACAGCAGCAGCAGTTGTTATTTAAAAAAACGAGCGGCTTACTTGTCTTTCTTTTGGTGCGCAGCAGGGCAGGCAAATTCTGTGCGGAAGAGGGACAGCGATGTCATAGGCCCGTCACAGGAGAAGGAGGCACCTATGGCTCCACAATTACCTTGGAGGCTTTTTTTTGCCTTGAGAGAAACAATCAGGAGAGTCACAGCTGTTAGGAAAATAACTTTGAATAGAGTCTATTCTTGACAATATGTTCAAGTCATTCGTTTTGCTCTCTGAAACTCCGATCTTTTTTTCAACGTTGTAATAAATCTTAGTGTAATGCAAGGCAGCGGTGCAGTCCCTGTTTAAGATGTAGTTATTTTTCATCTTCTACAATGTTTGCGTTTTATAGATGTGTGTTTTTGTGGGGTTTTTTCATGTGTCAAATGACTCATATCGCTCATAAGCTGAATCGAGTCACTTCTAGGTGTCTGGGTGACTTCAGGATACGACTCGAAGGAGGTACGTGTTACTCAAAGTGCATGTCAGAAGATCATAAAGGTGTGCAGAATACATGCTCTTCCAATAATTGGCATCTCTTCAGAGCAATGTTTACTTGCGCGCTGATAATAATGACTAATTTATGTGAAAGTGGGTGATGGAGGTACACAGCTGTGGAAATTAAACTGAGCAAAAAGGAAAAGAAAATTCAGTTTTTCTAGATGAGGGAGAGACAGTATGCTTTTTGTTTGTGTGTGTGTGTGTGTGTCAGTGTTTGTATACACGCGTGTGCAAGGGTATGGTGAAGAGAAGAAGTTGGCGAAAGGAAGTAAATGCAAAAGGTCTGAGTGAAAAGCGTGATGAAGGAGATTTGAAAGAGGATTTCAGATAGATGCGGGGAATACGAGGGTCTAAGCCTATAACAGAATGAGAGAATGCAGAGGAAAATGGTACAGAAAGAAGAACTCGAGTAAATGATTCACTCCAAAGCTACTCCTACCACAGAACTTGGAAATGTTTAATTCACAGTCTCATATTTTGAGAATAGATGCATTTTCAATTCTAATTATTCACATGGGGTTATTTATTTATTTGATAATGTTAATAAGCACTGGCAAAGCCAATAGGCCTGGTTTGTTTTAGGCCCATGTTCGTTGTTCTGTGATCAATCAGGATGCAATAAAAGAAAACTCACTGAGGCACACAATAATTTACAGGTGCGGCACTCTGTCAAAAGAACAGAATTCTACTTCAAATATTTTAAGTCACACAATTAACCAGGCCTCACCTTTTGGAGAGGATTCCTTGATAGGTGTCTTTGGCCATGGTCCTTTTGGAGCCGCCCTACAACCTTGTTCCATCCCACTAAAAAACTGCATGTGGGACGGAAAAGGGGCACGCTGGAGTCGTCGACATGCACCTTTAAAAGAAGCATTTATTTTTATATTTCTGACTCTGCTGTGTGCAGGGAAGGATCCTGCAAGTGGTTAGCACTGACAGTAAACACAACCTGCCATTGAAATGGGATTCTATGCTGTCTTATATTAAGGTATTTAACTTTGCAAATAAAAAGCTCTGATCTGGTTCTCGGAAAAGACTGTAAGAACCTTCGATGTAAGTCAAGACTGTCATAAAGTCCTCTTTTACATTTCCCTCATTCTAGATCATGTTGCATGGTAATGTGTGCTCCCCTAACTTGTAGTAGTATTTCCTTTTCTCTGATGAGTTTCTGTAGTTTTGATTTTCATGTAATATGAGCCTTGTAAAGTGCGACTTTAAAGTGTGAATGGGTGTTGAGAATGGGACATGATTTAGAGCTGTGTAGCTGAAACTGAAACCAGTGTATGTTGTTCAGTGCTTGTCACTGGGTCAGAAAAGTATCCAAATTATATGATCATCTATTTCTTGGCCTCTTTGCAAGTAGAGAGAGAGACGGAATTGGTTACAAATGGGCCAGCGGGAACCCCCTTTCCTACGTGTTCCCTCCTCATCCTGCACTCTATCATCCATCCCATGTGCACTGCCTTCCCTGTTAGGGAGATCAGCTGGAGCATGTGACTACTGCACTGCTGACAGCTCTGGAAACAGAATAAGGGTCACATATTGGCCAAGTGAAGTTGTGATTCTATGAAAATTAGGCAGGTGCACAGCTGTGAAAGCACAGACAGCACCAAAGGAAAAAAAGCATAGTTTGATATGTTGGTAAAGGGGGCACCAACAGTGGTTGTCACACAGGACGCAACCAACTCTTAAGCCGGCCCTGGGGCAGAGTCCACGAAGAGCTGCAGCCTGAATATTAAGATGCATGATTTTTAACCAAAGGACCTAATTGACACAAGAATGAGCAATTTTCAAATAAAACTCTCCGTGGCACACTTGGCGCCATTTAAACTATCACGACACCGGTCCCATGCTATGTTCTTACCTTTAACAGTTTGATTATGACATTTCTGTGCTTCCATAATATCTGTCTCATGCACACTAGCCCGTGTTAACACTGCATGCTGAAACCATTCCGCGAGCACACATGATTCGGCACACAATTGTCACGATTTCGTATTTCTTCATCCTGCCCACTCATTTCTCTTTTTTCACCCGACAGGTCTCCTGGCCTTGTCAGATCCCCGCTCCCACCTTTTGAGCCTGTTCCCTCACCAACCAATCCCGTCACTCCCCCACCCTACACCTCAGCGATTTTCTCCCTACACGCGTGTGTTTTGTCGGGTTTTTCCACCCATGATGTACTGTTAATTAATTTCCATTTTCCCATCGGGGGTTGCTTTTCCGTTTCTACCTCAACTATACATCTTTTGACAGTATCCACCAAACTGTCATTTTAATAACATGATGTATTTTCACAGCCCTGATGAGTCACAGGTATCGCCCTGTTGACGAAACACGTGTCGGCTGGCGTTGTAAAATCTGAAAAAAGAAAAAATCTACATAAAGCTAACGTGTTGTTTTTACCATATTACCGGTGTCAATCTGTCTTGTTTCTTTACTGTTGTGATAACAGAACCACTTATTTTACGTGTGCCCAGTACCTGTTGTCTATTTGTATGGTGCCAAGGCCTCTCCCGCCTTGCTCCTCCAAGTGGGTTTCAGGGTTTCCCTCTAACTGGCAGCACCGTCATATGACCATATCCTTCACCCCCAAATACAAACTGCACTGCTTGTAGCGCCCCAATCCTGCTAACCGCAAAACCCACCACTGACGACACATGCCATTCAGAGGTGTGGCAGGCCTGTAAATCCCAGAGGCCATGTGTTGGTGTGAGCAGATGCCGGGCGGCCGATTTCACCCTCTTTGTCACCACATCCTCCTTTCCCCCACTCCATGGTGGGTAAGGGCTCCGGATCTGCCACGACTTGAAAGAGCTCTGCCCCATAGAACCCCCTGGGTCAGGTGGAACATAAACTAGAGGCTCTCGAAAAGTAAATATTCCGCTGCCCATGGTGTGGCTGCCTGCCACATGACATCCCTGTGTCGACAGATTGAGCCCTTCACCTTGGCCTCCAGTGTGGCTGCCTGCCTCGGGAAACAACCTTTACAACGCGGTTGTTACATTGAGTTCCATTACAACACATTTGTTACAACAACCGCGCTGTTAGAACGCAATACCTTTACAATGCAAGTCATTAGATCGACTTGCACTAGATGGCGCTCCAACCTAAGGAATAGTATGATTTAGAATTCCAACACCTTCCCTACTGTTGCGCAGGGTGGAATAGGAATAGTAAATTATACTATTCCTAATGTTGGAGCGTCATCTAGTGCAAGTTGATCTAATGATTTGAACTGTAAGGGTATCGCATTCTAACAACGCAGTTGCTGTAATGACCGTGTTGTTATGGAAATCGATGTAAAAGCATGCATTGTAGCATGCTATATTCCCTACCTCTAACATCCTTGTATCGACAGATTGAGCCCTTCACCTTGGCCAGGTAGGGATAGTCAGAGAGTGCCTGCCTGACGCCAGAGCAAGGGGACTCCACGATACCCTTGGCATGGATTTCCCTGAACTCCTCTGAGGCAAAGATACATTTAAAGTGGGCCCAAAAGCTGAAGAGGGATGTTCCCTCTCGAGGCCAAAATCCTGCCTCAGAACTAGCTATACTAGTAAAACAATCCTGCTACCCCAAGAATGCCCACCCCTGTTCAGTTTACACAGGTCCACTGGTTTAAAGTCGAGACATCACTGGTCACACTACGAGATCTGAGACTATCTCAATCCAGGGTGGTGGGCTGAGGGATACCCCCTTGATCTCATTGATGATTCCACTTACAGGGACCCTAACAACTCCTGACATGGACCCAGACAAAGGTAATTTGGACCGCATTCTGGAGGCCATAAAAAGGTCCCGGATAAGCCTAAAATCGAATATTGATCCAGTGGCCCTGGACCTTACCCTAGTTTGTGATTAACAGCAGAACCTTAAGGTAAAGTCCACACCAATGAGATGGCACTAGATGCGCTGACTACACAAGAAAAGGAGTTAGCTAAACAATTTGGATGATGACGGAACAAATTAGCGTTCTGGAGAATTGTGCGAAGTACACCGAGGGTCGCTCTAGATGCAGAAAGATCCCTATTGTCTGACTCCCCAATTGCGCACCAAGGGAGCTGATCCACTACATTTATTGAATATTTGATACAGACTACCTCATCACTATCCTCATACTTTGTAGTGGAGCGGGCCCACAGAGTACCCACACAGAGATCACAACAGGGGTGTCACTTCGTCCCATCATTGCGAGGATCATGAATTACCACAACCAAGATCTATTGCTGAAGGTCTTCCGCTCAACAGGCCGCATCACATTTGACAATTTTAAAGTAATGATATTTCCAGAGCCACCTTCAATTAGATTAAGCAACAAATGAGTGACCTAAGTAGACAATATACACTGATGTCCTTGGCCAGACTAAAAATTATTAAAGCACATCAAATATTTTTTTCTTACTGACCCTAGAAGGCTGTGACCTGGCTTGATCACTTTCAATGGGACCCAAGTGCCAGACTTGGCATGCCTATTGATGATTGGACACAGAGTAAACCCAGACAGCAGTGCCCTAGATAAGTTCAATAGATTGTGCACCCAGCCAAGGCACCCTCCAGCGATCAGGCCACAGGGGGCAGAAGATCACTGATCCAAACTGCAGCTGCCCTGGGGGTAACAGGGAGTCCTGCAGTCCTGATACATCTGAGGATAGTGTAGGTGGCACCAACGCTAGTGTAGATTGGGACTGACAGCCTAGCATAACTCCACAAACTGCAGATGAACTTCTTTATTGAGACCCTCCCCGTATTAATCAGGCAGTGCCCGTACCCACCCCCATCATAGGGGCTCTGACATTAGTGAGGGCATGACTTATTGTGATGCTCATGTCAGGGTTCCTCCCCCAGCAGGCTAGACCTGTTGGTAAAGATGCTCCATTCGAAAAGACTCGGACCCAGACATCGTAGACTACCACAGCTATATGATATGGATGTATGACGTTACAACGCATGCTTTTACCACGCATGCCGTTACAACGCAGTTTTTACAACGCATACCATTACAACGCATAGCGCTTTGGGGTGCTGGATAGTGAATAGTTTAATTTACTATTCCAACTCCAGTCCCCGTGGACACTAGGGAAGGTGTTGGATAGTAAATTAAATCTATTCCCTATCCTAGAGCGCCCCCAGCGTAATGCGTTGTAATGGTTTTCATTTTAAAACCTGCGTTGTAATAGCACTGCGTGGTAAAAGTTGCGTTGTAAAGGATGTTTCCCATATGATATGCTTGTTATAACCCACCCTATGTAAGTGCCTCAAGTTCCAAGGTTTCGCCCAGAGCACCTACGTTGCAATGTTTGAGTTACAGGGTTATGTTGTTTAGGTCGGTAGTGGGCACACATTTATGGACACAACCGGGAGTTATGGAGAGAGAGTTTCACACCTGAAGAAAGTATTATGTCTGCACATAACCACAAGCTCACCGTCTGCACTCCAATCCCTCATTCTCCTTTTCATGGGAAGGGAAACCCTCACCGCCCTGCAGAAGACCCTGTAGCTGATGGCACCAGCGGGCAAATATCTCTTTGCCACATTGAATATCAAGGAGATTGGGTAGCCTAATCAAACGTTACAATAAACATGAACAGCTGAAGAGAAGGTGTATTACTGTAGCGTTCCTGCAAGAGACCAACATTCATGAGACTGAGGATGTCAGGGCATCAAGTAGATGGAAAGGCTAGTTTTACCATACATCCTACTGCACTTATGCTTGTGGCACTGCTATTTCAATGAGCCCCGGTACATCCTTCGCAATCACTGAAAAACATATTGATTTCGGAGGGCTCAAGGTCCTGATCAGGGGTCACCTAGATGGCCAACTTGTGGGTCTAGGAAGCCTGTACTTCCCCACTATTGACCAGTCTCATCTTTTTGATGACCTGATGAGAGTATGAGCTGACTGGGCAGATGCCCAATGGACACTGGGGGTGATTACAACTGTGTGCTTGAAATAAGCCTCAACTGTTCACACCTTCCATTACTGGGAGCCCCTACTGTAATGCAAAGACCCTGAAGTAATGGCTTACCCCTTGGTTCCTAACAGACGTCTGACGTGCCCAAATCCCAGAGCTCAGAAATAATTATACTACTCCTCCATACATAAACTACGTCTTCTTAGACTGCATACTTTGTACCTCATTCATACAGAGAGCTGTTAACATGACTAAGTATACCGGTAAAACAGTCTTAGATCATTGTCCGTTAGAGATGGTACACCACTGGGGTACACGAGCTACACCAATTCCCACCCGAAGACTACAGCAGTCGTGGCTGGAGGATCCAGTATTTCAAGAGGACTTGCAGAGGGAGTTAATAGACTATTTCCAGAAAAACAAGGACTCCACCTTCTCTGATCTCACTGAAAGAGAGTCCTTTAATGTCGTTATTAGAGGCACCTGTATCCGTTCCACTATAGGAGTGTGGAAGTCAATAGTGTTGAAATCCCAAACAGCAGAGCGTCAGTTATGGATGCTAGAAAAAAAGTATATCATTGACCTTACTAAGAAGAGTGGCTGTCTGTGGTGCACAAAACACATGCAAAACTTCTAGAACGCATTTGAGGCCTTGACTATATACAGTTTGCAGAATTAAAATGCACCTAAGGGGACAGATTAGGGAGACTATTAGCTGGACTCATTAAACCTTCACTCTCAGGTCCTCCACTTATGACCATAATTATTCTTATGGGTCAGGGGGTTCAGGTGCAAAATGACATAAATGTTGCCTTTAAGGAACATTATGAGCAACTACATCCCTGTAAATCAACTAGAAGTGGAGGATTTTTTATCAGACCATCCCCTTCCTTACATATCTTGTGAACAGAAAAGAGCCAATAACAAAAGAAGAAATAAAACAGATTATATGACAGCCGGTCATGAGCAAGATGCTAGGCTCAGGTAGGGTACCTACAGACCTTTATGCCACATATGAGTTGTTAAGGCCCCTAGACTGCTTACACTTTACAACTCAGCTAAGACATCCGCTTCCTCCATCTCACCACCCAGAAAGCATTAGTCACCTCTAATTTGAAACCGGGAAGAGACCCCACAGCAACAAGTTCTTACAGACCACTATCTAAGTTGGCAGGGTAGGCCCAGATGTGAGTCCCTTGCTCACTTTGCCACTGGATTCAAGCTAGCCTGGCTGATGAGGGGTGTTAGCCCAAAACCGGTCCCAGGATACTTGTTTCCAGTCCAGGGAAGACATGGCATGGCAGTTTGGGCTGGACTATTCCAATGAGGAACAGGTTGAAGACAGGTGTGCATATAGCTGTGTCTGAACTGAGGTGGGGAAGTGAGCTCAAGAACAATGATGGATTTAGCCCAGATCTGTTTGACTGGGGGTGAGTATCTGAAAAGTTTTAGCGCTCCATCCATCATCTCCTTGTGTTTGCTTTGTTCGCCCTAAGTTGGCAAGGTATGTCCAGACGTGGGTCCCTTGCTCACTTTGCCAATGGATTCAAGCTAGCCTGGCTGATGAGGGCTGTTAGTCCAAAACTGGTCCCAGGATGCTTGTTTCCGGTCTAGGGAAGACATGGCTTGGCAGTTCGGGCTGGACTGCTCCCATGAGGCACAGGGTGAAGACTGGTTTGCATATAGCTGTGTCTGAATTGGGGTGGGGTAGTGAGCTAAAGAATGATGATGGATTTAACCCAGATCGGTGGATAAGGGACGTAAGGGCTGTGACTTCCATCCTGAGGTGTGACTGCTGGTGAGATTACGTTAACGGTGCTGCCATATAGTTTTTAATACCTGTAAAGAAAGCTTTTTAAATTCACTCTTTACCTTTTTCTTGCACATCCTTGCACTTTGCACTTTGCACTTTGCACTTCGGGTCCCGACCCCAGTCCACCGCGGCTGTTGCCGATTGAGTGGAGGGCGGAGACTGGAAGTAAGACCCACCCTTCCTAGTGACGGATTTTGGGGCGTGAAGGAGGCAGGTGTTTTACCACTCCCCACCATTTAAATCAAATTATGCCACGGATGCGCAGCGGACGCACGCAGCGAGAGCACCTAAGGCAAGCCCGTCTGCGCTGTCCGTGCCTGGAGTGTGCCCAGCGCCAGACACTGTGCGTATCTTTGACCCTAGGTATATATGAGGAGCCAGCTAGTGGCGCTGAGAGGAGGAGAGTGCTCCTCTCCTGACATTTACAATGTAAGGGGGGAAGGCAAGCCTTCAAGTTTACCTGCTGTAAGTTTCGCTGCACCATGACAGTAAACACCCACCCTCCTAGCCACAAGAACACCACTAGAAGGGGGGACACATCCGAGGGAGACTCATTGACTAAAGATCGCCCAATTGCTGACCCCAATCATGTGAACAGTGAGGTGGGGACAATGTGCGATCACTCACTACATTGTCTACTGCTTAGCGTGCGCTCTCTCAACAAACATAAATATCAGCTAGAATGCTTATTGCACAACTCTACACTTGACCTAATATTCTTAACTGAAACATGGTCCAAACAAGCATCTGCCCCTGACTGGAATATCGCACTTCCATCAGGCTACTCAGTATCCAGCCAAGATAGGGCAGGGAACATTGGCGGAGTGATTGCGATAATCCATGGCAACCACTTAAAAGTTCACGTAGAGACATTACTCAGTTGTCAGCCGAGGCAATGCGCTTCGTGCTGAAAGTTAACAATAGTTTTACCCTACATTGCATACTTTTGTATCGGCCTCCTGGCCCAAGAGCAGCTTTCACCCTAGCTCTGCAGACTCTATTGGAATCTTGCATTGATTGGAAATCACTCATTATTCTAGGTGATTTCAACTACCAACTAGCACTCAACAATAATTCTGATACCAGTAGGTTATTGGATAATCTAGCTGGCTGTAGCCTGTCCCAAATAGTGCTCAGACCCGCTCATTCAGCTGGCCATACACTTGATGGTATCTTCTAAAACACCTCTGATGTCACGCTGGTTAAAACATCCGCTCTCCCTTGGACCGACCGTGGGGCAATTTATTTTGACATAAACACCATTAAAATAAATGTTCCCACTTTAAATAAGGCGGTTGGTCTTAAAACCAGATCCTGGAATAAAGTCCAAGGGGTCCAACTTAAGCAGGCCCTAAGTATCTGTCCTCCTGTGTTGGTCAAGGACAACAAAGATGTGGCTGTCCAATTTAACAACTGGCTCACTACTGCAGTTGACCAGGTGGCACCTGAAAGACTCACTAAAGTAAAAAGATCCTGGGCTACGTCACCTTGGTATGGGCCGGAGCTTAGAAGCCTAAAAGCCATGTGTAGAAGGGTGGAACGCATCTGGAGGGCGGACTGTAGCATCGAACATAAGGATGCATATAGTACAGCACTGACATCATACAAAGAGGAAATCATAAAAAACAAAAAACAATACTAAACCCCAAAAATTGAGGCAGCCAAAAACTCCTCCAAGGACCTTTTTAAAACTGCCCGAGTGCTATCTCAACCCCAACAGGTCAGTACATTTAAACCTGACCAAGCATTCTGCAATAAAATGGCAATTATTTTCCCTACCAAAGTACAATCTATCTATGATGATCTTCACAATAACAGGCAGTCCACTGAAAATTACCCCAATTTGGTAATGGGGGAAACAGCAACTCACAGCCAACTAGCAGGTTTTAGCACCCTCAACACAATAGAAGTGAATAAAATGTTACTCTCCATCAAATCTGGATCCCCGCACGACCCATGTCTGCAAACGATCTTACACTTGGTCTCTGGGCCTATTAGGACACATCTAACCCCTCTCCTAAACCAAGTGCTTGATTCAGGAATATACCCGTGGGGATGGAAAACAGCCTGCATAAGACCCATTTAAAAAAAAACTACTCTAGACCCTATGACGTGAAGAACTATCGACCCACCTCCTGTCTGCCCGTCACAGCTAAAATCCTCAAGAAGGCAATAAATCAGGAGCTAATGTGATATCTAGACACTAACAACTGTCTAGATTCCAGCCAGCATAGCTTCCGGTCATGCCACGAGACCGAGACCTCCCTAAACATGGTAACAGAGGAAATTCAAAGACAGGTGGATGGAGGGGGCAGAGCGGCAATTTCGACAGGGCAACCAAGGTCAACAATCATATACTTTCTGTCCCTCCATATAGCACTGAAGGGACAGAAAGTATATATGATATACATCCCTACGACTCAGTGGGAGCTGGTATGTGGGCCATGGCTCCTGTTAGTCACTCTTTTTGATGTTATATGTCCAGGGAGGTGATTGTTGACCTTGGTTGCCCTGACCAAATTGCTGCTAATATTTAACTGGCAATGAAACATGTTGGCCGTCCTTGAAGTGGTCTACAATATACTGTGTTTTTAACCTGTGCAGACTCACAATTCGGAATAAAAGTGACACGTTTGTATGTGAGTCTAGCCCAATTTTAATAGAGACTTCCTCAGTCTCATTTTTTCACGGGGTCTTGATTCTTCCTTTCACACTTTTTTCCTTCAATGGACATATCACACTTGTTTCCATTGGAGAAAGTTATTGATGATGACAAAAATGTGGGCTAGCTGGTGAGAAACTACCAGTAGCTCCTCTGGTGGTGCGCATGTGAGATACTTTCTCTTTCCTTTACACATTTTTCTAGCACACTTACACTTAAATAGAAGAGGTGTGTTGTGTTATGAGTGAACTGACTGACCACTTCTTTTTCTGTTCTTTTTCTGTATCTGTTTTAAAACCAGTGGGCACGGAGAATTTGGCTGCATTGTGCTATTGAATAGCTGGCCGTGGGCATAGATAAGAATATCTTCCTCACTTTAATCCTGCAAACAATAAATAATTGGGAAAGTGCCTGCTAATGCCAGATCTTTGTTGTATGAAAAGTTGATGATTGGAGGGTGATCTGGCACATTTCTGCCGTCTGCAGCTCCTTATTGAAAGCAAAATAAACCTCTTGCCTGGTGCAATCCTTCTTTTTTAACACATATAAGTCACACCTAGGATAGTCCCTGGACAGTGTTTAGGGCAGGGTGCAGTGTATTTAAAAAGCTGCACATGTACCTTTAGGTTTTACATGTCCTGGTAGGGAAATACTCTCAAATTCGCTTTTCACTACTGCAAGGCCTCCCTCTCCCATTGATAACATTTAAATTATCTCAGCATGTTTAATAATCTGTAACTTCCAATTGGAAACAGGTAACCAGTTCATGTTTTGTGTCTTTGGAATTGTCATGAAAAATTCTCTTGTGTTGTAAATTTGAAATTACAGTTTTGAAAATGCCACTTTAAAAGTTAGCATTTTCCTGCCTTAGCCATTTGGTGCCTGTGGCCTGTCTCTGGTTAACATGACTGGGTGTAGTTGAGAGTTGGGCTTTGCGTATTCTTCCTAGAAAGCCACACGCAATAGGAAGCTTAGGTGTGCCTGAATGGGCCATCACTGGCAGGCCCAGAGGGAAGAGGTGGCACAGTTCTACTTACACTTGAATTTGATGTGCCCTGCCTCCACTCAAAGGGCTGCAAAACCCCTATAGTTAGTCTGGAGCCATGGCAAGGAAACACTTGTGCACTTCAATGGGAAACCTCTAAGAAGGTTCTCCCACTTCCAAGACAGAACTGGGTACACAAACTGCACCTCAGACATCAACTCTTCAGAGCACCTCTGGGCCTGTGGATACTATGCCAGGAAGAAGGTCTACTGTGCTGCTGAATGGAGGATCACTCTGCTGCACTACTTCTCTGAAGGATTGCTGCTCTGCTGTGTGGCTCTGCTGTCTGGTGCCCTCTTGCCTCTGTGAGAAGAACTGGTCCTGTATCTGTTGAACATAGGAGCCAAAAGTGACTCCAGTGGCTAGTTGGCTGACCTCCTGATAAGAGGGACAGCAGGCTCCAACAACCTTGAACCCAGCACCTGGACTCTGCCGCCTGCGAGTCCTACCCTGCCAACTGGTGCCACCCCAGTTCTGGACCAGGGAAAGTGGCCCTGAAGCTGCTTTGCCAGTCCATCTGTGGACCAAGCAGAGCTGTTGCACCGCCTCTGTTTCATGGTGCAATCCTGAGCAGAACTGAGGTATCACCTCTGCTGCGAGGGTTCTCCCATTGCAAGCACTACATATCAACCTCATGGCCCACATTAGAATGCCGCTTTGTAAAGTTTTTCCCATAAAGGCCCCTGCATCACAAGCCCTCATTGATGGGATTCTCATCGTCAACGCAGGGTCTCACACCTCAGCTCAACAAATCCTCAGAGCTAATAAATCGTCTTAGGTGTTTGACACATCCTTAATGCTGGGCCTCATAACGTTCTGCATCCAGGATTTAAGGTAATCTTGTTCAGCTGGCCTAAGTGGATCCCTAAAGCCAGGTTGAGCTCCATTGCAGTCGGCCTGAACTCGTGACTTTGTCCTGGTCCGGCACAATCAGATACTCACAGTTGTCGCTTTATGCTTTTTGGCACCACTTCAACTGAAATCGTAAACCCTGCATATCTCCAGTTCTACAGATTGGGTTTTGGTCATATTGGGCTTGTTTTATTTATTAAAAAATGCTCTATTTTTCTAATTTGGTGTTGGATCCTTTTGTGCTGTGTTTTCACTATGTTACTGTTTGAAGTGTTGGACAAATACTTTACACGTTGCTTCTGAGTTAAGCCTAACTGCTGTCTGCCAATCAACCCTAAGGTTGAGCACATGTATTTTCAGGGTTTGCTTGGGCCTTCAACCTGACAAGAATTGTGGTTGATGCTTTAGAAGGCTTTTATTCCCCTCGACCAGTAACTCAATTTCTTATAACTGGCTTTTGTCTTCTCACTGGACATTCTTGTTCAACTTCATTGAAGGGTTTCCTTTTCCCCTCTCTTCCTATTCAAATTGGGGTTTCCAAAGTTTTAATTCTTGGCCCTTTCTATTATTTATTCATGTGATGTTGATTCACATTTCTAAGCTAATGATCCACAAATCTTCTTGTGTTCTTCCTTTTCTCAAGCTTAGCCCCAAAAAATCAATTATTTACTTTTCTGTTAGCTTTTCCATGTCTGTCCTTTCATCTATATTTTTTAACTCTAACTCATGTTTTGTTCATTTCTTCTGCTCATAATCTTGGTTTTCTATACATTCATCTTGACATTGTTCCTCAAATTGCTGCTGTTAAATGTTGTCACTTTCATGTTGAACAAAATTAGGAAAAATCGAACAGTTTCAATCCTTTTGGCTACAAAATTGCTTATACAAAATCTGGTTCTCTCCCACTGTAACGATTGCTATTCATTTTTATGTTCGGTTTTCTTAATACTTAATTGATTCACTACAAGTGATTCAAAATGGTATTGTTTTCTCCCACTTGCCCATGCTCACATTTCTCACTATCATGCTCAGCCTGTCTAGTTAGTCATCTAATACTATGCGAAGTTAGCGCTCTGTTCTTTGTTTTCCATGAATCTTCATGGACTGGCACTCCTTCTCATTATCTGTGCCTTGAGTCACTATATTTTCTTGCTGTGTCTCATTGTGGTATGGCTGGGTGAATATATAAGCGCGGAGGCTGAATGTATTTCTTAATTTTGCTGTTTATTATAACTTGACATAAAACATTTAAAAAATGGCTGCAATTTTAGGTTAGGATTTGCCAGTCTTTAAGTAATCAGTATTGGTTTGTTCCGTCTTCCAGAGAATCCTCCCCTCAGAGTGGCATCACCCGGAGTCTCAGAGAAATCAGAAAAAGTAGCAGTAACTATAATCAGAAAATACTTCTTTCTTTATCCACCACCACACCCTTAGGTGAACCTTTGCAGCTGAAAGGCAGTTCGGTTGGGAGCGGTTTGTGCCTGGGGGTTAACACAGCATGCACTTCGTTGGTTTGTGACTACAAGGTTAACATCAACCCTATTCATGCAAAACATCACTCTCCTCCCCTTTCTATCAAAGGTAACAATATAAACCAGGTTTAACCTCACCTGGAATTAAGGTCTTAAGTCCCCTCAGTTCCCCTCCTCCAAAGATAAGTGCCCATCTACTGGCTGGTATAAGGTCCAGAGCACCGGTCTTTAATGTGCACAGGATGAGATGGATAGTGATCCTGGGATCCTAATTAACAGCCTCCTTGTCGGTGCATAAAACAACAGTGATCCCTGGTTGTATGTTCCAACCTGAAAATCCCCAATCGCGCGCAGCTGAACAAGGCAGTCTTAACAACGGCCGCTTCTTAACCATGCATGCCTTTACCACACATTCCTTTACACAAATTTTGTTTTAATGATATATTTGATAAAGGCATATGCGTGGTTAAGGTTCTGCCCTAGCCCCGATCAATGCGCTAAAATCCAGCCAACAGTCCTGACTCACGACCCCAGCCCTTAAAACACCCCAGCGCCTCGGTGCCCAAATTTGAAATCGACCCAATCCTTAAGCCCTAAATTCTTCACCCCAGAACTCGACCTTGACCCCCTCTGCCCTTTGTCCTAAGACCTTCACTCTATAATTAAAAAACAACCCAGCCCCCCACCCTAAGTCCTAAAACCAACCTCAGACGTGACCCCCAACCCTAAGCCCTTAGTCCTTCACCCCACAACTCAACCCTGAGCCCCCTCGCTTCCCTGAGCCCTAAAACCTTAGCCCTATAACTAAAAACCTTCACCCTAACACTTAAAAACCCCAAACTCCTCACCCTAAGCCCTAAAAACACCTTCCAGCCGTGACCTACCCTTAGTACTTATCCCCATAACTCAACCCTGACCCCCTCTCTGCCCTGAGCCCTTAAACCTTTGCCCCAATATCAAAAAATACCCCAGATCCTGCCCTAAAACTCACCAGGCATAAAAAGATACCCTATCCCCCATCCCAACCATCCAGCCCCTTCACCCTGAGCCCTAAAAAAAGGCCTACCTGCCAAAAAAAGAAATTAAAAAAATCGCTCTCACCAAGTTCCTCGTCCAGGCAGGAGCTCAAATCCGGGCAGGAACTCACTCCAGACCCTCCTCCCAGAGCTCCTCCACCCGAGTCTAGAGCGCTAACTACCACGGACGTTTAAATCACGCATAAGCATGGTAGAGGCATATGCGTGGTTTAGATGTCCATGTTATGCCTCCGTTGTTAAGCCGCACGTTATTCAGACTGCATGGTTCAAGCTGTTTTACGTGCTCCCCCTTGTGCACAACCCCACTCCATGACTGTCCTACTCCCTTTCCAACACCTTCACAATCACACTACCCTTACTTCTGACACTCACCCCCATACCGCAACTCTCCTGAGTTGCAGCAGCTCTTCAGCGTTCTCCAGCGGCGTCCACCACTCCTCACTTCAGGAGTCAGGGGTATCGTCCCAGCTAGCAGCGTCTTCAAGCACTTCGCCTGTACTGGATGGCTCCTCACCTCGTTATTTCTTGGTTACTTCATCTTTTCTTCCAGATCTCCTGTCACTCTCCGTCCTTGCTGTGGAGTCATCCTTTTCTCCTACTCCTACTCTTCGGGATTGGTCCTGGCTAGCGGTGACTCTGCCTCTCTGCCCAAAGACATTTTAGTCGTTAATTAGTGTTGTTTGTTTCTTGCCCGTACTAATCGTTTTACCATTTCCACTATAGGTGTTCCAGTGGTTTCTGGCATCAGCGGTGTGGACTCGGGGCCAAGCACAAGGTAAGTTGGCGGGGTGATGTCGAGGCATATTTCTTCATATCATCCTCTTTCTGTATAATCTCAGTTTCATTATTTTGTACTATTAACTCCTCATTTACGCAATACATGTCAGTTTCTGTAATATCATCTCCTTCACCTACCATCCTCAAAAAGCTATTAAGGGAATGCTATATCTGATCAATTAATCAGGAAAGATCTTTTATCATTGTTGTGTACCCATTATTTTGTGTACTGTCTTGTATTTCCTTGTTCTAAGCTCTTTAGGTAAAACCAGTACAATACATCAATACATAAATATATAAATACATTTTGAAAGAAAAAGGTTGCACTGTTTTTTGAGGCAGATAGTGGGAGTTTTAACCATTGTATATTGGGTTTCAGGTTTCAAACATATGCTATGAGGAACAGAGCCTCAATTGCTTCATAGGATAGGTTGTGGGTTTGAGGGATTGATATGGTGAATTCGAGGTACAAGCATATACATATTGCTATTGTCATTACCTGACATTATCACTGTGATCTCAGGAACAGACAAGCAATGCAGCTCATGGGTGTATGTCAGGTTGATTATTTGTATGTCATAGGGGCAAGACAAAGACTTTCTCTGGTCCTGCCACCACAGTATCTATCCTGGGGCGCATTTTTTCAAACAGCTTTTCTCATTCTGCTATTTATTTTCTAATTCCTCCATTGTTAGAACTGACAGAATAAAGGTGGTCTTCCCACAACTTTTTACCTGCTTCCCTCCCTTTTGTTAAGGTCCTTTTTAACCTCTTTGCCGCTGGGCTAATTCCCCTCCAGCGCTGGGGGAGGGGGGCGCGTGCAGCGCCACGGTGCTTATGATGAGCTCAGCTCATCACGCTGCACGGTGGCGCTGTGCTCATGACGAACTCAGCTCGTCATCAGCACAGCGCAACCATGCCTCATGACGAGCAGAGCTCGTCATGAGCACGGGAGGGGTTAATGCCTTTAGGACTCTGCACACTTTAACGCTGCTAACCAGTACTAAAGTGATTGTGCTCTTTCCCTTAAACATTGTAATATTGGTTCATCACCAATTGCCATATTTAATTTACTTATAAGTCTCTAGTAAAGTGCAGTACATGTGCATAGGCTTGTAAATTAAATCCTACTCATGGGCCTGCAGCACTGATTGTGTCACCCATATAAGTAGCCCCTTAACCATATCTCAGGCCTGCCACTGCAGAGCCTGTGTATGCAGCTACGCACTGCCATGTCGACCTGGCAAGTAAACCCTCTTTCCAGGCCTAAACTATCCCTTTTTTTAATACATATGTCACCCCTAGGTTAGGCCCTGTATAACCCACAGGGCAGGGTGCAATGTATTTAAAAGGCAGGACATGTACTTTGAAAGTTTATGTGTCGTGGTAGTGAAATATTCCCAATTCCTTTTTTTACTACTGCAAGGTCTATCCCTCCCATAGGATAACATTGGAATTTACGTATTACATTTTTTAAGTGTGACACCCAATTGAGAAAAGATAGACTTTTCTAGTTTAGTATCACTGAACTCACAATTTAAAATCACAACTTATAGTGAAGTTGACTTTTAAATTCAATTTTATCAAATGCAACGTTCAGAAAGTTGGCATTTACTTACTTTAGCAATTTTGTGCCTCCTGCCTATCACTGGAATACAAGTCTGAGTTGGCTGACAGCTGGAATCCTGCATTGCCTCTAGACAGTCACACACAAAAGAAGGGTAGGTGTGCCTGAGTGGTCATCTGCATGTAGATGGGCTATCCTGAGCAGAATGGGAGGGAGGAGCAGACTCACCTGAAAGGGCTGTGTCCTGTTCCCACATAAAGGATTGATTACCCCCTGTATTGTGTCTGGAGCCAGGGCAGAAAGACACAACCTCTGCACACTTCAAAGCTTTCTTTAAAATCTCCCCCACTTCAAAAGCACCTCTGGGTATAAGTGTTGGATCTCTGGCACTACCAAATCAGTACACTTCTGGACCACTCTGCCAGGAAGTAGTGGATCTGCTGTGCTGCTCAAGGACTGTCAATCTGTTGGAACTGCTATTTGCTGAACTCTTCCCTTGCTGTGTTGCCCTGCTCCTGCTGGTCCCTCTCTTCCTGGGTGAGAAGGACTGGACCTGCATCACTTGAACCAGGAGTAACTCCAAGGTCTTTCTGGTTTGCCTCCTGCTGCCTATTTCTCAGAGAAACAAACGACTTAGAACCAGCCTGTTCCAACACTTGGGCTCAGAAGCCTGTGAGTCTGTGCTGCAAAGTAGTGCTACAGCAGTCCTGGATCCTTGAAAGCTGACCTAGGACTTTGCTACAGAGTAACCAATGCATCCTCTGCTGCGAGAGCAGAATAGATGCATCACCGCTTTTGCAGGATCTGGACCGGCGCATCATACTCTGAACCACCGCATCTCACTCATAACCACAGCTTTGGAACTGAAGCATTGCCTCTACACCATGGAGAAGCTTGGCACATCACATTCAGAACTGCCACACTTCGGCACCGAAGCTTCGCGCAAGGGACCGCTGCACTAGCATGGAGAAATTCAACGTATGGGGATCACCGATGCATCTCGCTGTTGCATCCAGAATCAAGGTACATTTGCTCTGGGGCCTGCATGGGTCCTGTATCCGGCTCGCGCTCCATCGTGGTTGATCTGAAGTCTTGACTTTGTCCCGGTCCAATGTGAGTAATTAAAGCTTTCGGTACTATTTGCTTCTAAGAGCTATATTTTGCATTTCATCTTTTAGAATCCATGTCATAACTTCTACCTATTGAATTTTTGGCTGTTTGGTTTTGTTTTATTTATAAAATCATAACCTATTTTTCTAACCTGGTGTGGAGTCTTTTTGTGGTGTTTTCATTGTGTTGTTGTATGAAGTGGTGCACAAATGCTTTGCACATTGCCATATTGCCTCTTAAATTAGGCCTGATTGCTCTGTGCCAAGCTACACGAAGGTGACCACAGGATAATTTAAGCTGTGTTGTAACCTACCCTGACTAGGAATGTGGTTCCTGCTTGGACAGGGTGCATCCCATGCATAACCAGAAACACAAATTTCTAAGATCTATCACCTGTCCATCAATCTCCATGACATCAATCATGCCAGTTAGATGCTGCTTGGCATTTGATGTGAGTATGTGTAGTGGCAGACTGAAGAGTTATTCATAGTGAGCCAACATATTGGGGATGCCATGTCTGCTTGTTCAGTAAAATTCCTCTGGTGCATCAAAGAAAGAGGACCTGGGATAAAAATGTCTTTCTACTTATGAGGTTGGTGTGTCTGAGACATCGGGCTTGTACAATGTTCTTGAAGTGTGTGTGCTTCACCTTTTCTCTCATTAATAGGTTTCCACTACATATATTTATATAACATTTGTGTGACCCATGGAGCATCCAAATATTTGGATTCATGTTATTATGTGCATATGCATTTGGAATATATGTTGTCACATACATTGATTTAACTTTGAAAATGTAAATATATACCTGTATATTCATGTTCTCCATATTTGTTTCACTTATACAAAAGTAAGATTACTTTTGCTTAGAAGTTTGAGAAGTGTTCACAGATGTAGAATTACTCATGCAGGTATTTTAGTTCCTACAAACAATTTCATAACTTGATACCAAAATGTTTACAGTGCTCATGGGCAAGCTTAATTTGTGGATGGTGGGTCAGAAAGCAAACAACATTGCACTTGGAGAGCGGTTCCAGTTTATAGGTGCCAGCAGAAGTAAGGGCTACCTGGCCCTTCTTTCTACCAGGAGTATCCTTCTTCAGATGTAGTTTTCAAACCTCTAGAAATGTTCAGAGGAAGTGGTGGTGTGGTGTGATGCCAGTCTTATCCTCTGCACTAGCTAGTGGTTATAGAATTTTCCCACAAAATCCTGTCTACTTTCCCACCCTATGTCTAACTCCTCTGTATGGATTTCCTCTTTGCTTTATTAATTTAAAAACTCTCTGAAGCCCTATATCCAAATGTGATAATCCATCAAAAGTGACTTTATCTCCACTACCCTTTTTAGATGTGGTCTCATTTTCCCTAACTGGGACTGGAGTTGGAGAGCCTACGGGGCCATGGAATTAGTTCAAGCAGATTCTGTCAGTCCCATTTTGCATCACAAAAGTTAAGAGAGGAAGTAAAAAGTGTGTTGTTAAGTTCTGTCAACTGTTCATGTCTATATCTCACAGATGGCTAATCACTGTTTAGTGTCGAGTTGTTAATAATTCTTCTGCATTCCTTGGCCTAGAGGCCAGTCAATTGAGCTCAAAAGATCAGAGCCCTTAATTCTAGCCAGGATTGTGTATTATGGATCTGGGTGTGAGATGAGCCACAAAACTGGCTGTAAGACAATTGTGGCTCAAGCAGCACAAAGAACAATTTTATAATGCTATTTTTTCCACTTAATGTATTGAAAATCTGTTTACCTTCAAATGATATGTTCTGAAAAGTAATGGAAATTAACTTTGAAACATTTTGCCATATTTGTCCAAGGCAAGGATATAAATGAAAGGCTTTGATTAAACCAATGCCTGTTCATGAAAAATCTATCTTGCCCAATAAAGTTAAAACAGCTTTTGGATATTCAGTGACTGAGATGGCACACTACCTCCACTATGTAAAATGCTACCATTTATATATTAACCACCTAGTTATGTGGTCATTAAAAGCATACTTTAGGAGTGACTTATTTAAATATATAAAAATGGATTTCCTACATAGAAAAGCATGTGTTTTTAAAGCGCAGCCTAGTCCTAGTACAGAGGTGATCTAGGAAACCATATACTTTTGTTTTATGTGATGATGTAAATACACACTGAAGACAACACATGACATTAAATTACTTTGCTATTGGAGTCATTTCTGAGCCATCTATCAGGATAGTTTAATCGACCAATGGGTGAAACGGATAATAACAGTACAATTTTAGGTCCAGAGGACACGCACCATGGCACTGAATACCAGCGTCACTGTGCACAGATTCCTAATCCCAGTAATTGTAGGGTACAGAAAGACGCACAAAATCCCAGGTGACCGTAGAGAAAAGGTGACTTTGTTACAATGTGTAACTTCTGTGAGATTAAACATCTTTTTTAAAATAGGAAACTAAAAGATCAAGGCATCATTTATCATGTATAAGTATTGTTTCATGAAAGCCTCTTTCAAGTGCATTGTATGGGACAAAGTCAAACCTCTGCAACTGTGTCTAAACCATTTCATATTGAATTGTCAAAATTGTTATGCACCTCATACTGCCTAATTGTAAAAATATGAGGTGCATCAACGCGTGGCTAGCATTTCTGATAAAGGTTCACTTAGATATCTTTGTGGTGTTAGCATTAAAAAGGAGCAGTCCAGAAACCTAAAACATTTTTCGAGTTTAATTTAAATGTACTTATTAAGGTCTTATCACCGAGTTTGGCGGTGTTCCTTTGGGACAGCCAACGCGGTGGTCCCCGGAAGACCGCCAAGCCAGTGGTAAACCCACCCACCGGATTACAAGTTGAATCCAGGGTGGGTGGACTGGCAGTGCTGGGGAGGTGACATGGTGGCAAGTATGTTAAGCTCATAGGAGAGCCTGTGAGCATACCGTCGCTATGACCGCGCCTCCAGCAGATTTGTGCATGGTGTAGCATGCACCATGTCGTTCATGCCACACAGTGCATGAACGTAGGTTCTATTCTAGGGATGCGCAATATGTGCCCCTCCGCACGCACTCCGGAATCGCCTGGGGGCCCTGTTAGGGCTCCCTTGCCAGCATTTCCACCACTCATTTCACGTCGGGGAACCTGTCATGAAATAGACAGTGGAAATGCAGGTCATAATCTGCTCAGCTGTGCTGGCATTGGCACCGCCACGATATACAACCCCTTTCTGCACCGCCATCGCCGTGGGATCCTAGATCCCAGTGGAGGCGGCAGTCTTGTGATTGTTCCACCACTACCATCTTAATGCGGCAATCCCACTGCCAGGGTGGTGGAGGTCAGACCACCACCATGAGTATGGTGGTCCCAGGACTGCCATACTCGTAATAAGGCCCTAAGTTTAGTTTATGCAGTATGCCACCCTGCCGCAAATCCAGCTTCTAGATATAACAGCACTGCAGTGATAAGTCCTCTGCACATAAAGTAAAGTATAGACCCTCTTAACACGAACTTTAGCATTGAAAAGCTAAACATAGGATCCTACTATTTACCGTGCAGACAAAATTGACCAATTAGGGTATGCAGTTATAGTCCAGCTCAACCCGTTCTGGTCTGCTTAATGAAACAATAATAGAAAATACCCTCAGAAATCACTGAGAGCAGAATTAATCTATGTTTTCATCTTATGTGAGGGTGGGAGACTGAATTGATCACTGTAAGTGGAAAGCTCTTGAACAGCACATGAATGGGGAGATATTTAGCAACTCATTAAATTTTCCAGCATAGATCCTTTCCCCATTGGTAAGGATTAAGTGCAATGTAGCCACAATTACTTGAAGTATCACCATGACATTTGCGAATAAGGTATTGATATATGAACTGGACAGGTTCTAAATTAAGGACTTTAAGCACAGCTTCAAGTATACGTGGTTTTCCTCTGCATCCGAAAAGATGTTATCTGACATTCTGATTTACACATTGCATACCTACGCTCCTTAATGTTGGTGGGCATTTCACTAGATTATTTTTCTGACAAAAACAAAATTATTTTAATGTTAGAAATGACGAAAAGATCAATTATATTTATGCTTAGTTCAGTTTGTTTATTGTTTAACCCCCCTGGAAAGATCTCTCTCAATACTTCAAATGTAAGGATGAGAGACACAACATAAGCGTCAAATTGAGTGATTATTAGGCAATCCCAATCCTGAAGAATGTCTGGAATTATTTATTTACAGTCCTTTTCAGCTATGATTCAACAGTACTTTACCTTCTGATATCTCTAGAATTGTGCACACTGTTCATATTTCTTCCTGCAATGAAAGCTGAACTGAGTATATTGCTTTTGTCTTTTATAAAAGAAAGAAGGTATGATTCTCCATTTCATTTCGAACCATTCTACAGAATAGGGGGGGCAATTCCATGCAATGCCTAATGAAAACTGACAAAATGCTAGTTATTAGTATAAACAAAGAGAGGGTGCACTTGGGCTGTGAAGAAATCACCAACAGCTTGTTTGCCAAAACATTACAATAGTCTTATTAAAATGATATATACAAGGCATAATTCATCCCAAACGAAAATGACCTAATTACATACATATTAGTTGCCAATTGTACTCCTACAACAGATATAAAAACAGTTATTTTTCCAAGAGCATTTTCCATTTGAATACAAATAATGCTTGCTAAAATCTCCATCTAATCTTATTGTGCAACATGGTAGTAGAGCTATTCCTTATATATATCCAGACAATCTTATTGTGCAACATGTACAGAAGAGATATTCCTTATCTATTTACTTAATAGTGTCTATTTAGTGCTGTATCGGCATTAAGGTGCTTTACAGAGAACAATGAGAGATACATATAGAAGAATCAGTGTGCAACAGGTTTGGAGTGAGTGCGGGTGAAACATATTGTGCACCCCTAAAATAGCACCTGCGTTTATCCACTGTGTGGCACGCACAACCTGGTACATGCTACACTGTGCACTAACATACTGTAGGTGCTGTCACGGATACAGTATGCTGTTTAGGCTCTCCTATGAGCCTAAACTACCCACCCCCGTGACACCGCAGTAGCACCGACTCGTTTAACTGCATCAAAAACCACTTTCTACATTAGCAGTTCTTCACCTTTTAAGTTCTGCTGGCCCACAAAGAATTAGTACTGGATGCTGGGGATCCCAGCTTAAGAAATCTTTACAATTTGTATCTCAAAACAATACACAGAAATAGAGGAAAAAGTAAACATCAAAGAACTACGCAAGGTATGAAAATATTGTGTTTAATTCAGAAACAAAAATTTCAATTGTAATTTTAAACAGAGACTTGAAGCTTTTCAAAATTTACTTTTATTTCTGACAGGTGAATTGATATGCTACATTTTAGAATGTCACTTTGTCTGTTTTGCTTCTAATGCATGATCTTTCTTTGCCAGTGCATACCACTGCTTCAATTAAGACCTCCAATCTTCCATACTATATTCGAATTGTTGTACTTGCTCTGCTCCCACCAATAAGCTAAGGATACAAACGTAATTTTTAGACTCCGGTTTCATATTCTTTCACATTTGCAGAAGGGTCTACAATTTTCTGGTTTCTTTTTATGTATGTATGCTTTATTAATCTGGTAATAAGTTACATTTTCTAAACTGTTTCAGACCTTCTGAGTGAGTGCCGTAGACCTTCTGGTGTCCGATGAACAGTGGCTAAAAACATTGTTCTATATATCTCTATCACAGTCACTTCAACTGAAGAAAAATGTTCTTCAAAGCTGTCAAACACTGTTAAGCCCATGTGAGACACACCCGTAACAGACAAAATAGGTAAATGCAAGACTATAAGGAATATCATCGTAGAAAAGGATCAAGAAGGTTAGACACAATTTTAACAACACTAACAAATCACTGTGCTTCTCATCCCACCAAATATCGGACCATAATGGTTCCCAGGTACCCTGGCATAGTCTAAAGACAACCCCTGAGCTCTCAAGCAACCACCAACAAAAGTGAACTTTTCACCATGACCAAAATGTATTTTCTGACCATAGAAGCTTTCATTCCATTTCTCTAACGGTTAAACATTTTTGTCAAACATGACACCCTTCTTGGCACTGTCAAAACAGGACAGAAGAATCTCCCGTCACTAAATAATGTATCCTTGACCAAGACAAACTAGCTTGCTGTTGATTCATTGCCTATCTATCTTTGGTTCATCTGAAAGAATATTGAAAAAACATATTACATTTAGTTAGAAAAACAAATCAATAAAAACATTAGAAAAAGTAATATGTCTGACTTTAAGGCAGCCACCTGACCTATGGAAATTATTCCCACGTGTATGTTTATGCTTCTTCATGAAATCTTCAGAAGAAGCAACAGCTGAGTCCAGCCAATGCCCTTAGTTACCTCCCACTACCAATGGTGCCCTGAGCCTTGACTAATAGCTCAGGTAGGGGAATTCCTCAGCCATATCTGAAACAGAGAAAGGAGAGGCCTAATACATGAAAAGCATCACCTATTTGAATAATTGAAACAGAAAATTGGCTGGCACTGCCTCTCGGGAAAAAGCTAATGCCCACCATACAAGATATTAGCTATATTAAAAGGAACCTTGCTTAGTTAAAATGTGCGCTTAATTTGAAAGTGGGAGACCAAAGAATGTTTGATATGCCATATATTAACCAATTTATGTACATGGGAATGCCATTTGTTCAGATAAAAACTAAGGGATATTGACCATTGAAATGTTGGGAGCTCCACTGAAAACAATGGAATGCTCCAGGCTTCTAATGGCCGGAAGAAGCCCAGAGCTCCAACACTCCAATGTATGTCCTTCACAGCTCTTGCAGCGAACAAAGGCCTCACGGAACCCGGGGGGATTTCAGTCCCCTTGTGCTCCTTGGGGCCTTTGTTTTATTTGTTAGAACATTCTGCCTTCTAGTGGCCTCGCCTTCGGCAAGTGCCTTTAACATTGGAGCGGGCCTTTAATGGTCGTATAGCCCGCTACGGCATGCTATAAGGCTATATTGAAATATTTAATCTCACTGTAAGTATGAATTCAAGTTTTTGCAAAGAAGGAGATTGGATGGGATTCTAATATATTCTAGCATGTTTATATTGCCCCATACCCTCAACACGGCCTTGAAGTGCTTCTGGTGTAGAAAATAGTCAATTGTTTTACACTTCTATTTGATTCCATTAAAATGTGGGAATTTTTAGGTGAGGGAGAGAATGATAAAAGTGATTACGGTTTAAGAACATCTTGAAATATTTTTGATGATCTGCCTCGGTATCTGCCATCCCGATGTCTGAATACTTAAAGTCTAAAGAGCTGACATATGATAAGGGAGGTGCTGGTCATGAAGACATTGCAAATGAGGCAGCTGGTTTTGAAGATAACATTGCCTGGCAATGTGATCCATTAAAGTTGCCTCAAGACTTCATGTCCTCCTCCCTAAGGAGTCTTCAGGAAGTTCCTGATGCAGGGAACTGCACTACCCTATCCTGGTTCTGCTTTTGCTTTCACAGCTTGAAAACATCCCCAGGTTTGGATATCGCAGGCTTTTCCATTGTTCCTAAGATCCCTAGAGGCCTGTGCTTTCTCTAACCCAGCTATCTAGGATAGCTAGTTTCGAGAACTTTAAAATGTGCATGTCTGGCTGGCTGTCCCAAGATGGCCGTCCAAAGGGACATGCGCATTTTAAAGTGCTCATCGCCCTGCTGCTGCCACCCGGCAGCACAGGCCCCGCCCCGTCCTGACTGTTCAGGACGGGTTACCGAAAAACAAAACAATAATAAAGAAACTTTATTATCATTTTATTTTTTTAGCTCTGGGGCTTGTGGGGCAATGCTCCTCCGCGCAAATGGAGTAGCCACCCCTGTCAACAATCTTGGAATGCGGGCAGCAACATATATCAGTACCAGCCACAACACAGTACCATCTACAGACTAAGCAACACCTACATCCTCATCTTACTTAACCTAAAACTATCCTTTGACATTGTTGACCATGTATTTCTAAATGTGCATTTATAGAGCGTATTAGACCAAACGCTTCAAAGCGCTGCAACCAGTGAGATAATACAAGGGAGAACCAAGAAGCTATTATGATTGGTAAAAAAGTGTTTTCACGTTCTTGCGAAATTTAGCGTATGAGGCAATATGTACCGGTAGAGTATTCCAAACCCTAGCAGCTGCCACAGAGAAAGCCCACTCACCCCATCTCTCCTTCCTGATGCGGGGGATTATAACTTTCCTCTGACCAGCTGAATGTAACTGTCTATTAGGACGATACCAATTTAACATGGTTCTCAAATTGTCCGAGCCCTGATGATTTATGGCCATAAAGACCAAACACAGGGCTCATTGACGTCCTATGAAAATACTTGGAACTCACTGTCATCACACTTTTGTAGCTGAAGGCATAACTTCAAGAAAAATCTCATCTATTATCAATTGCAGTTGATGTATCTGGCGCTAATGTTAAGCCTTATATGTATACTTATCTAATAGTCTTTCCTATCCCCTTCTCTCCCCCTTTTCTAACTTTGCTGTCCTTTCCTACTTACATCTCCTTCTCTATCAAAATCTAACCAACATGAGGGTCATCACAGTTATAACAATGTACTAATGACTCATGCCAGATGTGGTTCACCCTGTAACGTTAATGATAACTGTATGCAGGTTATAAACATTTTTTTTTTTTTTAAAACCAGCCCAAATCCCATTTACCAACCTGGCCGCAGAAGAGATCCCGTGATTCTACTGAACTACCATCCCTTACTCTTCTTTCTCGTGTACACAAACTAAAAATATCTTCTTACCCTTCTTCTAGTACAGCACTCTGTTGCTCTCAGCTAGGTTTTTGCTATATAAATGTCATAACCTAGTAACACATACACATATACATCTGTTCATGTCAACCTACAGCATCCATATCATGTCTTTGCATGCATATGTAGCCTTAAACCTTAGATATGAAACAGACATGACTGCACAGAACAATGACGCCTGATCTGGCCTGTCTGTCATGCACAGTCAGCCCCTACTAAAAAGCAAACGGTTAAAAATTTGAATTACTTAAAGTTTGAAAAAGTATGGGGAGCATGGCGACCCTACCATGGACTTCATGTGCAGGGCTGGGACTAGTTATGGACAGTTGTGCAGGACCCGCACTCAGCCCACCAATATGGGGCCCTGCACCCGTGCAACACAATCAGGCCTCGGTGGCACACCGTTCCTCTTGTGTTCCCTGCCGATCCGTTTGAAAGAAGGTGTTTTGTGCAACTGGGCCCTTGGGGCCCACCCCCTGGATCTTGCAGCCATGGTGTAGGAGACACAGGGGCATATTTACAAGCCCCTATCACCACCAAAACATCACTTTCAGTGACGTTGTGATAACAATAGCGGCCTAACCTTATTAACATGCAGCGTTAAACCACTTAACACGGCTTAAATCTGTCTTGTAAATAAGGCACCCTTTCATGCTTTATTTAGCGTGAAAGGGGAGGGCAATGGGTGTTGCGGTGGGCATTTCACCGCTACAGTCATTGATTTTGACGTTGCCCCCTATTTACAAGGGCAGCGTAAAAAGGAGGTAGTGCCAAAATCAAGACCAGGGAAATCCTGGTCTTAAACAGGCGAAACGAGAAGAACTGCCATATTTCACCTCGTTTTTGCTGTTTCCATGTGTGGTGCCTGGCGCAGCACACATGTAAACAGCAAATTGCCTATGATTGTTTATGTACAGGACGGTCCCCCTTCCTGCACATAAACAATCATTTTGAAACAATGCAGTTTCGCAACTTCTATGTGTGCTGCATTAAGCAGCACACATATACGGTACAAAATGGCATTTAAAGATTGTTTCTGTGCAGGAAGGGTGACTTACCTGCTCATAAACAATCTTCCCCTCAACACAGGAATGCATTGCACTATGGTGCAAGGGTGCCTGATTTGGCGATACGCAGCTAAAGTTAGCGCCAGCACAGGGGGAAACGCAGGGCTGCACCATATTCTAGTAAATATGGTGCGGCCGTGCGTTTCTAACGTGGCGAAGAGTGTCATCCCCCTTCTTGGCTTAACGACACGCGTCACCACTTCATCTTACCCTGTTGCTTATTCAGAGGCACCATGGTATGCCCATTGTCCCACAGTTTAGCTACCCCGACCCTCCTCCACCACAGTGTTAACCCTCTCAGCCTGCAAGCTACCCTCAAACAGTCTGCCATTTATGAGATTTTTAAGATGAGCTTGTAGGTGGCTGAGAGGGCGGGGCTGCAGCGGGTGACGGGGTGGGAAGGGTGTTGCCCAAACTAGCTTCAGGAGCAGGGGCATTTATTGAGATGCAAACAGCCCTAAATGTGTTATGTTGTATGTAAATTAGAGGGTCTTCTTCCTATCAGCCCGTGGCCCCAAAAATCCTAGAACCGTCCCTGCTCGATCAGACTGTAGCGGGAGCTCTGACCCCGGGGAAGGGACATGAGAGGAGAGTGCGGAGGGAGGCTGGGGGGATGCACAGCCCAGGCCCGGGGTGACGGCCATGGCAATGGGACGGAGATGCTTTTATTGCATGTACCCTTTAGGATGTTCTCTGGATGTGCGATATCATTTAAAATAATACTCATTAATGAATAACTGGAAACGCTCTTAACAATTTGAAGAGCAAGGAATACATTGAAGAACGTATAAAATGTATCGTTGCTTGAAATCAAAGCTGTCGTCATGAAACCTGCATGTCTAATACTTGAAAATGTATGCATACTGTAATAGTGTGTATGCAACCAGAAATATTAAACAAAACAAAAAAATACGAGCGTGTGGGGTCTGGCCATTCCACAGTTATAGACGCAGAACTTACTGAAACTGAACTGTTTTGTCACAAGGAGTGGGAGTGGGACTTTTTCGATATATTTAAAATTCATAACACAATTACAATTTTAACGCTAGCAAGTCCCTGTTGGTGTCTGCTTTTCTGCATAGAGTTTGATATGTTAGATTCGAAAGCTAGGATAGGAAGGAGTTGGTTGTCAAAAAAAGAGAATCGCACCCTATAATCCCAAAAGTGTGCTAAAATGGTCTGCCTTTTATTGGATTGTGTATGCACTGTACATTGAGAGAATATGAGCCATGAGGTAATTTAAACAGAATAGTAAACTCTTTATGAACAGCTTTCTGTGTCCGGGGAGAGATGTAGAAAATGTGCACAAGCCTTTAGAACCAAGTGTAGGCACTGCCACCTTCTGGCCATCATTTGTAAATACAGGCGTTTTATGTCGACAGAAAGAAGAAATTGCAGGAAACATAAATATATTTTAGTGATGTAAAACATCAAGATATATTTATTATTCACTTAGTCTGATTTTGTATCTAAAAATACATTCTCAAAATCTGTTCGAATCACATCCGGCACACTAAAATGAGTGCACTAATCATGTGGCTTAATGGCTAGCGTGGTCGCCTTTGAACTCGGGAACTACGTTCGAGTCTGGCAATGGGCTCAAGCATCCTGTTATTAGCAAATACTCACTTAATCTCCCTGTGCCTACAAATGAATATTGTTGTAATGCAACCGGTGCTCATGTAAAGCGCCCTGGTGCCATCTAGGCATCAAGATGCTCATTGGAGTGAACGTTTCACTTTATAAATGCACTAATTCAATCATAGGTCGAGTTCGCCTGTATAAAACTGCACAAATAAATGTTTAGTATTCGCAACCTTCGATTGATTATTGACTCTGAGATGGCATAGCCTTTCAAAGGAAAATGCACTGAAATATTACCAATAATATGGGCAGAGCTTAATTTGCAAAAAAAATAAGTGCTGGAGCTCTTCTCAGGAGGCCACCACAGTTTGCACCGCACAGTGCTACTGTATTTACACAATTACCAACCATCACACTGCTACAAGTGGGACAATTCAGGAGGAAAAGTTTTAAGAATGATTTGGGTGGCAGGAATTAGTTGTTATTAAAGTATATTGAACTAACAAACAAGTGCTTTTTTTCTGCTCAACTTTAAATTAAACAAACATCGCCACCATGTGCAGGTTCAGGCAATTAAGTGCCGGATGCCGGCAAATAAGTGCTGGTGCGAGCACTGGAAACCACCAGATCAAATTAAGCACTGAATACGTGGTTCATTGGCACCGTTGATTTTCAACAAACAAAGCTGATAATTGAAGTCAATCAGTGTAAATTAGAAACTGAAGTGAATTGAGAGGACTTTGCATGTACCGATTTTTCTAGGTTCGTATGAAACATTAACTACCTTTATGTTAAGCTGTGAAAAACGGGGGAATAACAAACCTGGGGGCATATTATCAAGAAACGGAGTTAAAATTATCGCTGCTTTGGCGGCAGGAAACTGCCGCTAAAGCAGCAATATTGGGCTTGATAATATGCCCTTATGAATTCCCATGGAAGCCCATGTTCTGGTGTGAACATGGCTTCTATTGGAATTCTCAAGGGCATATTAACAAGCCCATTATCGACGCTTTAGCGGCAGTTTCCTGCAGCTAAAGCGGCGATAATTTTAACTCCGTCCTTGATAATATGCCCACTGCTGTATTATGTATGCAATGAACAATTAAACAAAGTCAGAATCCTTGGGCCAGGATGACATGGACAACAAAGCAGAATGAAAAGCAAAGTCCTGGACACACGTTTATAGAATAAAGACATGTGTTCCGGAACAGAGACGAACCAGTGCCTGCACGCCACACAGCGCTCTCGCTCCAGATCCATTTGAATAGGCGGACCCACCCTCCTACAGTTGAAGGCACACACTTTCAAGATCTACGCCACTCTGGAGCTTCAACACCAGCACCTTAAGAATTTCCCTTGATACATAAGATCCAGTTGAGACGGTCACCCACCCACCAACAGATACTCAGACACTTACTTTTGAGATCTCCGTCATTTCGGAGTTTCCCTGTCAGTACCTTGGGATTTTTTACACATCCATTCAGAGCTGCTGGGTTGGAATTATCACTGGCGGAGCGATACCCCAAAGACATCGACGCTTCTTAAAACAGCCCTGAAGAAGTCACGGGATACTTCCCTTTTGTGACGAAACACGTGTTGGCTGGTTGTCCTTTTGCGATTAAGATTAAACTAAAAACATTGCCTATTTGAGTGGACTGTAAATGACAACTCTTCAAATGCTCAGAACATCAACAACCATTGTCTTTATTCTATAAACATGCGCCCACGACTTTGCTTTTCAGTAACTTGTGTGGGTTTACATCCACACACATACGGGGGTTGTAAGGTAATTCCTCCGACCTGGTAGCACCGTGTTACACCCACACTACAAATACCATACACACACACAGCATGGCGCCATGCTTCCTGGCACATCCAAAACCCTACTTTCAGTCAACAACAAGGCAGAATGACACAGGTGCCTGACCAGGATAAGACAGACGCTGAGATAAAAGAGAGACAGGTATTGGGATCGAGATACTTAGAATGGGACAGGGAGGCCGACACTAAAATAAGGAGGCATTGCGTCACAGATATTGAAGAGTCGTGGCATGCACGCAGAGCCATGGTGACAAGGGCCTCTGGGAGACCGTGACAGGGTCATTAGAACGGGAAAATTCGACCCGAGGAAAGGGAGACACGATCAATGAAACCGGGAACCATAGACCCCGAGGCAGAGAGACACATTTACTCAACTGATCTGTCATACTAATACTTACTATGTGAGTTGTCCGATCTCTCATCCAGGCACCATGCGACCCACCTTAAGCCAATGAAATAGTTAAACTCTATCACCACCACCTTCACCACTCTCTTGCCCAGTACTTGGACAATACACAGGAGAGAGCCCCAGCACACTTTTTGTTCCTTGTGTCTACCTCTGCCAACATTCATCAAGGATTACAGCTGGGCCTGTGGAATGTAAGGTAAACCCTTAGGTTTGCTGGACTTCCTGGGGTAAATTGAAGCCTGACAATTCAATCCCAAGGTGAAAAGATTAGCATGGTAGGCATTCTGTCAGGGGTTAATGGAATGAACATTGCTAGAGTCAGTGTGCACTAGGGGCCTGTACTCCTTTAGTGAAGGTCATTTCTCTGTTTGGGGTTCTTCCTATACCTGGCTGTGGCTTGAGGGCTCCTAAAAGAATCTGTTTTTTTCAAGACAGTTACAACGAGGCCATTGGTTTGTAGCAGTAAAATCAACTGATTATACTCTGGCCACTAGAATTTTGCGATTTTGCAGCTGCTGCATTTTTCACCTATTTACGTAATGGCCATATTTGACACATATTCCATCAGCTGCTTCAAAATCTGCAGATTTTAACAAAAACATTTGTTTCTAGCTCAAACAGAGAAAAAGTTGCTAAAACACGGCTACCCTTGTTGCTGCACAGTGGAGGGCCTTTTGCAAACGTTGACGGATCATCTTCCTGTTGCTTACTGCAGTATTTGGGTGTCAGATGAGTACTAATGAGGTGAAACCATTGCATGGATAATGGTAACAATGGTAAAAATATATAAATAATGAAAAAATGCTGTCACAAAACGTGGCACATTATGCTGCATAATTTTCCTTTTCTTACCGCATAGTTGAATAAACCCTGTCTCATGATTTGGCCCTCCCCTGCTGCATAATTCCACCGATGAACCTGCTAACACTCTTACTATGTCGAAGAAATTAATTTTCTATGTTCAAAACAAGCCTTCTGTAAGTATTTAAAGCAGTCACTGACGATGTCTGTACTCAAGAGCCTTAATTACTATTTCTCACAGTTGCAGTTGCTTTTCCACCATGCCCACCCGTCTAATTATTATCAGGCCATTGAATTGAGTTCTTTTCTCACTGTTGCCCTATTTTTGCAAACCTTGAGGCAGATTTATCATTATTTCATGCAGCGTTGCAATCCCCCTTGCTGTGCTGCATGAAAGAGCAGGTATTCAACATTATAGGGCACATTCCTGTCCTTTCCTTGTGCTGACACCCTATGTGCTGCCTAGCACCAATGTAGGCACCCTTGCACTATGGTGCAAGGGGGCCTGTGTTGCAAGTAGGATTCTTTGTGTGCAGGAAGGGGAACCTCCCTGCACAAAAACAATCCTCAAGGGAATTGTCCTCTTTCTAAGTGTGCTGCAGAATGCAAAGGTACACAACCAGGAGAACCAAAGATATTTCTCCTTGTTGAGTCTCCCCTTAGAAGGTGTAGCATTTTAATGTATTCCTAGGTTTAACAGTGTTGGTAAATCTGGGAATGCACCAAAATGAATGGGTGGATGCATGGGAACACTCAGGCTTCTCCCATGAACTCCTCCCTGGTCAAAGAAACGCAAAACAACGATTTGCCTTACTCTAGATTTATCAAGCCAGTCAGGGCTACTACACAAGGTGGCCTTGCATGGCTTAATAAAACTTATTTAAGTTTTACTTCGCTCTCTCGCCCGTTTGCGCGGCACAAGGGCAATACAAAACCATGAAAAATGTGCCCCTAGCTTTATCAGCGGATGTATGTTGTTACAACGCATGCTATTACAATGCATGCCTTTACGACGTAAGTTTTACAACGCAAGTCGTTACAACGACTTGCGTTGGGGGTGCTGGATAGTGAATAGTTTAATTTACTATTCCAACTCCAGTCCACGTGGATGGTAGGGAAGGTGTTGGATAGTAAATTAAAACTATTCCATATCCTAGAGCGCCCCCCCAGCGCAAGTCGTTGTAATGACTTGCGTTGTAATGGTTGCGTCGTAATGGTAGTGCGTTGTAACAGTTGAGTTGTAAAGGATGTTTCCCTTATCAGCGGTCACAGGAGATGATTCAATTTCCTACTTCCTTACCTGTGTTGTGATCTCATGTGGAGGGGACTTGGCTTACCTTCAGTGGAACTTCACCTGGCAGACCAGCCATAAGTATCAGTCTTACCTTATTGTGAGGGATGGAGACATGCGCCAAAACTTTGTTTTAAAAAAAAAAGTAGTAACGTAGCATAATAAAAGTTTTGTTTGTTTGTGTTGATCAAATGGCTATGGCTCCAAACTTTATCCTATTAGGTAAGGGTTTACATTATTTTAATAAAATGAAAATTAATATATAAACCTTTCTTAATTAAGTGGATTGTTCTCCATTTGTAAGTTTTACCACCTACTTAAGTTTGATGGTTGGCTTCTTTTGTATGTTGAACAAAGACACATTTTAGTTGATCAATAACAAAACAAGTTAAAAAAAAAAAGGAGAGCAAAAATGGTGCAGACATTAGCCTGGATGATTTGGGGTCCTTTTTTAAAGGTATATATGGAATGCCTATGTGCTTCAACATGGGTCACAGGAAAAAGCTCCTGTAAGGACTGTCATCATTGGTGACAGAAAGAGGCAACAAGAGAAAGTCCAATTTCCTCTTCCTCCTCCTGCTGGTAGTGGACAACTGAAGAGCAGATGAAGGATTTGATATATTATGTTTAGGGCTCCCGGTTTTATGGTATTTATTTTTTTGCCATTTCCGTCTGTTTTTATCCACATTTATTTCTTGGGCATTTTTTCTGTATTTATCCACATTTATTTTTGTCACAAGCAAAAGACAATGCTACAGCTAGTATTTTTCCACATTTATTTAAATTGTGAATGCATACATGCGCTCAGTTGTTATTGGTCAACACTATACATTCATCTGAAAATTTGGCACATCCTCTCTCCCACTGAACACCCTACTGCCCCACTGAGATAAACTAACACTGCCTTCAGCTGCAACCCAACTGTGTCCGCTATAAACACCTGGAAGCAATTCAATTCAAAATATGCACTAGACTACAGTAATATGCTGCCTGAAAAAAAGTAACAACATACTGGAAAAAAGCAAACACTCATAGGGAATACAACTTAAAGCTTTTACACTCATTATTCAGAAATCAATGAGTGTTTTTGCTTGAAAAGCTAACAACATGAAAAGAAAAGTAGCACTTCACTGGCAAAATCTGCAAGGCGGCGTTAATGTGTTTCAGTGTAAATAAAACGAATCTGGCCACTTTGCGACTACTCTGTCTTGCTTTATTTAGTTATATATTTATTGTTTGTATTTTAAAACCTTTTTTTCTCTCCTCCTGAGGCTGCATTTTGGAGTAGAAAATGTCAGGCAAACCCCCCTGGACTGACTGGGATGAATTTCTCCTCATCGTCGTCGTCTTCGTCTTCCAATTTTCCCAGTAACGAGAACTCTACCAGCAACTCATGAAGCTGAAAAAACTTTACCTCCTCCCCTCTCCCACCTCTTCCCTTCCTCGTTCCCTTTTGTCCTCTCCTCCATTCCTGTGTGTAGGAATCTGTTAATGTGGTGGTAAATTCGAGATTCTACCTCTCTTTCTGTTTTGTATGCCTTGAACTTTTTAACCTTTAAATTAAAGTGTAACAGTTGAGATACACCCAAATGGTGTCTGGTGACTAGACACTTTGCACTGGCCGCTGAACATACAATCCCTAGGTGTTTTGTAGGGTACTTCTCCCTTCCCCTTTGCCCACTTACCCTCTGCACCTCTATTCAAGAGTTCAGGGCTAGAGGTGGAGTTGTGACCTAAACTATTATTGTTGCTCTGAGGAAGGACATTGCATCCCATTGAGAGCAGCACAGAAGAATTGGAGTAATGTTTAGAGAAATGAGTCAGTAATTGGCACTGATAGTGCCCCCTATCGATGTGTGCATGGGAGGACCTGTTCAGTTTTGGGTGCTTTACAGAATGTCTGGCCTAAAGCTGGGTCTCCCGTACCTCTGCCGCTGCACCCCATGCCATGCACCCACTGGACTCCTGACACCAGTGCAGTCCAGTTGCAAGTCTCATGAGAGCCAGCACTGGGACCACAACTGGATGCGACCTGTAATGACCGGGCGATTTGCTGTAAAAACCTGCTGCTCTATTAACAATAAATGCAATTTTGAAAAAAAAAAAGGGCTGGTGCGATATATTAAACTAGACAGTTTACAGTCCACGCCCACGTTGCGAACTGCTTCAGTTACAGCCAGAGCAGTAAGCAAATCTTCATCTAGCCTGGCGAAGGCTATATACAGACGGGTACTGTAAGGGTCAGACCCCCCTCTCCAGGTCGGACAAATCCCCACACCGGCACTCGGAGAGGTGAGTCTCAGGGGCTGCCTGTGTGCTGGAGACTAAGCCGTGAATAAACAAACGTTCTGTGTAGTCCAACCAGGATTGCAGGGGATTAAGAGAAGTTTTCGAGATAAGATTTTTTTTAAAAATGAGAAACAAACAGAGAGCTTTATTGTGCGTGGGCTGAGAAAGGAGACAAGAGGTGAGTCGGTTGAAGCACCACAATGAAATGGATCCAAAAAAAAAAGAAACACTTTTACTGCAAATATCTTTGTGGCTGTGTTCTGTCCAGTTAAACTTTTTTGACACACAGGACATGTGTCATGCTGTTCCAGCCAGGGCACTATACAGTTGTGGAATAGGTGATTGCAAGGCAACTGCCTTACTGTTTCTCCCTCGTTATAATCCTCTTTGCAAACCGGGCACTCCAACACAGAATCTGCTCTTGTAAAACCTAGTCTGCAAGGAAAAGACGGGTGCTGGAGCAATCGGCAGAGTGAAGAGGCAGGGGCTGAGGGGTGAACAACAAAGCCTCATTAACATGTAAATGGTCTTTCAAAGACCTGTGAAGTACTTGGGTGCGGCTGTGTGTGCGCCCGGGAAGCTGTCTCAGCCGGGCTGACACCTCTTAACCCTCTAAGAAGGGGGTGACACCAGATGGTATTGATGTCAATGACAAAATAGACTAGTATTTCCCGTTTTTATTTATAAATACAGATAAAGGAAAACTTGTTTTCCGTCTGTATTTATATGTAAAAATCAGTTTAAACGGAAAACCAGGAGCCCTAATTATGTTATGTTATCCCGATTTGTAAAGCACGCAGCTACTTAGAGAAGTGTCCCGGTGCTAAAGCTAAGGGTACCTAGATTGACTGCATAAAAAGCCATGTTTTCAGGTTCCTCTTAAAGGCAGCGAGATTATTGACCATACGGAGGTCTTTTGGGAGTTTGTTCCAGGTGAGCGGCCCTAGGTAGGAGAAAGATCTCCTGCTTCCTCTAAGTCACTTGATCCAGACCACATTTGCCTGGCGAACGGAGGAGGAATGCGGGGTACACTCTGGGATGTATTTGTTAATCCTTTCTCTGAGGTATACCTAACCCACGTTATGCATTAAAACCATTGTCTTAAAAAGAATCCTCTTTTTTATACGAAGCCAGTGGAGGACCCTCAGATAACAGGACATGTGAGGCCTAGGTGGGAGTTTAAGTAGCCGTCTGGCCACCGAATTCTGCACCACCTGGAGTCTATTGAGAAGGAAATCAGTGACCCCAAGGTAGAGGGCATTCCCATAATCCATTCTCATCGTGACCAGATCCTGAATAACCTTATTGACTGCTGACTCAGACAGGAGAGGTAGAATTTTTTTTAGCATGCAGAGAATGTAGAAGCAAGAGCTGGTTAGAGCTTGAATCTGTGGTTGGAACGAGAGGATGCTGTCAATTTTTTGATACCTACATACTTCACAGAGTTTTGGTGGGGGTCAGGCTGAGGCACATCGTTCCGCCAGCAAGTTCTCACTATATTGTGGGTGACATCTCCAAAGACCACAATCTCAGTCTTATCAGTTGGTGCTTGGCCAACCGCTGAAACACCCTGTCGAGACACTGAGAAATGAGTTCCCCATCCAATTCTCTTCCCATCCCACCAGAGAAGAGAAGCTGCATATTTGGCACCCAATGACTCTGCCAGTATAGCCAGAGCCGTGAGGTAAATGTTAAATACGGTAGGGCTAAGGGCAGATCCCTGGGGTACACACGCAGTTAGGGTTCTGGCTTGAGAGGCATATGGGGGCAGCCATATTTCCTGAGTACGATTGCTCAAAAATGATGTCAGCCAATTCAAGATCATGTTTCTGATCACTATCTCTTGAAGATGTTCAAGAAGTTTAGAGTGAGGTACAGAATCGAAAGCTGCAGTGAGATCCAAGAGATTAAGAATGGCCTTGCCGCCATTGTCAAGAGTGTTCCTAACATGCTCAACTAGTTTCAGAAGAGCAGTCTCAGTGCTGGAATGGGGTCGGAAACTTTATTGGCTGGGGTGTAATGTTTGATTACCTTCCAAATAAAGGGACAGTTGGAGGTTGACATCCTTGGAGAAGGCAGGGAGAAGGGAGATAGGCCTATAGTTAGCAAATTGCTTAGGGTCAGTTGCCATTTTTTTTCAACAGAGAGATCACTTTTGTCCTTTCCCAGCCTAATGGAACCACTCCCGTTGCCAGCGAGGTGTTAAGTAGATTGAGCAGCCATTGTTAGCAGGGTAGTCAGGCAAGGGTCTAAAGGGGAGCAGGACTTCAAGACTTCCAATGCCGATAGTGGCAGTTCAGGAGGAAGAGGGGTGAACTTGTCCGGGGAGAAAGGGGTGGAGAAGGAGAAAGGATCCTTTAGGGGAGATGCCTGTGTTTGGTCGGTTTGAACATTGTTAACAAAATTGTTCTCTTTCTTTGAAGCTCTTTAGAAATCATGAGATACTGCCAGCAGCCACTAATCTCCTTCCTCTCGTCTTTCTGACCCTCTCCAGAGTATGAGGGGGAGGACTTTCAAGTACCTAGATCTGACCCATAGGCAAATTCAGTTGGAACTTAAACAAAGTGTTATCCTTTTTAAGTATCGGAGACATAATGGCAGATAAGTATGGAGGATGAATTGTCCAGGGCACCTGTTCAGGCAAATGTCAGCATCTGCAGTTTGATCCATCCCAATTCCTGGCAGTTAATGAAGAAATTATAGATCTACTTAAGAGAATAGAAGAATCAAGAAAAGGCTGCTCTTCCTAAATATTTAAACCCATTGTATCCTGTTGCTAAAGGTGTTATGGAGTTACCTTTAGTGTAAAAGACTCATTTTCTACTGCAGTCCTGCATTTCTGATATGAAAAAGTTTCAAACCTGGGGCCTCTTCAAAGTTTTACAAGTGGTTCAGCCTTCTCCTTCAGGACAGCTGAACTTTTTTGTTGCCACAGTTTTATCCTTGCTTGAAGGCGCACTCGACTGCTGACATATTTCATCCTGAAACCAGCAGTTTGTATCCAGATCTTTATTTCTGCCTAACGCGTTTCGGAGCAGGTAGCTCCTTGTTCATATGCTTTTCAGAGTCTTTATAGAAATGCTGAGAGAACAACCTGTCCACTTGCTTGTCAATCAATTTATAGCCCCCTGGTGGACCTCTCAGGATGTTGATGAAAATAAACCGTGCAATGTAATATCTGGAGGGCTATTAATTTGAATAAATAATTGGAGTTGATGCAGTGCCCATGAGAGGGGAAGATTTGACTGAGAGATACTACTTATCCCAGCATGCATGAGCAGTAACACTCACCAGGTAGGTCCAGCAGAGGGCTATACATTTATTGACATGCACGTGGACAAGGAAACACCTGCACCAAAACGCGCTAGACATTAATAAAGATCTGGATACAAATTGCTGGTTTCAGGTTGAAATATTTCAGCAGTCGAGTGCGCCTTCAAGCAAGGATAAAACTGTGGAAACATATATATATATGTATATATATATCCAACAAAGAGGTTTGCCTGCTGTAGAAGACGCCACACTACAGGTAAGTATCACCAAAACATCTCTTTATTGCAGGAAGCAACACGAAGAACAGGAACCAGCCCATACAATATAAACGTCCAGCCCTACGCGTTTCATGTTAATGAACACTTCCTCAGGGACTCTAGGCTCAAACGTCAATGGTGAGGCATTTTTGGCGGCATCCTTTATATTCAAATCACCCCGCCTCCTTGGGCGTGGCCAACTGGTATTTGTGGTGCTCGTTGTTTTTCTCTTGTGAGCGGCATCACTCATTGCTTTCCATCATGCATTTTTTAACCAAGTGGATTGCGGCCAGGCTCAAAGTCCCTTGTGCTGCTTACTTTCCTGTAATAATGACACCTGTTCCATATGCAAGTCTGCTGCTTGACGGACTTGCAGGCATGCTGTAACAGCACCTGGGCAGTCTTCTGCGGCTCAGGCACAAGCCCCTAACATCCAACAAAGATGTTTGCCTGCTGTCATCCTCTTCATTGGATGTTGTGCCTGAGCCCCGGAAGACTGCCCCAGTGCTGTTACAGCATCCCTGTGAGTCCGACAAGCAGCAGACTAACCTTAGTACCTTTCTAAGAGTGTGACCACTAATGTGATTTCCCACGTTCCTTTGTCCATTTTCTCCACAGGATGTGCCACCACCCCCCCTACCGAGACCCATGGAGTAATTAATGTACACTCCACATGTAAGAGAACTTTTTACCTGTTCAGGTATATCACCGTGCTTTCAGCCACCCGCCACACTACACGAGGAGAGTCAATGAAAGTCACGTTAACATCTGTGACACTGACGCACCCATACCACTTAACACCCGAGGAGGCGTTCAGGTGAAATAGCGCTATATAAATTCGGTATCATCACATTAATAGTGGAACTCATCACCACCACTACCTATAATGTGAAAACTATGTGCACAATTATATCTCACCTTACCACTCCATAGTTCCGTGAGATATACCTACAGTGCACGTTGAGAAGAGCATGAGTGCACGTGTAAATCTGGAACAGCATACGCCTTGGGACTACATGATTATTGATTGGTATTATTTGTGTATGTCTTTGTGTGTCTGTTTTTCCTTTCAGATAACTGCAGGGTCCCTACAAGGATTAGGTACCCTCAGGAACAGCAGGTTTAATCTTTTTCCTGTTTTTTTTCACATTCATGACCTCCAGGTTAGGGTGAGCCTTAGCGCGCTCATACCGCCGGGGTCTACACACTAGTCCTGAAGAATGCCTAGCTAGACGCAAAACACAGGCAGAAACATGTTGACCACTCACAGTGAGACCAGCATAAAAATCGCTCACTTAGGGCCAGATGTAGGTAGCCAAATACCGGTTGGTAATGGCCGAAATTCGGTAATTTCGGCTGTTACCGACCGGTATTTGGGAAATGAGATGTAAGAGTCAAAAATCTACCGATTCGGTAAATATGAGTCGGTATTTTACCGAATTGGAATTTACCGAATCCTTATTTACCGAATTCTTATTTACCGAATCGGTAAATAAGAAATGGTAAAAAATGTCTATGGAGATGTAGGAAACCAAAAAAAATACCGAATTCTATGATATTCGGTATTTAAGAGTAAGTATTTACCATGGATTGAAAGCAGGTGGTAACCAGGTGCAGGCTATAAAATAAGGCCCCAAAATACAACAGTGTAACCAGAATGGCGGCATTCTACGTCATAGTAAGGCGGCTACGGCTACAGGCAGCAGGAGAGATGGTATGGAGAAGGGAGGAGCAAGTGTACAGGCAGAGGATAACACTCTTCCAACTGACTGAGCCACAGATACTGTAAAGGTACAGGCTACACCCCCACACCATCCTGGACTTGATCAGGGACCTGCACCCACTCCTGGAGCACCCAACACCAAGGGCACACGCCATCCCACCCCATGTGCAGGGGCTGTGTAGCCTACACCTGCTTGCCTCTGGGAGTTACCAGAGTGTGATCGCTGCAGTAGGTGGTGTGTCCCAGAGCTGCCTGTCCCGTTTCTTTAGGAAGTTCCTTGAGGCCATGATGCAGAGAATGCATCATTATATTAGGTTCCCTGACACACCTGCGAAACTTGCGAATACCAAAGCAGATTTATATCAACTGGCACACTTCCCTCACGTAATAGGCTGCATAGATGGTACCCACAGCCCACTCTGCCCACCTGCTGCCACAGAACACATTTACAGGAACCGGAAGTCAATGCACTCCATCAATGCGCAGGTGATATGCAACGCTGGCAACATCATTACAGACATTGTTTCAAAATTCCCTGGGAGTACCCACGACTCATACATATTCCAGAACAGTGGGATATACACACGCCTTGTTGCTGGATATTTTGGGGACCGATACCTGCTAGGTAAATGACTGTGACACACCCTGATATTTATAGCAGATGAATGTATCATGAGTATGTAACTAATGGCACTCTCTTTTCCACCTAGGCGATAGCGCATATGCCCTGCGGTCTTTGTGCTCACCCCCTACCTCAATCCATCTACCAGGAGTGAGAGGCATTACAATGTGGCACACAGATCAACTCACAAAGTTGTTGAACGCACATTTGGACTCCTTAAAAGCAGGTCCTGCTGCATCCACAAGAGTGGAGGTGCACACCAGTACACACCAATCATCTGCTGCAAAATGATAGCGACCTGTGCCATGCTGCACAATCTTGCCACCAAGGAAGGCACAGAGGTGGAGATCACACATCATGAGGACATTGATGATAACACAGAACAGGCAGAGCCTTATGCAACAGGAGCAGCACCAGCAACAGATGGGAGACTGAGACGGGCAGAGATCACACGCCGATATTTCTAAGTAAGTAAGGAGACACAGACAGGCTTAGTATTTGAAGTACGTAGTTTAATAGTCACTACCGCACTTCACTGACACAACACCATGGTACTATAATGTCTTTATTACACACTGGGTGGTCACAGTTTCCCTCATCGTGACCTGTCCTGTGGGTTGAGGGCATCATCAATGTTTGCGCCCACGCACTATAGTGCGGGATGCACAAGGCTGGGTGTCACCGGTTGCAGTGGTGCCTGGGTCAGCAGATTGCCTCCTGCTGCTCCTTCGAATGTCAGGAACAGGAGTGCTGGAGCCACTCCTGCTGGTGGAGTCTTCTGTGTCCCCGACACCTGTGTCTCCAGCAGTGGCTGCCTGTTCAGTGCAGCAGTGCACAATGCCATCCTGCATGTTTATAGAGCGCCGGCATAGTAGGGAGGTTGCTGCAGCGAGCCGGTTCATGGCTTTAGTCTGTTGGCGCATGCACTGATGATCCCTGCACCTCTTGGAGTGGTCACTGTCTAGTTTGTCGCAGAGAGTGCTCATTGTCTGTGTCATGTCCCTCATTCCCTTTGCCATGGACTGCATGCACTCTGTCATTGCGCCAATCCCCCGGTCTATGTTGAACATCCTGCTATTTAAAGTGCGCACTTGTCTATGAACTGCTAAAATGCTCTTTGCTTGCAGGCGCTGGACTTTAACTATGGTGGCCTCAAGACCACAGAAGACCCCCTCTCCATCCTCGCCTTCGCCTCTCTCCCGTGCCCTTTGGCCCCGGACACCGGCCCGCACAGCTCCAGACGAAGTCTGCTGCCCAGCGTTGTCAGCCTGAGATGGAGATGTTTGTGTGCCACCATCCACATCTTCCTGGTCTGATGTCTCAAGAATCCTGAGAGGGGGCTCATCATGCCTCCTTGGCCTTCCAAGCACAGATGACTCTGAGGTTGGTGTGGGGGAGAGTGCTGGTGGTTCAAACTGTTGTGACCCAAACAGCAGAGGTGACTGAGGCTGTGGTGTGGTGGGTCGATCCGGTGTAGTGACTGCCTGCGCTGTAGGTGTGTTTTGAAGCACAGTGCTTGGACCTGCTTTATCAGTTGTTTTGTCACTCCTCTCTGTTGCCGGTGCCCTCTCCTCCCTTTCCTGCGATGTACTGCGCGTTGACTCTCCTGTGGACAGATATGGACATTGGGTCAGTGGTGTTGTTCACCTGTGTGTTATTATTAAATCACATTCCTATCACACAATTGCCTAGTCCTCAACAGCTTTTGTATGTACTGTGTGGCATGCCTTGCTGATTTCTATGTTGCCTGCATTGATGTATATTCCTATGACTACGTTTCCCATGATGCATTGCTGGAAATTACTAAAACCAGTTCTGGAGTGTGATGCAGACAACCACATTGGGGAAGGGAATCTGGGAAAAGGGTGGGGATTGAAGTCCATGCATCTTACCTTTCTTTTTCCCAGCTCTTAGCTGTCAGCATCCCCAATCCCATGGATACTTTCAGGCTCCAGGGTAGATTCCACCAGCTGCTCCAGGTCTGTCAGTCTTGGTGCTCTGTTCCTCCCTCCACCTGTGGCTCCGGCTTCTTTCCTCTGCGCTGCAATTTTTTTGTTGGTAATGATACGCAGATCATACCACCTTTTTTTGAGGTCTTGTATGTCTCTGTGTATGACTCCAATGGCATTTACCTTGGACTGGATCTCCAGCCAGGTGTTCGTTTTTACTGACTCTGCTACATGCAGAGACTGCTTGCCAAACAGCTGGGTGTGGTGTTTGACGACCTCCTCAACCAGCAGCTGCAGTTCTACTGGGCTGAATTTCAGTTTTCTCTTGCGCTCAGCTGCATCGTTCTGGACATCCTGGGACTCCATTCTGCTGCTAAGATATGCTCAGGACTGCCTGCTCCTCTGTGTTTCCTCCAGCTCTCCAAACAGTTCAGTTGCTCTGCACCTGCATGGGTGTGGCCACTTCCAGGTACTGGGGTGGGGTGGTTGCATGTGATTGGTTGGTTCCTCTGTTGCTTTGTTGTGGGGTGTGGTGGGTGTTCCTGATTGGTTGACAGGCTAACATGGGTCTTTTTGTTTTTTCTGATTCGGTAAATACCGATTCGGTATTTACTGAATCGGTAAATACCAATTCGGTAATTCCCATTTATTCCTATGGGCCTGGAGGCCCATAGGGTTGAATGGCTTTTGCCGAGTCGGTATTTACCGATTCGGTAAATACCGACTGTTACCAAATCGGTAAATTTTACCGATTTTTTTACCTACATCCAGTTTTCCGATTCTTAAATACCGATTTGGTATGGATTGGTATTTAAGAGTTGGTAAACTAGAATTACCTACTTCTGGCCCTTAGTTTTTAGGTTTAAAGCATTTTATTGCAGTTTTGTGAGAACAATACAAACAAATGAATACGGTCGTCTCAAAGAAGTAGTGCAATTCGCACTCCAGGAGCGCTTTCAATCGTCAGCCTATACAATCATAGCATCCTTCAGAGCGTAGCATCAGGTGAACATGTGATGACGACAAGTTAAAAAAACAACAACATCCCTTATCCCAACTCCCTCCCTCCCAGCCCACCCCCCAGATCCCCTTCCCCCCTCCCCCCGTGCTGCGCGAATGTCTTACCCCCCTGCCACTCCTTCGAGGCCTCCGCCTCTCGCATCAAGCAATCCTCCCAAGCATGCTAGGTAGGCAGATCGGTCAGGGATGTCAGTCGCAGTAGCCTGAGATATCGGGGACAAGTAATTTCCTTAAATTCTGATTGTAGTAAGGTATGGAAAGGCAGCCACAGCTCCTCAAACCTATCCACCTCCCCTGCCACCGTGAGGGACAGCTTCTCCGTTCCCAGAACGTGCCATAACCTATGCAACCAGCCGGTAGTAGTGGGAAGTGTGGTGGTGCGCCAATAGATGAGTATGTTCTGAATCGCTGAGCCCAAGGCGATCGCTATCAGCCTACCCTTTCTGTATTTCAGAGGATTCATCAAGCCATTGGGCATCCCTAACAGGACATAGGCTGGGAAGCGGGGCAATACAATGTCAAAGCACTGGTCTATCTCATCTAGGATCTCCTTCCAGTAGGGGGTCAATAGCGGACAATCCCACAAGATGTGTGTAAGTGTGCCAATCTGCCCACATTCGCGCCAACAAGTGTTTGCAATGTTGCGATTCATTTCGTGCAGCCTTTGAGGTGTATAGTACCAATAAGTAGATATCTTAGTGAAAGTCTCAGTGAGCCCAGTGTGGTATGCAAAATGGCGCGCCCGATAGGAGATGTGGTCCCAGTCCGTGTGACTCAGTTCCCTTCCCAGTTCTCGCTCCCAACGCTCCCTCCCGGGGTTGTAAATGTGGAAAGGGGGGGGGGGGTTGCAAGAGTCTGTATAGATCGGAAATGAGTTAGGAGTCCGAGGAGCGTGTCGCCAGCCACATCTCATAGGGCGTGAGCTTCCGGTCGGCCAGGTCCCGCACCTGTGGTTGAAGCGCCCAGTGGCGTACTTGCAAATATCGCATTCGTTCAGTCTCGGGCAGGCGGTACTCCTGTCTGAGGTCCTGAAATGATACGGCGCCTTCCGGGCCGTAAATGTGAAACAGAGCGCTGCATCTAGCCGCCCGCCAGAGCGCGAATGCTCCAGGTTCCATCCCAGGCTGGAAGTCGGGATTCTCGTCCAGCGGCGTGAGTGGTGACGGGAAGGTGGTGAGCCCATGCACAGCAGTCACGGCGTCCCAGACTCGCAACAGGACTTGTGTGACAAAGGACGCATAGAGGTTGGGGGGGCGGTGAACCCTGCGCATGAAGGGTATCTCCTGCAGAGTCCTGCCCGCCACTGCCTGGTCCTGAAACAGCCAATGCCTATCAGATTCCCACTTGCTCCATTCTACTAAATACCGCAATTGCGCAGCGGCCCTTAGTTTTTAAACCGTGCCTGGGTGGACGACAAATAAATTATTTTCGGACACAACCTAGACACTTTTACACTCACACCACATTCACTTGCACTTGGAATACATACAACAACCAGCTCCGTAGTAATTCTGGCATTGAAGCACACCGGGGAGGTATTCGACCTTCCTGATGGGGCCCGATGATGAAGCATGTCACCAACAAGGTTGGCGAGTGAGGGCTTCTAAAGAATTAAATCTGACTCTTTATGCTCGCTCTTCTCCTAATAAGGCACACTCTTTTGTTGTCTTGACTACTTTTTCAGGGGGACCAAGAGTGCCCCTTATATTCAAGTGATCGCTCCCCCTCTCGTTGTTTGATGGTGACAGGAGCCAGTGTGACAGCTGTCAAGTGTCACTTGGTGTCTCAAGAGCAGATTGTCCCTCATGCATTTTGCCGAGTTGTAGCCGCCAACAACACAGAGACCCATTGTCCAATGGCTCAGGTTCCCTTTGAGTGGGGGGGTCTCTGGTACTCTTCAGGTAGCTGTGAGGCCCGCCATGCCTGTTGACTGTTTGTTGGGAAACGATTTGGAGAGCTCACCTTGGGAAAGGTGGCGCAGAGTACACACTTGGAGATGTTGGGTCTGCCTGACTGGGCGCGTGTGACCACGCGGTCAATGGCAGCCCGTATGGGTGCTCAAGAGGACCTGGAGCCTGAGAGGGAGGCCCAGGAACCTGCCTTAGAGAGAAGAGTCACAGGGCGTGGGAAACTGGCCCAAAGTTCCCACAATCCGGGAAGAGGTAGACCCTGAGGGGGATACCCTGGAGCCTACAGGGGAACAAGTAGCTGAACTGGGGGATCTGCCTGAGCTAACCCATTGGCAGCAGGAAGGAGGACCCTCCAGGGAAGAATTCTGCAAGGACCAGAGAGAATGCCCTTCTCTTGTGGGTTTGCGGCAACAGGCTGCAAGCCAGGCAGGAGGTGATCAGTCAGGATCACACTGGATATACTGGGAGAATGGTCTCCTGTATAGTGAGCCTAAGGTTGCTGAGCCTGGGTCAGCCCGTGTGCTGGTGGTACCCCAGCGTTTCAGAGCCCTCCTACTGGGGCTGGCTCATGATGTGCCATTGGCAGGACATTTGGGGCAGGACAAGACCTTTGAGAGGCTTATCACCCACTTTCATTGGTCCCAAATGCGCAAGAGTTCAGACACTAATTGCAGGACATGTCAGGTTTGCCAGGCAAGTGGAAAGAGTGGGAGGAAGCAGAAGGCTCCTCTCCAGCCATTCCCTGTGGTCAGCACCCCGCTTGAGCGGGTGGGTATTGACATTGTGGGGCCACTGGACCCAAAGACAGCCATGGGCAACAGGTTCATCCTGGTCTTGGTGGACCATGCCACCGGGTACCCGGAAGCCATACCTCTGAGAACAGTGATGGCCCCCGTGGTGGGAAGGGCACTGTTGGGAATTTTCTCACGAGTGGGATTCCCTCAAGAGGTAGTGTCTGACCGAGATACAAACTTCATTTCCAAGTATATGAAGTCCCTGTGACAGGATTGTGGGATAACTTACAAGTTTACCACTTCTTACCACCCCTAAGGAAACGGGTTGGTTGAGAGATTCAACCGAACCCTGAAAAGGCATGATTATGGGTCTTAAGAAACCTATGAGGCGTAAGTGGGACGTCCTCTTACCATGCTTGGTGTTTGCATACCATGAGGTGCCACAGAAATCTCTAGGGTTCAGTCCCTTTGAGCTTCTCTATGGCCACCCAGTGAGAGGACCTCTGAATCTGGTCAAGGAAGGCTGGGAGCAATCTCCCAGGAAACCTCCCCAGGATGAATATAGCTACGTGCTGGCCTTCAGGAACCAGACTAGGCGTTTCAGACAACTCGCTGAGGTAAATCTGGAAGCCAGCCAGGAGGAGATGAAGCTGCTATACAACCAGAATGCCACTCTGGGAGAGCTTCAGCCTGGTAAAAAAGTGTGGGTCATGGCCCCAATGGAGGCCTGCGCACTCCAAGATAAGTGTACCAGCCCATTTGAGGTTGTGGAGTGCAAAAGTCCTGTTACCTACTTGGTGGACTTGCGTTCTCCCAGGAACCCCTTGAGGGTACTGCATGTCAACCGCCTGAACCCCACTTGGAGAGGTCTGAAGTGGGCATGCTCCTAGCAACAGATGCTGGAATGGAGGAGGAGACCAAGCCTCTTCCTGAGCTCCTGTCTGCAACAGAGCGAGATGGGTCAGTGTATGGTATGAACCTCTCTTCCACCCTGACCCCTGAGCAACAGAATGACTGCCCCCAATTGCTGCTCTATTCTCCCTGGTTCCTGGTGTCACTGAGTTGTGCATCCATGATGTAGACACTGGGGATAGCCTTCCTGTGAAGAACAAATCTTACAGGGTGACTGACCGGGTGAGAGCTTGCATTTAAGAGGAGGTCTCAAAGATACTTGTGTTGGGGTGATTGAGTCCACTAACAGTCCTTGGGCCAGCCCAGTGGTCGTGAACCCAAAGGCTGCCGCACCGAGTGCCACACCAGAACTCTGGTTCTGTGTGGACTACAGAGGGCTCAGTTCAGTCACAAGGACTGACACGCACCCCATCCCCAGAGCTGATGAGCTCATTGATCGGCTAGGGGCTGCACGGTACCTCAGCACGTTTAACCTAATGTCTGGGTACTGGCAGATCGCCTTGACTGATGGGGCCAAAGAGAGGTCAGCATTCTCCACCTCACATGGGCACTTCCAGTTCTGGTTTATCCCTTTGGGATGGAGAATGCACCTGCCACCTTTTAGAGGTTGGTCAACCAGGTGTTGGCTGGACTGGAAGAGTTCAGTGCCCCCTTCCTGGATAACATCGCAGTGTTCAGCACCAGTTGGGAAGAACATCTGCGCCACCTCTGGAAAGTGTTGTTGGCGCTGCGGAAGGCAGGCCTCACGATCAAGGTGAGTTAGTGCCAGATCGGGCAGGGTTCCCTGGTGTACTTGGGACACCAGGTTGGGAGCAGCCAGGTGGTGCCTCTACAGCCCAAGTTTGAAACCATCCTGGCTTGAGAGCCCCCTAAAACCCAGACAGAGGTGAGAGCCTTTTTAGGACTCACTGGGTATTACAGGAGGTTTGTCAAGGGGTATGGCAACCCTGTTGCACCCTTGACAGAGCTGACTTCCAGGAAGCAGCCCAAGAAAGTGATTTGGACTGACACCTGTCAATAAGCTTTTGTTGCCCTGAAAGCTGCCATGTGCACGGTGCCCGTGCTCCTGGAACCCAACTTTTCCAGAGAGTTTATCGTTCAGAGCATGGTTTGGGGGCTGTTTTGTCACAGATGAATGAGGAGGGCCTAGATCAACCTGTAGCCTTCATCAGTAGGAGGTTACTTCCACGGGAACAGAGTTGGAGTGCTATTGAATGTGAGGCATTTGCTGTGGTCTGTGCCCTGAAGAAGCTGAGACCATACCTGTTTGGGACTCACTTCCGGGTTCAGACAGACCACAGGCCCGTCAGATTGCTGATGCAGATGAGGGGTGAGAATCCAAAGTTGTTGAGGTGGTCCATTTCTCTACAGGGGATGGATTTCACGGTGGAACACTGCCCTGGTACAGAACACGCCAATGCTGATAGTCTGTCCAGATATTTCTGCCTTAGTGATGAGAACTTCCAGGAGGTAGGGAAGTTCTCCCCACATTTCAGCTGGAGGGGACCCGTGTTAAACTTGGCACCTTGATGTGGGTCTCCCTTCCATTTTTGCTGTTGCCTCATGTATTTTTGCAGGTGTTAGATGCTTTGGGCACTGTGCCATTGTTGTCCAGTGCCACAGTGCAAGTGCTCCATTTTGTAAATTCATGTATGGATTAGTGATTCCATGATTTGCTGATTTGGTTTACTGGTCAGACCCTAGTACAGTGCACTGAGTGTGCCCAGGGCTGGTAAACCAAATGCTGCTAGTGGGTTTGCAGCACTGGTTGTGCCACCCACAAGTGCAGCCTGTAAAAGTGTGTCTCCGGTCTGCTATTGCAGAGCCTGCGTGCAGTCTGCCATGTTGACTCGGCACGTGCACCCACTTGCCAGAACATAAACCTTCTCTTTTCTTCATGTCAGACACCCTTATTGGCAGGCCCAAGGGCAGGGTGCATTGTAAGTATAAGGCAGGACAAGACCTGATGTGTGTGCCATGTCCTAATAGTGAATTACAGCCATTTTCGTTTTTCACTATTGCAAGGCTACTTATTCCCCATAGGCCAGAATGGGCAGTTAGATTATTACATCTTATAATTTTAACTGATCCAGGGAACAAGGTAGAAATTCGAGTTTAGTATGCCTGAGGTCAGAATGATCAAATACACCTTTTAGTGAAGTTGGTTTTAACATTCTGTGTTTGAAAATACCACTTTTAGAAAGTAGGTATTTTCTTGTCTAACTATCCAAGCCTGCCTCTGCTAGGTTGTGTATTCCTTGTCTGGAGTTTGAGTGACAGGGGCTGGGGGAATCCAGGAGACAGGGTGAGTCATCCCAGTGGTGAATATAGATATCTGCATCTAGATGGGAGGGAGGAGTTGCACCTGGGACCTGAATAGGACTGTGCCTTCCTTCCACAATGCTGGCTCCACCTCCTGTGGTGTGTCTGATGTCTCTGCCCTGCACTGTGAAAGGAAAGAAGGAGTCATATAAACAGAGTGCTCCAGGACTGACCAGAACTGGTTTGGACTAAGGCAAAGGCCCCTCTGCCCTCAGAGGACAAAGGGTTTTGTAGTATAAGTATTGGGACCCTGAGCCCAAGAATTTTGATCACTTTGGGAAACAAGAAGAAACCTTTCCCGGAGAGTGGAAACAGAGAGACTGAGGAGAGACTATCCCTAAGCTGAAGTGCTGCTTGGGGAATTGGCCTGCAGTAGTTGACTGACTGAAGGAGAAAGTTACTTTGTGTGCTTTATTCAACTTGTCAAGGATCTCCAAGGGCTTAAGAGAAGAGTTTGCCTCCTGCTGAAGTCTCAGGGACAACAGACTTCACCCACCAGCTCCCCAAGAGTTCTTTGGAAGTGCCTACAGTTGTTTTGGGCCTTCTGAGGGACTGCGTATCACAAGGAGCTGGAAGCGTGACTCACGAAGAAGAAGCATGTCGCCGTCGCAGCCACTGCCATCGCATCATGGAGATGTCACCGCTGAAGCTGTAGCATTGCACCGTATCACAAGAAATGTCTCGCAACATCGAAGAAGCTTGTTGTCTCTGCAGCCACTGCGGTCGCATCACTGAGCAAGGGTGTTGCCGCTGTAGCTGTCGCATTGCACCGCAGAAGCGCAGGGCCGGCTTTAGAGATTGTGGCACCCTGTGCGACAACCATTGTTAAAGCCTCCTCTACCCACACATCAAACTATGCATTTTTTTCTTTTTTTCTGTCTGTGCTTTCACAGCTGTGTACCTGCACAATTTCCATGGAATCACAATTTCTCTTGACCCATATGTGACCATTATTCTGTCTCCAGAGCTGTAAGCAGTGCAGTAGGCACATGCTCCAGCTGATCTCCCTAACAGGGAAGGCAGTGCACATGGGATGGATGATGGAGTACAGGATGAGGAGGGAACACGCAGGAAAAGGGGTACCCACTGGCCCATATGTAATCAATTCTATCTCTCTCTCTCTACTTGCAGAGAGGCCAAGAAATAGATGATTATGTAATTTGGATACTTTTATGACCCAGTGACCAGCACTGAACGATATACACTGGATTCAGTTTCAGCTACACAGCTCTGAATCATGTCCAATCCTCAACACCCATTCACACTTTAAAGTTGCACTTTACAAGACTCATATTACATGAAAATCAAAACTACAGTAACTCATGAGACAAAAGGAAATGCTACTACAGATTAGGGGACCATACCATGCAACATGATTTAAAATGAGTGAAATGTAAAAGAGGACTTTGTGACAGTCTTGAATAACTTCAAGGGTTCTTACAGTATTTTCCGAGAACCAGATCAGTGTTTTTTATTTGCAAAGTTAAAGACTTTAATATAAGACGGCATTGAATCACATTTCAATGGCAGGCTGTGTTTACTGTCAGTGCTAACCACTAGCAGGGTCCTTCCCTGCACACAGCAGAGTCAGAAATGTAAAAGTAAATGCATCTTTTAAAGATGCATGTCGATGACCCCAGCGTGCCCTTTTTCCCTCCCACATTCAGTTTTTTTAATGGGATGGAACAAGGTTGTAGGGGGTCTCCAAAAGGACCATGGCCAAAGAAACTTATCAAGGAATCCTCTCTAAAAGGTGATGCCTGGTTAGTTGTGTGACTTACATTTTTTGAAGTAGAATTCTGTTCTTTTGACAGAGTGCCTCATTGAGTTTTCTTTAATTGCATTCTGATTGATCACAGAACAACGAACATGTGCCTAAAACAAAACCAAGCCTATTGGCTTTGCCAGTGTTTATTAACAGTATCAAATAAATATATAACCCCATGTGAATAATTAGAATTGAAAATTATCAATCCTCAAAATATGAGACTGTGAATTAAACATTTCCAAGTTCTGTGGTAGGAGTAGCTTTGGATTGAATCATTTACTCGAGTTCTTCCTTCTGTACCATTTTCCTCTGCATTCTCTCATTCTGCTATAGGCTTAGACCCTCGTATTCCCTGCATCTATCTGAAATCCTCTTTCAAATCTCCTTGATCACGCTTTCCACTCAGACCTTTTGCATTTACTTCCTTGCGTCACCTTCTCTTCACCATACACTTGCACGTGCGTGTATACAAACACAGACACACACATACAAACAAAAAGCGCACTCTCTCCCTCATCTGGAAAAACCTGAATTTTATTTTCCTTTTTGCTCAGTCCTAATTTCTACAACTGTGTACCTCCATCACCCACTTTCACATAAATTAGTCATTATTATCAGCACACAAGTAAATATTGCTCTGAAAAGATGCCAATGATTGGAAGAGCATATAGAATGCACACATTTATGATCTACTGGCATGCACTGTGAGGTACACATATCTCCTCCAAGTCGTACCTTGAAGTCACCCAAACACCTAGAAGCGACTCAATTCAGCTTATGCACAATATAAGTCATTTGACACATAAAAAAACCCACAAAAAACACACATCTATAAAACGCAAACATTGAAAAATAACTACATCTTAAACAGGTACTGCACCACTGCCTTGCATTATCTTAAGATTTTTACAACACTAGCTGTACCCGGCCACGCGTTGCTGTGGCTCAGTCTGGTTAAATGGAAGAGAAAGAAAAGAGTAAGCGCATGTTTCTAATATGTTTAATTTCACAATGCTTGTGGGTATACAATATGTTTTTGTCCGTCCTAATATATGTAGACTATTGTCTATATGCGTCCCTTGTATTTGTTGTGCAGCAACCAAATCGATAGGGTCTGTTCGGGTTGCAAAGTGAACCAACTCCTCCTCCCTCCCTCCACCCACTTCCCGGTCTGCCATTCTGACACCAACTGTCCATCCTAATATATGTAGACTATTGTCTATATGCGTCCCTTGTATTTTTTGCGCAGCAACCAAATCGATAGGGTCTGTTTGGCCTTTCGATTAAAAACACGCACGTGTCCAATACAAATCCAACGCTGTGTATATATAATCACACACTAACGTTGCAAAGTGACTCCTCCCCCCACTTCCTGGTCTGCCATCCTGACACCAACTGTCCATCCTAATATATGTAGACTATTGTCTATACGCGTCCCTTGTATTTGTTGCGCAGCAACCAAATTGATAGTGTCTGTTCGGGTTGCAAAGTGAACCAACACCTCCTCCCTCCCTGCACCCACTTCCCGTTCTACCATCCTGACACCAACTGTCCATCCTAATATATGTAGACTATTGTCTATATGCATCCCTTGTATTTGTAGCGCAGCAACCAAATCGATAGGGTCTGTTCGGCCTTTCGATTAAAAACAAATGCGTATTGGACACACAAGTATTCAAAACCAAGGTTGTGTATAAAAAGACACGCGCTAATGTTGCAAAGTGAACCAACTCCTCCCCCTCCCTCCACCCACTTCTCGGTCTGCCATCCTGACACCAACTGGTCATCCTAATATATGTAGACTATTGTCTCTATGCGTCCTTTCTTAATGTTGCCAAGTGAACCAACTCCTCCCCCCTCCCTCCACCCACTTCCCGGTCTGCCATCCTGACACCAACTGTCCATCCTAATATATGTAGACTATTGTCTCTATGCGTCTATTGTAGTCTTTGCGCAGCAACCCAATCGATGGGGTCTGTTCGTCCTCTAGATTAAAAACACGCGCGTATTCGAATCCAACTTTGTGTATCTATAAACACGAGCTTATTCGAATTCAACGTTGTGTAAAAATTTCAAATCAATCGGTGAAGAACTTTCGTAGATTTAAGATTTATATCAAACGCACATTTACATTTTTATGTGTCTGTGCTTTCGATTAAAAACATGTGCCTATTCGACACGCGCATATTCGAATCCAACGTTGTGTATATAAAAACATGTGCGTATTCGAATGCAACATTGTGTCAAAATTTCAAAGCAATCGGTGAAGAGCTTTCGGAGATTTGAGATTTTGAACAAACTAACAGTTATATTTTTATTTATATAGATTGAAAAAAAGATCCGAGTTTTAGAGAGCAAAACGAATGACTTGAACATATTGTCAAGAGTAGATTCTATTCAAAGTTATTTGCAGCTGTGACTCTCCTGATTTTTTCTCTCAAGGCAAAAAAAAGTCTCCAAGGTAATTGTGGAGCCATAAGGGCCTCCGGCTCCCAGGACGGGCCTATGACATCTCTGGCCCTCTTCCGCACAGAATTTTCCTGCCCTGCTGCGCACCAAATGAAAGACAAGCAAGCTGCTCGTCTTTTTAAATAACAAACTGCAGCTGCTATCATAATCTTTCTTCTGGTGTGAACAGTGGCATGAGTCCTCCCACACAGCCTCTAAGCTCAAAGACAGAAAGATGGGCAAGCAGGCACGAACCTTGCTAGCTCCAAACCATGTGTGCTTTAAGCGCCCCACCCAAGCTTGGCTCCGGCCACACCACCCTAAAGCCGGCCCTGGGCGTGAGGTGCTCCCTAACAGCCTCTAAGCTCAATGACATAAAGATGGGTGAGCAGGCACGCACCTTGCTTGGTCCAAACCATGTGTGCTTAAAGCGCCCCACCTGAGCTTGGCACCCGGTGCGGTGGCACAGGCCGCACCGCCCTAAAGCCGGCCCTGCAGAAGCTCCTCGCTTCCATGGAGATGTCTGCTGCCGTCGCAGCCACTGTCGTTGCATCACTAAACAAAGGTGTCACTACTGCAGCTGTCGCATTGCGCAGAAGTGTCTCGCATTGTCAGAGAAGAGTGTCGCCACCAAAGCCGCAGTCATCGCATCACGGAACAAGGGTGTGGCCGCTGCAGCTGTCGCATCGAGTCGAGACTTCTTGCAACATCGGAGGAGCATGCCACATCAAGAAGAAGACGCCATCATTGTTTCTTTGCACCGGATCTTCAACGCATCACCGTCTTTGCGTGTAAGGAACTACTGCATCACCATCCCTGCAACACTTCCGTTGTAGAAGCGTTACGCATCTTGAGGTACATTGACTCAAAGTGTCGCATGTTAAGATCTAAAGAGAACTAAGCTAATCCTACCATTTTAAGTATGGTAGTGTGGAGTTTTGTCGTTTATGGTCTTGTGTTAAATCTATATAAAAGATACTTATTTTTAATATACAACTTGTGTGGTGTCCATCTGAAGTGTTGTCACTTGATTACTGTATGTGTTCACAAATGCTTTACACACTGCCTCTGAGATAAGCTTATCTGCTCGTGCCAAGCTACCAAGGGGATGAGCAGGGGTTATTTTAGGAGTGTACCCCCTTACCCTGACTAGAGGCAAGGGTCCCTATTTGTCACAAGTACCTACCTGTGCCAACTAGGGACCCCCAAATCTAACAGATAATGTAGGAGATTCAAACTAGGGAAAACCCGCGTTCTGAATGCATCAAGGTGAAAGGTCAGACCTTAAGAACCGTTATGTATGTAATGTAGGGAAGAATATAGGTGAAAGGTTGCAATGTTACCTGCGCCTATATAGGGTACCTATATGTAATATAACACCCACTCCTCTTCCGACTGGATGACATACGTAACTTATTACCGTACTACTAGCCTAATTACATATAGGTATGAACAAAGTTCATAAAACATTTGTTTTGGTAAAATGTTTAAAAACATCTCAAAAACTTACAATTTTAAAAAGCCATGTATGCCCAATAAATGAAAGTAATGTAAAAAAAATTGAGTTCCAAATTTGAGTTTCTTTAAAAAAAGGGTGAATTTCTTCCAGCACACGATGAGCCAAATGAGTCAATTGTTTATGTATCCTTGCTGCTAGATGCAACATTTTTGTTGCCTGCTTCCGCAGTAGACGGTCCCTGTAGCACCTTGCAGAGTAAGTCAATTGAGCACAGATGATGTTCCACGCTGTCCGCAGCCGGGTGCTGGGGAAGCCAGTGCACCGTCCAAAGCCTGGGGGTCAGTGGAGGAACCGATGTCCATACTAACAGGTGCAGTTACTACCTGTGGTGACTCAAGGAATGCCGCCATAAACATTGGAATAAGCTGAGGACACTGCAGAACATGGGCCGTTATCAGGTCCAGTAGAGCATTCACGTCCGGTTGCGCACATGATGGGAGTGTCAAGCAAAGGTCTAACACGCATTCTTCTCTGCAAAAAGGGCATTGGAAGACAGGTAAGATGCAGTCCATCCAGACTGGTCAAAATGACAAGAACTAAGATGCACTTAGTTCTCTTAGGCGAGGCATACCTAGATGTTGTACCATGCAATCACAGTATTTACGCTCCAGGAGGGCATTTCCATCTCCTTGGTGAGTGGAACATCCATTGCATAGCAGATAGAAGATAATCAGGATACCTGCTATATGAAACAGGATTAGCGGAAGTCCTGCAAAGATGCTTCCAAATATGGAGTGTATGAAGTTTGGTATAACTCCAAGTACCACCTTAAATGTGCCTAGAAGTCCAGAACATATAATCTTAAATAGGTGGACTATGCCTGTCGTATCAGACATGTTAAAGATATTATTTACCATTTCTGCGAAATGGAAAGAGCCGTTTGTATGAATAAATGCCTGTATCTCTGCTGAAGACCTTGCGATCTGGAGATCAAAAGTCTCTTGAGCGGAGGTTAAGGGCACAGACTTCTGTAAAAGCATGGCTTTCATTCTGCTTAGAATATCAAACCATTTTAAAGAAACATTCAGTGAAGGCCATAACGGTGCCTCCCTGACTGTATGTGTCGGTGGAAGCAATGCTTCCATACAACAAGTAACTGTGGAGCTCACTGTTACCAGATATGCGAAGCCCGGGAGCATTCCGTAGCAGCCTTGACTGTTCAGTCTCAAGTAACTCCTGTTCGAAATTAGCCTGAATGCTGGAGTAAACACTGCAGCTGGGGAACCCTCAGATGACAGGACAAGTTCGCTACAGAACCATTACAAGCCCCGTGTAGCATTATATCCTGCCATATGAGTGACCCACTTAAAGCGTTCTCACAGTGTGTACTGCTTAGAAACACTTCTCAATCCCAACTCCGGCATCAAAATCTGTATGGCAATTCCCATGATTCCTTAATGTATTCCTTACCCATTTTTCATATCTGCCTGCCTGCTTTTGTTCAAGGCAATACTGAAACTGAAAAGTAGTGACCGGTAGAGTTATGTGGCCATGGATTAGCCATTCCGTAGACGGTGATTCAGCCACTGTAAATGGTAATCTATCCAGTTTTTCGATACACAGCATTGTATATTTTGCTCCATTGTGCCATTTCTATCTGTTCATTTGTTCGATTGTATTCAGAAAACAGAGACGTTCTGTTATTAGCCTGCACGCAAAGATTGCATCATCCAGTTTAACAACATGATAGAACGTAAATGAGATTGCCCATGTTGTAATATGGCCAAATCTTGTTCTAGTATGTCTATCGCAGAATTTACAATGTTACCTAAGGAATATATCCTGGAGGTCAATGTTGTTAACCCATTGTCTACCACTGCCAGAGATTTTTCTACATTTATACAGTCTATCTCCCATAATCTCTCTGCTGCCTCTTTTTGGGATATTTTCCATATTTTGTTGTAGGCAGCATAAATGCCAGCATATATGAAACATTTCTGACGCGGCCTCCTGGTACCTAGTAAAAAAATCCCTAAGATCCACATCCTGTGACAGTAAGGATAAGTGTTGTTTCACCTGTGTGAGTGTTGAGGATTTTAGCCAATCAAGGCACAACTTCCCAACACTGTAGGATGTCACTACCCCTGGATGTTCTCTTTGTACATAACGCAGATCTGGTCTATGGATAGCAAAACCTTCTGTTTTACCCCTGAATCTTGTGCAACAACTATTGGTGTCTGTGGGCCAAATCAACCATTTCTTCCAATCGGGGTCTGATCTATTGTTTTGCATGATGTCATCTAGTGTAACCTCTTTTTGTGATGTTTTGTTACCGTCAGTCAGTGATGGAGTTGGCAGCCGAGGTGTGTTCAAGTCTTTGTTCTTGGCTAGTCCAAGGCAAGATGTCTGTTTCCCTGCCTCATTCAAAAACATGATCTGTTGAGGGATGAGGAATGCTCTAGATAAAGCTTCCATTCTCTGAACTTGCCATTCTCTAGTACCCCAGACTGATTTTAAATCTATGGTGTTTTTCTATAAGTCGTAACCCTATTCAAACAACTAGGTAATAAACGATGCAGAGTAAATCTGTTTGGTGTTCTGAACATATTTTTCTGTGCTGTTGTTGGTGCAACCATATAATAATATGAGGCTGGGTCAGACATATTAAACCCTTAAAAATATGGTAACTTTTGTGCAAATGTTTTTGTACTGCCTTTTGGCAGTGTTGGACAATGTTCCCACTGATGGTATGTGAACACATTTCTAGGATTAGCAGATTTATGCAAAATGTGATGACCATAATGTTGAAAACAATACATAGTTTTGTAATCTGGTGTGCTTTCCAATGTTTCACTACTAGAAAATGCAGCAGATTTTTCTAAATCTGACATGTTATTTACAGTTTCAAAGTTCCAATCATCAGAAAATGTACTTGAGGTAATAATATCACTCAACGATATTTTAAATAAGTGTTGATTTTTTTTATTTCTGTTGGGCCAAATATATTGAAATATATATATTGAAATATATCGTCCCAAACTATACCATCCGGTATAGGAACTGGGGCAATGTGCACTGATGACAAGTCACTTTGTTCTTGATGAGATGATTGATGTGGTTTTAAAATTAAATTCACCTTTTGGGCTGCAGAGCTTTGTCGAATGTATTTGCCATTAACAAGCATACTAAAAACTATTACTAAGCCTACCCAGAAAAGAAAGAAAAGTATCCCGGTTATTACCAATAGTTCTTCCCAAGGTGATACCAGGTAAGTCTTTTTAAGAATGTCTTTAACTTGCTGCTTGCGTGATTTTTGGGCTCGCATCATTTCAGGTTCACTTGGATCTAAAGAAAACGTATCAAAGTTTATGAAGTAGCCAGAAGCAGTTTGATCAATTGGTATTGCATCCAGATTTGTAGAAAGCGTTGCTGGCTCCTATCGAGACATGTTGATGTAGACCTCTGTATTTGGTCGAATTGAAATTTGTTTATCATTTAGATTATGAATTTGATCCTCAGGTTCAAGGGCAATGAGTTCCATGGCATTATTACACAGTCCTTCATTCCATACAGGGGACTCTTCGAAATTGATGAGTCTTTCTGTTTGAACTTCTTGAATTGTAGCGAGAGGAGGGGGTCTGCTACTTTGGAGTCCACGTAGCAGTGGTAATTCAAATTATCAGCAGAGACCAGAAAAGACCGTGGCGGCCAGGACCTAATCACAACATTTCCGCGGCCTCTGGATATTTTCCCTTGACTGATTCCTTCTCTACCAAGTTATCCTAACTTCACTACTACTAAATACCTTTTGTGACTACCAAAGGTCGTAAAGTTCGAATTTTGTCTCAGTTTAGTAGTAGTAAAGTTAGGATTCCTAACATTACTACTACTAAATGCCTTTTCTGAATTCAGAAAGTTGTAAAGTTAGGATTTTGTCTCAGATTACTTTTGTGAATCGGGCCCAGCATGTCTGTAATCTAAACTAGACAATATGAATTATCAGGTTTCATGACAGAAAACAAAGAATTGTTCATTGATGAAGTGCAATTGCAATCATCCCTTGGTATTCAAGTTGATCTAAGATCTCCCTGACCTGTTTTATAGCTTCTTGCTTTATTGGATACTGCTCCTGTGCAGTAGCAGTGTTTTAAGGGAATTATGTGGTGGGTTGAATCCTCATCCCATCTAACATGATTTTTGTATAATGCTGGAGCCTGGGATACCGCCCACTCCTGCTCATATGTGCGTTGTAAGTGCCTGGGAATATGGTTTGAGAATGCTGGAAGAATTGCTGTTTCTCCTTGATGGCAATCCATGACGAATGCTTGCGTCCAATCTCATTCAGCTAACAAAATGTCATAGCCAAATGTCAGGTTCTCCCAAAAGAGACCTCTCTCTGTTCTACATTTGTCCCCCTCCATGTGGAGCGTTATTTCATATACTTTATGTGGGAGACTTACCCTAGTATCAGGTGTTTCTACTGTGATATAATCATTCAAGTCCACTATCACCAGAAATTGCACTGTCTAGCATCATCAGAGCCCATTCCCCGTTCAGTAGTCGAGTCCCCAGAATTCTGGCCATGTCTGATCTTTAGACCTGCAATCTTCTTCTTTTTGAACTGTTGCTTTTGCTATGGCTTCTCTTCTTTTTTAGAAGTGTAATTTTGAGCGTGCTGCTTGTCTCTGGACTTTGTACTCTCTTCTTGTCTTTCTGATCCTCCTTCCCTCTCAGAGTTTCTCGATGAACCCTAAAAGGAATGAGAGGAACGTGTAACAGTATCCTCATACCTGTCTGGTTTCCTAATATTATCCATATTCCTGAGGTTATACCTCTTTACGGAGGGATCCTGTTGAGGAGATCTACCTCTGGATTGAGATCTGTTTCCTTTAAATGTTTGTTGTTTTTTATTATCCCACTTCTTTTTAGTTGAAGCAGGTGTCTTCTTGGAAGTGTCCTTTCCAGAACTGCCCATCAGTTGTAGGTTTAAAGGTTTCCTACACAAACTGTCTCTGCCTAATTCTGCATATGCATTTTCAATTATTTTTGGTACTTTGTGTTCCTGTTCTAAAGGGCTGAACTCCCTTAGGCATTGGTGGATAGCCACTGAAGATGCTTCCCCTTTAATATTAGATAATATTATGGCTGATACCTGGGCATAGTTTCCTAGTAACTTCATCCCAAAGTTCAGAGCAGGCTCTGCTCTGTACTCATTTTGTATTTGTCTTAATGCATCTGGTATCACTGCTAATGACGGAATACCATGAGTACTGGTGTAAATGGCATCAAAGACTGTACCCCAAGTGGTACAATCTTCTACTTGTGATGTTATCCCCATGGGAAAGCAGATTGCTAGCATTCTGTGTTTTTCGTGCGTAATTGTAATCAGGAATACTGCCTCTAGCTGTGTTACTTTCGGAGCTACCCAGAATGGCATTTGTTCGCGTTTTGTGGGCATCTTGCCCATCACTGCATGTGTAGTTTGAGGTGTGATTTTAGTTGTTGTACCCTGAGATTGAGTTCCAGTTGTTGTAACTATTGCTGGTTGGACTGTAATTGTCCTCATGACGAATTGCATCCAGTGCCTGTATATTTTTATCACTTCTTAGTGTTGTGAGAGTAAGTCTCCCACTGGCATTGTTTCAATGTTAGGATGTGGTGTGTAGGCCGCTAATATTGGCCATGTTGCCCCTTCTCTTCCGAGTGGGCTGTCTCACTCTTCTTCTTATGTGGGGTAGGGCACCTTTAAACCAGTATAAGTGTTCCTGGTACGTGAGCGGAACTTCAATGTCCTCAAACGACCAATATTTCTCTGGTGCATCTCCTTCTGTGTAGTAGTGAAATGTTTTTGTTCTTGCATTTGCTGCTGAGAATGTAACCCACGAGTAGAATAACTCTGTTCTGTATGATTTGTGTGCCTCAATCACGAACGCTACTATACCACCACTAGTTGTTAAACCATGCTCTAGCAGTTTCAGTGTGGCTGTATTTCTAAACATTTCTGCAATTTGTATTGCGTGTGCATCTTCTTCTCTGGCTGAGAGGTGTAGATCTACTATTACGTTATCTCTGTCCTCAGTCATTTTTGTAAAGAAGAGCTTTCCAAGGGAACTAAGATAAGGTGTTTATGCACAATTTAGGAACAATGTGTCTTTCAAGCTGGATTAACCAACAGCCAATAAATAGGATTTATTTGCCTACTCGGCTGTGGCGGAGTTTGTGCCCACCCACTCCAGACGTCTCTGGTGTTTTGTGAGTAGGGGTCTCTGAGAACAGCACGACTGAACTACTCAGATTCTACTGTTAAATAAGTGCCCAACCAAGATTGGCGGCCCAATATTGTGTAGTTCCGATATACCCTCTACAGGATCTGTACCTTTGGATAATATAAACTGTGGGATTGGTGGCAGACTGGTTCCGAGCACCCCCACCGGATATGTTGGCCTGTATCAGCTAGATCACAGTACCACTAGAATCTCCTCTTATGGGGGAGTGAATAGTTCTTGGCAACCTCAGAACATGTCAACCCTATCCCTCAGAATCGTGGAAACAATACACTACATTGCGCTTAGTCACTCGTGCTCACTTAGTTGGTCTCAGAGATACACAGAAGAAAACATACTGGGCATTTTGTCAATAAGAATTTATTGAACAGTTGTTATTCTAGGGTAGAATAGATGAGCTGTAACAACCATTAGACAGTAGCAGAGATATATGATTAGCAGTACTATGAAAGTGAAAGGATGGTACAGTTTTACCATTTTGCAGTAATCATGAATATAATACAAGTACATAAAATGCATGATACAAAGTGCGTACTCCTACGATGTCTCCCTAACTAGATGTACCTAAATGTACCTAGCATCTGTGTGGGTGTTATGCCAAGAATCCCTCTAGGATCTAATCAACCCCATTAGCTTAGAATGAGAGAGTATGGGACCCCGTCCTGGTTTCGCGTTGGTCACCCCACCATGGGTGTTAGACCACTGCAAGCTGGAGTGTCTGCATACAGGAACCTCAGTGTCTCTGATCAGTGTGTCAGCCAGGAAGCCTCGGTCTCCTCTGTCTTTCTAAGCAAGACATGATGTATATATACCCATAGGCCTCCCAGGGGTCCTACCTTGCTGTGTTATTGTGTCGGCCTAAAGAATGACGTTGGACCTGAACTTTATACAGAGATATTATACAGGAGATGGTAGTCCTACTGTGCTTCCAAGAAACCTCATGCATAATGTATGAGATTTGAACTAGGGAAAACCTGTGTTCTGAATGGTGTCGTATCTAGGTAAAAGTGTCGTATCTGGGGGCCCGATTCACAGAACGAACTTAAGACAAAATCCTAAACTTTACTACCATTTTGGTATTCACTGAAGGCACTTACTCATTTTGGTATTCACAGAAGGCACTTACTCATTTTGGTATTCACAGAAGTTAGGAGTCCTAACTTTAGGACTCCTAAATGCCTTCTGTGAATACCGAAAGTCTTAAAGTTAGGATTGTTCTCAGTTTAGGAGTAGTAAAGATAGGACTCCTAACTGTACTATTCCTAAACTGAGAGAAATCCTAACTTTAAGGCTTTCGGTATTCACAGAAGGCATTTAGGAGTCCTAAAGTTAGGAGTCCTAACTCTCCTACTCCTAAACTGAGAAAAATCCTAACTTTAAGACTTTCGGTATTCACAGAAGGCATTTAGGAGTCCTAAAGTTAGGACTCCTAACTTCTGTGCATACCGAAATGAGTAAGTGCCTTCCGTGAATACCAAAATGGTAGTAAGTTTAGGATTTTGTCTTAAGTTAGTTCTGTGAATGGGCCCTATGTATGTAATGTAGGGAAGAATATAAGTGAAAGGCTGCATTGTTACCTGAGCCTACATAGGGTACCCATATGGAATATAACAACAGGAGCTGCATCCAGATGGCTTATGTGGCCCCCTCATGGAATCTGTTAAGCCCTGGGGTAAGAGCAGGGCCCCTGTGGCGTTGTCGAGGGCTAAGTGCCCAACGACGTAGGTGTGGGGCTCGGATCCAGTGTGTGCCAGGATTTGCTGAGCTGTAGGTCCTCTGCTCAGTGGCTCGACCATGCCCCTGTACTATTTTTACCTAAAACATTTAAAAACTCAAATCTGTTGCTACCCTTATTGGAATTTTGTAGTTGTAGTGTCATTTTGTTTATGAAACTGTACTCTAGTTTTCTAATTCAGTTCAGGATTTTTATTGTTTTGCATTCTGACTTTATTTCTGTTTTGGTACTTCATAAATAATTTACACACCACCCTAAGTAAAGCCTCTCTAGTCTGTGCCATAGCTAACAGGGGGTTAAACTTATCTTAATTTAGTGAATTTGACGCTTAACCCTGACAAGAGTTATGATTATTCCTTGAGGTGAGTGGTGACCCATCCATATAACAATCTAATTTCCTAGACTGAATTTAATATATACGTTAAAAAAAATGTTAATAGAAATACAATTGACATTTATACATATTACATAACAGTAGCAAATAAAATATATACACTAATTTAAATAGTTAAAGAATATATTATCCTTAAAAATTCATATGACAACAAAAATTAACAATAAGTAAAATAAGGTCATCATATACAAGAACTTACTCATCGCTGCGTTGCGCCAAAATGAGTTGCATTTCGCTGCATCATTTTTAAAGACTATGGGTGCACCATATTTACAGTATGCCGAACCATGGCTTGAGGTCCAGGCCGCATGAAAAGAATTTGATGCCCATGCGGGTGTGAAGTTGCAGCAAAAACTGACTCATCATGAGCAAAAGTGACTTAAGAATGGTCTACAGCATGTAATGCGCAGCAAACCACCTTAGCATCACTTTTAAGTGCGTGGTGTCAAAAACATATAAAAATATTACGCTTTTGAGAAAAGAAACATTGGCACATCCCACAGAAGACAGCCATGGAGCAGAGCGCAGCAACCAGGACAACAACCCCAGCACCAGCCAGGATGTCCAAGCAGACTCTCAGGGGAAGAGGAAGTGCAATTTCAGTGAGGAGGAGAATGACCTCTTAATCACTGAGATGAAGAGTACCAACATCAGCTCTTTGTCACCTCAAAGTTACCATTAGGGAAAAAGAGGCAATTTGGATGTCCATAGTGGACAAGATCAACAGTGTGGGACAAGTGAAGAGGGCAGTCACCGACTGTAAAACGAAATGATGGTATTTAGTTTGGCTCGGGCCTTTAACTCTAGAGCGGGCCTTTAACAGCTGGTATGGCCCGCTACGGCAGGCTATAAGGCTATAATAATCTTGCTGTCTTTGGCTTTAATTGCTGCTTACCCTTATTGGATGTGTCCAGACCAAGATCTTGAATAAAATTAAAGTCCCCACCCATAACTATAAAACCCTGAGTGTTTGACAGCAAATCATAAATCTGTTTCAAGGACTGCGTGTCATCAAAAATTGGCCCGTAAGAGTTAAGCAGCACAAGGGCTACTCCATTAACTGAGACTTCGACCCAGATCCATCTCGCCACCACATCCCAAATTACTTTTCACAGCTCCCAGTCTCGCGCCGATGAAAGTAGAATACCCACCCCATGTACCGCTGCGTATGCCAAAGCAAAAAACAAGTGAACATACTTCTTGGGGAGAGAACGGTTAGGGGAATTAGACTTAAAATGTGTCTCTTGTAAAAAAAATCACATTAGGGGAAAAGGTTCCTAGCCATTTTAACATTGCTCCTCTTTTCTGTACATTTAAAAATCCATTCACATTATGAGAAATTACCTTCAGTGGTTGTGCCATTCTTCAAAATAAACCATGCCACCTTAACAAGTACATGATGGACTCTCTCCTTTGCCATACTACAAACTGTACTGTCTCTGATGATAAGGTTACCTATAGCCCCTGTTAGATTTGGCACCATTGGTGTGGGTCTCCCTTCCATTTTTTTGCTGTTGCCACCTGTCTTTTTGCTGGTCTAGATGCTTTGGGCACTTTGCCACTGCTGATCAGTGCCAAAGTGCAAGTGCTCCCTGTTGTATGTTGTTGTTATGGATTCGTGATTCCATGATTGGTTATTTGATTGACTTGTCAGACCCTAGTACAGTGCACCATGTGTGCCCAGGGCCTGTAAATCAAATGCTGCTTGTGGGCTAGCAGCACTGATTGTACCCCCCCCCACGCCAAAGCAGCCTGTAAAATGTGGCTCAGGTCTGCCATTGCAGTGCCTGTGTGCAGTCTGGGACTGCCATGTTGACTTGGCAAGTGCACACACGTGCCAGTCACCAAACCTTCTTTTTTCTGCATGTTAGTCACCCCTAATGTAGGCCCAAGGTACCCCTGTGGGCAGGGTGCATTGTATGTGAAAGGTAGGACATTCCCTGATGTGTGTGCCATGTCCCGGTTTGCTTATATCATCTTATAAACATAATTGACCCTGGAAACAAGAAAGGATAATAAAGTTTAGTGTGCCTGAAGGTTAAAGTGCATCTTTTAGTGTGGGTGATTTTTACATTCTGTGTTTTCTTGCCTAACCATCCAGTGTGCCTCTGCTAGGTTTGTGTATTGTATGTCTGGCTTTTGAATGACAGGGGCTGTAGGAGGGCAGCGGCTCCGGCACCATTATATGTCAGGGCTGGGCTGAATGGACCTGGGTTGAATTTAGAGTAGGGCTAGGAGATTTCCTTTCACCTGCCTGGGCCAGGCCTGCTTTCAACAATGTTGTATCTACCTTCAACCAGTAAGTTGCACCAGAGAGGACAGAACTGGTTTTGGCTGGGTACAGACACTCTCTGCCTTCAGAGAACAAAGGATTTGTGTGTGTATAAAAAGTGGGACCCAGACCCCAGAACTTTAGATCACTTCTGGGAAATCAAGAAGAACCGTTGCCAAGGAGAAGAGCTGGAGAATCTGAGGAAGAATACTTCCCCTGTGCCTCTTGCTGTCTGGGGTTGGCCTGCAGTGGCTGCTTACTGTCAAGGAAAGGAGAAAAAGGACTTTACTGTTTGCTTTGTCACCTGCTTGAAGAAAAGATCTCCAAGGGCTTGAAACTGAGCTTGGCTCCTGTTCTGAAGTCTCAGGGAGACAAAGACTTCACCACCAGCTCCCCTGAATTTCATTGCTGGGAATTCCAACCTGCAAAGAGGTGCCTGCTGCTGTTTGTCGCTGGGAGCTGGAAGATCGACGCAACGAGAAAGATGCGTGTCGCATCCGCACCGATTTCCGACGCATCACCGAGCCACAGGGAAGAAGCATTCCACATCCGCACTTGGTTCCGACGCCTCGCTGAGCAAACAGGAAGAAGCATGCCGCAGCCACACCGGGTCCTGAGGCATCGCCGAGAAAACCGTCGTAGCACCTGCTGTGCGGCTGCAAAAGTTCACACATTGTACCGGATTGTCGCATCGCGCCGCCATTTTGTCACATCGCATCGGGTCGTCGCAGCGTAAAAGGTATGCAGTAAGAAACAGACATATCCCCTCATCTCTGATAAGAAAAAGACCCCTTGCCTCCCCTGCGCTGCAGTAAGGAACAGATGCATTGCTTCCCCTAAAGCAAGGAACTGACGCATCGCCTTCCCTGCGACCCTTTTGTTTGTTTTGCGTGAAGCATCTAAGATACTTTTGGGAAAAGTGTTGCATTTACAGCTTGCATTGAACAGAACTATTTCTACCATTTAAGAGCCTTATTTTGATACTGTATTTTGATACTGTATTGTCGTTTGGTCCTGTTTTGGTTTAGATAATGATTACTTATTTTTCTAAACTGGTGTGGTGTCCATTTGTAGTGTTTTCACTGTATTACTGTGTGTGTTCACAAATGCTTTACACACTGCCTCTGAGATAAGCCTGTCTGCTTGTGCCAAGCTACCAAGGGGGTGAGTAGGGGTTATTTTAGGAGTGTCTCCCCCTTACCCTGACTAGAAGCAAGGGCCCCTATTTGGACAAAGGCACCTTCCTCTGCCAACTTGAGACCCCCATTTCTAAGAGCCCCTTAGTGACAGTAAAGTACCATGTGCAATCTAGTACTTGAATACTGGGAAGAGGTGTGGCGCCGCGGTTAAGGCGACTGACTTCGGAATCTGGGGATCACGGTTCGATCCGTGGCACCGGCGGCAAATTAGCCCAGCACCATGTGACACTGGGCAATGGCTTGCTTAATCTTCCTGAAGGCCCCCAGCGCCTAGAGACCCTTACGGGTGATTGTGCGCTTTACAAATGTGGATTATTATATTATTGTTAATACTGGATACTCATAACACAGAGAATAGTTGTTGTAGTTATGCCCGAGTTGGTACGTTCTGTCCACCTCTCCTTTTCCCCTCCTATTGGTTTCACCTGTGAAAGCTCACCTTAGAACATCTAACAATAGTATATATAACAGAAACAGTACTAGCACATGTATCCACTACATCAACCCCCTTAAAGAACAAAGTGCAAATGACAAAAATACACACGATGAAAGAGGACTTGGTGCCAGAGTGTCTAAAATGCCAAAAATGCAAAAAGAACAAGCTTAAATTATCATTACTGTATGTAAGCCAAAGTGATTTGAGGGAGTGTTGTTATTTTCCATTCGCTTGTATAACCTATTGGATAACCTATTGTAGCAGCAAAAAATAGGATTGCTGCAAGCTTTTCTCAGTCCCACAGAGATAGTACCATATCGTCCTCATAAGGAGAGGAAAACTAAAGTGCAATAGTGCAATATTAAAAGCACAATGCATAAAATGCAGAGTGTGTTCTAGAACTCCAATACTGGATAATTATAACACGGGAGAGTAAATACCTTTAGCAAAAAACAGTAATAGCAGCTGTACCCAGTACATCCTCCCCCCTAGCGGTGATGGAAAGTGCAAATGGCAGAGAGGCCTACACACACTCAAAGTGTTCCTAAAGTGAACTTAGTGCCTAATTGTTTAAAGTGCTTAAGGTGCAAAAAGATCATGGTTACATTTCCATTGCTGAATGCAGACCCAGGAATCTGAGCAATGGCCACCGCTCAAATACCCTCCTTTCATTATTTTCCGTTTGCTTGAGTAATCGTTTGGAGAAGTTCTTGGGCTTCTTCAAAAGTGGAGCACAGATGGAACCTTCCTTTCCATTGAACTTTCAGATTAGACTGCTGAGCAATTTTAACATGGGCTCCCGCACTCTTGAATGAACTCATCATACCCACAAAGTCCCTCCGTCTACGTGTTGCCGATGCTGACATATCTGAAAAGACTTTCACTTTGGCACCGTTAGGTTGAACAATGTCCCTCTGTTGGATCGCCTTAGTTAAAATAGCCTCCCTAATGCGGTGATCAGAAAAGTTCACAATCATCGTCCTGGGATACATAGCCCCCGGGAGTTTCTGGGAGGAGACTCTGTGGGCCATGTTACAGTAAGGTTCTCTGGTGCTTCCTCAAGTATGTGAACTCTGATCATTGACTCTATATAAGCCACAGGATTAGACTGACCATCAAGGTGTTCACTATCCTCCAGAGGCCCTCTGAAACGCAGATTTGAACGTCTAGCATAATTTTCCATCTCATCCATCTTTAACTGCAAGGCCTGAAGCTATTTCTGGAGGGAGGCTATATCAGCGTCACATGCCAAAGAGTGGTCCTCAATGTCAGAGACACGTTGCTCCAGTTCCTTGAATTGCCCTGGTATTTGGTGGACTATAGACTCAATTTTGTCTAATCTCTGATGTAGTGGGGAGAGCTCTCGGGCTTGCGAGGATTTACAGTCCTGTATTTCTCCCACAATAGTCTCGAAGAGCTGTTGCATCTGGTGTGTCAAGACCAGTAAAGGCTGGGCCATAGTGGGGCTCCCCCCAGCATAGCTGCTTCCAGCCCCTTGCAGACCAGACAAATCAAGCTCTTCGACCCTTTATTGCATCATGAGACTATGCTGTACTAAGAGAAACAAGAGTCCTGGGTCACCTGATATTATGGACTCATGTATAGGTGTGACCAGACCTGCCCCTTGCATAGACTGTGCAGACTGTTTAGGCTGTATAGACACATCCAGGCCTCTTCCTTGGGTGGACTGTCCTCTATGTCCTGAAGTTGTGCCCAATATCATTTCCTGATTAACTTGAGCAGCCTCTCCAAGTGGTGTCTGATCAAGAAGGGGCACCAATTGGTTAAACTTGAGATTTTTAGTGAATACAGGATAGTCAGTGAGAGAGGTGGCCACCTCGGGAGTCCTGTGATTGAGCTCAGTTACTTTTCTTACTGCCAGTTGTGAAGCTCCAGCCTCGCTAATGCCTTCATTGTCTACTTGCTGAATGCTGGAGTGACCAGTGGCATGTCTAGCGCCACACCCGCCGTCTTCTGGGTCCTCCCTGTAGCTGCAGCATCCTCCCCACCAGGGCAACTACTACTGACATCTATTTCTGGTGTTGACCCTGAGGAAGTCCCTGGGGAGGTAGGTGATAGGGGGAGGAACCTGGGAGTGTAAGATCCATCCCAGAGCTCATAGTACTCCTCGCCCCACTTTTTTTTGGTTATCTCTTCCTCTCCTGGCTGCCAAAATGCGACATTGCTCTGCTTCTCTCCTTGCCTTCTAAGACAGCGGTGGAGGAGAAGGGTCCTCAGCTGAAGCTATTACTCATGTTGCTGATCCTCTCAGGACCATCTGCCCCATAATTCCCAATCGTGACCTTCAGACTATGTAGCTCTCTCCTGAGCTATAAAACCCTGAATCTGGTACGGCACCACACTGCAGAACCGATCCAAGGGCAGCTGGGAATATTCTCAGCAGGTTCAAATAGTTTCTTCAGCTGAAGCCATAATGCCGTCGGCCCCCAGAGTCACCTCAACCACAGCCTGAGGAGGCATCTGACCTCACAAGTAGCAGTCCGCTGAGAGCACTGAGAGCACACAAAAGACCAAGCAAACACCCTGGCCGAATTCCTGTGTCCATTTTTTCCCTTCCCAGAGCCTTCTCTGACCATAATGGCAACCTTGAGCAGAGACCGCAAAGCTCCCAGTTACCTCATGGAATGCCAGTCAGTCATGCATGTATAGCTGCTCCCGCCATGACACACAAAGGTACTTCTCATGGAATGCCAGTCAGTCATGTGTAGCTTCTCACGCCATGTCACGTGGAGATCCTTCCATCTCCTCGCGGGGGGTGCAAATAACTTTTCTTTTCCCCGCTGCAATGTTCCAAAAGATCCTAAAGTCGACCTTGGGTTCAGCTTAGAGTTGCTCCTTTCTGCAGCTGCGCCCAGCACTGCGGAAAGCTGCATCACGACCCGGAAGCAGTCAGAAGAGAGGAAGGGGGTGGAGCAACATGCCTCAGCAGCAGGGCATCGGGCTCACCTGTCGCCGGTCTCTATTACCCATGGACTCTGTCTGAACATCCAATGGCTCAGAAACTATTTTGGGGTTGTTGCTGCAAGGATTGCCACTTGCTCATTGTTCCTTGGTTCACATGTCAATACATTAATATACCATAGCCAGTCTGTTGTATATCTGTCCATGATTGGACTAAGTAGACCATAGTGGATCTCCTGACCCTAAAGACACTACCTAAAATCTAAAGGGAATTGTATTTCATGGACCATTAAATAATATGCATAGACCAAGGAGAATAGTTTATGTGATCCCTATGTGCATCTCAACTTGCAAGTAGCTACCCAAGGTCACATGCATGAAGTGCTACAATTTGCAAACAGTCAATGTTAAGACTGAATGAAGTTCCTGCCCAGGTGACCAACACTTTCATGCATACTAGCCAGCATTCAATAGTAATGTGACAATTAAACAGTGCAAGGGAGAGTGCATAAGTGGTTGTCATCAGTGTGTGACCCAACACACCCTTCATCAGTCACAATGGTTTGACTTAATCTTCCATACAAAAATTTAGCATCTCTTACACATACAATGCAACAGTAAGGGAGTACCTGTTTGGGGCTGTGTGTCCATTCACAGCAAGAGTACCACTCACAGTGTATAAGCATGTTTGAAGATCCTTTAAGTGGTACCATTGCAAACTATAGAGGATTCACTCCTTAGGTGCTTCACCTAGAAACACATGTATACAAACACTGCCAGGAACTCCAACAGCATGATATCTACCCAAACAAAGCAGCTATGACAACGGTCACACAGTCAATAAGTAAGCAGTTGTGAAAGTGCAAAACAGTCTTTATTAAAAACACCATAACATTTCTAAAATCTAAAAGTAACTAAACTACATTAACTATTCCTATCTAAACTATGCCTAAACTAACCTATGCTACATTACCTATAATATCCTTACTTAAAGCAAATCTAACCTACCTATACATATACCACAACAGGCAGGTTAAACATCACCCCCACCTCCTTAAATACACATTTGCACATGAGACAAACATAAAATACACCCATACACAAATTAACTAAATATGAAAACCTAAACAAATATATGTTTTTTGTAATTCTTTTGTTTCTTTGAGTTTTTTAATACACATACTAAATATTTATTCCCCACACACTAAATTACCTACCCACCCTTACCCCGCCTAACAATAATAAAATCTATTAAAACACTAAAACTAAACTATCCTATCACTATGCTAAAATCTATCCTAACCTATGTTAAAACGACATACTCTAAAACAACCAATATGAACTGGGGAGGGGCAGAAAGTCAGAGGGGCCTACATTCGGTGTTCATTCCTGTCCACAGATTGTTGCAAGGTGTGCACCATTTTCATCAGTGTGGAACCTAAAGTTCTAAGCCTACCATTCTCAACTTAATAGCCGCATTGCCTTTCCGGTACTGCCTTTTGTACTCCGTTTGTAGAGCAGGTGCTATGGTGACTGTAGGAGAGTAGGATCTGCTTCCTATGGTTACCCCCTCGTTTTGCTGTGTTTCACTGGTTTATCGACTTTAGTCTGGCTGTGGCCCTGCTAATCAGGACCACAGCCTAGCTGCTCTCTCTCCACATTGATTGCATGTACATTAGGTACACTCCAGATTGGTTACTGGATTACCCTTGTGAGTCCCTAGTATATGCTACCTTAGGTACCAAGGGCATAGGTACCCCAGAGACCTACCAGGTGCTGAAGCATGTATTATGCCACCCCTGGGAAGCCTTCCAAAATGGCACCACAGGTCTGCACTTGCAACCTGGGTAAGGTGGTGTAAGCACCCCTTACTTAGAAATAGTATACCTATATCTACCATTTAAAACAGACACATATTAACCTATAAGTTACTCCTATTGTGGAAAAGTAAATTTTGCCATGTTCTGTGTCCCTACGTGTCCCCCATCTTATGTTATGTGTGCATGATTAATATGCATATGTATCCCCCATGTTCGATTAAAGACGCAATTACAGTTGTGTCCATCTCTAGTATGCCAGTTTCCAGTTCTCGTGAAAGCTACGAGTATCAGGCCTATGTAAAGCTACGTTGCCACGTTTCACAGTGTGCACGTTATTTCATTGAAAAGTCCCCGTTTCTAGGCCTCAAAAGGGCCCGGACACCAGATTCACCTCCTGTCTCCTGAACCCTCGCTGAGGAGCGATACAGCCCCCACCTGTATCCTCGACCCTTCACTTACTTCCTGCCTCGCAGTGCCCGGCTCGGCCTGGCTCTGCCTACGAGTCTGCCAAGAGTATGTTATGATTCTAGTTATCAGTCCAGCCCTCCTTCTCTGCATTCCTAAGCTACTGAATCGCATCAATAATTTCCGTCATTGTCTAGCCTTTACGTCTCCATGTAGGAGAAATACTGTATTAATGGTCATTTAATATTCCTCAACACGCACTACATGTAGAATAATGCATGCTCCAGTCTTAGAGTCTGTTAGCCTCTCCCCTCCTGACTCTTAGTTTATATCAACATGTCCTCTAAACATTAGATACTAGATAGGGTTTAGGTACATGTCGCCCTGACTCTCCAGACTTCAGTCTTTACTCCTAGCGCAGAGTTCATAGCCCCCAGCTTCTCCTAGTAACACGTCATTGTCAGTTTGCGCGCACCATTAGGTTAAAGGTCCCGGCTCCTTAGGTAGCCCCCTCCATGTTTCCGCCCCATTTATGACATATTCTGTTACGTTTACATCACATGTCCATGTATACGCCTCTTGTTACACCCACTTTCACCCTTATCTTTCGCGACTGATATTGACCACACCCACTGCTCCGCCTACTGTATTCACTGTAATGCAATTGTTTTAGTATATATATGTTGTACATTGTTATTAAAGTTGGCGCGCTCATTCCCTGTCCCCCCTGCAGGGCCCTGCCATCCTGTTCCCGTGCAGGCTGTCCTGTTCCGGTCCTTTATGCTGTATTAAACCTGCAAACTCCTACTACCTCGAATCTTGACTCTTATTTATTGAGCTATCTGTTATTGCTATGTCCAGTCAAACCTAGATCCGGTATTATTTATTTATATACCACAGAATGGCGCCCGAATAGGGACTTGCCCTTTCCCCACGTGCCGGTGAAGCCACGCCGGCCCCCTGACCCTCTGCAGCCGTGACGGAACCATACCGTGCACCGGCAGATATTTCTGCTTCAAGTATCCCTCAGGCCCACGGAGGAGACGGAGGTTGCGGTCCAGCATCCAGACGAGGCGGTGGAGGAACGCGGCGAGTCCCGACCAGAGCCCAAGCCGAGAGTCCAAGGTCCGAGGTATCCGGAGGCCCACCCGTAACAGAAGTCCGAAGTCCGTCCGTCCGGCGTCAAAGCAGTCCAGTCCAGTCCGAGGCCTTCCGTTCTTGCTGCCCGGTGAGTACCGTTGCTGGGGTAGTATCTAGACAGGGTCAATCTAATTGACTCTGGTCCGTGGGTTTTGGTGGTACACAGACCCAAACGAAGTGTCCACTTCGGTGGATGCGGGTCCTGACGTGTCTCTTTATGAGACCGGTAAGTTTCGTACTGTTTTAGCAGTGCATCTAGTTTCTGTTCTAGTCAGTTCTGTTCTCGAGAAGATTCATGTATTCTGTTTTCAGTATTCCAGGTAGTATTCTGTTCGAACTGTTATTTTAAATGTTCTTCATGTATTTTTAATGTCGTGGTATGAAAGTGGTGTAATTATCGTGTTCATTGTGTATTGTATTGTGTCTAGATTACAGTTCCGTCATGCCGTTGTTCTCCAAACTACGTCAGTTGAAAACTAGAAAAGGTCTGTTAGAAGCAGCAGTTCCTGTCCCGCCTAGGGACAGTCCAGGTAATTTTATGTATCAGAAGCATGGCATAAGTGCCATATTATATCTAGATTTATGGGTGGAGTACACCAAAGAGTTAGAAGAAAAGTATAGATGGCCCGTATCAGGTACGTGGGATGCCGAGTGCATCATGCGAGTAGAAGAAGCATTATGGAAAAAGAAAGCCAGACAGTCACAGAAAGATGCCATCGAGTTATGGCGCAAAGAATCTCATAAAAGAACCGAAAAAGAAATCAGAAAGTCAGAACTAAGTAGAGAATCCTTAGAACGAGCCCAAGAAAGGGAACTAATCGAGATAGGTGAACGAGTCAAAACCGAACAATCAGACAGACAGAGGCATGCCCTCATTAAGGGTATGTATCCTCTTCTTGCCGAGGGCTTGCCAAAAGCGACCCCGGAGGCATCCAGTAATTTTCCGCCACCATTAGTTCCGATCAAGCTACGTCACAAACCGACCGCAGCTGATATTTTTATTTCGTCCTATTTGGACGACACAGTCCCAGAATATACAAATCCTGTTCCGCCAGCTCCTGTAAATAATGTAAATCCTGCTCCTCCAGTCACCGGAGTACCTGCTACGGTACCCCCGGTCCAGCCCGTAGTACAACTTCCCGCCATATCAGTCACTCTGCCAGCACGAAGAGTATCAGTCGACGATTCCAGTTTAGGGGCCGCAGGAGGAGGTCCTCCTGGTACCCCGCCACCACACCAACGTGTAACGTTAGTCGAGTTACATGAACGTGCGTTACAGCGTACGCCCAAATATAAGTCCGTTGCAGAAATCCGACGAGCCCTTACTGAATGCCGCTATGATCCAGTTGCAGGTGATGATAGTACAGTTATATATTCCATCCGTGTAAGACGGGTGACCGGGTATTTGGACACCCTACCGAATATGAAAGAAGATCTAGACAGAATTTATCGTTTCATCCGTACAGGGGATGATCCAGAAAGTATTGGCGAAGCCATGTCTCAAAGGAAAGCTGAGATCCAGCTCATGTTATTAAAGTTTCTGATTAATTGTTTAATAAGAGAACAAGATTATCCGATCAAAGATCCGGCCGAAATGAGAATCCTGACAAGGTGGAGTGATAATATAGCCGAGGGTAAGCACAGAACCATCAGTAGTATAGAGAGTATGTACAAGAGAATTCGTAAGGAAATAATAAGGTTACACGAACAACGTAAAGCAGCACAAGGAAGCGAGAAAGAGAATGACTCTTCTACTGAAGAGGTAGACGACGAGAATCCCACTAGAATAGCGTATGTAGGTAGAACTAGACTTTCCGACCGACATTCACGTCTAGACTACAAGAAAACTGTTCCTCATCCAGCACCAGAGCAAGGTTCTCTAGAACAAGTATTTCAAGTTACCGATCATATTCTGAAATCACGAATCGGTTACAGTGAGTTAAGTACTATGCATGAACAAGAACTAGCCCGATCAGCAGTCCGATGGATTACTGATTCTACCACTTTTCCAGACGAAATAGTGGCTCAAATGTTTCTGAAACTGCCCCCAGCCGAGCAACGACTGGTGGGTATGTATATGATCCAGCACCTCATTACTCTGTATGAGGGTCAACACTCTGATCCAGGTCCGTTACGCGATGTCCTGAACGAGTTACTCCAGTATAGATGGAAAGGTCTAGGTACCGATTTAATTAGTGTTATTCTAGAACAGCGCCACAAATATAGAACATTTTTGAACCCGCATTTTGTTCATGTCTCACCCCCAGAAAGTAAACCCTCTTACATAGACAGACAGAATCCGTTACGAGAAGTACACCCAGTCAGGACAGCAGATGGTGAAATGCAACGAGTATTTGTTTACACCCCAATTACAAAGATGGAACTCTTAGAAATGAAGAAATTAATTCCCTGTCATGACAAAGATCCAGCAGGGTTCCACCGAGAATTAAAAGACATGCTCCGTATGGGAGAATACACGTATCCAGATATAATTAAAATGTTAAAAGTCCTGTTGCCTGCAGGGGTATATGAAAAACTCAAGGAAAAGGAATGGGAGGTGGGAGAGAAAAAGATCGATTGGGCAGTTCTAGAAGCTGAAGATAAGATACGAGTACCAGGTACCGGTCTTGGAGAGAAATGTAAAGAATTACCAGAACTGTTAATACAAGTTTTGCCGAGGTTATTAGCAACTAAAAAGGAAGACTGGGATGCAATCTCAGCCTGTAAACAGAAACAAGACGAAGACACTAGTGATTTTTATTCTAGATTTGAGAAATGCTTTAGTATAAACAGTGGCCTCAAGACAAGTAGCGAGTCATACCCTCATCTCTTTGTTACTAAATTAGTCGAGAATTCAAGTCCACAAGTTAAGAATCGAGTTTTGAAAGTCGAAAGTACCTGGCAAGCTAATACCCCGTCCCAAATGTTACAGATGCTTCAGTATCACCAGAATAGAATCAGAGAAGAGCAAGATCATGAAAGAAAACGTATGAAAGACACGAAAATGAAAGTACTAGTTGCACAATCTGTTCCTCAAGACAGTCAGAAGAAGGGTACGAATCAAGCCAGTCATCCTGCAGTTCCCGTTAAAGGGACCTGCAATTATTGTAAACAGCCAGGTCACTATATAAACGAGTGTGCAGTTCTGAAACACAACATAGCTACCGGTAAGACTAAAGAAAGACCACGTCCGCCTAGACAAGAACAAGTTCCACAGACTTCTCAGCCACGGAATGCACAACAGACAGTTCCAGCACCGCAGCCTATTGCTGCAACACAGCATGTTACACAGCAGATGTACCAGTATGCACAGTCCGAGTATCCAGAGTATCAGCCATATTCATGAAACAGCCTAGAGAGGGAGGTAGGCTTGCCTCTCATCGAGATACCTGTAGATCAAGAGGGTCCCTATGTTCACAGTCAAGTATTAGGGAAAGACAGAAAGTTTCTGATTGATACAGGGGCAAGTAGGACGACCATCAGTCACGCCGAAGTTCCAGGGGCTCCGCTCTCAGGCTCTAGAAATGTTTCCCTTGGATTTTCAGGAAAGCCTATTGTAAACGAGATATCTAAGCCAGTCACTCTAGAAGTAGGTCCATTGTCCCGCACTACTGATCTGTTACTTACGAAGTCATGTCCAGAAAATCTGTTAGGTATTAAAACACTGAAAGAACTAGGTGCAGTCATATGTTGCTCCCCAGAGGGAATACGACTGTTTCTACGTGACTTCAAGGGTCACTATGTATTACGAGATTTTGATCCGAGATTGTCCAATGTTCCACAGCATTTATGGGCGCAAGGTCCAACTGATGTAGGTTATATGCAAATCACACCTCATTGTGTGACTCTCAAGCCAGGTGTAGTGTTACCACGAATCAGACAGTACAGATTGCCACCTGAGGCTGTAACAGCCTTATCCAAAATTATTGACGAGCTCATCGCTCAAGGAGTAGTTGTAGAAACTAACTCCAATGTATGTAATTCTCCGATGATTCCAGTCATGAAACGTACTGATCCAAATGCACCCCCAGTATATCGATTAGTGATTGACCTTCGAGAACTCAATAAATGTATTATTCCCCAGTACCCAGTTGTCCCAGATATCCATTCCCTATTGACAGCCATTGATTCCGAAGCCTCATTTTTTACAGTCATAGACCTCAAGAACGCGTTTTTCAGTGTCCCCATTCATCCAGACAGCCAGTTTCTTTTCGGATTTTGTTTAAATGGAAGGAGCTACCAATTTACACGAGCTCCTCAAGGTTTCACAGAAAGTCCTAGTATTTACAGTCAAGCACTTAAGAGACAACTAGACAACATTCACATGCCAACTGACACTGCCCTGCTCCAGTATGTCGATGATCTACTGATCACAGCCCGTTCTGAACGTGCTTGCGAGCGAGCATCCCTTACAGTCTTGTATTTCTTAGCAGAGATGGGGCACAAGGTGTCCCCTTCGAAGCTTCAATTCTGTGTCCAGCAAGTGATCTATTTAGGCCACTTACTGTCCAAGAGGGGTAGGCAGTTGACACCTGACCGTATCCAGTTAATAGCGAGTCTTCCTCAGCCCAAGACCCAGAAGGAGGTACGTGCTTTTATCGGCCTTACTTCTTATTGCAGACAATGGATTCCTCAGTATGCATTTCTAGCTAAGCCACTGATACAGTTAACGACACAGGGGGCAGCCGTATCGACTGTCCTCCCTTGGACATCTGAACATACACTTAGTTTCAATGAGTTAAAGAAAGCTTTATGCCAAGCTCCAGTTCTAGCTACACCGAACTACAGTAAGCCTTTTACACTTTTCGTCACAGAACGTGAAGGTACAGCATTATCTGTTCTCACACAAGATCAAGCAGGACAGTACAAGCCCTGTGCTTATTTTTCGAGCACACTAGATCCTGTAGCCCAGGCGCTGCCTGCTTGCCTCAAGTCAGTTGCAGCCACAGCACTAGCTATCAGACAAAGTGATTCCATAGTATTAGGACATTCCTTGACAGTACAAGTTCCACACTCCGTGGAAGTTCTTTTAAACCGAACACAGACTCAGCACTTGACAATTGCACGTTTAACAGGTTATGAACTGACACTGTTCCAGCCACACATAGAAATCAGACGCTGCAACGTTCTAAATCCTGCTACACTGTTGCCGTCAGTTAATTCGAATCCTGCCACACACGACTGTGTGGAAGTAGTTAACACTATGACTAAGCCAAGACAAGATCTGACGGATATTCCATTACCAGATCCCGACCTGACACTTTATGTGGATGGTTCATGTATGAGAACAAGTACAGGAGAACTAGTAGCCGCGTATGCAGTGACTACTGACACTGAAGTTATAGAGACACATCGTATTGACACCCTGTCTGCTCAAGCAGCAGAGCTAGTTGCTCTGACCCAAGCCTGCATATATGCTAAGAACCTGAAAGTCAATGTTTACACAGATTCACGTTACGCATTTGGAGTCGTCCACGACTTTGGAGTGCTCTGGCAGGCGAGAGGTTTCATGACTTCTCATGGAACCAAGATTCAGCATGGTCTCCTTATTCAAGCTCTGTTAGATGCCATACACTTACCGACATCTATTGCTATCATGAAATGCAAAGCACACACGAAAGTTACAGACATTGTTTCTCAAGGTAATGATCTAGCAGATCGCACAGCCAAGCTTACAGCACAGACTCCAGACATGTCAGTTAATCCGACACAGACACATACTTCAGATCTGACTACCTGTATGACAGTTAAGGACCCCACTCAAGATGTCATAGATATCCAGTTACATGCTACTCCCGATGAAATCAAGAAATGGTCCGAACAAGGAGGGGTCCAGACAGATCAGGGATGGGTAACGAAGGGAAAAGCCACATGGTTTCTCCCCGACTCTATGGTTCAAGTCATTATCAATACCGCACATAGTCCAGCACATTTAGGAGAAAAAGCTATGATAGATAGTATCCAGAACATTTGGTTCAACAAGCATTTACGAGCTGCAGCCAAGCAGAAGGTCCGTACCTGTATGATATGTTGCCAGTTTAATCCAGGTAAAAGTGTCCCGGTGGAACAAGGTGGATTCCAGCCCCCTGACCACCCTTTTGAAGTCCTCCAGATGGATTATATTCAGATGGAGCGATGTCGAGGTTTCAAGTATGTCCTTGTAGTTGTATGCGCTTTGTCCAGGTGGACAGAAGCATATCCAGTCCCAGATTACACAGCCACGACCACTGCCAAGCAGTTGGTTCGTGAATTCTTCCCCCGCTATGGACTCCCTAGGGTCGTATATTCTGACAACGGCCAGCCATTCTCATCTGAGCTCATGAAACATATCTCCCTTTTGTTAGGGTACCAGTGGAAGTTCCATTGTGTACGCCATCCTGAAGCAGCCGGTCTAGTAGAGAGACATAACCAGACCCTGAAAATCCGTATTGCTAAAATATGTAAAGAGAAAGGTGTGGACTGGCTAGTAGCTCTGCCAGTCGCTTTGTTTTATATGCGCATGGTCGCACATTCCAGATCAGGTCTGTCCCCGTATGAGGTCGTATTCGGCCGCCCCCCTAACATGTGGGGTACACCTAGACCCCGAAGTATTACCGATGTTTCAAGTAATATGCTGACAGATTACCTAGCTTCCTTGATGTCTGCCCTACACTCTTGTCGTTCACAGGTTGCCGCCGCATTTCCAGACAATACCGAGGTGGCACCTCATGAAATCGTTCCTGGAAGTTTGGTTCTTGTAAGGAACTTTGATCGTTCAAGTCCGCTGGAGCCCCGCTGGAAGGAGCCCAAGCAGGTCCTCCTGGCCACCCGTACTGCAGTCAAGCTGGAAGGCAGGAAGGGCTGGGTCCACCTGTCTCATGTGAAAAAGTTTTACGGACTAAAGACTGTTTCCAAGAACATTTCCGAGGATTTTAAGGATTGCCAAAGTACTATTCTTAAGGACTGTCCCGCAAAAGACAATGATACAGATTCCTCCCTGTTAGAGAAAACTCCGCAGCAGGAGTACAAGCTAAAATTAAGGTCTAGTAAAATAAGTCAGCCAGTTTGATTGTCTAAGTCCTCCCCTAGGTGAAACGGTTAGACCGGTTTCTGACATGTATATAATAGACCCCCACAGAGAGAGAGTTAGTGAGAACTCTAAAAGTTGCACTATTATTTTATGTTTTCTGCTATATCTCAGCCTTATGATTACCTGCACAAGTTATGCATTTTATTTGTGTTTTCCAGTTTCTAATGTAAATAAGTCTCCTAATACTACAGTAGAGCATACGTTTAGTGATCTACCTCCTCATGAACTATCTTATCGTCTTGCTATGCGAAATAAAATAATTCCTTTATCCGTATGTTACATTATTCACACCAGACCAGCAATGCCACTAATTGTTGGGTGTGTGGTCGACTTCCCCCTTTCCAGACATCGAAGGGAGTTCTGCCACTCTTTCCTTATCCATTTTCACATAACGGTTCGTGTGGAGCATGGTCCACGTTAACGTCATCCTCAAATGATATGTCCTTTCTGAACAGTACATGTTTTCCAGACAAGCAAGGTCTTCCCCACAGAACAGGGTTAGATCTAGAAAATGAAGTTTATAATTTGGGTAATTATTCTTCGAATTTTATGGTATTGAATGTTCAGTCTGATACTACTCCAGACTTACCTGCTATGTCAGTACTACCAGTAAAAGGTGAATTATGTGTCCGAAAGAATGGTTCCGTACATGTAGGCCATAGTGATTGTACTACTATTGTCAAGTATAGTGACAGCAGGAAATCTATTTTCAAAGCTTCACGTCATTCTTATTTTGTTTGTGGTCAGACCGCATATGTTCGTCTGCCCCTCGATTGGGAGGAAACCTGTTACATTGCATTCCTACTGCCACCAGTTTTTCTAGCCCCACCTGACTATCATAGGAACTCCCACCTAGTACATACTAGACACAAGAGAGACCTCCCGATTGTAGATTATACTGAAACTGCTCTAGAACAATACATAGATATCAATAAAGGTGTCTTCCCCTACTTAGGTACTGTCGTGAATAGTAAACTGATACGTAGATTAACCAGAACACTTGAAGCAGTAGTGATTGAGACTACTTCTGCTCTAGGTAACTTAACCGAAGAGCAATCCTTTATGAGAATTGTCGTGCTCCAGAATCGTCTCGTCCTTGACGTCATACTGGCCGATAGGGGCGGGGCATGTAGAGTCATCGGATCTAGTTGCTGTATTTTCATTCCTAATAACGCACCGTCTGTTTATTCAGCTATAACCAGACTTCATAAAATTGCCCATCAGTTACACCAGGATCCAGGCACCTGGACATGGTCCGGTTGGTTTTGGAGTGTAATTTCCGTCTGGGGATGGAAAGTATTGTCCTTTCTAGGTATTGCAGTAGCGATCATATTCAGTTGCTGCCTCTGTTTACAATGTGGCCCTGCGATTTGCGGCATTTGCGCTACCTCTTGTATTCCTAGCCCCAAGTCCCGTTCTAAATCCAGTTCCAAGACAATTCGAGACGAGCAAATGATACTGTATGAAATGATAGATGGTATCATGAATATTGATGTTTCCTGATAGAAACGTAGTGACAAGGAGGAAATGTGGAAAAGTAAATTTTGCCATGTTCTGTGTCCCTACGTGTCCCCCATCTTATGTTATGTGTGCATGATTAATATGCATATGTATCCCCCATGTTCGATTAAAGACGCAATTACAGTTGTGTCCATCTCTAGTATGCCAGTTTCCAGTTCTCGTGAAAGCTACGAGTATCAGGCCTATGTAAAGCTACGTTGCCACATTTCACAGTGTGCACGTTATTTCATTGAAAAGTCCCCGTTTCTAGGCCTCAAAAGGGCCCGGACACCAGATTCACCTCCTGTCTCCTGAACCCTCGCTGAGGAGCGATACAGCCCCCACCTGTATCCTCGACCCTTCACTTACTTCCTGCCTCGCAGTGCCCGGCTCGGCCTGGCTCTGCCTACGAGTCTGCCAAGAGTATGTTATGATTCTAGTTATCAGTCCAGCCCTCCTTCTCTGCATTCCTAAGCTACTGAATCGCATCAATAATTTCCGTCATTGTCTAGCCTTTACGTCTCCATGTAGGAGAAATACTGTATTAATGGTCATTTAATATTCCTCAACACGCACTACATGTAGAATAATGCATGCTCCAGTCTTAGAGTCTGTTAGCCTCTCCCCTCCTGACTCTTAGTTTATATCAACATGTCCTCTAAACATTAGATACTAGATAGGGTTTAGGTACATGTCGCCCTGACTCTCCAGACTTCAGTCTTTACTCCTAGCGCAGAGTTCATAGCCCCCAGCTTCTCCTAGTAACACGTCATTGTCAGTTTGCGCGCACCATTAGGTTAAAGGTCCCGGCTCCTTAGGTAGCCCCCTCCATGTTTCCGCCCCATTTATGACATATTCTGTTACGTTTACATCACATGTCCATGTATACGCCTCTTGTTACACCCACTTTCACCCTTATCTTTCGCGACTGATATTGACCACACCCACTGCTCCGCCTACTGTATTCACTGTAATGCAATTGTTTTAGTATATATATGTTGTACATTGTTATTAAAGTTGGCGCGCTCATTCCCTGTCCCCCCTGCAGGGCCCTGCCATCCTGTTCCCGTGCAGGCTGTCCTGTTCCGGTCCTTTATGCTGTATTAAACCTGCAAACTCCTACTACCTCGAATCTTGACTCTTATTTATTGAGCTATCTGATATTACTATGTCCAGTCAAAAATAGATCCGGTATTATTTATTTATATACCACAGTATCAAATAGTGACAATCCTGAAGGCAGAGTGCTTGGTTTTGTGTGAGAGGGTGCCCTAGCAGCTTTTGGAATACCTTCCTTATAGCTGTTCTGTGATATGGCCATACCATATACTCTAAGTGCATTATAATCCTCGCGGTTAATGCTAACTTTGGTTTGGCTTTATCAAAACATGTCGTGTTTGGTGTCAAACACTTTGGAATACTACCCCTCCCCCCACCCCGCCAGGCGGGGGTAGCATTCCACCCTTCTAGAGGGACAAGACATGTACACACTGGTACACCCGGTAAATGTTTTAAAGAGCCTCAGCATCACAAAATGGATGCTGCTGCCGCAGACAGGAGTCTGACCTCCTGTTTCTGGATGAAACTCCAGCAGGGGAGGCTTGGAAAATAGGTTTCCTGTCCAGGGAGGTGCCAGCACCTCCCCAGGCAGGCTTTAGTGTATTGGGGCAGGGTGGGTTGCATTCAGTGAATTTTTTCAGACACTGCCTAGGGCACACAAGGTGTCCCATGCATTTCCCAGTTCAAACCGGTTGCTGGGGCACTCAGCCCCAGCTCTGGCATGAAACTGGACAAAGGAACGGGGTGTAACCACCCCTTCCCCAGGTCCTCCCATAGGTGGGACCCTAGAGTTAATCCAACCCCTAAACTTAGTATAGGAACCCAGTCACTGAGACTTTAGATTACCCTGGACGAAACTCTGAAGAAGAAATCTTGGACCTTCGACATTCCATATCGACTGGAAGACGGAATAAATCTCCCTTGGGGTCAAGGAGTGACTGCCCTGTTCAAACAGGCACCAAAGAAGTATCTTGCCAGTCTGCATTTTCGAGGCTCCTGCCGGATCCCAAAGGATCTGCAACACAGGACACAGACTTCCAGACATCTCTGAGGCTGAAATGAGTCCCCAGCAAAGCTGAGACCTATAGCTATTACGAGAGACGTGGGACCGGAACTCCTGGACATCCTATACATTTGCTAGTGCATCAACTTCCCATGCTTTACTGAAGTTGTGCATTGGGCTACTTGTAGTCCAAGCCCTGAGCACCTTTGCACCTTGCATCAAAGATTGTGGGCCTACACTCCATGAGTGTTCTGTGGGCCCGCTTTCAGAGTTTCAGTTTGAGGTGCCTTTGCCATCCCTAGTCTGTTGGCTAGTGGGTCACCACAAAGGAATCTACTTTATTTCTTGGATTTTCCTGGTTGCTCCAAATGTCCCTCAGACCTTGCTAGTCTGCACCGAAGCCAACCTTGTTATCTTGCATGGGTTGCTGTTGCAAAGGCTTGTGGATCCAATCCAGATACCAACACTGCAGCACTCGACATCCAACATGGGACAGCTCGAATCCAGCTCCTGGTTGTCGTCTACGCCTCCTGGACCTCGTGGCCTTAAAGTCAAGCTTCACCTCCTCCGCTTAAAAGCACCCGACATCGGCTGGCATCTTCTTGTCACCATCCTGGTCACTGGCTAGTGACCTAGACTCTGTCCCCTCTGCTTTCAGGTTCTTCAGATCTCCGATCCACCCTTGGATCCATTCGGACACTTTTCTCCTGGTTGCCTGCAGCCTTTCTTCGAAGCTCGCCATTGAAAATGACGGGGAAACCCGACACGAAAAGACACCTATGCACCCGGCTTCCCTGGGTGAGGTAACACGAGTACTTCTGTGCTCCTGTGGGTCTTGACTCTTGAAGTATCCAGTACTGAAGGGTTCCATCATAGTCCACTCCTAAGTGTCCCTAATCTTTAACTCTGTAACTTAAACTTTCTCCATAGAAGTCAATGGTCATTCGCGGTTGTGTTTAGCCACTGCACGCGTCCCCCGTGGGTCTCCTGCGTCCCTACCTTGGGTGGTTCTTATACCACTTTCTTAGTATATGATTTGTGACGCCGCTAGGGCATAACGTATACTGTGCTAATTTACTGTGTGGTATTTAAGACCTTGTATTGTACTTTTCCCTCTAGCCTCATAAAGAGACTTGAGAGGTTGTGTGTAGAATAAATACAAATATATTTTATATATACCTGGTGTGGTGCTCTCTCATTTGATCATTCAGGAGATTATAGACTGGTAAAACAAGCTGCTTTACATTCCTTCAAGACTTAGCCTGAAGCCTGCTCTCCACAGCTACCACTAGGATAGCTTTCTATAAAGGTTGCCTTAAACCTTCCATCAATAAGGGTCATTTGGACTGGTGCAAGGTGCCCACTAGAATAGTGGACATCATGTGCCAGGCCAACTTCTCACAGCGACCATCTATGGTGCCACTGCTGGGGGTGCTGTGAAGGGTCAGGAATTGTCCCTGGATCACCACCATTGAACACCTTCACTTCGGGCTCTATGCTTTCCCTGTCCAGGCTTTCTGTCCACAAGGTTGTGACTTCCATGCCCCTGCTGCCTTCGATTTCTCATACTGGCTCCCATTGCACCTGCAGGCCTTGGCTAGGTGCCTGATGTGGGGATACCTCTCCAAATTAATCCAAAATGCTTTTTTCTGTTCAGGGGTCATGTTGTCTGTTGGAGAGGAAGGGCATATGTATCTGGCCAGGCTGAATTTTTCCAAGTTGTCATCACTTACATGCACGATTTACTATTAGCAGAACAAGTGGCATGTCCAGCCGAAAAACAGACATCTATGGAACGAATAATGGCCAAACGTCATAAGAAGCATGTACTTCTCCTAAAATTACAATGCAAAAGTACTTAGGCCTTGGCCTTGTAGGTATAGGAAATGGCAGTATCTGCCCTAATAAATGTATATCCAAGTACATTTATAGACAGAATCTGAACAATGATGTTGTATACACTTGGAATGGTACACATGGTCCACCTAGGTACTCCCTGGGGATTGCCAAGCAGCATGCAAGACAGTAAAATCTATGGCTAAATATCTATGTGAGATTAGTAAAGTGTAGCAAGTATACATATTGTGCCTCAGCAATGCTTCACTGTTACAGCAAATACACAAGGCCTCACACATTGCAGCATAGATTAACTTTGTGCATGGTAGTTGAAACATAGATGGAGTATGGCGAGCTACCTCCATAACAATAGACCTGTTGGACACTTCTCCAAGAATGACACATGGACATACCTGGAACACTTTAAAAAAGTTCACGGAATGAAAATCAACTAATAGCATGTGCTCTTTTACATATCCAAGAGTCTGTCCCTACATTTCTGCACGGATTGTTACCTAGATACACATCAACTCATACCTAATCCATGTGATGATTGTGTGCATGCATGCTGTAGATCCCATATATTTGAGTATATTGTGCTGTATATTGCAGGTAATTGACTGAAAAGGTTCAATGATCATCATTCCTGGGGGAGACAGTATGGGTAACGGCAGAAATAGGTGGACAGTGAAATTTGATACTAGAATTTATATAGCGCACGATTGCCCAGGAGCATCTAGGCGCTTTGCGGAGGAGAATGGCCTGTATGCAGACAACACAGTGCATATATGCCTGTGGTACTTAACACATTGGCTATATTACTCACAAAACACTACAGAGGTATGGACATGTGTATATTATTGGACACGTTACCCACTCTCCCACATTGTGTCCATGCAAGGTTGAGGCACACCTGCATATGTTATCAGGGACCGTATTTACAACTCCACAGACAAAGGCTGTATTCTTTTACCAAACAATGTTCGCCTGAAGTATTTTTATAATCCTCTAAAATTGTATAATACCTTGCGCAGATTGATTGTACTTTGAGACATGTATACAAAGAGAGGGGGGAGAAATTGATCCAATTGGATCAGCGCGGGCGTAATTACCACTCAAAGGGAGTGGAAGGTCCAGCCGCAGTCCATGCCCTGCGTAAGTAATGGTCCAAGAGAAATTTGGACAAGGCTGTTCCTAGGGAAGAAAGGGTTGTGTGGTGTGCTGGTCACTGAATAGTGGACACGTGGAAGTTTAGAAGGTATAAACCTACCACTGGGTATTCATTGTGTTGGATATGGTTGCCTCACACACCCTTGCAGGTGTCATGCTTCATCATAGGCAGTGCTCCTCGTCGGGTAGGCGGTGCAATTCCCAACGGGCTCACCTCAAAGAGGGGCTCTTTAACGGAGATCTTTTAATCCAACTGCCTATTGGTGAAGTGCGGGTATGGGGCCAGGAGGGTAGTAGACTAGGACGTGAATTAAAAGGCAGCGAAGGGTACCTAAGACTATTTTATTCGGGTGGTCCCTCGTTGCAGTTAAAAGTGAAGCTAGTCGGGCTTGCTGGAATATGATGTTCCCTAGCTCTAGACTAGACTAGGAAGTGTTAGGAAGTTGGTCGACATGTTTCTCGCCACTGCTTAATGGCTGGCGATTCTTCAGGACCTCAATGGTTTAGTCTACTAATAGTGATTACAGTATCTAATCCAAAATAAATGTATTTGCTCATTACCAATTGCGGGAAAGTAGTACCTCTGGAGCACTGTTCCTTGCCTAACCGTCAAGTTTTATATGCTTCATCAATAACCGGCGGGATGGACATCAGGGATGGTGCCTCTATGTATAAGGCTCAAACCTCCTGTGTCGTAGGCTAGTGTCCTACCCCTCTTGCCGCTGGAATCAGGCAGTACTTTGAGACAGTCATCAGATCTGCTTCTGTAAGTGTGCTCTCGCCAAAGTGTTTAATTAAACCAACTGCTTCTGTTTTGCTAAATGCCGCTTTTCTTTTGTTTTTTCAAGGAAAATTCATATATGAGCAACATTTTGGTGAGCCAGCCAGGGGACATACCTGAATGCAGCCAAAGCCAAAGGAAAGGGACCCTGCCCAGACAGATTCACATCTGCACTGCAAGGAAGGTGAGCAGACACCGCAATTGATTAGAAGTTCTGCTGAATCCGCGGGGTTCAGGCCTGTCCCTAAACCACTGTTAGAGGGTAAGGGACCTTATCTGATCCTATTTCCTCAGTATTTGGAATATGGCAAACTAGGAAAAAACGCACAAATTTAACCTGAGCGCCCACCACTGACAGAAATCTGTCACGTTACCTATTTTATTTGCCCAAACTGATTAGTCACAAGGCAAACTTGTAGGCGTTCCTACAGAGGTCACCTTTTTTTTAATTCAGCACGCTAGGACGGGGGAAAGTGGTTATCTCTTGACCCACTGGGTGTGATACAGATGGTACGCCTGTCCCCTGGGTGTGATACAGGGTTGAGGCCTCACTGCTTGGACCGCTAGGCGTGATACTGATGGTAAGCATGGGCCCTGGGCATTGTATAGGGCAGGCACCTCAATATTATTTTTTAGTCTAAAGGGTTTTCTCAGTGCTTCCGCTTTCTTAACACTGAAGGTATCTGAAAGAAATGAGAGTTGTTGCCCTTTGGGCCACTGGGCGTGACACAGATGGCATGCTAAGCATCAGGGTGTAAAACAGGGTGCAATTTGAACACTAGTGAAATATTTAATCTGGGAGATTAGGTGTAGCTTGTGTTTTGCCAAGAGGGGCCTGTGATTTTTGGAGTTATTCCTTTTCTCCATGAAACATTTTTTGTTTTCTTTGTTCTGGCACCGATATTGACACACGATCATGTTCACTTAATCTTGTGTACTGTAATTGATGCAAGGTATATTTGATGTTGTGATTATTTGATGCTGTGGCGCTGGTAAATAATTGCAACTGTATTTTGCCTTCAGCATTGTGTTTTCATCAATGTCTCAATGTTCCACATGAAGGTGTTGCTATTTTCACAATTGTAATTTCATATAATACTAAAGTCTGCTATTTTTCTGCCAAATTTCATAATGTTTTAGGAATTGCACTTCCTTCATGGTTGTGACCCTTCATATGCATTGCTATTTGTGTTTGTGAAATATTTGTATTGATGCATCTGTAAATACAGTTGAGCTCATAGTAAGTAGTTAGACTCAGCAATCCCCTTGTATAATATTTCCTCATGACCAGAATAGAACTTAAAAATAAACAAAACAAACTAGGGTGCATATGCCTCTTACAATGAGTACTCAGCATATCATGGAGTTGCCACTAATACACATGCAAACCAGGGTTCCCACACAGGTTAAAACACTTAACAAGTATTGCCATGATTGGTACACACACACTAAGGTACATGCGTTTTCCTGGCCACAGGAGGGAACCTTGGTCACCAGCATAATCGGACACACGAGGACATACATACAGACCAACTATGCAGGACAGCAAAAGGACAGGAGAGAGGCATTATTAGAGCTTGAGCAATATTTGAGGAGGGGCAGACAGTCAATGCTAGCGCACAGATAATAAGCAAAGCATCCTTACCACCCCCGCCATATGCAGGTATGGAGGTGCTCTCCCGAAGCCGGATATTCCCGCATTAGGAACAGCAACACGCCAGTTGAGGAGGCTGAAGGGTCCCCTACTGAACAGGGAACCGTTAGATCAAAGCCTGAAAGTCTAAAAGGTCAGCAGGCCTGGGCAATGCCGGCTCCAGTCCAATGCTTGAGCTCCCTGAAGTTCAAACCCACATCCATCACATTCAGCTCATCAAACCCCAGCTACACGAAGAACGAGCACTCCCAACAGGTCAGGTGAACATACCCGAGTAACAGGCATATTCATTGCAGTTTTGGACAGTGATACCACTAGCGGGGGAGAGGAAAGGGATCGCAGTGCTACGGGATCGGACAACGAGGTGGAAGCCACAGGGTTTGCTTTGGTAGTGGAAGAACCCAATAGGAAGTGAGTATGAAGGCAGTTCACACCAAAAGGAACACAGCATAGCTCAGAGATAAGACGGCAATCTAGGTGGGTTAAGTGGAAAGGCATGAACTAAGAAGGAAGACAAAGATAGCACACACCCTGGAAGCACAGCAAGAACGCAGAGCAGCATGCCCGCCACCTGAGGAGAGTGGGGGTAGCTACAGAGCACCATTCACAGAAGAGTGCAAGGAAGTACCAGAGGAGAGGCTTCCAGTTGGGATCCAAACCTCACCAAATTATCAACGCTGGACAGGGGCTGACCAGGAAATAAGTGACCAAGGTAGCCTGGTTCAAACTGAACTAAGATGTAGGAGAAGTAAGATGGCACCTTTGTGTGCACATGAGGGGAGCAGTGATGAAGACGTCCTCTGTTCCTCCCAAACATGTGGGACAGATAGACTGACCCCAATGGAGATAGTGGCCTGAGAGTAAGGCTAGATCTTCACACTGCTGTTTTGCTACCAGCTAGCCTGATGGACCGAGGGTAGGACCAGTATGACAGACCCAGGCCAGAGGTGGGATCCTTCAAACCATAGGATAAGACATTGCTGAAGAATGCAAAATGACATGGAGGGGGAGGTCCCAAGTGGAACTTCCCCTACATGCAGGATTGTCTAAGAAGATGGGAGCTCTATGTTAAGGAAAGACAAGTGGAGCTCCCCCAAGCCAAAATGTTCCAGCCATTACAGAAGGCCACATAAGGGACCATCTATGTGCCCTGGGCTCAGATGGATAAAGAAGGGCTAAGGACCAAATGGCCGCCCTTGCTGGATGGAGAGGGGAAACGGATCTCATGTTTTGAGAAGAACACCACAGGAGTAAATCTAGCGATAGACAATGCTAAAAGTCTGCTAAATAGCTTCAGGGGAGAGCAGACTAAAATGGGGTTCACCTGAGCTCTCATCCCAGCAGTCACGGTGACAAACACCAAGCATGATGGGTGTTGGGATGTACATATGCTCATGTGAGCGGTCGCGAGCTCTCAAGTATCTTGTAGCTCGTGACAAGCTCGTGCATTGGGATTGTTGTGTTGTCATTTGAATATGTAGAATGTGGGGAGTTAAGGCTGGGGGGACTGTTGTGATTATTACTGGCTTGGAATAACAGACGAGAAGATCTGAATAAACGCTTGTCTGACTTCAACTACTATCCTGCGTGATTATTGACTTCCCTACACTGGCGACGGGTGGGATTCATTACCTGCATCAGAAGGACATCAGAAGAACTAAAAAAAAATTTTTTGTTTTCTGTATATTTTATTTTTTTCTTCCCTTGCCATATTTTACTTCTGCATGAGACGGGTGAACAGCGCTGAACAACTGCTATTGATTTGGAAGCTGGTTTGGCTTTCCGAACGGCGCTGAAACATTGCTATTACCTAGGAAGCGGATTGAATTTTCCAAACAGCGTTGAGCCACTGCTGTTCTGTGGGAAGCGGATTTGAATTTATGAACAGCGCTGAACTGCGGCTATCCTTTGAGAAGCAGAATTGATTTTCATTTAAGCAGGAAAAGTGAGGAAAGATTACTTACTTTTTTGGGGGCATTATTTGAAATTGCCCACTTCGACTCACGAGCATTCTGGTGTTGCTAGCGTACGCGCGCAAGGGTTCGCGCATGAGCACAAGAAACGACGTTGATTCAACGCGTTGTTTGACGTCTATGCGCATTCAAGCAACGTTTGACGTTTGCGCGCAACTTTGGGAGCATTAGAGACGTGCAGAGACGATCCTTTCAAGTCTTGCCGATCTGGTCAGAAGTGCTCTTTCGACGTGGCAACAATTATGCTCAGAGTCACCATTTCATCACGGTTTCCATCACGCAAGCCTAAGGAATTCTATCGTTTTCAAAGGTTATCGGTGACACGCACACTACGTGTTGAGACTAAAATTTAAATAATTTTTTGTGAATTAAATTAAAAACAAAAAAAATATATATATATATATTTTTTTTCTCTCTCTTATCTTATTCTCTATTTACATTTATTTACGTGAAGTTGGTCAAATATTTCAAATAATATGTCTGGCATTGTACCTCCTCCCTCATTTTTGTCATCACCTGGTGAACCACCCATGGCTTGGGAGATTTGGGAACCTGTCTTCTTAGCCTATGTAGATGTGTTAGAAGAAGGGGAGTGTGAACCAGAAAGGAAGCTATCACTATTAAAACATTGTTTGGGTGGAATAGCTTTGAAAGAGTTCAAAACATTACCAGTACTAGTAAATCCGGGGAATATTAATGTATATGAATACGCCTCATTACAGTTAAGCTTAAGATATGGGAAGAAAAAGAATATTGTTATGGAGAGGTTTATCTTCTATTCTCGGAAGCAACGCACAGATGAACCTGTAGAGGATTTTGTCTCAGCATTAAGATCCTTAGCTGTTACATGTGATTTCGAGCACATATCCTATGAGCAAGTCTTAAGGGATCAAATTTTGATGAGGACTAATAACAAGAAAGTGCAAGAACGTCTTTGGACAACCTCTGATTTATCTCTTAATAATGCCATAGATATTGCAAAATCAATAGAACATTCAGAAAAGTTTGTCAAGGAGATTAGGGGCAATGATAAAAGTGATGTTTTTAGTGTATCTAAAGATTTTGACAAGCCTAAGAAAAGTTTTTCACAGAGAAATGAATTTCCTGTTAGAAATGATAACAAATTTAGAAATCAGAAACATGAGAGGAAAACCTCAAAACTTTTATGTTTCAGGTGTGGAAGTGATGGACACTTAGCGGATTGTAAGAATTGTCCAGCCTTAGGTAAAACATGTTCTAAATGCTATAAGAAAGGCCATTTTACGAGGTTTTGTAGGTCAGCATCGGGAAAGATGAATTGTATACATGAATGTTGTGAAGGTTATCAATTGGACGATGAAGAAACCTTTCAAGTTAATACTGTTATCAATGTTTGTGAGGATGGGGATTGTACAAAATTTCCATCTTGTATGATAACAATTGATCATGTGTGTCTGGAGATTTTCGTGGATTCATGTGCATGGTATACCATCATTTCTCTAAGTGTTTTTCGTGAAAAGTTTCCTAATAGAAAGTTATTTGACTCTGATGTTTCTCCTGGTGGTTACACAGGTCACAAGATTGACCTGATAGGTTATTTTATTGCTAATATACAATTTTCTGACCAACACACATCTGGAAAAATTTATGTGTCAAGGTCTGGGTTATCACTCTTAAGTTGGCCACACCAGCACCAATTAGGGATGAAAATTGATCCCAGAGCTAATCCTCCGGTTTATGTTGTGCAACCGTTGAATGTATCAAGTGTTGCTGGGGATAGTTCATTGCTGGTAGAAAATTTACGCCAATCTTTTCCTAATGTTTTTAGTGGAAGTTTGGGTCGTTATAAAGGGTTTGAACATGTCATCAAGTTGAATGAGAATGCCATTCCTGTTAGACATAGAGTAAGAAATGTTCCTCTATCTTATAGGGTCAAACTTAAAGAAATGCTAAATGATTTATGTACAAAAAATATAATTGAACCGATAGAATCGTCACCTTGGGTTTCCCCTATTGTAATTTCAGTTAAATCCACTGGCGAGCTTAGGCTATGCATTGACCTTCGCAGTGTCAATAGTGCCATTTGGGTGGATTCGCACCCGTTACCCAACCTTCATGAAATGGTTTCAACCTTGGCTGGTGCACAAGTTTTCTCGTGTGTAGACCTAGCCAGTGCTTATCATCAGGTGGTACTAGCTGAGGAATCTAAGAACATAACTGCATTTATCACACCTGAGGGTTTATACAGATTTTGTCGCATGCCTTTTGGGTTAGCGAGCGCAGCTCCAGTATTCCAGAGGCTCATGAAAGAAACTTGGAGGGTCTAAGTGGCGCTGTAGCATTTCAAGATGACATTTTGGTGCATGGAAAGGATGACATAGAACATGACAATAATTTGAGGTGTGTGATCGCTGCCTTAGCAGAGAAAGGTCTTACATTACGTCTTGACAAATGCAAATTTAAGCAAAAAGAAGTGGAATACCTAGGCCATACTATTAGTGGGATGGGAATCAAACCCAAGAAAAATCATGTCAAAAGTATCACGAATGCTCCCGTGCCCACATCAAAAGAACAACTAGTGGCCTTTCTAGGTCTCATCGAATTTTATGCTAAATTTATTCCGAATTTTTCAGTTAAAGTTGACCCTTTCAGGTGTTTATTGAAGAAAAATGCCAAGTTCGTTTGGACAGATGAAATGACGGATGCTTTTCAGTCTTTGAAAATGTTTGTTGTGAATGCTCCGTGTCTCAAACCTTTTGTGGTTGGTGTGAAGTGTATTATAATGGTTGATGCAAGTTCTTCAGGTCTAGGTGGAGTACTTTTACAGAAGGATAGTGAGAGAGAATGGGTTGTTGCATATGCGTCGAGAGCCTTGAGAGATGCTGAAAAGAATTACTCTGTCATAGAAAGAGAATTGCTGGCTTGTGTTTGGGGAGCTGAACATTTTAGACCTTTCCTATGGGGTACAAGATTTTTGATAAAGACTGATCATAAGCCCTTAGTGTATCTCATGGCTCCAGGTGGTGGAAGAACTATGTCGGCGCGTCTTGCAAGGTTAGCTTCAAGATTGCAATCTTTCCAGTGCAGTATTGAGTACGTTCAGGGTAAAGCGAATGTACATGCCGATTGCATGTCAAGATTGATTTCTGACACAAATTCTCCTGAAGTGATTAATGAAGATGAGTGTGAGGTTGCTTTCACTTTTCAGGATGTCAATTTGGTGTGTGGTGAACGGTTTGCCTTGCAGGAGGATGTTTGGATGGAAGAGATGAGTAAAGATTTGGAATTGTGTAGTGTTAAAAACTATCTTGTACATGGTTGGCCAGAACAGAGGAAATTATCTGGAAATATGATGGGTTTTTTTAAAGTTCAGGAAGAGCTTGCCGTGGAGAGTGATGTAATTCTTCGTGGTGACAAGATTATTCCTCCTTTTTCTATTAGGAACACTTTACTTGAGATTGCCCATGAGGGTCACTTGGGGATATCTTTCACCAGAAGACGTTTAAAAGAATCGTTCTGGTGGCCAGGGATTGACTCTTGTGTGGACCATTTTGTGCGTTCATGTTCTTTTTGCTCTAACAGTGACAAAACAGCGGTTGCTTTTCTTCCAGAGCCCTGTCCCATTGACTTACCTTCGGGTCCTTGGTGGAAGTTGGGGATAGACATCATTGGCCCGTTCAGTTGTTTGCCTAGACAGGAAGCTTTTGGTATTGTCCTTATTGACTATTATTCCAAATGGCCAGAGGTCAAGATGGTTAAAGAGGTTACTTCTCATCAGGTGATAGAGTTTTTGGATGAAATTTTCTGCAGAGAGGGCATTCCTCAGGAAGTTGTAACTGATAATGGCCCGCAGTTCGTGAGCAAGGAAATAGAACAGTTTTTTTGTCAAATGTGGGATTATTCATAGAAGGATTGCAGTTTTCCATCCTGAAGCAAATGGCCAGGTTGAACGATTCAACCGTGTGATCAAAGAGGCCATCCAACTTTCTATCAAAGGTAAACTGAATTGGAGAGTGGCATTACAATCCATGTTGTTAGCTTACAGGACCTCACCTAACTCAGTAACATTGGTCACTCCTTTTGAGCTTTTAAGAGGAAGGAAACCTAGTACAAGGCTGGTTCCTTGGTGGTTGAAAAAGAACTTAGCTGGTTTTGAAAATTGTTTGAAAGTAGATTTTGATGCTGTTCAGCACAGAGTTCAGTTGTACAAGGATAAGATGAAATATAACATGATTAAGAGGATTGGTTCTACGTCCAGTCGTTCTATTAAGGTGGGTGATTTTGTTCGCATTAAAAGGAAAGAGGGTGTGAGTAAAGGTTTTCCTGTTTGGTCAAGTCCAAGGAAAGTTATTGAAGTCTTTAGGAATGCGGTCAGGATTGATGGGGGTTCTGTGTGGAATTTGAGCAGAGTTTCTTTGTTTAATGGGACTAGTCAATCGGTGGATGATTTTGACAGCAATGTTTTTCTGGATGTTGGGGAACAGAGAGAGAATGGGGAATGTACACATGCTGAAAGTAACTTGGACAATACTAGAGCTATACGTTCTCATCGTTTACCTGTTAGGTTTAATGATTTTGTGATGAACTAAGGAACATAAATTTTTTTTTTTTGTTTTGTTGTTTTTTTTTTAAAGGGGGGAAGGTGTGTTGGGATGTACATATGCTCATGTGAGCGGTCGCGAGCTCTCAAGTATCTTGTAGCTCGTGACAAGCTCGTGCATTGGGATTGTTGTGTTGTCATTTGAATATGTAGAATGTGGGGAGTTAAGGCTGGGGGGACTGTTGTGATTATTACTGGCTTGGAATAACAGACGAGAAGATCTGAATAAACGCTTGTCTGACTTCAACTACTATCCTGCGTGATTATTGACTTCCCTACAATGGGACCATTTTTAATTCATACAGGCACCAAAATGGATGGCCCTGAGGAAAATGTTCCCAGACTGCCCTGATGTAGGAGGGTTAATGGCGGAAACCATGAAACCTGGGGAGACAATAAACGAGTTTCTGGTCAGAATGAGGGAACGATGGGGATAAGAGACCTGACGGTCATGGACTGACATGGGTCCACAAGTTGCATTTATATATGATATTCTCAAAAAAGGGCTGCCCACCGAGATACAAAGTGGTTCGGACAGTATAGTGGGGTGAGACACCAAACCCCAGCAGGAGATACAAGCTCACATATTTCACCATTACAAAAAGAAACCAGAATAGGACAGGAAGAAACAGGAACAAACCCAGAGAGCCAACACTAAGTTGGTCCAACAGAAGTTGAAAAATACTGCCCTTGAGGGGGCTGTATTGGCTGCAAGCATACAAACGGCACCAGTCTTGAAGGGGGCTCCATCAAAAAACACGCGATAGTTTCAACCTAATTATAATGGCAGAAGTCTGGGATGTTGGCAGCAGCCATACCGTTGAGAATGGTACTATAGTCACAGAATCGGCCACAAGGCTGGCCAATGCTGGCTATAAAGCATACCACGAACAGAGGTTGACAAGTCTGGGTCAGTCTTTGCAAATACTCCATCTATAAAGCTGTGGAAAAGATAACACGCTCTCACAGGAATGGTTCAGATTTTGGAGGTTTATTTCCAGGAAAGAAGAGACAGCTTAACAACCACTAGGACTGGCAAGAAGCTCAGTCAGACTTCAACTAATTCCCCAGGAACACAGAGTCATAGAACCCATAATAACATTCTACATTCTAATATGTACAACATAATGAGAATTTTGCGTAGGTATCAAGGACCCCCTGAAAAATGATTCTAGTAATTCCTAAGTCAGGGAACAAACAGCATGTGAAAGATAACAACCTAGGCAATTAAATCTAACTTGTCATATATAGTAACAGAGAGGAAAGAAACTAATCATAATATGAATTCTACTGTTTATTCACATATTCAATTAGAAAATACATGTTTACATTAAAAAATTGATTCTCAAGTACAATCTATCAAATCACATCAGTAATGATCAATTCAGCACTACAAACTTATATAAAAACAAATTAGCTAAAAGTTTAAAAGTGGCACAAATATATCTCGACGCGCGTTTCGGCGACCAGCGCCTTCTTCTGGAGTAGCCACGTATTACTAAATCGCTGAATATATGGCTTGGAACAGCAAAGGGGCCCGCAGTCTTTTGATCAAAGAGGAATAAGCAGATGCTTCATATTTGTTGGTTCGATTCTAGAATATCACAATTTCATAGATATCGGACTTTTTTCTTGTTAACTGCAGAAGACGATATATTCAGCGAAAACAGATCTTTGTGCTTAATGAAGCGGTGTCACAATGACTTTAATTTCAAATATCGGAGCTTTGCCAATAATGGTGGCGCTCAAGTATGTGCTTCAACGGTTCCTGTCTAAAAACACTGGAGCATAAGGCTAATGCTGCGTGGCAACTGATGTGATTGCACAGATAGCGATATGATTAAAATACACGAATCTAAGCTTTATCCAATATACGAATCACCTCCTGGTTGATGAATAAAAGAATTGAGCACTGCGTTACAATACGTAAGCGAAAAATCCTCCGGATATGAGGTTAGTTTTCAAATATATACCGCTATTAACTTATGCGGCTAAAGCAAACCAGAGGGGGTATGATGAGAATACCACACACCTCCCCCTTTTAAAAAAAAAAACAAAGAAGAAAAACACCAACAAAATCAAAAAAAAAAGAACTGTAAATCTAACATAATCTTTCATTTTCACAGGAGCAGGTTTAACACGTACACTCCTCCTTACATCATTTTCCAATTTGTCATAATGCATTACGGACTCCAAAGATCTCTGTACAGAATCTGCAAAACACTGTTCAATAACAGGAGAATCATTATTGTTAACATTGTCTGTATCAACACAGGAACCATTAACTACTTCTGTATTGATACTAGTATTAACAGGAATATGTTGAGTATTTCCCAAAGAATCAAAATTATCCATGAAATTTTGAACATCATCCCCATCAAAAACATGAGGTTCCAACGTTTTGGAATTGAACATTGACTTGTCAGACCTGACAATAGACACACGTCTAAAATTCCAAATCTTGCCACCCTGAACTCTAACAGCTTTACTGAATACTTCTATTACCTTCAGTGGATCCGACCATTTAGACCATCTGTTAGAAGTTGAACCACCCAATTTCACACGAACAAAATCACCAATCCGAACTTTATGACTAAAAAACCTCTGTTTATTAGGTATCGTACACATTTTATCCTGATACTTCTTAACACGTTCCCTTACCTTATTAAAATCCAAATTAGACATGTCTGATTCATTTGATTTCATCCACCATGGCAATAATTTTTAACCTGCTCTCCTACCCCTTACCAGCTCAAAAGGAGAACAACCCGTGAAAGAATTTGGAGAAGTGCGATAAGTTAATAAAGTGGCACGTAATGCCTTCTTCCAATCCAAACCGCTCTTCACAGCCAGCTGAATAGCTTCTTTAATAACCCTATTAAAGCGCTCAACTTGACCATTGGATTGTGGGTTGTAATTTGAAACTCTCTTGTGGATAATACCTTGCTCTTTAAAGAACAATTCAATTTCCCTGCTAATGAATTGTGTACCATTGTCTGAAATTATATCAGAAGGTAAACCTTCCTGACTAAATACATAGGGGCCGATTCACAGAACTAACTTAAGACAAAATCCTAAACTTACTACTTTTGGTATTCACAGAAGTTAGGATTTTGTCTTAAGACAAACTTAAGACAGACTTAAGAAAAACTTAAGACAAAATCCTAACTTAAGTCTGTCTTAAGACAAACTTAAGACAAAATCCTAACTTCTGTGAATACCAAAAGTAGTAAGTTTAGGATTTTGTCTTAAATTAGTTCTGTGAATCGGGCCCATTGTTAAGAAAATCTATCATCTGAAGAGAAGTAATTTTTTCTACAATTTTAATTTCAGGCCATTTTGAGAAATAGTCAATTAGAACCAAACCGTAAACTTCTTTTGAATTAGAAATTCTTAAAGGTCCAATTATATCAATTCCTAATTTCCTTCATGGACCTTGAGCACATTCAATTGGAGAAACTGGTTTAACCGATTTGTCACTCTTTGACCATGGAACACATTCCCTGACCCATCTATCAACCATAGTATCAATGCAAGGCCACCAATAAAATTCATGTAAACGCCTCTTAGTAGTAGTATATGTCCCTCATGTGCAATCTTAATAAGATCTTTCCTAACATTGAACGGAGGAACAATTTTGTCCCCTCTAGGAACAATGTTATTAGAACACATCAGTTCATTCCTGAGTTAAAAAAATGAACTAATGTCACCAGTTAGTTTCCTCTCCTCTGGCCAGCCATTTTTTACATAATTCATAACCGAACACAAGATAGCATCATCATACATAGCTCTATTCCAAATTTCTTCTAAAATCACCTCAGCTTCAGGTCCATTAATGTCCTGCATGGTATATGCTACATCACATTCATCAACAAATTCATCATCATATTGAGGCAACGACAATCTGGACATACAATCTGCGTGTACATTTAGTCTACCAGGAATATACTCTACAGTACACTGATATTCTTGTAGTTTAGCTGCTAATCTAGCCAATCTAGCAGTAAGAACCCCACCACCACCTGCAGCTAACATGTTCACCAAAGGTTTATGGTCGGTCCTGAGCAAAAATGTTGTGCCCCACAAAAACTGACGAAAATGTTGAGCAGCCCAAGTACATGCTGGTAACTCTTTTTCAATCGTAGAATAGTTATATTCAGCACCTCGTAATGTTCTAGATGCACAGGACACAATATTTTCTTCTCCAGCACTTTTTTGTAAGAGTATAGCCCCTAAACCAGTATTACTAGCATCTACAGCTACAACACACTCTTTCCCAATAGTAAAAGGTTTCAAAATTGGAGCAGAACAAATTTCTTATTTTTAACTCATCAAATTGCATCTGTTGCTCATTACCCCACAAGAATTTAGCATTTTTTTAAGTAACAATCGTAATGAAGAAACTTTAGATGCATAGTTTTGAACACATTTACTGAAATATTCTGTCAAAACTAAAAAAGAAAACAATTGTTCTTTATTAATCGGAGGAGGTGCTTTAGAAATACTTGAGATGTGATCAAATTTTGGTTTAATACCTTCCTTAGAGATTTCATGCCCCAAGTATTCGACTTTCTCTAGTCTATATTTACATTTTGAAAATTTAAGTGTTAAACCTTTCAATTGTATACTGTTCAAAACTGCTTTCAAATTGTTATCATGTTCTGCAACATCATTTCCATAAACTAAAATATCATCTTGAAAGGCAATAGCCCCATTACAACCCTCAAGCATTTCTCTCATTAACCGTTGAAAAACAGATGCAGCACTGGCAAGACCAAATGGCATTCGCAAATAGCGATACATGCCTTCAGGTGTCACAAAAGCTGTCAAGTTCTTGGATTCATCCTCTAACACAACCTGGTGATAGGCACTTGCGAGGTCTAAAGTAGAGAAAACACTAGCTCCTGAAAGAGTGGAAATTAATTCATTATTTTTTGGTAAAGGGTGCTTGTCAGTCCAAATCTCCTTATTCAAACTGCGAAGGTCCACACATAAGCAGAGTTCGCCGTTGCTTTCAAGTGAAAGAACAATTAGAGAAACCCAAGGTGAAGATTCAATAGGCTCAATGATGTTAGACTTCACTAGATCATTAAGAATATATTTTAATTTGTCACGATATGCTAAAGGCACATTCCTAACCCTATGCCTGACAGGTATGGCGTTATCTTTGAGTACAATTTTGTGTTTGAACTGAGTATATTTTCCCAATTTTTCTCCAAAAACTTTTGGAAATATTTCCTTAAAGCCAGAAATAAAATCTTCATTAATTGAAGATACAATGTAAACTGGTGATGAAGCATTAGGATCTAATTTCATTCCCATTTCTTTTTGATGAGGCCATCCCAAAATGGACTCTCCCTTTTGAGCTATGTATACCTTTGCTCTTGTAGATCTACCTTTAAAGTTGAGCTCAGCCAAAAAGAAACCTTACAAATTAATTTTATGCCCAGAGTAGCTACCAGGTTTAATATCAGGGCTTAAATATTCCCTATTTGCCCACAATTGCTCAAACAGGTCTTTGCCAATTATAGAATACCAGGCACAAGAATCCATCATCATGGAAACTTCTTTACCGTCAATATTACCAATACATGAAGGAAAACCTTCACAGTTGTTTGATGAAACACATGAGATACAATTGAATTCACTAAATTCTTCAGTTATCCCCTCATCATCTAAAGCAATACAATTAACTTTTTGAGGAGAACGGCACATTTTCCCAAAATGTGCACTCTTCTTGCATTTTACGCAAATCTTGTTTAAGGCTGGACAATTCTTAAAATTTCCAACATGGTCAAAACTTCCACACCTATAGCAAATTATAAATGTACGTCTGTTACCCATCTTATTATCACTGATGACCCCATCTTTTTTGTTAGGATACATCGTTTTCTTTTGAACAATTTGACTTTTAACAACTGAAACCTCAGGTACAGACTCTTGTATTTTAACTGATTGGCTTTGACCTCTAATTTCACTTACAAACTTCTCAGATTGTTCAATTCCTTTTGCAATGTTAACTACCGCTTTAAGAGAAGTTTCAGTTCCTAACCATAACCTTTCTTGAATCTTCTTACTTTTAGTTTTCATCATTATTTGATCCCTTAAAACATGTTCATAGTTAATGGTATCAAATGCACAGGACCCAGCCAGAGCACGCAAAGCTGATATATAATTCTCAATTGATTCATTATCCCTTTGTGCTCTTGAATAAAATTTGAATCGTTTAATCACTGTATTAATTTTCTTACCAAATCTAATACTAAGCTGTTTTATTGCAATGTCAAAAACATCAGATTCATCAGAATCTTCCAAAGGAGGTAATTCTGATAACTCTTTGATACCTTGACCCCCTAAAGATAAGCGTAATAAATCAAGCTTTCTTTTAGAAGAACATCCATCTTCTTCTAATACATCAACATATGCTAAAAAATAGGATACCATAAGTCCCATTCCATTTTTTGTTCTCCTGCTGTTGGTAAAAAATGAGGTGGAATCATTATATTAGACATGTTGACTGTTGAAAATATATATAAATATAGAAACAATAGATAGTTATCTAAATTCACAAAAAACAAAACATAGAATTAGGAGTAAGTAATTAAAATGTCAGTCTTATCAAAGAAAATGCACATTAATATTATTGCCGTAACTGTTTTAAAATACCACAAATAGCGTGTTGTAGTCCAAATACACAAACTAGCATATGTATCGCTGCTGTCAATAAGGAAATATGCTGTGCCAAATCTTCTCAGAGCATACGCTTAACGCTGTATCAATTCTTCTCAAAGCGTACGAAATAGCGTGTGCATCGCTGTTAATTAAGAGATGATGCACAATGACACACTTCTGAAGAACGACCCAATCCAAAATGGCCGCAAACGTGAAATCACGTGACAACGTCACTCCCAGGGTACACTCTGCTCCCACAAACCTCAGAGAGTCGACACAATCCAAAGAATGAAGTGCGCAGCTAAGAGACAAGAAACAGGAGCGCTCGTGAAGAGACTAACGTTCCGTGAGTTGCCGTTGGGCAGTGACAAATGCTCCTTAGTAAAATGTGATTTTTAAGATGTAATTAAAGTAAAATGTTGGCCAAAAAAGACACAGCAAGACACAAGAGAACTGCCGCAGGTGCTATCAAGTGCACAACAATTAACTGCTGCAGTAGCGATCAAGACTATGGACGAAATTCCTTTAAAATTGTTATAAACTTTTATAAAACAGAGTAAAATACCCCTCAGCCGCTGGTGCAATCAAGGCACAATAAATAAAACAGCCGCTGGTGCTTTCATGCAGAGATTCAGGTACATTTAAAACAGTACCTTAGTTTTCACGAAGTGAACGCTGTCTTCAAACTTCTAGGAATAATACTCCCACTGTCGCCAATATGTGGAAAAGATAACACGCTCTCACAGGAATGGTTCAGATTCTGAAGGTTTATTTCCAGGAAAGAAGAGACAGCTTAACAACCACTAGGACTGGCAAGAAGCTCAGTCAGACTTCAACTGATTCCCCAGGAACACAGAGTCATAGAACCCATAATAACATTCTACATTCTAATATGTACAACATAATGAGAATACCACAAAAGCCAAGCCCAGGGAGACCAGAATAAACCCTACACACAGCCCCAGAGAAGTCAGTCAGCTACTGCGCCACTGTAACCGGGATCAGGTAGTTAGGCAAACGTGTGGCAACAACAGACAGGAAACCCAGTGTAGCAGGGACTGGGTCCTCAATGGCAGTAGGGAGGGGTACCTGTTTGGGAAGGCAACACTTTTACACAAACACAGAACCCAAATGTGCAGTAAGTCAAAATCCCCAATGTGAAGTATCCATGTAATGCCCACTTCAATAATTTGCTGTACCAAAACTCAAAGAAGGACCAATGAGACAACATTAGGGATTCAAGCCTTTACTTGCGTTTGGAAATTCAGAGCTGCTGGATGTATTTTGCTGATCGGGTAGCTTCAGTAGAGTCCACCATCCACGGTGCTTGTGGAAGCCTTGGCCCCACTCTGCTCCTAATCCCCCAGGGCATGCTGGCTTGTCACACCCCAGGGGGAGGGCTGTTGATTGGGTAGAGTGGTTCCCCATTCAATCCTTAGAAGCAGGCGCCGGATCCCCACATCCACAAGTCAGTTGGGATGGGTTCCAATTACCAAATAAAAACAACCCCATTCTTGCGCTTGCAGCCTGGGACCAAAATTCCTTCATGGCATGAAGTTCCTATAGCTCCCCAAAAAGCAAGCAGCCACCTGCCAATAGATGCCCCCTTTAAGTTCCAAAACGAAGCTGTCCTCCAGTACTGGGAGCCAGGTTTTCCGTATGCTAACAGTAGGTAAGACCCCATATCCTCCACTGAACAAGATCTGACAGCTTGCAAAGTGCTGCACAGCGCCGAGTCAGTCGGGATAGGAGGCCCTCTCAGATAACCAACTGTCCCCAGTCCAGCACCTTCATTGGACAAATTTCAATGATTTCTACAACATTGTTTCTCTCCCTTCTCCCTCAAAGTTTTCCAAGTGTCCAAAACCTGATGTGTGCTGCCAGTTGAATTAAAAGACATAGTCCGAGGGAGAGGAGGGTCCTGGGGAAAAGGGAATCCATAAGTTCATCACAGCTCCGTGAGAAATCCATACTCAAGAACGTGCTTACCCTTATATCAGGCCTAGCAATCAGCCGAATACATGGGAAAAAACCTTTACAACAAGGTTTTTACCACATTGTGCCCTAACACGCTTTTTTTGGACACACGTTTTCACCACATGTATGGTTTTGCAACGCTTGCCTTTACCACACGTTTAAGGTAAGGTTGGGGGGCATGGGGTCTTCCCCACAAATACTTTGTTGATACATACCTATATATATATATATATATATATATATATATATGTATATATATATTACCTACTGGCGGTCGCCAGTAGGTAGTTATAGTTAGGACCTAGTTTCCATAGGAAATCCTCAACATTCTATTTGAATTAACTTTGGCCCTGGTGGATGAATCTTTGCGAATTTCTCAAAGAAGATGGCTCGGTCCGCTGCGCTCCTTCCCTGAAAGTTTGGGGGGGATTGGTGAAGTGGGGGCTGAGATAAAAGGGGGTCCCAAAACGTGTTTTCTCCATGTTATTTTCCATAGGACCTTTAGACACGGCTACAGGTCGAACGGGTGAATGGATTTATAAGAGATTTGGCAAAACTGTAGAGTCCGGCTCGCAGATTACGCTTTTTTTGGAATGGTGTAAATCCGTTCAGTAGTTGATGAGAAAATTAAAGTTAAAGTCAATTATATATCTGTAAGCGCGGACGGGTGCGCGCACTCAAGCGGCTGCGCGCGAGCGGAATTTTTTTGTTGCTGCGTGACGTCTGTTAACGTTCGATTCGAAGGAAATCAGGAAGTGTTGACCGCCATTTTGTCACTGCGAGTAAATATATTGTCATTTCAAAGCGTTGGAACATGGAAAGGGGAGAAGGTAGAGATTGTTTTGCTGCGTAGGTTCTCTCAGGGTGTGCAGTAAGGCCCTTAAACGCGAAAATATATATATATTATTTTTTTTTAAAGTTGCGGGGTGCACGCACCCGGGCGCGCACACCTATTTACAAGAGTGTGAAAATGGAGATAAATCAGAAGTTTGAGTGTTTTGATATAAGGTGGCTCTGAAAAGAGCCCTTGTGTTAATTGAGTTTTTTCTGCATTTATAAGTAAGTACCGATGCAGAGTCTGATGTTGCAGAGGAAGATTCTGTTTCCCTCATACGTGAAATGAACACCATCTGTCCTATAGATGTCTTGCATGTGGTTACGCAAGTTGTTGTGGTAAATAGAACCCATGCTATAATCTCTGAGGAAAGCAGAAACAGATTTATTAACATGTCTCCATGTTTTCTCAATTTGTGCACAATGTTGATTGGACTAATTCCATTTCTGTCTTTGGCATATATTGGAATATACCAAGGCAGTTCTGGCTTCGTTATTATGAGCACTAGAAAACAAGACATTCTGGGCAATACCATCCTTGACGCAGCCTTTTATTCTACAAGATGGTGTCTTTCAAAAGCCAGGGGTATAGGAGTATGTAACAAGCGAGCCGTTTAATTGAAAAAACTAAACGTGACAAACGGTTGCAGGATCAGTGAAGGTTGATTTTTTAATTGAAAGTATAACAGGATCAGTTACAATAAAATCGTCAATACGCATACCATGGGCGAGTATCATGGGTAACATTATTTCGTAGCTTTATTAATACAATAATCAATAATGAAAAATCAACATCAATAGGGTTGTCCGTATTCCTAGTCAGTACCCTTCCCCGCCCGCAATGTGCATAAAGACCGCATACATCCCCCATAACGTCAAGGCTAAGTAACTAGAACGTCATAAGGAGTTGCAATTCGCTCCCATACTGGCGCCATTTTGGTCGAGGTCAGGCAAGACCAGAGTATAGTTCAATGTGTCCAATAAGTAGCGGCAGGACCAGAATCCCTTTCAGCAGTTCTGGCTTCGTCATTACGAGCACTAGAAAACAAGACATTCTGGGCAATACCACCCTTGACGCAGCCCTTTATGCTACAAGATGGTGTCTTCCATTCAGAAAATATTGTTGGCAGCATTTTGAAAGGAAAGATAAACGGCCGTTCTCCTAGTGAGTCTCACATTGTTACATTTATGAAGAAAAAGCCTGAAGAATGTACAAACTGAAAACCAGTTTTTGGCTGCATAGCATCAGCAGCAACACTTGAGTCAGCTTTGTGTGAAGCCGCCATCTTGATCCAATCAATACCGTCCCCCTGCACACATTCAGGGACCAGGCCGCATTGCGAGGGCACCACAGGAAGTGTCTTCAGGTCAAACGGATTGTGGGACAAGGTCCAGAAGACAAGAGTCACCAAAAGGCTAAAAGTCCCGCCGGACCCCGGGGGCCGGCCGCCTATGTCGGGGGCGATCTCAGATGGTGTCTTCCATTCAGAAAATATTGTTGGCAGCATTTTGAAAGGAAAGATAAACGGCCGTTCTCCTAGTGAGTCTCATATTGTTACATTTATGAAGAAAAAGCCTGAAGAATGTACAAACTGAAAACCAGTTTTTGTCTGCATAGCATCAGCAGCAACACTTGATTCAGCTTTGTGTGAAGCCGCCATCTTGATCCAATCAATACCGTCCCCCTGCACACATTCAGGGACCAGGCCGCATTGCGAGGGCACCGCAGGACGTGTCTTCAGGTCAAACGGATTGTGGGACAAGGTGCAGAAGACAAGAGTCACCAAAAGGCTAAAAGTCCCGCCGGACCCCGGGGGCCGGCCGCCTATGTCGGGGGCGATCTCAGATGGTGTCTTCCATTCAGAAAATATTGTTGGCAGCATTTTGAAAGGAAAGATCAACGGCCGTTCTCCTAGTGAGTCTCATATTGTTACATTTATGAAGAAAAAGCCTGAAGAATGTACAAACTGAAAACCAGTTTTTGTCTGCATAGCATCAGCAGCAACACTTGAGTCAGCTTTGTGTGAAGCCGCCATCTTGATCCAATCAATACCGTCCCCCTGCACACATTCAGGGACCAGGCCGCATTGCGAGGGCACCGCAGGACGTGTCTTCAGGTCAAACGGATTGTGGGACAAGGTCCAGAAGACAAGAGTCACCAAAAGGCTAAAAGTTCCGCCGGACCCCGGGAGCCGGCCGCTTATGTCGGGGGCGATCTCAGGCCACACCAGGGCAACAAGACTGAGATCAATTTGCTCATACTGATCCATAACGCCCCGGCCTCTCCATGTCGTAGGCCGCAAGAGTGGGCGAAACTCAGCTGGCCGAGCGAGACTTGGGGAGGGCGCAGGAGCCAAGCACCCCATCCCAGTCCGCGCTACCACACCGTCCTTCGGGGGCCTCCGTTAAGCTGTTCAGGGAGGCATCGCAGGCAGCGGTTCTTTATATCAGTGGCTCTCACCGGCAAGGCTCCCCTCCGTCAGCAGCGATCGTTGGCGCTGTGGTTGTGGCCGGAGGCTCCGCCTAGTCAACGCCCCGGCCTCTCCATGTCGTAGGTCGCAAGAGTGGGCGAAACTCAGCTGGCCGAGCGAGACTTGGGGAGGGCGCAGGAGCCAAGCGACCCTTGTCAGTCCGCGCCACCACACCACACCGCCCCTCGTGGGCCTCCGTCTAGCGGCTCATGGGGGCACCGCAGGCAGCGGTTCTTCAGATCAGTGGCTCTCACCGGCAAGGCTCCCCTCCGTCAGCAGCGATCGTTGGCGCTGTGGTTGCGGCCGTAGGTCCCGCCTAGTCAACGCCTCGGCCTTTCCATGTCGTAGGCCGCAAGAGTGATCGGAACTCAGCTGGCCAAGCGAGACTTGGGGACGGGGTAGGAGATAAGCGGCCCCTCCCAGTCCGCGCCACCACACCGCCCCTCGGGGGCCTTCATTAAGCGGTTCTGTGAGGCACTGCAGGCAGCGGTTCTTCAGATCACAACAGAGTCTCATGCTCGATCGATTGAGCTGGCCGAATCAGGCAACATGAAGGTGGGGAGGGGGGGCACCTCTTGCTCAACCACCACCTGAGGAGGTGTGGTTTAGTTCTAAACCAATGAAAAGTGTTACTTTTAGGTCACATGACCTAGCCTTACATCATTAGGAAACCAAAAGTGAAATGAACCAATGAAAAGTTTTATTAACAAGTCACATGACCTGTTATGCTTACGTTACGCGCTTCGCGCCGCGCCCCGGATCGCTTCCGGGAAGCTGAGCTTCGCGCACCGGATGCGCTAACGCGGCGCGGCATATGACGCATTACGCAACAACGCGATACTACAGTGTTTCTGGATGTTTCAGACTGAAGCTGGCGTCAGCATGAGAGCACCCCGTGGCTACGTCGTGGCCATTCTGCGAGCAATCATGGCAGAAGCTGCCCACCGGAAGTCTGCGGGAGTCGGGGGCCCCGGTGACTCTTGTAGTATCTTCAAGGCTGAGGGGACGCTTTTGGGAATGGGGCCCATGCCGTAGCAGTCAAGCGTCCGAGTTCCAGGGTTGTCCAGAGCCATCCTTGCAGGCCAGGCCCAAGTCTGTGGAGCCGACCGCCATTTCCTGAGCTCCGTGGCAGCCGCCTGTCGCTGTACCGGAAGAGTGGGTGCAATTCAGCCGGATGGCGGGTGAGACGCTGTAATAGCAAGAGCAGGCGTAATTCAGCTGGCCGAGCGAGGCACTGTGCCGCAGAAGCGGGCGCAACTCATCTTGTCGAGTGAAGCGCTGGGGTGCAGCTGAGAAACCTCCACTTGGGGAGGTGGGGGAGGCTCGTTCGCGCCGCCTCTCCCTTCCAGTGCACCCCACGCCGTCTCCTGGCGCAGGTATATGTGATGGTTGGACCAGGGCACCGCAGGACGTGTCTTCAGGTCAAACGGATTGTGGGACAAGGTCCAGAATGGAAGAGTCACCAAAAGGCTAAAAGTTCCGCTGGACCCTGGGAGCCGGCCGCCTATGTCGAGTGAAGTGCTGGGGTGCAGCTGAGAAACCTCCACCTGGGGAGGTGGGGGAGGCTCGTTCGCGCCGCCTCTCCCTTCCAGTGCACCCCACGGCGTCTCCTGGCGCAGGTATATGTGATGGTTGGACCAGGGCACCGCAGGACGTGTCTTTAGGGGTGTAGCTGAGAAACCTCCACCTGGGGAGGTGGGGGAGGCTCGTTCGCGCCGCCTCTCCCTTCCAGTGCACCCCACGCCGTCTCCTGGCGCAGGTATATGTGATGGTTGGACCAGGGCACCGCAGGACGTGTCTTTAGGTGAAACCCTCAACTATGGCACCCAACATCCAGGACTTATGACATTTATGGAAGGCAGTGACATCGAAGAATCTCAGGGACCAAGCATATGCGGAGTCTTCCCCGGGGTATTTGCACAACGGTCCTCCACCCCTAGGCCGCCAGCTATGCTACCTTGACAGGAACAGTGTCATGCATTTGGATCGATGTTGCAGCAGGCTGCCATGTAAATAGTTAATTAATTAAACGTTTTACCCTGTTACTTTGTTGGTGTGTTGTATATATTTATAATATTTGCATAGGGTTTCTCGTTATTTTGGCAGGGGTGGGCGGCGGAGGAATTTCACTGAAAAAACCATGCATTTGGATCGATGTTGCAGCAGGCTGCCATGTAAATAGTTATTTAATTAAACGTTTTACCCTGTTACTTTGTTGGTGTGTTGTATATTTTTATAATATTTGCATAGGGTTTCTCGTTATTTTGGGCGGGGTGGGCGGCGGAGCAAATTCACTGAAAAAACTATAGGTTATAGACCATATATAGTTAAATATCTCAAGTCCATCTCTGCACTCGATGGAGATACAGGTCGTCGATCAAAAAATGTGCTGGCCACCTCTAATGGTAATAGCGTGGCCAGGGCTTTTGTCAATCCCTCTCCAAATTGCACAGGGTGCTCTTGTTTGACATGCCGCACCATGGTATGTATGGAAAAGGGATATTTTTTTGTTGGATTTCCTCTTGAGAGAAACGAGTCACATATCGTGCAGGTTACTTTTGGTGCATTTACTTTCTTTTGATCTTCAGGATAAGTGAAAAATTGCCAGATGAAAGATTCTTTTTTTCTTCTTAAAGGTAGTCGATCATTTTGTTCAGATTCGGAAGATGAATGAGATACGGTAGCCATTTCACCAAAGTCTTCCGAAAAATGTAGGACGTTGTTCTCTCTTGAGAGTAGAAAAGATAGTGAGAGAAGTGGGTGGAGTGCTGCGTGTAAATTCCAGAATAGAAACTAGTAAGAACCAATTGGAAGTGTTGTTTTCATGTTGCAGCAGGCTGCCATGTAAATAGTTATTTAATAAAACGTTTTACCCTGTTACTTTGCTGGTGTGTTGTATTTATTTATAATATTTGTATAGGGTTTGTCGTTATTTTGGGCGGGGTGGGCGGCGGAGCCGAGCTATCTTGCAGCCATCATGGCGTCGAGCTCGGTTTCTCTCACTAGTTTCATATTTCTCATGAGGGGTTGTTCCTAATGTTTCTATTTTAGCGAGGTGAAAAAGAGATCCTATCAGTGGCCTACTAATTTTGCTCGATTCCTTTTGTTTTTTCTAACGATTTTTAAGTTAAAGTTTGCTAGCACGATACAGTGGCTAGTCCACATTTTATATATGTCTTTTTTATTAGGGGTCTCCTCCGGTGGAGTCGGACGATCTACCTCTAATAACCGGTAAGTGTTCCTCCACAGGAATGCGTCTTGAAAGTGGCTGACTGTAATGTATGATATTTCACTCAGTGACTTTCAGGCCCATGCTGTTTCAAAACTGTGCATGTGCTTGTAGCAGGCGTAAGTATTGACGTAGCATTGTGAATATAGTGCATTGGTGAGCCTTGCTGGAGCTGCATCACAGTTGCGATGCAACTCTAGCAATGTATTAGTTTTTGGGCACAGATGTGTTACGCATGTATGGTGTTTTTGTACCATGGTGCGCCACATTTCAAATGTGGCACACCATGGGTAACGGAGCACTACCATACTGTGGTGCACATTAACTGGTGCATATCTGGGTATGAAGTAGTTAACATGAATCTGCCCCATAGGTTACAAATCCGCGTTTAGTAGACTGTTTGGCCTTTGTAGTTTTATGTTTTTTCTGTTATTCTATGTAGGTATGTAATATTGCAAGATTTTTGTCACGAATAAGAAGCCATGAGTATTGGGTTTGTGAAAGATTGCAAGATTTTTAAAATTAAAAAGGAAAAATCATGGCATTGTTTAATATAGTATTGTAAATACTTATCTTTAACAATGATGACAGAGTAAAAAAAGGTTAACCTGATGTTCGAAAGTTATTCACAGGCTTCTTTAGAGGAAGTATTCTATATGATTGTAGCGTGGGTGTTTCACTTTTTTATAGGTAATAGAATGCATTCTGCAAGCATGTAGTACTCCTCCTGCTACAGCATAAATATTCTTCAGTGCTTATTTTCATTTCGTAAGTGGTGTTGAGACCGACACAGAACTTCAATGGATCGGAGGGGCTGTTCCTGTGCATCTGGAGGACTGCCAAGTCGTTGCAGCAGTGGGAGTGAGGCCTCTCACGACAGAGAACTTCAATGGATGGAGGGGCTGTTCCTGTGCATCTGGAGGACTGCCAAGCCGTTGCAGCAGTGGGAGTGAGGCCTCTTACAGGGGCGTAGCGCAGCTCCTTTTGATGTTCACAATTGCAGATAACAGGGTAGAGATGTGAGAGAAGTGGGTGGAGTGCTTCGTGTAAATTGCAGAATAGAAACTACTAAGAACCAATTGGAAGTGTTGTTGTGAAGTCACATGACTTCACATGCGCGTCTCAGGACGTGTACGTGGTGATAGTATCTGGTCACGTACGCCATTTGGAAGTAGCGGTCTAATTCAGCGAAGTTTCAAAACGTGAAAAGGAGTAAATCCAAATATATCCGGATTTAATATATCTTCTGAGCTGGAATCAAGCATACAATTGTTAAAGTATAAAACCTTTTATATATTTTTTTAAAATATCAAGGTGTGTACATTCGGTCACACACGAAAGTTTAAAAAGACATTTGGCTCCATTTAATGAAAATGTTCATAATAATAAAAAAGAAGCCTAGGTTTACTGTCTTTGACGTAGTATAAGTTCTTTGATGGGTCTATGAAGAAACAGCGCTTCTGGCCGTGACGGAGGGAGCTAGAATGATTGCGGACGTAGGTGGCACTGCAGCTATCATTCTGCTGGACCTCAGTGCCGCCTTCGATACCGTAAATCATGACATCCTTCTTCAGAGGATTTCAGAACTCGGAATCGGTTCAGGGGTAAAGGCTTGGATTCACTCCTTTCTATCAGACCGATCTTTTCGAGTCTGTGAGGGAAGTGCTACATCGTCCAGCAAAGCACTCAGCTGTGGGGTTCCTCAGGGCTCCTCCCTGAGCCCCACACTGTTTAACATTTACATGCGCCCCCTTGCCGAGATCGTCCGCCCTTTCGGTGTCCAAATCGTATCTTACGCTGACGACACCCAGCTGGTGGTATCACTGAATCATCCATCAACTCAGCCAAGTAATCTAAGGGGCTGCATGGAAGCAATTGGCACTTGGATGTCCCAGTCATATTTAAAATTAAATGGAGACAAAACGGAGCTGATGATATTGGGCAACTCTCCGACAAAATCCATAGACTCCATCTGGCCATCCTCTCTGGGTTCTGCCCCCAAACCCAAGGACACTATCAAGAGCTTGGGTATCTGGATGGACAAATCTCTCACATTTAGTCAACAAGCAGTCAAACTTTCTGCTACCTGCTTAGCCATCCTTAGGCTTATTCGCAAGATCCTCCCACTCCTTCCTTCAAAGGCAAAACAAATCATGATTCAAGGGCTAATTCTGTCCCGTTTAGACTTCGGAAACGCCCTTTATTTGGGAGCACCAAAATCAACCATTAATAAACTTCAGGTAATCCAGAACTGCGCTGCTCGTACCCTTTTAGAAATTCTTCGCCGCCAGTCAGTGGAAGCAGAACTAAAAACAAACCTCCACTGGCTACCTATCAAGGCAAGAATCGATTTTAAAAGCTTGTGCATTGCTCACCGCGCCTTCTGGAGGAAAGGAGCAGCCTTAAATCACTCCCTGATCATCCCATATAATCCCACCCGACTACTCAGATCGATGCATGCTTTCCGAGTAAACATTCCCAGGTTCCAAAGAGCGAGATGTTGAGGAAGGACTTTCTCTGTAAACTCGGCCAGACTTTGGAACTCTCTTCCCCTCTCCCTCCGCTCTGAGCCCAACCTTCTCTTATTCCGGAAAAAACTGAAGACTTTTTTATTTAGTAGATAAGAGCAGTCTCCTCCTTTTCTATACTCATGCAAATCCTCCAGCGCTAGGATGCCTGCGGGTAACTATCGCGCTTTATAAAAAACTATTCCAATCCAATCCAATCCAATCCAATCCAAGAAATGTAATAAGTTGTAATCGCGAAGTTTTCCCGAAATATATAGGCGGGTGCGCGCACACGGTCGCGCACGAACGAAAGCCAAAAAAGGGGAGATAAACCCCCTTTATAATATGCTCCTGGAGCTGTTTTTGGTACAATGAGTTAGTTCTGAAAAGAACTTTTTTTTTTTTTTTAAACAAGTGTTATGTTGTTTGATTTTGGACCAGGGCACCGCAGGACGTGCCTTTAGGTCAAACCCTCAAGTATGGCACCGAACATCCAGGACTCATGCCATTTGTGGAAGGCAGTGACATCTAAGAATCTCAGGGACCAAGCATATCCAGAGTCCTCCCCGGGGTATTTGCACAACGGTCCTCCACCCCTAGGCCGCCAGCTATGCTACCTTGACAGGAACAGTGTCATGCAGTTTTTGATTTTTTTAACTTGCAACAACATTTTCATGTGTGACACAGGATCAAAATGAAATGAAGAAATTTATCTTTTCTCGGGGCATTTATGACTCAATTTTTAGTTTAGTAAGAATGAGGCTCTGCTCTCCGTACAGAAGAATTTGTCCACACTCGTTGCATTTCATGTGCACCTTTGCAAGATATGGTCTCAAGTCCATCACAGCACTCGATGGAGATACTGGTCGTCCACCAGAAGATGTGCTGGCCACCTCTGATGGTAATAGCGTGGCCAGGGCTCTTGTCGATGCCTGTGCAAATTCCACAGGGTGCACTTGTTTGACATGCCGCACCATGGTATGTATGGAAAAGGAATATTTTTTTCTTGGATTTCCTCTTGAGAGAACCGAATTGCATATCGTGCAGGTAACTTTTGACGCATTCACTTTCTTTTGTTCTTCAGGATAAGTGAAAAATTGCCAAATAAAAGATTCCTTTTTTCTTTTTAAAGGTAGTCGCTCATTTCCTTCAGATTCGGAAGATGAATGCGGGGCGGCAGCCATTTCAGCAAAGTCTTCCGAAGGGTGTTGAACGTTGTTCTCTTTTGAGAGTAGAAAAGATAGTGAGAGGAGTGGGTGGAGTCCTCCGTGTAAATTGCAGAATAGAAACTACTAAGAACCAATTGGAAGTGTTGTTTTCAAGTCACATGACTTCACATGCGCGTCTCAGGACGTGTACGCGGTGATAGTATCTGGTCACGTACGCCATTTGGAAGTAGCGGTCTAATTCAGCGAAGTTTCAAAACGTGAAAAGGAGTAAATCCAAACATATCCGGATTTAATATATCTTCTGAGCTCGATTCAAGCATACAATTGTTAAAGTATAAAACCTTTTATATATTTTTTTTAAATACCAAGGTGTGTACATTCGGTCACACACGAAAGTTTAAAAAGACATTCGGCTCCATTTAATGAAAATGTTCATAATATTAAAAAAGAAGCCTAGGTTTAGTCTCTTTGACGTATTATAAGTTCTTTGATGGGTCTATGAAGAAATTCAATAAGTTCAGATTGCAAAGTTTTCACGAAATATATAGGCGGGTGCGCGCAGTCGGTCGCGCACGAAAGCCTGGAAATGCGCTATCCATTTTATTGAGAACTGTTGCCGAGAGTGCGCACACCGGGTCGTGCACGAAAGTTTAGAAAGGCTATTTTTATTTACAGGCAAATTTTAATGCGTTGAAAAAAAGGCAAGGTACAGACTTTCTAATTCTGTATCGCTTTACAAGGAGTCTCTATGCAACTTGAACAGTGAAGAAAACGGCTTGTTACTGAAAAAAATATTGCCAGAACTTTATTGACAAAAGTATAGGTTGTATACACGAGATATTTCTGAATTAGCATTTTAAAAACCTATGAAATTCACTGAAAAAACCATAGGTTTTACACACGTTATAGTTAGGAAGTAGCATTTACAAAACCTATGAAATTCACTGAAAAAACCATAGGTTTGACACCAGTTATAGTTAGCTGGAAATTTTACTGATATAAAACCAATGAAATTCCACGTTATAGTTAGTTGGACTCACTATAACTTGCGCGTGTAATGCACTGCTGATGACGTCACATATTACATCACTCATGACATCACTGATGACACCATCCTTGTGACACAGTGACAGACCTCCTTTCACTGTAATCTAACCCTTGAAACGCATATTCAAAAATAGAAACTAAAATGTTCAAAAAAATGGAGATACCCATACCAGTTACAACAACCAATTCAATAATTCCACCATGTATATACACATGCACTAATTCACCAACAGTTCTATATAGTCACTCATACATATATTCACTAATCATATGTAGTGATACACCTACACATCCTGTTACACACCGACAGTCATCCAAAAGTTATTCACACACATACTCACACATGCAAATAAACTATTGAACATACATTTATTTGCATAAACAAATATACACACACTACCACTTTACTTCTAAGGAAACTTACACATACTTACTCTCTTAAAAAATCACTTCTAGAAACACATACTAATTTAAACAGGAACTTTTACAATCCCTCACTCTCACATATAGTCACTTATATACATCAATATTCACATATACTACATTAAAACATATGTAGTTACTGATAAAGACACTAATAAGACAGTCATTCACTCACTAACACAGACATATGCACACGAATCCACCCATACAGTCCTGCACATATGCTGTCTTCAAAACACATACAAACAGAGACTCAGTCATTCTTGCATCTATGTACTAAGTAATACTCCCACCAAAGCATGCAAACACTCATACTGACACTAAGAAAAACATCTAATCACCTATATACATACACATGTACCTACTCATCAACCCATGCAGCCACTTATACACAAAGTGAAACACTAATACATGTATTTAAATATTTAAGCATTACTCACTAATATATGTATTCACTAAGATATTCAATAATATATACATATATAACACATATTTATTTTTCAGAAAGATACACATTCACTGGATGGTGTCATCAGTGATGTCATGAGTGATGTAATATGTGACGTCATCAGCAGTGCATTACACGCGCAAGTTATAGTGAGTCCAACTAACTATAACGTGGAATTTCATTGGTTTTATATCAGTAAAATTTCCAGCTAACTATAACTGGTGTCAAACCTATGGTTTTTTTCAGTGAATTTCATAGGTTTTGTAAATGCTACTTCCTAACTATAACGTGTGTAAAACCTATGGTTTTTTCAGTGAATATATATATATATATATATATATATGGATAATAGGTCCTAACTATAACTATCTACTGATGACCGCCAGTAGGTAATATATATATATATATATATATATATATATATATATTACCTACTGGCGGTCATCAGTAGATAGTTATAGTTAGGACCTATTATCCATAGGAAATCCGCAACATTCTATTTGAAATAACTTTGGCGCCGGTTGAAGAATGTTCGCGAAATTTTCAAAATTGGTGGGGTGCTCCGGTCTGCTCCTAAACTGAAAGTCTCGGGGTGATTCGGGAAGCGGGGCCGAGAAAAAAGGAGGGTCCTAAAACGTGTTTTCCTCATGCAATTTTCCATAGGAACCATTCAGCCCGAACGTCTGAACGAAATTACACCAAATTTGGCAAAAAGGTAGCCTTGGTTCATACTCGTGCCTTTTGCATAAATAGTGTAAATCCGTTCACTAGGTCTGCGGATCCTCCCAAGCACGAGCTTTATGCCAATTGGTTGTCAACACTTCAAACCAGGAAATGTTGCCAGCCATCTTGTGCCTCGGTATCGAGGCACAAGAAAGCAGTGAAAAAAATATGCAAAACACGCAACGGGGCAAGGTAGAAACACCCTGACCCCTTAGGACTGCTCAGGGGGGTCCTACAAGGGTACCTAAGGCCAAAATAATTTTATTTTATTTTTTTTTAATTGTGGGAAAAAACAAAGCGTGGGCTCCCGCGCTTTGTTTCTAATTAGCCCCCGGGGGGCAATTCCTGGGGCAATATATTAGAGTAATGGGGTGCCCAGAGGGGCCCTCCAGCCCCGGAGACCACCACCCTCCAGGGCGTTTCTGAAATTATGTGGGGGGCTCTCAGCCCAGCCCCGGGGACCGCCACCCGATGGCTACAAATTGAAATGGGTGGGGGGTTCAAAGCCCCCCAAGCCCCGGGGACCGCCACCCCCGGGGCTTTATTTATATATTTGCGGGGGCTCATGCCCCTCCCCCTGCAGCCCCGGGGACCTCCACCCCCTGGGGCATGATTTTATTATTTAAAAAAATAAAAACCTGTGGGGGGCTCAAGCCCCTGCCACACACCCCCAGGGATTGCCACCTCCCAGGGCACTAAGTATTTAAATTGGGGGGTCCATGACAGACCTCCCAGCCCTGGGGACCACCACCCCCGGGGCTTTGTAAATTGTGGGAAGGAGGGTCTCGCGGTGACCACTCGATGGCCTTGGGGCCGGCCCCTGCAGTGTCCTGGGGTGTCCACCCCGGGACACTTCTGTTTGCAATGACAGGGCAGGAGCCTCGCGGCTCCTGCCCTGTCATAGCAAACTGCTTTGCTTCATTGAAGCGATAACAGATTGCTTTTCCACATGGGGCACAGCATGTTAGCTACTTCCCATATCGAAAAGCAATGCCGGCTCCCGCAGGACGCAGGGAGCTGGCAGGGACCATGGGGGGATTGGGGAAGAGGGCCAGCCCCGGGGGATGGGGTCCCCAGGGTTAGAAGTTGCCATAGGAGGGGGGCCACGCGGCCCCCTCCCCAAGATTTTAAGAAAAAAAATTCACAAAAAAACAAAGGCCGGCCCCGGTGGATGGGGTCCACGGGGCAACAAGTGGCCATAGGAGGGGGGCAATGCAGCCCCCCTCCAAACACAAAAAACAAGAAAAAGGCCATGCCCCAGAGGAGGGGGTCCCCGGGGCCGATTAAGAACTCGGGAGGGGGGCCACGCGGCCTCCTTCCTAATTTCTTTTATTTAAAAAAAAAATATTGGGGGCAGGCCCTGGGGGATGGGGTCTCCAGGGCCATGGAGCTGCATTGTAGAGTGATGTAAAAAGGGGCGTGCCCTCTGAAAACCTCTCTGCAACGCAGCTCCCTGGTGCATACTGGCGCACTGCATTGTGGACGCGCGAGTTATAGTTATCTGAACTAACTATAACGGTGGAATTTCAATGGTTTTGTACGAGTGAAATGTCCAGTTAACTATACACCCCTGAAACCTATGGTTTTTTCTGTGAATTTCTAAGGTTTTTTAAATGCTAATTTCTAACTATAACGTCTGAAACCTATGTTTTTTTCAGTAAATATATGTATATGTATAAACAATGCGTGGTAATGGCATACATTATAAAAACATATGAGACTCTGCAACAACTATGCATGCAGCACAAGTCTGGTACTAACAGTGGGGGATTTAGATCTTTTTAGAAAAATGCAGCAACTATTTGACGAAAACAACACAACTATGAGTGAGAGGGAATAGGAGTCCCAACAATTGGGGGCGACATCTCAAACTAATTTTAGACCAAAATCAACCTTTTGCCGTATGATGATACGAGACAATGTGGATGTCTTCCATGACAAAGTAACTTTTGAATAAAAAAAACTTTATTGTGCTACCATGAAATCACCAAGGAAATATACCAAACAAGATCATATCTACTCTCAATTGTTCAAGAAACTACAGGGGATGAGAGAATCATCATCCGGCAATTGGATAAAGGTAGGAATGTGGTGCTATAGCCACGAGAGCTGTAAATGGGTGAACCACTACAACAATTGAATGGCAGAAACTGCTATAAAAAAGCAACATATTAGCAGTAAAAAGTGCATGGAATGACTACAGTAGGAAATTGTTGCCGTGGAAATCTGCCGGTTTGCTAAGTTCGCAAGAATTTATATTCTTGAAAGTGGACCATCTCATCATACCGACAATTTATTTCATCCCCAAATTCCACAAAGACATGCTAAAACCACCGGAGAGGCCCATTATATCGGCCCAAGCAGCAAGATGGAAAATACATCAAGTGGCTGCCCAGATTGTGTACATCACTGTTGCCCATTTTAATATTTTTATTGTTCTTGTGTGCTTTCCTACAATTGGGGGTTTCCTGCTGTAAAACACAGTCTTCAAACTAGGTAGAATGCAAGAAACTAGGAAAGTAATAATAATCAAAACTGAAGAACATGTCCCCAATATTGTGACTGTCATGAAGTATGGATTAGATAATGTAGTTGAAAACTCAACTGAAGAGGGGGAATGTTAATATTGATAAAATCGATGCCAATGTTTATAATGATACACTTGCATAAACAAGCGAAATTGCATCATTATTAAGAAGCGCACCCGTCATGAACTCTCCATCAACCACAACTCAGAAATGCGTGTTCAGGCAGGCTCTATGACATAGGCCTGAGGTTACTTATTGACACATTCAAGGTGGGGTGGCACGTGTCAGGCAGAAAAACACATGAACAGGAAACGCAGGTCCATCCCCTGATAAGCGCAGCAACACTACCATGGTCCTGGGAGAATAGCCCCAATAAAGCAAACATGGCTGGAAGGCTCCAAGCATTCCCAAAACATCATAAAGTCAGAAGCCACATGATGTTAGGAACACAGAGCCAATCAGGCACAGCACACCCAGTACACACAGTGATCATGTGCACTTCATGCCGCACTTCTGGACACATTACCCACTGGCCCACTTTGTGCCCATGTAAGGTTAAGGCCCACCAGCATTTGTTATCAGGGGCATTATCTGTGACTCCACAGACAAGGCCCGCATTCTTTTACCAAACAAGTTTCACGAGAAGTATTTTTATGATACCCTAAAATTGCATAAAACCGTGCTCAGATTGATTGTACTTTGAGGCAGTTCTCAGACCCGTGTCTGTAACTGTGCGCCCGGCCAAAGAGTTTAATTAAACCAACTGTTCCTGTTTTGCCAAATACCTCTTGTCTTTTGTTTTTTCAAGGTAAATTTATATTTGAGCAACGTTTATTTGAGGATATTGAGCTGTATATTGCAGGTAATTGGTCAAAAAGTTTCAATGGTGACCATTCCTGTGGGAGACATTATGGGTAGTGGCAGCAGTAGGTGAACAGTGAAATGGCCTGTTTGTTGACAACACAGTGCATGCATGCCTATTATAGTGCATTGGGTATATGTCACATATTTTGGGTAATATTTTGTCACTTTCTGTCCATGGTATGGGTGAGAGATATTTGAACTGATGGGACTGGTGATGGTATATGTGCCATACGCATCCACATCATAGCTGTCACAGCATTTGGCCCTGTCAATGACACATGCAACTTTGTTGTACTTCTGTTGTGGATTTACATGTAGGTTAAAGCTTATTTTCTTACATATCTTGTTGTACATGAATCTAGGACCCTAGTGTAATTTTCCCGATTCATGCCCTTATATAGGTATACATTACACGATCCTTATATAGGCATAGAAATCATTACCATATTTGGACTGAGCCTATGCAGCCCAAATACGGCATGGCTACTTCCACTAATTTCCGAGAATCAACAACGATTTCTTAGAAAATCCCGCCTTCAGCAGCTCGGGACTTCCCCTCGCCTGAATACTAATGTATCTAGGAAATCATGGAGTTTTCACAGAACTGGGTCTTTGAGAGACGTTATTAAGTCCAATCATACTCAAACTCGGCACCTTCAAAGTATAAATATGCCTACATTTGCCCAGACAAACACACGGTGGTTTGGAGCAGATTGACTAACTACTTGCCCGACGCCCTGCAGCAGCAAGTGCTGAAGGAAGCCGACCCTCCAGCTGACGCACTGAGAGACGCTGTCTTTTCTCTTGCCGAGAAATCCAGCTCCAGTGTTTCCAGGCTACCCTTACGGGTTGCTGGGAAATCGAGTCCTGAGAAAGAGATACAAGACCTCCTTAATTCTAAACCATGGTACGGAGCTGATTAGACCCTTAGACAATTCTTGGAATAGATTCTTGGCAAGAAATACTAAACTTAAGCTACTCCTCACTTACTTCTTCACTTGTACTAGACTTAGGTTAAGTACACCGGGGTAGGCGTATTTTAGAAGCACCAGTTGAGTACTTTTAGTCATTATTTTATTACTGTATGTATTTTATATGTTTTAGGCAACTTATTGCTTAGAAACCATATCATGCTTTTACAGTACTACTTTATAATACTTTTTGTATTATATACCCTGTACTTTTTAACCAGTATTACGATTGTAGCAGTACATTTCTTATGCTTGAGAAAGAAGACTGCTCAATAAATACTTTTTATTGAAAACGCCCGTCTCTCTATTTTCTCAGCACCTCTGGTGAAATGAAGCATGCACGATTGACTGAGTAAAATAGCTATCTATTGTTTCCGCGACTCTAGAGATTGATTTCTTGTTCTTGGGAAACAAAGTTGTCATGTTTATGCGGTTGTCAGAAACTAATCACTTCTTGTTTATTCGAGAAAGTTTCTAGTGACCTCTGAGCTAGCTAGCACTCACAATTAAGTTTAATATATACAATAGAGACCTAGTTGACCTCAGTCCTACGTCTAATCTATAGTATATGTTATTCCAATGCGCAGAGCCTATTGGGAATATAGGAACTACACTATATGGCACCCAACGTTTGGTAAGGCGATAATTTAACGCTAGATACTAGAGTAACTCAGTCGTGCTTTTCACACAGACCCCTTTTTCCCGTAAAATACTCTAATAGACGTCTGGAGTGGGTAAAAGGTTAATATCCGCAAAAACTGAGTAGGACGAAAATCCTATGTATTAGTTTTTGGTTTGTTCAATGTTGAAGGATACAGTGTTCCAAAATATTGTGCACCTAATCTTTGTTTCCTTGAAATTTTGCTCTGCAAAAACTTCCAGTTGACAAAATGTCGGAGACTGACGACCAAGGGGGAGAGCTGCAGCAGCAGCACAAGTAGTTTTAGATGACAGAAATAGGTTACAGAATGACCAAGACGTTATAAACATCCTGGTAAATGTAAGAAAAACTATAACTTACAAACTCATAAATAATGGAGTATCATCGAGAGGTGGTAAAGTAATCTTTGTTATAGAGGCACATGAATATCGTCAAACAGAGGTATTCTATTCATGGATTCACTTTCCTCCAGCAGATGGAGGAACACACAAGGTCCACTACTACAAAGTAGAGGAACCTCCAGAGGAATATGTTCCTTATGAGGACATTGAAATTCCATTAACTTACCAAGAGCATCAGCTCTGGTTTAAAGGTGCCCTACAACATCAAAATCACATTACCAGGCTCGGTCCACTAGGTAGACCAGGAGCTACATGGCCGGTACTAGCCAGCTATACACCACATCCTGACATAGAAAATATGACAGGTAGAGAACTGTTAGCTCAGCTGAATGTAATGTAATGTAAAGTAATGTGTATACTTGTAAAGCGCACTGTTGCCAGCCGGCGTCCTGGCGCTGTATACCGCTGGGGAACCCGTCCCGGCTTTCCCTGTGGGATTGTCCCTGCTGGGAATCCCCAAGGTGGAGCCAGGCATCCCCGGCGTTGATGGGGCCGTTGTGGAGATTAGGCAAGCTAATGCCCAGAGTTGCCGAGTGCGACCCCTGGTTAGAGTAGGCACCGAAGTGAGAATTATCGAGTCCGCTGACCCTAGTCCATGACCCTGCCGCGTCGGGAATCGAACCCTGGTCCCAGGCTGACTTCTGCTTCCGGGTCTGCCGCCTCTAACCAGTGAGCCACACCAGTCCAGCTGAAACAGTTAATTAAAATATATAGACAATTGGTTCAATATGTCATGCGGACCTTAACACTCCAACCTACTGTAAGGATTCCACAACACACCCCTCACCAAGGGAACACAAACAAAATCACACCACAGACTATACAATCAGTCATTGGAAAATTGCCTGCCAAAAGGGAACAAATTCCGTTTTGGTTAGCACAAAAAATTACTCAAATTGAGGCAGTATTCCCTGATAGTACACCTCATGAGAAACACAGAATTCTGACAATCTGTTTACCAATGGGGATAGCACCACATGTGGAGGACTGTGACACTTGGGGTACAGTCTTTGCTTCAATCTACACAAAAGCGCATGGTGTACCGTCCATGGCTGTAATACCAGATGTTCTAAGGCAGATTCAAAATGAATACGGTCCAGAACCGGCCTTAAATCTCGGTATGAAATTAGTAAAAGATTTCAAACAGGTCTCGGCTATATTATTAGCTAACATTAAAGGTGAAACAGCATCCGTGGCAATCCGCCAAAAGTTTAAAAAAAACAGATATAACAGACCAGCCATATGAGCTCGCAAGAATTATTGAAAAATCATATGAAGAACTAGGTAGAAATCTGAGAGGAGAGGACGATCAGAACAGAAAGAGGAACGTGTGAAGTCCAAAGAAGAACAGCACGTTACAAAAAATAAGAAAACTCAATTCACCAAAAAGAAGGTAGCAAGCGTAAAGATCAAACATGCCCAGGATCTTGAGGACACAACTCAAGAACGGGGAGTGGGCCCAGACAATGCTAGACAGCGCAGCAGAAGTCACAATAGTTCGCAAGATCTTGAAGGATCATCTGGAGACAGTGGACTTGAATGAATCCATTCAAGTTGAAACTGCCGACACCAGGTTTAGTGTACCTCACAATTTATATGAAGTAACACTCTGGATGGAGGGGGACATAACTAGAAAAATAAGAGCACTCTTTTGGGAGAAGCTCTCTAAGGGCTATGACATTCTTCTAGCTGAACAAGACTGGCCACCTGAATTTGTAAGGGAGTGCCCACATGGCGAAGAGATAATTATGCCAGCCTTCTCAAATCACATTCCAATTCATAAAAAATACACATATGCCAGAAAATGGGCAGTAGCTCAGGCTCCAGCATTATATAAAAATCATGTAGGATGAGATGAGGACTCGCCTCACCATAAAATACCGTTAAAAAATCAACCTACTGCACAAAGGCAGTATCCAGTTAAGCAAGAAGCTAAAAAACAAGTCAGGGAGATTTTAAATCAACTTGAATACCAAGGGGTGATTGAAACATGCACCTCGTCAATTAACAATCCTTTGTTTCCTGTCTCCAAACAAGACAATTCATGTTGTCTAGTATTGGATTACAGACATTTAAACTCCTGTTGCAAAACCTTTGCAGTACAAAATGCACATACAGCAGCATTGATGAATAACATCGTGCGGAAAAAATATAAAACCACAGTAGATATTTCGAATGGGTTTTTCTGTCAAAACATTGCACCTGAAAGAAGGCATTTGACCGCTTTCTCTATTATGGGGACACATCGACAATTTTGCCGTCTCCCCCAAGGATTCAAGAATAGTCCAGGGTTATTTTCAGCCAGGGTAACAGAGTTACTACAAATGTACGACGATGAGGCATTATCTTATGTCGATTACATCTATGTTACAGACGACGACTTGGACGTGCACTTGAGAAGTGCGAACACCGTAATACTTGGGTTCGCATCTGAAGGGTATAAATTAAATTTTAAGAAATCACGAATTGCCCACCTCAACGTCCTATTTCTAGGCTACGAGTTATCAAGTGAAGGCAAAAGCCTGGCAGCCAACTTTCTAGAGAAATGTGCGCTGCTCCAACCTCCAAAGACGCTGAAAAACTTACAGTCAATTCTAGGTTTACTGAATTTTGGAAGAACTTACGTTCTGAATTACGTAGAAAGGGTTAAACCTCTCTACAAATTAATCAAACCTGATTTCAAACCAACTAATTGGACTCAAACACACACAGAAATTTTTCGTTCAGTGCAAACAGACATGTTAGCAAAAACACAGTTAGAAACGCTACTATGTGCGCAAACTTGTGATCCGAATCATACCAGGAAGATGCGGATTCACATACCTAACCTTTAATGAAGGTGAAAAGGTACCAATAGCACACAAATCACACTTGTACACACAAGCGGAAATAAAATTCACTTCAACAGAAAAAATTCTGACAGCGGTTCAAACTGCAGTAGCAAAGGAGAGAGCTCTTGCACAGGGGAAACGAATAATGATCGTTACACCTGTACCTGCTTTAGAAGCAGTGACAAAAGTAAACATCCCCAATGCTAAGGCTTTACATCCAAGATGGATACAATGGGTTAACTCTCTTGCTGCAACAGACGTTGAATACGTCTTCGACCCATACTTGAAAACTCAAGAATTCCTACAATACGAATACGAATGTCCTCTGCTGACCGAGATTCTGCCTCTAGAACATTACGGCTATATAATCTATACAGACGGATTAGCACAGCCTGCAATTGGGGGTAAACAAGCCTATAGTGCTGCGTGCGCGATTGTTAAAGGTCGCAGGCGCGAAGGTAAATTCAGACCTATGGTCACAAAAACTCAAACACTCGGAGAATGTACAGCTCAGCGAGCTGAACTACAGGCTTCCAAGATGGCGCTTGAAAATACAGATCGCGAATTCCTCACACTAATAGTGTGCCATTCGTATTACTGCGTACAATCTTACAATGAGTATCTGCAGAACTGGGTTCAAAACAGTTTCAAAGGCGCAAAAGGTGTCACAATTAAGCATAAAACGCTTTTGGAACAAGTAGTTCTTTTACAGAAAGAACTACAAAAGACTCACGTGATTCATACACTGAGTCATCAGTGTGATGGTGTTCACGTTGCAGGGAATTCATTGGCTGATAAAGCCGCGAAGGCAGCTGTGCAAACGGCTTCCGTAGCAGCAATCACTCGGTCAAAAACAAAAATAGACAGCAAAATAATGCAAGCTGTCACTGCTTCAGTCAAAGACAGTGGTAAGACACTCCCAAAAGGCTTTCCAGGACAGTACGCATATATAACTGATGTGAATAATGTTCTTTTTGCTCAAATCCCTGGAGTGGGGGATAGTGGCAATTCCAAACATGGAACATAGGTTAGTACTAATCTTAGCATTACATGAAGGGCTTGCCTCTGCACACGCAGGAATTTCCGCCACAGTATCATTATTAAAACAGAGATATTGGTGGACATGCATGAGGAAACAAACTAGAAACTATTTTCTAGAATGTGAAATCTGCCAAAAAATGAAAGTTTCTACAGTGAAGCGACCTGCACAGATGCCCCTTCTGATTTTAGATAAACCACTAGCGTGCGTTTACCTGGACCACTGTGGTCCCTTAACGCCATATGAATTACTATTTGGTACTAGAATGATAATCGAAGATCTCGATTGTCAAACTTCAGTGGTGGAACAAAAACCCTTTGATGTCAAAGATCGGCTGTTTTACAGGACTTAAATGAAACAAGAAGAAGTCTGAGTAACACGATGCAGAAGCCAACGACCACTGAAGAAAAACCACTTGTCCCAGCAAGGCCTCTCTGGATTCCAAAGATTGGGGATCTAGTCAGGGAAAAAATCACAGTAAAGAAGGAATTTGGGCCTTCTTACAGAAAAGCAGTACCTGTTTTGGCAATCCAAGGAACAAGATCAGTATTACTACCGCCCCTTGCTGGTAAAAGTGAGAACAGAGTTGTATCTATCGACCTGGTCAAACCAAATCATGTGGCCAATAATAAATAGTAGGCCCAGTGGACTCCCAGGATGTAGCAGAAGACCAAATCTTGCTACTATCCAAGAGGTACAAACTGAAAGACTTATCACCTTTGATAAACCTGCAGTAAGAAAAGAAGGACTATGTAACAAAGCCATGGCACTCGTGCCTCTTGAGACCCAAATAACAGTTTGTCAAGAAACACCTGTCTACAATGATGTATCCTCTGACTATACCAATATGACAAAGGAAGAAGCAACTCCAAAGATTAATAAAAATCCTGATGCAATTTCAACAATTGACAGAACTGCCTCTGGCTATTTTATCAACTTTGATACATTTTCTGAGGATCCCAGTGAACCTGAAGAAACGCCAGCAAATAAAACTTTCAAAGAAAAAATAACAGAACTCTTTCAGTAACTTGAAAAAACATATCTGGTTTCACCATGGATTGAATTTTGGATTGTGTTAGGTGTACTTTTCCTCCTTCTCTGGCTCATTCTGGTTTTAAGCTTGGGAAAAAATGATAGATGGAAAATACAGTACAATGGACACAGCAAGTCAGAAAATCAACTTGGTCCTAAAACCTCACAAATCATCCCATCGTGAAAAAAGAGACTTGTCATCAGTGAACTGATTATAACAGCTGTGGCCCGGTGGAGCTGCTGAAGATTTCACACCAGTTCAAGGTTTCTTTGAGTGACTTTGTATCAACAAGCACATTTTCTGATGAATGGGACTTTGAGACTATGAATAATATGATGTCCGATTTAGAAATGTCTGCAAAATTTACAGAACATGACTATTTAGAAGGGTCATCAGACTATGAACATATGTATTGTTTTAATCATTATGGTCACCATTATTTGCATAAATCTGCAAGCCCTAGGAATTTTCTTACATATAATCAATGGGAACATTGTCCAACGCCGCCGCCAAAGGGCAGCTCAAAAACATTTTATGAAACGTTTCCGTACTTCTCAGGGTTTAATGTTAAAAATCCAGAAACGTTTTATTTAAAAAATGTAAATAAGACAGGAATGAAAACAATGTTGACCAATACTAAACAAATTTATTCTGAAAACTTTTATGCTCAGCTGTCTACATTAGGTTTTGACTTATGGAAAGACAACATTGAGACCAAAACTGTCTGTGGCACGAAAGACTGGCAGGTGCAAGATTTAGAAGCCCTGTTCAGAGCCTGCATTATACCAGAACAAATAATGTTTTTAAATGACACTGTTCAACAGACTTCTTGTCTTGGCCTGGCTAAGATAAAAGATTTAAATAAACCGTCTATACCTAAGCCCACATCTGAGAGTAATGATACTACAGAAAAGTAGGTAGACGTCCAATATATTTTAAAACACAACAGAACTAATCTGGCCCACAGACACTAATAACTGTCATGATAGATTCCTGAACAAAACACAGGGGTTAAAAATGAACAGGCCAGATCAAAGATATTCCCAGAGACAGCATCCAGGGATAGTGTTAGAACTGGCTATTTCTGGTAGGCAAAGGCTGATGCCAAAGCCAGGCAGAAACCACCATTCTAGTCAGGGCAAGGGAGTCACACTCCAAGATAACCCCTGCTCACCCCCTTGGTGGCTTGGCACGAGCAGTAAGGCTAAACTCGGAGGCAATGTGTAAAGCATTTGCGCAAGCACACAACAGCAACAACATACTAGGCACACCACAAAAGGAACTCCACACAAGGTTATATAAAAATAACTTCTGTATTGTCAAAATCACATCAGATAGAAATCACACATGTACATTGTGCCAACTGGCACGGGCAATATTCGCAAGGGATTATTTACAAGACAGGGCCACATGGGCCACTGTCAGAATCAACAATTTTAGAAATAGAAATACTGTCAGAAATTAGAATAAAAGGATATAAAATCAATGTAGCACAAATTAGCAAGAATAGCACACAACCAGTAACTACTGGTAACAGGTAAGTACCACCTACGCAACCCTAACCACCTTAGGAGAATGTCACGCAGGGGACCAGGACCTCACTAGGACCACCTGTACTGGAAAGAACAACCACCTAAGAATAAAATACATTTAGGGGTATCAGCAAGAATACGTTACACATGATGCATCATAACATTCAGAGGTTTAGGGAAGGAAAAACACATGATGCATAAAACATACATTCAGCGGTGTAATAACAAGGCACATGATGCATCAAAAACACATTCAGAGGTGCAGGGAAAGAAAAACACATGATGCATAAACCAACACATTCAGAGGTGTAAAATCAAGGAAGACACATGATGCATAAAAATATTCAGAGGTGCCAGAACATAACTCAATAGCGCAAAAACACATGATGCCTAAAAACATTCAGAGGTGTAGGATCAAGGTGCGTAATCATATTAAATGCATTACATTTCCTAGCACCATATCACATTGCACAAAACTCACATTAGGCAATTACCATCACATAGATAATCACATTGCGCCTAAATAAAATCACATACCAGCCCCCATCTCATAAAGGGACTAAAGAGCCCTGTGTCCAGAATGTCAGGGCGCGCTGCCTTGCAGCGCCAGTCAGGGGTGCGCCACTGGCGCAAAACCTAAATGTTGCAGGTGCCCACTACTTGCTGGGCACCTGGGAAAAATCACAAGACCTAAACGGTGCAGCTGCCCACTAATTGCTGGGCAGCTGTGAAGCAGAACTGCGGCAGGGCTCTCACTAGCCCTCAGGGACCCAAAACTGCGCCAACTGGGAGCCTTCTAGGCTCTGAACTGCGCACGTTGGAGCCACACAGGCTCTGGACATCACACATGTCCCAAACGTTGGGGCAACACAGGCTCTGAAACTACACAGGGTCAACCGTTGGAGCCACCCAGGCTCTACAACAAATATGCTCCATGGAGCCCTCAGGCTCTGAAAACAAAAGAACTGGCCCTCGATCCTCTCAGGGCTCGTAAATACAAAATGGCGCCCTGAGCCTCTCGGGGCTCTAAAACAGCTGTGCCCCGTCGTTGGAGCCTCTCTTTAGGCTCAAACACCAAGTAGTGCCCCCGGAGCCTTCTCAGGGCTCTAATTAAACAAAATGGGCCACCTTGAGCCTCTCCGGGCTCGGAATACACTGGGGTTGCTTGAACCTCTCGGGCCTCAACCAACTGCCTCCGCTTTTGCGGGAGTCCCCCTCCTGGGGATTCGATAAGCGAATGGCCCCCAGAGCCCTCGTGGGCTTTGTAATAACTGGGGACGGAGGGGGGCGGGCACCGGCAATGTGCCCCGACGCCCCCCCTCTCCCTAGCACAGCCCCAGGGCCCCCACTCACCGGGTGCAGTCCACGGCGTGCTTCCTCTCAGCCGGGGCTCCTCTGGGCAGCGCGGGGCTCTCCTTCCCACAACGTAGCCCGCCTGCGCCTTCCGCCGCCTCAGCTCTTCTTCTCCGGGGCTCCCTCAGCACATGGGAGCCCCGCTACAGGCTGCAACACACGGGGAACATCTCCGGTCTCCCTCCATCGCATGGGAGACCAGCAATGTAGACAAGGCTTCCCCCGGGCAAGGGGAGGCGGAAGTTCTCTCAGTCGGGCCCACCCACGTCACCAAAGAATCTGCCTGGCTTCCTGTCTTGCAGGGCCGCCAATGGCAGCGCGGCCCTGGGCAGGGAGGCGGGCACAGCGCCCCCTCACAGATCTCTGGGCCGGCGGGGGTGAATCCACTCGAGGCACAACATGAGGGGTGGGCACCCTCAATATTAACAATAAAAGCGCTACTAAGCGCTTGGGGGCAAAAATAAAGCGCTCTCAGCGCTATAAATGAAATACAACGCTCTCAAGCACTATAAGCAGAAAAAGGTCTCTGCAGGAAAATGCAGCTTCTCCATGCTGCCAAAGTTCCCAGAGATTCCAAGGGGCAAAGCAAAGTCCCCCCAATCAGCCCAGGGAAGGCAGAGGGGTCCCCCAGAAGTCCTCCAGGCATCCAGGAAAGTCCATCAGGTGTCCAGGGGCTGGGCAGGGCTCAGGGAGGCAAGCCTTCCCCTGAGCCCAAGCAGCAGCACGCCCCTGGCAGGATTCAAGTCAGAAACAAAAACCTTTTGTAAGGGGACACAGCCCCTTTTTATACAGAGAAATCCTTTGTCTAGCAGGGTGCAGGCAGTGTGAGAACCAGCTAGAACTGGTTATAGGGAATTCCTTTCACTGGCCAGGCTAGGGACATCCGACGCACCCCAGGGGGTGGAGCCAGCATTGTGTGGGGAAAACCCAGCCTCACTCAGGACCCTCAAACCAGACGGTCAATCCACAAGCAGGCCCAGGCCCACTCCTCCCCTCACATCAGCATGCTAAACACTCCATTCACCACCGGGGCAGACCCTCCCAGACTCTTGGAGCCAGGCTCACCAGCCAGCCTCAGCCAATCACACGCCAGACACAAATTACACAAATATGCCAACTTCTAAAAGTGGCACTTCTACACTAGACACAATCATGCCGCATATACCATTGCACAGCATTCAATCTCACGAGTTCGTACATACCAAACTCGACCCTGCATTCCCCACACATCAGGAACTACCATGGGCATACATATTCCCCATTCATTCCTATCGACCTGGACTTTACCTTGCACACACAAATGTTGGAATAAGGGAAAGGAGGTATTCCTTAGTGGTAAAAATTGTAGGAACTCACATCACATCAGCATGCTAAACACTCCATTCACCACCGGGGCAGACCCTCCCAGACTCTTGGAGCCAGGCTCACCAGCCAGCCTCAGCCAATCACACGCCAGACACAAATTACACAAATATGCCAACTTCTAAAAGTGGCACTTCTACACTAGACACAATCATGCCGCATATACCATTGCACAGCATTCAATCTCACGAGTTCGTACATACCAAACTCGACCCTGCATTCCCCACACATCAGGAACTACCATGGGCATACATATTCCCCATTCATTCCTATCGACCTGGACTTTACCTTGCACACACAAATGTTGGAATAAGGGAAAGGAGGTATTCCTTAGTGGTAAAAATTGTAGGAACTCACTAAGTGGTACACTTTTGTGCCAAGGTATTAATTTACACGGAGCCTGCGAAGGATCTGCAAATAACCTCTTTTGCCACCTGCACGGTACACCCTCCACAGTGATAGAACCACTTTTCAGGCAGCTATCCAATGGCAGCTACATTATGCTCAATGATCACAGCTGTTGTGGCATGTTGCCAGGAACAATTTATCTCGTTAGTGTGTCATCCAGGGTCACTTGTATGCAAGTATTGTATCCAAAGAGCAAGACAGACAGTGGGACGGCATTATGGCCTTCACTGAATATCTCTTCTATACATATTGATACTTTAAGCAGAATGAAAGTCATTCTCTTGCAAAAAACTGTGCCACTGACCTCGTCTAGTGAAACGTATGATCTACAAGTTGCAAGGACTTCTGCAGAGATACATGCTTTATTATCAAGAAACTGCCCAGTACATTTCGTAGAAATGTTAAGTCAAATCTTAACCCTGTCTAATACCAGTGGCATCGCACATGTATTTAAGACGATTTTTTTGGGACTGTTAACACCATTTGAAGCAGTCCTCTGCATTTTTCCAAATTTCGTGCACTCTGTGTTCGGCAGTCTGCCTCTCATTTTGGGACTCGTAGCAGGAATTCTATTTTTATTCCTTCTGCTCTGATATGGCAAGTCCGGTCACCAGCGATACCCAGAATACCATGGAACAATGCCTCCTTGCCATGAGGTATCGTGAGAGAATTACAGAGATTATTGGCTTGGCTCGTTTAAGAGATCTGAACACAACTTGGTTTCTATCGTTCAGACCAATCTGGCAAGATTGCATCTTACCTGTTCTACGATGCCTGCTTTGCAGAGAGGAATGCGTGTTGGACATTTGTCTTACACTTCCATCAGTCCTGCCATCGGATGTCGATGCCTTGCTAGGTCCGGTAACGACTCATGCATTGTGTTGTCCCCTACGGCTACCAATTGTGATGATGGCATTCATTGAGGTCTCACCTGTAAGTCTAACTGAGGGTGAGATACAAAGATCAACAGGCACACAGGTACCATCTGATATGAACATTGCTAACGCGGCACCTGGCGCTGACGGCAATACTCCTCATCTGTGCACATTTGATCTACTTGATGAAATAGTTCCACTTTCACCTACTGTGGTAGAAGATTTCTTTGCCAGCCTAGACGATCTGATGTTTTCTCCTGACACCGAGAACAACTCTTGATTCATGCACACAGCGTTCCCTGAACTCTGAAATTCGGCCTTCACATGTTCAAAACAAAGACTTCTAACTTTGGAAACTCTATTTTTCTCAAACGATTGCATTTTTTTCTTCCCCAAAACATTGAATTTTTGGCACAGACTAATCTGCTTAAAGTAGAAATATTCTAAGAGAACAAGAAATTCTTTTTGAACACTTCCTACAGGAAAAATTTGGCCTTGTCCTCATTACTATAAATATTGACATGCTATGTTATATTATGAAATAGTCTCGACTTTTTTTCTGTATTTCAGAGCTATTTTCATAAATGTAATTACATGGTTCATTCAGTTTGCATTTCAGATATGATACTTTATGATTAGAATGACATAATTTTCCTTAAAATGCGTACAGTAGAAATGCTCAATTTTTCGTGTACAACTATTTTCAAGTGCATTGCATGTATTTTGGGGTGGGATTGTAAGCACATGCCTTAGATATGTTCAGTGCTTATACATTTAGTTTATTGAATTTACTATCGTGGAGTGGGTGTTGTAAATGAATCTAGGACCCTAGTTTAATTTTCCCGATTTATGCCCTTATATCTGTATAAATTACCCGATCCTTATATAGGCATAGAAATCATTACCATATTTGGACTGAGCCTATGCATACCAAATACGGCATGGCTACTTCCACTAAGTTCCGAGAATCAACATTGATTTCTTAGAAAAACCCGCCTTCAGCAGCTAGGATTTTCCTATCGCCTGAATACTAATTTATCTAGGAAATCATGGAGTTTTCACAGAACTGGGTCTTTGAGTGACATTATTAAGTCCAATCATACGTCAAACTCGGCACCTTCTAAGTATAAATATGCCTACATTTGCCCAGACAAATACACAGTGGTTTGGAGCAGATCGACTAACTACTTGACCGACGCCCTGCAGCAGCAAGTGCCGAAGGAAGCCGACCCTCCAGCTGATGCACTGAGAGACGCTGTCTTTTCTCTTGCTGAGAAATCCAGCTCCAGTGTTTCCAGGCTACCCTTGCGGGTTGCTGGGAAATCGAGTCCTGAGAGAGAGATACAAGACCTCCTTCATTCTAAACCAAGGTACGGAGCTGATTAGACCCTTAGAGAATTCTTGGAATAGATTCTTGGCAAGAAATACTAAAGTTAAGCTACTCCTCACTTCCTTTGTACTAGACTTAGGTTAGGTACACCGGGGTAGGCGTATTTTAGAAGCACCAGTTGAGTACTTTTAGTCATTATTTTATTACTGTATGTATTTTATATGTTTTAGGCAACTTATGGCTTCGAAACCATATCATGCTTTCACAGTACTACTTTATAATACTTTTCGTAATATATGCCTTGTACTTTTTAACCAGTATTACGATTGTAGCAGTACATTTCTTATGCTTGAGAAAGAAGACTGTTCAATAAATACTTTTTATTGAAAACGCCCGTCTCTCTATTTTCTCAGCACCTCTGGTGAAACGAAGCATGCACGATTGACTGAGTAAAATAGCTATCTATTGTTTCCGCGACTCTAGAGATTGATTTCCTATTCTTGGGAAACAAAGTTGTCATGTTTACGCGGTTGTCAGAAACTAATCCCTTCTTGTTTATTCGAGAAAGTTTCTAGTGACCTAAGAGCTAGCTTTCACTCACAATTAAGTTTAATATATAGGATAGAGACCTAGTCAACCTCAGTCCTACGTCTAATCTATAGTATATGTTATTCCAATGCGCATAGCCTATTGGGAATATAGGAACAACACTACAATCTCACTGAAACCAATTTACAACACACACAATCCTTACAGAGCACAAAATCAATCAGGTAAAACTCACTAGTAGCATTGGAATCTCTGAAGTTGTCTACATTGCGACGGGTTTGTGGGGAGAAGTTCCAGCTACAAAACAAGAAGATGCAACAGTGTTCTGTGAATGCTGAACATGTACATTGTGTAAATATGAAACACATTACATTGACTTCACAAATGACTGGTATTGTCTGTATGTTGGACTTGCAGCATAAGGCAAAGTTTGAATGCCCTAATGATGGACATAAGTAAGCCATTTTGCAGTATATTCAGATAATACCTGGCACATGACGTATCAGGTGCACAGAGTGCAGACAAGATACAAGACCAGTCTAGCTTGCAACATGGTGCAATGGTGGATGGCATTGATGGATATTTGAACAGTCCAAATTGACTGCCCACGCTCTGCGTAGCATGATAAAGCCAGGGTCTTTTCAAATCAATACGTGTTCTTTACAATGCTACACACATCAGACAGTACCCATGCTTGTTTGTTTTCTTCACTTAGCTCCTTATATGTGACTAGTTCACTGTAAATGAACAATGATCATTCAAGGTCTGTACAGTCTCATAAAGGAATTATTACCATTTTCGAAATGTACACTAATGTGTGTTTATTTTGGTGGTAAACCAAACACCCTGCCCAACCAACCTGTGGCCTGATGACATGTGAGTATGCTCCCCTGCAACATACATGGTGAGTAGCTCCTCAGGTTGGATTCAGTAATGACCTAACAGACCGGATGACAAAGCTCCCTGCACAGTGCCGGAAGGGTCTCACATCACCTATGGACCTCCCCTGCAATGCATTGTATGTTTTGGTTACTGTATTGGCCCTATGAACTGGCCTCTTTGCATGTGCTGTTAATTTAACTGAGTTGGCCCATATCATGTCATACATATCTGGGTCTTCCTGGAGAAAAAACATATAAAGATGTGTGTGAAAGCCACACAGCTTCAAGCTCATGGAAGATAGGAACTTACCGACAGCCCCACCAACTTTAATACCCAGGTAATTGAGGAGATCTGCTTCCCCGCTGACACCATCTGGCTATCTGTGCTTCAGTTAGTGTGCGTTCCATTGGACATTGAATATTTGACTTATTTGGAAGCGCACCTTCTCCCAATGCTCCCGCCTCTCATGTGTAGGGTAGCCTTGGCTAACCCTACCACCACTGCTGATCATGTTTGGCAGGTATCGCACCAACAGCCACAGCAGGCCAGCAAACTCCACCTCTGACTGGTTCTTCGATCTGCCCTTGCCAACATATCCCTACCCACACTAGCCACCAGAAACCCAAACAACACAAACACTATTCATTTCCCCTACCCCTAAAACTACTAACTCCTGAATGGACAACCCAACAATATAGTGGACAACACTTTACAAAATAAAATTACAAAACATAAAAGACAGTTTTCATACACAACAGGGACAGGAGAGATACCAATAAGACCAGATAACACACTAAATCACAAGATCACACACCAAACATCTCCAACAACCAGTACAGACAAAAAGACTGTAAGTGAAAGGAACTTTACATTTCCTGGTTTGCAGCATGGCTGAGCTATGTGGATGCATCCTGTTTCCTACTAAAGCATCACGTTTCCTACTAAAGTGTTTAGTTTTCTGTAAAAATGCATCACATTTCCTACTAAAGCATCACATGTTCTACTAAAGCTTCACATTTCCTACTGAAGCATCACATTTCCTACTAAAGCGTCACGTTTTCTACTAAAGCATCACCTTTACTACTAAAGTCAAATGTCACATTTCCTACTAGAGTGAAACATTTCCTAATAAAGTGTGTTGTTTCCTACTAAAGAATCACATTTACTACTAACGCATCTTGTTTCCTGCGAAAACGTCACATTTACTACTAAAGCGTCTTAATTCCTAAAGCTCCATCGTTACTACTAAAGTGTCACCTTTAGTACTAAGGCGTCTCATTTCCTAAAGCATTACGTTTCTTACTAAAGCCTCACATTTCCCATTAAAGCGGTGCATTTCCTACTAAAGTGTTGTTTTTAGCTGATGCCTTTCCAGAGAAATGGTCAATGCGTTTGTTTTTATTGAAGCAACTAGTCCTTTGTGTGTGGTACAGTGTATTGATTGTTGCAATGCAGGTGAACACTCCCAGGGATCACTGTTCTTGCTCAAAATAATTTTGCTGACATGCTTGTACACTTGGGATGTGTCACATATCTATGTTGACAGTGTGCATATGTGTGAGTCCTTGCGTTCATGGTGCAGACAATCGGATAGACTATATATTGCTGTGAAATACACAGATATATTGTCAAATGTGCATATCTTGAGCAACATGTATTGCAGTTCGTATTAGGATTGCCTTGGTGTAGGTATCTGCGTAGCAGGCCTTCTTTGATCACAGATATTTCACTCCTATGAAAATCATATCCCCATTCTCATACAAGATGATTCCCATACTTGAAGATCATACTATCTGCCTGCATTACCGGCAAAAGATTTGTTATGGACACAATATGCACTCTGGAAATGACATACACTGGCTACTTAAGCCTGTCTACAGTGTTTGTGTCATCCACCTCACAGATTGACTGAATAGATGTGAAAGCTATGTTGCTATGCCAATAGATTACCTGTTCATGTGTGCATGATATCATATAGCAGAATCTGATACCCAACAACCACCATATGATATAGGGGTACACACACATCTGCTGCCTGGGCTTAGTGGCTGGTGTTATATGTGTGACACATGCATATTGCTCATGCAGAAAAGCGTCAGACAAAATGGTTAGCCAATATCTTGTTCTTCACGAGTCATTCTTAATAGGCTTAACAAGTGTGATGATTTTCAAGTAGAAATATGTTTAGCATTTCCATGCATCACAATATTCTGCAACAGATAGGGCTTACTTGACCTTAGAATGTGGGTAGGCATTCACACGAGATGGTCATATGTGCATTTTATATTTTCAGGTTATGCCATTCTGACCTTGGATGCATCAGTGCATGCTACATAGCCAGGTGTGACATCACATTTAGTTACACCTTCACATGTATTTGCCTATTAAATTTCTTTTTATTTTTTTTACTTTATTTATTTTTTAAACTTGTAGGGCACAACAGTTACCCAAAAAGGGTTTCCCGGCGCCTAAGCTTCTTTTCTTTAAATTTCTTTTGTGTCCTGAACAAATTAGCACACAGAAATGGAGCTGTAGGAGTCACAGCATTGTTTGTTTTAGAGTAAGACAGAGCTATGCGGTCACATCCATTTCTGCATGTAACTGTTGCATCCTTGCTTAGTGGGTCAAGTGTGGCTGCATTGTGGCTAGGTAACCAATCCAGCACCGGCACATTTTAGGAGTCCATATTTGTATGTGTTAGATGAGATGCCACACTGATTTTGGTATGTGCTTGCAAACATTGTGTAGCATATGTAGACAAACTGGGTTGCACTGTGTGCCCATGTTCATTGTAATAGGACAATTAGGTCCCTATACTTGCCTCCATGAGTGTAAAGCAGTGTACAAGGTAATGACCTGCAATGCACGCACTCAGCCATTGAACACTGTTTATGTTTACACTACCTTTGGCTTATTGTCGGATGTCTGGCAGTCAGTAGAGAGTTGCACCACACATACTCACAACATGTGCACGCTGTTCCACATTGCTCCCTTTTTTTGTGTAAATGTTCCATACACACATGCATTTGGCACAAGTTGTTGATCCGTACGCATGTTTTGGACCACAAGATGGTGTCCTGGGTTTGAGAATGACACCTAGCTACAGACCTTTGTGATGGGCAAAATACAATTAGATGAGATGTGAGTGTATTGATGTTAACAGTAACTTTTAAATGAAAGTGTTTACATAAAGTGTTCATTCATTTAGATACATTTTGTAACCATTTTTCAAAACGAAAACTGGCTATATGTCCATCAAACTGTTTCAGGCTTTAGTGAAAAAGTACTGCACAATGGTGTTCTTTAACCGAGTCCCAGCAATTGTGCCTACATTTCTCCCTCGGTCCTCATCTTCATCCTCATCCACATCCACTGATTCCTGCTCCTCATGCCACTGGCCCTTTGAGACATTTGTATGCACACAAATGTGGTGCAATATACAACAAAGCAGGAAAATGTTGCAACCCATAGGGGGAGTATAGCAATCACCCCCTGACATGTCCAAACAGCAGAAAAGAGACTTCAGTAACCTGAAAGTCTGCTTCATGATACCTCTGGTCTTGCCCAGTGCATTTTTTAGCTGCACTCTGCCTCTGTCTGGGGATGTGCAAATGGGGTCATGACCCATGACTGCAGGTCATATTCTTGGTCAGCTGAAAAGACAAAGGGAGACGATTCGCTCAATGCTTTTTCTGATAAGTAAGCCACCTTCAAGTACATGTCTGTTAAGAGGACTGAATGATGCTTACACAGTTCGGCCACTATTGTACGCAATTGGTTACATGAAGACTAGCACAATAAGTTCCATATGCCTATTCCATTTCTTTGTGTCATATTGAAACGTGCATGGGCTGCTACTTTTGTCAGTGACACAATGGACCAAACACATTTGGGCTGTGGCTTAGTTTGATAGGTGTTTTGTAGGTCCATTGCCACAGTAAGTGAGTGTATGTTGATCACACATTGGGGTTTGTTGTCATCAATGAGTAGGATGTACTCGTATGAACCTGTTTCAAACACTCACATATATGTGTCCCTGTGGAACCACTGATGACATTTCTGCACCATCTATTGATGACAGAGCCTTCGAATTGTTAACTTCCTTTCAGAAGTGTAACGTGGTGAGTACATGTGGTGCATGGTACATGTGGACACAAAGGCAACAGCCATGGCAGCCCGTCCTTGTACACAGTGTTGCAATATGGCATTTGTCCAATAGTTGCATTGCTCAGGTTCTTCCACCTATTGATAGACATACGCAGTGGCTAAACACATCTTGACACATGTGAATTGCAGGTTTGCATTGCACATGTGTGCTGATGAATGGTGCAAGTATGAGATCCACCCCTCCTACATATGCACTGTCTGAGGTAGAACACAAAGATATGTAAATTAGGTAATTCCGTATTTACTGTCGTTTAGGTCTCACATGTATTTCAGATGCACTTACCAACCAGTATGCTTTTCCCATATATGCCATTCTGGAAGCTGTGGAAAAGTAAATTTTGCCATGTTCTGTGTCCCTACGTGTCATCCATCATATGTTATCTGTGCATGATTAATGTGCATATGTTATTCCCCATGTTCGATTAAAGACGCAATTATAGTTGTGTCCACCTTTAGTATGTCAGTTTCCAGTTCTCGTGAATACTACGAATATCAGGCCTATGTAAAGCTACGTTGCCACGTTTCTCAGTGTGCACGTTATTCCATTGTAAAATCTCCGTTTCTAGGCCTCAAAAGGGCCTGGACACCAGATTCAGCTCCTGTCCCCTGAAGCCTCGCTGAGGAGCGATACAGCCCCCGCCTGTATCCTCAACCCTTCACTTACTTCCTGCCTTACAGTGCCCGGTTCAGCCTGGCTCTGCTTCTGAGTCTGCCAAGAGTATGTTATGATTCGAGTTATCAGTACAGCCCTCCTTCTCTGCATTCCCAAAGCTACTGAATCGCATCAATAGTTTCCGTCATTGTCTAGCCTCTACGTCTCCATGTAAGAGAAATACTGCATTTAATGATCATTTAATATTCTTCATCACGCACTACATGTAGAATAATGCATGCTCCAGTCTTAGAGTCTGTTCGCCTTTACCCCGATAACATTTGGATTCTATCAACATGTTCTCTAAACATCAGATACTAGATACTGCTTAGGTACAAGTCGCCCTGACTCTCCAGACTTCAGTCTCTGCTCCTAGCACAGAGCTCATAGCCCCCAGCTTCTCCTAGTAACACGTCATTGCCAGTTTGCGCGCACCATCAGGTTAGAGGTCCCGGCTCCTTAGGTAGCCCCCTCCATGGTTTCCACCCCATTCATGACATATTCTGTTACGTTTGCATCACATGTCTATGTATACGCCCTGTTACACCTCTTGTCACGCCTATTGCTCTTCCCACTGCTACGCCTATTGCAATGTAATGCTATGTGTTTGCGTTATGTATATATGCTCATGTACTGTTATTAAAAAGTTATCCTTCCTAGCCTTCTTGTCCAGATCCTGGCAGCGCTGCCAGGGCTTGCCATCCTATTCCTGTGCAGGTTGTCCTGTCCCTGTCTTTATGCTGTATTAAACCTGCAAAAACTCCTACTACCTCGAATCTTGACTCTTATTTATTGAGCTATCTGTTATTCATTTATGCATTCAAAAAGAGAGGTATTATTTATTTATTTACCACATAATGGCGCCCGAACAGGGACTTGCCCTTTCCCCACGCGTCGGTGAAGCCACGCCGACCCCCTGACCCTCTGCAGTCGTGACGGAACTCTTCTGCGCACCGGCAGATATTTCTGCTTCAAGTATCCCTCAGGCCCACGGAGGAGACGGAGGAGGCGGTCCAGCATCCAGACGAGACGGTGGAGGAACGCGGCGAGTCCCGACCAGAGCCCAAGCCGAGAGTCCAAGGTCCGAGGTATCCGGAGGCCCACCCGTAACAGAAGTCCGAAGTTCGTCCGTCCGGCGTCCAAGCAGTCCAGTCCAGTCCGAGGCCTTCCGTTCTTGCTGCCCGGTGAGTACCGTTGCTCGGGTAGTATCTAGACAGGGTCAATTTAATTGACTCTGGTCCGTGGGTTGGTGGTACACAAGCCCACAAACGAAGTGTCCACTCCGGTGGATGCGGGTCCTGACGTGTCTCTTTATGAGACCGGTAAGTTTCGTACTGTTTCAGCAGTGCATCTAGTTTCTGTTCTAGTCAGTTCTGTTCTCGAGAAAATTCATGTATTCTGTTTTCCGTATTCCAGGTAGTATTCTGTTCGAACTGTTATTCTGAATGTTCTTCATGTATCTTGATGTCGTGGAATGAGTGTGAAGTAGTTATCGTGTTTATTGTGTATTGTATTGTGTCCAGATTATAGTTCAGTCATGCCGCTCTTTTCAAAACTGCGTCAGTTGAGAACTAGAAAAGGTCTGCTAGAAGCAGCAGTTCCTGTCCCGCCTAGGGACAGTCCAGGTCATTTTATGTATCAGAAGCATGGCATAAGCGCCATATTGTATCTAGATTTATGGGTCGAGTATACCAAACAGTTAGAGGAAAAGTATAGATGGCCTGTGTCAGGCACATGGGATGCCGAGTGCATCATGAGAGTAGAAGAAGCATTATGGAAAAAGAAAGCCAGACAGTCACAGAAAGATGCCATCGAGTTATGGCGCAAAGAATCTCATAAAAGAACCGAAAAAGAAATCAGAAAGTCAGAATTAAGTAGAGAATCCTTGGAACGAGCCCAAGAAAGGGAATTAATCGAGATTGGTGAACGAGTTAAAACCGAACAGTCAGACAGACAGAGGCATGCTCTTATTAAGGGTATGTATCCTCTTCTTGCCGAGGACTTGCCAAAAGCAACCCCAGAGGCATCCAGTAATTTTCCGCCACCATTAGTCCCGACCAAGCTACGTCACAAACAGACCGCAGCTGATATTTTCATTTCGTCCTATTTGGACGACACAGTCCCAGAATATGCAAATCCTGTTCGCGCTCCGCCAGTCCCTGTAAATCAGGCACTCCCCGTTTCTCCAGACACCGGGGTACCCCTTGCAGTACCTGTTACGGTCCCCCCGGTCCAGCCCGCCATACCAGTTCAGCCCGCATTTCAATTTCCTGCCACACTAGTACGAAGAGGATCAGTCGACGATTCTAGTTTAGGGGCCGCAGGAGGAGGTCCTCCTCAGACCCCGCCGCCACATAAGCGTTTAACGTCAGCCGAATTACATGCACAAGCGTCACAGCGTACGCCCAGACATCAGTCTGTAGCAGAAATAAGAAAAGCCCTTAATGAATGCGGCTATGATCCAGTCCCAGGCGAGGATAATATGGTTTTATATTCATTACGTGTAAGAAAGGTGGCCGAGTATCTAGTCACCCTACCGAATATGAAAGAAGATCTAGACAGAATATATCGTTTCATCCGTACAGGGGATGATCCAGAAAGCATTGGCGAAGTCATGTCTCAAAGGAAAGCCGAGATCCAGCTCATGATACTAAAGTTTTTGATTAATTGTTTAATAAGAGAACAAGATTACCCGTCCAAAGATCAAGCCGAAATGAGAACCCTGACAAAGTGGAGTGATAATATAGCCGAGGGTAAGCACAGGACCATCAGTGCTATGGAAAGTATGTACAAGAAAATCCGTAAAGAAATAATAAAGTTACACGAACAGCGTAAAGCAGCACAAGTAAGCGAGAAAGAAAGTAACTCTGATACTGAAGAGGTAGACGACGAGAATCCCGCCAGAATAGCGTATGTAGGAAAATCTAGATTTCCAGATCGCCATTTACGCCTAGAACACAAGTCAACTTTCCATCATCCAGCACCAGAACAAGGTTCTCTAGAACAAGTGTTTCAAGCTACCGATCACATTCTGAAATCACGAATCGGTTATAGTGAGTTAAGTACTATGCATGAACAAGAACTAGCCCGATCAGCAGTCCGATGGACTACTGATTCTACCACTTTTCCAGACGAAATAGTGGCACAAATGTTTCTGAAAATGCCCCCAGCCGAGCAACGACTGGCGGGTATGTATATGATTCAGCACCTCATTACATTGTATGAGGGTCAGCACTCTGATCCAGGCCCGTTACATGATATCCTGAACGAGTTACTCCAGTATAGATGGAAAGGTTTAGGTACCGATTTAATTAGTGTCATTCTAGAACAGCGTCACAAATATAGAACGTTTTTGAACCCGCATTTTGTTCATGTCTCACCCCCAGAAAATAAACCATTTTACATAGAGAGACAGAATCCGTTACGAGAAGTCCACCCAGTTAGAGGAACGGGTGGCGAACTAGAACGAGTGTTTGTTTACACCCCGATCACAAAGATGGAACTCTTAGAGATGAAAAAATTAATCCCCTGTCATGATAAAGATCCAGCAGGGTTCCATCGAGAATGAAAAGACATGCTCCGTATGGGAGAATACACGTATCCAGATATAATTAAAATGTTAAAGGTTCTGCTGCCCGCAGGGGTGTATGAAAAGCTCAAGGAAAAAGAATGGGAGGTGGGAGAGAAAAAGATCGATTGGGCAGTTCTAGAAGCTGAAGATAAGGCACGAGTACCAGGTACCGGTCTTGGAGCGAAATGTAAAGAATTACCTGAATTATTGATTCAAGTTTTACCCAGATTGTTAACAACGAAAAAGGAAGACTGGGATGCAATCTCAGCCTGTAAACAGAAACAAGACGAAGACATTAGTGATTTTTATTCTAGATTTGAGAAATGTTTTAGCATCAACAGTGGCCTCAAGACCAGTAGTGAGTCATACCCTCACCTTTTTGTTACTAAATTAGTCGAGAATTCAAGTCAACAAATTAAGAATCGAGTTTTGAAAGTCGAAAGTACCTGGCAAGCTAATACCCCGTCCCAGATGTTACAGATGCTCCAATACCACCAGAATAGAATTAGAGAAGAGCAAGAACACGAGAGAAAACGTATGAAAGACACGAAAATGAAAGTACTAGTTGCACAATCTGTTCCTCAAGACAGTCAGAAGAGGGGTCCGAATCAAGTCAGTCATCCTGCAGCTCCCGTTAAAGGAAACTGCAATTATTGTAAACAGCCAGGTCATTTTATAAACGAGTGTGCAGTTCTGAAACACAACATAGCTACCGGTAAGACTAAAGAAAGACTACGTCCGCCTAGACAAGAACAAGTTTCACAGACTTCTCAGCCACCGAATGCACAACAGACAGTTACTGTACCGCGGCCTATCGCTGCAACACAGCATGTTACACAGCAAATGTACCAGTATGCACAGTCCGAGTATCCAGAGTATCAGCCATATTCATGAAACAGCCTAGAGAGGGAGGTAGGCTTGCCTCTCATCGAGATACCTGTAGATCAAGAAGGTCCCTATGTTCACAGTCAAGTATTAGGGAAAGACAGAAAGTTTTTGATTGATACAGGGGCAAGTAGGACCACAATCAGCCACGCCGAAGTTCCAGGGGCTCCGCTCTCAGGCTCAAGAAATGTTTCCCTTGGATTTTCAGGAAAACCCATTGTAAATGAAATATCAAAGCCAGTTACTCTAGAAGTAGGTCCATTGTCCCGTACTACTGACCTGTTACTTACTAAGTCATGTCCAGAGAATCTATTAGGTATTAAAACACTGAAAGAGTTAGGTGCAGTTATATGCTGTTCCCCAGAGGGAATACGATTGTTCCTGCGTGACTTTAAGGGTCACTATGTATTACGAGATTTTGATCCCAGATTGTCCAATGTTCCGCAGCATCTATGGGCGCAAGGTCCAACTGATGTTGGTTATATGCAAATCACACCCCATCGTGTGACTCTCAAGCCAGGTGTAGTGTTACCACGAATCAGACAGTACAGATTGCCACCTGAGGCTGTAGCAGCCTTATCCAAAATTATTGACGAGCTCATCGCTCAAGGAGTGGTTGTAGAAACTGACTCCAATGTATGCAATTCTCCGATCATTCCAGTCATGAAACGTACTGATCCAAATGCACCCCCAGTATATCGATTAGTGATTGACCTACGAGAGCTTAATAAATGTATTATTCCCCAGTACCCAGTTGTCCCAGATATCTCTTCCCTATTGGCAGCCATTGATTCAGAAGCCTCATTTTTTACAGTCATAGACCTCAAGAATGCATTCTTCAGTGTCCCCATTCATCCAGACAGCCAGTTTCTTTTCGGATTCTGTTTAAATGGAAGGAGCTATATGTTCACACGAGCTCCTCAAGGTTTCACAGAAAGTCCTAGTATTTATAGTCAAGCACTCAAGAGGCAACTAGACAACATTCACATGCCAACTGACACTGCCCTGCTCCAGTATGTCGATGATCTCCTGGTCACAGCCCGTTCTGAACGTGCTTGCGAGCGAGCATCCCTCACAGTTCTGTATTTCCTAGCCGAGATGGGGCACAAGGTGTCCCCTTCGAAGCTTCAATTCTGTGTCCAGCAAGTGGTCTACTTAGGACACTTACTGTCCAAGAGGGGTAGGCAGTTGACACCTGACCGTATCCAGTTAATAGCGAGTCTTCCTCAGCCCAAGACCCAGAAGGAGGTACGTGCTTTTATCGGCCTTACTTCTTATTGCAGACAATGGATTCCTCAGTATGCATTTCTAGCCAAACCACTGATACAGTTAACGACACAGGAGACAGCCGTATCGACTGTCCTCCCTTGGACATCTGAACATACACTCAGTTTCAATGAGTTAAAGAAAGCCCTATGTCAAGCTCCAGTTCTAGCTACACCAAACTACAGTAAGCCTTTTACACTTTTCGTCACAGAACGCGAAGGTACCGCATTATCTGTTCTCACACAAGATCAAGCAGGACAATACAAGCCTTGTGCTTATTTTTCGAGCACATTAGATCCTGTAGCCCAGGCTCTGCCTGCGTGCCTCAAGTCAGTTGCAGCCACAGCACTAGCTATCAGACAAAGTGATTCCATAGTATTAGGACACTCCCTGACAGTACAAGTTCCACACTCCGTGGAAGTTCTTTTAAACCGAACACAGACTCAGCACTTGACAATTGCACGTTTAACAGGTTATGAATTGACACTGTTCCAGCCACACATAGAAATCAGACGCTGCAACATCCTGAACCCTGCTACACTGTTACCATCAGTTACTTTAAGTCCGGACACACACGACTGTGTGGAAGTAGTTAATATTACGACAAAGCCAAGACAAGATCTGACAGATATTCCGTTACCAGATCCCGACCTGACACTTTATGTGGATGGTTCATGTATGAGAACAAGTACAGGAGAACTAGTCGCCACGTATGCAGTGACTACCGACACCGAAGTTATTAAGACACACCGTATTGACACCCTGTCCGCTCAAGCAGCAGAGCTAGTTGCTCTGACACAAGCCTGCATACACGCTAAGAACCGGAAAGTTAATGTTTACACAGATTCACGCTACGCATTTGGAGTCGTACACGACTTTGGAGTGCTCTGGCAGGAGAGAGGTTTCATGACTTCTCATGGAACCAAGATTCAGCATGGTCTCCTTATTCAAGCTCTGTTAGATGCCATACATTTACCGACATCCATTGCTATCATGAAATGCAAAGCACACACGAAAGTTACTGACATTATTTCCCAGGGTAACGATCTAGCAGATCGCACAGCCAAGCTTACAGCACAGACTCCAGACATTCCAGTTAACATGACACACACTCCAGATCCGACTACATGTATGACAGTTAAGGACCCTACTCAAGATGTCATAGATATCCAGTTACATGCTACTCCCGAAGAAATCAAGAAATGGTCCGAACAAGGAGGGGTCCAGACAGATCAAGGATGGTTAACGAAAGGAAAAGCCACTTGGTTTCTCCCCGACTCTATGGTTCAAGTCATTATCAATACCGCACATAGTCCAGCACATTTAGGAGAAAAAGCTATGTTAGACAGTATCCAGAACATTTGGTTCAACAAGCATCTACGAGCTGCAGCCAAGCAGAAAGTCCGTACCTGTATGATATGTTGTCAGTTTAATCCAGGTAAAAGTGTCCCGGTGGAACAAGGTGGATTCCAACCTCCTGACCACCCTTTTGAAGTCCTCCAGATGGATTATATTCAGATGGAGCGATGTCGAGGTTTCAAGTATGTCCTTGTAGTTGTATGCGCTTTGTCCAGGTGGACAGAAGCATATCCAGTCCCAGATTACACAGCCGCGACCACTGCCAAGCAGTTGGTTCGTGAGTTCTTCCCCCGTTATGGACTCCCTAGGGTCGTATATTCTGATAACGGCCAGCCATTCTCCTCAGAGTTAATGAAGCATGTTTCCCTTTTGTTAGGGTACCAGTGGAAGTTCCATTGTGTACGCCATCCTGAAGCAGCAGGTCTCGTAGAGAGACATAACCAGACCCTGAAAATTCGCATCGCCAAAGTATGTAAAGAGAAAGGTGTGGACTGGCTAGTAGCTCTGCCAGTCGCTTTGTTCTATATGCGCATGGTCGCACATTCCAGATCAGGTCTGTCCCCGTATGAGGTCGTTTTCGGCCGCCCCCCTAACATGTGGGGTACACCCAGACCCCGAAGTATTACCGATGTTTCAAGTAATATGCTGACAGATTACCTAGCTTCCTTGATGTCTGCCCTCAACTCTTGTCGTTCACAGGTTGCCGCCGCATTTCCAGACAATACCGAGGTGGCACCGCATGAAATCGTTCCAGGATCCATGGTCCTGGTGCGAAATTTTGACCGCTCAAGTCCGCTGGAGCCTCGCTGGAAGGAGCCCCGACAGGTCCTCCTCGCCACACGTACAGCCGTGAAGTTGGAGGGACGCAAAGGCTGGGTGCATCTTTCACATATAAAGAAGTTTTATGGACTGAAACCGGTCTCAAAGAACATTTCCCAGGATTCAAAGGATTACCAAAGTACTATTCTTAAGGACTGTCCCGCAAAGAACAATGATACTGCACCCTCCCCGTTAGAGAAAACTCCGCAGCAGGAGTATAAGTTGAAACTCCGGTCTAGTAAAATAAGTCAGCCAGTTTGATTGTCTAAGTCCTCCCCTAGGTGAAACGGTTAGACTGTTTCTGACATGTATAAAATAGACCCCCATAGTGAGAGAGTTAGTCAAAACTCAATCCGATGTATCGTTTTTCTAAGTTTCATATTATTTCTCAGCATTATGATTTCCTGCACCAGTTATGCATTTTACCTGTATTTTCCAGTTTCTCATGTAAATAAGTCTTCTAATGTTACAGTAGAGCACACGTTTAGTGATCTGCCTCCTCATGAACTCTCTTACCGCCTCGCTATGCAAAATAATTCTTTCATCCGCATGTTACATTATTCACACCAGACCAGCAATGCCACTAATTGTTGGGTGTGTGGTCGACTCCCCCCTTTTCAGACACCGAAGGGAGTTCTGCCACTCTTTCCTTATCCTTTTTCACATAATGGTTCGTGTGGAGCATGGTCCACGTTAACGTCATCCTCAACAGATATGTCTTTTCTTAACAGTACGTGTTTTCCAGACAAGCAAGGTCTCCCCCACAGAACCGGGTTAGATCTAGAAAATGAAGTGTATAATTTAGGTAATTATTCTTCGAATTTCATGGTCCTGAATGTTCAGTCTGATACTACTCCAGACTTACCTGCAATTTCAGTACTACCAGTCAAAGGCGAATTATGTGTCCGAAATAATGGTTCTACACACGTAGGACATAGTGATTGTACTACTATTGTCAAGTATAGTGACAATGGGAAATCTATTTTCAAAGCTTCACGTCATTCTTATTTTATTTGTGGTCAGACCGCATATGTTCGTCTGCCCCTCGATTGGGAGGGAACCTGTTACATTGCCTTCCTACTGCCACCGGTTTTTCTAGCCCCACCCGACTACCATAGGAATTCCCACCTAGTACATACTAGACACAAGAGAAACCTCCCGATTGTCGATTATACTGAAACTGCTCTAGAACAATATATAGATATCAATAAAGGTGTCTTCCCTTATTTAGGTACAGTTGTGAATAGTAAACTGATACGTAGGTTAACCAGAACCCTTGAAGCAGTAGTAATTGAGACTACTTCTGCTCTAAGTAATTTAACCGAAGAACAATCCTTTATGAGAATTGTCGTGCTCCAGAATCGTCTCGTCCTTGACGTCATATTGGCCGATAGGGGCGGGGCCTGTAGAGTCATCGGATCTAGTTGCTGCATTTTCATTCCAAATAACGCGCCGTCTGTTTATTCAGCTATAACCAGACTTCATAAAATTGACCATCTGTTACACCAAAATCCAGGCACCTGGACATGGTCCGGTTGGTTCTGGAATATAATTTCCGCCTGGGGATGGAAAGTCTTGTCCTTTCTAGGTATTGCAGTAGCGATCATATTTAGCTGCTGCCTCTGTATACAATGTGGCCCTGCGATTTGCGGCATTTGTGCTACCTCTTGTATTCCTAGTCCCAAGCCCCATTCTAAATCCCGTTCCAAGAAAATTCGAGACGAACAAATGATACTGTATGAAATGATAGATGGTATCATGAATATTGATGTTTCCTGATGGAAACGTAGTGACAAGGAGGGAATGTGGAAAAGTAAATTTTGCCATGTTCTGTGTCCCTACGTGTCATCCATCATATGTTATCTGTGCATGATTAATATGCATATGTTATTCCCCATGTTCGATTAAAGACGCAATTATAGTTGTGTCCACCTTTAGTATGTCAGTTTCCAGTTCTCGTGAATACTACGAATATCAGGCCTATGTAAAGCTACGTTGCCACGTTTCTCAGTGTGCACGTTATTCCATTGTAAAATCTCCGTTTCTAGGCCTCAAAAGGGCCTGGACACCAGATTCAGCTCCTGTCCCCTGAAGCCTTGCTGAGGAGCGATACAGCCCCCGCCTGTATCCTCAACCCTTCACTTACTTCCTGCCTTACAGTGCCCGGTTCAGCCTGGCTCTGCTTCTGAGTCTGCCAAGAGTATGTTATGATTCGAGTTATCAGTACAGCCCTCCTTCTCTGCATTCCCAAAGCTACTGAATCGCATCAATAGTTTCCGTCATTGTCTAGCCTCTACGTCTCCATGTAAGAGAAATACTGCATTTAATGATCATTTAATATTCTTCATCACGCACTACATGTAGAATAATGCATGCTCCAGTCTTAGAGTCTGTTCGCCTTTACCCCGATAACATTTGGATTCTATCAACATGTTCTCTAAACATCAGATACTAGATACTGCTTAGGTACAAGTCGCCCTGACTCTCCAGACTTCAGTCTCTGCTCCTAGCACAGAGCTCATAGCCCCCAGCTTCTCCTAGTAACACGTCATTGCCAGTTTGCGCGCACCATCAGGTTAGAGGTCCCGGCTCCTTAGGTAGCCCCCTCCATGGTTTCCACCCCATTCATGACATATTCTGTTACGTTTGCATCACATGTCTATGTATACGCCCTGTTACACCTCTTGTCACGCCTATTGCTCTTTCCACTGCTACGCCTATTGCAATGTAATGCTATGTGTTTGCGTTATGTATATATGCTCATGTACTGTTATTAAAAAGTTATCCTTCCTAGCCTTCTTGTCCAGATCCTGGCAGCGCTGCCAGGGCTTGCCATCCTATTCCTGTGCAGGTTGTCCTGTCCCTGTCTTTATGCTGTATTAAACCTGCAAAAACTCCTACTACCTCGAATCTTGACTCTTATTTATTGAGCTATCTGTTATTCATTTATGCATTCAAAAAGAGAGGTATTATTTATTTATTTACCACAAAGCGCTCATTGATGATGAAGTGCCTGAAGGTGTAGTCGTCATGCACACTCCCAGGGTATTTGGACAACACGTTGGTGAACATGCCCTAGTGGTCCACAGTGGCCTGGACATTCATTGAGTATGTGTGCTTATACTTCCTGTAGAAATAGAATGTAGCTACAGTGGGGACCAGTTGCACATGTGTGCATGGCATCCAGCACATGTTGGAAACCTGTGATGGCAAAGAAGCCTTGCTTGATCTCTAGCTGCAGTTGTTGTATGTTGGGCAAGAGGAGGCGCTGTGTTGTTAAGCAGATGATGATATCCAGTATAGAGGGTAGGAAAGCAGCGAAAGATGACTGGGAGATTCCTGCCAATGCGGTAATCTGGAATAACCCAGATTCCAACATGTGGCGGATAGCCATGAGCTTTACCTGTGGAGGGATGTTGGCAGCTCTGGGTGTTGGTGGCTGGGTCCTTGGTGCTATTTGGTGTAGCAGTTGAATGATGGACTCCCTCCTGTGCCTGTAGTAGCTGATGATCTCATCCTCCCTGAGATCAAAGAGGAAAGTCCACTACGATAAATGTGCTCCCTTCTCTTGCGCTGCCTTTGAGGTTGCGATAGGGGATGGGTGGCAGTAATCTCCTTGAGACTCCCAGCTGCAAAATCAGCACCTCCATGGAGTAGTTGTGCTTGCCACACTGCTCTGTCTGGCTTCTCTTTATGTGCCAAAGCCAATACATCATTTCCTATGCACGGGTTACCGAGGCACAGGAATTTTGACGCTTTTGGGCCTCTGCATGACACTTGCCAGTGATGCGCCACTTTTCAATGTCCTCATAAGTAGCAATGTGTTAGCTTTACGGTGGAAATTACGATGGAGCGCCTACTTTGCATATATTAATACTTACGTGACACAGCAGGTTCAGGAGCGGGTACATTTTGACACAAGACTCCGAAAAGTGAAGCATCGGCCTAGATATGTCACCTTGTAAATGTGGAGTACTGGCAGCGCGGCCAAAGCATCAAAAATGATGATGCATTGGTGGCGCTAGCTCCATGTAAATAAGCCCCTAACTGTATTTACTCTTACTATATAAATTACAATACAAATAATTATTGTTTATTAGTAATTATCAATACTTTTAAAGAAAAAATACAAACATATAATCTTGATTTTGAAAGATTTTTCAAATATATAAAAAAACAAAATGATTAAAAACATGAAAAAAGACGTTTAAATATTATTAAACCAAATACATTAATATGTAAAACGTACATTTACATTTAAAATGCTCAAATAATGTAAGAAAAGCCAGAAAATCTAACATTTACTAATCCAACTCCAGTCCAAAATCAATAAATACAATGTACACATTAACAACTATTTACATACATAGTGCCTCCCATCCTTTAAACATTGTGGAAAATGCATGCATTTAGGCGGTATGGTGCTGAGATTTACTATTCTAATTCCAGTCTAGTAAATATTGGGGAAAGTGCATACATTGCGGTGGGGGTTTAGATTCGGACCTCCTGCATGAGGGCTTTTAAATGAAATATATCATCACACTGACAAACTTCAACTGCTTTCAGGCTTAGAAGGCATTTCTGAAATGTGTGCAAATACCGCAACAAGTGACTGTTGTGTTGTGTTGTGGACTAGTTCTCTTTGAGTCCTGCAAGTAGGTCGATGTAATGGGCAAAATATAGCACTCTAAAGTATCTTCCATCTGCCATGACTTTGACAATGTTAAAGCCATTGTCAGACACAATTAATCCAAATCTGAGACCTCTTGAATCCATTCAAAGTCTTTGGTTTTGAATTAGTCCAGGATGTTGATAGCTGTGGGTAATTTTCCAAGGAAAACATTGCAACTGTTGAATGCTGACGAATGTCATGATAGATTCAATAATGATGGCACCAGTGACTAGCCTTTTTTATAGTCCCCTTAAAAGAGGCCAAATGTGGAGGGATGCAGGTGCAAATAGTAGCTTGGCAACATATCCACATCTCTGTAGTGAGATTGCAAGACTCCACAGCATTCTCCTTCATCGCATCGGCAACCAATCCAGGCACTTGTTGATGCAGCAGTGGCACAGCAACTGTTGAAAACTGTCAGGCGTGGAATCTTTCATTTTCATTAGAAGGTCTCCACAAATTCCTGTCATCCCTCTTTTTACACCTAAGAAAAAAAGAGGAGGTACACTGTTAACATTTTGACCACTTTCTCCTAGTATAAATGATTTTTGGGGGGAGCGGGGCCCTCGAGTGGGGTGGGGAGCAGGAACAACCATGATGTGGAACATGAGGGGGATGGGTGAAAAGAGAGTACAGGGAAGAAGTGAGTTAGTTTGCTTACAACAAAAGAAAAAAGAGTCCCCTTCAGCATACAGTGGAAGGATAAACGTATCCAGCTAGAACAGTTTGAGACTGAATACTGGATGGCACAAACACAAGAATAGCAGGAAAGTCATTGAATCAGAAGCAGGAAATGAAGACAGACAGCAAGGCCAATGACTCATGAGCAAAGCACTGGTCCAAAAACACTCTGGGCAGATTTACAAGCCCCCTGCGCCACTTTTGCGTCACTTTTAACATGGGAAAAGTGACGCAAAAGTGGCGCAAGGGGCTTGTAAATCTGCTCCTCTGGGTATATGTAATGTACTGGAAGATAACTTTAGATATCTGTAGCCAAATCGAAAAATGATCTATCATAAATGAGTTTTGCAGACAAATTGTTGATAAAACGTGTTGGGGACCAGGCATTTGTAGTATACTTCAGCCACACAGCTGAGGAAACGCTCAATGCCCTGCAAACTGGCAATGTGTTTCAAAGTTACACAATCATCTATCTGCACAGCAGAAAACACATTTTTAACATAGTAGAAAAAGTTCCAAAGTAACATTTTATAACGTTAAATAATACATGAGTCTGAAATATGGAAAGCATGGTGTCCATTTTGAGGTCGCGTTGAGGGTGTTTTTTCTAGCTAAGTGACTGAGCAGAAGATTGAAATGTTATTATTAGATGTTCTCACTGCAAGATAGCATACCGTCAGGGTATTTGACAGAAGGAGTGTGTATTTTTTATTTGCGCCGATACCCTCATAATAACTGCGTAGGTCCTTTGAATACAAATGAATGCCTGGATGTCGCTTTGCATTTGCCGCCGTTGGGAAGGCAGGGCAGCTCTGAGGTGATAAACGAGATGATGTTTCATATAAAAGACTGGAGGGCGTATGCCTCCTTGACAATATATGAATTATACAGCCTGTTTGAGGAAAAATTATAACACTCTTTTTGATGAACTTCTTCAAATCATCTTTCAATTTAAGCATTTATTAGGAATTAAAATGAGCAGTTTGACTCTTTGCTTTGGAACGGTATTGTCGGCATAAATAGCCATCAACTCTCTTTCCCAGGCTTCAAACTAGGAGGTGCGCACTTCAATCAGATACAATGAGCAGTGTACACATGTCAGAAACACCCTACCTGCGCGGTCTGATCCACATCTACAGCGTGTTCAAAGAGTTCAGAAATTGCCTTTTTTTACTGGAGGCAGAAACTCCTACGGATTGAAAATAAATCGCTGAATTGCTCGACAATGCACCACAAAGAAAAACATTAATCTTGACAGTTCATGAGCGGAAGCACGGAAATTTTTTTCCTTCACGCGTTTGTAGATTCAGACCTTCGGGGAGGAAAACTCCAAAGGGAACGCTTATAAAAATCAGAGCACTTATGTATCATGTGTCCCACAGCAAATTCACTACACACAAAGATTTCCGTCCTATTTTTAGTAGGGCGTCTGTACAGGAAAGTGTTTTCATAATCACCCTTTCGGTAATGATAAACGTAGAGCTTCATTTGCAGGTTTTATTAGCTCAGCATCTGTGACCTATTTCTTTAGGGAATTCATTGAGGGACGTCGAATGATTGTGAGCAGGACAAAGGTTACCTACCTGGCTCTGTCTAATGACTATGATCCCAGAATGCCTCTGCCCATATTTGCCCAAAGCTCTGGTAAACTGCCAAAAGACTGGAGGCCAGCGGAAATTCCTTTTACTTGCTTACCTTGAGAGGAAGCGCCAGACATCCTCTCTTGCCTGCTCCTAAACATTTTAATATAATTCAGTTTCCTTTTTCTTAAGATTAAAAATGTATTGCCATGAATAATATAGCAGGGCTGCGAATAAAACCTTCGGCAGCCCCTTTTAAATGTGTGTTCCTCTTGCTTGAATTCTCAGGAGAAAACTTATAGAAAGGAAGAGCGGTAATTTAATTTTTTATCATGAGCATTAGTGGCAAATAAAAAACACAAAAGTACTTTGCGACGGTGAAAAAATGGAGGAGATATATTTTTCATAGGAAACGTTGCATCACAATTGTCTTTTGGCAGCCCTACCGTTCCCTCTTTGCTCAAAGCTAAGAAAGATGTAGATTAATAAGCAGCCAAGAAACATGTTCTGTGTATGTCATAATGAAAGTCGACTACATCTCACCATAACATAATGCTTAACAGACATCTCACAAAAACAGAAAAACAGAGTGGCATAATTACAAGCTCTATCGCCACCACTATGTCACTTTCAGTGACATTGTGAAGGCGATAGGGACTCGCCTTCACAAGGCAGCGCTAACCCACTTAAGGTGGCTAACGCGGCCTTGTAAATAAGGCACCTTTTCACGCTGTATTTAGAGTGAAAGGGGAGGGCAATGGGTGTTGTGGTGTGCGTTCCACCGCAACACCCATTGATTTTTATGCTGCCCCCTATTTGCAATGTCAGCGTACAGAGGAGACAGCGCCAAAATTAGGATCAGGGAAAACCTGGTCTTAAACAGACGAAACGAGTAAAAATGCTTTTTGCAGGCTTGTACAGCACACATAGAAACAGTAAATTGCCTATGGCTATGTATGTGTAGGAAGGTCCTCCTTCCTGCACATAAACAATCTTCCTCCAACGCAGACACCCTTGCACTATGGCGCTAGGCAGCTGAACTCAGCGCCAGCCCTAGCGGAAATGCAGGGGTGCACCACATTCTTGTGAATACGGCACATCCCTGCATTTTCAGAACAGAGAAGCGTGGCATTAGCAATTTTCACTTAACGCCACGCTTCTCCATTCTGCTGTAAATATGCCTCATAGTGACTTATTTGCCCATTAATTAATTGAATATTTGTGTGAATATCTATGAAATTAAATACTTTAGGAAAGATTACAGTCAATGATTTTGTGACAACAAATCATGATGCTCGTAGTGTATTTGATTGGTGAGAAAACAGAATCTGACATCACAGACAAATTCTTCTCATAACTTCAGGTTGAACAGAGAATGGTGGTAATTGAAACATACAGAAATGATCAGGGTTTCAACCAGGCTTTGGAACACACCATTGAAAATAAAACGTGCTTTGATGAGGAGTTTCCAAGTGGGAGGAGCTAATGGCAGATTTGAGGAAATGGGAGATTGACTACAGGAGTAGGCCTTATGAGTTTGTTGGTGAAAACTGTCAAACCTGCACATTGGGTAAATACTGATTCCACAAAGTTTGGTGAATGACATTGCTGTTAAATAACACTGATCATGAACTTTTATCATACACTACAGAATCAGTATTGGCTGCATGTGTTAAATACTGAATGAGATCTCTTTACCGCATGTGCTAAATACCTCACTCATTAATAGCACATGCACAACACAACAAGAAGTCCCATTTGTCAGGCACCAGATGTTCCCCGAGAGAGCAAATAATTCCTAGACATAAAAACACCCAGAGCAACTCAGAGACGGACTTGAGGACACCCTCAAAGTACACCAACAACTCCTTCCTGCGTGAACGTGTGCAGGAATTCATTTTGTGTGGACAAAGCACCTAGAAACAAGACAAACAGAATCTACAACAATTATCTGATATCACCTAGTCATCACAAGCAGAAAACTGCCAAACTCTTCCCTCAAAGACCTCCACAAGGAAAGAAAGTACAAATATACAGATCCTGAGCTGGAGGTTCTGGCCAATGAGGTGGTAAAACACCAAAACTGTCTAATGTGCCATTACATGTTGAAAATTGAAGAAACATAAACAAGGGCATGCCTATGGAAGGTTATAACGGACAAAATCAATACTGTATCAACATATCCACAAGATGTTGAAAACTTAAAAAAACAGGTTCCAAACTTAAAAAAGCTAGGTACTAAAGTGGTTCTCCACGCACAAGCACCAAACCATGAAATCTGGTGCTAGTACTTTGCTTTTGTTCCATCTCAAGCAGTGGTAAGAAATCATTATGACCACCTTCATCATGCCTGGAATGGAGGACATGATAGAAGCTCTCGAAGTCAAAAAAACCTAAGGTGAGTCGCATAAAATTAATAATGGAAGGAGATATGGTTGTTAAAAAGTTGACTTGGCTGAGAATCATCATCATTGTGAAGAGTAACTGATGTAATATGTTACACATATTAGCATCAATCCATATCTGTGCTGCCACAGAGGATAACAACTCTTGAATTGTACTGCGGACACATATTGAGGTTTGACTACAATAATTATAATGCACTGTAATCTTCATAATGAAGGGTTGATTTGTCTCCCAAGTATGTTTAGTGTGATGTGTCACCACAGTCACAGTATGTATAATGTTGCTTCTCCCCAAGATCATGACATTGTGGTCTGAGCACAAGGAGACTGTATATGCTATCCACTTACTCTCTGCAAAACATCCATCACTTATCTGGGTATTTTGCTTAAGGTTGCTACAGAAATGCCATGCCCAAATCATAATCATAATTCCCACTGTGTGGAGGCTACTCAAAAGGATACTAGCGCTGCTTGCATTTCAGGAGGGGAGATGGCAGTTGCTCCCTATGTTGGGCTCTAGGGTATCTATAATAATGAAATTATGTTTTGAATGGTGAGAGCTAGGATTGGCAGAGAAAAGTTTGAACCCATAAATAAGAGTCAGCTTAAGATCCAGGGGATATTCTTAAGGTAGTTTTTATACAACATTGCTGCAATTGTTGGTTTGAGTCGGGATTTTGGTAGAAGAAGAATATTGCTATCTTCAGTCAAATCTTGGAATATTCCATATCACTGTGCAAATAATTATGGACAGATTACATTAGAGGGATCTTGGACCTGAGTGGAGTAGCAGAATAATATAGAGACTTTCCAGTGCGAAGAATCCATCCCTGATGCCTATTGCACTGGAGAGAACACACTGCATACATTCTGCTCCAATAAGAAGTAATCAATTCTTCTCCAGTGCTAACACATGACTAAATATAAGGTGTGGGTTCAGAATGTCATAGCTGCATCAAATGTACTTTTGTAGAAAGAATAATGCCAGTAAAGAAGTGACACATTCAGAACTCTATCAGACTAACTAGTGCAATTGGTAGAATCCCTTCTAATTTTACTTATCTTTTAACATAATTCATATTTAATGTGATAGGGTTTCATTTAGAACTTGGAAATAACAAGGATCTGCCAAAACATTTGTGTATCCTCTCTTATCACCTATCATGTTTAGATTGTGTCTAGCAAATTCTCCTTTTTTGAATTGTAACCACAAATTTGTCAGCTTTCTAGACAATATTATTTGCTAAAATTAGGACTTTACCCTGTAACACGCTAATCAGTGGCACCGTGCATGTGCTCTGGCTCTAAAAGGGTATTGGTAAATTTGGTTTTGCTCAATTGTTCTATTTACTGTCCAGAAAATGCATCTCTTCCGCAGAAGTTAAATATCTATTGTGGGTTGCAATGTGCACTTACTCCAACCAGCATCACTATGATCGGGCGGATCTTCAGTTTAAATGCACTGCAGTGGCACAGGGCATGAATAATTACCTATTGCCATGAAGGAAAAGCCTATTTTTTATACATTCATAAGTCACCACCAACATTTGAATCTAAGCCCACAGAGTAGGGTGCTAATATATAAAACTAAGACTGTCAAACAGGTGTTCATCTGAAAGACACTCACAAAAACACAGTGAAAAAGGAATGAGAGTAAGACTGACCAATTGAAAATAGTTCTCTAACTTCAATAGCTCAGTACCATGTACAGTTTCACGATACAGCTAACAACACCTACAGAGCTGTGACAGGGGGTCCACTGCTACTAATTATGGTTCCACATTGCATAAATAAGGAATGCCACATTTCACAGACAACCATAAATATTAGTCCCTGAACATATTCACATTAATACAACTGTGCTGACTGGCCTTTATACATATTGGAGAAATGCCTCATTATAAATATGTGTCCCACACACAAAGTCAAAATGCACCACTTCAGTTTGAGACTGAAAAGTGAGCATCAATTACAGGACTTTTCACGTCTGACAGGAGCCATAACATAAGAATGAATTATGTGTCTAAAATAGTTTAAGTCCTGTGGCCCTCAAAGGGAAAGATTCACAGAGTAGAATGGACCGTGAATAATATCAATTAGTGTGTGTTAAAACATGTAAGGTTATTTCAAGTAATGGTCTCTTTTTAATCGTTTTTAGAAAACATGTTTCCACATCACATCACTTGGTAACAATTGAAGTTACTGAGGTGGTGGTGAACAATTGATGTATTTATTGAGAACTATATGCTGTGTTAAAATTAGAAGAAAGGTTTGAATGAAGGATATATATAATATAGCTGCACTAAAATGAAGTCCAAGCTTTGTCTAAATATAAAAAACTATTTAATTAAAGGCTAACTGAAGGTCTATTCATTACTGTTTAATATATAGATTAGGTCACACTTTATATTGTGTTTAATATGCTCTTACAATTAAATATTCAAAGAGGAAATCGATTTCACTGTGCAGGCTCTGCTTGACTTTTTCCTTCACAGGCCTAGATGCAATTTTAATCTTCATTTCCTATCACCACCTGGGAAATGCTAGAAAATAGTTTCAAAGTTATTTCTGACTACATTTTCAAAATCTGATTTAACTATGAAATTACCTTTTGCTACATTGAGTGGAAAAGTAAATAAAAAAAATTTTAAAAGTGCTTTTGGCTAAGTGAGCCAGGACTTGCTACAAATCAGTTATGTCTCTCATCATATCTCCAGAGATGGAATACACATTCTTGGCTAGTAGAGTTGATGACCCAGGCTTAGAGGACAAAAGCCTACCACTGAGCTGAGGAAGAGCAGGTAGGAGTTAGGACATGAGCACTTGGCAGACATTAGCTCTCTGGGAGTGGACTGGGACAGTGCAGAAGAAAGTGCAACTTTAGCACTAGCCCTATTAACTTGGTGATGCATCTCTTACTCATTCCCAGGATCCTGCCAAAAAGTCACGCTCCAGTCATAGTAGGGGAGAGAACTAGTCTGACCTTGTCAGGGCTTAGAGGAGCGAATCTATATTGAGGAGTTGCTAAAGAGCTAAAGACAGGTTTTGTCTGGTTGCAGATGGGTTCCTGCCATCTTGAAACAATGGCTTCTGGGTAACTTTCCAGTAAGTAAAGAGGAAGTGCTGCTAAAGAGGTAGGAATCCCAAGAAAATGGCATGGATTGGGTGGTAAAATTTAGGATAAATTATTCACCTCAATAACTACTTACCTTCATTCCTAGACCTGGGAACATTCCTCCTGAAGAAGGCCCTGCAGCAAGAAGACCCCTGCTGGAAGAAAATTGGACTCGCTCAAGGACTTAAGGACTCATTAATCTTTCTGAAATTGAGGACTTCATTTAATCTCCAGTGGTTGAGTGGGTAGTCTCCTGCTTCAGAGACACGAAAAGTATAGGGAGTTTTGACTTCAAGAGAGTCTAGCTCTCCACACAGGAGTAGACCCTATAGAAGTCCTTGTAGTAGAGATTCCTGGTACCCAATTGAGTTTTATGATCAGCTATGTGCTGCAGAACAGATTAGAATTATTTTTTTCAGTCGTTAGAGAGTAAGGACCAAATTTATAATCTGGTGTCCCATTTCCCTTCCAGGGCGATGGAGTCGAGTGCTTCATCACCCTGACTGAAGTACCTTCTCCCAGATTCAGATATGCCCACCCAGCAGGCGGTCATTTCTTAAAGCATTGTCAAAAACCGCTGTCATGGCAGTTCCTGTCAATGCTTTTTGCACCTTAGTGCAAGGCTTCGCCAACATGAGAGAGTCCTGCACCAAACAGTTTTATTTTTTATTTTCAAAAAGAAAACCCTTAAGTGGGATTTTCTTTTTGAAAATAAATAATAAAGTGCCTGCCTCAACATGGGACTCCTCTCCCATGGCGAGAGAAGCATTTAGCAGTTTTCACTGCCCCTTACCACTAGGGTTTTCTTGGCAGAGACGAACAGTGAAAACCTACCTCGAGGGGAGCATCTAGCAGCTTTCACTGCCCCTTACCACCAGGGTTTTCTTGGCAGAGACGGACAGTGAAAACCTACCTTAAATTCTGTCCATCAAAATTAGGTGGGTGAAATTAGAGGGCTGCCTCCAATTACCCTTAATCCAAAGGGCTGTCAGAAGGATTTAATCACGCCTGAGGTGGACTAGTCTCCGCCGTGATTAAACCAAAAGTATGCCCACATCTAAATTCAGCAGGCGGACCATTATGTTGGCAGTAAGCAACTGTCATTGTTGCGACAGAGTATACTTACAGCTAAGATATAAACCGGGCCCAAACTCTGATACTTAAATTTTTGACTAGTACTATCTGCTTGATGTATCCGATCTTCGCTTCATCACAGTCTGCCTGAAATTGTACCTAGTTGCCAATCCACTTGAAACTGGTGTTTTTAAATGGTGTTTAACTGTTTTTATGTGCTTTTTGCCTTAAAGCTTAAACAATCAATATTGAGGATTCCCCGTAACTTCTTTTATGGAACAGGGTGTCTTTATGCTCATTTATTTGGGGATTTTATTGTGTTGTTTTCTTCAATGTAAAAAATAATGGTACTTGCTGAATTTAATTCACACTCTCCTGTCTTCTGCGTGTGCCATAGCTACCAGGGGCTGAGCAGAGATGTTCTAAGAACTATGTTTTGAGCTACCTAGAATATGTTTATTATCACCATAAGTTAGGATTTTTCTTTACAATTCCAAAGACACCAAACATGAACTCGTTACCTGCTCCCATTTTGAAATTATAGTTTATTGAATATAATAAGGTAATTCCAAAGTTATCCTATGGGAGATGTAGGCCTTGTAGTACTGAAAAACTAATTTAAGAGATTTTCACTACCAGGACATGAAAAACGTAATGATACATGTCCCACTTTTTAAATACATTGCACCCTGCCCTTTGGGGTGTTTAGGGCCTACCCTAGGGATGACATATATGTCTTAGAAAGGGATGTTTGGGCCTGGCAATATGTTTATTTAGCCAGGATGCACTGGCAGTTTAACAATTGCACACACAGGCTTCAATGGCAGACCTGAGACATGTTTAAAGAGCTACCTAAGTGGGTGGCACAATAACTTCTACAGGCAAACTTGTAGCATCTAATTGACTGGCCCTGGGTACATCTAATACCACCTTACTAGCTACATATAAGTACATAAAATACGCCAAATGGGGATATCCAATATTACCATGTTTTAAGGAGGGAGTGCATGCACTTTAGCACTGGTTAGCCGTCCTCATTGCAGCAGTAAAAATGGAGGTGGAAGGAAAAAGAATGCCTTGGCTCAGATGAGAAAAGGACAGAGCCTTTCCTGGATGCTGAGGAAAAGGCAACCCCTGGCCTTGTAGAGAATAACAAACAAGATGCCTTGGCTTACTCTCTGCAAAACATCCATCACTTATCTGGGTATTTTGCTTAAGGTTGCTACAGAAATGCCATGCACAAATCATAATCATAATTTCCACTGTGTGGAGGCTACTCAAAAGGATACTAGCGCTGTTTGCATTTCAGGAGGGGAGATGGCAGTTGATCCCTATGTTGGGCTCTAGGGTATCTATAATAATGTAATTATGTTTTGAATTGTGAGAGCTAGGATTGGAAGAGAAAAGTTTGAACCCAAAAATAAGAGTCTGCTTAAGATCCAGGTGATATTCTTAAGGTAGTTTTTATACAACATTGCTGCAATTGTTGAGTGGAGTCGGGATTTTGGTAGAAGAAGAATATTGCTGTCTTCAGCCAAAATCTTGGAATATTCCATTTCAATGTGCAAATAATTATGGACAGATTACATTAGAGGGATCTTGGACCTGAGTGGAGTAGCAGAATATTATAGAGACTTTCCAGTGCGAAGAATCCATCCCTGATGCCTATTGCACTGGGGAGAACACACTGCATACATTCTGCTCCAATAAGAAGTAATCAATTCTTCTCCAGTGCTAACACATGACTAAATACAAGATGTGGGTTCAGAATGTCATAGCTGCATCAAATGTACTTTTGTAGACAGAAACTATTAGGGTTAAAGTATCCCTAAAACTCAACTGGTGAAGATGCCTCGGTTAGCATAATGCCAGTAAAGAAGTGACACATTCAGAACTCTATCAGACTAACTAGTGCAATTGGTAGAATCCCTTCTATTTTTACTTATCTTATAACATAATTCATATTTAGTGTGATAGGGTTTCATTTAGAACTTGGCAATAACAAGGATCTGCCAAAACATTTGTGTATCCTCTCTTATCACCCATCATGGTTAGAGTGTGTCTAGCAAATTCTCCTTTTTTGAATTGTAACCACACATTTGTCAGCTTTCTAGACAATATTATTTGCTAAAATTAGGACTCTACCCTGTAACACGCTAATCAGTGGCACCGTGCATGTGCTCTGGCTCTAAAAGGGTATTGGTAAATTTGGTTTTGCTCAATTGTTCTATTTACTGTCCAGAAAATGCACCTTTGCCGCAGAAGTTAAATATCTATTGTGGGTTGCAATGTGCACTTACTCCAACCAGCATCACTATGATCGGGCGGATCTTCAGTTTAAATACACTGCAGTGGCATAGGGCATGAATAATTACCTATTGCCATGAAGGTAAATCCTATTTTTTATACATTCATAAGTAACCACCAACATTTGAATCCAAGCCCACAGGGTAGGGTGCTAATATATAAAACTAAGACTGTCAAACAGGTGTTCATCTGAAAGACACTCACCAAAACACAGGTAAAAAGGAATGAGAGGAAGACTGACCAATTGAAAATAGTTCTCTAACTTCAATAGCTCAGTACCATGTACAGTTTCACGATACAGCTAACAACACCTACAGAGCTGTGACAGGGGGTCCACTGCTACTAATTATGGTTCCACATTGCATAAATAAGGAATGCCACATTTCACAGACAACCATAAATATTAGTCCCTGAACATATTCACATTAATACAACTGTGCTGACTGGCCTTTATACATATTGGAGAAATGCCTCATTATAAATATGTGTCCCACACACAAAGTCAAAATGCACCACTTCAGTTTGAGACTGAAAAGTGAGCATCAATTACTGGACTTTTCACGTCTGACAGGAGCCATAACATAAGAATTAATTATGTGTCTAAAATAGTTTAAGTCCTGTGGCCCTCAAAGAGAAAGATTCACAGAGTAGAATGGACCGTGATTAATATCAATTAATGTGTGTTAAAACATGTAAGGTTATTTCAAGTAATGGTCTCTTTTTAATCGTGTTTAGAAAACATGTTTCCACATCACATCACTTGGTAACAATTGAAGTTACTGAGGTGGTGGTGAACATTTGATGTATTTATTGAGAACTATACGCTGTGTTAAATTAGAAGAAAAGTTTGAATGAAGCATATATATGATATAGCTGCACTAAAATGAAGTCCATGCTTTGTCAAAATATAAAAAAAACTATTTAATTAAAGGCTAACTGAAGGTCTATTGTGTTTAATATGCTCTTACAATTAAATATTCAAAGAGGAAATCGATTTCACTGTGCAGGCTCTGCTAGACTTTTTCCTTCACAGGCCTAGGTGAAATGTTAATCTTCATTTCCTATCACCACCTGGGAAATGCTAGAAAATAGTTTCAAAGTTATTTCTGACTAAATTTTCAAAATCTGATTTAACTATGAAATTACCTTTTGCTACATTGAGTGGAAAAGTATTTTTTTTTTAAGTGCTTTAGGCTAAGTGAGCCAGGACTTGCTACAAATCAGTTATGTCTCTCATCATATCTCCAGAGATGGAATACACATTCTTGGCTAGTAGAGTTGATGACTTAGGCTTAGAGGACAAAAGCCTACCACTGAGCTGAGGAAGAAGAGGTAGGAGTTAGGACATGAGCACTTGGCAGACATTTGCTCTCCGGGAGTGGACTGGAACAGTGTAGAAGAAAGTGCAACTTTAGCACTAGCCCTATTAACTTTGTGATGCATCTCTTACTCATTCCCAGGATCCTGCCAGAAAGTCACGCTCCAGTCATAGTAGCGGAGAGAACTAGTCTGACCTTGTCAGGGGTTAGAGTAGCGAATCAATATTGAGGAATTGCTAAAGAGATAAAGACAGGTTTTGTCTGGTTGCAGATGGGTTCCTGCCTTTTTGAAACAATGGCTTCTGGGTAACTTTCCATTAAGTAAAGAGGAAATGCTGCTAAAGGAGGTAGGAATCCCAAGAAAATGGCATGGATTGGGTGGTAATATTTAGGATAAATTATTCACCTCAATAACTACCTACCTGCATTCCTAGACCTGGGAACATTCCTCCTGAAGAAGGCCCTGCAGGAAGAAGACCCCTGCTGGAAGAAAATTGGACTCGCTCAAGGACTACAGGACTCATTAATCTTTCTGAAATTGAGGAACTTGATTTACTTTCCAGTGGTTGCGTGGGTGGTCTTGCTTCAGAGACACGAACAGTATAGGGAGTCTTGACTTCAAGAGAGCCTGGCTCTCCACGCAGGAGTAGACCCTATAGAAGTCCTTGTAGTAGAGATTCCTGGTACCCAATTGAGTTTTATGATCAGCTAAGTGCTGCAGAACAGATTAGAATGATTTATTTCAGTCATTAGAGAGTGAGGACTAAATTTATAATCTGGTGGGAGTCCCATTTCCCTTCCAGTACTTTATCACCCTGACTGAAGTACCTTCTCCAAGATTCGGATATGCCCACCCAGCAGGCGGTCATTTCTTTAAGCATTGTCAGAAACCGCTGTCATGGCAGTTCCTGTCAATGCTTTTTGCACCTTAGTGCAAGGCTTTGCCAACATGAGAGAGTCCTGCACCAAACAGTTTTCTTTTTTCTTTTCAAAAAGAAAATCCTTAAGTGGGATTTTCTGTTTGAAAATAAATAATAGAGTACATGCCTCAACATGGGACTCCTCTCCCATGGCGAGGGAAGCATTTAGCAGTTTTCACTGCCCCTTACCACTAGGGTTTTCTTGGCAGAGACGGACAGTGAAAACCTACCTCGAGGGGAGCATTTAGCAGTTGCCACTGCCCCTTACCACCAGGATTTTCTTGGCAGAGACAGTGAAAGCCTACCTCAAATTCAGTCCATTAAAATTAGGTGGGTGAAATTAGAGGGCTGCCTCCAATTACCCTTAATCCAAAAGGCTGTCAGAAGGATTTAATCACACCTGAGGGGGACTAGTCTCCGCCGTGATTAAACCAAAAGTATGCCCACATCTAAATTCAGCAGGCGGACCATTATGTTGGCAGTAAGCAACTGTCATTGTTGCAACAGAGAATACCTATAGCTAAGATATAAACCGGGCCCAAACTCTGATACTTAAATTTTTTACTAGGACTATCTGCTTGATGTCTCCGATCTTCGCTTCATCACAGTCTGCCTGAAATTTTACCTAGTTGCCAATCCACTTGAAACTGTTGTTTTTAAATGGTGTTTAACTGTTTTTATGTGTTTTTTGCCTTTAAGCATAAAAAAATCAATATTGTGGATTCTCCGTAACTTCTTTTATGGAACTTGGTGTCTTTTTGCTCATTTATTTATTGTAAATTGGTTTGGGGATGTTATTGTGTTGTTTTCTTCAATGTAAACAATATTGGTACTTGCTGAACTTACTTCACACTTTGCTGTCTTCTGCATGTGCCATAGCTACCAGGGGCTGAGCAGAGATGTTCTAAGAACTATGTTTTGACCTACCTAGAATATGTTTATTATCACCATCAGTTAGGATTTTTCATTACAATTCCAAAGACACCAAACATGAACTCGGCACCAGCTCCCATTTTGAAATTATAGTTTATTGAATATAATATGGTAATTCCAAAGTTATCCTATGGAAGATGTAGGCCTTGTAGTACTGAAAAACGAATTTAAGAGCTTTTCACTACCAGGACATGCAAAACGTAATGATACATGTCCCACTTTTTAAATACATTGCACCCTGCCCTTTGGGGTGTTTAGGGCCTACCCTAGGGGTGACATATATGTCTTAGAAAGGGATGTTTGGGCCTGGCAATATGTTTATTTAACCAGGGTGTACTGGCAGTTTAACAATTGCACACACAGGCTTCAATGGCAGACCTGAGACATGTTTAAAGGGCTACCTAAGTGGGTGGCACAATACCTTCTACAGGCAAACTTGTAGCATCTAATTGACTGGCCCTGGGTACATCTAATACCACCTTACTAGCTACATATAAGTACATAAAATACGCCAAATGGGGATAGCCAATATTACCATGTTTTAAGGAGGGAGTGCATGCACTTTAGCACTGGTTAGCCGTCCTCATTGCAGCAGTAAAAATGGAGGTGGAAGGAAAAAGAATGCCGTGGCTCAGATGAGAAAAGGACAGAGCCTTTCCTGGATGCTGAGGAAAAGGCAACCCCTGGCCTTGTAGAGAATAATAAAGAAGATGCCTTGGCTGCTTGGGAGAGGAAGACAGCTCTTGACGAATTGAGGCTGGCACCAGTGTGTCTAAGACGGCACAGTGGATGAACACAATAAGGATGGGTCAGGCCCCTAGCAGCATACTAGAAATAAGAACTCCTTAGGGACCCAAATTCCTGACAAAAGGAAGAGTTCTAACCTGTTTCAGGGAGGCATGAATGGGGCAAGCCTTCAGAGAAGTAGCCCTTTGATAAGGACAAATGATTTGATGGTTGTCTGTCAGGGTAGATGAAGGGTGATTTCTTGTGTCACAGGAAGGAACTCACTAGTGACTACTTTCCAGGGGTGGCTAGTGTAAATGGAGGAGAGATGATTCACAGCAGGAAAGCATAGTGCATGTCCTAGTGTCCCTTTGTTGAAAGGTGAACCTAGAATGTGAGTTGGTGATCCGAGAATATTCTATGAAGTACTTCCAGTGGGTCACAGTGAATGGAGTCCAGGTTCATACTCTATGATACCTGTGCATGCCAGACTCTGAAGGTGGAAAGACTTTTCCTCCCAGAACAGTATCTGCAGGAAGAGATCTGTAGGGCAAGAAAGGTACATCCGGGGTATGCCCGCTCTGTGGCCATGGTCTCTGTGGAGTGGTGGGGAATAGTTGCCCAGAGAAAGGTAACTATTTGGCTCTGTTTACCTCGATATTGACTCCTTGAAATTAAGCTATGATAGGCAGACAATGAACCAGGGGAGAGAGTATTCAGGTTGCCCCAGCACATGTGTCTGAAGGTACTGGCCCTAAGAATAGAATATAGGGATCTAAGAGAAAAGGGTGGGTAGGAGGCAATTTCTTCTTACAGTGGGAGGACCAGTGAGCCAGGGGCTATTTTCTCTGACAGGAGAATATCCAAAGGCTCTCATTGGCATCCTTTCTATTCTCATAGTGCTACCTGGTCTGTTAGAGAGATAGGATACCGGAGCCCTTGAATAGACAGAAGCCAGCATGACACAGGGAGAGCATCCTACCCTTGATATGGACTGTCTACACTGGACTGCAGGTGAATGTTCAGTCTCAGGATGCAGACCCTCAGCTGAAGAGTCAATGTCAGTGAACCACCCATGAGATTATTGGAGTGTGAGTGGAAAGCAGATGTCTGCTGTCTGAGGTTGTTATCAGTTACCACTGGAACCAGGAGGAGGTCAGAAAGCGCTCAGGGAGGCTCCATAACCAGTGGCTTAGGGACAGGGGAGTTTGACAAAAAAAAGGAATCTCAATAGTTTGCTGCATTACCCTAGCAAAAAACTTTCAGGGAGGGAACCTTGTGTGGGTCCAGTGATTATTGGCAAAAAAGGCCCTGTGTCTGAATCAAGCCACAAAGGCTTCTCACATTGGGTCTTGTAGTTCCCTCAAGGTTGAGTGTCCTAAAAGGTCCTGGACTATGTTCAGACAGGCTCCAGGACTTGCAGGTGACTCCTTTTTAAACTAGCCTGGAAGTGAGACATACAAAAGGGACTGAGTTGATCATTCACATGTGAGTAGGTTAGCAGCCACCAGTTGTTTTTACTTGTCAGTCACCCTGAACACAGAAATGGCACTAGGTTGCTGAAAGAAATCTGATTAAGGAGGCAGAAGGGGCCATATATTTTGGTTGGCCCTAGTGGTACTAACCATATGCTGAAATGCATCTATGAGTATGTTTAGATGGACATAGAACAGACAAGTGCCATTTAAGGGGCAGTGAATTGTCCTTGTTCTACTGCCTGAGTAGGAAAGTCATTCATAGCATTTTTTTGTCAACAATCAACTCTCAACTTGAGGGGATCTGTGTAGCACATTGCCTTTTCTGAGTGACCACCACAGATTTTTCCCCTTTTTCCAGAATAATTTTTTTCTGGCATTAGGACTATGTGTCTTATGTCACCGCTCATCAATCAATCAATCAATTAATCAATCAATCAGGGAATTGTGAAGCACACTACTCACCTGTGAGGGTCTCATGGCACTGGGGGCGGGGGGTGCAGCTCCGAGTAAGCCTAAAAGCCAGGTCTTAAGGCTCTTCCTGAAGAAGTGCAGAGTAGGGGAGCATCTGATGTTGATTGGGAGCTCTTTCCAGGCCTTGAATGTGACGTAGGAAAAGGCTCTTCCACCCACTCTGGTTTGATGGATGAACGGAGATTCTGCTCGAGCGAGGTCGGAGGAGCGGAGGTTTCTTTTGGGTACATGGAAGGAAATTCTTTCATTGGTGTATTTGGGACTGGTCTCGTGGAGAGATTTGAAGGCGTGGCTGAGTAGCTTGAAGGTTACTCCCGTCTCGACGGGGAGCCAGTGGACTTCTCACAGGTGTTGGGTGATGTGCTCATGTCATGGGATGCCGAGGATGAGTCTGGCTGCGGTGTCCTGGATGGTCTGAAGTTTACATAGCAAGGATTTGTTAATTCCAGCATAGAGGACGTTATCAGTGTGTGGGTGACAGTCTTTCTGGCTTTGGTGGTGATGCACTTGAAAGTCTTGCAAAGGATGCGGGGGGTGTGGAAGCAAGTGGAGGTGACAGCATTGATCTGGCAGGAAATGGTGAGGGTGGAGTCGAGTATGCTGCTGAGGTTTCGGGTGTGGTCCATGGGGGGGGGTTGCCGAGGGCAGTGAGCCACCAAGTGCTGTCCCAGGCTCAGGGGGTGGATCCAAGGACGAGGACTTCTGTCTTCAGCAAGTTCAGCTTCAGACAGCTGCTGCTCATCCAAGCTGCAACGTCTTTCATTCCTTCCTGGAAGCTGAGTCTGGTGTCTTCTGGGTTCTTCATGAGGGAGAGGATGAGCTGGGTGTCAACGGCGTAGGATACTATGCTGAGTCCATGCTGTCTGATGATGGCGGTGAGGGGAGCCATGTAGATGTTGAATGCCACATGAGTGCCACAGTGTGAGTACATTCGCCATAACATGGTTTAGACAAAATTTGCTTCACCCAAGTGGTCTTCTTAACTTCCTTATAAGATCTGTGTAGGTGGGGGAGAAAATGGCTCTATAACGTGAAACTTAAATGTTATATGTGACTTGCAATTTGTGTTTATACCATCTACATATATGACAAAAATGCATATCTGACATGAGTACCAATGAGCTCTAGCTTGACTGTATTTTAAATACAGTGCTGTGTGTACTGCTCCAGACTTGAAATGATAGAACACACTTATACCCAGCACTCTCAAAATGAGGCAAGTGTATTTATCACTGCACCTTTATATGAGACACATAGTAAAGGAACTCAGCACTCTTAAAATGAGGCAAATAAACTGATCAAGGTGCTTTTAAAATGAAACATGTGTATTTATTAATCCAGAACTTTTAAAAGGAAGACAAAATATACTTGTTAATGCCCATTGTCAGATGTCAAATGAAAGAAGTTAAATAAAGAAAGCATGTATACAAAGCAATGAAACTTATAGCATATATACACAAAGTAAGTAATAGAAATGCATCACCGGAAGAGTGTCTTTCAACATTCTGGCCAGCACGACTGGAAAGCCCTCACAGTCAGTCAGAAGTCTCGATAGGGATCACCAAAGTTCCCTGTGGGAACGTGTCTGTTACACAGCAAGCTCCTGTCTATGAGCCAAGATTCCCCATTTTTAATGCCTTTTACTCAACCCTCTTCCTTCTGTTGCAAAAACAAGGCTGGCCGTACCAGTCTGCATCAAGGTCACTCACAGAAACTTTCCCAGTCCCTCGTGTTTGCTCCAAGGCAGAGATGTACATTCTGCCCATTTCTCTGTCAAAAACAATCTCAACCCTGTGAACGGAACCAAGTTCACATCCCACATTATATGTTCCAACTTACCCTGCATGGTGAAGAGCAAAAACAGGTGAAGAGCAAAAACATCCCCTCTGTTAGAAATGGGGATCTCTAGGTGGCAGCGGCTGGCGCCGAAGTCCAAATAGGGATCCTTCTTCCTAAGTCAGAGTAAGGGAGCTACACCCTATGATATCCTCTGCTCAACCCTGTGGTAACGTAGCACACGCAGAGAGGCCTATCTCAGAGGCAGTGTGTGAAGCATTTATGACCATACACAATAACGCAGAAAAGACGCTACAAACAGACAACACAAGTAGGTATAGAAAAATAGTTATCTTTATATAGACTGAACACGAGGCTAAAAGCGCTCAAGGAGCCACGTTGCACGTAGTTACAGATTCACTTCAAAAGCAATAAAGGCACTCAAAAAGGGTGGTGAATGAACTTAGTTTGAGTCTGGGCTCCACGCAAGTCGTGATGCACAAGGTACCTGGGGTTTAAAGGGGCACGGCAAGCAGCCTCACAAGGAAGCCGTGGTGATGACAGGCGGATTTGCACCTGCCACATTTCCTGTAGAGTTCCGCGGGTGCACTCACGATAATCCTGGGACAGGGCTTAAAGGCGGGCACTGAGCGGCACACACAGGTGATAACAAGATCCTTAAAGTGGGGATTAGTGCGGCACTCAGCGGCACAGCTCCTCAACTGCAGTGGCCCACAATAGCGATAGCAATGATTCTCGTAGGACGGCAAATGCAGGCACTCAACGGCACAGCTTCTCAGCTGCAACGGCCCACAATAGCGATAACGATGACTTTGGTGACCCAGGCAAATGCGGGCTCTCAGCGGCAACAGCTCCTCAGCTGCGGCAGCCCACAGTAGCGATAGCAATGACTTTGGTAACACAGGCAGATGTGGGCTCTCAGCGGCAACAGCTCCTCAGCTGTGGCGGCCCACATTAGCGATAACGATGACTTTCAGCCGGCGTTCCCCGCAGTAGAACTAGAGGCTCTCTAATTCTCAACAGAGGCCTCACCTGCGAGTAGAATCCACCTCAAATAGGAAGCCAGGCGGCTGATGGGTGAAGTCTAACGTCCCTGAGACTTCAGCAGGAGGCAAGCTCAAATTAGGCCCTTAGGTAGTTGCTTCAGCAAGATGGATGAAAGTATCAAAGTCCTTTCCCTCTAGTCACATGGACAGATGTTTGTCTTGACATCCAGATATAACACACCATGTAGGGGTTTTAGCACAGATCTTTATACCCCAAAAGTCTTTGTTTCCAAAAAGTCAAAAATCACTGAACCCAGCCAGAACCAGTTTGGTGTCGTCCTGGAGCAATTTGTTTACAAGGCTGCATCCTGCCTTTCAGGAATAGGGGGTCTGCCTTCAGACGCACAGTGGGAAGTGGAGCCATCATTCACCTTGCCAGGCACAGTCCTGCTCAGATCAAAGGGTCACCCCTCCCCATACTCCAACTGCAGATCTCTCTATTCAATCCAGGTCGGGCTCAGCCTGCCCGGTCCATCCAAAACCAGACAGCCAATACACATAACAGCAGAGCTCACTGGAATGCTTAGGCAAGAAAATACCCACTTTCTAGAAGTGGTATTTTCAGCCACAGAATATCAAAATCAGCTTGACTACAAGATGCACTTTCATATTGTGAGCTCAGGCATATTAATTCAGCTTTCCTATCATGTTCCTTTAGGTCACTTAGGATTATGGAATGTAATGCGGTCAATTTACAATAGGGAGTATTTACGCTGTGGCACTGAATGGCAGTGGCACAGCGCCCAGTGCATCTAACACCAGCAAACTCAGAGGAGACAAAAAGCGAAAAATGGAAGGGAGACCCACGCCAGTGGTTCCAGGTCTAACACCTTCCCCACTCTACAACTGTGTGAGAGCACAGAAAATTGAGTCAGTTACACAAATGTGTATCTTTCCAGATAGCATCACATAAAACCCAAAAGCTATTTAATTTGATAGGCTTTGCTAGAATGTTTCCCGAACAAGCCTAGATTGGATTAAAATATTTATTTCCTAACTCTGACTGGGGAAATGCCAGTAAAATGCCTCTGTTATTTGCAACGTAATTTTCGAAATCTGATTTAATGGTACAATCAGATTTCTGATAACTAAAGTGGAAGGGTAACTTCATAAAGTGTACTTTAGTCTGCCTGGGTTACAACTGCCTCAAAACCATTTTTGCCACTCATTTCACCTGCAGAGCTTGATCCTTGATGGGAAAGTTTGGCTCATAGGACAATAGCCTTATGCTGAGTCCAGGAAGAGCAGAGAAGTAATACATTCTGACCACTTCAAAGGGATTAGCTACCTGGAAGTGAGGGAGAACAGTTGGTAGAACAAAGAGAAGATTTAGCACTACCAGGTTCTGCTCAGAGTAGGTTAAAGAACTAGTTTTGACCCTGTCAATTGAGAGAAGAGATTAATTAACAGTAAATCATTAATTCAAGCCAATACTCACAACATGTACTTCTGCAATTCATAACCAGTTAAATTGAATAAAAATGGTAAGGAGATTAAAAGCTTCAAAGGAAAGCACCTATCTCCTGGTCACATAGAAAATGTTTAAACTCCTGTACCAATTAGATCTAGACTAAGGAAAAACCTTTAATTTAGGATAGACTAAAAATGGGATAATAGATCTCTTGAAGTACATTTTAACCCCTTGTATTTATCTAACAGGTGACACACCAGCCTCAATAAGGAGAATCTGTTAAAACATTGTGTTCAAGTCCATCCCTTTATGGAATAATATTAACTTATTTTATTCAAGTAGAATTTTTAGATTCAGACATGAGACAGCAAAAAATAAAGTTAAAAAGTGACTTGTGCTACATCCTTAATGCTGTAAGTACTATCTGTTGCTTAAATATTCTCACAGATAAGATTACCATGGAAATGGTGACACGTTCTCCCTTTCTATGTTTCATGTACACAGTAATACTACTTTATTGGACAGGAAAGGCCCAAAAAAGCAGTCATGGATAGAATGTAGCACATGTAGATGAAGGAACTAAACAAGGAGAAATAAAGATATTTTTCACCATTACGTCTCCCCTGGGAACGCGTAGCATTTTGACACTTTCCCAGGTCTACCACTCATGGTAAATTAGGGGTAAACATCACTTACAACAAAACTTTTACAATGCACTACCATTACAACGCGGTCATTACAACGCAAACTATTACAACGCATTGCGCTGGGGGGCGCTCTAGGATAGGGAATAAGTTTAATTTACTATCCAACACCTTCCCTAGTGTCCACGGGGACTGGAGTTGGAATAGTAAATTAAACTATTCATTATCCAGCACCCAAAAGTGCTATGCGTTGTAATGGTATGCGATGTAAAAACCGTGTTGTAAAGGCAGGCGTTGTAATAGCCTGCGTTGTAACGTCATACATCCTAAATTAGGGAATGCTCCAAAATCTGTGGATGGATGCATGGGAACACCCACACTCCACCCATGGAACACCTCCCTGGGACAGAGAAGTTCAAGTCAGTGACTTGCGCTGCCTTGCGTTACTCCAGATTAATAAGTACTGCAGCGCCATGCAAGGTGGCCTTGCATGGCTTGGTAAATCCCATTTAGGTTTTGCGTTACTTTGCATGGGGCAAGGGTGACACAAAACTTTGATAAATATGCCCCTACGAACCTATGCATATAGATGATACTGACTGCATAAGACCCATGCCTGTGAGCCACTCACAGGAGCCTTTACAATGTTCGTAAGAGATCCATACTATCTAGTGTGGTGGAGTGCTCAAGGTGAGCCACGGTGGTTGCGTGTACCTCATTCACTTTCAGCAATAGGTCACGCAACAATCCTAATTCCTAAAGGAAAGACTCAAATGATGTCCTTGTCTAAAACTGTACTAGACTGGAATCATTCACAAGTGTGCTTCCAGGAAGGAGCATTGGTATGTCCAGGGGCAGCTCCCACATGTGGGCAGAGGAGCACCGCCCCACTGCTTTCTCACAGTGCAAGAAGCAGAAACATAAAATGGTATTTATAATACCAACTCCGGGAGTGCTCGCAGGACACTCCCGCGCCGCACGGCCCCAGCTGTGCCGGTACCCTCTCCCCTCGCTGCTGCCCCCAGCCTCGCTCCCCACGCAGGTCCGCCCTCCTCGGCGGCCTGCCCTGCCGCATAGCACCGCTCGCACTCTGTGAGCGCTCCCCCCCCTGGGCCGGCTCCGCCGCCCTCGGTAGGACTCGGCTGCCCATGTCACTGTATTTCTACTGCTGTCTGTGATCGTTGTTTATTTTCCTTTCCCTCATTATTGTATTTTGCCTCCTTTGTTGTGTTTACCCCTGGTTGTCCCCCCGCCCCGCTCCCGCTTCCCGCCGCCGTTCACGCGGCCACGCCCTCTTCCTTTCTGTGCCCTCCCCGCTCCCGCCTCCCAGCTGCCCTCCCGCCCACTGGTCCATAAATAGGGTCCGCACGGCACAGTCCAGCGTGACCTGCTCGCAGGATACTCCCGCGCCGCACGGCCCCAGCTGTGCCGGTACCCTCTCCCCTCGCTGCTGCCCCCAGCCTCGCTCCCCACGCAGGTCCGCCCTCCTCGGCGGCCTGCCCTGCTGCATAGCACCGCTCGCACTCTGTGAGCGCTCCCCCCCCTGGGCCGGCTCCGCCGTCCTCGGTAGGACTCGGCTGCCCGTGTCACTGTATTTCTACTGCTGTCTGTGATCGTTGTTTATTTTCCTTTCCCTCATTATTGTATTTTGCCTCCTTTGTTGTGTTTACCCCTGGTTGTCCCCCCGCCCCGCTCCCGCTTCCCGCCGCCGTTCACACGGCCACGCCCTCTTCCTTTCTGTGCCCTCCCCGCTCTCGCCTCCCAGCTGCCCTCCCGCCCACTGGTCCATAAATAGGGTCCGCACGGCGCAGTCCAGCGTGACCTGCTCGCAGGACACTCCCGCGCCGCACGGCCCCAGCTGTGCCGGTACCCTCTCCCCTCGCTGTTGCCCCCAGCCTCGCTCCCCACGCAGGTCCGCCCTCCTCGACGGCCTGCCCTGCGGCATAGCACCGCTCGCACTCTGTGAGCGCTCCCCCCCCTGGGCCGGCTCCGCCGTCCTCGGTAGGACTCGGCTGCCCGTGTCACTGTATTTCTACTGCTGTCTGTGATCGTTGTTTATTTTCCTTTCCCTCATTATTGTATTTTGCCTCCTTTGCGCCGCGGCCAGGGCGACTGACGCTGGAATCTGGGGACCACGGTTCGATCCCCGGCTCCGGCGGCAGGTTAGCCCAGCACCATGTGACTCTGGGCAATAGCTCGCTTAATCTCCCCGACGGCCCCAGCGCCTAGAGACCCTTACGGGTGATTGTGCGCTTTACAAATGTGGACTTTACTTTACTTTACTTTTGTTGTGTTTACCCCTGGTTGTCCCCCCGCCCCGCTCCCACTTCCCGCCGCCGTTCACGCGGCCACGCCCTCTTCCTTTCTGTGCCCTCCCCGCTCCCGCCTCCCAGCTGCCCTCCCGCCCACTGGTCCATAAATAGGGTCCGCACGGCACAGTCCAGCGTGACCTGCTCGCAGGATACTCCCGCGCCGCACGGCCCCAGCTGTGCCGGTACCCTCTCCCCTCGCTGCTGCCCCCAGCCTCGCTCCCCACGCAGGTCCGCCCTCCTCGGCGGCCTGCCCTGCTGCATAGCACCGCTCGCACTCTGTGAGCGCTCCCCCCCCCTGGGCCGGCTCCGCCGTCCTCGGTAGGACTCGGCTGCCCGTGTCACTGTATTTCTACTGCTGTCTGTGATCGTTGTTTATTTTCCTTTCCCTCATTATTGTATTTTGCCTCCTTTGTTGTGTTTACCCCTGGTTGTCCCCCCGCCCCGCTCCCGCTTCCCGCCGCCGTTCACACGGCCACGCCCTCTTCCTTTCTGTGCCCTCCCCGCTCTCGCCTCCCAGCTGCCCTCCCGCCCACTGGTCCATAAATAGGGTCCGCACGGCGCAGTCCAGCGTGACCTGCTCGCAGGACACTCCCGCGCCGCACGGCCCCAGCTGTGCCGGTACCCTCTCCCCTCGCTGTTGCCCCCAGCCTCGCTCCCCACGCAGGTCCGCCCTCCTCGGCGGCCTGCCCTGCCGCATAGCACCGCTCGCACTCTGTGAGCGCTCCCCCCCCCTGGGCCGGCTCCGCCATCCTCGGTAGGACTCGGCTGCCCGTGTCACTGTATTTCTACTGCTGTCTGTGATCGTTGTTTATTTTCCTTTCCCTCATTATTGTATTTTGCCTCCTTTGTTGTGTTTACCCCTGGTTGTCCCCCCGCCCCGCTCCCGCTTCCCGCCGCCGTTCACGCGGCGACGCCCTCTTCCTTTCTGTGCCCTCCCCGCTCCCGCCTCCCAGCTGCCCTCCCGCCCACTGGTCCATAAATAGGGTCCGCACGGCGCAGTCCAGCGTGACATGCTCGCAGGACACTCCCGCGCCGCACGGCCCCAGCTGTGCCGGTACCCTCTCCCCTCGCTGCTGCCCCCAGCCTCGCTCCCCACACAGGTCCGCCCTCCTCGGCGGCCTGCCCTGCCGCATAGCACCCCTCGCACTCTGTGAGCGCTCCCCCCCCCGGGCCGGCTCCGCCGTCCTCGGTAGGACTCGACTGCCTGTGTCACTGTATTTCTACTGCTGTCTGTGATCGTTGTTTATTTTCCTTTCCCTCATGATTGTATTTTGCCTCCTTTGTTGTGTTTACCCCTGGTTGTCCCCCCGCCCCGCTCCCGCTTCCCGCCGCCGTTCACGTGGCCATGCCCTCTTCCTTTCTGTGCCCTCCCCGCTCCCGCCTCCCAGCTGCCCTCCCGCGCTCCGCCCCCCCCCTCACTCTCCACTTATGGCAGAGTGGCCAACGCGCAGCGTGCATGCACAGCGGGCGCGCCGATTGCGCGCCGAAGGTGCGCCAAAGGTAAGCCCGTCTGCGCCCGTCCGCGCCTGGACCGCGCCCAGTGCCAGGACCCCTGGCCCCCGCAGACCCCAGCCCACCCGCCGGACGTACGACGCCGCCACCCTCAACGCACTCAACACCGGCCGAATCCCGGGATGCTACCGAGCCACCCCGAGACGAACCCACGGACCCTTCAGCTGCCACGCCTGCAAGTTCACCTGCATCCGGACCTGCCCCGCACCAGCACCCGCCAAGCCGAACACCAGCAGCAACCACCTCAAGTGCATCCTACTCAACACCCGCTCCATCCACAGACACGCCATCGAACTCTGGAACCTCCTCGACACCTCAGCTCCTGACGTCGCCTTCCTCACGGAAACCTGGATGAACGACTCCTCAGCGCCCGACATCGCCATCGCCATCCCAGAGGGCTACAAAATCACCCGAAGATACCGTGGCAACCAGACTGGAGGAGGCATCGCCATCATCTACAGGGACACCATCCGCATCACGACCAACACCGACGACACCCTGACAACCGCCGAACACCTGCACTTCCAGATCCACACGGACCCCAAAACCACCCTCAGAGGCACCCTCATCTACCGACCCCCGGGACCACGCACACAATTCAGCGAAGACATAGCCGACTTCATCAGCCCGCACGCCCTCCCCTCCACTGACTACATCCTCCTGGGGGACATCAACTTCCACCTGGAGAACAACAACGACCGCAACACCACCACCCTGCTCGACAACCTCGCCAACCTCGGACTCAAGCAGCTGGTGACCACCCCCACCCACCTCGCCGGACACACACTCGACGCTGTCTTCTCAGCCAGCAAGGACATCGTCTTCAGCCACGCCACCGGACTTCACTGGACGGACCACAGCTGCGTCCACTTCACCTTCAGAAGATCCACGATCCACCACCACCAGCAACAGGTTGCTCGAAGAAACTGGAACAAGATCACAGCAGACCAGCTCGCCGCTTCCCTGAGCCAGCACCCTCCCGCCAGCTCAGCGAACCCCAGCCAGGCCGCCGACAACCTCACGAAGTGGATCAGCAACTGCGCAGAGGACCTCGCCCCACTGAGGACCCCGCCTAGCAGACCCGGCAGCAAGAAGGCCCCATGGTTCACCGACGAACTCAAGAGCTCCAAGAAGAACTGCCGAGCCCTCGAGAAAGCCTGGAGAAGGGAGCCAACACCGGACAACATGACCACCCTCAAGCTCGCCACCCGGAAGCACCATCAACTGACCCACGCCACCAAGAAAACAGCATTCAAGGACCGGCTGGACAACAACGCACACAACTGCAAGGAACTCTTCAACATCGTGAAAGAGCTCTCCAACCCCAACGCCGGAAACAACGACATCACCCCGTCGCAAGACCTCTGCAACTCCCTCGCCTCCTACTTCCACAACAAGATCGCTGACATACACAACAGCTTCAGCCCACAAACAACGCTCCCCACGACCGCACCAACGCCCCCCACCACCACCCTCAGCGCCTGGACCCAGATCAACACAGAAGACACCATCTGCACGATGAACTCTATCCACTCCGGATCTCCGACCGACCCCTGCCCCCACCACGTCTTCAACAAGGCCGACGCCGTCATCGCACCCCACCTGCGGGACATCATCAACACCTCCTTCGACACCGCCACCTTCCCTGAGAGCTGGAAGCACGCCGAACTCAGCGCTCTACTAAAGAAACCAACAGCGGACCCCACCGAACTCAAGAATTACCGCCCCATCTCGCTCCTCCCGTTTCCAGCCAAAGTCATTGAGAAGACCGTCAACAAACAGCTGGCCGCCTTCCTCGAGTCGAATGGATCCCTCGACCCCTCACAGTCTGGCTTCCGAGCCAACCACAGCACCGAGACCGCCCTCATCGCCGCCACCGATGACATCCGAGCCCTGCTGGACAACGGTGAAACAGCGGCCCTCATCCTCCTAGACCTCTCCGCGGCGTTCAACACTGTTTGCCACCGCACCCTAGTGCAGCGCCTCAGCAACATCGGAATCCAGGAGAAGGCACTGGAGTGGATCATCTCCTTCCTCGCTGGAAGGACACAGAGAGTCCGCCTACCACCATTCAGATCTGCAGCCACGGAAGTCATCTGCGGCGTTCCTCAGGGCTCCTCGCTCAGCCCCACCCTCTTCAACGTCTACATGAGCCCCCTCGCGGCCATCGCACGCCAACACAACCTCAACATCATCTCCTACGCCGACGACACCCAGCTGATCCTCTCCCTGACCAACGACCCCGCCGCCGCCAGAACCAACCTCCACGAAGGGATGAAAGACGTAGCCGAGTGGATGACGACCAGCCGCCTGAAACTGAACTCAGACAAGATGGAAGTCCTCATCCTGGGCTCCTCAACCTCCGCCTGGGACGACTCCTGGTGGCCCCCCGCCCTGGGCACCGCACCCAAACCAACAGACCACGCACGCAACCTGGGCTTCATCCTGGACTCCTCCCTCTACATGACCAGACAAGTCAACGCCGTCTCCGCGTCCTGTTTCAACATCCTGCGCATGCTACGGAAGATCTTCCGGTGGATCCCCACCGAGACCAGGAAGACGGTCACCCAGGCCCTCGTCACCAGCCGACTGGACTACGGCAACGCCCTCTATGCCGGAACCACCGCCAAGCTCCAGAAGAGACTCCAGCGGATCCAGAACACCTCAGCCAGACTCATCCTCGACATCCCCCGACGCAGCCACATCTCCGGACATCTGAGAGACCTGCACTGGCTCCCCGTCAACAAGAGAATCACCTTCCGTCTCCTCACCCACGCACACAAAGCCCTACACGACCAAGGCCCGAGCTACCTCAACAACCGCCTCAACTTCTACGCTCCCAAACGCCACCTCCGATCGACCAACCACGCCCTCGCCGCCGTCCCCCGCATCCGAAGAGCGACAACAGGAGGAAGGTCCTTCTCCTACCTGGCTGCCAAGACCTGGAACACCCTCCCGACCGATCTTCGCCTGACCCATGACCACCTCTCCTTCAGGAAGAAGCTCAAGACCTGGCTGTTCGAGCAGTAGCGGCAACCCCCCCCCCCCCCCCCCAAGCGCCTTGAGACCCTCCGGGTGAGTAGTGCGCTTTATAAATGCCTTGATTGATTGATTGATTGATTTTATGTTTCTGTTTCTCGCACAGTGAGAAAATCGAAGAGATTTGTTGGGGGTTTCTGGTCTAGGGCAGGGAAGGAGTGACTTGCCCATTGCTAAGGGTGCTGACTGTTTGGTCGGCCCCAATGCCGACCAAACCAGGAATGTGCACTCTGCTCTTTCTCCATGTAGGCAGCAATGGCCTCAACCGCGAGGCGTGCCGGCCACAACTGGTTATGTTGTATGTAAATTGTGCAAGCAAACAAAGAACTGGCTATGTGCAGCACTGCATTTGCCTCGTTACAACTTATCAATGCTTGTGGATCCACTATCCACCTGCTCTGGTTCGTAGTATTTTATTTTAATTGATTCACTGCTCGAAATTTTTTCAGGTAGCTTAAAATGTGGGGTAATCCTGTGGTATTGTGATATTCAGATTACGCCATGTAATTTACATAATTTTGGGGATTTCATGTTAAGCATATTATGCAAAATTCCCAAGATAACATGATGAAACCACTTTGTGTAATTACGTGCCACTCGCGGTAAAAATTGCAAATTATCAAGAGGAACAGAACGTATGTGACTGTTGTTTGCTCTGCTTTTGTTTTGCTTAAAGTATTTCTTAGCGCAAAATGCGTCCATGCCCAAAATTGGCACACGGTCACGTTTTGCTGTAAAATATAGCACTAAATGACAGATTTGTATTGTGCATAATCACGTGTATTTTCGTGTAATTTTGCTAACATTTTGCATAACTATTGAAAAGCAAATCACATGATTTTCGCACTCCTAAATTATGTGTGTTCTTTTTTCAGTATAACCATGCAGTCGCACTTAATGCAAACATTGAATGTTATTGAATGATATGGATAAACAATGACCTTTATCAAAGCTATATGAAGTCACCGCGTTCACGAGGATCCATCCCTACATTCCCTATATTGAATAGTTGTCATAATCCGCAGGACTTTGGTTGTAGATTTGACTCGGACTGCCTAAGAGTTAATATTAGAAATGTGCTTGCACGCCAATGAAGCGCGTCTTTTTTGACAACTTATTGAAAAATCATTTTTATTCAGTCATTTTCATATTGTTCTCCGAGTCGGAGACTTTTTTAGCCGGCACAAAGGAACAATTTTACTGTCTCTATTCATTATATGCCATATGTTTTAGGCCTTGTAAAATTACTCAGTTGGGCTTTGAGAATATGAAAAAAATGTCTGCAAAATATGAAAACATTGAAATGCCAGCTCTTGTCTAGAATGCAATTATAGATACATGGGTCCTTTGAAAGTAGTTTACAATCTATTATTCTGCTGTATGATGGGAGCTTTTCAACCACTGACTGCTGAAAAAAAAAATTCAAGTTCCTGGTATTTTCTGATATTAGTTGCTATTTTCTAGGTATGTTTTTAGTACATCTGATTTGAGAGCTATGGTAGTGGCATTTTGAATTGATACTTTTATTTCAAGGCCAATTTAGGGTGACAGTGGTATCAGGTGTGAGTGGCATGTAGGGTTGGTTGTGCTCCGGCCACTCCTAGCCCTACTTGAATGGCAACCAGGTAGTGTTTCGGAGTGTTGCTCAGTTCCCACAGCTTCAGCGCCCTTGGGAGGTGAGGGACTGGCTTTATTCCATGTATTTGTTGGCCTGGGTCAACCTGGGACAAAAACTAAAATTGCCCCCCATTAGCTAAACTAATGACTAAAAAAGGTGTCTACTTTAGCAAATTTGACCAGTTTTTAACTTGTAAGACATGCTGTATGGGAATTTTGCAAGGTCTGGAAGACTGCATGCATTTGTGTTTTCTGCAGACAATGCCTGTGTCAATATCAGATAAATGCCTGATTGCCGTACAGGCCAGTCTGACCTTGTTGGTGTCCCATGCTCGTTTTTTGTCTTTTACCCCATAGCATTGTTGAAATTGTAAAAATGTAAGTGCCACAGCTCAGAAAGCACTGTGCTTGCTGCTACCCACTGTGCCTGCCAGCACTGCTAAATGCTCTTCCTTGTGACCTTATGCTGTAAATATGGCCTAGGCCTACATCTTTTATAATTATTTAAAGTATATTGAACATTTTGTTGATGAGCTGTGCTAAAAAATATACAGACAGTGCCGCCATGTGATAGATTTGCCGCTGACCGCGCGACCCGCAGGGGAGCATGGGCGGGGCAGCGCCCTAGTCCCACACGACGGGCGAGCAGAGCTCATATCACGCCCCTCCCTGAGCCCACCTCCTTATCAGAGCCAATGGGGAGGGCTCACCTGGGAGGAGGGGTGCCCACTCCGGTATTTAGCACTGCAGCGCCAGTGCTCGGCCTCCTCTCCCGCTAGGATTCTTCCTCGGCTCTGCACTGTTGTTGTCGAGCGTCCTCGTCCGCGCCGTTAAGCGAGGTATGTGCTACCGTCTCGCCTCCCCCCGGCCTCGTCCCTGGGCATGACCAGGCTGCACGGGGCCCCAGTGGTAGCAGCCACGGGGGTGGTTATCGGTGGCAGCGCTAGGAGCGCGGGCTGATAGGTACGTAGCGCTGTACGAAATCGGTGAGTCCGTTGTCCCCCAGGTGCCCGCTCCCCCCTTCGGGGTAGCAGCTTGATCGCACACGTGGACGCGTAGGAGTAACCGCGACCCGGGCGGGAACCAAGAGCGGTTCATTATGGCACCTCTTGGGCTTGAAGCGATTTACACGTTTGCAGCTCGCTGTTTACACGTCTCGCTCTCGGCCGCCCCACAGCCAGGGCCGCGTGGTTGGGTCGATGGGGCGTCCGCCGGGACCGGGGGGTTGAGAGTTCGAGTCCCCAAGAGAGTTGTTCTGTTCTGGGATTGCAGGTATACTGGGAGGCTGGATCGGGCAGGAGCGTCGAGCGGCGGGGTGTGCATTTTGTTGGCACACGGCAGGGGTACTATTACGTTTAGGTCTGTTCCCCCCTTGTTCTTGGCTCAAGCGCCTTTGTTTGGAAAGTGTCACCTCCCACTACGGGCTGCCCGCCAAAGACAGTGCCCCAGGCGACCTCTGGTGGGGGTGCCCTGCTCTACACGCTCACGGCGCAGTTAGCGACCTTGGTTTAAAAGGGAGAATCGGAGCATGAGCAAGGTGAGCTGTAGAAAACAGGTTTCATTTCCGTTCAGGCTCCGTGGTGTAATTCTGTAGCATGCTATTTTACACCTTGCACTGAGTATGCCGTCAATGCAGTCGAGTGCTTGTAACCCAAGGAACGGGCTAGCAAGAGGCAATTATTTCATCTGCAATTATCCTGAAATCCGCTGGTGCATTGATTTCCAAAGGAGTCGCGCGTGGCACCGCAGAGGCTCCTTGCAGGGTATAGATATAGTCTGTTCAGCATCTCTAAATGTAACTTTTATTTAAGAGTCACGTCTATGCGTGTTTGAACATTTCCAAGATAGCAGAGCTATTGCCCTGGTTTCTGCTTACCTCTTGCAAGTTATTAGTGTGCAGCCAAACATCGACTAAGTCACTCTGCGTAGAAATGCTGGGCTCCTGCTTCTTCCAGGCGAACATTCGATGCATGCATTTTATGTGGAGCAGCGGTATGTAGACCTGAGGGGCCAGGACTTGGGTCCCAGGGCAGGCGGTGTGGTTGAAGGGGGTTTGAATTGCTCGGGACTAAATTGCCTTCTCGCCAAGCACCCCACAGTCCATAAATTAAATAGTGCTTCAAAGCAGGCACGTAGTGCAATCTAAAACTGAAATCTTTCCTTTACATTTCGTTCTGTTACCGGAATGGTTGTGCTCGATTGTGCCTTGGCTGAGACAGCGAGCTGAAAGCCAAGCATTACAGAGACTCGCGCAATGTGTTATCAGGGTTTCAGAACACATTCTTATTCTTAGATGTTTCAGATAAAAGGGCAACTCTTATAAAACGTCCCATGTTCTCAAGGGATGAGTCCTCGAATCTCCCCCCGCACCTCCAGCAGTCTCAGGCTGTGCAATTACAGAGCGGGGGCAGGGAACAGATTAACCCCAGAGCAACAACACTATGGGCTGCCGCCACTGTGCGTTGTACACCCTCATCACCGCAGTCGGTGGTCGGTGTACTGCACTGTACACCCTAATCAGCAAAGGCCGTGGTCGGCTTACTGAGTCCTACATACACCCCGATCACCGCAGTCCGTAGTCGGCTTACTGCGCTGTACACCCTAAGCACCACAGGCCGTGGTCGGCTTACTGAGTTCTACATATACCCCGATCACCACAGTCCGTGGTCCGTGTACTGCGCTGTACACCCTAAGCACCACAGGCCGTGATCCGTGTACTGCGCTGTACACCCTAAGCACCATAGGGGCTGTTTACATTGTCATCATTTGCTCATGCAGGCAAAAAGATCTGTTTCACTTATTGTTATTGTCTCGGTGCCTTCCAAATGGCAGCTTTGTACAAGTTAAAATGCATTACTTGTAGCTTAGGAAGCCGCTGGGAAGGTGTGCTCAAGTATGTAAATTGAACATTGAAGATCGATTTGCTTACGGCATTATTTTCTAGGATCATTGTTATTACCTAAAGTAATCACAGCGCAGTTATAAATTGATTCACAACATATACGTAGACTCGGAGACAATATTTTGATTTGCTGAATCCCAAATTGTTTAATGAATAGGTTCTTTAATTGTATATTGCTTCAAAGTCTTTCTCGGTTCTGGACTTGTTTTGCAGCCTCGGAGGTCTGTGAAAATCATGCTTACGGGAATTCTCCAACCCCGGTATTATCGAGCGTGGGAGCCATTATTAACGTTCTCTTCAAGGGACAAATGGGTACTTGTTTAGTTGATTTGAAAGTGGGGAACAGGAGAATCTGGTTATCGTATCTGAAGGGCAGAGATTTGCAAGCGACTATTTGGTGTCCTACAAACGGGTTTGTATGTTGCATGACCAGTATCCTTTTGTCCGACATGTTACTGTGAACCTCGCGGCTCTTGGCGGCAACTCGAGCGGGTTAGGGCTGCGCGCTGTATAAAGCCTAATAATAATGGCACGAATGCGCGGCTAGTATGGAGTTCTAGTTTGTCCCCCTAAGACTGTAACGAGGGGGTCTGTGGGGTCTAGGGTGGTCCACGGTCACGAGCTCGTGTGAGTGGCGTGGAGGGCCCAGCGGGCTGCTCGGGTCGCGTACGAGTTAGGAGACTGTCCCGCCGGTGCAGGGAGGGACAAATTGGCGGCAAGAGGGATCCCGAACGGGGCCTTCCACAGCGCCCCATAGCACTGCACACCCTCCAGTATGAGATAGGGCCTTATTCCCATGACTGCAGGCGCCACAAAAATGTGGGATTACCCCCCCCGGGCAATCCCGCTGCGTTTGTTTGTTAATTCAACAGGTCGCACCCACGGTAACGACGTCCGATTACCGGGGTAACCGGGTGGCGCCAAAACCTGGGTCGCCATCACCGCCCCTTTGTTCGAGGCCCTTTGAATACCAGGCCATGCTGCTCGAACTATAGCGCCTATGCGGGCGCTTGTTCCCTTCGTTTGGATAATGGGCTCCTACCAAGCTACGGGTTTTGCAAACAACTCGGCAATGGTCTTTTACTTTATTGCCCTACTGCAACCACGAATCCCTAATGGTCAGTGTGGGCCCTAAAGATTAGTAGGATCTTACTCCACTCGTTAAAGTTTATATAATATCCCCAAAGTAAATATGCCCGCCCACGCTCAGCTGGTGGGCAAATGACCGTGTACAGTAAAGACCTGGAATGTTTCCGGGGTAACTCTCGGTGCCTTTTAATCAGTAATAATCAGTTGTGTTTGTTTGGGACAGGTTGTTGTGATTGTGCGCCCTGCTCCCATGCACCCCTTAGCGTGCAGCACCTGCGGCTCTTGTAAAAGTCGTTACTGCAGGTTACAAGTAATTTAACTGCAAAGTTCGTACTGGAAACGAGCAACACAGATTGGTAGGGTATTTTCGGTATTGAGTGAGAACAAGACTATGTTGAATGAATTCCTGTCGATGAGGTCTAGCCGAAGTAAAATCATTTCGGGTGGCACAAGAAATGAGGAATGTCTACTTAAACATGCAGTGAGGGCAAAGAAACACAAGGACATTCGTCCCATATGCCCCAAGTAAGTCAAGCATTCAGGGTATTTTGTATCACAAACTGCTGCCAAGCAGAAGCGCAAATATAGCTGGAATGACACGGTTGTTGTGAGACACATCACAAAACACCGTCCTATAGCTTGTTACTGTTTTCTAACACGAGATGCATAGAAACAGGATTGATGGTGTATATTGTATAGGTGAAGACATATTTTGTCAAAGTAATTATGGAGGTGGACTGCCTGACTGAATTCATTATCCTATTGACAATATGTTAGACTCATCAGATGAGTACGTCTCATTCAGTGAACAGGAGTTTGACTGATCACGTCATTGAGTGCCCGGTCTCCACTGCTCTCGTTTACAAGTTCAAAGGTCGCAGGCTCTTCGCGTGTTAACACAGTAACATGCAGTCTTCGGGTTAAACAGGGTTCTAGCCTATCTACCAGCTGCCCCCACTCCCCACTCCTAAAGCTTTATCCTCGTCGCTCTACCAGGGAGAGGATGTAGCCTTACGGTTAGAGCGGTCGACCTTGGAGCTGGGGAACCGCGTTCGGATCTCGGCAACGACGCTCAACATCCTGTGAGCTGGGCAAATCACCTAATCTCCATGTGCCTAGCAAAAATGAATATGACCATCTGAAACATATAAAAACATATAACTGCCCCCCCTTTTTTTGATGGGCGTCTTGCGGGTCATACAGGCGTAATCAGTGTCAGCGTGCCCTTCACCTTCAGGGGACATTCCTAGCAGGAATGTGTCGTTCTGAGTGTTAAAGGTCGCTGCAGTGGAAGTCTCTGAGTCATGTCGCAGCAAATGGGGAGAAGCTACAAGGACGATCTATTTTATTAGCACGGTAACTCATCATGTAATAACTCTTTAGGGTATGTTGAAAAGGCGTACACACAGCATTTCTCAGTACAAGCCATAACAGTTCCATCTGCACACAAGAATTTCACATTAACCGCAATATTTCTTTATGAATGATAAAGATAATCGATTTAATTGTAAGTACGTTTTAAAATGTGTGGAAAATATGTACTTCCGTATATTGGTTCATACAGCTTCAAGCCTGAACACACTTTTAAGCACACAGACCTTATCCCTAGTGGGGAATTCCTCTGTGAAATACTACTGAAGGATGGGAGTGACAACCGGGAGGAATAAGTAGATTTATGAAAGAAGGGTCACATTTTGTGAATACCTTGCATTATTGTGAATTGGGCCAAACATAAACCCGAACACTAGGTAACAAGTGCAATCAATGGCATGTCAGCCCTAAATCACTGTACAGCCAAAGCCAATACAGAACATTACACATAAAATGGGATTGCTTTAACAGACATTCTCTAACGAATACAGGTATAACCTCCTAGCTTCAGGTTAACAGTTTAAAGCTCCATGTTCGCCTAGAAGAGAATGAGGAGTGCATAATGCTTGCTGCAGGGGCACAAGCGAAGTCTGGAAATAGGAACTTTACACCAATATTTTCTTTAGCGGCTTGCCCCGTGGCAGACGAAAAGTGGAAGCAACTACTAGGTGACTGCGTTCGTTCCAGACACTTGCGTCCTGGGAGCGATGCAGAGTAGAGGTCACATGCATAGGAGCATGTGGGGTGTAGCAACTATGCTGCGGTACGTGATTATGGAGACATGGTCGGGAATAACAATGTGACTGTTAAATTATATCTGCTAGGCTGTGTTTCAACTATTCCAAGTATTGATATGGCAGTGATTTGCCAGGACATTCACTGTAATAATTATTACAGCTACGGTGACAACTTTCATAATCACACCACTTTACTTTCTTGGACAAATATCACTGATTGTCCATTGCACCAGATACAATAAGGCACGTAGTCACTTGCCGGTCCCCTGTATACTGTTTCCGAAGGAAAACAGCCAACGTAGGGCATATTAAGCATAGGAAAGGTGAACAAATAGGATACTTTGGAAAACCTCCTTATGTTTGCCAGAGTGAGGAGAAGTAAGTAATTTGACCTCAGGCTAACTAAGTAATAGCTTCTGGAAAAGAGCTAACATACAAGAAAAAAAAAAAAGCGATTTTCTGGGGTTTGAAATTCACAAATTTAGTCAAGGGGAGAAGCTAGGATTGGCCTAGGTTTTGTGGTTGGCTTTTATGTAATATTGCCCAGTTAATTCAGGGTCACTTGCTTACTAAGGGCACCCTGCCTCGGATGCCAAACATTTACAGCCGACTGTTGAGTGTGGGTGATGGGCCATTCCTATGTTCCCAGGTTGGTACAATGGGCTACAGCAGAGAAATGGAACTTGGCTTTCGCGAGGACACAAATCCTGTGGTTGGGTGTTCCTGGAATGCAATGGGGTCACCTGAAGTACAAGCTAGAGCAATGCAGGGTGGGGAGGGGTGGTCCTCCCAAGATCCCCATTATTCTCCTGGGAGGGAATGAACTGGTCACGCTGGGGAGGCGGAGTCGGCTAGGCAAGGAAGACATATGGTAGCCGATCTAGGTTATGCAACAGAGAAGCAGGGACCAAGCGAGGATGTGTGGCTCCTCTTGTAGATATGGACAGGTAATGCCAAACAGCTTAATTCAAACTACAGGGTTCACAGGAGGTGGAGGGCCCTGGGCCAGGTACACTATGAAGCGGGCGCCCTGAGTCAGTGAATTAGGGGTTATTCAGGTCCTAAGGTGGCAAGATCCATGTTTTTTTGGTAACTAGTCCTGTGAGAGTGAGACCTGCCCTTGTAGCATATCAAGTGCATGCAGGTTCAGATGGGGCGTTACCATGCAATAACTGTGGTATCCATTATGTAATAAAGCAATTTGAGGCTCAAACTAGAACAGCACCCTGCGTACGGGGGGCCCCCACACAATACCCCCACCTTTCATATGGGAACGGGTTTGCGAGCGGGCGAGCTCGTGTGGTCTGAGGTTTTTCCCACAGGGCTGGATCACCGGTAGCGGTTGAACATTCTCGCAAGGGGTTCGCAGACCCATGCAGAAGTTCATGGGAAGAGAGGCCTGGGTTTCATTAGGCAAGTACCAATACAAAGAGAAAACGGAAGGGTACTATGATAAAGGTGCACTAAACAGCGACGGAAAGTAGCTAGGTGGGTGGGGGGCTCTGTCATCGACGTGGGCCTCCTCCAGAGCTGTGGCGGAGTACAGGGCGATCTGGAAGCAGATGGACAGTAAGGGTACCTCTGCGGCAGAAGGGTACAGTAAGGGTACCTCTGCCTGGCACAGTAAGGGTGCCTGAGCCAAGGACCTGGAGCCGAAGGAGGTTCCGGGAAACCGCGACGGCGCCCCGTTAGTCCTTCGGGCGGTCGGGGGGCCTGAACCGACCGGGGGTGTGCTCCACCGCTCCGCCCTGACAGGGGGGGCGGGAGTATAACGAAATGGTAATGTGCTGCACCATCAGAGCATCGTCTCGCCGTGCAAGATGGCTCCTTAGGCATGCGGGTCAGCGAGGGGCTGCCTGCTTTGGATCGCCTGTAAGATGACCCACCATAATGTCATACCTGTGTTGTATGAAATAAACCTGCAGCAGTTCTTTCCCACAAATATGTCTCCTGAGTTTCTTTCGGAAGTGTAAGTGTGTAATTGGCAAGCGGGGCGAGCGCATGGCGGTGTGGGCACTATGCCGCTGACCGCGCGACCCGCAGGGGAGCATGGGCGGGGCAGCGCCCTAGTCCCACACGACGGGTGAGCAGAGCTCATATCACGCCCCTCCCTGAGCCCACCTCCTTATCAGAGCCAATGGGGAGGGCTCACCTGGGAGGAGGGGCGCCCCCTCCAGTATTTAGCACTGCAGCGCCAGTGCTCGGCCTCCTCTCCCGCCAGGATTCTTCCTCGGCTCTGCGCTGTTCCCACCCTGATCCCTGACCCAGCAGCAGAGCGGCGGTGCGAAGTTATGAATTTTATAATGGTCTTGTTTTGTGTTGCAGGCGGAGTCACAGGGCGGTCTGGAAGCAGATGGACAGTAAGGGTACCTCTGCGGCAGAAGGGTACAGTAAGGGTACCTCTGCCTGGCACAGTAAGGGTGCCTGAGCCAAGGACCTGGAGCCGAAGGAGGTTCCGGGAAACTGCGACGGCGCCCCGTTAGTCCTTCGGGCGGTCGGGGGGCCTGAACCGACTGGGGGTGTGCCCCACCGCTCTGCCCTGACAGGGGGGGCGGGAGTATAACGAAATGGTAATGTGCTGCACCGTCAGAGCATCGTCTCGCCGTGCAAGATGGCTCCTTAGGCATGCGGGTCAGCGAGGGGCTGCCTGCTTTGGATCGCCTGTAAGATGACCCACCATAACGTCATACCTGTGTTGTATGAAATAAACCTGCAGCAGTTCTTTCCCACAAATATGTCTCCTGAGTTTCTTTGGGAAGTGTAAGTGTGTAATTGGCAAGCGGGGGAGCGCATGGCGGTGTGGGCACTAGTTATAACTACGTGCCGCTGTTTACAAATATGCGCCTGGTACTAAGCACCGGCAAAGACCTGCACAAATTAACACTGCTTGCTTACAGCCTGTGAACTCCTGTGCCTGTGGATCTCTCCATAGGGTGACTATGAGGTGGGAGGCACAAGTAGCCCCTTAGCCAGTTCAGCTTCCTCGTTGTACCATGCAGCCTTCCTATGCTCTCCCAGCACTCCTTACTTTCACACTATGCCAAAATGCAAGCAAATGCAGACAGTGCGGAGAGAGGAACTGCTTGTCACAAATAGAAGTGAACGCAGTCTCTTGCCCTCCCCTGCATTTTGTTTCAATCCCTCCAAACTAGAACCTATTATCCATTGCACCCCCCTCCCATTGCCACCCTTGCAGAATCTGCATCTCAAGACTAATGCGTGTTTCTCTCAAATTAGAGTGACCAAGGCAGGGTTGCGTTGGGATCAAAAATAGGCCTGGGCACCCTAAAAAAAAGTGGCCCACATTTGCGGATTGTGCCTTTTTGCAAAAATATGTTTAAGTATTATGAAAGGAAAGAGGGGGGTTTCTCTAATGCTTTCTTATCTTCACTGAGATAAAAACAAATAAAAATGTTGCAGTGAGGCCACTTCTGCTCAGGCAGTGAGGCCCCTGCTCAATCTGCATACATTAATGGGCGGGCACAGCAAGAGACTGGGAATGACATTACGCCCCCTTGTTAAAAGGGAGGTTATAAAGACCCATCTGCTTCCATTCAGGCCGCTAAGGCCCCACTGAACCACTGGCAGCATCTGAACAGCACAGACATAGCCAAAATAAGCCACCATGCTGGGAAAAAAAGTGACCCACAACTACAAATCAGATCCCGGCCCATTGACCGGGTTCCCGCCTTACCAATCTGACCCTGGACCTTGGCAAGGCAGAGCTCGCCAATGCCCAGTTTGAGGCCCACAACCCGCTACTGATATGAAACTGCTTTACTTCTTTGTCCTTTTGACTCGAAAGGCACATTGTTAACAAGGGATTAGGCATCCTGTCATGCCAAGGCCCTTCTGATGTCCCTTTCGGGTATCTGCGTCAAACTTAAACAATAAGAATAAGTGCTGTATATTATCGATGTTGACCATTTTTTTTGCCAGCTCCCCTCAGATTGTTTTTTAGACAGTCGCATTTTGTTTTTGCTTTTCAAATTTTTATTTATTTGTTCAATCATGAACAATTTATAGCCCATGTTGAACTCTGATATAATTTCGCTAGTAAATTGAGTTAACTATGCATAGGTGCATTACAGAGTGTATTACAGATGTTCTTGACTATACGCAGTGGACCTATATTAAACTGGAATGAACTTATGGCAGAGAACAGGGCCTGCCAAATCCATTAAGTATAGCCCGTTGTTCATCCCATCTGCCCCATATCATTGTATGCTTTCATAGACATCCCGACGTTATAATACACTTTATCTTCAGCAAACATGCACCATTCAATGTTTTCCTTCCAATTTTCAAAGAGCACCTCACAACCCCAGTACCTAGGAACGTTTGACGGAAGGACATATCACAAAATGCTTGGTTTCCGTTGGCGACGCTTCCTAAGACTACGCCCTCATTTTGCAGTTTCAGTCCTTAGTGGAGCATGTGCCAGAATAATCTGTCCCTTGCTCAAAATATCTCCAGTGTGGTGCATGCCCATATCGTATGATAGAAGCTTACCATTGCCATCTCAGGCAATATTTATTCTCGTCCCCCCAATATCATTTTATTTTAAACGTTGTGATGTAACCTCTATAGTGTATTGGTACTTGTGCCAGTTGGAATTCTGTTCTTATTGACAATTCAGTAAGGCACGGCAATGTTTTCTTCCCATTTCCAGTCTTCCAGTGAACTCACATCTGCCTCCCGTTTCTGTCTAAGCTTGCCCAGGGTGAATGAGGTATATCTTGTTTGATATATGAGAAAAAAACTTTTCTTGGTCAAAAAGTCTAACATAACTCTGTTTTCCAATGGGGAATATTACTGAACGTCAGTTCCAGTTGTCACATGTACCTCTAAAGGAATCATAAGTCCTAAGCATCAATATATGTTTGTGCACTGAGACCAAATTCAGTTTCCATCTAAGTGAACAATTTTACACCCTTTCTTCCCCAAACATCTCCCAGGGTTGTCTCGCCTATCCGGAAACTATCCATCTGGGTCGCATCTTTCTGGGGTGTTACCACTCATAGTTGTGTGTAGTGTATCAGTGTTGTTTCTACCATAGATCTGCAGTCACCATATTCCTTGCTTCTAGCACTGCTGCTGTGCGATAAGGTAAAAAAGTACAACTCTTATACTATAAAGAGCTGCCATATAGCCAAGATACCCATTGCGTGCCTATTCACCCTAGGGGATCCACCCTGTCTTGGTACAAAACCAATCTTTAACACCATCGTTAGAAAATGAGTTTCTGGTTGTCAGAGGTATATACCCTGTCCAAGCAGGAACCACAATCCTAGTAAGGGTAAGTCAGAAACACGCTTAAAATTATCCTGCTCAGAAAAGGGGGTGGTGATGAACAGAGTGTCTGAATTAAGCAGACCACTCTTACCCAGTCCACAGATCAGGGCTTGATCCATCACCGTTATTTAGCTCACTGCCCCATCCCAGCTCAGAACCTGGCTATATGCAAATTAGTCTGTCCCTGGCCCAGTGCATCATGGGAACAGGGCAGACCAAACTACCAAGCCAATTCTTCACCAGAAAGGATACAAGCTACCGGGGACCGGTTTCTGGCATTTCAGCCTCGTCGGCCCGGCTTGCTTGAATCCTGATGGAGCAGTGAGCAAGGGACTCATGTCTGAGTATACCCTGCCACACCTATAGTGGCCAAAAACGATTCAGAAAAGGGGGTGGTGATGAACAGAGTGTCTGAATTAAGCAGACCGCTCTTACCCAGTCCAAAGATCAGGGCTTGATCCATCACCGTTATTTAGCTCACTGCCCCATCCCAGCTCAGAACCTGGCTATATGCAAATTAGTCTGTCCCTGGCCCAGTGCATCATGGGAACAGGGCAGACCAAACTACCAAGCCAATTCTTCACCAGAAAGGATACAAGCTACCGGGGACCGGTTTCTGGCATTTCAGCCTCGTCGGCCCGGCTTGCTTGAATCCTGATGGAGCAGTGAGCAAGGGACTCATGTCTGAGTATACCCTGCCACACCTATAGTGGCCAAAAACGATTCAGAAAAGGGGGTGGTGATGAACAGAGTGTCTGAATTGGCTTGGTAGTTTGGTTTGCCCTGTTCCCATCATGCACTGGGACAGGAACAGACTAATTTGCATATAGCCAGGTTCTGAGCTGAGATGGTGCAGTGAGCTAAAAAACGGTGATGGATTAAAACCATGATGTCTTGACTTGGTAAGAGTATTCTGCATCATTCAGAAGCTCTGTCCATCACCACCCCCTTTTCCAAAATCGGTTTTATCCACACTATGTGTGGGAGGGTATACTCAGACGTGAGTCCCTTGCTCATTGCACCATCAGGATTCAAGCAAGCCGGGCCGAAGAAGGCTGTGATGCACTATGTGTGGGAGGGTATACTCAGACGTGAGTCCCTTGCTCATTGCACCATCAGGATTCAAGCAAGCCGGGCCGAAGAAGGCTGTGATGCCAGAAACCGGTCCCCAGAAGCTTATTTCCTTCCCAGTATAAGAATTGGCTTGGTAGTTTGGTTTGCCCTGTTCCCATCATGCACTGGGACAGGAACAGACTAATTTGCATATAGCCAGGTTCTGAACTGGGATGGTGCAGTGAGCTAAAAAACGGTGTTGGATCTAGCCCTGATCTCTTGACTGGGTGAGAGTATTCTGCTTAATTCAGAAACTCTGTCCATCACCACCCCTTGTTGTTAAATATTTTTGTCCACCCTAAGCGTGGAAGGGTATACTCAGATGTGAGTCCCTTGCTCATTGCACCATCAGGATTCAAGCAAGCCGGGCCGACGACGCCTGAAATGGCAGAAACCGGTCCCCGGAAGCTTGTTTCCTTCCCAGTGTAAGAATTGGCTTGGTAGTTTGGTTTGCCCTGTTCCCATCATGCACTGGGACAGGAACAGACTAATTTGCATATAGCCAGGTTCTGAACTGGGATGGTGCAGTGAGCTAAAAAACGGTGTTGGATCTAGCCCTGATCTCTTGACTGGGTGAGAGTATTCTGCTTAATTCAGAAACTCTGTCCATCACCACCCCTTGTTGTTAAAATTAACCTGCAACAACCCACTAGAAGCTTGGCACAGAGCTGTCAGGCTTTACTTAAGAGGCAATGTGTTAAGTATTTGCACACACAACACACAGTAACACAGTAAAAACACCACAAAAAGAGTCCACACCAGTTTAGAAAAATAGAGAATAATTTTATAAATAAAACAAGACCAATACAATAAAAATCCAATCAGTATGAATTTTTAAAGAGTAAATGCAAAACTAGCACATAGAAGAAAATAGCACTCAAAGAGTTGATTAGTCGCGCTGGACTGCGACAAAGTCAAGTATTCAGGCTGCTCACCCAGCTAAAGGACCCACTCAGAGTACGCTGAGCAAAAGTACTTCAATCCTTGTTGCAGCACGAGATGCGTCAATGATCCCAGACAGCTGGAGTGTTGCACTGAATTTCTCCACACTACTGCGGCGATGGGTCAGTTCCATTAAGCGAAGCACCAGTTCCCAGTGTGATGCGCCGGGTTAGTCCACTCTAGAGGGGTGATGCATCAATCTTCTCCACGCTGTGATGGCAATGTGTTGGTTCAGAAGTGGTGGTTCCGGGGTCGATGCAACGGTTATGAGTGTGATGCACCCATCTGGTGCCTACAACATCAGTGATGTGTCAATCCCAATCCCGCAGCAGGAGATGCAGCAGTTGAATCGGCGCATGTAATGGATGCCCAGGTTCTTGTCCCTACAACAGCGGTGATGCATTGATCCGAATCTCGCAGCAGAATATGCATTGATAAAGATCAGTGCAACAGAGTCGATGCGCAGGTTCTGGTGGATGCAGCACTTTAAACTCAAGAAGCCTTATACTGGATTAGCACCACTTTGCAGAGCAAGACTTATAGCAAGTAAAGTCCAGGTGCTCAGTTGAAGATGAAAGTGAAGTCTTTGATATCCCTGAGTGTTGGACTTGGCCCTTTTTGCTGGGTCATCCATGAACTTTTTGCCTTCCTCCTAGCCTTTTTTCTGACATGGTGTTGGTGGTTCTAGGACTCTGGGCACTTTAGCATCGCTGTCCAGTGTAAAGTCGGTGTGCTCTTTGTGGTAAATATGGTAAAGATTGGTCTACACCTGTTTGGCATATTTAATTTACCTGTCAGTCCCGTGTAAAGTGGTATCTCAGATACCCGGGGCCGGTAAATTAAATGCTACTGGTGGGCTTGCAGCGCTGATTGCGCCACTCACCAATGTAGCTTTTCAAACATGTGTAGAACCGGCTTTTTGGAGACCCCTCCCCACTAGGAGAGTCAATGCCAGTGGTGCAGGGGACACCTAGAATCTAGGGGTCCTTCTTGCTTGAATAATACATTACCAAAGAGACCAGGACAACCAGCCGTGGAGGGAAGTAAGTAATTTCTTATCTCGAGCTAAGGACAGGATCCCAGAATGGTACAAAGACAATTCTACGGAGACTGCTGCTTCAATCCGCAGCGCACACATTATTATAGTACTAGCCATGCCCATTTGCACAATACAAGTTCCTTATTTCGATAAGTTCCTTATCTGACAAGTTCTTCATCAGACTTGTGTGGTGCAATCGTGGCCAGGGGACATCTGTCTCTGATTGCACAATGTACATAGACTTGTGCTTCCTTATCCACATGGTGTGGTCACGGGTCAGTTTGTCGTGAGCCTCGTGCTTCCTTGTCCACATGGTGTGGTCACAGGGCAGTTGGTCATGACAGGCTGAGTTACCAACAATGGACAGGATGTGGCTGGGTCTCTGGCACAACTGGGGGGGTGAGGCACACAGGCAGCTTCTCGGAATCGGCTCGACCACAAGGAGCGGGGAGGGTTGTGCAAGTTTCAACAGGGACATGGAAAGCAATTCTTCACCAGGTTGCCGAGAGCATGGCAAACCAAAATGGAGTCATGTGGGTCATTTTAAAATACAGTTCAACACCTGTCTCATGCCTCTGCCATTGCAGGGTCTGTGCGCGCAGTGTTACTGCCGCTATGACATGACACCTAAAGTGTGTGCCATGTCTGTGACCCCCCCTTTTACTGCATGTCAGTCACCCCTAAGGTAGGCCCTAGCTAGCCCTATGGGCAGGTTGCATTGTAAGTAGAAGGTAGGACATGTACCTTCAGTGTGTGACATGACCTGGTAGTGACCATCAGCCATTTTGGGCTTCTCGTTGCTGTGAGGCTGCCCTCTCATAGCAATTCAATGGGGATTCCCTGATAAGTGTTTCGGTCATAATTCCTGATATGAAAGAATTAGCATGGTCAAGTTTGGTATGGTTGGAATAGTAATAATAAATGCTATGCAATGGTGTGCACAGATTTATTATCACTATTTTATAAATGCCACTTTTAGAACTTTGCATTTCTGTGTGCTATGTGTCTGCCTGCCAGATGTGGATTGCATGTCTGGCCAGGGGCTGGTGACATGTGTGTGGCTCCATGGAGGGCAGGGTGTGTCAGCACTAGGCACTAGGCTGAATGGGAGATCTGCATTTGAAGTAGTGGGAGGAGTAGTCCCCCAACCCTGAATAGGTCTGTGCCTGCCTGGGTAAATGCTGGCTCCACCCACTGTGGTGGTCTGATGACCGAGCCCCCACCTGACAAAGGAGAAGAGGAGCCCTGTAAACAGAGTGTTCCAAAAAAAATCAGAACCAGTTCAGGCTGGTGCCCCCAAGCGCTGTGCCAAGGGCAGGAAAAGAAAATGTACTATAAATATTGGGCCTGTGACCCCATGTAAATGTTGTTCTTTATGTCCTTCCTGGTAACTTGTTGCTGCTGGACCCCAGGAGGAAACGCCAAAAGGGACTGCCTCCCTGCTGGAGGGCCCTGTGAACTGGCCTGCCTGTGCCCAGCCTTTTCCCCTTGACCGTTGGGGTCCAAGCACCTCCTGAGCCCTACACCTTTATTTTAATGCTCCAGGACTAGGGGAGCATTTTTGTTTTAATTTTCAGCGCAGGAGCTGCGACAACTTCAGAGGGGATTCCCCTGCATTTAAGCTCCTGGAGGCAGGAGCCTACCCCACATTGCCACTGTTTTTATGCGGGTGCCAACTCCGCATTTGAGTTTATTTACCAGCGGGAGCCCACCCAGCATTGGTCTTTGTTTTACAGCGGAAGACCACCCTGCACTTCACCGCGGAGAGAGGAGCTGCCGAAAGGCACTGCCACGGCCTGGAAGTCAGGCATCTTGCCTTGTTGGGGCCGTGACCTAAAGCCCTGGAAGCAGCAAGCAGGAAAAGTTTGCCTGTACCAAGGCTGGGCTCTAGTACGTCATAGCGGCCCGCCATCTTGCACTGCGAGAGTTTGTGAACACGACTATGTCATAAGGGCCCGCGATCACGCATTGCGGGAGTAAATAATTGCGACCACCTAGATGCGACGAGCAGCTGCCTTCCGGTGGGATATTTGAACAGCTCGCTTTCCCGAACTTGCAAAAATTGCAATTCTGCACAAGAAATCTACCGCAGGCCGCATAAACCTTCTGAAAATGATGATTTGGATCAGAATAACTCCTCAGATTGACATTTGGCTGCACTTTTTTGTGCAAGGAGTCCATTTTGGGGGGGTGGGTAGGAGGAAGGAAGTGCCCCAGAGTCTCCAACTTCCTGTTCCTGTCCAGCAGGCTTCTCCCAGTGCTTTGTCCATGTCCTGGTCACTTTTCATTTGGATCTGGAGCTGGAACGATTACTTTTTGTGGCTGCTGCTGGATTTGTACTTGAGGACTTTTTGTTTGGATCACTTTTGGATTACTTTTGGTTTTGAGATTTTACAAGTAAGTTGGTGTTGTTTGTTTGGGGCATTGCAGTTGCAGCAACTACAATTTTTAAACTTCTTCACAACTTAAAAAAATATATATTGTGGATAGGCACAGTATCCAGTAGGCCCAGGGTTAGTCATGGGTGCATGATACAACTGTTTCTGTGAGTTTTGTTGAACTGAAATATCATGTATGTCATGGAATTGAATAGCTCACTGTTATATGTGGATTTTTTTTATTTTGGGGTGCGTGTAAAGCCACACTAGCCAGAAGGCCCAGGGGTAGTCACTCAGTGGTGCATGGACCAAGTCTTTCTGTGGGGTCTCTTGAATTTAAACATCCTTTAGGGCATGGATGGCATTGGATTGTGGTGATTTTTGTGTGTTTTTCGATTTTTTTGGGGTGTTGTTGGGGCCTGGCCATGTGGGTGGGGCCATTTTGAGGCCTGGTACAGGCAGGGCCTGGCCATGTGGGTGGGGGTCAAGGGGCCATTTTGAAGCCAGGCAGTGTGCTTTGTGCCATAGGCCTGCACCCAGTCTGCCTTCCTTTCACCCATTATGCCCAGGGGTAGTCAGTGGTGCATGGACCAAGTCTTTCTGTGGTGGTGTCTTGAATTTAAACATCCTTTAGGGCATGGATGGCATTGGATTGTGGTGATTTCTGTGTGTTTTTCGATTTTTTGGGGTGTTATTGGGGCCTGGGCATGTGGGTGGGGGCCATTTTGAGGCCTGGTCCAGGCAGGGCCTGGCCATGTGGGTGGGGGTCAAGAGGGCATTTTGAAGCCAGGCAGTGTGCTTTGTGCCATAGGCCTACACCCAGTCTGCCTTCCTTTCTTTCACCCTTTATATGCCTTGGGGTAGTCAGTTGTGCATGGACCAAGTCTTTCTGTGGTGGTGTCTTGAATTTAAACATCATTTAGGGCATTGATTGCATTGGATTGTGGTGATTTTTGTGTGTTTTTTCGATTTTGGGGGTGTTTTTGGGGCCTGGCCATGTGGGTGGGGGCCATTTTGAGGCCTGGTCCAGGCAGGGCCTGGCCATGTGGGTGGGGGTCAAGGGGCCATTTTGAAGCCAGGCAGTGTGCTTTGTGCCATAGGCCAGCACCCAGTCTGCCTTCCTTTCTTTCACCCATTATATGGTATGGGGTAGTCAGTGGTACATGGACCAAGTCTTTCTGTGGTGGTGTCTTGAATTTAAACATCATTTAGGGCATGGATTACATTGGATTGTGGTGATTTTTGTGTGTTTTTTCATTTTTCGGGGTGTTATTGGGGCTTGGCCATGTGGGTGGGGGCCATTTTGAGGCCTGGTTCAGGCAGGGCCTGGCCATGTGGGTGGGGGTCAAGGGGCCATTTTGAAGCCAGGCAGTGTGCTTTGTGCCATAGGCCTGCACACAGTCTGCCTTCCTTTCTTTCTCCCATTATATGCCCAGGGGTAGTCAGTGGTGCATGGACCAAGTCTTTCTGTGGTGGTGTCTTGAATTTAAACATCATTTAGGGCATGGATGGCATTGGATTGTGGTGATTTTTGTGATTTTTGTGATTTTTTGGGGTGTTGTTGGGGCCTGGCCATGTGGGTGGGGCTATTTTGAGGCCTGGTCCACGTAGGGCCTGCTCATGTGGGTGGGGGTCAAGGGGCCATTTTGAAGCCAGGCAGTGTGCTCTGTGCCATAGGCTTGCACCCAGTCTGCGTCCTTACATCCATTATGCCCAGGGGTACTCAGTGGTGCATGAAACTAGCAACTCTCTGTGTGGTCTCTCTTCTATTACTGTAAACATCCATTTTTGATTAGAAATAATTGCAATTTTTATTTTTGGTCTTTCTGTTTTTGGGAGTGTTGTAATAATAATAAATGCCTAGTTGCAATTATTATTTGAAGCACGACATATGCAACATTTATTTAACTGATGTTCCTCTGGCTTCCTTTGCTTTTAAGTGCACAAAGAAGAGAACCACAAATCATCCTCATCGTTCATCATCAGTGCCAGGAAGAAGTCCTTCTGCGGTGTGTGCAGCACAACGTCACATGACGTCACGTGTGGCCACAGACAACTCTGCAACTCGTGCAACTGCAGCCTGCTGTTCTGACATCTGAAGAAGATGGACCCAAAGAAAGGTGGCCGTAGCTCCTCTACCAAGAAAGTTGCCAGTGCCACTGCCAGTAAGAAGGAGCAGAAGAAGCAGGTGGCGCCACTTACCAAGGAGGCTGGTGTGCCAACAGACACCTTTTTTGGGAAAAAAAACTACGCCTGCAGCAGCGGTGTCCGCCGGGGACCAAGCTGGGAGCAGCACCTCAGCTTCATTGGTCTCAGTGCCACCACGCCAAGTTAGGCCCAAGGCCATGAGCGCCGCTGAGGCAGCATCTTTAATTTCTCAATCACCATCGACCAGTGATGTTGGCGTTGACTCATCGCAAGAAAGTAGCATCCAATCAACGCAGGGTGTAACTCATCTGACGAGTGTTCAACCGCAGCCACAACAACAACCAGAGGTGCAACAAGGAGAGGCGCAAGGAGTGGCGCAAGGAGAGGCGCAAGGAGTGGCGCAAGGTTGTGGCGCAAGGAGAGGCGCATGGTGAGGCGCAAGTAGAGGCGCATGGAGAGGCACAACTGCCCACAATGCTTGTTCCTCCAGAAGTAGGGGCACATCAGGAAATCGAGATTCAAGCGGAGGTATCATCCGAGCAAGCCACTCCTCCTGATGAACCATTGTCTTCCAGATCCCCAGCAAGAAAAAGGTCAAGGAGGGCTAGTACAAGTTCTTCAAGCCCCCTTCCTTCTGATGATCTAGATCAAGATTGGAACCCACCATCTGAGAGGGAGGCACGCCATGAGCCCACAAAGGCAGCTAAGCCTAAAAGGAAGGTTCCCGCAAGGCTTCCACTTATGGGTGATGACGACGAACAAGAAGTAGAAGTGGTGTATTCTGCTGCTGATGAACAGTCTGACGATGATGACCCAGTCATCACAGTCATCAGTCCAACCCCAGCGGGCATGCAGCAGACAGACAAATTTACTCTATCCCGAATTGCTGCTGAGCGGGATGTGGGCGGCGTGGCACTGGTACCACCACCAACACAGGTAACCACTACACCAACACGACCTACAGCTGCCATATTTTTTCTTCAGAAGGGCCGGCAGGGACCTAAATCCAGATCAACCTTCGTTACCTCAAGTAGTGGTGCTGTAACTGTAAGTGCAACAGGGTCAAATTGGGCCACGCCCATCCTCCACTACATCTGGCATTGAAAGAAGCACCTCCACCACCACCACCAGAAATCTCAACTCCCAAGTTTGGGACTTCTTTAGTATTAGCAAAAAGGCGGAAAACCTAGTTGTTTGTTCGATTTGTAAAACTGTAGTTAGTCGGTGTAAGATTGGTACCAACTATGGTACCGGAGGCCAGAGAGGTCATCTCCAAAAACACCACACTATCCAGTGGAAGGTGCACCTAAGTAAGATCCGGGAAGCCAAAAGTACAACAAATCCAAATGTATCCATTGATATTGCATCTGATGATGACGAGGGGCTGATCATGCAGGGGGAGGTGGAAGCGACAGACATTTTTTCTGGTACAAACAGTACCCCTGGCAGCAGCACTGCAGTGGTAGCACCCACACCCTCTACCCCAGCAACATCTATGAGGCACACTAAGAGTCTGGGAGAGACACCAATGCGAAAAAGTACATCAATGAGTCTAACTGGGTTGAAGAAGTCTGGATCATCATCATCACGTATGAAAACGGTCCAGATCACTATTAAAAGCATGATTTGGTCGGAGGCGCCATTTGAACGCAACCACCCAATGGCACGTCTTTATAATGCAATGCTGGCTAAAATGTTAGCGCTGGACCTTTTCCCTTTTTCTTTCGTGCAAGGGGTGGGTTTTCTAGAATTTGTGGCACCAGTCTGCCCTAAATGGAAAGTTCCTAGCCGGTCCTATTTTGCCAGAGTTGTGGTTCCAGCACTACATCAAGATGTGCTGGAGGTGATTGGGGCAGCTTTGCAGAAGAGTGCTGTTCACACTATCCACCTGACAACAGACATGTGGACCAGTAAGCCCTTGATTACATGTGCATCACTGCAAACTGGGTCTCTTTTGCAGGGGTTAAAGACAAGTTATATGCAGGTGTTGACAGGGACACCGTTTTTCAAGCTAGTCGGAAACATGCAACAGTAGCCATGTTTGCCATGGAGAAATCTCATACTGCAGTAAACATTTTGGAGGAGTTTAACAGTAAGGTCTTTGAATGGCTGCATCCAAGAAACCGCATGATTGGTTATGTTTCCACGGATAATGGCAGTAATATAGTTAGGGCCATGAATGAAGGTGGATATTTCAGAGTGCCGTGTTTGGCGCACAGTATTAACATTGTTGTTCAAGATTTCTTGAAAAAAGAAAACAAAGTCAGCAAGTTACTGACCACCTGCCGAAGAATCTGCACACATTTCAGCCATTCTTTTAAGGCCCGGAAGCATCTGAGGAACATTCAACTTGACCGTAGAGTGCCAGTCAGAGGACTCATCCAGGAGGTGGTAACACGTTGGAACTCAACCTTCTACATGCTTGAGGGTCTGTCTGAGCAGTGCTTGGTAATCAGTGAGTATGTCTTTGCACTGGGTTCTACTATGAAAGACATGAGGCTAGAGTTGGAGGAATGGGACCTAGTTAAAATCCTGACAGACATGATTCGTCCTTTTGAGGTCTTCACGCGTGAAGTCAGCAAGGAGGACTGTACTTTGGGCAAAGCTATCCCATTGTTGCGCATGCTAGAGCACCAACTGAAGGCGGTGTCTTCAACGTTCAAAGGTGATACTGACAAGCAAGACACATATCAGTTGGCTGTGAGCTTATTAACCCGCCTAGTTAACAATGAAAGGCTTAAAAAATTACATACAAAACAACATTACATTTGTGCCACTATTCTGGATCCACGGTACAAAAAGGCAGTGGCCAGCAAAGCATTAATTCCTTTTAATGAAGCAGATGTTTCAAAGTACAAACATTAGCTAGCTCTGTCAGCCACTCGGTTCGAAAAAGAGCGGCAGGAAATTGAAGGAACCCCCACAAGTACTACTGAATCAGCAGGCCATCAGGGGTCAAGGTCGACTTCTGTGGCCGAAGGCAGTCACTTTTCCTCACAGCCGTTACAGATACCAGCAACCGTATCATCATCCTCACCTGAACCAGGCCCAGCCATAATATTGTCGGAAGCGGATTGGATAACTCATCAAGGGTTTGCTTGTTCCATGCAAAGGGCTCAGATGGTACGCAAAGTTCAGCACCCCTGGATGACCTTGAGTGGATGATGCAGGCCTTTCTAGATGACCCAACAGAGGTCTACATTGATCGCAACCCATTGCTGTATTGGTATGGGAAAAGGGGTCAATGGCCACTGATCACCAACCTGGCTCTAAATTATTTGTCTTGCACACTCGCAAGTGTGTCTTCTGAACGTGTTTTCAGTGCTGCTGGTGTCATAGTAACTTCAAAAAGGACCCGCCTCTCACCCAAAAATGTAGAGAGGTTAACAATGATCAAGATGAATCAGCACTTAATACCACCAGATTACAAAATACGTGAATCCACACAGGAAGAAGAGGACACCGACTTAGGTGACGGAAGTTCTTCTCTGTTAGCTGACCTACTCCCGTCTCAATTCACAGAGTTTAAGGACAAGCTCTACTTCCCTGACACCTAGGCCTGAAACTGACTTCCTTTTTTTTTCGTCCTGACTCCTTATTCACTTTTATTCCTGTGTGTCTTTCTTTGTTTTGTAACTTTTACCACAACAAAACTCTATTCAAAACAAATCCACCAGCAGCACTGTCTTCGTCTTATTTCCTTATTGAAGGTGCCGCTGTCTGCAATCCTGAAGTTCACAAGTTCACAACTCAGTCATGCTCCTCTATCCTCCTCCTCCAGAATCCCCCTATCCATTTCCCTCAAGGCAGATGGATGGATTACGCAGAATGAAGAAACTGTCGCTTCGTAGAAGAGTCCCCTCAAGAAGTGGGACTGGAATTACTGACTATTTCTGATTGCTGACAGTTACTTCTGAAATTGACACGGGAGGCTGCCCTGTGGGCATTCACTTTAAGAACAGGATGCGGACAAAAAGTGGAACAGGTAATGAATAATGAGATGGCATGCAGTGGACAGCACTGGTTGTCTGGCTCTGCTGAAAGCAATTGCTGTTTGTTTGTTGTGCATGAAATGAATCATCATATGTCTACTGTTATTATTTAATCTTTCACACACTAAATGTAACTCAAATCTACTCAGTTTTTTTTACCTTGTTAAATTCAAATTCGACTTCTACTGCAGGGGCCACTATGTTGCATTTTTTAATATGCAAAATGTCCTTGGACTCACAGTGTGTGTAGAGTGCGACTGCATGAACAACATTGACTTTGCCAATTTACCATGATGAGGATAAGTAGTCTTGATGATCAAAGTTACATAATATCATTTTTCTTTACAGTCACTCACTGGGATGGATGGATCATCACCGTCCGTTTATGGAAGAACTATGGCCATTTCGTGAGTGGCAAACAGGTAAACCAGTCAACAACAACTACAGCAGAACTACATGTCTGTCTAGTAGTGGTATGGAGTGGTCGAGCCAGTGTAGTGTTGTTATGCCAGAATCCAGACAGCAGTTCATGTAAAATTGCGGCTATGTGGCTTGCTGCATACAATTAGATATGCTTTGTCTGTCTGTGTCAAAGAGGTATGCTACATCAGGTTGCTTCACTCTGTGGTGCCTGCCTTCACTGTCTGCATGGCCCTGGCCTGCTGAGTGGCTTAATATCCTTGAAAAGGAGACTCAGAGTACGCACTTTAGAAACGATGCTTGTATGTAATACTGTCGCCTCTGAAATAAGGGTGGGCGTAGTGGGCGTAGTGGGGCTCCGCGGAGCTACGTGGAGAGGGCGAGAAGCTACGCCCACTCCCGCACTCCGCGTAGCCCCACTACGCACCTCCCTCCCGCTCTCCCCCGCATACATTATTTAAGCAATTAGCCTTATTATCTCCCGAGAAATGCGCATGCGCGGCCGCCCGCGCATGCGCATTGGTATCCAGAAAAAGGACGCTATTCAAGAGGGAGCCCCGGACGAGCCCCGGACAAGGTAAGTGCTTTAATATTGTTTTAATAAGGCTAATTGCTCAAATAATGTATCTAGGGGAGAGCGGGAGGGAGGCGGGTGGCGGCCGACTCGGCTACGCACACGGAGTGGGCGTAGTGTTGCCGGCTACGCTGTCTACGCAAAATGCGTAGAAGGCAACACTACGCCTACTCCGTGGGCGTAGCCGAATCGGGCGCCCAGGGTTACTCTGAAACTGAAAGTGTTATTTTTGCACTACACACCGTACCTTATCTTTTTTCTCCGTGGTGTTTTTAATATCACTTCCTGTTTGTCCATCAACAATTACAGACTGGCTTTTACACTGTGCGATGGGAAAAACGATTAACTCAGGCTTACCATTAGCGATCCGCAATTCCGCATCTGCCAGGCAGGCAGTGGTCAGTGTGTCTGGTCACCAAGATTGATCGACGGAACGTCAGATGGAATACATGGGTCCCGCGAATAAGAGGAATGGCGGGATGCATGCAACTTCCCAAATTGAACAGGACAACTACAACATACAGTGACAGTATCCTCTTCACTTCTCTTTATCTTTTAAATAATGTTACTGTTGTGAACTTCTATGAGTGTGAATCTGTGCGTTTGTTTGCTCTCTGCTTCAAACTCATCCCTCCTGCTATTTGATAAGTTTCTTTGCTATTTTTAAAACTAATTTAATGTACTAATACGTGTTTATTCTCTCTGAGGGCAGATAGGCAAGTGAAATTGCGTAATTACTGCAGCCCTGTACTGTCACATTGTTTCTTCATAGTTAGTAAGTTGTAGTAAGTACTACTTTTAAGTAACCTAACCACCCATTTAGCAAACAACTTCATGCATGTAGTAGTGCATGCACTTCCTTTATGTCCCTTAAAAGATTTATGGATATATTTTTATCCAAAGATTTGTTTTTCTTCATTTGTTGTTTGTCCATGCTGTGTTTTTTTTCCACTCTCCACAAAACCATCCCAAAAACCCCCATTCCCATCCAATTTTCAAACCCTAACCCTCTTCCCCCGGGCCTTTGTGGTTTTCATTGAGGTGTGACTAAATGACAACAATAATTCCACACGCTTGCTGGGGAGGATAAGGTGCAAGCAACCTCCTAAAATCAATTTTAAGGCAGCTAGATGAATCCTAGGATATTGTAATTCTGCTTAAAAAAACACCAATGAGTATTTTCAAATCAAATCAATTCTGAATTTCATGCCCACCATCGATTGAATCCATCGTCAACAGCATCCTCCTACACGTGAAGAAAGGTTACGCTGCTGTGTCACTGTTCTTGTTGTAGCCATAATCATCCATGCAAATATTTTCCCATACTTATCTTCAGTATTGCTTAGGCTACAAATATACTGTTCCTTCTAATACTCCTCTCAGGCCACTCAATGTCTCATTTCCTTTTTTTTCATATGCTGCTACTGCTAGTGTGGTACCTCTCCTACTACCACCGCAACAATGGAATTTCTGTCCTGGATGGATTTCATGGGCAACCGTAATCGCCATTTGCCATGCAGCCAGCGATGTGCCTAGCTCTATTCTCAAACACGAATCACAGGTAAGATAAGCATTTTGGGAAGGTAGAATAATGGGCTAGGACTCGGAGGAAAGGAGAGACTGACAGTAGTACTAGTAAAGTACTAGAAGGGCAATTGAATTCACTAACTCTGTTAGTGGCACTTTTGTACATTTTTGAACGTTTTAGATAATTCATGCTGGTAAGTTTGAGGAAACCAAACGTACAGTAACCCCCGCCCACCACCCCACAAAATCATATGAACGTGTACACTATGTTGAAGTATGTAAAATAAATAATTATATTTCCCCTAACATAAATAAACTATTCAAAAGACCCAAACCACCCCCCTCCCTAACCCCAACCAATGTCCATAGGAATGTCCCTCAAAACGTCCCTCTGAATCCCCAACGCCCAATTCCCACCCCCAACAGTCTTTAAAAAAGGGGCAAGGGACATTCACTTCCGGCAGTGTCCTGTGGACAGGTGGTCCCGCATCTCCTTATGGAGGTCCTGGAGCTGGCGCTTCAGCTTCTCAATCACGCGCTCCAGGTAGTCCACTCTCCGGCGGAGACAGCGCTGATGTGCCATCCAGGCTCTGGGGGGGCAGCTGCTGTTTTTTTTGCTGCTCCGCGGCGGCGGCGGTGGGAGGCTGTCGGACCACAGCGCCGTACCACTGGAGGCTGCTGGCTGGTGGACCCTGGGGCACTGGAGGAAGATGCAGCTGTTGCCGACTCCTCATCCTGTTCCCGAGCCACCAGCTGCCGTTATTCGGCACAAATGGCCTCCAGCTTCCGGGCACTGGCCCGGACAGCCATCTCCTTCCGGGTGAGTTTTTGTGGAGCATCTATATGATGAAAGAAAGAAAAATACTGTAACCAATACTCTTTAACATTAACACAAAATAATTCAACAGAAAGTTGTTTCACAGTAACACTAGCAACTTGCAAGCAGAGTATAACATTTTGGCATGTATCTTTCGGCCGTCTTTGTAGCCTGTAACATTAGTGGGAGTTTCAGGAATTCTACTAGCAGCACTATGGACTCACTACATAGTCAGAGAGTCAGAGAGTACACCAGTCTTCTTCTTTTTTTTCTTGTATTGCGAAAAAAATTACTTGTACGTGAACTTGTGGTAGCTGGCATAATGCCAGCTCAGTCAGCTTGCACCCAAGAAAAACAGACACAAGCCATGAGGACGCAGACTCACATTACTTTAAGCAGTACATGCAGGTGGTTATAGGGAAGCTCTTACTTTTCTATAGGGGTGGCACTGGCCATACTTGGTTACATCACAGGCTACTGCTCAATGTAATTTATATTTCGCACTGCCCCCCCCGGCCTTGACTACTACAAAAGGAAAAGGAAAATTATTCATTTCTGATCATATATCCAGCCGAACACATGATCTTTGCTTATATGATGGATGACTTTAGGTGCTTTGTTTTGATAGATTGAGTGAACAACAGCGATAGGCCACCCATGATTGACACAGCTGAAAGAAAATTATTAACATAGGGAGTGAGTGTGGTACCCATAATTGCCGGAGGAAGGGACTTGACTTGATATAATGTGAATTATACAATACATACACAATATATGCTGTGCTTGCAAAGTAAATTACTGTACTGTTAGTCACAGGAGTATTTCTGAACAATCACAACTTCTAGTATTTGGATTTCCTCTGCTTTGCTACTCTGGCACAGACATGCTGCTCAAAGTAAAACTCTTCATCCACTGAGCGTCTGCTCTACATACACCTCTGCTATCTATGAGGAATAAGATACCATCCAGGCTTCCAAAGTAAACGTCTATCATTTTTCTTAATGTCTCAACTGGACCAACTTTACTTTTTCTCAACAACCAACTAACACCCTTTTTATTTTATTTGGTAAACCACCGTCTTGACTTGCATTTAAGTTTCACCAAAATGATATATTGCAATCCACACCGCACATGCATTTTCTGATTCACCCACACAGGCAGTCATCTCTTCTTTCTCCTCCAACCATCCTTGCTTCAAGCAGCCATGCATCTGATTCCTTCCTATCAGCCACCTCTGCATGTATTCAAAAACACGTATTATTCTTTACAGTCATGATTGTTACGACTCGCTCGTCCTTCCTTACACCCTTCTTTCCCTTTTAGTTCATCACATCCCTCAAGTTCATCTGATCTGACTTGGCTTCACGATAAAAGTTTCACAGCTGAGTTGAAGTCAAATAGAGGGGGACATTGCTTACTCGAGAACTACCGCCACTAATGCTATTGCTAAGTCAAGGGTGACTGTCTTCTCCGTGATTGCCAAAATTGTAGTTCTAAATTAGTAACTGTTCTTAACAGTACAGTGTACTTGTACTAGTGTACTGTCTACTGTACAGTACATCATACACCTCTTTGCGAGCCTACTCTAAAATGTCAATAAGTAGGGAGTATAATAACTTACCACCGTCCGCCGCTGCTGAGCCACCCCCCACAGCAGATCCTCCTGGTGGCACTTGTGGCGCCGCTGCATCAGCCCCTGAAGTGGACGGCTCTGCGCTGCTGGCCCCGGCACTGGTGGTGGTAGGTGCCGCATCCGATGTTGTGACGCCTAGAAAAAACATGCCATATTTTTAGATGCCTTACACCACCCCCTATTTCGTCTCGTAATGGAATAAAATCTTAATACATAAACAATTTTTAATTATTGGGACTGAAAAAAAGTGAGTTTTGGGGAGGGTCTTAACTTTTTATATGCTTAGCCATAACATGCTACACTTTTTGGCACAACTGATGAATGCTTGCTTTTTAACGTGCACCATTTTTCTAATTACAGACAGAAGATGCCATTGCCCTTCTGCCAACAAGAGCTTTTCCATTTTCACCACCTACTCCTCATCACCACCAGTACTTGAAGTTCAAACAAGGTGAGGGCTCCCGCACAGTTATTATAATAATTAGATGTGTTAAGTTGAAGTATATTCTAGGGAAGGGTGTTTAAGCTTTAACGTCATCTATCACCACTGCTCGCTGGGAAAACTGCGCTATTAAAAATAAAGAAATTGTTTTTTATTTCTCATTTGAAAATAAAACTTTAAAACTAAAAAACACTGTGTGGTTTTTGTTCACAAGTAAGTGAGCGGAAGGGTTTGCAGTTGCACTACTGCCCTTTGCAAGCATGCTTCCGTGACTCTGATAGGTCGGGACTCGTTAGTCTTCTTCTGTTATTCTGGGTCGTATAATCATTGGTCAGACACACTAGATAGTCGGTCAGGGGATTGGGGTTTCAACTTCTGTTCTGACTGAGGTATGTGGAAAGTCGAACTGCACCTATCATCAACAATGTCCTATTTCTCTTGTCCATACTTCTGTATGTGCAGAATAGTCCCTGAAATACTAGCGGTATGGTATGTGCTCCTATCAAATCAAAAAGCCAACTACTAGCTTATTCTTGGTGGACATTGACATTTTGTTGTTGGAAATTGTCAAAGCACTAACATTAAGAAGACTGGAATAGACAGCAAGGGCAACCCAGAGGACTGCACTAGTGGCCCGATGTAGGTAAAACGCATTTACCGATTTTAAAATACCGATTCGTACCGAATCGGTATTTCAAAACCGGAAAATGATATGTAGGAAAAATAAATCGGAACATTACCGATTCGGTAGCAATCGGTATCGTGAGTCGATACGTACCGATTCGCCAAGTACCGAATCGGTATAGGCCGGATCGGACACTTCCGAATCGGTAAATAAAAATGCGGATCCTACCGAATCGGTAAACGCCGAATCGGAAATAGCAATACGCCCCATGGGCCAAAAGGCCAATAGGAACGCATAATACATACCGATTCGGTATTTACCGAACATATTCGGTATATTCCGATTCGGAAAATACCGATTCGGAGAATGCCGATTCGTCGAGCAGGTTAACTGACACTGAAGACATCAGCCAATGAGCTGGAAGCACCCTCCCCCACAGGGAGTGGCAACCCAGGCAGGTGCAACTCATCAGAACTTTCTGGAGAGGCTGCCTGAGCTGAGCAAACACAGTGACCAGCAGTGTTAGCAGGATCCCTGTGAAACATGGCAAACAGCTCTGAGAGCCAGAAGGCAGAGCGCAAGAGGAAGACCAAATTCAGCACCATGGAGCTGCAAACGTTGGTGGAGGAGGTGGTGAGGGTGCACAGGCAGCTTTATGGAAGGCTGTCCCTCACTGTTCCGGAGAGCACTAAGAGGAGGCTGTGGATAGACATTGGGGAAAAATTCAACGCTGTTGGTGTCACCCACAGGAGCCAGGACGACCTCAAGAAGAGGTTCTACGATATCCGTGGCGTGACAAAGAGGAAACTGGCTGACCTGCACAAGCAGGCTGGATTTACTGGTGGAGGCACAAACCGGGCGCCACCCCTCACTGAGCTGGAGGAACTAGTGGCGACCACCATTGAGAGCGCGAGTGTTGTGGGAATTGGGGACCTGGATAGCTCATTCTGAGCTACAGCTACAGGTAAGAAGCATGCGCAACTTGACACACCATACCAGACACCTCCCCTATAGACCCAATGCACAGCCAAACCCCAGGCCAGTACTGCTAGCAACAGACATGAGCAATGCATCTTGCTAAATGTAGTCAGCAAAAGTACCCAAAAATGCCACTGCAGAAGCATAAGAAAAATAACAGTAATACTGCATCTACGTTTTTGTAATGAGATGTGCAATGCTTTAATAGTAGTGACTGGAACACATTAGCACTCAGTTGACAAATGCTTCTTTATACCTAGGGGCACCGTCAGGCGGGGGAGCAGCACCAACTCAAGCACCAGCTCCAGCACCAACAGCCAGTGCGGTGGCAGTGGCAAGCACCCTTGTAGTAGCACAGGAGGAGGACAACAGCAGTGCCCTGGGCAATGAGGAAGACACTGGACATTCCCTCACATATCCACACTCCCCCCGACTGTCTCTGTCTCAGACGCCCCCATTGCAATTCTCCCCGGAGAACACACCACCACAGAGCCACCCTGCACCTGCCACATGCCCTGCCAGGAGGAGAATTGTTGCTCCATTAATCATCATGGAGGGAGCAGCGGGTCAGGCTCCAGCACAAGACCCTGTAACACCAGCGTCACCCCAGCACACACAGCAGGGCAGCAGAAATCCCCGGAGGCCACGTGCAACCAGCAGTCCACTTCAAGCACAGGGGGGCAGCGTCTTCGTAGGGCTGGAGGGCAGTATGGTGAAGATTCAGAGAATGCAGGCAAAATCGATCTTGGCCTGCCATCGCCAGTTGCGCCTGCACAACCTGCAGATGGGGGAAATGGCACAGGGATTCAAGACATTTGTAGATAGCAACAAGGAGATTGCAACATCTCTTGGCCGAATGACCACTGCCATCACCCAGCTCTGCAACAGAATGGATGACCATGAGCAATGTCGTCGCAGGGATGCCCGTGTGCAGAATAGGTCCCTCAACCGCCTTGCAGCTGCGACCGCCCAGCTATGCCAACGTGGGGCAAACATGGAGGACAGCCTCACACAGAACATGTCAGAGGTCACTAGGGGCATGGGCCGCATTACCACCGCCATGGAGACACTACTGATCTCCAACGCTGTCGTTAATCCCGTCCTGGGCGAGGCTGGGGACAGCAGCAGCCGCAGCAGCCCGGCCAGCGCAGTGTCAGAGCCGCGCCGGAGCAGCAGGCGCTCAGCTGAGGCTGCTGGGCATACAGAAGGGGGTGAGGCACATCCTAGTGGGGCTGCTAAGCGCAGCAAAAAATAAGACTGGCAGGGCGGGTGAGGCAACCCGGACAATGGACATTTCACCACTTCTTGTTTACCTTTTCTTTTGTTGCACATCAGTGCAGTAACGTTGTTGCAACATTATTAAATTTCATTTTTGATTACATACATTGACCGGTCTGTGCTTCTGTACTCACTCAGAAATAGTTGTCTGTTATCTCCTCACGCCTGTATCTGCCGTCACTTGGTGCAGACACTCCAGCAGGTTGTGCTAGTGGCACAGCATTGTCATCGTCTGGGTCCTCGTAGTCGGACAACTCAACCTCAGTGCCTTTCCTGACTGCAAGGTTGTGCAACATTGCACATACAGCAATTATCTTGCAGCAGGTGATGGGGGTATATTGCCTTGCACCTCCGCTCTTGTGCAGGCATCTGAACCTGCTCTTCCAGATGCCGAAGGTCCTTTCCACTACATTCCTCGTGCTTTTGTGGGCACGGTTATACCTTCTTTGGCTGGGTGTTGAGGGGTTGAGGTAGGGGGTGAGTATGAAAGAGCGGAGGGCATATGCACTGTCGCCTAGAAGGAAAAGGGGTCACATTACTCACATGCATACATGTACTTCACACTGCAATTTTGGTTATGGGGGTCTGACACTGTGTCTTACCTAGGAGGTATCCTTCACCAAATTCCCCTGCCATCAGCCGTGCATAAATTCCGCTATTCTGGAAGATATAGGAGTCGTGGGTACTCCCCGGAAACTTCGCAACCAGGTCAGTGATGACACACTTGGCATTGCAAATGACCTGGACATTTATGGTGTGCCGTGACTTCCGATTGCGGTATACGTATTCCGTGTCAGCAGGGGGGCAAATCGGAATGTGTGTGCCGTCTATGCAGCCAATGATGTGGGGGAATCCTGCCATCTGGTAGAAGTCGGCTTTAGTCTGTACCAGTTCTGCATGGGTTGCAGGGAAGGAAATGTACTGGTCCATCCTCTGGATCATGGCGTCAAGGAACTTGTGGAAGAACCTTGACAGGCTGCTCTGGGTCACCCCTCCTGCCACAGCAACTACACTTTGATAGCTGCCAGACGCCAGCAGGTGTAGGCAGCATAGCACCTGCACATGCACAGGGATTGCGTGTGCCCTTGGGGTGGGGTGCTACATCAGGGGTTGGAGGTCCCTAATGAGGTCTCTGATGGTCTCTGGGTCCAGCCTGTACCTCTGTAGGATCTCTGCATCTGTAAGCATGAACAGGGTGATCCGCTCTCTATACACCTGCTCCTGTCTCAGCCATTCCCTCTCTCCTTCCTGCTGTAGCCGTAGCCGTCTTGCTATGACATAGAAAGCTGCCATGTTGCAAGTAGAACTGCATTTTGGGTCCTTTTTTATAGGTTGCACCTGGTTACCACCTGATTCCAATCCATGGTAATTTCCGACTCTGAAATACCGAATTTGAGGCAAATTCGGTATTTCAGTGCTTACCTACATCTCATTCTTCAGCTTTTCACAACGAATCGGAATATCACAGATTCGGTAATTATACCGAATCGGTACGGTCACGAATCCGAAAAATCTCCGAGTCGGTAGAATTCCGAATCGGAAAAAATAAGGAATCTGAAAAATCTCCGAGTCGGTAGAATTCCGAATCGGAAAAAATAAGGAATCTGAAAAATCTCCGAGTCGGTATTCTACCGATTCGGATATTTTTCAAATTCCAACTTTTTTCCGATTCGGAATTCTACCGACTCGGTGACTTTCCGATTCCGTAATATCACCGATTTTGCCGGATTTCGGCCTCCTACATCCCGATGTCTCAATTCCGATCGGTAACGGCCGAAAATACCGATTTTCGGCCGTTACCGACCGACCTACATCGGGCCCTTAGTGCCTAGAGCTATTGCTGGATCAGAGTTTTGTTTAACACAGTTTGCCGACTGGGCAAGCTTAGCTACCTACACAGACCGACTCATAATAATAGTAAATAGTAGTAGCACAGAGAGTGATAGTAGAGGCAGGATAAGAATGTTGAAACAGTCTACAAGAAGATCAAAGACAATTTTGTAAAAAATAGAGTTAGGAAACATTTTGGAATGAATAGGTGCTGTAAAAGTTAGGGAAGTATAAATATTAATATTAACAACAGAATAACTTACTGGGGCCAGCAGATGAGACCTCGGGGGACCGATCCTGCCCACCTTGTTCCGTCGGCGTGTCTGTCGTCGTCTTGCCCCCGGGAGGTGCTGATGATCATGAAATAAACACAAACATGGATGATTGTTTTTTTGAAATATTTGATTTCTTTGACCACAATCTAAAATTATCTCGGGGAAACAAATTACCAACAATTGCACTACATGTATTGACCTATCTGATCTGGTCAACTAGGAGGATATTACAGTATTGCTGGATTCGCAGACCGTCTACTTGGAAAGTTATGTAAATCACTAACTAACCCAACAACAAAAAGTTTTTACTATGACTGCCAGCACTCAGCAGCACGCGAAGTGACAGACACAGTCCATCATCATGATTACAGACCACTTAAAAATGTCCTACTACTATATAACAAGTCATAATATACTCAGCCTATCAATCCACCACTATCTCTTCTTAGCGGCAGCAGGAGTACAAAGGAAGGACTAGACTTGAGTCTCTAGTCTCTCTAGCATTACGCAGTTCTGTAAAGTAATTCACTACATAATCAATCAGGCCAAATGAGCACAAAGTTGCAAACAGGTAAGCATAGTAGCAACGCCACTGAGCAGGCGAGCACCTGCAATCACAGAAGCTATTTCAACTTTCATTTACCCGCAATGTAATAGAATCGGCAGCATTCTTGCTCTTCTGGAAAAAACATAGATTAGCAAGGTAACACAGAGCAGAAGAAAACAAGCCCAGGGATCTCAACGCCTAGCAGGTCGAGCAGGTCCTGCTCCCGGTCAAGGATGTCCGACCATCGGTGCGTCACCTGCTTGTAGGTGCGCCGGACCCCCGACTCCCTAAACATGGCCTGGCACACCTCAGCCCAAAACTGGCGATGCTCCCGGAGGCCATACCCTGTATCGGGCCTGCCGCCTGCTACGATGGTCTTCAGGAGGTGGCGCTGCACATAAAAGATAAGTGAGGCCACATCCACAGCAATAAAGATCTCCCTGACTGTGCTATCCTCCGACCTTAAGCGCCCGCAAGGGAGCCGGGTACGGGGTGCGGGGCCCTTCCCCTTAAGGTTCTTCCCGGCTCCCTTTGCCATGGTCCTGGACAGCTGAAGAAAAAAAAATAGAAAAGAATAGGGAAAAAGTAAAGAAAAGGAAAGAGAGTTACAAAAAGTAGTTTTAAAGTAACCAAAAGTAGAAAAAAACACAAAATATAGATGTAAAAAAAGAAAGAGATAGTTAATGAGTAAAAAAAAAGAAAAAAAAAGTTCAAAGAAACAAAGGATTGCAAAGATTAAGGAAGGATTGAAAAAGCATGCCCAGAACCATAGCAATGAATGAAAAACAAGATGGCCGCACCCATTGCGACCACGTGGGAAAGTTCACGCGATATTTCCCCCGCGAGCACGCAAAAACGCACACGAACGCGTAATTGCGCCCCGCACATAGGAAATGCCCAACGCGAGCATACAACTAGCGCCCGGAAACGGAAATACGCAACGCGAACACTGAAAACAAGATGGCCGCGCCCATGTACGACCGCATGGGTTACTTCGCAGTTGTTGCGCTGAAAAAAACCCGCAAACATGCAAAGCGCCCCGCGAACATGCAAAAAACAAATCCGCAAATCCAAAACCCGCAAACATGCAAAGCGCCCCGCGAACATGCAAAAAACAAATCCGCAAATTAGCGGATTTTGCGGACCGCGGATTCGCTTTCGCATCAATTTGCGTACTGCGAATTCGCTAATTTCACTCATACTTACTCGTCACCCTTGGCCTGAGAGAGCCCAACGTGTGGACGGTAGGCAGGACCTCCTCGTGTGGAGAAGGAGAAGCCCCGCACACCTGCTCGGACGAGAGACGCAGCCAAGCTTCCCCCGCGTTGGAGGAGACCAGAGGAGTCAGGCGAGCTGAGGAGGGGTATGTCCGGAGCCGCGAGGGCTCCATGGACAGCAGTTGGTGTACAGAGATGTGCACTGGGGGGAGCCCCGTTGACGGAACTCACCTTGGCTGAGTTCTTTTTGGGGGTAATTGTGTATTTGGAGTCCCATAGCGGGGCGCCCCTAGGCACCGTGGTGCAAAGCCAATTTCCTACAGCTGTCCTGCCGGACAGAGGGCAGCTGCAACAAATGGGGCATTTCTATTTGTTTCGTGATGAGGAGGGGGTGAGATGCACCACCGTGCCCTTGTCCATTTTGCACCTTGCTGCGCTGCATTGGCAGCCACAGGGCTACTTGACAGGCCTCATTTACAGCCCTGGCATTTTGGACAAAGGGCATTTGAGCCCCACATAATGCCATTTGGCCTGGGTTCAGCTTTATGTTGTAGATAGGGCGCAAGGCCCAAAGGTGATGCATGCACCTGGAGAGTGTCACTAAGGTGCCCTCCTAATTGTGAGTTATTGCATAATATGTTTATGCTTATGATGCCTATTGCATAATGTGTTTATGCCTACATAGTGTACGTAATGTGATTATATACATGATGTTTTATGCCTAAGGTGATGCTAAGTACAGTATTTTGCCAGTAGTTACTGGTTGTGTTTCATATGTGTTACTAGTGCTTTCTAAAGGTTCTGTGAGTGGCCCAATTGTCCCTGTCCTGTATATAGTCCCCTGAAAATATTGCCTAGTGACAGTTGGCACAGTGTATATGTGTGATTCTGATTCTAATGTGTTTCGGATAATACAAAGGCTATTTTTCATATAACCTTGTGTGGAGTTTCTTTTGTAGTGTGCCGAGTGTGTTGCTGCTGTTTGAGTGTGTTGCGCAAATGCTTTACACATTGCCTCTGGGATAAACCTGACTGCTCGTGCCAAACTACCAAGGGGGTGAGCAGGGTTTATCTTCAGCGTGTAACTCCCTTGCCCTGACTAGAGTGGTGTTTTCTGCCTGGCTTAGGTGCATGCCCTAGTCAACCAGAAATCCAATTTCTAACACTGAGACTTTAGAAACAGTAGGCGAGCCAACAAGACTTTGGAGGGCACTTACGTTCTGGTATGTAGCGATGCAGGTCCAGTCCTTCTCACTCCCAGGCAAGAAGCAGGAGGCAGCAGGCCAACACAGCAAAGCTATTCATCAAAGTGGCAGTACATCCTACAGCACAGCGGTCCTTCTTCCTGGCTGAATGTCCTCAGGTCCAGAAGTGTTCTGTGTTGGTGGTGTAAGGAGGCCCAGTACTTATACCCAGTTGGGCCTTTGAAGTAGGCAGACTTCAAAGAGATGATTTGAAGTGCAAAAGACACTGTATTTCCTGCCCTGGCTCCAGACTCAAACCGGGAGGTTATGCAATCCTTTGTGGGGACAGGAAACAGCCCTACCAGGTGTAAAGTGTCAGCCCTTCCCTCCCATTCTGCTCAGGATGACTCATTAACATGCAGATGTCTATTCAATCACACCTACTCTTCCTTTGTGTGTGGTTGTCTAAAGGGAATGCAGAAAGCCAGCAGACACAGACCCCAGACATGTATTCTAGAAGCAGGCAGAAGGCACCAAATGATTTAGATAAGAAAATTAAATAAGAAAATGCTACCTTTCTAAAAGGGCCATTTTCAAAACTGTAATTTTAGAACCAATTCAGCATAAGTTGTGTTTTTAAATTGTGAGTCCAGCATCGCCAATCTCTGCCTAATTGGAAACTACACTTATAAAATGTAATAAGGCAATCCCAATGTTATGCTAAGGGAGAGATAGGCCATGCAGTAGTGTCAGACGAATTTAGAAGTATTTTACTTCCTTGACGTGTAAAACTTAAAAGTACATGTCCTACTTTTTAAATAAACTGCTCCCTGCCCATGGGCTGTCCATGGCCTACCTTATTCGGACTTAAATGTGATAGAAATGTAGGTTTGGGCCTGGCAAGTAGGTTAACTTGCCAGGTCAAAAAGGCAGTTTAAACTTCACACACAGGCTCTGCAGTGGCAAGCCTGAGACATGTTTAAGGGTTACTTCAGTGGGTGGCACAATCAGTGCTGCAGGCCCACTAGCATCATTTAATTGATGAGGCCTAGGGACATGTAGAGCACTTTATTAAGGACTTATAAGTAAATAAAATATGCCATTTGTGGATAAACCAATGTTACCATGTGTTAAGTATCTAGCAAAGCACTTTAGCACTGATTAGCTGTGGTAAAGTGCCCAGATTCCTAAAGCCAACAAAAGTAAGGTCAGAAAAAAAGGAGGGGAAATGCTTTGGGTACCCTGTAGAAAGGGACATTTCCAAAAACTTTTATTTGTAATGCTTAATATTATAATTAGTGCTACCATTGTACGTTCCTTAACCCAAAATTCTAGTTGATACTGTGAGAGAGCTACTACCCCACAAGAGTCTTTGCAATAATTTTTTGTCCTGTTGAAAACATCTGGTAATTAGTATGGCATGTTCTGCGGGTGGGAAATAAACTAGGGTGCATGATCATCTTGTACAACACTGGACAACCCAGCATTGAAAACTTTATTTTTCTCCACTGTCACTTTTGAAGTTGCTCAAGATTTTAATAGAATCCTATCTAGGTATTCATGTGAGTCCCTAGTGCTACCGACTGATATATAATATTCAAAGCAATCTTATTTTAACTTTAGAGGGCATTCAAAAAGGGTGTCTATACATTCTAATATGTAGTCACCTTGCTAATCCACTGTGTACCACAAAATGGCGGTGCACAGTCAGTGCACCCCCGAGGATGCTTTTTGGTGTTGAGAAAGGTGCCCTATTGAGTCACTCACTGCCTCCGCCTGAAGGGGGTCTCTGTCTCCCCTTTGAAGTGCAGTTGGGGGCAACCTGAATAGTGAAAGACAGAGCAGCTGCTTCAAGTACCCTCTCTGTCTTTCAGTAAAGCACTGCCCCCAAATGGTGAGGAAGCCAGAACACTGGATATGTAGAAAGCAGTAAACAATTCAGGGGCATATTATCAAGAATGGCGTTAAAATTATCGCCCATGTTTACACTAGAACATGGACTTCTATTGGAATTCTCAAGGGCATATTATCAAGCCCATTATCGCCGCTTTAGCTGCAGTTTTCTGCCGCTATACAGGCGATAATTGTTAACGCCGTTCTTGATAAGATGCCCATCAGTTTGTGAGGCCAAGCTGTTTTAGCCCTGACTTTCTGGATCATCTCAAGTATGACGAACAATTCTTACAAACACCACCAACCCTAGCTCTCTCAAACATAGCAGAGTGCTCTTTCACTGTTTTTTGCTAATGGGAATATTAGCTGTAAAGGGGTTAGATGAATTGACAGAACTGGAAAAGATGGAGACTTCAAAGCCTGCTTTTCAAGAAGTATGAAAGAATTGCACCTGCATTACTGGCATCACAGGCAAAAAAGCATTTGTGCCTATAGTGCCACAGAAAAAATGTAATACGGAGCTAATGAACCTTGCAAGGGTTCTGTTACTGCACTATTAGCAGGTCAGTATTGATTTGCCAGCTTTGACACACTTTCTTGAATGTACCTGCAAACAGCTTAATGTACACCAAATATAACCACAATTTCCATGAATTTCCCTTCCCAAACATGGCTTCTAAGAGCAAGGTAAGTGTCAATGTAGCCTGGCATCTTTAATTTAATATCAAGGATTTGATTATGCATTGTCAGATGAGCTTTCACATGTCACATACTAAAGTGACTGCCCTATCCTATCAAATAAAAGGTGATGAAGACTGCTCTCTGAAATGTAAAATCAAGCACCATGCTGGTTTGAAATCCCCAATGTGTCTGATATAGAGAGATTTCAAGAGTCACATCAAATGGTCAGTCGTATTCACATCTCAAACACTTTTTAGATTTTCCTATCTCTAAATTCAAATGTGGCATTCTCTCATTTTTGTAATCAAATCCAGGAGGATTGTGATGTTGATACTCTCCTCTCTGTAATCTAATTTGAAGCACCCAGGACCATATCCTCAAGCAAAGTGTGCCACTACACAGCATTCACGTCTACATACAGAAATTCCAACATTCTTAATTAATGCAGGAGAAGCTGGCTTTTCTGAGCAGAATATGGGTTTATTTCAGCTTTCCACCACTTTAATGCAAGTCAGTGAGTGAAGTAATTTGCCCCAATGTGTTTTTTAAAAATCTCTCTCTTCTCTGTTTCAAAATATTGGCATATATATTCCTATTCCAAACTGGCATAATTGTAGTACTACACCATTTTCATATTCAAATAAAAGTGGAGCGAAATACAGAGTTCTCTCTGTGGGATCAAGAATATGGCATCAAATCCCTAATCAGACAGTGATCAAAGGTAGCCAAAGTAGAGGGCAGTGGAGGGTGCCCAATGCAGGTCCAGGTTCGGGAACACACCCCACTCATATGTCAGCACTCAGGGTCAAAATCAGGGAAATGGAGGAACGCTCAAACAGCAGCAAAAAAAGAGCATGGCGGGGGTGTGGTCAAGCCACGGACCAAGACGGCCACGCGGCATTGAAGCTCCGCCAGCCGCCCTAGTCCAGCAGAAACATCCTCCCCATATGAGGTGCTAGCACATTGCAGCGTGACACCCATAGCTTGTCACTCCTGTAACGCATGCATCGACCCCCTCAAGCTGTGGATTGGAGGCACCTAGATCGGCTACCTGGCCCCTTGAAGATCCCGGAGCAGGACGAGCGAATTCCTGCGCTGGCTCCCTTGCTACGCGGTGCAGCCAGGGTGGCATCCCAGACTGCGGTGACCACCTGATTCGGGGCTGAAGGCGGCTGCAGAGGTGAGTGCTCTGGGTGCGGGCAGTCGTCTGATCTCCCCACCCACCTACCAACTGGCCTTGCTGGGGCACGCCCACATTTGGCAGTGCCCGGCCTACGCCTCTCGCACCCACCCCTCCTCAACAGCCCAGCGAGGACAGGGCTTAGGCGATGGCCCTCCAATCACTTGTGGGCTTGGTAGGTGGGGCACATAGGCTGATTCACAGTGCCTGGCCCCCGGCTGCCCCTCCTGCATTGCTACATTGAAGATCGGCCCGCTCACATCGGGCCCTACGCAGCATTTGCTTCCTTCACCGTGGCTTGCACCTCAACCCCCACCTGCCCCAGCCATTAACATGCCACGAGGAACGACTACAGCCTCCTCTTTGCACAGCAGAAAGCACCTTGACTCCACACCAAACATCATGCTGGCCCAACGGGGCACGAAACCTCCCCCTCGATTTTAATCTGATTGAGCCCCTGATCGCTGGCTCCATCTGCGCGTGCGGCCCTAACCCCCATCTTTATCCTCCGATCGGATCTCCTGCCCTGCTCCCTGTCCACGCACAGCCCAGGCCCTGAGCTACCAGCAGGCCCCTCGCATTGCAATTATAAGGCATGGGCCGCAAGGACCCTAAACAAAGGACCCTGCCCTTCGAGAAAGTAGCTGGGACAGAACCGGAGGAAAGCTCCAACATGGTTGAGAACGCCCAGGGTGCGGACTGGGTAGACGATCCCGCTGCGCATTCCCCATCACCGCTTCAGGAGTTGAGGGCTGGTTTCCGTGCGCAAGATGGTCGCTTCAACACTCTGAACAAATGTCTTGATTCGATGGGGGCCAAGATTCAAGCTCATGGCAAGAGCCTGGATGTGGCTGAGGCACATATATCAGACATTGAAGACAGCACTGCACAGACCCTACAGAGCCTGGAATGCATGGAGCGCATCCTCAAAGATGTGGCGATCAAAAATGAAGACCTTGAAGCGTGCCGCCAACGCAACAACGTTCGCATTTTGGGGGTGCCGGAGACCACCTCTACTGGCCGCCTCGACCACTTTGTAGAAATGCTGCTTTGAGACATGTTTGGGAGGGAATTCTTTACCCCGGATTTGCAAAAAAGGGCCCACACCGCTCACTGGGCCCGTGACCCAAGCCGGGCTGCTCCCGAGACCAATCATTGCCCGTATTTTGAACTTCAGATGTCACGATACCGCCCTACGCCTTGCTAGGGAGCGCAGTGACACCACCTGGCAGGGCTCTAAATTGTTGCTTTATCCGGACTTTATACTTATGGTGCAAGAAGCCCGCCAGAAATACAATGTGGTGAAGACCACCCTCAGGAAATTGGGTCTAAGGTACGGTATACTTTACCCCGCCAGGCTGCGGGAAGACGTCGGTGGCCGGGCCCGTATTTATGACAATCCCACAGAGGTACAGGACTTTTGCCGCTCATATAAACACAACAACAACCAAACTATCACAGATGGGCCCAGATCCTCTCCTCAGGGCAGCGGCTCCAAAGCGAGCATGGAACCTTTTTTGAACTCGGCACTGGATGACTTTCCACTCTGGCATTTGGCTCTGGGTTTTTTTCTAGCTGATTGGGTATTAAATTACCACCACGAAATGTTTCAAAGGACTGGCCAACTGTCGGTGTGTTGCCACCCCTCATGGTGTATGTGAGAAGTTGGCCTGGCATATGCTGTCCACTATTCTAGTCGGCACCTTGCACCAGCCCAAATGACCCTTATTGATGGTAGGTTTAAAGACAACCTATATAGAAAGTTATCCTAGTGGTATCTGTGGAGAGCAGCCTTCAGGCTAAGTCTTGAAGGAATGTAAAGCAGCTTGTTTACCAGTCTATAATCTTGTGAATGACCAAATGAAAGGAGAACCACACCAGGTATATATATATAAAATATGTGTATTTATTCAAAACACATCCCTCTAGTCTCTTTATGAGGCTAAAGTACATTCAGTAATCTTATTTAGCAAACAGTAAATTAGCACAATATATGTTGAGCCCTAGGGGCGTACCAAACCATATATTAAGAACGTGGTATAAAAACCATGACTGACATAGATACAAGGCCTGGAGCCTTTACAACCACTGGGGCCACCAGGAACCACCCAAGGTAGTGACACAGGGGACCCACAGGGGACGCGTGCAGTGTCCAAACACAGCCGCAAATCAACATTACCTTCTTTGGGGAAAGTCACGGTTGGAATTTTAAAGATTAAGGACACTTGGAGCAAACCCCGTTAGAACTAGGAGGTTCTAGAGTCAACACCCATGGGAGCACCAGAGTACTCTAGTTACCTCACCCAGGGAAGCCGGGTGCATAGGTGTCTTTTCATGTCGGGTTTCGACGTCGATTTCAATTGAGAGCTGCTGCCAAATGCTGCTGGCGTCCAAGTGGAAAGTGTCTGGGTGGATCGGAGATGTGAAGAACCTGAAAGCAGAGGGGACAGAGTCTGGGTCACTTGCCAGTGACTAGAAGGGCAATGAGACGTTGCACACCGATGTCAGGTTATTTCAGGTGAAGAAGGTGTAGCTTGACTCTTCAGCCACGAGGACTAGGAGGCGTCGAGGACAACCAGGAGCTGGATTCAAGCTGTCTAATGAAGGATGTCAAGTGCTGCGGTGTCAGTTTCCGGATTGGACCCGACAAGCTTTCGCAACACCAACTCATGCAGAATGCAAATATTGGCTTCGGTGCAGACCAGCAAGGTCTAGTGGACTCCCCTCTTGGTAGGGAGTCAGGGCACATCTGGATCAACCAGGGAAGCACAAAGGAAAGAAGAGTTATCTTTGTGGGGACCCACCAGTCGACGGACCATGGATTGCGAAGGGGCCTCAAGCAGAAATGCTAGAAGCGGGCTCACGGAACACTCGTGGAGTGTAGGCCCACAATCTTCACTGCAGATGGTGCGGGCTTGGACTACAAGTAGCCTAATGCACAACTTCGGGAAAACTCAGGAAGTTGATGCTCTAGCAAATGTGCACGTGTACAGGAGTTCTGGTCCCATGTCACTCGTGAGGGCTGTGTGTCTCAGCTTTGCTGGGATTTTGTGTCGACCTCTGAGAAGTCTGGAAGTCCATTTGCTGAGTCGCAAATACTTCAGGGTCCGGCGAGAACCTCGGAAATGCAGACCGGCAAGATGCTTCTTGGTGCCTGTTTGAACAGGGGAGTCACTCCTTGACCCCAAGGGAGATTCTTCGATCTTCTAGTCATGTAGAATGTCGAAGTTCCAGGATATATGTTGCTTTCACTTTGTCCAGTTGCGCGCCAGAGCAGGGGCTGAGTGCCCCTGCAACCGGTTTGAACTGGGGTATGCACAGGGACACCAAGTGTGCCCCCAGCACTGTCGGAAAAGCATCTATGAATGCGCCCACCCTGCCCCAATACACTAAAGCCTATCTGGGAGGTGGTTACATCTCCCTGTGACAGGAAACCTATTGTCCAGGCCTCCCCTGCCGGAGTTTCATACAGCAGCAGGAGATCAGACATGTGTCTGTGGCTGCATCACCTATTTTGTGATGCTGGGGCTCTTTTAAACTATTACCGGTCAGGTAATTGTGTACATGTCTTCTCCCTCTAGAAGGGTGGATTTCTACCCCCGCCGCCAGGACTGGCGAGGGGTAGGATTCCAAAGTGTTTGACACCAAACACGACATGTTTCCATGCAGCCATTCCAAAGTTAGCATTTACCGCAAGTTTATAATGCATAGGATTGACTTATAGGTTTATATTCACTGAAAAAAACATAGGTTTTACACCAGTTATAGTTAGCTGGAAATTTTACTCGCATAAAACCATTGAAATTCCCACGTTATAGTTAGTTGGACTCACTATAACTTGCGCGTGCAATGCACTGCTGATGACGTCACATATTACATCACTCATGACATGGTCAGTGACATCACTCATGACATCAGCTAACTATAACTGGTGTAAAACCTATGGTTTTTTCAGTGAATTTAATAGGTTTTTCAAATGCTAATTCCTAACTATAACTGGTGTGAAACCTATGGTTTTTTCAGTGAATTTCAATGGTTTTTTAATAGCAAATCTTTATAGGTATTGAAAGTGAAAAATTTTAAAACGAATGTTATATTGTATAAATATGTAATTTTTAAATTTTTTTATTTTTAACCCGGGGGCGCTCCCGGGGCGCGTACCGGTGAATGCACGGGTAAGCGCAATATTACGGCGCGCCCCGGGGCGCGGACCGGGGAGCATCCCGGGAGCGCTATTGCCGCGAACAAAAACAACATCGTGACGCACAGTGTAATCGCATCTGAAAGCACGCGATCGCATTTTATATTGTATAATTATGTCAATTTATTTTTTGTTTTTATATTTAACTTGGGGCGCGCCCTGGGGCGCGTACCGGGGAGCGTCCCGGGAGCGCTATTGCCGCGAACGAAAACAACATCGTGACGTATCGTGTACACACGTGATGCGTCATATGACGCACAGCGTAATCGCAACCGAAAGCACGCGATCGCATACAATCGCGAAACGTCCTGACGCGCTTACGCTACGCACCCGAGGGTGCGCCCCGGAGTGCGACTATGGGCACGCCCCGGGGCGCGTAGCGTAAGCGCGTCGGGTCATGTGACTTGAAAATAACACTTTCTATTGGTGCAGAACAGTTTTGGTTTCTAAATGAGTAATGCCTGGGTCTTGTGACCAGCCTGGGTCTTGTGACCTGAAAATAACACTTTCTATTGGTGCAGAACAGTTTTGGTTTCCAAATGAGTAAAGCCTTGGTCTTGTGACCTGAAAATAACACTTTTGATTGGTTCAGCACAGTTTTTTTTCCAAATGATAAAAAAACCCACCTTTCTTCCTTACTCTGACTTTGTCCTTTGACTGAGGAAGACCTGTCTCATCTACAGAGACAATTCTTTTGTACTTTGAAATGGCTACTGTAGCAGCAACAGCTGGAGCATCTGCACCACCACCACCACCACAACCACCAAGAGGACCACCACAACAATACATTGGTGGTGAAGAAGAGGAGGAGGAGGAAGAGGAAGAGGAGGAGGGGAGCAGATGGCTGCCTGAACAAAATACCCCATACAAGCCAAAAGAACACATTGTATGGGAGTCTTTTTCACTTCCAGAGGGCAAGAAAAAAGTTAATACGGCCAAGGTAACATGTCGATTCTGTGGTGCAGAACTCTCAAGGGGCAATCCAGATAAAAAATATTAATTTGGTAATAATACCATGATTCGGCATATGACCCGGAAGCATCCTGCTAACTATTCTCGTGCAGAGATCAGGGAACTGGCCTGTCACCTCCCCCAGTGTTCAAGGACCAGCTCCAAAAGAAAGCAACCCACTCAATCGGGACCAGAAACATCAGAGGTGATGCCTTGTATCCAGGAACGATTTGGTGATTTTAAAGTCACTTGTACTGGATGTGGCAAGCTTATGGCCTATGGGGAAAAGAGTGTAAAGCTCATTGTCATTGCTGGTGACAATCACGATTGCCCCCCAAAAAAAAGTAATTTTTTCCGTTTTTTATTTTTTGCTCCAGTTGAGCCATTTTCAATTCCCTTTCTCTTTGTTTCTTCCCATAAAAAAATACCAAAAAAATATAAAACAGTTTTGAAAAGCCCAAAAAAGTACAAAATGTTCAAAAAACAATAAAAAAAATATAAAACAACAAAAAGAAGAAAAAAAACAGTTCTTTTTAGAACTACCTTTCATATATAAAATTAAACCTATATTTTTAAAGGATCTCAGTCAATTTTTTGTCCTTAGGGTACGTGTACCGGGAGGCGCCCCCCAAAAAAATAGAAAAAAAATTTCATGAAGCAGTTAGCATGAGAGAAGAACACAAAGAGAGTTATGTTAAGAGAAAAAGAGCTACAGGATGAACACAGAGGGATTGTTTATTACATAGTAAACAATAGAGAAGGTGTAATTGGATGAAAGTGAGAAAAGTAAAATGACTAAAGGAGCAAAAGAAAGGAAGAGAGAGGAAGAACACTAAAGTAGAGATAGTGGGAGAATGTGACTGGTTGTTAAAAGAAAAAGAAAGGACAGTAAAAAATGGGGAATGAAGGGTAGTGGCGGAACCGGGATAAATGAAGAACGATGAGGGAAAGTGAGAAAAGACCAGGTAGTATAAGTAAAGAGGGGTGAAAGAGGGAGAAAAATTTAATTAGGATAAGACATGGGGAGTGAGAAAGAGAAGGGACAAAGAGAGTAAAGGAAACAGTACCTGAATGGGCTTGAGTGAAACAGCAAAGAAAGATAAGTAATGCAGTGTGTGTGACTTATAGGGAGTCAGTGGGTGTAGGTCGGGGTGTGGGTGTGTAAGGTGTGTCTGTGGGTGTGGCTGTGTGGGGTGTTTCGGTGTGGGTGGAGGTGAGGGTGTGTGAAATATGTGTGAGGAGTGTATGAGTGTGGGGTGTATATGTGTTCGATGTATGTGTGTGTATGGAATGTGTGTGTGTGTTTGAGGTGTGTGTGTGGGACGATTTTTTGTGTGTATGAGGTGTGTGTGTGGTGTGTGTGTGGGGGGTGTATGTTAGAGGTGTGTGTATGTGTTGGGAGGGGGATGAGGTGTATGTGTAGGAGTAAGGTAAATAATTAAGAAAAAGAGAATGAGTGAAGAAGCAAAGGAAGGGAACAGAGGGTAAGTGAAGTAAAGAATAGGGATTGAAAGAAGTTGAATATGAGAGGGAAAATAGGGAAAGGGGAGTAAACATGTAGAATAAGAATAAGTAAGGGAAGCAGAGTAAAGACACAGGAGTGAGGTTGATTGAGAAAATGTTAGTGAGCTTAAAGCAAAGGGTGATGACAAACGACATTTTTTTAGTCATACTTACCATATAATAAATGTAACTTTAATTAATTTTTTACTACAGTTTGTATCTGTGAAAGAGAGAAGAAAAAATAAGTTATAATTAATGAAATATGTATTTTAAATTAAAAGATACAAATGAAGAGGTTAAAAATCATAACACTCTATTTAGAAATAAAGTAAGAGTGAAGGACACAGAAAGGGAAATAAAGTAAGGTAGAAGGACAAAAAGAGAGAAAAAGAAATAGAAGGAGAGCAAATTACAAAGAGTAAGGCATATAGATTCACTGACAAAGAGAGAAAGAAGAACAGAGAAATGAACTGAAGGTAAGAAAGATACTAAAACAATGTGAGTTAGCAAAACTAAATCAGGAAACAGAAGTAAGTAAAAAGATAATGACTGAGACAGAAAACAGTCTAATTAAGGATGCATTTAGAAGAATGAGGAATAGAAGATAACTGAGAGTAAGTGAAGAACAGTCATAGAGTGAAAGGATGAAGGGAGAGAGGATAATATACAACGATTGAAGGAAATGGACTGAGGAAGTTAGTAGGCAGACACACTAGAGAAAAACTGAGTGAGGTGGAGTACAATGAGTGAGAAAAGGAAATGAGTAAGAGAGCAAAACAAGGAAAGAGAGGAGAAGACGACTAAAACAGTGGTACTGAAAGAAAATAATTTGGTGATGAAAGTAAAGAGAAGGACATTGAAAGAAAGGAAATGAGGGATAGTAATGGAACCAGAGTAAAAGAAATGGGATGAAAAACGATGAGAGAGGAGCAGTGAAGTTATTGTAAAAGAAGTGATAGAAGGTAGATAAACACAACTGAACATAACACAAGGAGAGTGAGGCACTGAGGACATAGAAGTAGTGAACGAAAAATATAGAGAAGAGGTCAAAAGTAAGGAGCAAACAAAGATTAGCGAAGGAGAGTGGGTGATTTATAGTGATAGGGTGCAATAATACTGCTGAGTGAGTAAACAGGAATTACTAAAAGAGCAAAGGAGGAAAATACGGAAAAGGGAAGTAAAGCAGAGAGACTGAAAGCTGAAAAGTTATGCAAGGGAGAGAGGGGATGCACACAGTTGAAATGAGAATGAGGGGTTGTCAAAGAAGTGGTGTAAAGGAACGGGGGTTACAGAGAATGAGAGAAAGACATTATAAGTGAGTAAAAAGAGCTGAAAGAGGATGTAAAAAGGAAAGTGAGTGTCAGAGAATGGGAATACAATTTAATTTACACAATCCAAAGTATAAAATAACTTGTACAACATGTTACATAGTTTATTTTTGCTGTTCTCAGAATATATTGAATTTCACTTAAAACAGTGAGTTCAAATTACTCATCATATGACAGCGGGGAAAAAAAACACAATCTAAAAGATTGTGTTTTAAAAAAAAAATTAGATACTGACAAATGACAAATGTACGCTAATCTTTGATTGACTTACTTTTCCTTGAGGCCAAATACTGTATAATGGAGGTCCTTTTCTCGTTGCAAAGTACTTTGCTGTTCACTTAAAAATCCATTTCATCGACTGTCTGCAAGAAAAGCTCCAAAAACATCTGAAATATTTTCAATATTTTCATATACTCCTTTTTTTCAGTCATGACTCTTTACTCATTCCTGGACCTTTCAATTTGGCCAAATAGTGTCAGATGTATGAGTATATTTTCAAATTAATTCTAAGGCACTGTGAAATGAGCTTTTTCCCAACGTTCTGAAAGAAAGGCTCTACAACATTTTCACAATATTTAAGTATTTGTAAAACCATCTCTGACTCAGTCATGTTCATCATTTTGTATAATACTAATATCACTTACTATGAGATCCACTTACAGTACCTATATGACAAGTCAATTTTTTAAATTGCCTGGATCACTTTTACTCAGAATATATTTTTAAACAGCAAAATAACCTTTATTAACTGCTCCCGTCTTCATAGGCCAATTACTTTTACCTAAATTTTGGCTGTAAAAACACTAGGTATGAATTTATAAAGCCAAAAGGCAAACGTTGTTTGAAAGTCAAATGTGTGTCGTTACATTGGGTCCAACCTTTAGAAGTTTTTAAATAGCATGTGTAATGCCCTGTTGTTGTAGAAGGACCGTCATGAAAAATAATAGCTACAGTTGCAAAGGTTCTTCCTGATATCGATAACTGAGAAGCCACGAAATTTTTAATAGAAGTTGTCAATTTAGTTCCATCAGGTCTACATCGTTGGAACATTAAAATGACATAGTGACCATAACTTTGTAGAAATAATGTGGACAGCATTATAGACTTACATTTGGTACACACCATATTGTGATCCGCTGCTTTAACTAGATTATTAAAAGGCACTGATTTGCAGTCTGGTAAAGTCAAATATATAAATCTTTCAGAGTCTATTCTAGTAGTACTTGATGAAGCACAGTTATCACAGTCATGTTGCCATTGATAAGAAAGGTTAAAAATTCCTGACAATCCTGCTGAATTATCTGTGAAAATTGATTTTGACCTGAACATATGTCTAGAAGATTTCTAATTTCTGAAACACTTTCTATTTTTGCTCTATCACTACTACATTTCTCTAACGCAGAATTCAATAAACAGCACAATGTTTGTTCCCGATTTTCGACAATCTGTTTTTGTAAATTTTGAAGAAAAAAAACAACATTAACTACTACATTAGCATAGCAGGTGACACCAGAACTGTTTTCAAACTGAAATCCAACAACATCTTCAACAGAATCCTTTTTCTTTCTCTTTACAATTACACTTTTATCTACTTTTTGCCTTTTTGCTAATACCTCACTGCAATTAAGCTCATTTCTTCTTTTTCGGCCTACCACACATTTTTCAAACAGAGGATATTGAAATGTGGAGCATACTCTCTTCTTAACCTATTGTATTCTTTAACACAATCTAGATCAGTACAAATCTTTGTTTCATCACACTCAATCAAGTACAATCCTGATAAAGTTCTGACTCGTGATAATGCCACATATGCCATACCCTCTTTAAACACAGAACTTCCAATGTTCACCAAAGCACTATCTACACTTAAACCTTGAGATTTATGAACTGTCACTGCATATGCCAAACAAATAGGAAACTGTTTTCGGCGAACATATAAGTCTTTCACGAGCAAAAATCTAGCTGAACAACGACAAATGTGTTCTATTTCATCAATGCCATCAAATTTAATTTTTAAAATTTCAATTTTATCTCTATTTTTGTAATTCACAAAACCAACAACATGACCCATTGCTCCATTTACCAGACCTCTTTGAACATTTAAATTCCTTCTCAAAATAATACAACAATTCAAACACACATTCAGAGTCTTTTCAAAACCAGCAGTTTTAGATATAGTCTTCTCTAATGAATCCAATTTTGATTTCAAATTTTCAGACAAAACAACTGTTGCTCCCATATGCTCTATTTTATCTGTAGCTTCCAGTTTCACTATCTCTTCATTTTCTAAATTTAACATTTTGTTGTTGAACATGGAACATTCTTTCAGAGTTGGCATCAAACATATGCCAGATTTCTTCTCGTTAATTTTCTTAAAAATATTCTCTGGAAGAATGTTTTCATTTGGGTACAAATTTGAAATTAACAGTCCATGTAAAGCTTCTTTCCCTTGCTGACTTATTTTTCCGACTCTTACATCTTGTAAAATATTTTTATAATCTTCATCCTTTGCCTGCCGCATATTTTGAAGCAGTTCTGCATATTTGAAGTTTAACCATATTTATAGTAATATAATAAATATAATAATAATATAATAACAGTATAACCATAAAACCACGTTTCCAATGCTTCCTAGGCACTTCCTGGTATCTTCATGCGTGAGCATTTTGAACACAGGTTGTCCTTTCACTGGAGTCAACTGCAGAAGATCTCCAAAAACAATAATATGTTTTCCTCCAAATAAAACATCATAGTCTGTTCTAAGAATTTCTTGCATTCTCAAATGCACAAAAGCAAGCATTATGTTTGACACCATGCTTACTTCATCAATGATAAGAAGTTTCATTTTCTTCAGGACTCTCGAAACTTCGGAACACACATCTCCAGATAGCTTGTGATATTGCAATTTGTTATCATGCTCCACTGGCAGCATCAGTAAACGATGTAAAGTCATCCCTTTAATATTATGTGCTGCCAGCCCAGTTGGAGCGGTAACAACACAAGACAGCGGTGATTCAGACCTTTTCTGCAGATAAGATGCAATTGCTTTAATCAGAAAACATTTTCCAGTTCCCGCTTCTCCACTCACATACAGTCGGACAGGCTTAAATGATGTACATGAGCACTCTTTCTTCTCATGACTCAATCCATGTTCAACCTGTTCTGTGACTTCATCATATATCTGTTTCTGCTCAAGGTTTAATTTTTTCACCAAATCTTTAAATTAATTACATCCTCTTGAGCTTGCTCCATAGCTCTTTCCACCTCATCCATGGCAGTGGCAGCTTCATTTTGGATAGTTGGTCCTCCTAGTGGATCCTGACTCAATGAAGCAGAACTCTGACTGCCTTGAGAACTGTCTCTCGCAATCTCTGCAGCAATTGTTGCTTCTTGCTCCATTTCTTCATTCAACATTTGCAGATAATTTGGAAAAACAGGACATTCTATGGTATCCTTCGTTGCATTAAGAGAGTCTTCATAACAGAGAAAATCCCCAAGTAGTTCCTCTTCTTCACGCCATGGTTTAAAGAGTTGCAAAAGAGCCAAATAATAAAATTCTCTTTTATCTGGATGATCACAACTCAATTTTCGATGATTAATCAAATGGCCTTTTTTCTGTTTCACTAGACATCCTTCACATCCAATGACAGCATACATTCCATTATTGATATCTTCTCAGATCTTCCTCTTATAAATATGTCTTTGCAGAACTTCATAGAGACAAGCGTTCTCAAGATGAGGACTTCTATTTGGATAGTATGTATCCAACATGTTTGTCTTCAAAATATCTGTACTTTCTGGTTCTTTCTCCGCCAAATACTCTATCTCTTGTACAGATTTCAAAACTCGATTTCGTGTTGCAGCAAGACCTAGACTCACCCAAATGATAGTTCTAGATTTGGCATAGAGACTTGCTGACGACAATCGATCAGAACATTCATATGCTCCAATTTCTCGATGCGACAACATCTTCAGACTGTAACTGTATAATTTCTTGCTTAGACTCTTTTCATGTGAAATGTCCTCCCACATTTCCTTCAGTTCTGTCTTTTCTTTTTTGTGTGATGTAAGACGTCACATGTCGAGCCACAGCAATAGAGTTGTCAGCAACGAACTGAATATCCATGTCTGCATTCCACATGGACAAAATCACTGGGTTGTAGTCGTTGATGTACTTGGACTCTTCGTTTCTTTTTAAATTGTATGTATTTTTTGGTGATTTCTTCGTCACAGTATGTCGCAGAGAAGACATCAAATTATTTACTCTTCCTTTAGAAATCACTGGTCGTGGAAAGCCGAAACGACATTTTGTGTAGAACTTGTCCTTGTTTCTGAATTTTCAACGACAGTACTTTCCACAACGATGGGATTGAAAGCGTAAAACTTGTTGCCTTAAACTGTTTTCCTCTGTAGTTTTCGGAACAGCACATGTTGAATACTCTTCAATGAAAATCATCACTGTTTCATACGAATCTGTTCCAAATGTGGGTGCATCTTTAATCCACAACAACATATGTATGTGAGGAGCACCTCTCGCTTGATACTCCTTTCTCCAAAAGAAATCCAAAACCTCTCCAAGGGGAGGATTTTTTTTGTTGGTAATAAAAGACATCATAGCTTCAAATATATGATTGAAATATCTGCATACATTCACTGGATCCAAAGAACACAGTTCTCCAGGTGTTTTGAATTCTATATTTTGTATATTTGCATTTGCCTCTCATGGAAATTCAAGTAAGTCATCCCATGCTTACTCGGCACAGCTAAGAGTGAGGAACCATGTAGGAGTTCCTAAGTTTCTTAGCATACATTTCAATTCCCCATGACGACGGTACCAATACTCGTTTGTACCACGCTGACATGCCATGAGATTGATTAGATGAGATTCCAAAATATTATCTTGCAGATTCACTTTCTCCATAAAGTCCCTCGCCGAAACATTTTGCAGATGTGCTCCACTTTTCAGTATATGGTTTACTGCATAAGAAAGCCCAGACAAGTCACTTTCATACAGTAGATGAAACAAATAGGGAATGCATTGACGAAACCTTGGATCTTCAGCATATAATCTTACAGTTCGATATTCAGATGCAGGAATTTGAAGTGGACGATCGTCATATCGTCCACCTCGACCTGTTGGAAATAGCTGTGGAAAACAACGAGCTTCCAAACTTTCTTCCCATACACTAATGGGACTTCCTTTTGCTGCTTTCATTTGAGATAATTCAATTGCATTCCCCATTACTTATTTGGAATGCAAAGGATGAACAGTATAATGTTCATATATTTCTTCACTTTTAGACACATCAACCTTTCAATTTGGCCGCCTGAACAATCACTGTCTTCATCTGCAGCTGTTTCCTCTGCTGCAACACATACATCTTTGTAATACTCATTGTTTTTGACTAAATACAACATTGCCTTTTTGACATTCCTAACATCCACTAAATCCTGCCAGATTTTCTTACTCTTTGTCGGAACCCCATTAACTAGAATAACTAAAGGTTCCTCTTCTACTTTTTCTATACCAATTGTATCAATATTTTTTTTTTAAATCAAGAGGCAAATAAACAACTCTTCCCTTTAATCCTCTCTGCAAATCTGTAGGAGGCAATTTCCCTATCTTAGGCTCCATGCGAACAATTGCCTGAAAAGGGTGGACACATTGAATCAAAATAGACTCATATGTATTTAAATCCATCAATTCACGGGGAATGTCTACCAACTCCAGATTATTATGAACAGCTCTAGCAGGCATTCTGTTTTGATTTATTGTATCATAACAATATTTACAAATATGCTGATCAGAACTCAAATCAAAACAATTCTCCACCCACAAATAAGTTGCAAAATCCTTCCACTCATAATTATTCATCTTTTCACTTTTTACGTATAAATCAACTAATCTAGTTTCAAGCTTATAATGACTTCGTCGACAACACACACAAGTAAAATTCGGCCTTTCACTTGATTTCACCTTAAACCTGGTAATTTCCTGCTCAAACTTTTCTGTACTTGATATCTGTACATTGTCTTCCACATTACCTTCAATTGCTGTGTCAATTTCTACACTATCCTCTTTTTCACCAAAATAACAAATCTCAATTTATTCACAAATCTTCTTGACATCTAATTCAGTTCCATGCAAAAGAGCACTGTTTAATTGTTTAAGCTTAAGTGCTGGACTTTTTGCATAATACAACATTCTCACTAATTTCCTCATTTTGGTTTGATGCACTGCTAACATCCTAAAATGATGAAAAACACTCTGACAGACTTTTCTAGAAAGACAAGCCAGTGAATGGCCTTGCAAACCTGTGTTTTCTCTCACTCTGCAAGGATCTAAGGGCCAGATGCATCAAGCTAAAAACCGGTCGCAAAGGGGCAGATTCTCAGAATCTGCCCCTTTGCGACCGGTATTTTTGCATTTGGGATGCATCATCCCAAATGCAAAAATCGCTGATAGAGAATTCGCTAAATTGCGATTGTTTGCATTTAAGGAATCTCAAATAGAGATTCCTTAAATGCAATGCATGAAAGTTTCAAAAATAGCGAATTCGCTAATAGGGCACGCAAATTACCACGAAGTAAAACTTCGTGGTAATTTGCAAAAACGTAGAAAAATGCACTTTTGTGCATTTTTTAAAGTTTCATGTTGCGCACACACATGCCCTAAGGGCATGTGTGTGTGCAACATATGTGCACAGATCAAAATCAGGGGTGCAACAGGGTGTCCTTTGGACACCCCTGCACCCTTGAACTCGCAATCTCAATTTGCGAATCGCTAATTGCGATTCGCAAATTGAGATTGTCTTCCCATTCATTCCTATGGGCCTCTGGGCCCATAGGAATGAATGGGGAGGTATTCATTAATTGCGACTCGCAATTTGCGAGTCGCAATTAAGGAATTCTAAGGATTCGCTATTTTTGTAGTGATTGCTTGATGCATTCCATTTTGCTATTCCTTATTAGCGATTCCTTATTTTTCGCTAATAAGGAATCGCAAAATGGATGCTTGATGCATCTGGCCCTAAGTCTTGCAACAACTTCACTTTCTGCTTTAGACTTTTCTTACTATATGTACGTAAGAAATTACAAAACAAATCAATTGATTCCTGTCGCACTCTACAAATACGACTACACTTCCAAGTGTACACTGGACCCTTAGTACGTCTCCCTAAAACTTCATCAGTTAACACCTCTTCTGGTTCTCTAGGCACAAGTTTCTCTTTTTCAATCGGACAACCGTCTTTCACTTCATACGCTCGACCACTGGTGTCAACTGCATGCACTAAATCATTCTCCTGGAAGTAACTCTCCTCATTAAAAAATGGCTCACAACTTGAACTGTGCATCCATTCTCCAGAAAAAACGTTACAAAAATTTGTCCGATTAATTACTCTTTTCCATCCACTGTTTGATTTGAAAACATCAATTGTCTTGTTAAGTGTCCTAATTCTATTGATTATTAAAATAAATAATTTTTTCTTAACTTCAAAAGCCTGATCAACAATCTTCTCTACACTTTTCTTTTTCTTATAAAAAGCAGCTCTCTGTTTACCTTTCCTAATGTTTTTTAACAAATTTAAAACCACCCTATGGTGAAACATTCGTTTACGAATGTCTCTAAACTGATTCTGCCTTCTATTCCTATACATATTATTCTCTCCTGCTCCAGTTGTAGGATTCTTTGAGGTTCTCTCCTTCCTTTTCAAATTTACTCTCTCATTCTCTTTTTCTACATGCTGTCCAACAATATTTTTTGAAGTACATATGTTCCATATAAAAGACTTTAGTTCTCTTACCAGGAGTTTGGTTCCTGTTTTTTGAAGTATTTGTTGTGGAAGAGTGCTGTAATTCCGTTGCTGTTTTTGTTTTTTGGTGGTTATGTTGTTTTCTTCTCCTTTCCCTTGAGGGCATCTTTGCTTACTCTTCAAATCTTGATTTCAATCTGTGTTGCAAAAAAAATAGCACATTATAGACCACTATTACCAAACAACAAAGCAATGACAAAAAGCAAACAATCTATTCAGGGTTACAGATCAGGTGAGGATTCTCCAGGGGTACACAAAAGGTGAGGCCTGTATTGAAGAGTATAGTGGAAGACAGCTCTGTCCACAGGTACAAAGAAGATGAGACCTGTGTCTAAGAGTCCAGTACGGGATAGACTTCATGAAGTCTAGTCCACTGCACTCTTATACACAGGCTTCACCACCTATGCTTCCCGGGAAAGGCCTCTCTCCCACTGCAGTCTTGATCATAAACCTCACCTCCTCTGTCCCTCTGCACATGTCTCACCTCATCTGCACAATCTAATTCCTAATCTCAGGTAACACAGGTGACATAATTGTGAAAAGGTCAAATTTTTTTATGTAATCATGCACACACTATTTATTCTTTATCAAAAATGTAGAATTCATTAATTAGTCCCAAAATCGATTTTTCAATAACATTTTAGAAACACAGTGCAGGTCCTACTATTTGAACTTTCTCAAAAATGTAAAACTCATTAATTTGCAGCAAAAATATTTTAGTAGTGTAATGAAAAGCTTATACATATGACCTTTTCATTGTTTTTCAAATGTTATTCTAAAAAAAAATTATAAGGCCTAAGCACGAAAACTCATGTGATGAAGCCTGTCCAGGGAAGCACAAAACGTGAGGCTTGTGTCCAAGAGTGCAGTGGACAGGACTAAACTGGAGTAGTGTGCAAGAAAAAAATAAGCCTCATTTATAAAGCCCTGCGTCAGTTTTGCGCTACTGATGCGTCACTTTTTGTGACGCTTTGGCGGCATAAAACATGTGCCTTGTTGCGCCATATTTAAAAAATGACGCATGTAGGTAGATGCGTCATTTTTTAAACCTTTTGCACCACATTATACCTCTGTCAAGTGTAATGTACAGAGAGGGGTCATTACTCCGCAATAAGCCTCGTAATAATGACACAGTGAAATCTACGAGATTTCACTGCGTCACTTTTAGGACACTGTTACGTCAAAATCTTGCACCTGCCTCACAGCAGGGATAAGACTGAGGCAAACGCTTTCACATGGGGCTTTCCCCATGTGATACGATTCTCACACCTAAGCAGGAGTGCAGATGAGATGAAGACTGTCCAGGGGAGCACAAAATGTGAGGCTTGTGTCCAAGAGTGCAGTGGACAGGACTAAACTGGAGTAGTGTGCAAGAAAAAGATGAGCCTCATTTATAAGGACATCTTGATCCACACCAGACCCAAGACCAGAAATGAACCAAACAGACAAAATACTCTATGGAATCTACCACCTGTAACTGGCCATTATCCTTGCGGTAATTGCGCAGCATGCCCATTTACCAAAAAGTACAAGTGCATCACCTTATCCGAATCATTCAAATGGGAAATGAGAAACCACACAAATTGCAATAGTACTAACTGCATTTATTTGATCATATGCCCATGCAATTTGTACTATATCGGCATGACGACACGCAATGTTAAAACCAGAATTTCTGAACACCGCAGCAACTTTAGATGTAAAAAGGACAACACAAAAATGTGCAAGCACTTCCTAGAAAGGAATCACACCCCAGACTCAATTCAATGGCTTGTTCTGGAAGCCTGCCCATATACCTCCAAAGAAGGGCTATTCCATAAGAAACAGCAATGGATCCATAGGTTATCTAGTGACAGTAATGGTCTGAACGAAGACATACCTTGGACCACCCTCTAATTGTTTTGTCTGGATGTAACCCAACTCCAGGTTTTCAACACAACAAGAGACTAAAAACTGTAAACGAGGAAAACACAAAGATATACTGAAGTTTATTGATTTCAACAACTGTTGACAGCCACCTCCATCTGTACTCTGCAGTTGGAGAATCTTCCTTACACTAATTTCACCATTCCAATATGGCCGACACGTTGACATTAGTTACACTAGACTATTCCAATGCTATAGCATTATCAAGGATTATGCTGGCTAAACACTACCATATTGATATGGGAATAACAACAATAATGTACTCCAAGTCTTTATATCACCCATTAGTCCCGAACAAACACACATACTTGGGTTTTTCTTTTAAATCACTATTCCGTGGTTATATATATATATATATAAAAAACAAAAAAAATGTTTTTCTCGCAATTACGATGAAGGTATAAAAGGGCTAACTAAAGGTTTTTTGCTCTTCTTTTATGTGTCTGAACTACCAAGTATTCGGTGAAAAAACATTCAGATAGCCTCTTAAATATATTATCCTCGTACTCTATGCCGTTTTACATATGCAAAGATGGCCGCCATTATAGAGACCCAATGAGTGGCATCCTGACATTAACATAAAACAGGAAGTCCGAACACACCACCCATCCACCCGGTTCCAGCGGCGATGGGTAGGTGCACGCACGGCAAACCGCTCCGGTATTCCGCTATCGCGCTATACCAAAGAGCCCTTGTTCAGCATAGACCAGCGATAGCTCTACCATCCTAACGGGCACCTAGGAGACGTCGTGCATAGAGGACCCTACAAAGACATATCGAAATAGAAGTGATAAGACCCTAACTCCCACTTTGCACACAATCTCCTTTGATAGACGGGGAATAGACACCAATACCAATGAATTCCTCCTCACACATTTACCTATGAGACTAACAGAGAGATGGGCTACACAGCTGATTAGGCCTCCCTCTACATTAAAATACCAGTTATATGTCTCTGACACTATGCCACTAATAATTTTGTTGTAACGAACACAGATAATTAAAATCAAGGGCAAATCAAACACAGTAACCTTTTTCCTTTATCAGCAATCCCCTCATAGTTCTAGTGAAGTTCAACTAGAAATCCTTGATATTTAACCTTGCCATTTGACTGATGAATGTGTGTTTACAAAATTGTGACTCTCCCCAATGATTCTGTATAAAACCAGCAGCCTGTAAGATTCTTCCCCCTATACATACAGCCTCATGGTGGAAGATCTCCATGAAGCTTTACCCGCTGGACACTGCCGTTGCTTGATTGTTTTTAATGCTAGGTGAGTTTTGAATAGTTGTAGGATACCATATCGGTATTCTTTAACCTTTTAGTATGGTTTTATTTTCACAAGTCACTCTCACAGAACTACCACTTTGAGAGTGCCTGCTACACTTGTGCGATGGTGTTGTTACACGCAACGACCATCACTGGCATGTAAAATGCACAAATATGACAGTCATTGATGTACTTCTCTATCAACAGCTCATTGTGATATGCTTGTGCCTTTCTCTCAACAGGTATTCACAATCACAACGCAAGAAGGGTAATATAATAGTGTTATCCTCCCTAAACACATATATTGTGGTAGCCATAGGAGCATACATACACCACACCATATATAAATTAATGTAGACAGTTTCCCTCACACTTAGATACCTGCTACCATAGTCAAACGTGGTCCTGAAGAATCGCTTGATATTCTCTCTATAGCATGAAACATGTTGACCTGACTACAACAACCTCTGGATCAGAGTTGGAAACATTATTTTCCATTACTCTCCTCCAGGGTAATCGTTTTTAACCAAAGCAGTGGCCCTCTGAATAAAGTACTCTTGGTACCACTAGCTTTATTTTAACCCACAATACCCACGTCTACCACCTGCATCTGGCCCCATACCCACACTTCATCTATACGGCAGTTGGAAAAAGATCTCCGCCAAAGAGCCCCTCTTTGAGGTGTCGCCCGTTGGGTATTGCACCGCCGACCCAACGAGGAGCAAGCCCAAATGATGAAACATGACACCTGAAAGGGTGTGTGAGGGCATTAAATCCAACAAAATGGATTCCCAGGGTGAACTTCTAACCACCCTCCCATAATCCATCCACATCACTGACTGTACCAATCCGTTCTTTTGTTAGGAACAGCACGACAACTTTTTGCATAGACCTCATTTATAAAGCCATGCGTCAGTTTTGCGCTACTGATGCGTCACTTTTTGTGATGCATTGGCGGCATAAAACATGTGCCTTGTTGCACCATATTTAAAAAGTGACGCATGTAGGTAGATGCGTCATTTTTTAAACATTTTGCGCCACATTATACCTCTGTCAAGTGTAATGTACAGAGAGGGGTCATTTCTCCGCAAAAAGCCTCGTAATAATGACACAGTGAAATCTATGAGATTTCACTGCGTCACTTTTAGGACACTGTTACGTCAAAATCTTGCACCTGCCTCACAGCAGGGATAAGACTGAGGCAAACGCTTTCACATGGGGCTTTCCCCATGTGATACGATTCTCACACCTAAGCAGGAGTGCAGATGAGATAAAGACTGTCCAGGGGAGCACAAAACGTGAGGCTTGTGTCCAAGAGTGCAGTGGACAGGACTAAACTGGAGTAGTGTGCAAGAAAAAGATGAGCCTCATTTATAAAGCCATGCGTCAGTTTTGCGCTACTGATGCGTCACTTTTGCGGCATAAAACATGTGCCTTGTTGCACCATATTTAAAAAGTGACGCATGTAGGTAGATGCGTCATTTTTTAAACCTTTTGCGCCACATTATACCTCTGTCAAGTGTAATGTACAGAGAGGGGTCATTTCTCCGCAAAAAGCCTCGTAAAAATGACACAGTGAAATCTATGAGATTTCACTGCGTCACTTTTAGGACACTGTTATGTCAAAATCTTGCACCTGCCTCACAGCAGGGATAAGACTGAGGCAAACGCTTTCACATGGGGCTTTACCCATGTGATACGATTCTCACACCTACGCAGGAGTGCAGATGAGATGAAGACTGTCCAGGGGAGCACAAAACGTGAGGCTTGTGTCCAAGAGTGCAGTGGACAGGACTAAACTGGAGTAGTGTGCAAGAAAAAGATGAGCCTCATTTATAAAGCCATGCGTCAGTTTTGCGCTACTGATGCGTCACTTTTTGTGACGCATTGGCGGCATAAAACATGTGCCTTGTTGCACCATATTTAAAAAGTGACGCATGTAGGTAGATGCGTCATTTTTTAAACCTCTGCACCACATTACACCTCTGTCAAGTGTAATGTACACAGAGGGGTCATTTCTCCGCAAAAAGCCTCGTAATAATGACGCAGTGAAATCTATGAGATTTCACTGCGTCACTTTTAGGACACTGTTACATCAAAATCTTGCACCTGCCTCACAGCAGGGATAAGACTGAGGCAAACACTTTCACATGGAGCTTTCCCCATGTGATAGGATTCTGACACCTAAGCAGGAGTGCAGATGAGATGAAGACTGTCCAGGGGAGCACAAAAGGTGAGGCTTGTGTCCAAGAGTGCAGTGGACAGGACTAAACTGGAGTAGTGTGCAAAAAAAAAAGAAACTTATTTATGAGGCCCTGCGTCAGTTTTGCATTGCTGATGCGTCACTTTTTGTGACGCATCGGCGGCATAAAACATGTACCTTTTTGCGCCATATTTAAAAAGTGACGCATGTAGGTAGATGCGTCACTTTTTAAACCTCTGCGCCACATTATACTCAAAAATGTAAAAGCCATTAATTTTCCCCAAAATCGTTTTTGACATCACATTTAGGAAACACAGCACAGGTCCTATGTAGAAGCATTCCATGTCATTACTGAAACCTCACTATTTTACAAAATACAATTCCTCTATGCAAACAAACTCAATATGCTTCTTACACTGAGTTAACACAGGTAACATCATTGTAAAGAGTCAAATTGACGCCTGTGTCTAAGAGTGCAGTCGGGGATAGGCTTCATGAAGCCTAGTCCACTGCACTCTTAGACACAAGCCTCACCCCTACGCTCCCCAGGAAAGCCCAAACATGTACCTTTTTGCACCATATTTAAAAAGTGACGCATGTAGGTAGATGCGTCACTTTTTAAACCTCTGCGCCACATTAGACTCAAAAATGTAAAAGCCATTCATTTTCCCCAAAATCGTTTTTGACATCACATTTAGGAAACACAGCACAGGTCCTATGTACAAGCATCTGCCTCACAGCAGGGATAAGACTGAGGCAAAAGCTTTCACATGGAGCTTTCCCCATGTGATAGGATTCTGACACCTAAGCAGGAGTGCAGATGAGATGAAGACTGTCCAGGGGAGCTCAAAAGGTGAGGCTTGTGTCCAAGAGTGCAGTGGACAGGACTAAACTGGAGTAGTGTGCAAAAAAAAAGAAACTCATTTATGAGGCCCTGCGTCAGTTTTGCATTGCTGATGCGTCACTTTTTGTGACGCATCGGCGGCATAAAACATGTACCTTTTTGCGACATATTTAAAAAATGAAGCATGTAGGTAGATGCGTCACTTTTTAAACCTCTGCGCCACATTATACTCAAAAATGTAAAAGCCATTCATTTTCCCCAAAATCGTTTTTGACATCACATTTAGGAAACACAGCACAGGTCCTATGTACAAGCATTCCATGTCATTACTGAAACCTCACTATTTTACAAAATACAATTCCTCTATGCAAACAAACTCAATATGCTTCCTACATTGAGTTAACACAGGTAACATCATTGTAAAGAGTCAAATTTATTTCTTTAAACATGCACACATTCTTTATTCCTTTTAAAAAAATTAAAAGCCATTCATTTTTCCCAAAATCGTTTTTGACATCACATTTAAGAAACACAGCACAGGTCCTATGTACAAGCATTCCATGTCACTACTAAAACTTCACAATTTTACAAAATACAATTCCTCTATGCAGTAAAAACTTTTTACCAAGCATTATCAAAAAGCATGACACAAAGCAACATTAAAAAACCACAATTTGCTTCCAAATCTTCTCCATAGAGTATACAAGTCTCTATGTATATTAAATGAATCATAACTCACCTTTACAAATGCTCTAGGAGATTCACAACAGTGTCAGATACACACACCAATATTTCTTTAGCAGAGCAAAAGGTATGTTCTCCAGGCACTGCAACCATTAATGGCACAGAAAACCTCTGTTTCTACACACATATTGGTCATGGTAATCAATCAAAACTCTTCCCTCTGTATTTTCAAACCAACACCCTTCCCCCCTCAGCCCTTTCTACCTGTTACCATAGCAACTCCCTCCTCACTTAGCTATCAGGTTTAAAAGTTTATTCTACAATGTTGCAAATCACCTCAGCAAGGATGTTTGACCTGCGAATACACCAGCTTATCTGGTGCAATGTTTCTTTAAATGACTTTTTTTTAACCATTCAAATTAATTCTTACACAGAACACAACCATGCACCCTAAATTTCAATTTTCAACTTTCTCAATCTACCAATCATTGCTTGTGATTCAAGAGCACTGAAACTCCACAGGTTTTTTTTGCAAACTCCTACTGTTCCAACTGCCATTTTATTCCTACACTTCATCTGACTGCACCAGAACCTCCTCTACCATGTATTCTGTCTGGATTATTGGACATAGCTATATCCACTGGGCTCAAAGGTATGCAGCTACCAGAAATTTTCACAACCTTGATTTACCAAATGTGAACATTAAATGGATTGGCCAGAGAGGATTGAGATGTCACCAATTGATACCATTGGTGAAAACCTTTTTGCATTTGCCACACCCTAACCTCATAATTCTGCACTGTGGTGGAAATGACTTAGGCACTTTGACTGGGGTAGGTCGGGAAATACTTTTAAAGGACACCTTTGAACAATTGATGGCACTTTTTCCTCAAACTGCCTTGGTATTTTCCAATATATGCCAAAGACAGAAATGGAACTGGTCCAACCAATTTTGTCCACAATTTGAGAAAGCACGGAAACATGTGAATAAATCTGTTTCTGCTTACATGAGAGACTATGGAATGGGTTCAATATACAACAACAACTTGCGTTACAACATGCAAGATATCTACAGAGGAGATGGTGTGCACTTCTTAGATGAGGGGAATAGAATATTCCTCCTGAATTTAAGACTGTGCATTGGTACCTACTTGTAGGTACCTAAATCAGCCACAGAACCCAAAAGCTCTTTTCAGAGCTACCCTATCTCTGATCACTCCAAATGATTATCTTTTTCTAACTTTTTTCACTATTTTTCACCAAAGTACGCTCCCCGGTATGCTTCCCGGTGCGCGTACCGGGCGCTTCCCCCGCGAAAATTTAAAAATATATATATTTTGTTGGCCTATATGGGCCTCCTAAGACCCCCTCAGAAAACCTAGAGGGTCAGGGAGTGCCTACCGTGCCCCCTTATACCCATTCCCAACGTTGTTTGTCCGCCATTTTCTGACTCAAATCTACCGAAACACAAAATGGAGGACTCCCGTAGTGCTACCGGTACGCGTACCGGGGTGCGCACCGGTAAGCGCTCCCAAATTTTTTTTAAAGTTAATTTACTTAAAAACCTCTGTAGAAATGTTCACCAAATATAGAATAGACCATACTACGTACCAGTCCCTACCATTTTCCCAAATTTGGTGGAATTCCATTGAGCCATTTGCCCTGTAGCCTTGTCTAAATATCCTGAGGTAAATTACATGACAAAAACACATATGAAGAGTTCGGATTTACAACCAATTAAAATGTTACTTTCATTTTCTACTATTTTTTCCTGACATTTGATTGGTTATGTACATGAATATAAATGAAAAATGAGAGGGAAACACGGCCATTTTGACTACAACTACCTGAGGTACATCTTGAAAGGATTTTCGCATTTTTTCTTCTTCACCTCTCTGTAATGTAAGTTGATAATTTGTAAGGGGCACTTTAAGTTAATTTGTAAAAACGTTTTCTGATAATTATTTACTGTCCCTCTGCTATAGTTATAGATAGAGATAGGCTCCTCTGTTATATATATTGATTGACTTAGGCTTCTCTGCTATAATTATGAATTTACTTACACTTCTTCACAGGCACTTTTTTATATTTCTACTTCCTGCCTGTTACCATACACTACCCAAAGTTAACTTCACTGTTAAAAAATCAGAACTACCTGTCTGAACTTAAACCCAACAGTGCCCTAACTCTACTGATATAGTTATTTTTTATACAATTTACAGAAAAATAATGGAAGGGGAGCAAGAAAATATCAATGTTTCCTTCGAGATTACATCTGACGAGATTCTAAGTGAAGATTTTTTGGATGAAGATTTTATGGATCAGTCTTTGGATCAACAATTTATTGAATGTTTACAAGATATAGAAACATGCATGTTTGAGGAGATTCCAGATGATGTAATGCTGGAAGTTTTATTGAACTATGAAAATTCTAACCAATAAATTTGCATTTAATAATTAAAAATTGTTTGAGACATTATTCATTTTTATATCTAATTCATGAAGCACTATCAAAATAATTATGTTTATATTATAGTATAAAGTGAAACTTACAGTATACTGTGCAATTTTAAAACATCATAAGGGAGCAGAGAAGACTACCAATGATCCCCTAGGTCTTCTCAGGGAGTACTTAAAGGATCTGTTTCTGCTTTCCTGACAGACTATGGTATGGATGCCATATACCACAATAACTTCTATAACAACATGCTAGATATCTACATAAAAAAGGTGTACATTGAATTTAAGACTCTACATTGGTACCTACATGTTGGTACTTAAATCACCCACACAACACAACAACTCTATTCAGAGCTACCCTACCTCTAAGCACTTTAAATTATTATTTTACTGTTTCACTAGGTTTTCCCCATGGTACGCTCCCCGGTACGCTCCCCGGTGCGCGTACCGGGCGCTCCCCCCGCGAAAATTTGAAAAAAAAATTAATTTTATGGCCCCCACATCAAACCTAGGGGGTCAGGGGGGGTGTACCCTGCCCCCTTTTGGTCATTTCCCCCTTTGTTTTTTGCCACCTCTTGTGTCTCGATCCTACCGAGACACAAGATGGCGGCCGCTGCGGACTGTTTCGAATGTTTACAGACACCCGAGAGCCAATCAGCTTTCCGTGTGCAAGTCGTGTGGCGCGCCCGGAGTGCTCCCCGGTGCGCGTACCGGGGCGCGGCTATAGATATATAATTTTTTTTGAACCTAAATTACTCAAAATCCTCTGGAGCACTTATCTTGAGACATAGCAAAGGCACATCGGGCTACCAGTCCCTACAATTTTGCCAAGTTTGGTGAAAATCCATTCAGCCGTTCGAGCTAAAAGTGCGACCAACCGCCCTATGGAAATTAACATGGGGCAAACACGTTTTGGGACCCCCCTTTTATCTCGGCCCCCGCTTCACGAATCCCCCCCAAACTTTCAGAGAAGGAGCGGTGCGCCGCGAGGCAAAGTTGCTGAAACATTCAGGCAAATTCCTCAACCGGCGCCAAAGTTATTCCCAATAGAATGTTGCGATTTCCCTATGGAAAACAATCCTAACTATAACTACCTACTGGCGACCGCCAGTAGGTAATGTGTCAGTGATTAAAGCTAGATATAGGTAGCCTATATCTTAGTAAGGGGTGCATGCACCACCTTTCCCAGGTGGCAGTAGGAGACCAGTGGTGCCATTTTGGAAGGTTTCCCAGGGGTGGCAAAATACATGCGTTAGCCCCTGGTAGGCCTCTGGGGTACCTATGCCCTTGGTACCTTAGGTACCATATACTAGGGACTCACAAGGGTAACCCAGTAACCAATCTGGAGTGTACCTAAAGTACATGCAATCATTTTAGAGAGGAAGTAGCTAGGCTGGGGTCCTGAATAGCAGGCCCCCAGCCAGACTAAAGTAAAAAAAAACAGTGAAACACAAGCAAAAAGTGAGGGTAACCATAGTAAGCAGATCCTACTCTCCTACAGTGTGTAAGTGTGTGTTAATAAGTTGTGTCAAGGGTGGAATGGGATTATTACTCAGTCTTTCATAATATGTGGAGTCTCCTAATTGAGAGAGAATCTCATTGTTATAGTCTAATGTATTCATAATAACAATGTTCCCCTCTTTGTCTGCCTCTTTTATAGTAATATCTGGAAGCTGCAGACGTTTTTCTAGTGCTTTGCGCTCATTTGGTGGTAGGTTATCCCTAGATCTCTTCTGGTGTGTCGGTTTGGAATTCAGAATTTTATGCATGTCACATAGGACCAATTTGTGAAATAAGTCAAAATATAAGGGGTGCCCCCATTTATGATTTAACAATTCACGTTATTTATCTAGACCATAAGGCTCTGTGAGACTCTGGAATTTGATTCCGAGCGCATTCTGGCATTTTGAGATGAATGAGATACTAAATGCTCTGCACTTCCGTATTAAGATTAGTGTTCATGAAAGTTGGAAGGTATAATCAAACCTGTGAATATAATAATTATGTACAGGTGACTGGATTTAACAGATTAGGACAGCATAATTTTTCCCACCCAGGCCCCTACATTAGCCGGGACGGAAGTATAACCGGCTGAAAGGTATGCACCATGTACAGCCCCAATATAAACCGTAAAAAACTTTTAGATACTTTCTCTGAACTATTGCCCGAATACTTATACCATTCTTAAAATCTACAGGCCAGATTCTCCACACACCAGTGACACAGGTATGCCAGAGATTGGGATTATATATTCTGCACACTGGACATTATCATTTAAGCATGAGAATAGCATAAGCATTTGACACTTGGGGTACTTTATAATATTAGTTTTGTCACATACATTATGAAATATTCCGGTTAAAACTCGCTCATACCTAGAGTGACGCATAGTGTCATCTAAATTGTGCTTGAATCCATATATGCATATATGTTTTCTGTCTCACCAATTCACAATATTCGGGTGCTTAAGTTGCCTCAATATTGGGACTGCGGGTCTCTCCTCACAAATAAATGTATGAACAATGTGGAAAACATATCTGTGATGTTGTCACATCACATTGTATATATGTCTTTCCAGCAATGACGAAGTCGCGGGTGACCTACCCAACTAGCGACGAAACACATGTTGGCGGGATCAACTGGAATAAAGAGAAAAAAGATTGAGAAGAACAATTGCTGCTGTTTTGTATATATAATGTTATGAACATGATGAAATTGATTTATGTGTGCTAGGATATTGTGATAATTGTATAGGATCTCCTACAGAGATCTGACTGATGGGGTTGTGGATGATTACCCCCTCCCTAAGCACCATAACATACTAGATCTGGAGTACTAATAGACCGAGAACAAAGGGAAGCGCCACTGTCACTAGACTATACCAATCATCAATGTTCCCTCTAATTTTTTCCTCTGTGTGCGGCAGTGGAGGGTCTCTGTGCGCTGCAACCATGGCTATGTGCGCCAGGAACCGAACCTCGCGTGTCTGCGGTGCCAAATGCCACTCGTTTTTGGCGCCCTCCTGCCCTCTGCCCCACTCGCTTTTGGTGCCCTTCTGTCCTCTGCCCCACTCGTTTTTGGTGCCCTTCTGTCCTCTGCCCCATTCGTTTTCAGTGCCCTTCTGCCCTCTGCCCCACTCGCTTTTGGTGCCCTTCTGCCCTCTGTCCCACTCTTTTTTGGTGCCCTCCTGCCCTCTGTCCCACTTGCTTTTGGTGCCCTCCTTCCCTCTGCCCCACTCACTTTTGGTGCCCTTCTGCCCTCTGCCCCACTCATTTTTGGTGCCCTACTGCCCTCTGCCCCACTTGTTTTTGGTGCCCTCCTGCCCTCTGCCCCACTCGTTTTGGTGCCCTCCTGGCCTCTGCCCCACTCGCTTTTGGTGCCCTTCTGCCCCCTGTCCCATTCGCTTTTGCTGCCCTCCTGCCCTCTGCCCCACTGGTTTTTGGTGCCCTCCTGCCCTCTGCCCCACTGGTTTTTGGTGCCCTTCTGCCCTCTGCCCCACTCGTTTTTGGTGCCCTCCTGCCCTCTGTCCCACTCGCTTTTGGTGCCCTCCTGCCCTCTGTCCCACTCGCTTTTGGTGCCCTCCTGCCCTCTGCCCCACTCGTTTTTGGTGCCCTTCTGCCCTTTGCCCCACTCGCTTTTGGTGCCCTCCTGCCCTCTGCCCCACTCGCTTTTGGTGCCCTTCTGCCCTCTGCCCCACTCATTTTTGGTGCCCTTCTGCCCTCTGCCCCACTTGTTTTTGGTGCCCTCCTGCCCTCTGTCCCACTCGCTTTTGGTGCACTCCTGCCCTCTGCCCCACTCGCTTTTGGTGCCCTTCTGCCCTCTGTCCCACTCGCTTTTGGTGCCCTGCTGCCCTCTGCCCTAGTCTCTTTTGGTGCCCTTCTGCCCTCTGTCCCACTCATTTTTGGTGCCCTCCTGCCCTCTGTCCCAATCGCTTTTGGTGCCCTCCTGCCCTCTGCCCCACTCGCTTTTGGTGCCCTTCTGCCCTCTGTCCCACTCGTTTTTGGAGCCCTCTTGCCCTCTGTCCCACTCGCTTTTGGTGCCCTCCTGCCCTCTGCCCCACTCGCTTTTGGTACCCTTCTGCCCTCTGCCCCACTCCTTGGTGCCCTTCTGCCCTCTGTCCCACTCATTTTTGGTGCCCTCCTGCCCTCTGTCCCACTCGATTTTGGTTCCCTCCTGCCCTCTGCCCCACTCGTTTTTGGTGCCCTTCTGCCCTCTGTCCCACTCACTTTTGGTGCCTTTCTGCCCTCTGTCCCACTTGTTTTTGGTGCCCTCCTGCCCTCTGTCCCACTTGGTTTTGGTGCCCTCCTGCCCTCTGCTCGACTCGCTTTTGGTGCCCTTCTGACCTCTGCCCCACTCGTTTTTGGTGCCCTCCTGCCCTCTGTCCCACTCGCTTTTGGTGCCCTCCTGCTCTCTGCCCCACTCGTTTTTGGTGCCCTTCTGCCCTCTGTCCCACTTGCTTTTGGTGCCCTCCTGCCCTCTGCCCCACTCGTTTTTGGTGCCCTTCTGCCCTCTGCCCCACTCGTTTTTGATGCCCTTCTGCCCTCTGCCCCACTCGCTTTTGGTGCCCTTCTGCCCTCTGTCCCACTCATTTTTGGTGCCCTTCTGCCCTCTGCCCCACTCACTTTTGGTGCCCTCCTGCCCTCTGCCCCACTCGCTTTTGGTGCCCTTCTGCCCTCTGCCCCACTCGTTTTTGGTGCCCTTCTGCCCTCTGCCCCACTCGTTTTTGGTGCCCTTCTGCCCTCTGCCCCACTCATTTTTGGTGCCTTTCTGCCCTCTGCCCCACTCGTTTTTGGTGCCTTCCTGCCCTCTGCCCCACTCGCTTTTGGTACCCTTCTGCTCTCTGTCCCACTTGCTTTTGGTGCCCTCCTGCCCTCTGCCCCACTTGCTTTTGGTGCCCTTCTGCCCTCTGTCCCACTTGCATTTGGTGCCCTCCTGCCCTCTGCCCCACTCGCTTTTGGTGCCCTTCTGCCCTCTGTCCCACTCGTTTTTGGTGCCCTCCTGCTTTCTGTCCCACTCGCTTTTGGTGCCCTCCTGCCCTCTGCCCCACTCGCTTTTGGTGCCCTTCTGCCCTCTGCCCCACTCGTTTTTGCTGGTGTTATGACTCATAATGTTATCACCCATATATGTGCTTTGAATAATTTAATCTACCGTAATACTCTGTCATTTTATCAGTCCAACTATTGACCAAGTGTTGTACGTTTTCTGGCCGTTCCCCCAGAAAGAAATCTGGCAAACATGGGCTTGAAAATTTATATGACACCATTCCCAAACAGACAGTATGGGCTGTCAATCAATTATCGAGGGATTGAATGCTTCCGATAAAGTGTCACTCATAGTTGTTGAAATGTCACTCGAAATTACAATGAAATTATGAAAATGTCACACAAAGCAATTTGTGGCGCTTTGAGGCTATGAGGGAGGGCGGGGTAGACTCTGGCCTTTTGTTTAAGTATTGCTGTTAATCAGAGCCCCTTCACGGGCTCCGATTAACAGGAATACTTAAACAAAAGGCTAGAGTCTTCCCCGGGCTTTCCTAACAAAAGAGTAGACAGTTTCCAAACACACGCTGAGTCTACCCCGCCCTCCCTCATAGCCTCAAGTGCCACAAGCCCTCCCCCCACCTCCTTACCTGCACGACTCATGACCGCTCCGCCGTATTCGTGCCGCTCGGTTCTTTCAAAGCAGCCGGCGGCGCGACTTCCTGACCGTGTGCGCGCTCCACGCTGGGTGGTGCGCGGTGAGGTCAGGAGCGGTGCACGCGCACGCCTTAGAGGGAACGGTGCCAATCATCCCCTCAGTTAACCTTGCAAAGCTAGGTAATGCCAGTGGTACCTCTGATTTGTTCATGCTGTCTTGGAATGTCAGGGATCTTAACAATATTCGCAAGAAAAGGAATGTTGTTCGCTATTTAATACGCCAAAACATAGACATTGCTTTCTTGCAGGAAACCCACGTGTCTAAGTCCGACCCCGCAAGGTTTCCACTAGCTGGGGTACACACAGATACTTCTCTAACTTCAGCAGCTATTCTCACGGCACGGCCATATTGATCCACAAAAGGGTGCCCTTTAGTCTTCACCCCTCCTTTGGGGACAGCGAGGGTTAATACATGATTGTTACGGGCTCATTAATGGGCCACAACGTCACCCTAGTAAGTATCTACACTTTCATTCTTCATATTCTCAAGCTAGACCCCCAATTATTTTTAGTGGGGGGTGGCCTAAATTTGCTCTTAGACTCGGCCCAAGACAGCACGACCCACTCTCCTAGCACCAATCTGCGCGCCCGCAGAGCTTTGCTAGACCTCTGCAAGCAATTATCTCTCAGAAACATATGGCACAAATGCAACCCTTCCACTACTGAATACACACATTACGCCGGCCAGCATAACAGCTGGACCAGGATAGACCACTGGATTGTTTCCCCTGGTGTGGCTTGCTGGTATCGCTCCCTCATTACTCTTCCGCGGACATATTCAGACCGCTCCCCAGTTAAGCTTCTCCTCAATGTGCCCAGACCAGATGGATACGAGCGACAAAGGCGCTTACCTAGCCGCGCCCTTGACGACAACCTCTTTCAGTTAAAAACTATACGGTTCCATAGAAGAATACTTTGCCATCAACACTAGCTCTGTTGACTCATGGGCTGTCCTGTAGGAAGGCGTCAAAGCATACATCAGGGGAGTCTGCAGACCCGGACTGGCTATAGTGGGCACCGGGCAATCCCCCGGTGCGCCGCACTGGTTGGGGCCGGTTTTGTGCCCATGGGGGCCATTTTTGTTACAGGGCCGTTTTTGCAGCATAGCTACAAAATCGGCCCTGTACCAAAATCGTGCGAAAACCGACCCCGACAAAGAGCTCAGAGGCACCTCCAACCCCCCGAGTGGGGAGGGGGGCCGGCCGAGCACTTTGCCAGGGCCGGTTGTGGTTCCCAGTCCGGCCCTGGGAGTCTGCATTGCCAAACAAGCCAAGGTACTAAAAGCTTTGCATACCACACTATCCTGACTGGAACGCGACTTAAAAGACATCGATAGGGCCGCAATGAACAGTCTCAATCCAGAGGCAGCCACACAGAGGCTTTCCCTCCTCACTAAATATAGAGAGGCTGGTGACCTAGAGATTCTATTCCTAGGCAAGTATCAGTCCGCACGTCATTATGGTGAAGGAGAGCACCCTGGCCGGGTACTGGTGCAGATGCTTCGACCCCTATACAGCAAAGCCTACATTACTGAGCTGACTTCCTCCACTGGTCCCACACTCACGTCCACCACACTGATATGCGATGAACTCCTCGATTATTACTCCACCTAATGCACATCTAAAGTGGGGTGTGACCCCACTGCACAGGAGGCAATCTATCTGAGACTGCACTGGTATACTTAGAGAGGTACATATAGGAATTTTTGGCGGAGCCAATCTCGGTGGATGATCTTGCCAACTCCATCATAGCGCTTCACTTCTCCACTGCCCCCGGCCTTGACGGCTTCACGAGGAATTTTAATAACATACAAAGATCTCCTAGCACCCCAGCTAATTGAGGTATATGCCGAAGCCCTCAAAAAGCAAATTCTACCCTCACCTTCAGCGAGGCAGTCATTATTCTTCTGCCTAAACCTGGCAGAGACCCATCTCTGTGTAGATCGTACCAACCCCTATCCCTACTAATCTTAGATTATAAAATTATGGCCAAACCCCTCGCTATGCACCTCTCCCTCCTGATGGAATTCATCATATCCCCTGCACAATCTGGCTTTGTGCCTCATTGCTCCACCTCTTTGAATCTCCGGATGCTGTTCTCAATCCTCCACAGGATAAACCCGGAAAACCAGCAGTCGCTATTTTATTAGACACTGAGAAGGCGTTTGATTCTCTAGAATGGTCATTCTTTATTTCCATTATGCGCTGCATGGGTATGCCGCAGGGATTTATTTCAACTAGGGCATTGCTGTACTTCTGCCCCACAGCGAGACTTCACTTGAACAGCACACTCTCCCTGCCCTTTTCTTTATCCCGTTGTACTCGACAGGGCTGCCCATTATCCCCTTTATTGTTTATTCTCACAATGGACCCCTTAATACAGCATTTTCAGGAGACACACTTACAGAGGGGCCTCCAATTTAACACTGGACCGCTATTAGTCTCCCTTTTTGCGGATTATACCATCCTTTATGTTAGATAGCCAGACACCAACCTGGAACCCCCTGGAAATAATCCACTTTGGACAGCACTCTGGCCTACGCATCAACTGGCCTAAATCCGTTATCTTTCCCTTAACCCCTAGCACAGCGCAATGGGAATGCCAATTCCCCCTTGAATGGTGCACTGGCTCCGTCTGAATTATGGACAAGCGATCAGTGCCCTGGAGGCACTTGTGGAGTGCTGGCTGCGTTTGCCACGGTCTATCACCAGCAGAATAGCAATTGTCAAAATGGTGGTGCTCCCCAAATTTTTATATCTCTTCGATAACATCCCCGTACCCCTTCCTAACAGTTTTTTTTTAACATTACACTAACTCCTCATCAGGTTAGTGTGGGGAGGCAAACAACCTCGGGTGTACTGGCAAATTATGACCCTTCCGTACGAGAGAGGGGGGTTTTGAGTGCCCAACTTTAAATTGTTCTACTTAGTGGCCCAATGTAGCTACGCTTATGCTTGGTACCACCCCAGATGCTAGAATCCTTTATCTCCGCCCGAGAAAGATTTCCTACTACCTGAGAAACTGTCCGTGGTATTGCCCAAGGGTATATCCAGAGACCCCACCGACATACAGACGGTCTCCACCACCAGTTGGGAATGGGACAAACTGCAGAGGATAACCTGCACATCCACACTATACACATCAACCCTTCCCCTTCGTATTGCTCTTTGGCTCCCAATCAAGGGAGAAAGACTAGTACAACGCACACTGGCCAAATTTGCCAACGCTAATATGGTGGACCTGTTCCATTGTGGGCACGTCTTTTCTGGGGAGGACAAGGAGCGCTTTCATGATGCCACCTTTATGGATCGCTTCATCCTAGGGCGAATCCATTCGGCACTGCGGGCCTCTCTGCCCAGCTTTCCCATTGAACCGGCCTTGTTCACCCCGTTGTCATTGGTCATTGACTCAACGGGAGGACTGCATCTTGTGTCTAAGCTGTACAGGCTTACTCAGACGTTATCCCAGTGAAAGATGAAAAGATTCATAAGGACCCCCATCACGGACGATCAATGGCTTCATTGTTGCACAGTCACCAAGGAGGTCTCCTGGAATAGTCACCACAGACTGCTTCGTTTTAAATTTCTGCTTCAGGCATACATCACTCCAGACAGGTCCCACAGGCTTGACCCCTCTAGGCTGTACACTTGTAAATGTCAGGCCCCCACACCGACTTTTCCCATCTCACATGGACATGTTCCAAACTACTGCCATGCTGGGAAATAATACACTAGACTTTGGTTGACATGACTGACCTAATCCCCCACCCCTGAGGTTGCTTTATTGTGATATGTGGTCAATTTCCCCAAATCAATTCATAGATTTTCAGCTCTTTGTTTTCTGCTTACCAAAAGTGAAATCGCAATACACTGGGGATGGAAAACAGTACCCACATTACAACATTGGCTGCACAGCTTAACGTTCTGCAACATCAACAGTGAAATGTACTCCTCTTCACTTCCCCGATCATCTTATCCCAAAGATATATGGGGGGCATTTTTGGGCTTATATGGAGACCATCCGCCAAGCCGTCGATTTTCAGGAGCGTGGCATTGTCCCAGATGGAGTAGGATATACCCCTTAGGTATCACAGGTATCACAATCACCGGCTCAAAAAGGCATTCATGATCATTCCATGGAAGGATTCCTTGACTGGGTACAAATGTCTAGGACCGTTTTTCTTGATAGGAGAGCTGTGTGGTGGGCTGAGGATAGGTGCCTCAACAAAAATCAAGAATGGCTCATCCGGATGCGGGTGTGTATTTACATTTGTGGACCACTGACTTTTTCTTTATATCCTGAAACTGTGGTGCTGATATGATTACCTCATTTTATGTTCCTCATTTGATGCATGCAATGACAGTGAGCCCTTATATTTGTACCCCACTTACATGTTAAAATGATAAACTAAGTAAAAAAAAAAAGTAGAGCATGGTGGAGGATGTTCAAAACAGGTCCAGTTTTAGGCACACAATCCACTCACACATATCACGGCTTAGCGCTTTAATCACAGATTTCGTGAAGAACTTCAATAGCGCCAAAAGTTGATCATGGTGGAGAATGTTCAATTCAGCTCAGATTTAGGCACACACCCTACTCACCCATTTCTTTACTCAGGGACTTGGGGTTGCACTCCAATGCAGCTACATTACAGTGAGACAGAAGGTATCCAACACAGGTCCAGATTTACAAACACACCCGAACACCTATAACTGCATTTAGGGCCCTAGTCAAGGATTTGAGGGTGTGGTCACAGACATTTTAGGACAATAAAGGTAGGAAAAGAAATTAGTTTGTGTCCAACACATGACCAAGAACAGAAACACTTATATTCAGTCAGATACACACTCAGGCTTACTGTATTGAAATTATGACTCTGAAGAAAGCCAATGGCTGTCCAACAAAGAACCAAGAATACAAACAGCACCAACTATTTAGGTAAATACTCAGAAGTAATCACAGAGAATTGAAGACTCCAGTGGTCAGTATGAGTTAGTGAAGCAGTGGGTGTCGAGCACAGATACAAGATCACAAACCCTGGCACTCATTGAGATATTCAGTGTAGAAAATATGCCTTTTCTTTGTGGATAGTAAGGTTTTTCACCTTTTGCTGGGCCCTATAGTTTTGGAGCATTTGAACCCTGCTAATCAGTACTACATTTTTGTGCTCCCACTTTTAACATATTTGAATTGGCATACTCCTAATTGGTATATTTAACTTGCCCATGTGCTAAGTTCCGAGTGTGTGGTGCAAAATGTAACCAGGGCCTGGAAGCTAAATGCCTCAAGTAGACTGCAGCACCTATTGTGGCATCTGCTTCAGTGGCAGTACAACAATGGATTCAAGACTACCAATGTAGCCTGATTGTAGGTGTTTGACAGGTAAAAACCTCCCTTTGAAATAATAAGTGATCACTAAGTAGGCTTTGTAGCCCACCATGCAATGGGTATGATATTTATAAGTAGGACATCTAGAAATGTAATATTAACATGTACTTATAGTGACTAGCATCCACAAGCAATTTTCACTGAGGCAGGTCTAGCAATCTTGGTAGAAAACTACAGTACAGATTAAAATACTGATACTGTACCTTGGAAATGACACCAGCTAGAAAAATATTCAAACAACTGTTCATAATAGATCCAATTCACTGGTAAAGCTGGGTTTTTGCTAAATATTAAGAAATAGTCATTTTTAGAAACTTATCTTTTTTAGCCTGAATTTCCTGAGGCTTTTTTACATTAGATCTTCAGCGCTCCCACACAGTAATAAGCCTTGAATAGGCATGAACTGATGTGAAATACCTCCCAGGAGCAAACAATAGGCTGACCTGACTGGGCAGAGGTGACTCCTCTGAATTCTACAGAATATTCAGGGTGGAGGCTCTGGAAATCATTTTTGACACCACAGTGTGAAACCCTGATTGAGTGTGAAATCCTGCTTGACAGGTCTTTTGGACTGTGAACCGGATGCCAAATCAATTCTTGTGCCTGGTTACTAAAGGGTTCTGCTTTGTCCTTCCAGACATCAGTGTCTTGGTATATTGTGACTACAGTGGCTGCCTTAACATTTGATTTTAGTGTTAAATATGGGAGGACATTAGGGTTATTTAACACAAAAGAGAAGGTTAGAGGGTCAACCACTCAACTACCCCGAACCCTCTATTACAAACTATACACACCAAGAGGGGTAGAGAGGAAAACAATACTGGACAAAGCATGCAGGGGCACAAATAATGTTAGTAAAACTGCCCTCACTCACACACAAGTCTGTGTGTGACATGCTTCATCATTGGGTCTGCTTACAAAACACCCTGGCGTAGCCATGCACAGGATGAAGCAAAGGGGAGGGGGAAACAACACAAACAAAAACACATAAATGGGTGCGTGCAAGGTGCTACCAACCCTGACTGGGAACCGTGATAGAAATAAGTGTAAAGAGAAATAATTCTAAAACTGCCTCATGAGTACCCTATCAATTCTTTTATTCCCAGGTCCCCAAGGACAGGATTAAAAATAAGAAGGATGGGCTCATTTGTGAGAATGTTAAGAACTCACATCAACATTCCTGAGACTGCTAAAGTCAACATGTTTCAACCGAATTTAGTGTGCCCAAATTAACGAGTCACGCCGGTCTTCTTCAGGACTCCTATCAGTCCCAGTCAAGCCCCCTGTTACCTTATTCCAGTTAATACCCAGGGATCATACATGCAGCAGTTCTGATGTGTGGACGTAATTCCCCTGACACAGGATACATGTACGAGTTTATTAATGATACAAGCTTGAAATGGCGGCGGGCAAGGAGAACCCCTAATGACACAACTGCCCCGTAGGTGGTTCTTGCCTAGTTAGCTTGCTGCGGACCCGCCGTGTAGACTACACCGTGGGTCCGCGACAAGCAACCTAAGGCCCTTCAGACTTTAATTTTAGAGCATGGTCTGATTGATATCTGGCACTGTCATAATCAAGACAAGGATGGGTATACATATTACTCTGCCCCTCATAACAAATGGTTTGTTTGGATTATGTTTTTGATTCTGATTAGTATGTAGGGGCAGCTACCATCGATATTCTGCCAAGGACTCTATCTGATCATAATGCATTAGTGTTGGAATGTCCTTGGAGCGCTCTAATAAACATCCTAGATCCTGGACATTCAAGAGGAACCTCCTCTTAGATCAATCATATCGGGATCATATGGAGTGCTGGATTACGGAATTTATGAGCATCAATAGGGGAACTGCCCCTGACTGTGTCATTTGGGACACTTTTAAAGCTGCATTACAAGGTGAGACAAAAAGTTTTGCAGCCTATCGCTGGAAGAGTATGCAGGCGCAGATTAATAGTTGGTTGGAGGAGTTACGGGTGGCAGAACTGGAATTAGTAACTAATATTCAGCTTAGCCGCGAGGCCAATCAAAGTCATAGGGCAGTTGCCATAATAAAATACAAAATGTTGGAGTTTTTTGGCCAGGATTTAGCTGCTAAATATGTGGTGAAAATTCTGGCAAGATCCTCGCTAAAAGAGCGTGGCAAATCGGATTGTTCGAGTCTCTGAACAGCTGGGCTGTATTCAGGATACTCCAGGGGGCGTAATGGACATTTTCAAGAAATTCTATGCTTCATTATATGCCAAGGAATCAGGTGTCACCCAAAGTCAGAATCTTGTGGATGATTTTCTGCAGACCCTTGATACCAAGAAGATTACATCAGATCAGAATGAGCTACTCTCTGCTCCTATCACTTGGGAGGAGGACGAAGTGGCAATTAAATCACTGACCAACAGTAAGGCTGCTGGCCCGGACTCTATCCCTTTAGAATGTTATAAGTCGTTTTCTGCTTTGGTAAGCAAGGATATGTTATCAGTGTTTAGGGCTGCACAGGGTGGTCTTATCCCTGATTCCTGGTGTCAAACTACGATGGTATTATTCAAAAAGAAAGGTAAATCTGAGTTAAACCCCTCTTCCTACCGGCCAATATCACTTATCAATACTGATAGTAAAATATATTCTAGGATCTTATCTATCAGACTTGCTCAGGTTATTGTCCCTCTGGTCTCACTCTCTGTCAGCACGGGTTTATCCCGGGCAGGGATACAACCGACCATGTCAGTCACGTCATTTCACTCTTGGACTGGGCACAGACCACGGGATCCCCCCTTGGTGTGATCCTGTTGGACGCCGAGAAGGCGTTCGACAGGGTCTCCTGGGTGTTCCTATGGTCTGTGCTGCGCTGGAAGGGATTTGGCAATGAGTTCATCCTCACGAGTCTAGTCACCTGAGGCGGAAGCCGGGTGCAGGCGAGTGAAACATTGGTGCTGAACACTAGCGTTTTGATCCTGCGCTGAACACTAGCGCTTTTAATCCTGTTGAATGTTTATTTCTTTGCACTTTGCACATCACTTTCCCTGCAGGCACCTGAGGCGGAAAGCCGGGTGACCTGAGTTATTTTAAAATTGCTTCAGTTTCCTCCTACCTCTGTCACCTCCTCTGTTGGCGCTGCGCTGCCCTGCCTGTAGTCTCTCCAGCCTCCGGACGGCTCAGCTGGCCGCTAGGGGTTCCTTGGAGCCCGCAGACGCGCGTTTTGGTGGCGGCCATATTGGGGGTAGGCAGATAGTCGGGCGGCAGTCTAGTGGCGCAGTCCTGCGCCGGACGGCCAACTCCGCCTTAAAACTAAGTTCACCCCCCTCCGTGCAGCGGACGCGCGCTGCGGAGGCACCTAAGGAGCGCCGAAGGAAAGCCCGTCTGTGCCCGTCAGCATCCCGGAGGCGGCCGGGCGCGGGCTAGACCAGGCGTCTTGCCACTTACAATGCTAACCTATTCCAAGGATGCCCTTCTATCCCTCTGTACCCCATCCAATAACTGCACCAACGTGTTCCCTAATCTTACGCGCTGCCATATCAGATGCCCGGGCTGTGGCTGGTTACCTAGCCTAGGTCGTATTGCTTCCCACACCCCCCCTTCCAAAAGCACCAGCTGCCTGCTGTTGAATACAAGATCCTTAGTAAAGCACGCGCTCGATATTTTTAACCTCCTTACAGATTCCAGAGCCGACTGTCTGTTTCTGACAGAGACCTGGCTGGGAGAGGGCGCTGGTCCGGATATCGCCACCGCTATCCCCCCGAGCCATGTGATCTACAGGAAAGATAGAGCCAGCGGGAAGGGGGGTGGAGTGGCTCTAATCATTAACAAATGTGTCGCCTGTACTATCCTTCCCTCAGACAACATCTACGGAAGTGAAACACTCGCCTTCTCCCTTTCTCTATCTCCCCAGCAATCCTGTATCGGACTGCTGGTCTACAGGCCTCCCGGCCCTATAGGCACTTTCTTTGAAGATCTTCATTCCATGATTTCCTCACTATGTCTGAGATCGAACCATTGCTTACTCCTTGGCGATTTCAACATCCACTTGGATAAATTAGACGACCCTCACAGTATTAAGCTCAATGACATCACTACATCCTTAGGCTTGGTCCCCCACCTTCAGTCCCCCACCCACTGCAAAGGTCACATATTAGACCAACTGTTTTCTACTGTTCCAGTAGTTGTCACTGCTCTCGCGCCGGTCCTATGGTCTGACCATTTTCTGGCAGAATTTGAAATCCCTCTTTCTACAAAGAGCCCTGACTGTGGACATAGGGATAAAGTGCTGCCTTCTAGAGCTCTTCATCGAGTCTCTCCAGCAATGTTACTGAAGGAAATTGAGATCCATCCTTGCATGCTATCGGGCTCCTTGGATACGGACCTCGACCTCCTTCAGGACTGGCTGACACAACGTTTCTTAGACCTCGCCCCCCCCCATACCCGCCAAGACACCTACGTCGGCAGTGCAAAAAAGCCGAAAGGAAGTGGCGTAAACATTATGACGCCAGCTGCAAGGAATCCTACAGGTCTCTGATTAGAGACTATCATCGTGACATCATTGCCAACAAAAAGTTCTATCTGGCTAGCCGCATTGAGGAGGCCACAAACTCCTGCAAAGAAATTTTCAGGATTGTTAAGGATTTTATTTCCCCCTCCTGGACCAATCCCAAAATCACGCACTCCGAGGCTTGGATTTCCGAGCTGGCTGTCTTCTTTGCTGATAAAATTAAAAACATCCAGCTCTCCTTTGGTGCTCCCAATAAAAACCATACTTCCATCCCTTGCCCGCTGGCGCCCTCATCTTCCGCGTCAGAACCCTCCCTCTGTAACTTCCCAGTTATGTCTTTGCAGGCATCACTGGACCTCCTAACTAAACTTAAATCAGGTTCTCCCCGGGACCCTTGCCCTGCCAAAACCCTTGCCCAACTCGCCCCACCCTTAACCATCTCATCAACCCGATCCTCAATCTTTCACTTAGCTCAGGCGAAGTCCCACAGCCTTGGAAACAGGCACTCATCCTGCCATTACTCAAGAAACCCAATCTGAACCCGGACTCTCATACCAATCACCGACCCGTCTCCCTTCTGCCTGCCCTCGCGAAAGTGGTGGAGAAACATGTCCACACTTCTCTGTCCCACTTTCTAGAGACAAATGACATACTTCACAGGTCCCAGTCAGGCTTTTGCTCTAACTTGAGCACGGAAACGGCTCTTCTCGAGGTCACCGAAGTGATCAAGGCAACCTTGGACAAGGGAGGAAAGGTCATGCTGGTGATGCTCGACCTCTATGCGGCCTTCGACACCGTTCCCCCATAACCGCCTCCTTGCCAAGACTCTGGGAGGTGGGTCTGAGGGGGACGGTGTTCAACTTGTTCCGGTCCTTCCTCTCCAACCGTCAGCAGACTATCTGGGCCCCACCTTTTTCCGCCGCAATGCCACCTTTGGAGGTCGGAGTTCCGCAGGGCTCAATCTTGAGCCCTTCGCTTTTTAACATTTACATGACCCCTTTGGCGGCACTTGCGGAGGGCTTTGGGGCCCAGATCGTATCGTACGCTGACGACACACAACTCCTGTTCACCTGCGACAAGGGCCACGACTTTGATGGGATTTCTATACGGGACTGCCTTGGGGCGGTGTTTGACTGGTTCAGCCAGCACTGCCTCAAGTGCAATTTCGAAAAGTCGGAAGTACTTTTCTTTGGCTGCCCTGCTGATCCTAGGTGGAAGGAGTGGTGGCCAGCCGCTATGTTCCCACCCGACAGTGACTCTGGGTCGGCGAAGAATCTAGGTATCCAGGTCGACAACCACCTCTCTTTCAGGGGTCAAGTGTCGGGCCTGGCTGGCAGATGCTTTGCGATCCTGAGGATGCTGAGGAAGTTCCTGCCCCTTCTTTCCATCGAGCACAGAAAGACCACGGTGCAGGCCCTGATTGGCTCTCGCCTGGACTATGCCAACGTTCTGTACCTTGGCCTACCGGATTATCTCATATCGCGCCTTCAGATAGTACAGAACTCGGCAGCCCGGGCCATATTTGGCCTTACCAGAAGGGCCAGGGCATCGGAGCTCCTCAGAACCCTCCATTGGCTGCCCATTAAGAAGCGGATCGCTTTCAAGGCCCTGACCATCGCCTTTAACCACATGAATGCTACAGCAATTCATCCTCTGTGCTGCAGATCCATGATTTCCATTGTTCATGACGAGCTCAGCTCGTCATGAGCTCACAAGCAGTGTACTGCATGACGAGCTGAGCTCGTCATGAGCATGGAAGGGGTTAAAGCCTTGCATGGTCTAGGTGCCCGTTATCTTCAGAAGTGGATCACTTTCTATCTTCCCTCCAGATCCCTTCGCTCTTCATCACAAGCCAGAGCAGTCACCCCTAGGATACATCGGGCTCGCCTCGGCGGACGCGCTTTTAAACATCTGGCGCCCCTGCTGTGGAACGATCTTCCTCTCGCGCTCAGATCCTGCTCTAATCTTCTGACATTCAGGAAGGATTTGAAAACCTGGCTGTTTCAGCAATAAGTTCTCCCACCCTGTCCTCTTCTCTTGTTGCCTGCACCGCCTGTTTTTTTATTCCCCTTGACCTGTGAGGCTCCGACAGCGCCGGGACACTCCTTGGAGTTGCCGTGCGCTATAGAAGCACCCTTTTAACATAACATAACATAACATTCAGGCTCTTCAGTCATTATATAGTTCTCCAGTCGATACGATTCGTATTTCAGGGCAAGAGTCAGGGTGCTTTAACATCAGCAGGGGAACCAGACAAGGATGCCCCTGCTCTTTGCTCTGTATATTGAGCCTTTTCTCAGTATAATTGATAGGAGCGAATATATCTGTCCAATTAGGGTTCAGGGGGTAGAATATAAGACACTGGCATATGCCGATGACATTGTGGTTCTAACCAACGATGTTGGATCTGCCTTTCCTGCCTTAGAGATGCTGGCTGCACGATTTGGCGCGCTTTCCGGATATAAGTTGAATATCACAAAAACCCAGGTCATTCAGTCGGAAAGCATGCCCCCCTCTGATGTATCTGTGGTAACGGAAGCAACATACCTTGGGGTTCAAATCTCCTCTGCAGTTACTAAAATTCCGGACTTGAATCTTCTCCCGGCTGTTGACTCTCTTAACATTAAGTTGGAGAGGTTAGATCACCTGCACCTATCACTGTTTGGTTGGTGTAATGTCCTGAAAATGCTAATCCTTCCAAAGTTCTTATACTATTTTAGGACAATTCCTCTGGTAATTCCACACATAACTCTGGCTAGGGCTGAGAGAATTTGTCAGCGGTTCCTTTGGGGCTAACCCCGGGTAAGAAGAGCGGCGAAATGGACTTGTCTTCCCAGGGAATGTTGGGCTGTCCCTAATCTCTTATATTATGATTGGTCTGCCATGTTACAACACTTTGGCTCACCATTGTTGGGTGACAGGGCTGATGTTCCTCTATGTATCAGGCCATCTATATATGACATAGCCCTGGGGGACGCTTCCAAGGGTGTTTTAACACGGGTGTTAGAGCGAAGCTATTTAAAAAAAATAAGATTTAAGGTCAGCTGGGCCATGTTTTCAGTCTGGCAGAAAATCCGTCATAGGTTTGTTATATCGAAGATCAATTTCTATACCCCCTCAACGCTGGGAGTGTGCTTCCACCTATATTTCAGGATAGCGTCACTTTCAAAGGGAAACATCCTTAACAACGCGGTCAGTACACCGCAATGCTGTCACATCGCGGTCGTTACAACGACCCCATGTAACAACGCTATGCCATTACAACGCAAGTCTTTACATCGGCTTGCGCTAGATGGCGTGCTAACATTAAAAATGGTGTAGTTTACTATCCCAACACCTTCCCTACTGATAAGTGGACTGGAGTTGGAATAGTAAAATACACTTTTTTAATGTTAGCACGCCACCTAGCGCAAGTCGATGTAAAGACTTGCATTGTAAAGGCATAGCGTGGTAAAATGCAGTTGTTGTAACGACTGCGAGGTAACAGCACATGTTGTAATAACACGCGTTGTTACATCATACAACCCTTTCTAATGGCAGAGTATGGGTTTAAAAGATGTTGGCGACTTGGGTCTCGATGGGCAGCTGGCTTCTTTTTCCTCTCTAAGGGAAAAGTTTAATCTGCATTCTAATGATTTTTTAAAATATCTACAGATCAGGAGTTTTTTAGATAGGCACTATCATAGCACTCCCACTCTCTATGACAAGAGTGCTCTGGTAGAACTTGTCAAAATAAGGGCCAGAATAGGAGCTACCTACCAATGTCTCTTATCAGATCTTCCTGATGATTTGGATGCTCAGAATACTAAGTGGGCGGGGTTATTTGGTATCTCATCAGTGGATTTGAAACCGGCGTTGGAACTAGCTAGCTATGTTTTAGTATCAGGCAGCTTACGTACACAAAGTTATATGGCCATGTTCGATTTATATCATGCTCCGGCTAAGATTGCTAAATGGGGACTGGGGTAAGGGAGATTCCTGCTCTAGGTGCAGATCTCATGCGGCAGATACTATCCATATGTTTTATTCGTGCCCAAACCTGAAGGATTTTCTAGAGGATATTGAGGTCTTTATCAATCAGGTGCTTAATATTCCGGTTGAAATCTCCCCAGAGCTATTCATATTGGGCTGTGAATATTCTGCAACTATCGAAAGAACAAGGTACACAAGAGCATTTCTGTTCATTTCTATGGCAACGATACGGTTATGTGTAACTTCACAGTGATTAAGTCTGGAGGCTCCTACTTTTGTCAATTGGAGAGCTAGGATGCTAGCCTGGCATAATCTGGAGTCTTCTGTGTATTTGTTAAGGGGGAGAAGAAGGCGCCAGCTGGCCTCTAAGATCTGGGCCCCCTTAGAGCATTGGTCTATGCTTTGAAATATTTGTTCTGATATCTGGTCCTCTTCGTTAACTAAGTTATATTCTTTTTACAATGTGTACTTCTTTTTTTTCTTTGTTCTCCTCTTTTTCTTCAAGACAAATGCTGCTGTTTTCTGATTTAGATGTATGTGTTTATGAATATTGTTTCCACGACTCGATATATATTTTTGTTTGTTATGCATTTTTTGAAAAATAATAAATTAAGTTAAAAAAAATGAACATGTGAGTGCACACATGTTCTACATAGGTGCAGGCTGAGCATGTGAGACTACCGTTTACATCAGGCCAGTATCTGCGCAGAGGTAACTTGTCACAGAGTTGACACTTCAGGGATTGGCACCAACATGGAGTAAGCCTTAAAATGTGGTTGGTATTTAAAGTTTAGGTATATAGTGCGCACAAAAAAGTCATTGTGCTCAATGCTTTGTACCTTGTGGTAAAAATCTGCACCAGAACAGTTTCATCATATTTGGTCCTTGTGATAATGATCAGGTATCAATGTTAGGGTCAACATGTACATGGAGTGCAGATCCAATGTCATTTTTTTGGTAAATGTACACCTTATAGCATTTTAAGAACAGCCATGTTTCCTTGGCTCAGCGTAATCAAATTTCAGGCCTTTGTCCCACCTACTGTGCCAAATTAGTAACGTTGCTGGCCAGTAGAAGAATCAGAGTGCTTGTCACGCAATAGAGCCCAATAGATGGTGCTTAGGCCAGTCCCTAGGAAAGGTAGGAGTGAAGAGGAAATCTGCATCTACAAATTTTTCACACTGCACCTGATCTGGGCAAACCCAAGCCTATAAAATCAAAGGAGGGAGGTCAGGTCTCTGAAGCCAAGCACAGGAGGGGCTCCCCTTTAATGTTTTGATGAGAATAGATCAGGCAGCTGTGTCAGCTGGGGAATGGGCTGAGGCTCCCAAGGAATGACATAGACTTTTTATGGTCACTATCTTCAAATGTTCAAAAATGCTGCGTTGGAGGAGGATTATGACCCTGTGAGGATTGTTTCCCTGATCCGAGCATTCCTGGAGACTCCACTTTGGTACTTAGGTTCTGGAGTGTGGTGACCCCTGTAGGTTGGTCTTAAAGCTACCGTAGCAGCACAGTAAAGGCAGAGATAAGACTTTGAGGCATGTGTGGGTTTGAAGGGTTTTCAAAGTTAGGTATATCTAAATGGTTAACCCCACAACAATTCGACTGAAACCCAGGGGTACAGGAAATTAAAAAATAGGGCCTTGTGTTTGGTGAAGGAAGCTTCTTCTCGCCTTCAGCCATTTTCGGTACAAAGAAACGGGTAGAGGTTCCATGGTAGAGAGCAAATTGATTGACTAGCCTCAACCAAGAAGAAAATATTGCAGTTGCCGCTACATGGCTTGGGGATTCAGTTTCGTGTTTTCAAACTGTTTAAAAAATAGGATGTTAGGGCAGGGTTTGGACACTATGACCTTCAAGCACTAATGGGGAGAATCCAAATGGACCTCTGCAGGGGCCAAAATAGAAACAAATTCCTGCAGTGGATACTGAGGTACTTTCAGGGGACCCAGCTTGTCCCTCCCATGAGGTACTGGGGTACTTCCACGGGAGCCACCGCTTAATCATCACACACATGGTACATGCCCCCATTATGCACTGCCTATTACATCCCATATTACATCATCATCATTTATGACATGTTAAACGGCATCATTGATGACATCACTGATGTCATTATAAATTACAACATTGGTAACATAAGTAATGGCATCACAGAGTACATCATTCATGATGCTGCTGTCGGCATCAGTTTAGATTTTGCTAATGATGTGAATGACAAATATAGGTATTTATTTCACGTGTAATATATGTAAAATCTGTTTTGTTATATGTTCTTTTGGATCTTCTGTTTTTGTGAGACTATAATTTAAAAGTAATTATAGACTTTTTTAATTATGTTATTTAAAGCGTAATTCTGTGTCTCTTGTTCAGTACTAATAACGTAGTCTTTGTATAGGAAATCAACCATTAAAAGTTATTGATAGTTAAAATTGTTTAATAAAATTACAAATTAATAATAAAACATAAAAAAAAGTTAGGTGAATCAATGGACCAAGAAAAAAGTATTATTCTTAAAAACTTTAACTGTGTTGCTTTTTATAAGATTCTTAAAGTGTGCCTTAGAGATGCTCTGGAATAATAGTTATTGAGTTCATCAGCTTCACAAAACCACTCAAGAAGCATCAATGATCAGTTAAAGCACATTAGAATTGTGACATTTCTTGACCTCAGACCAAGCCGGTGTAAAGATGGAGCCAACAGTTTTTCTACACTTCTAGATAGGCTTCCAAGCCTGTAACAGTGAAAAGTGGTTCTTCAGGCTCAATTTAGAGTTTGGGGTTAATATTATCTTTTTGCAAAGGCGAAGGAGAACAGTGTAAGCCAAACTCTTGGTTTACCCACCCTAATTTGAATGGGTGGGGTGGTCTGCTTTACACAGATGGAGTTACATTTAATTAATCATAGTAGACCTTCCCAAAATGGCCTGAGTGAGTACGGGCCTCTGGTGGTAAGCCATTCAACCATTCACCCTATTTAGAGTTGGCAGGCAGTTGGCATTCAAAATTGACCTTCAGCCAATGGGACAAAGCTCCCATGGTGTTGTGGCCATTCATTTTTCTTTTTCCAAAAACAAACTCACGTTCTTGAGGTTGTATATGGAAAAGTAAAAACTTTTAACCGCATCGGTGCGGCGCATTTTCCCGCTGTGCGCTGAAGATTTGAGAATCCCGCGGTTCATGACGAGCTCAGCTCGTCATGAGCGTACGAGAGGTGTACCTCATGACGAGCTGAGCTCGTCATCAGCGTTGATGTGGTTAAGAGTTTGCTCTCAGCATCCATCACTAATGCTGAATGCACACCAAGCCTGTTAGATCTGGGGGTCTATAGTTGGCAATGGTATTCACCTTTCTCCAAGTAGGGACCCTTACTTCTGAGTCAGGATAAGGGGATTACACTTGTTAATAACCCCTGCTCACCCCCTTGGGAGCTTGGCACGAGCAGACAGGCTTATCTCAGAGGCAGTGTGTTAAGCATTTTATGAATATACACAGTAATACTGTGAAAACACTAGAGATGGACACAACATAGGTTTTATAAAAATAAGAATTCTTTATATAGACTTAAACACAAGACCACAAACGACAAAAATCCACAATACTACACTTAAGATTGCTTTAAAGATGATAAAAGTTACTTAGTTCAAGTTGATGATAAATGCAACAAAGTTCTCAACAAAGTACCTGGATGCGTAACGCAAAGTAAACAAAAGGCTCGCAACAGGGGAGATGCCTCGGTTCCGTGATCCGGGGTAAATGATGCGTCGTGCCTCAATGCTTGCGCGGAGTAGGGGATGCGTCGTGATCATTACCGGTGCGGAGGTGATGCGCAGTTTCTCGTCCTGCGGGTCCATTGCGATGCGCAAGATGGCACCTTGATGCGATGCGGTGATCTGGTTGTGTTGCGAGAAGATGGTGCCCTTCATGCGACAATGCGATAAAGCTGCGATGATAGTGCGTAGTCGCCCTGGCAGCCTTGCGATGACTCTGTACTTTGGACCTGCGACAGGCCCTGCGACACGCTTCTCAGGTGATGCAATGGCGACTCTCTCGATGGCATCACGCTTCTCTGGTGATGCAACAGCAGGCAGCTTCGATGAACACACGCTTCCAGGGAGATGGGGCGAAGGCTCGCTTCTCTGGCGATGCAAGAATTTCAACTGCGGCGGCGACACGCTTCCTCTCGATTCATCGCGCTTCCAGCTCGCAGTGACATGCAAATGTCTGGAGTTGAGAATTCCCAGCATGGATATTCAGAGGGGAGCTGGAGATTAAGTCTTTTGTCCCTGAGACTTCAGCAGAAGGCAAGCACAGTTCAAAACCTTGGAGAATATTCTGTCAATGATGAAAGTCCTTAAAAAGTTCCTTCTCCTTTCCTTGGCAATGAAGCAACCACTGCAGGCCAACCTAGCAAACAGCACACTGGCAGAGGGGCAGTCATACTCCTGCAGCTTCCTTGGTTCTTCTCCTTAGCAAAAGGTTTCTTGTTCCAGAAGTGATCTAAAGTTCTTGGGACTGGGTCCCAATATTTATACCCCAAAAGCCTTTGTTCTCTGAAGGCAGAGAGGCCTCTGCCTAGTCCAAACCAGTTCCTGAGGACTTTGTTTACAGGACTCCTTCCTTCCATTCACAGTGCAGGGCAGAGACATCAGACGCCCCACAGGAGGAGGAGCCAGCACAGGGGAGAGAATGCACAGCCCTGGGGCACTTTGTGACATGATTCCTTCTCTCCTTTCACAGTGCAGGGCACAGACCTCAGACAAGCCACATGAGGTGGAGCCAGCATTGTAGAGGGAAGGCCCAGCCCTATTCAGGTCCCAGATGCAACTCCTCCCTCCATCTAGATGTAGATCTCTCTATTCACCATTGGGCTGCCCCAGCCTGTCTCATGGAATCCCCCAGCCCTGTCACTCAAACTCCAGACAAGGAATACACAACGTAGCAGAGGCAGGCCTGGACAGTTAGGCAAGAAAATACCTACTTTCTAAAAGTGGTATTTTCAAACATAGAATGTTAAAACCAACTTTACTAAAAGATTAATTTTATTATTCTGAGTTCAGGCATATTAAATTCGAATTTCTACCATGTTCCCTGAGTCAGTTAGGATCATAAGAATGTAATAATCTAACTGCCCATTCTAGCCTATGGAGAACAGGTAGCCTTGCAATAGCTAAAAACGAAAATGGTTGTAGTTCACTATTAGGACATGCTACACACACCAAAACATGTTCTACCTTATACTTACAAAGCACTCTGCCCTTGGACCTACCATAGGGGTGTCTAATATGAAGCAAAGGGAAGGTTTAGGGACTGGCAAGTGGGTGCACTTACCAAGTCGACATGGCAATACTCGACAGCACACAGGCCATGCAATGGCAGGCCTGAGACACACTTTACAAGCTGCTTCTGTGGGTGGCACAACCAGCCCTGCAAGCCCACTAGCAGAATTTGATTTGCAAACCCTGGGCACACATGGTGCACTGTACTAGGGGCTGACAGCTAAATCAAATAACCCAATCATGGAATCACCAATTAGTACATCAATTTAACATAGGGAGCACTTGCACTGTGGCACTGATTAGCAGTGGCACAGTACCCAAAGCATAGAATCCGCAAAAACATATCACAACAGAGGAGGCAATCCATCAAAATTGGAAGAGAGACTCACGCCAATGATGCCAGGTCTAACACGTGTCCCCTCCAGCGGAAATGTGGGGAGAACTACCCTTCCCCTTGGGAGTTTTCTTCACTAATGCGAAAAAATCTGGACAGACCATCAGCGTTGGTGTGTTCTGTACTAGGGCGGTGTCCTACCGTAAAGTCCATACCCTGTAGGGAAGTGGACCACCTCAACAACTTTGGGTTCTCACCCCTCATCTGCATAACCATCTGAGGGGCCTCTGGTCAGTCTAAACCAGGAAGTGAGTCCCAAACAAGTATGGTCTCAACTTCTTCAGTGCCCAGACCACAGCAAATGCCCCACACTCAATTGCACTCCACCTTTGTTCCCGTGGAAGTAACCTCCTACTGATGAAGGTTACAGGTTGGTCTAGGCCCTCTTCATTAATCTGTGATAGAACAGCCCCCACACCATGCTCTGACGTGTCTGTCTGAACAATGAATTATTTTGAGACGTTGGGCACCTGAAGCACGGGTAATGTGCACATGGCAGTCTTCAGGACGTCAAAAGCCTTCTGACAGGTGGCAGTCCAGTTCACTTTCTCGGGCTGCTTCCTAGAAGTCAGCTAAGTCAAGGGTGCAACAATGTTGTCTTACCCCTTGAGAAACCTCCTGTAGTACCCTGTGAGTCCTAAAAAGGCTCTCACCTGTGTCTGAGTCTTTGGGGGTTCCCATGCCAGGATGGTATCAATCTTGGGTTGCAGGGGCACCACCTGACCGCTCCCTACCTGGTGACCCAAGTACACCACGGAACCCTGCCCGATCTGGCACTTACTCACCTTGATCGTGAGGCCTCCCTTGCACATTGCCATTAACACTTCCCAGAGGTGGTGCAGATGTTCTTCCCAACTGGCGCTGAACACTGCAATGTCATCCAGGTAGGCGGCACTGAAATCCTCCAGCCCAGCCAGCACCTGGTTGACTAACCTCTGAAAGGTGGCTGGGGCATTCTTCGTCTCAAAGGGCATAACCCGGAAATGGTAGTGCCTATCCAGTGTGGAGAATGCTGACCTCCCCTTAGCCCCATTAGTCAAGGTGATCTGCCAGTACCCAGACGTCAAATCAAACGTGCTGAGGTACCGTGCAGCCCTAACCGATCAATGAGCTCCGCAGCTCTGGGGATGGGGTGTGCGTCAGTCCTGGTGACTGAATTGAGCCCTCTGTAGTCCACACAGAACCGGAGTTCAGGTGTGACAGCCGGAGTGGCAGCCTTTGTGACCAAAACCACTGGGCTGGCCCAAGGACTGTTTGAGGACTCAATTGCCCCTAAAGCAAACATCTTGGAGATTTCCTACTTATTGTAAGCCCTGACCTTGTCAGTCACTCTGTAAGCCTTGTGCTTCACAGGAGGACTGTCTCCAGTGTCCACATCATGGACGCACCACTCTGTGACACCAGGGACCAAGGAAAATAGATCAGAGAATTGCCCCAACAGTTGGCGACAATCTTGCTGCTGATCAGGGGTCAGTGTGGCAGAGAGGCTGACACCATCCACTGACCCATCTTGCTCTGTTGCAGACAGGAGGTCAGGAAGAGACTCTGTCTCCTTCTCCATTCCATCATCTGTCACTAAGAGCATGCCCACTTCAGACCTATCTAAGTGGGGCTTCAGGCGGTTAACATGCAGGACCTGCAAGGGGTTCCTGGGAGACTGCAAGTTCACCAGATAGGTGACATCACTCTTGCGCTCCACCACCTCATATGGACCGGTCCACCTGTCCTGGAGTATACAAGGCTCCACAGGGGCCATGACCCAAACTTTCTGTCCAGCTGAAGCTCAATCAGAGTGGCATTCGGATAGTACCACCGCTTCATTTCCTCCTGGCTGGCTTCCAGATTCGCCTGAGCGAGATCTCTGAATCATCCAGTCTGGTTCCTGAAGGCCAGCATGTAACTATATACATCCTGGGGAGGTTTACTGTGAGATTGCTCCCAGCCTTCCTTGACTAGACTCAAAGGTCCTCTTACCGGGTGCCCATACAGAAGTTCAAAGGGGCTGAACCCTAGGGACTTTTGTGGCACCTCACGGTAGGCAAACAGAAGGCATGACCAGAGGACGTCCCACTTACGCCTCATTGGTTCCTCAAGACCCATGATCATGCCTTTGAGGGTCCGGTTGAATCTTTGAACCAGCCCATTACCTTGGGGGTGATAAGGAGTGGTGAACTTATAGGTAACACCACACTCCTTCCACACGGGAGAAGATCCCCATCAGTGCACGTCCCACCACAGGGGCCGTCACTGTTCTAAGCGGAATGGCTTCCGGGTACCGGGTAGCATGGTCCACCAAGACCAGGATAAACCTGTTGTCCATGGCTGTCTTGGGGTCCAGTTGCCCCACAATGTCAATGCCCACCCGTTCAAAGGGGGTACTGACTACAGGGAAAGGATGGAGAGGACCCTTGTGCTTTCTTCTACTTTTCCCACTTGCCTGGCAAGTATGACAGGTCCTACAATGAGAATCTGAACTCTTCCACATCTGGGGCCAATAAAAGTGGGAGACAAGCCTTTCAAAGGTCTTTTTCTGCCCCAGAAGACCAGCTAAAGGAACATCATGAGCTAAACCCAGTAGGAAGGCTCTGAAGCGCTGGGGTACCACCAGCAAGGGGCAGACCCAGGCTCAGCAACCTTAGGCTCGCTATACAGGAGACCGTTTTCCCAGTAGATCCAATGTGATTCAGACTGATCACCTGCCGCCTGGTTTGTGGCCTGTTGACTCAAACCCACAAGAGAAGGGCACTTCTGCTGCTCTTCACAAAATTCCTCCCTGGAGGGACCCCCTTCTTGCTGCCAATGGGTCAGCTCAGGTAGGTCCCCCAGTTCAGAAACTTGCTCCCCTGTAGGTTCCAGGGCATCCCCCTCAAGGTCTGCCTCCTCCTGGACCGTGGGAACAGTGGGGGCTGGTTTCCCACAACCCCTACCTCTTCTCTAATAAGGCAGGTTCCTGGGCAATACTTTCAGGCTCCAGAGTCTCTTGAACACCCTTAGCTGCCATAGACCGAGTGGTCACACACGCCCACTCAGGTAGACCCAACATCTCTAAATGCACCTTCTTCTCCACCTTAACCCAAGGGGAGCTTTCCAAATCATGGCCTGATAGACAATCAATAGGCATGGCTGCCCCCACAGCTACTTGAAGAGTACCAGAGACCCCCCCACTCAAAGGAAACTTGAGCCACTTTGCAATGGCTCTCCTCGTTGTCAGCGGCAACAACTGGGAAAAAATGCATTGGGACCACCTGCTCTTCAGACACCAAGTGACACTTGACAGCTGTCACACTGGCTCCGGTGTCTCTTAGAGCCTCCACCCTATGGCCATTGAGGGTCACCCAGTGCCTGTATTTTTTGGTGTTATCAGGCAGCTGAGTTTTTGGGACCATCTCAAAGTCTCCTAATGAGACAAGGGACATTTCTGCGGGACCCCACCCACCTTGGGCACCCATCTCCTCCCCACCCAGGACTACACTGGCCATCTGACGGGGTGGCACATACTGACCCTTTTGGGGACACTGGGGATCATACCAACAGTGTCCACCTGCTTACACTGAAAGCAGGTAACAGGCCTCCTATGAACAGGTTTACCTGTCGGGTATCCTGACTTCTTCTCAGGGGGAGGCTGGGAACCCTTACCTTGGTTCCCTTGGGAATATCTTTGGGGTCCTTTCTGGAACTCCCTCTGTTTACCCTTGTCCCCCCCACTCTTCTGCTGGGGACCCTGCCCACCTTTGGCAGAGTCTCCCACAAGACCATTGTGGACCCTGGTACTGACCCAGCGGTCCGCCTCCTCAGCAAGCTGCAAAGGGCTAGTCAGCTTGCTATCAGTAAGGTGCTGGCATAGCTCTGGAAAACAATTAGCAGACAAGTTCTCCCTAGCAATCAAATCATAGAACGCTTAAAAATTATCCACATTGCTACCCCTCACCCAACCATCCATAGCTCTGCAAAAGAAAGACACATATTCTACCCAAGTGGTTCCCTCCAACTTCTTACAATTCCTGCACCTCTGTCTATAGAGTTCTGTAGTTAAACCATACCCTGTCATCAGTGCTCCTTTCATGTGGGCATAAAACATCCTATTCTCACTTGGCAGGTCTAACAAAGTATCCTTACCTTCAGTTAAAAAGCAGCCCCACAACCCCACTCCCCAATCCTTCTCAGAGACCCGGTGGACCAACATTGCTATCTCATAGGCTGCAAACCACTGCCCAATATCTTCACTTTTGTGAAAAGCTTTGATAACATCCTTGGGAATATGTAGCCTGCCTTCTGAAGGCACAGACGGTGCGCTGCCACCAGAGGGATTGATTTCTAAGCCCTTGGACTTGATTTCTAAGTCCCTCAACATCCTCTCATGTTCCTTTCTCATTCTCTCTCTTTCCAAAGACAACCTGTTATTCTCTGTTTCCCTCTGACTCTCCATCTTAAGCTTAGCCAACTCCGGATTGAGTGCCCTCATTCTCTCCCTGTCTTCCAACTCTCTAGGGGACAGGTCTTTGGAAGAGATACTGCTGCCAGGTGGAGAGAGTGCCCCTCCCCTGGCTGAAAACACTGGCCTCTCAATGGACCCATTTGCATCCCCAACTGGGTCCACCACAAGATCGGGTGGCTTTCTGGCTTCTACCCAGGCCCTCAGCGCCTTCTGGTAGTCATTCTTTTTAGAAATGCCTGGTGTAGCAAATTTCAATTTCTTGCTGAGATGCTTGAGCTGTTTCGGAGTGTAGGTTTCCAACCTCTCTTCCTCAAATTCAAGATCCATAGATGCAACAGATGCTGGTTTACTCATGGTAGTAAGAATTGGGAATTTTCTGGAAAAACTGTCTAAGGAAAAAGATTCTAAAAAAAAAGTATGTGGTCGCATTTGGTCTGTGCTCACTAGTAGTGTACACCAATCACTGTATATGAAACACAAATGCAAAGTCCAGATCCTCACTGCTGACCACCAATTTTAGATCTGGGGGTCTCTAGTTGGCAATGGTATTCACCTTTGTCCAAATAGGGACCCTTACTTCTAAGTCAGGATAAGGGGATTACACTCCTTAATAACCCCTGCTCACCCCCTTGGTAGCTTGGCAACGGCAGACAGGCTTATCTCAGAGGCAGTGTGTTAAGCATTTGTGAATATACACAGTAATACAGTGAAAACACTACAGAGGGACACAACACAGGCTTTATAAAAATAAGTATTCTTTATAAAGACTTAAACACAAGACCACAAACGATAAAAATCCACAATTTTACACTTAAGATTGCTTTAAAGATGATAAAAGTTACTTAGTTCAAGTTGATGATAAATGCGACAAAGTTCTCAACAAAGTACCTGGATGCATAACGCAAAGTAAACAAAAGGCTCACAAAAGGGGAGATGCGCCGGTTCCATGATCTGGGGGAAATGATGCGTCATGCCTCAATGCTTGCGCAGAGTAGGGGATGTGTCGTGATCATTACCGGTGCGGAGGTGATGTGTAGATTCTCGGCCTGCGGGCCCGTTGTGATGCGCAAGATGGCACCTCGATTAGGCCTAGGCGAAGCTCTACGCTACGCTCGCGTAGTTTGTGAAGTTTGCGCAACTTAGTACTACGGGAGCTGCATATAGCACAGTGCGAACACGCGTAGCGTAGCGTAGTGCAGCGGTCATTTTATGCTTGCTTGCGGTCCTCAACGTTAAGTTGGCGACCGCGAGCGAGCAAAGTGACATCTCGGCGAGACTTTTTCCTCATTCGCAATCAGCAACATCAAGTTGCGATAGCGAGCGTGAAAAATAAACCTCCCTACGAGATTCTCAACGCGTGGAGGTCTGTTTTCTCATTGCGAGTGGTCACGTATGCTCGCGATGACAAACTACCAGTCCGCGTTGAGAAAGTCTACACCCAGCCCTAGCCTTGATGCGATGCGATGATACAGTTGTGATGCGAGAAGATGGCGCCCTTGATGCGACGTTGCGATGACGCTGCGATGATGGTGCGTAGGCGCCCTGGCGACGACTCTGTACTTTGGAGCCGCGACAGGCCCTGCGACACGCTTCTCCGGTGCTGCGATGGTGACTCTCTCGATGGTGTCACGCTTCTCTGGTGTTGCGACAGCAGGCAGCTTCGATGAGCACACGCTTCCAGGAAGATGCAGCGAAGGCTCGCTTCTCCGGCGATGCGACGATTTCAGCTGCGGCGGTGACACACTTCCTCTCGATGCGTCATGCTCCCAGTGACACGCAAATGTCTGGAGTTGAGAATTCCCAGCAAGGAAATTCAGAGGGGAGCTGGAGATGAAGTCTTTTGTCCCTGAGACTTCAGCAGGAGGCAAGCACAGTTCAAGCCCTTGGAGAATATTCTGTAGATGATGAAAGTCCTTAAAAAGTTCCTTCTCCTTTCCTTGGCAATGAAGCAACCACTGCAGGCCAACACAGCAAACAGCACACTGGCAGAGGGGCAGTCATACTCCTGCAGCTTCCTTGGTTCTTCTCCTTGGCAAAAGGTTTCTTGTTCCAGAAATGATCTAAAGTTCTTGGGACTGGGCCCCAATATTTATACCCCTAGATCCTTTGTTCTCTAAAGGCAGAGAGGCCTCTGCCTAGTCCAAACCAGTTCCTGAGGACTTTGTTTACAGGACTCCATCCTTCCATTCACAGTGCAGGGCAGAGACACCAGACGCCCCACAAGAGGTGGAGCCAGCACAGCGGAGAGAAGGCACAGCCCTGAAGCACTTTGTTGACATGATTCCTTCTCTCCTTGCACAGTGCAGGGCAGAGACCTCAGACAAGCCACAGGAGGTGGAGCCAGCATTGTAGAGGGAAGGCCCAGCCCTATTCAGGTCCAAGGTGCAACTCCTCCCTCCCATCTAGATGCAGATCTCTCTATTCACCACTGGGCTGCCCCAATTTGTCTCCTGGAATCCCCCAGCCCTGTCACTCACAAACTCCAGACAAGGAATACACAACCTAGCAGAGGCAGGCCTGGACCGTTAGGCAAGAAAATACCTACTTAGTAAAAGTGGTATTTTCAAACACAGAATGTTAAAACCAACTTTACTAAAAGATGTATTTTATTATTCTGAGTTCAGGCATATTAAATTCGAATTTCTACCATGTTCCCTGAGTCAGTTAGGATTATAAGAATGTAATAATGTAACTGCCCATTCTAGCATATGGAGAACAGGTAGCCTTGCAATAGTGAAAAACGAAAATGGCTGTAGTTCACTATTAGGACATGCTACACACACCAGAGCATGTCCTGCCTTATACTTACAATGCACTCTGCCATTGGGCCTACCATAGGGGTGTCTAATATGAAGCAAAGGGAAGGTTTAGGGACTGGCAAGAGGGTGCACTTGCCAAGTCGACATGGCAGTACTAGACTGCACACAGGCCTTGCAATGGCGGGCCTGAGACACACTTTACAAGCTGCTTCTGTGGGTGGCACAACCAGTGCTGCAAGCCCACCAGCAGCATTTGATTTACAAACCCTGGGCACACATGGTGCACTGTACGAGGGGTTCGCAGGCTAATCAAATAACCCAGTCATGGAATCACCAATTAGTACATCAATTTAACATAGGAAGCACTTGCACTGTGGCACTGATTAGCAGTAGCACAGTGCCCAAAGCATAAAACCAGCAAGAACATACCAAAACAGAGGAGGCAATCCGTCAAAAATGGAAGGGAGACTCACGCCTTTAAATGGCATTGAATGAACCGCCATGCCAGCGGTTCATACAAACTCATAGAGTTCACTACAGCGCTGGCAGTGAACTCTAAATTTGGTGGGCTGAGAAAATGCAGGGTGGCGGACATAAACTCTAAATTGTGCTGTTGGTGTTGCGCCCTTACTGTTTCAACTGTTGCAAAATGGCATCAAAATCAAACAGACCAAAGCAAAGCCACAATCACTGAATTTTAGCCTCTCTTGTCGGGGTTAGCTATTGCCATACGCTAAATTGATTGTTGTTGTAGCTGGAACATACAAGGCTGCTTTGGGATCTTTTTTCAAAAAGGGCTAAGACATTTGCAACTGATATAAATAAAATGTTCTTTCGTTATTCTCTTAAAGCATACGCGATATGCCTTGGTCCCATGGAAAGCACATATTGAACTATTGCCGTAAGGAATTTGTGGCTTTGTTAAATAGTGATGCTTATTAAAAAGAGTGAATCCAGTTATTGCATTAGGACATGCTTGATGGTTTCCTTTTCCTTCTGCTTCAGCCAGAAAAAAAATCCAAGGACAGCTACATTCTAATCAGAGATTGCTTTTGTAGGTGAAACTGTAAACTGCAGAAGCTGATATAAAGACTTGGACAGGTTACTCTGTCTTTTGTTAAGCCAGGCAGTAAATTGTGCTGGCAATGCTTCCATGAATACGTTAGACTAGGCAAGAAGTTTGCTGTTACGACTTCTAGGAGGGTATTATAGAGGAGCCTGTTAAATTCATCAATAATTTCTGGTGTGTGAATGTCAAGGGTTCTATTTTATTTTTCAGTGAGGTGAGGAGAGGAGAGGTGAGTTCCTATTGAGTCTTCTGCTTGATAGTGGACCTTTTTTAAAAGATTGTGAGCGAGACCACTTTCAACTTGTTCTTATTGATCTCTAATTAATATATGCAGCAATAATCCACCCCCCGGAGTTTATAGTATGCTGCATCCTTGCCCTGATTTTGTCTAGCACAACTGTTTCATTCGTGTATTGCAATATATGTAGCAGGTGGTTATTTAATTTAAGTGGATAAACTTGCTGATTTCTTAGTGGTGGGCCAATGTCTGACACGTATGGGATAAACAATAGGGCAACAAAAATGAAGCCTTTTTTTAAACCTTTTTCAACTGATATGTTGTTAGTCTGGGGTTGTCACAAAGTTTTACCTGGATCTAGTTCTTGGTATTTAAGGGAATGATGGTATTCAGTTGAATTAACTGTAAGTGCACTGGGCCCTTGCTAACCATTTCCCCAGTGCAAGATCTACCCAGGGCATGGGTACTGAAGAGAGTCCTCTTGGGCTGCAGCACTGGTTGTGCCATCTCACTGACCTCTCACCATGACTCACAGCCCTGTGTGCCATGTCTCCCATACACTGCATGAGATATAGGTTAGTCACCTCTACTGCATATCTTTAGCCCTACCACAGGATTCACTATATCCTATGTGTTGGCATATTAGCACGAGCATATTAGCATGAGGACTAGAATGTCTAGTCCATTCTGGGATGTTGCAAGAGCACAGGGAAACCATAAAGAGTAGATGGGCTGTATGCCTGTAAACATGTGTTTCCTAGCTCCATGTTCGCTTCACTGATTTCTGAGATGTTTGGTACCAAACATCTTGTCTTAATAAATCCTCACTGATGCCAGTGATGGCTTTATTAATAAATTCACACAGGAGACCCCTTTAGAGGATTTCCGGAAAACCTACCAAGCACTTGTGTGGTCCCTAACTTGTTTTCACCAGCCTGCCACTACCAGACAAAACTCTTACCTCATGGGTGAGAGCCAGTGGTCTCAGAGGACAGAAACAAAAGCCTGCTTTGGGAGGTGGTGTTTGACACCTCCTCCAGGACAGAATGGCCTTCCTGAGAGGGAAGCTTCAAAGGCGATGTTGCCTTTGAATTCAAACCCAGGAACATCCAGATAGTGGGGGAGACTAAGCCCCCTTTCTTGCTCCACTTTTGGTAGGAGCAAAGGCAGAAAAAGTTGTTAGATAAGGAGGAGGGTCCCCACTTAGCCTACACTACTCCTATGCGATTTGAACCCCTCTCTAAAATGCCACCATCTTGGAAGGTTGGAGAAACCTCCAATCAGGACTAGGATAGTGCCTCTTCTCACAGGAAGTGGTCACTAGAGGGTGTAGACACCCTGAAGGCATGTAGCCCATTGGCAACTACCTGTCTCCCCTTGTAACACCCTACATTCAGTATTTAGGTGGCACCTCAATACCTGAGCATAAGAATTGATGGACAAGAGAAGCCCAGGACAAGGAAGACCAACTTCTCGGGAACTGAAGCCCTGCTGCAGAAGAAAAAGGCGCCAACCCCTGCTTGCTACTCCCAGGATGAGACAATCACTGCTGCTGTTTCAGCCTGAAAACTGAAAGAACTCCAAGAACCCCGGAGCACCTCCAGCCTTCAAGAAATCACTGCGTAGCTTCCTCAGAGTGAAGGTATCACTCCTCTGCACGCCACAGGCACCAATCCTGTGAAGTCCAGTTTGTCAACTTGCTGCTCCCAGATGACCTTGACACAGCACCAAAGCAAGAAGAGGTAAAACATCTACCTCCCCACAAAGTTTGTAGGCACCAGGACCTACCTGAACAGCGACGTACCAATAACCGGGATACCGAACCCATTATGGAAAAAAAACAAGAAAAAGAGTCCACACTGTACTCCAGAAGAACAAGAAACAAACACCTGTCAAGAGACATCAAGACACCAGAGACCCACTACATTGATGGCCCATGTGTCTCGAGATCACCTCTCCAAGTTGCAATCCCTTGACTGCGAGGTCTCAAGATGCACGGTGCGTGGCTGACTTGTTCGCTCTGTCTGCATTTATTTATTTATTTATTTATGCGATTTTATATAGCGCGAATTTTACCCGAAGGTGTCAGAGCGCTTTACATAAGAACCAGTTGAGAAACATAAGGACTTCGGATTACATGCGTTACATAAAGGATACAAACAGAAAAAATTGCAAATGTGCAAGATGTAAAGTCACACAAGGAGGAGATACAAATGGATATACTCTAAGAGTCACATAGGAATGGTAGATAGTACAAAGGTCTACTGCATATACTAGTGATTAGAGTTATCTCTATATACATAGGGAAGGGATATGACTGGATATACTCTAAGAGTCACATAGGAATGGTGGGTAGTACAAAGGTCAACCGCATATCCTAGTGATTAGAGTTATCTCTATATACATAGGGAAGGGATAGAAGTGGATATACTCTAAGAGTCACATAGGAATAGTAGCGAGCACAACGGTCTAATGAATACACTAGTGATTAGAGTTATCTCTATATACATAGGGAAGGGATATGACTGGATATACTCTAAGGGTCACATAGGAATGGTAGAGAGCACAGCGGTCTACTGCATATACTAGTCATTAGAGTTATCTCCATATACATAGGGAAGGGATATGACTGGATATACTCTAAGAGTCACATAGGAATGGTAGAGAGTATATAGGTCTATTGCATATACTTGTGATTAGAGTTATCTCTACATACATAAGGAAGGGATACAAATGGATATACTCTAAGAGTCACATAGGAATGGTAGAGAGTATACAGGTCTACTGCATGTATTAGTGATTAGAGTTATCTCTATATACATAAGGAAGGGATACAAATGGATATACTCTAGGGGTCACATAGGAATGGTAGAGAGTACAAAGGTCTACTGCATATACTAGTGATTAGAGTTATCTCTATATACAGAAAAGCAGAGTTCCATTAGGTGGGGTCGGAGGGGGGATGCAGTCATAGCACCAAGGGAGGGACAGAGAAGGGCAGGAAAGTGAGACAAACCAGAGAGGGAAGCAGATAGTAACGAGTAAGACAGCGAGGAGTGTGTCAGAGGCAGCAGGAGAGACAATAGAAAGGTCGTTAGGACAGAGGGGGAGGTCAGTGATTGCTAAAGTGGCGGAGGAGAAAAGTAGAAGAAGAAGAAGCGAGTCATTAAAAGAAAATGGCGGGAAACTCAGAGGTCCAGGTCCGAAAGTCCAGGAAGAGGGCTGCCATAGCCAGCAAGTTCGGGGGGAGAAAGGCAGTCCGCGGCAAAGTCACAGCCTCATCGTCCATGAGGAGCTGGGGCAGAGGAGCTCGATCTGGATACCAGGAGTCAGGGAAGAAAGACCACAGGCCTCACCAGCCCCAGCATGGACCAACCAGACCTGTTCCTATAGTTCTCAGGCCCTTGGGACCTCTTTCCTCTAAGGAGACCCACCGGACTAACCTATAAGTCCCTCTGTGCAGTGTTTTTAAAGTGCCCCCCTTCGTCTTTGCGCACCAGCTTCTAAGACCTCAGCACCTCTGCTCCCAGCTGATTCCGGATGCTCCCGAACTTTTCCCGCTCGAACTTTGGGCCCGGTCCCAATATCAAAATCGAGAAGGTATACTTTGTGAAAGCATTGTCTGAATTTCTATGCATTTTTCTGCTTTTTCCAAATTGTTTCCTATGGTTCGTAATTGCGCATAGAAGTGATACATTTTAAGAAATTTGAAAAATTGTTACTCCCAAAGTACTTACCTTAGAAATGTGTTTATTGTCTTAAAAATTACATAAAAATCAATGTTATTTTTACAAATTGGTCTCGAATTTATTCTTGAGTGTGGTCTTATTTATAGCCTCTGCTTAATGCTTAAAACTACCCATGGATAAGCCTAATTGCACAACCACACTACTGCAAAAAGCGAGTTAGTATTATCTACTTGTACCTCTACGTGCATTTTGGGGATCTCTTGCATTCACTACTTATGTATTTCATTATAGTAGACTATAGAGATGCGGTTTCCTACACCCAGTTTTACCATTTTCCCAATAGAAGTTCTTTGTCAATATTCTAGAAGGCCTTTCTAAAGTCAATGAAACATGCAAATAAATTCCTCCTGGTTTTATTACTTAATACGGCCATTATATTGTCTTTTGTGACACAGACTGGCATGAATTCAGTTGGAAACCTTGGAATTATGTTTTCGGTTGTAATCCAGGAGAATAACCCTTTTGTCCATAGAGTGGTACAATATTTAGAAACAATATGAAGGAGCGCTAGCAGCCTATAATTTTTCCGGATGAGGCCTTTCTTAGGGATCAATTGGATGATTTAGTCCCGTTATAAACTACTAATATTCTTTCTTTGATAACTTTATTTCGGTCACAAAGGACCATAAAAGTACATGATAAAATACATTAAACAATACATTCCAGCAATAAATAACATGAAACATATAACTCACTAACATAATCATATATATACACATCTATTTACACATATAAACCATCACTAGTAAAAATGCAGATGAAATCGTTCACAATAGTTATCAAAGGATACATGGAAGTCATTGAATATTTGGATCACAGTTTATATCATTAAAAAAGTTCTGTGTATTAACCACATTCCATTTAGAAAGCGGGAGACGGCAAAAACAATAGGAGGATGAGTATCATATTTTAGTACTCTAAAAGCGTTTTCACATTCTCCATATCCTAGGTTCCTACAAATTGGTTTCACCCAACTATTACGCACCAACTGATAATCAGAACAGAAAAAGAAAACATGGATTTCATTTTCCAAGTGGTGTCTGCACGCTGGGCACTCAGTATTTTTGTTCTGGTCCCATTTACTAGTAAATGACCTGAGCGGCAGACAACCCATTCTAAATTGCAAGTACAGCTTCCTTGCTGATGCTGGATATATCAGGTCAAGAAAGTCCTCCTTTTTGTACTCCTCTTTTATTTGAAGGAACTGAGGAGTCAGTCTACCCACTGTTGAGCTAGCATGGAGAGCCGCTAGGTTATGGTGCCTGTACTGGTATACCAAGTCCGCCCTAGAAAGGGCCGGGCATGATACATCAGATGATTCCCAAAGCTCTAGTAGGCCAATCATACCACAAAGATCCTTAATATTAATTAGCCACGGAATTTTCTTGTGTCTAATTACTACCCACCCATCCCTGAGGACTGTTTACTCCTGAGGCGGAAGCCGGGAGATTGCTTGTTCATCTTTTTAAAAACTTGTAATATTTGTGATATTGTGTATTTTACCTCACTTGCCTCTCCCTCTGAGCACTCCCACGCAGCGGACCCTTAGCGCTGACGTAGGGAAACCCGCCGAATTGACGCCACCTGACCGAGCACTCAGGCCACGCCCACTTCTCAGGCCACGCCCCCCGCATCCAGTGCAAAGGCGCGCTGACTAACAATCGCGCCCAGAGGACTGTTTACTCCTGAGGGGGAAGCCGGGAGATTGCTTGTTCATCTTTTTAAAAACTTGTAATATTTGTGATGTTGTGTATTTTACCTCACTTGCCTCTCCCTCTGAGCACTCCCACGCAGCGGACCCTTAGCGCTGACATAAGGAAACCCGCCGAATTGCCGCCACCTGGCCGAGCACTCAGGCCACGCCCACTTCTCAGGCCACGCCCCCCGCATCCAGTACAAAGGCGCGCTGACTAACAATCGCGCCCAGAGGACTGTTTACTCCTGAGGCGGAAGCCGGGAGATTGCTTGTTCATCTTTTTAAAAACGTGTAATATTTGTGATATTGTGTATTTTACCTCACTTGCCTCTCCCTCTGAGCACTCCCACGCAGCGGACCCTTAGCGCTGACGTAGGGAAACCCGCCGAATTGCCGCCACCTGGCCGAGCACTCAGGCCACGCCCACTTCTCAGGCCACGCCCCCCGCATCCAGTACAAAGGCGCGCTGACTAACAATCGCGCCCAGAGGACTGTTTACTCCTGAGGCGGAAGCCGGGAGATTGCTTGTTCATCTTTTTAAAAACTTGTAATATTTGTGATATTGTGTATTTTACCTCACTTGCCTCTCCCTCTGAGCACTCCCACGCAGCGGACCCTTAGCGCTGACGTAGGGAAACCCGCCGAATTGCCGCCACCTGGCCGAGCACTCAGGCCACGCCCACTTCTCAGGCCACGCCCCCCCACACCACTAAAATGTGCTCATACCGGACGCGCAGCGGACGAGCGCAGCGGGAGCGCCTAAGGCAAGCCCGTCTGCGCCCGTCCGCGCCAGATCGCGCCCAGAGCCCAGACACCTGGTTCACCCTACTCAAGCCATCATCAAATACTCCAGTGATACCCTGCATGGACTTAGAATCCCCCCAGCCCCCCCTTGCAGCAACTCGATCTCACCCGAGGAAGGGCAATCTCGCTGCCTTAAATGCCCTTACAGTCTCAGCCCGGAGCCACCGCTGAAACCTAGCGGACTGACCATGGCCCTGCTAAACTGTAGATCCCTCCCAAAGCATCAAACTGAAATTAATATACTCCTTAAGGACTCCGATATAGAAGTTCTTTTCCTAACGTAAACATGGCTCACAGGAAGTTCAGAACCGGACATCATTCAATCACTCCCCCCGGAATACCTGATTAAGTTCCACAATAGACCTGAAGGTACCGGCGGAGGAATAGCTGTCATACACAGAGATTACCTCTCTTGCCAACTCAAAGACAGTCCTATACTAGACTGCGAAAACGTCCTCTTCTCCGTCCTTCGACCACCCTCGTTCACCCTTTCGGGACTGTTAGTATACCGCCCTCCTGGACCAACTCGACGCTTCAATGAGTCACTTATTGACTCCGTCTCCTCCCTCGCGTGCCTATCACCGAATTTCACGCTACTGGGAGATCTTAATCTCCACTTTGATGACTCCTCCAGTAAACCTGCTATGAACCTCAAAGCAGACCTGGGCTCTCTTAGTCTCGAATTGCTTAATAACCTACCGACTCACATCAAAGGGCATCTGTTGGATCCCATTTTTTCCAACCTCCAGAGCTTAACAACTCAACCCCCCATTCCACTTCCTTGGTCCGACCACTTTTTGGTCCCTTTTAAATTACACCTATCTACCAAGACCCATGGCAGACATCCCCCTCAACCCCCCGATCGCCCATGGAAAAAATTGGACATAAACGATTGGGCCCAGGTCCTATCCTCCACTTCACCCTATCTGGACGTTGATCCTTCTAAAGCAGACGTCCAACTACAGGATTGGATCCATCAATCCTTAGAAACCATGTTACCACTCAAACAACTGCCCTGCAGGAATAAAACGGCCAAATCTCCCTGGTTCACTCAGGAACTTCGCAATCTAAAAAAGAGATGCAAAAAACTCGAACGCGCATGGAGGAAAACCTGGTCAACAGCTTCCAAAAGTGAGTACAGAGCCGCCATCAAGCTCTACAAGAACTCCATAAAAACAACTCAGGCCACCTTCTTCGAAGGAAAGATTGCAGCAGCGGCCAATTCCGCGAAGGAAACATACCGCATAGTACGTCTTCTGACAAAAATACAGGACCCCCCTCCTCCGCCAGATCCTGAGGGCATTAGATGCAATCAAATGGCCGACTTTTTCTCCGCAAAAATCGACAAAATACTCACTGCACTCCCTATACCCACTGCCCCCCACCCCACCACCTCTCTTCCCCTTCATCCCGAGACTCCATACCTACGAGCCTTTGACCAGATCTCCACGGAGACCTTCTTAGCCACCCTGCAAAATGTGAAAAGTGGCTCGCCATCTGACCCAGCCCCCATCAGCAAGTTAAAACTGGTCGCTACCACTGTAGCCCAACCCTTCACTAACCTCATAAATGCCTCCTTCAAGGAGGGCACCGTCCCAGCCAGTTGGAAGAAGGCTACCGTCAAAGCCCTCCTCAAAAAACCTCATCTTGACCACACGGACCCCGCCAACTTCAGACCTATTTCGCTGCTTCCCGGGATCAGCAAAGTGGCCGAATGAATAGCTAACCGGCAACTCTCCATCTTTTTGGAGTCGAATCACTTACTACGCGACTCCCAGACCGGCTTCAGACCGGGGCAAGGCACCGACACCGCCCTACTAGCAGTTGTCGAAGAGGCGAGAGGCATCATTGACGCAGGAGGATCAGTGGCAGTGATCCTCCTCGATCTTAGCGCCGCCTTCAATACGGTGGACCATGCCATCTTGGTCCACCGGCTGAGACGAGTGGGAATCACCGACTCTGCCCTTGCCTGGATTAAATCCTTCCTTGAGGGAAGATCCTTTCAGGTGTCAGATGGCTCCTGCACGTCGAAAGCCTTGCCCATGCAGTGTGGGGTCCCCCAGGGCTCCTCCTTGAGCCCCACACTTTTTAACATTTATATGTCCCCCCTCGAAGACGTTATCACTCCTTTTGGCGCCAAGACAGTGATGTACGCTGATGACACTCAGCTGGTGGTGTCCATCAATCAATCAAACTCTAGCCTAGAAAATCTCGCCAGATGTCTTGAAGGTATCTCACAATGGATGTGTGATTCACGTCTTAAGCTTAATGGTGACAAATCGGAGATCCTTTTCCTTGGCAACCCGAACAAATTACCCATAAATCTCTCCTGGCCACCCTGCATGGGTACCTACCCGACCCCAAAAACCGAGGTCAAAAGCCTAGGTATCTGGCTCGACCAGGACCTTAATTTTAAAACCCAGGCCAGAAAAACCTCAGGGACCTGCTTCGGCCTTATTCGCATGGCCCGAAAAATCCCCCACTTGATCCCCTTCCAGTCCAGGAAGTTACTGATGCAGGGACTGGTTAACTCCAGGTTAGACTATGGTAACGTCCTGTACCTGGGAGCCCCTGCATCAGTCGTTCATAAACTCCAGGTGGCTCAGAACGCGGCAGCTAGAGTCCTTACAGGAACCAAAGCCAGAAGCTCGGCAAAACCAGCCCTCAAAAGCCTGCACTGGCTCCCAGTGAAAGAGCGCATCACCTTCAAGACGCTCTGCATCTCGCACAAAATCATGCACGACAAGGGCCCCCCAATCCTCAGACCCCTGATGAAACCACATCAGTCTACCAAAAATCTAAGATCGGATGCACTTGCCCTGGCCTACATCCCTAGAATAAAAAAGGCAAGATCCGGCGGCCGTTTGTTCGCCTACAACGCGCCAAAGCTCTGGAATACCCTCCCATTAGCCATGAGGAGAGACCATAACCTCCTCTCCTTCCGAAAACAATTAAAAACTTGGCTCTTCCCCTAAACTCCCTGTTTACTGACCTTCCCCCGGAAGAAAAACTAGGTCCTCTCAGCGCTGGGATGCCCAAGGGTAGCTATGCGCTCTACAAATCCTTTTCCAAAATTCCAAATTCCTGAACTCATTCCGGTAAGAGGCCAGTTCCGGGACAGACCAGAGTCTTCGACCAATAAGTAAGTGGCCTTAATGCCGCCTCCTCCTCCAAGGGGAGTAACCCTAAATCCAGCCTGAGAGGCACTAACATAGTGCTAATTGGCAATCCTAACAAATTCCTCATGAATGAGTGTTCGACCCTAGCTAGACTTGTAGGCCTATAGTGCCCCCATGTTATATAAACACGGGTCAACCCAAGAAGTCACTGGGACCTGGGCAACATATCAGTACAAACAAAGTGGTCCCAGTTTATGGAGAACAAATAAAGACAATCAATAAACAAGGGAATAGAAATGGATGCACAAATGATTATAACAGCATTGTTTTTTAATCACAATGTGTTTCATATAACAATTATTCATTCATTAGATATATAATAAATCACTTTACAAAATGCCCCTATGAGAGTGAAAAAGGGAAGGGTAGTGATGGGATGGTGAAAGAATAAGATCTTCAAGGAAGGTCTGCAAGACCACAATATAACCAATTTGTTGTATAAAGAGTTAAATCATCTTCTACTTAAAAACATCATGCCGCAATGGAAAACAGTACTAATAAATGATAATAGAGGCTGAACATAGAAGGAAGTGTCGACGTTTCGACCCAGTTGGAATGCAGGCGTGGATAAACCTTGCTAGAGGGTCTTCATCAGGACGAGGGTGGTGGAGGGTGGGGCAATAAATCTGCATAAAAGTTGAATATTAAAATAATTAGTTCACGGGTCATATGAGATCCCAGACAATTTCAATAAAAACTCATCGAGAGGAACTACTGCTAAGTGGGAAAGGGGGGAGGAGGAATGCATCGGAGGTGTAATAAGTACACTCTCTAAACATGGAGAAGGGACCGACAATCGTAGAGTCACAAAGTCTGAGACTGGTATTGGTGGGTAAGAGGTACTCTTGTGAAGATGAATGGAAAGAGACCATCGTCAAAAAACAGCAAATGGGGATCTAATCAAATACCGACCGATGTATATGGCGGTACTCAAAATCCCATAGGAGATGGTGGGTTCATGAATACAACGAAGGTATTCACAAGAAACAGAAAGTATCAGATGACAGTAAAACCAGGATGGAAATGGTCTCAAAGGTCACCCAGTTCTTAATTTCTAATAACAAAGCCAAAATAGGTCATCCTTTCAGGGCAGAGGCACTAATTATATAAATTGGGTTACTAAAAGTATGTGACATACTTGCCTATGGCAGAGGGCGAAGGAGATCTAAGAAAACATGTAACAAAGGAACTGTCCTCAAGGCTGCAAGTCTGGCAGAAATGAGGCAGTGTACAAATGTAGAGAGACAAAAAGATTCTAGTATTCAGAAATGGTAGTGGAAAACAATTGTGCTACCGCTTAATGTTCCACACATGGCATACCTGCTTATGGGAAGGAACTCGCTCAGTTTTCATTCAAAGGTGGTCATCAACACGCACAGGGGGCCAAATCTATAAAAAAGGTGAGTGTTATACTTGAGTGCTTAAGCTACCCCTATAGGTTGCTGGCTATTCGAAATAAATGATAGTGTTCATACTTAGCAGGAGGGCGATGTCGTCGCCACCTCTGGGGTGACGCTTCTAGTCGTAGAGTGACTTCTCAAAACGCTGGGAGGTGGCTCTAAATAGATAAGAAAATATATACATTCTATAGTTCTACAGCGGTATAGGAAAGTAATACTGTCAATATATATTCTGCATACGACATACCTGCATGTAGCAAAAACAGTGGCTCGTTCTAACCGGGTTGTGATCCCAAATGGGGCGGTCGTCTTCACGTACCGCGAGCCGAAATCTGTAAAGGTTTGTCAAGTATCGATTAGGCTTCCATAAATATGCCCTAGAGTAGCCGGTTCAATAATTCAAAAAAACGGTAATGGTACCGTCAACATACCAGAAAGGAAGGGATAATTGCCGACCCTGGGGTAGTGGTAGTAAGCGTGGAACCACCTTCCAGAATGCCCGTGTTATTGGCTTCCTGATCCGGAGTCTGTGGGGGACACAGAGAAGCCAGTCAGCAAATTGACATATAAACTTTCCTGCTCGGGGCGCGTGGAAGCACAGAAATGCCAAAGAGAAATCACATACCGTGAAAGTCAACGCGCGAAGTTCCGTCAAGCAGCCGACGTCTCTAGTCATAGACAGTGTTATTCAGGAAGTGCTTTCCTTATGGAGTTCCGATCACATGGTCGGAGAAACAATCGTTATCGAAATGGGACTGATGTAGAAACCCATTGGAAACTTCAAAATGGAGTTTCCAAGATATTATAATCGAAAGGCGACTGGTGTGGAACACCATTAGTAAATTTCAAAAAGGTTTAATGTGAAATTGTGTTCTCATATGGAATTTATCCCCAACATGGAAATAAACAAGAACCTCTGCCAAATAACTGCACATTCCGTATATCCTAGTGCGTCCAGGCATGAAAGGTGTCGATGTATATAGTTGCGATCACATGACCCATGATGTACAGAGTTAAAGAGAGGGGACAGACTTTGTGACTCTACGATTGTCGGTCCCTTCTCCATGTTTAGAGAGTGTACTTATTACACCTCCGATGCATTCCTCCTCCCCCCTTTCCCACTTAGCAGTAGTTCCTCTCGATGAGTTTTTATTGAAATTGTCTGGGATCTCATATGACCCGTGAACTAATTATTTTAATATTCAACTTTTATGCAGATTTATTGCCCCACCCTCCACCACCCTCGTCCTGATGAAGACCCTCTAGCAAGGTTTATCCACGCCTGCATTCCAACTGGGTCGAAACGTCGACACTTCCTTCTATGTTCAGCCTCTATTATCATTTATTAGTACTGTTTTCCATTGAGGCATGATGTTTTTAAGTAGAAGATGATTTAACTCTTTATACAACAAATTGGTTATATTGTGGTCTTGCAGACCTTCCTTGAAGATCTTATTCTTTCACCATCCCATCACTACCCTTCCCTTTTTCACTCTCATAGGGGCATTTTGTAAAGTGATTTATTGTATATCTAATGAATGAATAATTGTTATATGAAACACATTGTGATTAAAAAACAATGCTGTTATAATCATTTGTGCATCCATTTCTATTCCCTTGTTTATTGATTGTCTTTATTTGTTCTCCATAAACTGGGACCACTTTGTTTGTACTGATATAGTGCCCCCATAGTTCCGCCCCATAAATAGAAGCCGCTCTCTCTTGTACTTTGTAAATTTCTATTACTGGAGCGGCAGGCTTATAAACAGATACTCTGAGCATTTTTGATAGCCCACCGACCATTTGGGTCAGCTTTAAAGCAGACTTGGCCACTTGGGTGTCCCATCCCAGGTGTTCCTCGAGATTGATACCAAGATATTCGAAGGTCTTTACTCTCTCTAGGGGTATGCCATTCAATACTGGGTTTGGGCGCATCTTCCTTGGGGGGTTAAAGATCATAAATTTAATTTTAGATAGATTTATCTCAAGGCCTCTTAACGCACAGACATCTGCGAAACCATCCGGGGTACGTTGAATACCCATTGATGTCCTGGACAGCAATAACGTGTGGTCCGCGAACATCAGTGCGGGTACCCTACCTGTGGCTAATCTAGGGGCATCAATATCACTTACACGCAATAAATAATCTATGAGCCCATTAATGTATAAACTGAAGAAGGTGGGAGCCATCACGCACCCCTGGTGCACCCCCCTTTGTACCGAGAAACGGGCAGACAATTCTCGATGTTTCCCACATCTCACCTGGGCAAATGTTTCTACATGGAGCCTTCTCAGCACGTCAAGGAGGTAATGGGGGATGCCGAGGTCCAAGAGAACTCTCCACAATTTGTCCCTAGGGACCAGATCAAATGCTGACCTCAGGTCCACGAAAATGAGATAGAGGCTGCCACCCGCTGCACTCACTGATTTCCAATATAGGAGCTGAAGTCGGAATATCTGGTCGATAGTTGACGTACTCGTTCTGAATCCAGCCTGGAGGGTACTCAAGATCTCATTTTCCTCTTCCCAGGTCTGGATTCTTTCCAGGATTATTCATCCCATCAACTTCTGGGCTGTATCTATCAGGCTGATAGGCCTGTAGTTTATAGGTAACAGGGGACAGCCTTTTTTGTGGATGGCAACTATCTCTGCTCCGTGCCAGGTGTCTGGGGGGTCCATCCCCATTAAAATGGAGTTGAACAGAACAGAGAGATAGGGGGCCCATATTTTCGGTTCTGAACGGAATAAATCCCCTGGCAGTTTGTCGAGCCCGGGCGCTTTGTTGGGTAAAAGCTTGGCGATGGCAGATTCCACTTCGGTAATAGAAATCTCCTGCACCCCCCCTAGTCGATACTCGTGGTGTTGTACCGAAAAATAATAAGTCTAATAGAGCCATACCCTCCAATAGCCCCAATAGCAATTACCAAATAATCAGTCAGTTGGCCGTGAAGAAGTTCCAATCATTTATTCTAAATGGACTCTGCGCAGAGGAGCCTCTCCATCCACACCCAGTCAGTGTGACAAGAAGACTGCCTGTTCATATTCAAACAAGTCATTATATACTTTCAGTTCAACACATATTATCACTGTAAAAGGAAAACACCTCCTTTGGCCCCTTCGCTCCAGGAAGGAGCCATATATACTGCACACATGATTAGTTCAAAGCTTAGCTATTCATTACTGGGCAGCTCAGGAAGGGTGACTCCCTTTTCGTTCTCAGGCACGAGAGTCTGCAAGAATGTGTTCATCCCACATGAAAGGCAGATGTAACCTTGAGTTTCCCAAGTTAGAATCAATGGTCCATTCATAGCCCAGGCCGACCTTTTAGACTCTCCCTTTACACAGTGACAGGTCACGTGATTTCCTAGCAAGAGCAAGAGGTACGGGGAAATGAAACCAACCTGGGGTTTCTTCAGAAAAGGCCCGATCCTTAATGTATACATAATTTGAGTATATTCACAATGGAGGGGTTAACCTAAAATAGTATGCTAATATATGGGATACAAAGCATTCTCAATTCTGCTCAGCTCGTTATAGCAAGGTTGAAGTGGGTATATTAATGCTCAAACATTCTCAATGAACTAAGTAGGTGCATCACGCTAATTTCTAAATACTACTATGTGTTTTTAGTTTGCTCACAGGGTCTAATTCAGATTTCAGTTCCTCAGTGAAGGGAGTACAGGGTTATCGAAGCTGAATCATCAGTACCCGAGCATGCATACAGGGTTCCGAAGTGGGCTTGCCATACTTCTGAAGCTATATTGGGGATAACTGCTGTTCTATCCTTACTCCCACCGTTGCTGACTATTGCCCAGAAGGATTTCAAGACCTTATGCTGTAAAGCTAGTCTCAGGTCTTCCCACTTATCCACCTCCCATGATTTTTTTTCCCGTTCAATCACCTGCTTATACTGCATCCAGTGTTCCTTGATCTTTGACTGATCCTTGGCCTTAATACCTTCAATTAGGTCTCTTTTCTTTTTGCGACAGTTGGCGTTGTACCATGAGTGAGTCAACGCCGGTTTTTCTTTGATGCTCCCTTCCGGATAGAACACTTCAAGCATTTTGGAGGTCAGCTGATTATGAATTTCAACAGGCCTCGTATCCCACCCAACTTGGGAACCCAGTGTCCTACTAATATTGCAGTCAGTAAAAAGAAAGCTTCAAGTTTCTAACCAATACTTTGGCTTGAATTCAAAGACTGTGATTGGTGTGCCATAACGAGCTTGAGTATTGTACTTCTATTTGACTTAAAAACAGATGTTACTTCATCTAGTGTCAGTCAGTCTGTCTAAAATAACGTGTATTTGTACAGCGCACGTATCAGCCAAGGGTATCAAGGCGCTGAATAACAGATGTTTATTGTTACTCAACATTACTCATATTATCAACCTCAGAGGGATGGAGGGCTGAGTGGACCCACTGGGATTTTAACCTGTGATCATGCGGTCGAACATAGGTTCCTACAGTGGATGCATTGATGCACTGAGCCTCAGGACCCGGCATTAAGTCTCGTCTGTGCTGCTTTGTTCCTTCTGTTTCACTTGTTGGGGTGACAATGTTGCTGAGGTTGTAATGGGCAATGTAATATTGCCCTTCACATTACTTTAAGTACTTTATGAATATAAGGATTTAACCTATGTAATCAGTCGTATGATTTCACCACATTCACCTGCCAGCAGTGTTGTTGGTCTTTCCAATGTCTTTCAGAATGTATTTGACTTTGCACATGTCTCATGCAAACCTTTCCATTGCTTCTCTTTAAATTCTCGTTTTCCATACACCAATATAATCATTTTTAGGATGAGCTAGCGCAGCGTGCATGCGCTGGTCTATGGGAGGCTTCTTGTGAGCACTCCAAAGTTCCCTGAAACTTCTCCATGTGGGTGTGACTCCTCCCACACATTTAATTGGACTTTGCATGTAGCTTTCAATAGTGAAAGCACACAAATGGCCAAAGGCGGGTGCATGTCCCACCTCTTCTCTAAAGCTTCACTCCCACAGCATTTTGCTCTCGGGAGCGAGCAGCGGTGCTCAGGGTGGCAGCCGCATTCCTCGTCGTGGATCAGGTTACTAATTAAACACAGAGCGGTTGCTTTCACTTTTGCGGCCGCGCTTGTTTAATCAAATTGCTCTTTTGTGTTAAAAGCACTCACTTGCCCTGAGCTTGTTCTCATGGGGATTGCTTATGTTTAGTTTCCTGTCCGTGATTTCTCTGCCCACCTCAAGTTATTAATGCTTGGGGGAAAGAGTTAATTTCTTCTTCGTTTAAAACATAAATATGAGAGGAGCCTTTTTCATACTTTGTAATTTTCCTCACCATATATAAAGCAATAATAACTGTGGTGGGCAGAGAAGGCACGGCTTGTTTGCTGTTGGCTTTTTTTTGTGTTCCTTGGCTTAACATTCTGTGATTCTGGGCAAATCAGTTAGGCACGTGGATAGCCGATGATGAGACTCGAACCGGGGTCCCCACTTCCATAGTCCCTCCACTTCCCCACTTCCATAGGCAGCATTGCTGTACAGAGGACTTCCGTACAGAAAATCATACAGTTTATACATGTCTCTAAAACAATGCTTATGTAGTCCAAGCCCCTTCTCTTTTTAACTCGCGGCATCAGCAATGTTGTTTGAAGGAAACCAGATGAACACATTTGCAGCTTGCACTAATGTTATTTCGTTTCATCATTTGAGCGCATGATAACTCAACAGCTGCTAATTATAGAATGTAGAAATGGCAGGAGTGCAGTATGGAGTGCTGTAAAATCATTTGTCTGCAAAAAAAGGGGGGAATTTTACCTATGCCTCTATTCTTATTTCAAACAATTAATGTATCGTGAGGATAAACCAAAACTCAATTAGTTATCCTGACATATTATTTATGTCATTTTATTTAGTTGTCAATCATATTTTATAGTTGATCAGAGAAAGAACAATATCGACTGAACGTGTTGTCATACAATTTAAAAATTCAAACAATAATAGACATTACAGTGAAACACACAAAAACATACTGAATATATTCAAAATGTGAGCAAAAAATTCGAATTAATACAGTTACCAAGGAACAAATATACACACAGAGTGAATATACAATGAACAAATCAATGACCAATAACTGTTGAATTCCTGAGGGGCAAAAAAAGGAACTTTTTAAACATAGAAGATACCCCTGTACTCTGAACAATATCACACTTAATCCAAATAGGTCAAAGAATGGATGCCGACGCGTTTCGAATCCTGCTATACAAATCACAGGACTCTCATCAGGTCAGGATGAGTCGAATCCATAGGAAACTGTTTATAACAAAAAACAAGGACATTTTTAGAAATAATTCCTCAATCCATTCATAATTATTTAGCTCCAAACATAAAGCATCAAACGATGCAGCATACCTTATTTAATACCAAGGTTGCGCTTGCCTTTGGCATGCTGTCTACACCGTAGGTGTCACACTGCAATAGAGTAAAGCGGGTATTAGAATCCCAATATTAGTTGCGTGGACTGATCCCTACCACTAGTTATACACAAGCAGTTATGTACCTTTGTGGCTTTGAGTCAGCGACTTGTTGCTTGACCGTCGTGTTATTCAAATGGACTTCAAGTGCTGTTTTATTTAAAATGCATTTCTGGAAAAATGCAGAAAAACAAATGGCCGTGAGTGTGTATTGCTCATATATAAGAGCATTGTTATAGTGCCCTGAGAAGCAGACAGAAAGTAAACTTACTTCGTCAGGAAATCGGGGAGGGGCAGTAATCAGTACCGCTATTCGTGAATTGTATCGTGGTCTTGAGACCTGTAATTGACAAAGAGTAATTACTGCACTCGCACGTCATGCGCTTTTAGTCAAAAATGTATGGCAAATGCCGTCCAAAGCTCTCACCTTATTGTTTTCCGATTTCTGGCATAAACGGTTGCATTCCACTCGCGGAATTGTTTGGTAGAAAGGATTCGTGCATGCGCGATTGCTTACTAAACCAAGGGGTTATCACGTGACGTCGTCACAGCCAATAAGACAGTGTTAGTTTATGTATTGCATTCTGGGGTTTGTAGATTTAACCAAGATCACGAGTCCATATTTGAATATCGTGGCATGGAGGGATTCATGTTTCTACTGCGAGCCAGACTACTAGAGTCTATTTACTTCGCTCATAGAATTCAGTCCTTTGTTAACACTATCAAATTTCATAATGAGATATGCTTCTTTACGCAATAGCGCACTCTCAATACATGGCGATTGGTGTTTAGTATCAATCCATGTTAGTACAGTCCACTTGAAGTCATTTTCACTATGGTTTTTGCTCAAAAAGTGTTCGACCATCGGTGCAGACAGGACCATTTTCTTTATTCTGGACCGATGTTGTGTGATTCTTACATTAATAGATTGGCAAGTTTTGCCGATGTATACTCTGTTGCATGGACATACCACGGCATAGACCACATTTTTAGTTTTGCAGTTCGTAAACATATCATGCTTCCATTTGACCCCATCATGATCAAAAACATTTCCTTCTGGTGTGGTTGTACAGGAAACGCAGTTACCACATTTGTGGTGCCCACAAATAGGTTTTAAGTTCCACTGTGCTACCAAATCACCTTTTTGCTTCGGGATGTAGCTGTCTGCTCTTACAATTTGTTGCCCTATACTTGGATTTTTGCGCATAGCGAAAATGGGCTTAGAAAGAGGGTGCTCAAGTGTTTCCAACAAATGCCAGTTTTTCAAAATAATGCGTTTAAATTGATTGGTGTGTAACCCGAAGGTCGTGACACAAACCAATTTATCAAGCTCAGTCTTTTCTTTAATCTGGAGAAGATTTTCTCTGGGGGTAAATCTAGCCCGCTTCATAGAATGTTTCAAAAGTTTCCTAGGGTATCCTCTTTTGCCCATTTCCGCGCAAAATACTGTCGCATGAGATTCAAAGTCTGCTACATCTGTGCAATTTCGCCTTATTCGCAAAAGTTGTCCATAAGGGAGATTCTCTTTCAAGCACTGTGGGTGGGAACTTATGTAATGGAGAATGGTATTTCGGTTCGTTTCTTTTTTGTATATGGTGGTTGTGAGCGTTTTAGCGCTAGCACCTATTGTGACGTCAAGAAAGGTCATTTTACTTTTGCTGGATGCCATCGAGAATTTTATGTCATTATGTCTGGAGTTTAACCAGTCATAGAAGTGATCAAGCTCAATCTGACACCCCTGCCACAGGAGCCAGACGTCGTCAATGTATCTCAGCCATTGGTTTATGTCGCCTGCAAATGGGTTATTGTTGTATATGAATCTTTCTTCATATTGTGCCATATAAAGCACCGCCATCTCCAGCGCATAAGGGCATCCCATGACCGTCCCTTTTATTTGAATGAAAAACTCATTCTCAAATTTGAAATAATTACTGCACAAAGTTATTTCTGCCAGTGCTAGAATAAATGTGGTAGGTACCTTGTGTGGTCTTTCTCGTTTCTCAAGGTATAATTCCATTACCTGTAGAGCCTCGTCCTGGGGAATCTGGGTGTAGAGCGAGGCTACATCTAGTTTTACCATCACCTGCGGCAACATAAACCAATGGCTGAGATACATTGACGACGTCTGGCTCCTGTGGCAGGAGAGTCAGACTGAGCTTGATCACTTCTATGACTGGTTAAACTCCAGACATAATGACATAAAATTCTCGATGGCATCCAGCAAAAGTAAAATGACCTTTCTTGTCGTCACAGTAGGTGCTAGCGCTAAAACGCTCACAACCACCATATACAAAAAAGAAACGGACCGAAATACCATTTTCCATTACAGAAGTTCCCACCCACAGTGCTTGAAAGAGAATCCGCCTTATGGACAACTTTTGCGAATAAGGCGAAATTGCACAGATGTAGCAGACTTTGAATCTTATGCGACAGTATTTTGCGCGGAAATGGGCAAAAGAGGATACCCTAGGAAACTTTTGAAACATTCTATGAAGCGGGCTAGATTTACCCCCAGAGAAAATCTTCTCCAGATTAAAGAAAAGACTGAGCTTGATAAATTGGTTTGTTTCACGACCTTCGGGTCACACACCAATCAATTTAAACGCATTATTTTGAAAAACTGGCATTTGTTGGAAACACTTGAGCACCCTCTTTCTAAGCCCATTTTCGCTATGCGCAAAAATCCAAGTATAGGGCAACAAATTGTAAGAGCAGACAGCTACATCCCGAAGCAAAAAGGTGATTTGGTAGCACAGTGGAACTTAAAACCTATTTGTGGGCACCACAAATGTGGTAACTGCGTTTCCTGTACAACCACACTAGAAGGAAATGTTTTTGATCATGATGGGGTCAAATGGAAGCATGATATGTTTACGAACTGCAAAACTAAAAATGTGGTCTATGCCGTGGTGTGTCCATGCAACAGAGTATAAATCGGCAAAACTTGCCAATCTATTAATGTAAGAATCACACAACTTCGGTCCAGAATAAAGAAAAAGGTCCTGTCTGCACCGATGGTCGAACACTTTTTGAGCAAAAACCATAGTGAAAATGACTTCAAGTGGACTGTACTAACATGGATTGATCCTAAACACCAATCGCCATGTATTGAGAGTGCGCTATTGCGTAAAGAAGCATATCTCATTATGAAATTTGATAGTGTTAACAAAGGACTGAATTCTATGAGCGAAGTAAATAGACTCTAGTAGTCTAGCTCGCCGTAGAAACATGAATCCCCCATGCCACGATATTCAGATATGGACTCGTGATCTTGGTTAAAACTACGAACCCCAGAATGCAGTACATAAACTTACACTGTCTGATTGGCTGTGACGACGTCACGTGATAACCCCTTGGTTTAGTATGCAATCGCGCATGCACGAATCCTTTCTACCAAACAATTCCGCGAGTGGAATGCAACCGTTTATGCCAGAAATCGGAAAACAATAAGGTGAGAGCTTTGTACGGCAATTGCCGTACATTTTCGACTAAAAGCGCACGACGTGCGAGTGCAGTAATTACTGTTTGTCAATTACAGGTCTCAAGACCACGATACAATTCACGAATAGCGGTACTGATTACTGTCCCTCCCCGATTTCCTGACGAAGTAAGTTTGCTTTCTGTCTGCTTCTCAGGGCACTATAACAATGCTCTTATATATGAGCAATACACACTCACGGCCATTTGTTTTTCTGCATTTTTCCAGAAATGCATTTTAAATAAAACAGCACTTGAAGTCCATTTGAAAAACACGACGGTCAAGCAACAAGTCGCTGACTCAAAGCCACAAAGGTACATAACTGCTTGTGTATAACTAGTGGTAGGGATCAGTCCACGCAACTAATATTGGGATTCTAAGACCCGCTTTACTCTATTGCAGTGTGACACCTACGGTGTAGACAGCATGCCAAAGGCAAGCGCAACCTTGGTATTAAATAAGGTATGCCGCATCGTTTGATGCTTTATGTTTGGACCTAAATAATTATGAATGGATTGAGGAATTATTTCTAAACATTTCCTCGTTTTTTGTTATAAACAGTTTCCTATGGATTCGACTCATCCTGACGTGATGAGAGTCCTGTGATTTGTATAGCAGGATTCGAAACGCGTCGGCATCCATTCTCTGACCTATTTGGATTAAATGTGATATTGTTCAGAGTACAGGGGTATCTTCTATGTTTAAAAAGTTCCTTTTTTTGCCCCTCAGGAATTCAACAGTTATTGGTAATTGATTTGTCCATTGTATATTCACTCTGTGTGTATATTTGTTCCTTGGTAACTGTATTAATTCGAATTTTTTGCTCACATTTTGAATATATTCAGTATGTTTTTGTGTGTTTCACTGTAATGTCTATTATTGTTTGAATTTTTAAATTGTATGACAACACGTTCAGTCGATATTGTTCTTTCTCTGATCAACTATAAAATATGATTGACAACTAAATAAAATGACATAAAGAATATGTCAGGATAACAAATTGAGTTTTGGTTTATCCTCACGATACATTAATTGTTTGAAAGAAAAATAGAGGCATAGGTAAAATTCCCCTCTTTTTTTTGCAGGCACAGGGATCCAACCTACCCTCTTTCCCACAGGGCCCAACCCCCTCTCTTTCCCAAAAAAAAAAAATAGTAAAATCATTTGTATCATTAACAAAGCAGACTGTGCCTCTTTCGCTCCCTTCTAGACACTGATAATGCGCGTGTATGCAGCGGGATTACAAATGGCCACGAAAGAGGTAAAATGCCCTAACCAAGTGCTTTACCAGTTTTCCAATTCCCATCTCCCCGCCTAGAGATTAGTGTGTAGGGTTGTTTAATTCCAGTCAGGCTTTAAGAATTTATGTTTTACTAGATATTGTACCGGGGCAATAGTTTGTAATAAAAATAGTCGTTCCTTGGCTGGTTTGCTGTTGGCTTTTTTTTGTGTTCCTCTGTGTCGGCTTAACATTCACTGATTCTGGGCACTGGAAGAGTGCTGCTTTTCCCCGTCTCCCACCCTCTTTCTGTGGATGCCCTCTCTCAGCCTCTCGCTGCTGATCACTTCTCACTCCAGTTGCTTCCCCCTAGTCCCACCCAAGCTCTTATTTTAAAATTATTACTTTGGGGTGGAGGACAGACAGTGAAATTCTGCTGTCCCATTCTACATAAAAGCACTTTTGTACTACTTTAAAAAAAATATATATATAGCATTTTGCCATGCGGCCCACCTTTATCAAGGAATCAACTTCAAGGTAGCCGCACACAAAATGCTATAGTGCTGTTGACGTGGAACTTGGCACTTGTATTTCGGTCTGTATGTTAAAACAAAGTGTGTCCATAAATGTTTCCAAAGGCAACCTTGTATTCCTGAATAAGACTGCATGACCCAGTGTGTAGCAATTGTATATTTCTTTAATTCCTGGTGGCACAGCACCCAGGATAGTGTGCTGCATTACTAAACTCTTAAAAGGGCCCAAAGGCAAGACCTATTGGCAGTGCCACTGCTTGTTTATAATGGTTATCTGGGTGTATGTCAGTAAAGGTAGCTATGAATTTTTAAATCAGTTTGTCTGTTTTCTTATGTGTATGTTGATGTGTGTTACACTCTGACACAGAAGGGTGCTGAAATCATGACTTCCAATTGAAACTTGGCGGGAGGAACTCACAGCCCTAGACTAATAAAGAATGTGTGGTTCTAGTACCACAATCTACTGAACCACTGCTTTCAGCTCTACCGAGCCTTAGTTGAACTAGAACCTAGAGATGGCACCTCCCTGGGTACCTCAATTTTGGTCATTGAAAAATAAATGATAATGGTTCACAACTTTTGCCTCAGCACTGTTTTGAGTAAGTGTAGTCCACACAACAGACAAAAACCAAGAAAAGTAGCACATTTGGAATTGTGTTGTTCAAAATTGTGTGTACTGCATTACACGTTATGGTGCAGATTTACATACTGGTGCATAAACGTTATACTAGCAGCAGGGAAGTTGCCAACGGTGTGAAATGCTAGGTAAAAGTGACAGTACAATTCGATACTCTAAAAAAAAAACATACAAGCAAGTTATGCATCGTATTGATAACAAGGGATTACTGTGTCTTGCCAGTGAAAGGGCGAGATTTTGATCGATACCTTATATCTATTGATCCAAACCTCGATCTGGTCGACTGAACCTTTATTGCCTGTCTTGGAAGGAAACAGTACACCTATCTGCAAGTTAGTTCACCCAATAAAGGACTCTACTCTTAAAGATCACGGACAACTTCTAGGTTTCAAAAGTTTATTGTAAAGATATAATGAGCTGCAAATACAAGCATCTCAGAATGAGATTCACGAGATACACAGGTCCAATTACATACATGTGCTCTCGAAAAGCCCTCAGACGAGCAACAGAAATCACTAACACAAGTTCTAAAAATAGCAAAGCTATCAGCATAGACGCATATCTCTCCTTCATTTAGGTTGGAGGAAAACAAACACAGGTTAGGCGTCCCTACCCTGTTCTAGATGGTATCCCTACTTAACCAAATCCCAACCTAACAAAGGTGTCAGCAGTGAATGACCCCCAAGGGAAGTCACCCACTCTAAGTCTCTTGGTGAAAACCTAAAGTTCTCCAGTCATGACCCCTCACTGCCTACCCATCCGCTCTCTAAAGGGTCCTCAGGTCTCTGCTCTAACTCCACCCAGGGGTGCTGTCCCTAATACAAAACAGTCAACAACATTTGAGACGCCCCTTGTGGAACGCCCCTCACGTGGTGCAACTTCAGGCTTTTTCCATGATGCTTTGTATTGGGCCTCAGACGTTAGAGTTGACCTTGCTTCTCAGATTCTTCTCCGGCCCGCTGATACCCCTTAAACATTCCAGAACCCTCCTCCATGTCTGGGCCGTCTACTGAACAGACCTCTATTCATTCACTTATAATTGGATCCCCCCTTTCCTGTTGCAGACAGATATCTGCCGCCAAGAACCCAACTCTCATAGACTTCTAAAAAGGCTTGCAACATTTCTCAGCCCAGACATGTACGTGTAAATCAATGCTAAAACATTTCAGGCCTACAATATTTCACATTATGATTATAGCTTTCAACTTCTTCATTTAATTAAAGCATGTTAAAACTCTTATTCTATTATTTAGAAAACATTACTATAAATCATGGCCCATTAATGCAATGACCAAAAACGTTAAACAAACTGTGTCGTGAAAAGAACCACCTTCCCTTTCCCTCCAGCTCTGGCCCTGAGGCCTACCACGTTCTGCTCTTATCCACATACCACCTTATATGTTAACAGCTACACGACATAGATTCAAAATAATCACGTCTAATAAAATCATATAATGTCACACATTTCTGTATTAGTTCCACTTCTACTTAAATCTCTATATTAGCTATACATTTAGAATATAATTTCAGATACTATTAGCACTCATGGCATTTCTCTTCATGACTGGTGCTTACTATAGGTAAGTGTGATGTACTCATACATTTATCTCAGTTTGCGCTCTCTCAGTTCCCCCCTTTGATGACCTCTCGGGGTCATCACTAACATTTAAACTGCAGTTATTGCTGGCATTCTCTGCGCTTCCAGAGCTCTCAGACTCCTGTACTGATTATCTTGTATGGCAGCCAATCTCTGCAACTGTTCTCTTTGGGCCCTTTCTGACCTTCTTGCTCTGTACCATTTGAATACCCTCACCAATCCCCACAATATTATCCCACAGATCAATATTATGATGATAGGCTTTAGGATATACCATATAAAGCTTTTGCCTAAGGTGGAAAACCACCCTCCAACTGTACTCATTCCGTGGCCCACCTTTTCCCAGACATTTTCTCTACTCAAGTCTTCGATCTCTTTGTGTATATTAGTTATGTTCTTAATAACCTTCTCAAGGGGCTTCGAAGCGTCTGGAATGTAAGTGCAACATTCCTGGACCTTCAAAGCCTTACAGACTCCGCCCTCTTTTGCTAATAAGACATCTAATGCAAGCCGATTTTGAAGAACCATAGCCCTTATCGATTGCATCTCTCCTTCTACCAGCATTAAGGACTGTGCAGTGCTGGCAGACAACCTGTCGACAACTGTTGCCAGTCGTCTAATTTTAACATCATTAAGGATTATTCCCAAAAGAGGGAACATAGCTCCAAAGACATCTCCAACCATTTCGGCATCACCTACATCTCTCCTTCCCCTCGATGATGTCTGACCCTCAATGATCACTAAGTCTTGTGCATGGTATATTTTGGGGAAGACAATTGCCAAGTAACATGATCCATACCAGTTGTCAGGTAGCCTCACGTAAGCATTTCTTCCACATACAAAATACACATTTGGAATCACTTGCATTCCCTTCAGGAAATCCTTAGTGTAGTACTCTAAATTAAAAGCATGTTCACAGTCAACTTCACCCACGTATATATTTTCATAATACGTTTTGGCTCGGTGAAGACATAACTTTCCTCTCTGCGCTTTATCTAAAGCTATTGGACCACTACTACCCTTTCTCTTGTGTGACTTCTCTTCTTCGGTCCAATCTATTTTCCCTTGTCCTGATTTTTTCAAAATCTTTTGTCTCCTGTAACGATCATCCACCTGCCCTATGAACTTCTTCTCGACTTCTGACACCTTGCATGTCAGGTTATTTCTACGGGCATGTGAAGTATCTAAAGTAATCCAAGGAATGAAGAACTTGGCCAATCTGTCTTCACTCTTCCAGTAATCCCATTTATTCATCTGCTTATAATTCGGGACTTCTGGCAACACAGAATCATAATTGGAGAAATAGTATTCAAAACTATCTCTCTCATAAAATATACTAAGCAATAAGCTACATGTAATGCCATATGTCAGAGGGAGGTGATGATATCGAATTCCTTCATCTACAGACGCAGGCAACTGCATGCAGACGTAGCAATCCTTAACCTCCATGGCATCCACGTATTCATACAAAAGTTTAGCATAAGCATTCGACCTAAAGTCTCCTTGGGACTCGTCCACATGTAACCTGCGGGCTTCTGCAGCCAATAACGCTTTCTCTTGAGTGTTTTCCCTTTTCTCACCAGCAACAGTGGGTGTAAGCGTTACTACAGAATTCACATCAGTTACCTTCACCTCTTCCTCATGTCCCTTTACATAAGAAATTGTTACCACTAAAGCTATTAATATTATCACTCCTACTATTAGTGTACCTATTATACATTTAGCTCTGCGGTTCGGGGTGCCGGCCTCCATTTCGTCAGACAATCTAGCTTTTCCCTTTCTCTTTGCAAAAAGTTCTTTTCCTCTCGTTCCTTTACAGTCTCTTTCAATCCTTTTTTGTCTTTAGAATCCACACAGCTGGAGGCTGACAGCCTTTTTCGCAAAAGTCCTTTCACAGTTCAAAAAGACAACCCTAGCCCTTCTCCATCAACTCAAGGGATTCCCTAAAATTCTCTGCTTCCTGGGCGCTAGGTAATCTTCTTTTTCTTCTGCTTGCTTTATTTACAAAGTCCTTTAACAATCGACTATTAGATTTGTGGTTGCAGCTTCAATAGCATAGTTCAATATTTCCATGCGAAGAGTATGCTCTTCATGTGCTGTTATCTTTGTACCAAAGTCGGGGAATTGCAATTCTGTAAGAAACATGTGCTTTGACTTGCTGAGGCGGGGAGGTCTGGGGAGCACGAATGTTAGTGACCCTTCTTGTTCGACACCGGGTACCAACAGTTGTACTTCCACGGTGATAATGGGCTCAGAACTGGACACCACCACCGCTCGGATCCTCCCTGTCTCCGGTTTCACAGACATTTGTCGCCAGATATGTCCACTCAGGTGTGGAGTATCTTCTGTTAGGCACACGCACTCTTCTTGACCTCCTTCGGTCTGGTGCTTCAGCGCCCTGAGCACCTTCTTCTGGGTCTGAGTCTTCTGATATCGGAGGAAGGGTTGCTTCTGGAGTTGACCTCAGGCTAGAACTTCTTCTTTGCGGCCAAATTGCTTCTCCACGTGCCCTTCTACTCCTTCTCCTTCTGGTCTGTTCTCGCTCTCTTTCAGACCTGTCAGGGTCAGACTCGTACTCCCAGCTGTCTTCTCCTTCTGTAGCGTCTTCTGTTTCGCTGTTGTACTGACCGTCCTCAGCTTGGTCAGACTCGTTCCCTGCTTCCACTGGCACCTCTACAGCTTGGCTAGCCCCCTCTATGGCTTCTTGGTCCTCAGCTGGACGTCCATCCGAGAGAGGAGCTGTTTCCAGAGGTGCTGGAACCCTTTTCGTATGCGACGCGTGTATCCAGTTGGGCAGGCCTCCCACCTTTACAGCTGTACTTGTGATCAGGATGACCTGGTAGGGCCCACGCCAACGAATATCCAAGCAGCTTCTTCTCACATGTTTCTTCACCAGGACCCAGTCCCCAGGATACAGGTCATGGCAAGGGCCCTGGCACGCTGGAACCTCTGCAGCCGGCACCTGAAGGGACACAGAACGCATGGCGTCAGACAGCCCCTTACAATAGTCCAGGATCATATCATCTGTGATATTTAACAATGCAGTAGCTGGAATAGATGGCAGCCTCATTGCTCTCCCCATTAACACTTCATGTGGTGACAACCCTGTTCTTCTGTCTGGGGTACTACGAAGGCTCATGAGGACTAATGGCAGGGCATCAGGCCAACTCAGGGTCGTTGAGGAGCAAACTTTCGCTATTCTGGACTTGATCGTTCCATTGATCTGTTCCACAATTCCTGAGGCTTCTGGTCGGTAACTGCAATGGAGCTTTTGATCTATATTTAGTGCAACACAAATCATCTTCACAAGCTCGCTGTTAAAATGTGTTCCCCTATCTGATTCCAAAAAGGCCGGCACCCCGAAACGAGGGATAAGTTCTCTAAGCAGTAACTTAGCCACTGTGAGGGTGTCGCACCTACGTGTAGGGTATGCCTCAACCCATCTGGAGAACACACAAACAACCACCAGGACATAGCGGAGGCGGTTGCATCTTGGCATTTCAATGAAATCTATCTGCATTCTGTTGAATGGACCTCCTGATCTTCCTATGTGACTTAGTGCAACTGGTGTTCTTTTCCCTACGTTCAGCTGCTGGCAGGTCACACAACGCTGGCACACTGCTTCTGCTGCTATTCTAAACTTAGGATTGTACCAAGTCTGTCTAAACACTCTCAGCATAGCATCTCTCCCTAAGTGTACGGGACCATGTATGAGTCTAGCCATTGGACTCACCATCTCATTGGGTAACACTGCTCTGCCGTCTGCTGAGACCCAAAAATGAGTCTCACCCATTACACATCCTGCCCTTACCCATGTTTCCTTTTCTGAATCAGGAGCATTTTCTTGCATGGTTGACAATTCATCCCAAGTATCAACAGTTTCCAGTATCATGGCTAATTCGGTTCTTACATTTATTCCACCCACATCCACCTCTGTGAAAGAGTAACCTTGTTCCGCGCAATACCGTGCAACTTCATCAGCATATCTATTGCCTTTCGAAACAAAGTCCTCATTTTTGGTATGTGCGATGCACTTTACAACTGCGATACTTGCTGGACATTGCAATGCTTCTAACAGCAAGCGCACAAACTCTCCATTGCGAATGGGAGAGCCTGAAGAAGTCATGAACCCTCTTTGAGACCATAACTGCCCGTAATCATGAACTACCCCAAACCCATATTGGCTGTCGGTGTAGATGGTGACTCGAATTTGATTGCCTGCTAAGCAAGCACGTGTTAGGGCAATAATCTCGGCTACCTGAGCGGAGTTTACTCCTTCCAGGCACCCTGCTTCCACAACTCCTTCAATTGTACAAACAGCATAAGCTGCTCTCAACTGCCCAACTTCGTCTCTTACACATGAGCCATCGACAAAGAAAACTTCGTCTGGGTCGGTCAGTGGCTCATCTACGATGTCGGGTCTGGGTTTGGTGCATAGTTCAGTCACATCGAGACAGTCATGGTCTGTATATTCATCATCATCATCAATATCATTTGGAAGTGGCATTAAGGTAGCAGGGTTCAAAACAGAGCATCTCTTGAGGGTCACGTTCTCTGCAGCAAGAATAACTTGCTCATAGCGCGTGAGCCTGCTGTTGGTCAGATGCTGTGTTTTGGTCCTGGTCATCAACAGTTCAACAGAATGTGGCACGCACACCTCTAACGGGTGCCCCATGACGATATTTTCACATCTCTCAATGCTGACACCCGTTGCAGCAACGGATTTGAGACATCCGGGCAACGCTGCGGCTACTGGGTCTAAAGTAGCCGAGAAATAAGCAACTGGTCTACGGGCATTCCCATGGATTTGGACCAACACAGACAACGCACAACCTTCTCTCTCACAACAATAAAGAAAGAATTGTTTATTGTAATCAGGCATTCCCAATGCCGGAGCACGACACAGGTCCTCTCTCAGCTGTAAGAATGCCATCAAACAGTCTTTGTCCCACGGTACCGGATCACTCACCTCTTTGTGCGTCAGTTTTTGCAAGGGCTTTGCTTTCAGTGAAAAGTTCACGATCCACTGTCGGCAATAACCCACCATCCCTAGGAACATCCTGACCTCTCTCTGTGTCTGAGGCGCATTCATTTTCATGATCGCCTCTATCCTGTCTGGTGACACCTTTCGTTTGCCTTTCTCAATTCTGTGTCCCAAGTACTGTACTTCTGTCAGGCAGTACTGCAATTTTCCCGGGGACACCTTGTGCCCATTGGCAGCTAGGTGATTTAACAAAGCAATGGAGTCTTCCCTGCAAGCTTCTTCTGTTTCTGACGCCACAAGGAGGTCGTCTATGTACTGGACCAGAACTGACTTCTGGGGCAGCACTAGACTTTCAAGATTTTTCTTCAGAAGCTGGTTAAAGATCGATGGACTCTCTGTATACCCCTGAGGGATACGACACCATGTTAGGACGCGATTTTCCAGCTTAAATGCGAAAAGAAAATGGCTATCTTCGTCCAAAGGGATCGAAAAGAAAGCCTGACAAAGATCGATCACTGTGAACCACTCAGCTTGGAATGGAATCTGAAACAGTATCACTGATGGATTCGGTACCACTGGACAACATGAAACGACTATGTTATTAATCTTTCGAAGGTCCTGCACTATCCGAAATTTCCCATTTGGTTTCTGCAGACCCATAATCGGGGAGTTACATGGACTACCCACAATTTCTTTCAGTATTCCCTGTTTAATCATGGACTCGATCACGGGTTTTATGCCTGCAATCGTTTCTGGAGTCAATTTATACTGGGGTGTTCTTGGGAATTCAGCATGTGGTTTCACTACAATTTTCACTGGGTCCACCCCTTTGACCAATCCAATCTCTTCCCCAGTGAAATCCCATACCTCTGATGCCACTGTCCCTCTCAGATCCCAGGGAAGCTCGTCTACTGTCAAAGTAGGGTACAGCTCCACACATATTCTTGAGTTTGCAACTTTGAAATCTGCATCATCATCATTAGTCAATACCTCCACTCCCTGGGGGGTACAATATATAGTACAATTCAATTTACACAACAGGTCTCTTCCTAGCAGACACACAGGGCTTGAATCGCAAACCACAAATTGGTGCTCATCGCTGTACTTCCCTATTTTCACCTGTACCGGTTCTGTCAATTGGCTGGTTATTCTCCTGTTTGCGACCCCTACCACCTGTATGGTCTCTCCAGACATGGGCAGGTCTGGAACTGCAGCTGATCTGATCGTGGATCTAGTGGCTCCTGTGTCCACCAGAAATGTCGTAGGGCACCCTGCTACTTCTGCTTCCACATAGGGTCCCCTCTGATCTACCTCTAAGGCTGCCCCAAGGGTGCAGTCTTCTCTTTCCACTCTCTGTCCAGTTAATGGGTCCACATAATAGCACTCTTCACCTTCCACAAACAGGGGCATTTGTCTATAGGTCTTACCCATACTCCCTACTCGAGGAGGTTGCGGGAACTGGGCTCGAGGAGGAGCCCCCCCCCCTTTGAGCACCTTCCCTTGGTATGGCGTTACCCCTCTTGTAGGTGCACTCTGAACCTCTTCCTCCTCTATCTCTTGCTCTCCTATCTCTACATTGTAAGGGCACTCGCGTTTCCAATGCCCCAGCTCGTTGCACTGGTGGCACCTAGTCGTTTTCTTCAAGGTAGCTATGTCTATTCTGGGTCTAAAGGTAGTACTCTCCTCATTACCCTTGTTCTGACTGTACTGCTTCTTACCTCCTGTACCTGTCCCTTGCTGCTGTTGTTGCGGTCCCCCCTTTCCTGCTGTCTGCAATTGTACCACCATCAGCTTTTCTTTTAGTTTCTTAGCCTTGGAGTCTACCTCATCACAGCAGTACCTGGCATATCTCAGTATTTCATCTAGTGGTTTACTTTGCCAACAAATCGAGTGTTGCTGAATCATTAAACTAATATCCGGTCTCAGTCCCAAGACGAATTTGGACACAAATTGCCCTATGTCCTTTGGATCCATTACATCCAAGCCGCTATACTGTTTAAACGCCTTCAGCAATCTCTCGTAATATTCATGGACTGTCTCTTTGGGTTCCTGTCTCGTTCTGTCTATTCTGACCCAATCTATGTCTTGCATTGGCACTTTTTCTTTCAGCCAAGTCATCACTCTCTCGAATTTTGCCATCACGATCTCGGACGGCCCATTAGTCCTAGCATCTCTCTCTGGCTCCGTTGTGGGCCACTCAGCGCTAACCTTGCATGCTGTCCACAGATCTCCTGGTACTACAATGTCAAACAGCGTGTTCAGATCTATCCATAGGACTTTTGAGATCTTTACAAACCTCTCGACTTGCTTGTACCACTCCACGGGGCTCTCTCGTAACTTGGGGAAAGATGTGGTAAAAGCAGCTAAATCTCCCCTACTCCAAGGGACATGTACATAGCTCCCATTGGCAACTTCACGCAAAGGGTAAGCTTCTATTCCCTGCTGTCCTGGTGTCATACCAATCATGCTTCTCCTGCCAGTCCCTTTCTTGGACCACCTCTCTTCCCATTTATCTAGTGCCCTCCATGTCCTTATTCCAGTAATCAGTTCCCTTATGTGTGTTTTCAGCCCAATCGTTCTCCTCTCATCTAGATCTCGATCTGAGTAATGTAGCCTGTGGTTACCCTGTAATGCTTTGGTTCTTGACAAGTCCACCATATATTTGCCTGCTAGTTCGACTAACTTCTCATGGACTGCTCTCGCCTTTCGTGTGATGTCCTTTGCCATATACAGTATTTCATCCTGTTCATACATTTCCATTCTTTCTAAAGGCAGGGTACCATCTACCATGTCATCCAGATCTGACCTTAAGCTGGAGACATCAAGTCTCTTGGCTTTTATCTCAGCTCGCAATATGTCTTTTGAAGGGGGCTCACTGGTCTCCCTACCATCCCAACTTCGAGCTCTGCGTTTGGGCTCAGGAGAATTAATGGGTGGCCTCCCTTGCTCCCATCTCTCCAGGTCCCATGCTCGGCCATCCGATCTTGGAAGGTGATGGAACACGGGCCTGTTATCCCTACTCTCTCTCTGCCCACTCTCATCTTCTTCTCTCCTCTCACCGCACATCTCTCTGTTATTTTCCCTCTGGTCGCTACACTCCCTTTGCCTCGTATCGCTCAGTATCCGATACGATCCTTCCTGGTTCCCCATATTCCCTGGGCTGCGCTCATTTCTGTCATCACAGGGACTATGGTGCGACCTCTCACAACTCCCATTCAGTTCTCTGGTGCCGGGCACGCAGTGTGGACATTTAAAGCTGTTTCTGTACTCTTGTGCTCTCCTCTCCCCTTCACTGAGTATTGGGCGCGCCACCCCTTCACTCCCGGGGCCCCCGTTTTCCAGGTCTGTTCTACCTCCACTCCGGGCCCAATGGGTGACTCCCCTACTCCCTCTACAGTCCCACTCCGGGCTACTCTCCCCAGCCCCGCAGTGAGTCCGTGCTCTGCTGTCCTGACTTTCCCTTTCTGCTTCTGCAGCATTGATGCACTTTTGAGCCTTCACTGCCTCATCCCACTGCTTCATGTACTCATTTAGCTCTTGAAAGGATTTTCGTCCAGATCCCCTCAGATCCATTGGCCATCTAGGGCCCCCAGGATCTCCTCCCGGGTCCCCTGCTGTGTGCATCGGTGTACTCCACTCTCTGGGTATCGGCATCTGACTTGGGGAATTAGTGGTATCGTTCCTCCTAGCCTGCTCTGCTCTTTCCCTGTCCTTCCGTTTCCGTTCTTCCCCTTTTGCTCTCTCTTGGTCATATATCGATATTATAGGACCTATGGTAACAGGTACTTGTAGTGCATCTGGTAATGGGTAGGATGTGGCACTTTCCGTTTCCGGCGCTCTTTGTACCACAAACCTACCGACCACCTGCTGCACCTGACTAGGCTGGAGCAACTCTTTCTTTGGCTCAGGATCCCACTCTGAACTGGGAAGCGGTCTATGCTCTCCTGCATTGCCCCCCTTTGCTCCTTCAGTATTCTCGACCTCTCCCCCTGCTCTATTATACGGGGGTGGCCTGTCTGTCAGTAATCTGTTTATCAGGCTGTCCTCTGTTTCGCTCTCATCATCTTCTTCCAGGGGACTTTTATTTACTGGCGCCTCTAATACTGGGTACAGTTTATTTATTTCCAAATTATGCACTCTCCATCTTTTAGCATCCGCATCCCACCTGGCATCCTGCACTGCCCTTACCGAGCGTTTCACCCTTTCTTGTCGTCTGTTCATATTCCTTTCATGCGCTGCCCTAAGCCAGGCATCAAGGGCTTCGAACTGGGTTGGTCTAGGCAAGGGTCTCTTTGAGGTCATGACTGATTTCAATCGATGTAACACCTCTAATCTGAACGTCCCGTACTTCGGGAACGTCAGTTCCTCGTTTCCTTCTGTAATCTTACTCCACTCTGATATCCAAAGGATCGTATGCAACCCAACATTTACTGCCATGTAACGAGCTGGCGTACCCTCCGGCGGGGCTTCTTCCCCTTCATACGATCCCCGCTTCTCTTTCTTAAACAGCGCTTTCAACCATTTAAAACACTTCATAATTATGCGCACAAAATCCAGCCTCGCTACTCTGTTTACTTCCTGATGACAATCCACCAATCCTGTCGCGGCTTTTCTAGCTTGGCCTATCACAGCGCGGTTTTTCTCCTGTCGGCCAATCACGTCGCGACCCTGTGTGACGTGTTCGCTAGCTGGCCTATCACAGCGCGGTCTTTCTCCGGTCAGCCAATCACTGCGCGACACCACCTGACGTCTCTTTTCTCCGCTTCGCAGCAGCACCCCTCCTTTCTCAACTCGTCTCCCGGTTATGCATGCGTCCCATTCATACACTGAAAAATGACTACTTCCGACCAAGCGGTCACTTCTCTCGACTGTACGTCCACAGTCTATCTGTAATTGTCAACACAACTGACGAGATGTCTATCGTCTCTCTGATAGGTTGCTTACACACACAGTAACTTCCGACCAGCGTCCGTTACTCACGCACTCACTCTTACGTTCCCCCTATCTCGGTCTCTCGGGTGATCAATGGTACCTCATGACCCCCTTCACTCTAGTTGACAATTACTCTGGGTGTCCGATACACCCGAACCACTTAAGCTCTCCTTGAACTTAAGATTTCCACCGGTTGCGCGCGCTCACAACCTGTTCCACAGTCACTCTACAGACATTCAACTCCGCCAGACATTACAACATAGATACAATACAAAACACCGCAATCTAACACGCATAACCCTTTATACTCACTCTCGACCGATACTGCTGCTTTTTCTGTCTCACGTCATCCGGATCTTCATCTGCGGGCTGTTCTTCCGATCATCGATTTCTAGGGGCCTTGGGGTAAGCTAACCTGGCCTAGGTCACCGTCCTCAAGAAGGCAACCATCCTCTATAGCTACCAACTGAAAGGGCGAGATTTTGATCGATACCTTATATCTATTGATCCAAACCTCGATCTGGTCGACTGAACCTTTATTGCCTGTCTTGGAAGGAAACAGTACACCTATCTGCAAGTTAGTTCACCCAATAAAGGACTCTACTCTTAAAGATCACGGACAACTTCTAGGTTTCAAAAGTTTATTGTAAAGATATAATGAGCTGCAAATACAAGCATCTCAGAATGAGATTCACGAGATACACAGGTCCAATTACATACATGTGCTCTCGAAAAGCCCTCAGACGAGCAACAGAAATCACTAACACAAGTTCTAAAAATAGCAAAGCTATCAGCATAGACGCATATCTCTCCTTCATTTAGGTTGGAGGAAAACAAACACAGGTTAGGCGTCCCTACCCTGTTCTAGATGGTATCCCTACTTAACCAAATCCCAACCTAACAAAGGTGTCAGCAGTGAATGACCCCCAAGGGAAGTCACCCACTCTAAGTCTCTTGGTGAAAACCTAAAGTTCTCCAGTCATGACCCCTCACTGCCTACCCATCCGCTCTCTAAAGGGTCCTCAGGTCTCTGCTCTAACTCCACCCAGGGGTGCTGTCCCTAATACAAAACAGTCAACAACATTTGAGACGCCCCTTGTGGAACGCCCCTCACGTGGTGCAACTTCAGGCTTTTTCCATGATGCTTTGTATTGGGCCTCAGACGTTAGAGTTGACCTTGCTTCTCAGATTCTTCTCCGGCCCGCTGATACCCCTTAAACATTCCAGAACCCTCCTCCATGTCTGGGCCGTCTACTGAACAGACCTCTATTCATTCACTTATAATTGGATCCCCCCTTTCCTGTTGCAGACAGATATCTGCCGCCAAGAACCCAACTCTCATAGACTTCTAAAAAGGCTTGCAACATTTCTCAGCCCAGACATGTACGTGTAAATCAATGCTAAAACATTTCAGGCCTACAATATTTCACATTATGATTATAGCTTTCAACTTCTTCATTTAATTAAAGCATGTTAAAACTCTTATTCTATTATTTAGAAAACATTACTATAAATCATGGCCCATTAATGCAATGACCAAAAACGTTAAACAAACTGTGTCGTGAAAAGAACCACCTTCCCTTTCCCTCCAGCTCTGGCCCTGAGGCCTACCACGTTCTGCTCTTATCCACATACCACCTTATATGTTAACAGCTACACGACATAGATTCAAAATAATCACGTCTAATAAAATCATATAATGTCACACATTTCTGTATTAGTTCCACTTCTACTTAAATCTCTATATTAGCTATACATTTAGAATATAATTTCAGATACTATTAGCACTCATGGCATTTCTCTTCATGACTGGTGCTTACTATAGGTAAGTGTGATGTACTCATACATTTATCTCAGTTTGCGCTCTCTCACCAGTTTTCTGCAGCCCCCTAGCCACTGTTGCTAATGTCAAATGCTAACTTGCAAATCAGACGGGACCTGATATTTGCCTGACCAGCTGTTCGACTGACGTGCACGAGCTCTGCCGGCTTGTTAGCCTGCTTGAACTTAAACCACAGTCACGATCTAATCATGCTCCTAATGCACATCGAATTGGGGAGTATTGATTATTTAGAAGTTCATGCCGGAAGCCGGTATCTGCTATCAGCTCCTTTCGTTTCTGCATGCTGACTGCCTAGCAGTGTGCCGGTGGGGGCAGAGAGGGTCCTGCAGTGATAACAATCCCATCATTCAGCTGACGCAGACATGATGCCAACGTCTGCCAACCACAAAAAGACTCTATTGAGACATTTTACACAAGGTTGGCTTTCGGCAGCCATCAGAGCTATACTAAATTCTCAGGAAAAATCAAAAGTAAATTAATGATATAATTAACTCACCCCTCCTATCATGGGCGTCCGCGGAAATTTTTTCAGGGTAGGGCATAATTTTTACATCATCCATCCTCTGCATGGTACGATCTCAATACATAGCTGCCAAGTTTTGAGATTGGTTATATGTGACATTTCATATTTGCCATGTTTTTATACGTGACACTTCAATGACACTTTGGGGCATATTACCAACGTTAAGCGATATTTATCGCTAACGATGCTTAGCAACGAATTTTTTAACGCTAAGCATCGTCAGAAATTATCGCAGATAACCCTTGCTATTATCAAGGTTTATCGCAAATGCGATAAAAAACGGCCGCAATGCATGAATATCGCTGAAAAGTCCGCGATATTCATGCATTACCGAGCTAATGCTCTTAGCCATGTTATCCACCTCCCATTGGATAACATGGCTAAGAACTGCTCAGGGCAGGTGTTAGTTTTTGGAGATATTCGCGCTTAGCGCAAATATCTCCAAAAGTTGGTAATAGGAGATAGCGATGTTAGTGACTGTTTCCAGTCGCTAACATCTTGGCACGCCCACTTTGCATGTCATTAGTGATAAATATCACTGACATGCAAAGTGGGGCCCAAGATGGTCGCTATCTCCTACTAGCTGTCGCTAACTGGTGTTAGCGACAGCTAGGTAATAGGGAGATAATTTTATCTCCGCTTTCTTGGCTTTTAAAGCCAAAAAAGCGGAGATAAACCCCCTTGATAATATGCCCCTTTATTGTATGTGGAGTTGTAGCATGGAGTAGAAAGAGATTATTTGTAACAATAACGTCCTTTTCTAAATCGTAATGGTCTAGAAGGGCTTTGAAAGCTGTAGCAACATTAGACGCACATGATGCTTACACTGGCATGTCATAACTTCAGGACGCAATGACGCAATGACTTGGATCCTATATGTCATTGACAGGCAGAGCAAAGCTGCAGCAGGGAGCCTGTCACCAGTACCAGAGCAACCCCTGTCCTCTTTAGTCCTGCATCTGAGTCTGCTAAAAGTCAGACAGGGGTGGGGAGTACAGTGAAAGTTTGGAGCAGCAATGCTAAACAGCTGGGCTACTGGCACTACAGACCGAGAAAAAAACACAGCATAAAAGGAAGATTCAACTTGTGATATTTTCTCCACCATCCTTTCTTTCTGGTGAAAGTAATTGCATCTGTGAATTCTTTTCTAGATTGAACACTTTTCTCATGGGTCAGAAATGTCTCCATTTTCATCTATTCCTAAAACAATCCCTGAACTAGTCAATCACAAGACAAAGCTCCAGAGGCTCGGACCATACTTTTGTTTTACAGTCTAGAACATTCTTAGCACACTCCTCTCTCTTTCCTACTTGCTTCCCCATCCTTTTCGTCCATTAATTCACATTCTCTTCCTGTCTCACTTGCTAGTCCTTTTCCTTTTCTCTTTATGTATGTTTTTTCTCTTGCCTTCATCTTCTTCCTCTCTTCTTTTGCCCTTTCCCCTTATCTTCATCCCCCTCTCGCTTTAATATCTCAACTTCTCAATCTTGTCCTTCCAAACTCCTCACAATTTCCTGTGTTCTCTTGTTCATATTGCTTCTCGTTCTTCCTTTAGTCCATATATCCTTCCATAGCACCCTTTCCTCCATCTTTACCATGCACTATTCATTCCCATATATATTTGGTGCTGTTGTTTCACATACTGTGTAATGCTTTCTGTTATACACTGTTTAGACGCCAACTGTCCCCTTAACATGTGTGGCATTATCAGCTAGTTCTAGCTTTTTAACCAATTTTACATTGCACTCTGGGATTTGTAGTTTTTCCTATTTTTCTAATTAATAATGTGAGTCTAAATGCCCAGTGGCAAAGTGATTTAAAACGGGGAGTGAAACATGACCGAAGGACATGGCAGCAACTTGATATTACGAGTGTTCCGCTGAGCTTCTTACCCTGTCTTGTCGTCACTGTGTTTCTGCAGTCGCCGTGATTGTCTCTCAGATACTGACAGTTACAGCTCAAATTTAATCTCTGATGACATAACCATAGATACTTGGCAGCATGGTGATCTTGGCATTGGTTTGTTGTTAACCTTCCGAGGTCTCCTATTTAGTTTACCTAATCGTCGACCTCACCGCCAATGACGTCTCGGATCTATTGTCTGGACTGACTTTGTGTTCTTCAAAGCACCTCTCCTTACATCACTGGGTGACGGCCATGAGATGCTGCTGTCCGCACAGAGAGCAGCTGGACTTGTCAGCTCACCGAGCACCAGTGGTCGACAGTTGTGCTGCCCAATCCCGGACGTGATTGAGCCTTTTCCTGCCAAGAAAAAGGGCAATCTCTCCACAGCCAAGCCTAGCAGCACACGCACGTGGTCTGACATCACTACAGCATCCCCCAACCAGCGCAAGGGAAGAAAGAGATATTAGCTTATGTTACCAATCATGAGAGCTGTATTTATAATTTGTATTTGTAAAGCACGAACACATCACCCTTTAAGGGTTCAAGGCACTAGGGGACGTCGGGGAGAATTAAGTGTGCTATTGCCCAGATTCACATGATGATGAGCTAAGCTGCCACCGGTGTCAGGGATCGAACCATGAGCTAATTATTATTATTATAAATAGGAATTATTATCATGAGAGTCAGTCCTGCTGTTTAGGCCGCTGCGCCATATAATCTTTCTTTCGACTGGCCTGCAGCCCGCAGCGGCGTGCTCCGTGGCGGAAAGCCTAAATACTTAATATATTAAAGGAGAGGATAACCTGGCAGTTGGAGGTTTAGCTGATTTGCCTGATTAATGCCTGTGCAAGTGAAAAATCCAAGGGTGGGGCAAACGCCCCCCCTTGTCCCTCCTTGCGGACGCCCATGAGGGCAGCCAGTAGATTCACTTTCAGACAAATATTGTCCTGTGAATGTCTCAGAAATCTCATAGCTCCAAAAACACTCTTAGAGAGCCTGAGCCTCACAGAAGCTGTAGTAAATATTAACGGAAGCTACCGTGTTAAAGATAGCCCTCCAGACCAGACCGTCTGTCACTAAGGATTCTTCCCACTGAGAGCCTGTCATTGAGAGTGCCGCTGCCCGCGTCCTACGCAGGGGGACATCGGCGAGGCAGCCCCTTAGTGGCCATCTGGCATAGCTCCCTGCCAGGATCGGGGGGGGGGGGGCATTGAGGGGAGGCATGCATGGCTCTTTGCCCCTCCCCCGCGATCGCTAAGCTTGCGGCCAGGGGAGGGCTTACCTGCCAGGGGGGGGGGGCGTACCTGAAATTTAAGCCCCAACGGCCCCTGGTTCGGCCTCTTTTCCTTCTGCCCGCTAGATCGAGCGCTGCACCCACCCATCCTCTTACCCAGCGGCTCGATAAGCAGCGCGAAGGAATGGAATGTTTTAACGTTGTGTTTGTGTTGCAGGCGGAGTTACAGGGCAATCTGGAGGCAGACGGGTACAGTAAGGGTACCTCTGCGGCAGACTGGTACAGTAAGGGTACCTCTGCCTGGCATAGTAAGGGTGCCTGAGCCGAGGACCCGGAGCCGCAGGAGGTTCCGGGAAACCACGACGGCGCCCCGTTAGTCCTTCGGGCGGTCGGGGGGCCTGAACCGACCGGGGGTGTGAGACACCGCTGCGCCCTGACAGGGGGGGCGGGAGTATTGACAAAGGATCGGCAAATGTGCTGCACCGTCAGAGAATCTACTCACCGTGCTGGCTGGCTCTTGAGGCAGGCAGGACAGCGAGGGGCTGCCTGCTTTGGATCGCCCGTAAGATGACCCCCCTAAACGTCATAAGTTTGTTGTATGAAAATAAACCTGCAGCAGTTCTTTCCCATAATTATGTGTCCTGTGTATCATTTGGGGCTGGATGTGTGGGAAGTGGGGCGGGAGCGAATGACGGTGTGGGCACTAAGCATTACTGGGGACCGTAATTCTTCCCTTCTGCCATCTCTTGCAGTCCACGCCGGTTAGAAACATGCCTCACTTTTCTCCTTGCTCCTCACGGTCACTGAACAACATCACAACTTCTTCCAGGTCAAAGGACAGCTTGTACTGAAGAACAGTGCTTTAAATGGAAAAAAATAAGTGCAGGTACTCACCAAAAGGCACAGTGGGCAGAGTTTTGGGAGGGGCTAAGGTGGAACAAGGGGCGGGGTTAGCTTTTTGACTTTGCCAAGGTTGTATGCACGAAATCTGCATGCATTGTTAGAATATCGGATATATCTGTCCATTACTTATCTCACTAATAACCATATATGTGGCACTTGCTAATAAGTGTTTATTACTACCCATAGTAGCCTTTTTTTAGCATCCTTAAAATTAGAAAAGATTGAGGAAAAGCAACAAGGTTCTAAATATATCCCTTCTTGTTTGCAGGCAGGTCCTTGCTGCAGGGTCATAACTCACTGAGCTACATTACAAGGATGTTAACTTTTGACACGCAGAAGAGCCCTTTTATGTACCCTTCCTAAGCTATCTCCTCGAGTCAAATACTTTGTTGAAAGGACGCACTCTGCAGAAAACATGCCCACGTGAACACAGTGCTCCAAATACCCTTCATTCTGCACCCCTCAGATATGCTTTAAATCCACACTATATCGACTTTGAGTGCAACTCTCTACATTTAGTAACCACCCCACAGGACAACAGAATTAATTTCATTTTTTAGTTTACCACTGCAAGGACAAGACTGGACAAATTATGCAACATATTCGGGAATCTTTGAAACTGCCTGCTTCTTGAAATGGCTGCTGCTGAAAACAAACTCGGATGAATGCCTATTTAAGACTCTTCTTTGCTGCTCTTCCATCAGCGCTCTCACCCCACCCACTCCATTCATGAGGTTGTGAAGAGCGTCACTTTCATTGTCCACATAGAAAGCGACAGTTACCTCTTTTAACGTAAGCACCAGGTAGCGAGCTTGGTGTGCGGTGCTTTAACATGTGGGTCAGTTGGAGCATAACCCCACTCTTAATTGAAACGCTGCTGGTCAGTGATAACTAACATTTTCAACAACAGATAAACAGAAAGTCAGGCTGAGCGAATGACGGTGTGGGCACTATTAACGTGAGCACCAGGTAGCGAGCTTGGTGTGCGGTGCTTTAACATGTGGGTCAGTTGGAGCATAACCCCACTTTTAATTGAAACGCTGCTGGTCAGTGATAACTAACATTTTCAACAACAGATAAACAGAAAGTCAGGCTGAGCGAATGACGGTGTGGGCACTATTAACGTGAGCACCAGGTAGCGAGCTTGGTGTGCGGTGCTTTAACATGTGGGTCAGTTGGAGCATAACCCCACTTTTAAATGAAACGCTGCTGGTCAGTGATAACTAACATTTTCAACAACAGATAAACAAAAAGTAGCAACAGGCAAGTAGGCAATTTAGATTTGTGGTGATAGTGAAAGCATTAGCAAACGTTCTTTTGTTCTGTCCTATTCACGGAATATTCTATCCTGAACAGTGCAAATCCCACCGCCACCAATTTGATTTTACAGCCCCCTCGCAACCCCACTGTGAAAGAACAATAAGATAACCACTCGGCAGACACCGTGCCCCCTGCCCTCTCCCCTCCCCCCCCCCGCCCTCTCTGATGAATTCCAAAGCAGCTCACGCTGGGTCCTGGTGACAAGCGCTCCCCTGATTAATTCCCTGCAGTGCTCGTTAAAGGTTGAGGGATAAAAGGAGCGCTGCCTGTGTTGAAGTCAGGTCCCATGAGTACCGGTACTCTCTTCATTGTAGGAAAAAGTGCCGGTACTCAAGGGGTGAAAATGAAAAAGTGCCGGTACTCAGTACCGGTGAGTACCGGCCCATTTAAAGCACTGCTGAAGAATGAAAACTCCCAGCGATGTCCTCCGTGTCACAGACCGTTCAAGAAAGCGCAGGCGCAGTACAGCACTGTCACTTTAGAGTACAGCTTTATGGGAGCTTCAACTTAGAGATCTGGGATCTGGACGAGGGAAGTGAACGGGCTGGCTTGGGGGGTCGAGTTGCTCCGTGATGATGGGCAGATGAGTGGTAACTGAGCGAGATCCAGGAAAGGTAAAAAGGTGGAGTTAAAAAGAGCCTCAGGGAAGTCAGATGCCTAACGGTCCTGTGTATAAAGATTAGGGGAAGGAGTAAAGAAAGGTGTTTCAGGAGGTGCAGGCTCAGGTGCTGTCAACTGCACCCCGTTTAGAATCCACTACCTTTTACTGTGAGTGGCACTGCGCTCAAATGGGCTGGTGCAGCAAATACCTTTAGTCACATTGTTAAAAAAATCAATCTCTCCTCGTCACCCCCAGTACGCCCACACCGGACGGACCGGTGATCCAGGGGGGCAAGCGCCCCTCCATGCCCCCCCCCCCTGCGGACACCCATGCCTCCTATTTGTGCACAAAGGGATGCACTGGAATTTCTGTCTGTTTGCCGTGATGTACAACGGTAATACCTCAACTGGCGCAATAGGGCGCTGTATGAACCACTGACAACTTGCAGTGTGAAAAATGCTACTATATTGAAGTAGGTGCACATCACAAAACAGTAGCAAACCCTAATCAAAGGGCCTTCTAACTAAAACCACACTATACAAGAATACACCTACTGCTTCTCCTCCTCCACCCCTAATGTTTACCTCTCAACACTTCCCCCTGAACCAGGGACATCCTAAGGATTTTGGGGGCCTCAACCCAACCGAATTTTGTTGGAACCTGTTAAGAACAGTGTTGAATTTAGGATCGAATTCCAGCTCTTTCAAGTCCTCTGTACCCAGGTCCCTGACACATTGGCAGCCACACAGGTCCAAATTCTAAATATGTTTCACTCTAATATTCAGGGATAGTGACATGTGTTTTCAATATGTTAATACAGCATCAGCTTACAAATTTTAGTGCAAATAATGTCTGGGACCCTCTTCTGTTTCAAATATGTGAGGTCCTATTTTGATCTAAAAAAATCTTTTATGGATGTTGGATTGAGTTGACAAAACCATTAACTCAACATTTGTGTGCAAAACGTATATAACAGACTCCCACACATTACCTGTTTTGAAAATAAATTAAAGGAAAACAATATTCAAAATCGTCTATGTTCGAGAATCATTCAAGGTCATCAGGGCAGGACTGCCTGCAGAACAGAGCAAGCTCTTTCATGTGGCCCCCAGAAAGGCTGGGGTCCTCGGCGAGAGCCCACTTTGCCCATGCCTTAAAATGTCTCTGCCCTGATATTGGCCATCTTTCCTTGCACCGCACTCTGCATTGTGAACTTAATGAAGTAACTTTGCTTCTTCCAACTGGAAACCTCAAGGGCTATATTTACAAGGACGGAGTTGAAATTACCACCGCTTTAGCGGCAGAAAACTGCCGCTAAAGCAGCGATAATGGGCTTGATAATAGGCTCTTCAGAATTCCAATAGAAGCCCAAATTTACACCAGAACATTTGGCTTCTATTGGAATTCTCTGGAATTCTCAAGAGCCTATTATCAAGCCCATTATCACCGCTTTAGCTGCAGTTTTACGCCGCTAAAGCGGTGATAATTTTAACTCCATCCTTCTAAATATGCCCCTTAATTCCCTGCCTTTGCAAGATAAAGTAACTCTAAACCACGACCCCCCCAACTGTTTTCTCTCCATCCTTAACAGCCATACAGACCGACTCAGACCATGAAAACCTCTCCTCAAACGCCATCCAGCACCTGCTCCAAGTGATGAACTCAATAACAAAACCTTCCCTGTCCACCTGGTCAACGAAGGCCTTCAGTTGTCCATGCAAATTCCCCCTTTCAACACCACTTACCTATAATTGTGAGGGAGGTTGGGCAAAATGTTGTTTCTTTCCATCTCCTTTCGCTGCCAGCCACTGTGTACACCTCTCTACACAAAATGGTGGTTGGTGGCCCAAATTGTAGCCCCATCTATCCTTTCCCCCCATCCTTCCACTAAAAATAGCCCACGGCGATGTCAGCCCTTTTGGACTGCACCAGTCGCCCAAATTCCAGCGGCGGGCATTCATCCAAGATCGGCTGCCCACCAAGCCCCCCATTTTGCACCGCGACACGCGTCCAAAAGTTATGTTTATGTTCGGCTCCGTTTTGAGATCACTTTTCAAGATTGATAAAAAAAGATTTCATTAGCGAAGCTTTATTTTCCAAAGATGTTTAGAATCTCAAAAAGGCTGCTCTTTTTAAATGCCACACTTAGGGGTATCTGTACATAAGTGCACGTCTTTATACATGCATAGCACATAAAAAGGGATTAGAAGCGATAACATTCTTCTTGAATGAAAGAGCTCTTAAATATCAGGAAGATAATCAAATGCTATTAGAATTGATTTCATTCTGTCTTAACAATATCATTTTTGTGTTTGCAGGACATCTCTATCAACAGGGATATTGTACTGCCATGAGCACATGCTTAGTCACCGGTTACACAAACATGTTCATGGGCTAGTGGTAGAAGCACGTAGCCTGGGCAGGGGAAAATGAGCAATTGATGGATTAATGGATGGATAACGTGGCCCTATAGATTTGGTAAATGAATAATAAGGAGACACGTTGCTTTTGGTGTTACCCTATGATATTTAAAAAAAAAATATCTGCTTCAAAACACATCCACAGGAGCAGGCAGTTGTCCTTTCGACCACTGCTTGTTACCCCCTAGATAACCCAACATTATTCCCAAAGCAAAGTTTTCCAATGTGGATAGCTTCCCCTTTGCAAGACAAATACCACCACCTTTGAGGTGTCAGCAACACTTAAATGGTTTGAAACTGCAATTGTGGTCCCATACCATAGATATAAACCTTTTCGAATTGCAATCTGGAGGGGACGATGCCTTACGTGCCTAATTGCGATTCAGAATTGGTTGATATTTCCATTTTGGGAGCTACCATTTCTTTTCTGACTCATTATCAAGTTTGAAAGTTTGTGGACCGCTGCACTCCAGGGTAGATAATGTTGTCCAGGGGTAAATACTCTTAAATGGTAATAGGTGCGCAGGAAAACACCTTCTTGTGTTACGCACTTTCGTGCATGCCAGAGTGCCCAGGAATCTGTCCTTACTACCTGTAAGGCTTCATTGCTCATTGTCAAGTTTCAATCCTGTAATTTTGTGAATCACATGGTTTGTAACTGCAAAAGTGCTTCCTATATAAGGTCCCTTGTTTCTCAATCTTTAATTGAGTCCAACATATGCTTTGTTTTTTTTTTGTTTAATTAGAACTGTTTGCTAATATACACACACTTTTGGGAGAGCTTTCAAATATTTAAGCCAGGTACTTTCAAATATTTCAGTGCAAAGATCTAATTCTAAATCGCTTTTTTTAAGCAGTAGGTGGGTGTTATCTTTAATGAGATTAGAACCGAGTGCTGGATTTAGAGTTTGAAGGACAAGATACTCCATCAGAAATGTGACAGAGTTACCTGTCAACCAAACCCTTGGTCTACCTGCGCAATTCTGAAAATATACAGTTGTTAAACTTATTCTGACTGCCAAGCAGAGTAGGGGCCATCAGAGTAAAGCCATAAGACTGCCCAACAAAGGACTGAGGTATTGCAATTTTTTTAATCTGTCCCTCACTGCTATGAAAATGTGTTAGGTCACAGACAGAAAAAATATAATGACACTACACCAAGAGAAAAACTTCCTGGGAGTTGGGTATATTATTTATTTGTTTTTCAAAAACAAACTCCCAGTTTGGGAGTTTGTTTTTGCAAAACAAAAAGTTTTGTAGACAGCCTTCAAAACAGACGGCAGCCATCAACCAACCTTTTTGTAACTTCAGATGAACCAATGTGAAGGCAGTTCCTCTGAAGGTACTGAGATTTGCTGGGTCATCAGTGATATCTGTATTCATTAGGCGGCAGTCAGTCAAGGTTGTGGATGTAATATCCTCTGCCACCCAGTCTATAAATCTAGACTTAGAAAGAGAGCCTAAAGAATAGCCAATGCTCTTCATTCAAGATGTTCAGTAATGTGTGTATAAATAGTTCAATAGTAAATTATGTTTGACCATATTTTTTCAGCTCTTAAAATAAATATATTTATTATTTGAGACATTTTGATTTTATCAAGCTCCTATGTGGATTATAGAGGTGTTTTTTTGTTCTTCAAATTCTGGCAGTGTTGCTCCTTTGTGTGCTAAGTGGCTAGGGTGCGGAAAGCCTAGGCATGTTCACCGACTTATTTCCTTGCATTTTTGGCTGATTTCTTACTGTGTGTGCTAGGGTTCACGGACCTTAATTAGCCACAGATACTTTTCTTGATTTTGCTGATCATCCCCTATGCAATTGTTAAAGTTTTTGAGTATGTCAGTGGCCTAAGTTAGCCACAGATATTTCCGCTGATTTGTCCGAGATTTCTCCTTTTTGCCTCCTTGGGATCTGGTGGTGCTGGTGAGGTGCTTGAGAAGCCACAGAAATCTTCATCAATTTTGCTGACATTTTTCCTTTGTGTTGCAAGGACTTCAAGTGAAGTTGGTCATTGTTACTTGTTTCATAAACACAGGCTTGTGCTTGTGCAACATTTAGTATCCAATTAGTTGATCATGCTATATTTCAGGTTTGCTGCCAAGTCAGGCAGCCATTATAGCTACCATTCGAATTTTCAAACGTACTGTTGAACCTGGAAGCCAATGTGTATATTCACTCTTTTGTGCAGTGTAGCAGCTCAGTTTTCCTCTATTTTGTTGTCATTTTTCTATGTTGCTGCTAGAACGGTTAGGGATGTTGGAGAGCCGGGACAGCAACAGATTTGCAACAGATTTCTGTCTTCATTTTTATGGAATTTGTCCAAAAGACTCTGATAGAATTTTGTGAGCATTAGAGCAATCTGAGGTCAACTAAATTTTCCTATATCGGCTGCAGTTTCTCTGTGATTAATGAGTTGAGCGCCCACTAATCATTATCTGTATGTTTCTCAAATTATTCCTTATGTGTGATATGGCTCTAATGATCTCAGGGAATCATAGAAGGCCACAGATTTCCCTAATTTTTCCTGGAATTTTTCCTATCTGCTAAAATTCTGGATGTTTTAGAGAGCTAGTGTGATCAGAGATATTTTCTGTAATTTTGCTGGGATTTGTCCTGTATTTTTGCTGGGGATCTACTGATATTTGCGACTTTTTGTACTTGCTCATGCGGTTATCGTTGGCAAAAGCCAACTAACTAACCAGGGGGCATATTACCAACAAATAGCGATATTTATCGCTAAGTAAGGGTTAGCGGCAAGATTTTTATGGCCGCGCATCACCGTTTTTTATCGCTGAGATAACTTGCTATTAGCAAGGTTTCTCTCAAAAGCGATAAAAATCAGGCGAAATGCGTGAATATCGCTGAGAATACAGCGATATTCACGCATTAGTGATAAATGCTCTTAGCCATGTTATCCACCTCCCATTGGATAACATGGCTAAGAACTGGTCTGAGCAGGCATTAGATTTTGGCGATAGCGGGAATATTTCCGTCGCTACGCCTGCCTTGCTAATAGGCGATAGCGACGTTAGCGACTGCTTGCAGTCGCTAACAGGTTGGGTACGCCCACTTTGCATGTCATTAGCGATAAATATCGCTGACATGCAAAGCGGGCCCCAAACCGCTCGCTATCGCCTAAAATCTGTCGCTAACATCAGTTAGCGACAGCTTGCTAATAGAGCGATAGAATTATCGCCGCTTAGCGGCCGAAAACGGCCGCTAAACCGGCGATAATTGCCTATCGCCACCCTTGGTAATATGCCCCTAAGTGACTGTCTGACTTATTAGAAGGCAGAACTGTACTAGACCATCACAATAGCTAGGCTTTGGTTCTTTAGATCAGTTGTTTTCTTCTGTAATTGAAGCCTTCTAAGCAGTAAGCAGTGATACAGCTGGTATGCCACTTTCCCTTTCCTCAACCTCCACACACCAAGCCATCAGTTCCAAACATTCTAAATCCAAGCCAAGTACTACCAATTAGACAAATTAGGAATACAAAGGGATTGGGGGGGGCAATATAATGAAACCCAACATGTAATATATAGTGCAATCAATAAAAATAAGTGATAAACTGTAAAAAAATATTGTGTATAGCATTTAGTTAAGTTGTACTATGGGAAGTAATAATATGGAATTGATCCTTTCCACTGTAAATGATTTAATTCATTGTTTTGCATCATGGCAGCTTGTGAAAACGTTTCTCCTTGGTGCTAATTTTGCCGCTGGTTCTGGGATCTCAGCATTTGCTGTCTGTCCCCATCTGACTAAATATTCTATTGGTGCACAGATCCAGGGGTTTGCTATGAGCGAATGCTGTTCTCACTCGCATGGTTCATGTGAATTTTCACTGTCATGAGATAAATACGTGTTTTGAGCTACCCTAGTGAAAATAAATGTGTCTTAATATAACATATTATTTGAACATGCATTCTAATAAACATTCTTTTACACACGTATTACTAAAGTGCAAAGGACATGTCATTGACACTGTGCAGGGTAACAAAGGCTCCTTCTCTGAAAGAGTCTAATCCCTTGCTCACAATGCCTTATGATTATGCTTGGTTGAAATTAATGTGCTTATCCTACTAGAAACGAAATGCATCTTGTAAATAACAACACTCAAGAGTACAAATACATGATATATTACACTGTGGACATCAGTATCGCATAGCCCACAGATTTGAACTATGTACGTATAGCTTTACACTTTCATATTTGTAATATTGTATAAATGTTTTTTTTAATACTGGAACATCATAAAATGAGTTGGTAAGAAAGTATGCTTTTGACGGGGATGTATGGGGTTCTGAGATAGTAAAGTAGTATGTTTTAGTGCTACTAATGAAGTTTTGATTATTCATATAGAGGATGGCGAGTTAATGTTACAAGTGGGCATTAAATCGTATATATCATGCTGATACTATAAATCCTTTCTATCTGAGTGGCTTCGTTGAAAAGTGGCGTGTGATGTTCTTCCAGCTATTAATATACCTGACTGAATGACAGCAGAAGATTAATGCTGCTTCTCTGTGGGTTCTGTGACTAGAATACTGTAGCAATGATCATTTCTTGAAACGCCGGGCCCTGAGATAGTGAGAAAATAATTCTGATGGGCTTTTTTTCATCTTTATGTAAAATTGGGCTGTAAAAGCATTATCTTTGTAAGTTTTAAGAGTATTCCCAGAAGCGTATTGAAATGTGAAATCTAATGTTAGCGTTATGGTAATGCACTACACTTATCACTTTAATAGCATGAATGACTGCCCATGCAGTAGAGAGTGAAAATACATTTCTGGCAATATTAACATATTAAATCCTGGGTCACTTTGAGGAAAAGCTCTTCAAGAAAGACAACAGCGTAAATCTGCAAGAGTCCTTCCATATGCTGTATATTTCGGCCTACAAGACTTATCCCAGCCCAGAAGGTCAGAAACCTCGGATTCTTACTGGACAAAAACCTCTCCTGCACAGTGCAGGTGAACCAAGTCACTTCAGCTTGTTTTCATATGATGAAGGTACTTAGAAAGATCTTGCCTTTTATTCCACCCACCTTAAAAAAGACTGTCATTGCTGCCCTAGTAATGTCTCGGGTTGATTATTGCAACTCTCTCTATCTCGGTACGGGAGAGAAGCAATTGATCAAGCTGCAGGCTATCCAGAACGCGGCCGCCAGGGTTCTCCTGAACCTGCCAAAGCGTCACCCCACTTCCCAGGCCATTCGAGAGCTGCACTGGCTGCCAATTAAGCGCAGAGTCCAGTTTAAAGCCCTCTGCTTGGCCCACAAAGCCGTACACGGAAAAGGATCAGACGATCTGGCCAAACTTCTCCCGCGCTATGTGCCCAACCGAACTCTAAGATCGGCTAATCAAGACCTGGTCTGCGTGCCTAGAATCCGGAAAGTGCGTTGGGGTGGAAAATCATTTTCTAATTAGGCCTCCAAACTTTGGAACTCATTGCCTGTCGAACTTCGCTCACAAGCCTCCAAACTGAGATTCAGAAAATCCCTGAAAACATGGCTGTTCTCCCTGCCCTGATCTGTCTCACATCACCTTTTATTCTACAGCGCCAAGACGCCGCGGCATTCGAGCGCTTAATAAAAACTTCAGTCAGTCAGTCAGTCAGTCATAGATGTCCGCAAATGAGACATGCACAACTTAATGTAATGCTAGCTAGCACACATTATAAAATGTTATTAAAATCCTTCTATGCGGGACTTCAATGCAGCAGAGGTGTTGAGGAAGTATAAGTAAAGCAGGCAAGAGAAGAAGAAGGCTGATTTATTAAAAAGTTCTTCAGCTCAGCAACCAGAGTTGCTGTGCTACGTCGTGCTAGGTCAGTGGTGGTCTTCTAAATGTTTAGTATCAAGCACCCTTTGACGTAAAATTATTTTTGTCGGGCCCCTCTTATTTTTTGAGTGAGTTCAAAGTGGGTTGTTTTCTGAAAGCTGGATACAGAGAAAAGAAATGCATTTATGAAATGTTAACAACAATGCTAATCCTTTGTTCATTACGTATATTAAATATTAAGGAAAATAAGAATATTCTACAGTGAGGTCTAGGGCAGTTTTTCTGCGTTTGAGGGACGCTGACGCTTCTATTGCCAATGCTTTACCTCTTGTTTGTTTGTTTTCGGGGTGTTCTCTGTGCAATATCTTCCTCAGTTGCCCTGGCCGAGGTCTTGTTCATTATACACGGTATGGATAAGTTAAGCTCTCTGCCCCATTGGAGAACACTGTTACTCTGGAAAGCCAGTTAGTGGCCCTCTCTTTCTGTGCAATTACCTGATTTGTTAGTCACTGGCACCCACGCGTGCTGCCCCGACTACTTGTTACTTACCCCAACAGTGGGGTGGCCAGATGTTCTGATTTCCCCGGAAAGTCCCGGTTTTCAAAGGACTGTTCCAGTGTCCAGAATCTTTCCTTAATTTTAATCTTATGTCCTGGCTTTTGGGACAAAGGGCAAGTCATTCTGAAGAGAGAATTGTAAGGTATGATATCGTTAAGTAAATTGTTTCTTTCAGGCTATGCAGGAGGTCGGCTGCATGCATGCTGCAGTAGGTGGGAGCAAAGACACACAATTGATGGATGGAATGCAGAACAAATCAAAACATTCGCCCCCAGTCAAATGATCTGGGTTAAATTCATCATTCTTTTGCTCACCATGCCACCCGAGTTCAGACCTGACCAGATGCAAATCTGTCTTGACCCTGTGCCTCATGGGAACAGTCCAGACAGAAATGCCAAGCCAGGTCCTCCATGGACCGGAAACAAGTATCCTAGGACCGGTTTCAGGGTTTCACCTCTCATCAGCCAGGATAGCTTGACTCCAGTGGCCAGCAGCCGCGGCCGGCAGTGGGAGTACCGGCCGGGTGTTGATGTGGGGAGGGGAAGGGGCATGGTGGGGGTAGTAATGTATGGATTACAGAGTTAAAGAGGTGAGTAAACATAAAAATAAATAAAACGAATTTCGTTGCATGCACTGCATCACCAAACGTGATGCAGTGCGCGCAACGAAATTTGTTTTATTTATTTGTATGTTTACTTACCTGTTAAACTCCATAATCCATACATTAAGTGAAATGCCGGCATTTGTAAAACGCACAGCTACCTCCAGCGGAAGTGTCCCGGCGCTGTCCGTATACCGCTTAGCAACCCTTCCTGGCTTTTTCCCTGTGAAATGTCCACTCCTGGGCACCCCCAAGGTGAAAGCTGGCATCCCAGCGCTGTTGGGGCCGTTGTGGAGATTAAGCAAGCTATTGCCCAGAGTTGCAGAGTGGGACCCATGATTAGAATAGGCACCAAGGCGAGAATTATCAGGTCCGAGGAAATTGAGCCCAAGACCCGCCGAGGCGGGTATTAAACCCTGGTCCCAGACCAGACCTCTGCATCAGGGTCTGCCGCTCTAATCATTTGAGCCACACTTCTCCACAATTACTACCCCACACCCTGCCCCTCCCCCTCCCCATTTCACCGCCCGGCCGGAACTCCCACTACCGGCCGCGGCTGGTGGCCAGTAACTTTAAAAATTAAGTGCAGCCAAACCAACCAAAAAAAACAACAAAGAAATTAAGATTGTACTGGCCCAATGCACGTTTAGTAAAAATTATACAAATGTAAGAAATAAAATAACAGAAACAGATATTTTAAAAAAGTAATAAATCAAAAGCAAAGGAAAAATGGTTCTTTAAAGGATAAAACAAAAACGTCCAAAAACAAAAGTTCTTGATTAATAGAACCCTTTTTGGGTTGGAGTGCCATACCTACAAGTTAGTCTGAATGAAAACAGTAAAGAAAATGTTGTTCCAAAATGTATTTTGTAAACATGTCCTCTAAAAGGCATCAGCCCTCATAGAGACTGGTAAAGCTGCAAAGAGGTCAGTTGCCCTGGATGCTGCCAGTCCTCCAGTTAGATTCTATTGACATAGGGTGGAAAAGGAAATGATCCAGAATTCACAGCACAGTCTTCTAGAGCAATCTAGAACGTCTTTCAACATCTTACTCCTTTATTTTTTTACTTTTTACACCAAGAAAACATGTTCAAAATGGCTTTAACTAAAACTCTGATTGGTACATTCTGTTTTGCTGGAGATATAGTGCATGCCTTTCGTAACTATACTAAATCCTGTGAACCCAGTGCAGTTTAGGAAAGATGTTGCAGGATTCACCAATTGGCAATCGGCCAACTACTTTCCAATTTTCTATCAGCTAATTGGGTTCACCAGAAGCAAGAGGAGTTCTGAAAGGCTGGCTTTGTATGCTTGTGTTTATGCAGATTTAGCTACTTTTTTGACACCTTGAAGCCTTTGACATTTGTCTATTTTTTTTAGGGAGGCATGATGCTAGAGTAGTCTCAGTGCGCAACACTGGGATCTCAGCAACTCACTCCATTGATTGGTTTAGATGAACAGGAGGATTTGTCTTTCTGCTTCTCTTTTGCCTTCTTCCTTGCTCTGTTTCTTTCAGATGTGTCCTTATTCTCTCCCTTCTAGTTTCTTATCTGTCTGCTTATCTTTCTCCTTCTCCTTCTCTTTCCCTCTGACCCTACATTATTCCCTATATTTTTAGCTGCATGCCTCTATCATGCTTCTTCTCTCTTTCTGACTGTCTTTACTGATTTGTCATTCTCTTTTCCCATCTGACTGCCTCTTTCCTACTCTCTTTTACCCTGGATCCCCGTGTTTTTCGTCTTCTGTTTTTTGCTCGAGCCCCATCTCATTCTTCCTCCATTTACCTATGTCTGGATCCCTTCTTTGCTCTCTTCTCCCCTGTTCATATGTCATTCTCTCTCTTATCTGTCCTAGTCGCTTTCTTTTTTCCCTCTGACCCGCCTTTTCAGACCTTTTATTTGTCCACATCTTCTCTCGCTCACTTCCCTTGGCGCAACCCTCCCATATCCCTGTCAATGGCTTGCCTGCTGCATAGTTTGGCTGTTCTAATGTCAACATTTGCTAATTTCATAATAATAATGGATGCACCCATGACATCCTCTTGTCCCCCATCACTTCAGTTTGCCCACCCTATTTAATCAGTGTTTACCTGCAACGCTCTTTAAATTAGAGGGGAAGGGACAGCACATTTCTGTCTGAACCTTCAATGTGTCTGAGATAATTGATGGCTGCTGACCTTTGTAGCCTCCCTTCATGGGCAAACGTCCACTCCAATGAGAATGCTTGATATCGGGGGTTGGGAAATAATGGTTAAGATTCCTTCGGGAGGAGAGGAGGTGGGGAGCACAGATGAACAATAGAAGGGGTCTTGTTCAGATGTGGGTGGCTAATTCCTTTCATATAAGGAGTATTATTGATATATATATTGGGCTATGGCATCACTTCTTCTGACTCAATTTCCTGCAATGTCACTACATGGTATATGCTAAATAGTCCCCCTACTGATTTTTTAGGACGTGTGCCCTGATTTGTGATGTACCTTGTGCTCCTTGTACAGCCCTTTATATGAATTCCGGTTTTCACCAAAACAAGGCTGGACCTGCAAACACCCAAGCCATGAAATAAGTCTTTCATCTATTTTGCTAGATTCTACCCTAAAGAGACAAGAAGAGCAGATGGAGATGCACTGACATATACAACATCTGTCATGCCTTGCATAATTTCTGTCGGGCTCCTTGGCGTGAAGGCCAAATATTGATCTGAGAAATCTCACTGATGAAAATACGCCATGCTCTAGTGAGTACATGCACCTCATGTGCAAAAGGTCAGGAATTATTTTTCGAACTGAGTTTTGCCAAGTAGAACACATGTATGGGACTGTAAATATGGCACTGATACTCCAACAGTGCATTCATTGTGGAATTGCAAGCATTATTACATCTGGGCCTTGTCTTTTTTTCTGGACTATAACCCCTGGTTCACCACTTCTTAAGGTCCAATGTGCGCTGTTTCGTCAATAAATATGGGACTTTTTTTATCTATGGTTGTAAGTACTACCTAGACTCCGTCTGCCTGTCCATCGCCTTGCTTTTGTACACACGGTGGCCACCACCTTGGTTCAAAACATCCTGGAAATCTTGGAAGGGTAAAGCACTGACAAACTATATACAATACCTTACCAAGATGGTCACCTTCAAATCATTTAGCGAAATAAGTGGGGACATGCACACTACGGCGCTCATAAATGCATATAAAAAGGGGTTCAAGAGTAAAAAATGAAAAAAGGATTGGTTTATGAATGGCTGACGTAATTAATTGAATGTGACAAAAAAATTAATGACCAATAGTGTTTCTAAGATTTATAATATCGCCTCAAGCAATGCAACGCAATGAAAGTGGAACAATAGATCAAAATAGGCACTTGAAAGACATTGAGAATAAACTGCTCTTGTGGGCTGATCCAAGATGTGATATACAATGTCACAAGCCAATGTCTAATAGCTAAAAGATCTTGAGTCAAAGAAACCAGTGGCTGAAGTAGGCTGGCCCTAACCGGTTATATGTATGTTATATCATGTCTTGGAAAACTAAAGGCCTTGGCTAATGTCCGACCTAAAAAAGTTTTTCAAACACTATGAACCTCAAAATACATTATTTTTTTCTGTTCTCCAAACTTACAGTGGGAAGCACAACTGGGCAGTTTGTGTTTTTTTGTGTGTGTTTTTTTTTTTAAGGGAGAACCGTTTCCTTTTCACAGCTGAAAAACAGAGTTATACAACAGCAGGTGTGGCACCCTCGCTAAATTTACTCTGAATGCATCAAATGTGCTTCTCTCTATGAGCTCACAAAATGTTCATATAATGCTGCTATGCGGGGATTCCATATCCTCGTCATGTCAGCAGCGGCAGGAGTTAAAATATAATAGTCACGCGAACACAACAGAAATGAAAGCCCCGTGCATTACGAATAACATATGCAATTCATTAACCCGATGCCAAGCGTTGAGTTTGAGCTGCCAATACTGCGTTAGCGGTGCGCGCGCCCTAACACCGGAGATTAAAGCCGTCACTTCCTTGACTTCTGTAATCTTTTCTTCTGACCCTCGCGCTGATGGCTGAACTGATTCCTGTAAGTTCGGCTCCCCTCGTGACTGGCAGAGTGTTATTGCCAATTTGCCGAGTGAAGAAAGGGGAGTGAGGCACGCGGCTGCTTCAAAAGCCATTAATCCAACTCTCACTCCGAAAGGTCAGGCCTTTCAGACGCCACTATTGCTGCACTCTCCCTCGTCGGGTTCTTGTCGGTTGATAAATTGATAGGGTTCATTTGCATGTCGTAAATCACTTCCCCATTTAAATGCCATAAATATTTGACCAAGCGGGTGCGTCGTGACATTTTCTGTCTGTGCACTTCAGCTGTGATGTCATTTCCAGATAATGCGCTAAAACACTGGCATCTGTCGGCGGTGGGTTTGATGTACAAGGGGTTTGTAATGCAGATCTACAGAATAAATAAGCAGTGTGCGGTATAATTAAAAGTAGCATGGATGTCGGTGGCCTTCATAGTGGTTCTGGATGTCACGCATTAATAGGGATGCAGCCTTGCACTTCTAGGCCGAGTATGTATGTTACCAGGGCCGGACTGTGGAACAAAACGCAGCCCTGGCAAAAATGCTCAAACAAGCCTCGCTCCATCCATCCTTTCTCCCTCTCTCCTTCTCTCCTGTCCTTTATTCTTCCTCCATGGTCGTTTTCACCCCTCCCCTCTCTCTTTCTCCCTTTAACTCTCATGGAGGATCCGGTGCCTGCTGAACTTAACCTGTGAACCTGGGAAAAGTGACATTGGCACAGGAGCATCGCTCGGCTTTCAAAACCGCCCTTCAAGAGCACCAGCCCCGCAGCTGCGGTTTTTGCATCAGGGCGGAGGAGCACCATCCTCCTGCCCGCTGCAGCCACGCTAAACGTAAATAAAAAAAATAGCAATTACATTCTTTCATTGCCATTTTATTTTGAATGCAGCGCTCCACAGCAGCCAGCCTGCCCCCAGCCAGGAAATATGGGGCGGTGTCCTCCTCTGCTGCCTATTGGCAGAATAGAGGACTGGAGGAGCTAGCTGGACCTCCAAAGTACGCATGTCAGTTTGTCCGGCTCTCTTGCCCCGGCCAAATTGACATGCGCACTTTGTAGATCTCCACCCACCGGGCAGAGACCAACCACAGGCCTCCGGGCCTGAAGGAGTGTCCAGCTAGCCTGTTTCACCCTATCCTAACACTTCACTCATGCTGATTACCAGCATGAGAGTAGCGTTAGAATTGGTTAATGGAACTGGCTGGAATAGGAGTCGAGGCACCTGAGCGAGGAGGACTTTGGACGTTGGACGTGCAGCAAGCAAGGTAAGTGACTTTATTTTGTATTCATAGCCCCCACCTTCCGTGCATGTATGCACCCGCCCACTACCCTTTAGCCTGCCTCACCAATATATGTACCTGCCAGCTGCCCCTGCGGCCCCATGGATGAAAAGGTATGTCTGTTCCTGTAAATTATCCACTAAGAATCAACATGCATTACCGTCTGGATGCCTATGTTAAATGTCTCCACCTATTGCACTGGGCAGTTTACCTCTTCATGCAAACCTCCTCCCCGACAGAGCCAGTGGTGAGCTGGAAGAAAGTCAAGTTATTGGATTACCGGGGATTTGTATCAATGTGCAGCCCTATGAAAAATGTGCCCGTATTTGTAGGAGTAGAAATGGTAAACTCACAAAATGTGGCCCATTGGCACTTCACCTATTAATTATTTTGTTACCTGAAGCGGAATTTACTATTTCCTCAACTTCTAAATAAAGAACTGGTTACCGGCAATGCTGTAACTGGATAGCCCTTCTCACTGTGTTTATCAGCCCTGTTCTTAAACTGAGCCAAAATAAGGCCACAGTTGTCACTACATTGGACGCTAGTCTCAGAGTGCAGCTACAGATACCTATTGCATAGAATCTGCAGGATCACAGCTTCACAAATGTTGTTTTGGACCCTTTCAGAGGGCACATTTTGCATATTTCATCCTGGTTTGCTAGCTCTTTCCTTTCTTTTCTTGTTATCTAGTTCGAGACATGTTGATCCAATTTTCCATCCATTTCCACATGTGCTAACTGTTTGTATCCGAAGGCCCTGCCCATGCATTCACCCGTGAAATAAATATAAATGAGCACAGTAGTTCTGGAAGAAAGTGACAGAGGGGAATCAATGTGATGGCCAGACCAATGTCCATCAATCAACCAACTGAGATTTGTAAAGCGTGGCTAATCACCCGCAAGGGTATCCAGGCGCTGAGGGCCTTGCTGCTTTGGGTGGGTTCGGTTGAGCGGTCAGTTCTTGAGCTCCTTCCTGTCAGTTATTTCTGTTTTTGCACTTGCCACTTGAGCGACACGCTCCTTCCAAAATACATCAAATGGCTGAAATGGAATAAAAGGCTGCCAAGACCTCAATATTCAACATTGTTTCATTCTGTAATTTGGCACTTTTTTTGCCTGAGGATGGATACACATAATAATTTTCAGTGAACACCAATGCACAACGCACAATTCTGCTGAGTTCAAGCTGACAAAATGCATTTCAACCAGTCTCTGGACTTGTTGAGATATTAAGCATCAAATATTTCAAATTAAGCCTGGACGTAGTTCGCGAAGTAGCGCTACGCGTAGCTACGCGGAGCTACCTGATGTGCACTTTGCACTACACGAGCTATGCGTAGCACTATGCGAACTGCGTACTGCGCTGTTCGCAATGATTGCACAGTGCCGGATGCTGGTTCGCACTGTGCAATCATTGAAAATGGCATCTTGCACAATACTGCCGCTCAACTTGATGTTTCTGATCGCAAACAAGGAAAAAGTCTCGCGGGGATGTCATTTTGCTTGCTCGCGGTCGCCAACTTGACGTTGAGGACCGCGAGCAAGCAAAAAATGACCGCTGCACTACGCTACGCTATGCGTGTTTGCACTGTGCTACGTGCAATTCACGTAGTGCGAAGTAGCGCAAACTTCGCAAACTACGCAAGCGTAGTTTAGTGCTTTACCCAGGGTTATTTGAAATATGCTGACCGCACATAATTGTTATGTTACATTATTCATATTTGTATAGCTCTTTCATCTGTTAGTATGCATGTGATACTAGTGGAGCGCTGTACAGGGGTCAAAGGTAAGGATACATCAATCAGTGATTGGAAAGGAAGCAGGTTTCTGGAGTGCTGTTTAAAGAGGTGTAACTTCAACTCTTTCCTAAATTGGAGTAGGGTTGGGGCAGTCATTATGGATACAGGTTGCTGCTCTAGATCCTTGGAAAATGCCTGTTGCCTTGTGTTTTCTTTATATTTAAAGAACAATGGTTCAAGTGTGGCCTAAAAGGCCCAAAAGCAAAAAGGGGTGACCCAGAGAGGGCCACTGTTTTTAATAAATGAAATTAATTCAAACAGGAGCAAGGAGCAGAGTCTGTAAAGGGTCATGTAGGTCAAGAGATTACAGAGTTTTATTTGAAAAAAACAATTTTGGGGTGCTCACATAATAAGTAAATTAAATATCAATTTATTTATTGTAAATATAACTAGCTCACCATTGTCATGAAGATGAACCCCCATAATTGGCTTTGAAACGCCGTCGAGCACTCCACAACTTGAACTCCTCATAACATGTATAAATCATCTATGGAGTTCTATTTTATTGTTTTCAATGCGATGTCTTTTTAAAAATTCAATATCACTATTTCACACCACGCTTTCTTTTACTTATTATGTGAGCACCTCAAAATTAGCTTCTTTAAATTAAAGTGTTTACCTGTTGTCTCTACATCTACGAGTAAACAATTCAGTATTTAACATTTTCCTCAACAGTCAGCGAGGCAGGAACCGAGGGGCATATTATCAAGGGGGTTTATCTCCGCTTTTTTGGCTTTAAAAGCCAAGAAAGCGGAGATAAAATTATCTCCCTATTACCTAGCTGTCGCTAACACCAGTTAGCGACAGCTAGTAGGAGATAGCGACCATCTTGGGCCCCACTTTGCATGTCAGTGATATTTATCACTAATGACATGCAAAGTGGGCGTGCCAAGGTGTTAGCGACTGGAAACAGTCGCTAACATCGCTATCTCCTATTACCAACTTTTGGAGATATTCGCGCTAAGCGCGAATATCTCCAAAAACTAACACCTGCCCTGAGCAGTTCTTAGCCATGTTATCCAATGGGAGGTGGATAACATGGCTAAGAGCATTAGCTCGGTAATGCATGAATATCGCTGACTTTTCAGCGATATTCATGCATTGCGGCCGTTTTTTATCGCATTTGCGATAAACCTTGATAATAGCAAGGTTTATCTGCGATAATTTCTGACGATGCTTAGCGTTAAAAAATGTGTTGCTAAGCATCGTTAGCGATAAATATCGCTTAACGTTGGTAATATGCCCCCTATTCTCCTAGCTCCTCTAGACACTTGTTTATCTCAGAAAAATGTACCCTGTACCACTAATGTTGCTGCAGAGGTTTATAATAATCCTGGAGCAACAAGTTTCCATATCACTCATGAGCAGCAACATGAGGCATCATTTAGGGACAGCTTTGTCCTGAATTCTTTGAATGAAGATGCCAGAAATTTTTCAGCGAAAGCCAGAGGCCATGACTCAACACTTCATCAAGGGGCTGACTTGGAATTATCAGACATCTATGGAAACATGTTTGCTAATTCATTCAACTTCTGCGGCAATCCTTGAGGCTTTATTAATTCGTCAAAAGACCAGACTGCACAAACTAACATATTGGGGTCTATCACAGGCAGATTGAATCTAGATCACAAACTTGTTTACAGCACGCAAAATTAGGAAACATGCATATGGTCATACTGAGTACAAATCGAAAGTCCCATACAGAGTAATCAAATTATCTTGATGTCCATATATGAAGGCTCACCTGAAACCGTGATTGCTAAGGTATTAAACAAGAGTGAGGTCATTCCAACCCAATCTGGGGACAAAAATAACCTAAAAAAATTAAAACAAGGCTTTATTAGAGGCATGATGACGCACAAGAAGCCAGTAAATAACAGCACAGTACAAACGGAATGTCAATTGCTGGGGACGTGTGACCATAAACTTCCAACAGTCATTATCAGAGTGGGGTGAGTAGTTGGCCTAACGGTTCGTGCGGTCCACCTCGAATCTGGGGAACTGGGAAGTCTCGGCAATGACGCTGAACATCCTGTGATTCTGGGCAAATCTCTTAATCTCCCCGTGCATAACAAAAATGAGTGTGTCCTCATGTAATGCAACTGGTGTTATGTAAAGCGCACTGCTACCCGATACCATATATAAAACTCTGATAAAAAAATAAAAGCAAGCACTTTAACGGGGGCTGCCTCCCAAGATGACCGATCAGACCATTGGCTAGAGCGTTCCGTAGCACTAAACAAAATCCTCCCTCATCATGCCCCTAAAGTGAGCTACACCACACACTGACAGAGTATTCGGGGACCCTGGCAATATCCTGAGATTGCACTCCCGTCCCTGTCGTCGCTGGCCATGTATGGCGGGCCAAAGGAAAGATGATGATTGCTGATGGTGATTGCTGTGGCTGAGGGACAGTGTTTGAAGTGGAAATATAGAAGTGCAGGTACTCTGTGCCAGAAGAGTACCTGCTTGTTTCTGAGAAGTACAGATACTCGCCAATCAAAAGTATTACATCAATCTTGAGAAGTGCCGGTACTCTCCCTCTCAAATAAAAAATTGCCGGCACCGGTACTCCCATTTAACCGCATGCGTGCGGTCGATATTCTGCTGCTGCGCTGGGCTTTACAAAAACCCATTATTCATGACGAGCTGGGCTCGTCATGAGCGTGCGAGGAGGCTACCTCATGACGAGCCCAGCTCGTCATGAGCGTCGAAGGGGTTAAAGCACTGCTCCTGGAGTATTCAGCGGCCTCAGGGCCATGGCTGGATTCATGGAGCCTTTTTCAGCAGGGGTGCTCCGGCCTCGGGGAATGGACCAGAGGTGGCCCCTGAGCAGGATTGGCATTGCTCGGGGACCCCAACTGTGGGTCCTCGTCTGTAAGCATGGGCGAATTTTGCGAATTCGCGATCCGCGGATTTGCGAATTTGCGATCTGCAAAATTCGCGAATTTTTGCGAATTTGCGGATTTTTTTGTTTTTGTGTGTTCGCGGGCTCTTGGCGTGTTCGCGGGGTGCTTTGCATGTTCGCGGTGTGCTTTGCGTGTTCGCGGGTTTTTTTTTGTGCGAGACCGCGATGCGCCCTCTGGTTCATCACTGCCACCCTCTCGTTTTTTTTTGTGCCCTTCTGCCCTCTGCCCCACTCGTTTTTGTGCCCTTCTGCCCTCTGCCCCACTAGTTTTTGTGCCATTCTGCCCTCTGCCCCACTACTTGTTGTGCCTTGTGCCCCTTGCCCCACTCGTTTTTGTGCCATTCTGCCCTCTGCCCCACTCGTTGTTGTGCCCTTGTGCCCCTTTCCCCACTCGTTTTTGTGCCATTCTGCCCTCTGCCCCAATCATTGTTGTGCCCTTGTGCCCATTGCCCCACTCGTTTTTGGGCCATTCTGCCTTCTGCCCCACTCGTTGTTGTGCCCTTGTGCCCTTTGCCCCACTCGTTTTTGTGCCATTCTGCCCTTTGCCCCACTCGTTGTTGTGCCCTTGTGCCCCTTGCCCCACTCGTTTTTGTGCCATTCTGCCCTTTGCTCCACTCGTTGTTGTGCCCTTGTGCCCCTTGCCTCACTCGTTTTTGTGCCATTCTGCCCTCTGCCCCACTCGTTGTTGTGCCCTTGTGCCCCTTGCCCCACTCGTTTTTGTGCCATTCTGCCCTTTGCCCCACTCGTTGTTGTGTCCTTGTGCCCCTTGCCTCACTCGTTTTTGTGCCCTTGTGCCCCTTGCCCCACTCATTTTTGTGCCATTCTGCCCTCTGCCCCACTCGTTGTGGTGCCCTTGTGCCCCTTGCCCCACTCGTTTTTGTGCCATTCTGCCCTTTGCCCCACTTGTTGTTGTGCCCTTGTGCCCCTTGCCCCACTCGTTTTTGTGCCATTCTGCCCTCTGCCCCACTCTTTGTTGTGCCCTTGTGCCCCTTGCCCCACTCGTTTTTGTGCCATTCTGCCCTCTGCCCCACTCGTTGTTGTGCCCTTGTGCCCCTTGCCCCACTCGTTTTTGTGCCATTCTGCCCTTTGCCCCACTCGTTGTTGTGCCCTTGTGCCCCTTGCCCCACTCGTTTTTGTGCTATTCTGCCCCTTGCCCCACTCGTTTTTGTGCCATTCTGCCCTCTGCCCCACTCGTTGTTGTGCCCTTGTGCCCCTTGCCCCACTCGTTTTTGTGCCATTCTGCCCTTTGCCCCACTCTTTGTTGTGCCCTTGTGCCCCTTGCCCCACTCGTTTTTGTGCCATTCTGCCCTCTGCCCCACTCGTTGTTGTGCCCTTGTGCCCCTTGCCCCACTCGTTTTTGTGCCATTCTGCCCTTTGCCCCACTCGTTGTTGTGCCCTTGTGCCCCTTGCCCCACTCGTTTTTGTGACATTCTGCCCTCTGTCCCACTCCTTGTTGTGCCCTTGTGCCCCTTGCCCCACTCGTTTTTGTGCCATTCTGCCCTTTGCCCCACTCGTTGTTGTGCCCTTGTGCCCCTTGCCCCACTCGTTTTTGTGCCATTCTGCCCTCTGCCCCACTTGTTGCTGTGCCCTTCTGCCCTCTGCCCCACTCTGTGACCTTCTGCCCTCTGCCCCACTACTGTTTTATTTTAGAATGGCGCCGGCAAGCTGCCAGCGCCATTCTAAAATAGTTACTAAGTTAGCTTCATCAAGAAGCACCAATAGATAAAATAAAGCAGGTGCTCGAGCACCTGCATCTTATCTATTAGTGCTGAAGCTAACTTAGTAACTATTTTATTTTAATTACTTTCGTGCAAATTTGCTGATTGCTCTTTTTTTTTGCATGTTCGGGCGTTTTTTCTTTTTTTTGCGGGTTCGGGTGGTTTTTTGCTTCTTCGCAGGCCGCTTGCAGCGCACCGACTTCGAGTTTGCCCATGAGGTCATGTACGGGCGCGGCCATCTTGTTTGCGTGACGTGTTTCCGTTTCCGGCCGCTCGTTGCAAGTTCGCGTCGTATGCGGCGCGCGATTACGTATTCGTGGGCGTTTTTGCGTGCTCGCGGGGGAAATATCGCGCGAAGTCACCCACGCAGTCCTCTATGGGCGCGGCCATCTTGTTTTTCATTTACTGCTATGGTTTTGGGCATGCTACCTTTCTATCCACCTTACATCTTTGCAATCCTATGTTTTTCTGAACTTTATTTTTGTTTTTTTTGCTTATTATCTCTCTCTTCAATTTCCTACATTTATATTTTGTGTTTTTTTAAACTTTTTGTTACTTTATTACCTACTTTATTTCTTTTGCTCTCTCTCTTATTTTTTCTTCACACCTATTCTTCTTTCCTTCTTCTTGTGCCCAGGACCATGGCTAAGGGAGGCAACAAGGGCAAGGGGAAGGGCCCAGCCCCACGTACCCGGCTCCCTTGCGGGCGTTGGAGGGGGGAGGAAGTGCAGCCCAGGGAGATCTTTTCTGCGGTGGAGGTGGCCGCCTTGCTGGTTTTTGTCCAGGTCCACCTCCCTAAGAACGTGTCAGCAGGTGGGCGGATTGCTTCCGGTTACGGCCTCCGGGAGCGTCGCCAGCTGTGGGACACGGTGTGCCGGCGCATGCATAAGGAGTCTGGGGTCCGGCGCACCTACCACCAAGTGACGCACCGGTGGAGTGACATCTTGGACCGGGAGCATGACCTGGTCGACCTGCTTGGTGTGGAGATCCCTGGGCTTGGTAAGTAGCTATTTAATAACTACTTTTTTTCCTTCTGCTCTGTTATATTGCTAATCTATTTTTTTTCTGAAGAATATGAATGCTGCTGATTATATTACATTGCAGGTAAATTAATGTTTAAATAGCTTCTGTTATTGCAGGTGCTCGCCTGGTTATTGGCGTTGCTACTATGCTTACTTGTTTGCAACTTTTTAGTCATTTGAGAGCATTACTACGTAATGCTAGAGACAGTAGACTCAAGTCTAGTCCTTCTTTGTACTCCTGCTGCTGCCACTTTGAAGAGATAGTGGTGGATTGATATGTTGAGTATACTATTTATGACTTGTTCTAGGACATTTGTTAGTGGTCTGCAATCATGATGACGGACTGTGTCTGTCACGCGACGTCTCGTGCTGCTGAGTGATGGCAGTCGTAGTAGAACCTTTTTGTTGTTGATGTAGTTAGTGAATTACATAACTTTCCTATTAGACGGTCTGCGAATCCTGCAATACTGTACTACTATCCTCTTAGTTGACCAGATCAGATGCAATTGATGTTAATTTGTTTCCCCGACATATTTTCAGATTGAGTACAAAGAAATCAAATATTTCCCAAAACATAATCATCCATCGTGTGTTTCTTTATTTCATGATCACCAGAAGCAACTCCCAGGGGCAAGGCGAGGGCGGCAACAGAGACTCCGGTGGCAGAAGTTGGACAGGAGCAGTCCCTTCCAGGCTCTTCTGCTGGCCCCAGTAAGTTGTCTTATTGTTATCTTAATACTTATACTTCCCTAAATTTTACAGCCCCTATTTATTATAAACTGGTTCCTAATAATTCTATGTTTTACAAAATAGTATTGGATCTTCTTCTAATGTAGACTACTTTCTACATTCTTATCCTGCCTCTACCATCACTCTCTGTGCTACTACTATTTACAATTATGAGTCGTTCTGTGTAGGTAGCTAAGCTTGCCCATTCGGCAAACGGTGTGAAACAAAACTCTGATACAGCAATAGCTCTAGGCACTGAGACGAATCAGCTAGAACCTCGACAGCACCCGGTAGCCGGGTCGGAATTAGAACCGGCTGAGAGCACCTAGTCATTGTGGCAATAGCTTTGGAACCGCTGCCCGTGAGAGCCCTGATGAAGTCGCGGGCTACTAGCCCTGACGAAACACGTGTTGGCTGGGCGTGATGGATAAAATCTGAATTGAAGAAAAACTTCTATCAAGACTACTTCCACATTGTTTGTCTGGTTGTGTTGTTTGATTACCAACAGCATTTACTCTGTAAAAGGCGACGTGTGCACAGATACCTGCTGTATCAATTATGTTTGGATCTTGGTCCTAACTGGAGGTTTAGGTTCTTCCTCCTATCTAGGGCACCCTCAAAATAGTGGTTAGAAATTATAAATAACTTCACATACGGGAGGCGCCAGTTGTGGATCGACAATCAAAAAAAACCTGGTCCGTTATCTTAAAAATGTTATACTGTGTTTGCTACTTGCTGGTGTTACTTATGCTGGTGTTACTGAGTGTCAACTTTATGTTGAATTATTTTGACTTTATGTTAAAGACTATTGGCTACAGTATTTTTTTTTCTTTTTTCATAGATGCTACTCCCAAAAAGCTCACCCATAAGGAGATGGCTGTCCCGAAACTACAACAACCTCCACATCCTCCTCCACTGCCCCCGGGTCCACCAGCCACAAGCCTCCAGCCAAACGGAGCCGTGGCCCGACAGCCTCCCGCCGCACAGCAGCAAAAACAACAGCTGCCCCCCCCAGAGCCTGGATGGAACGCCAGCGCCGCCTCCGAAAGCGAGTGGACTACCTGGAGCGCCAGGTCCGGGACCTCCGCAAAGAGGTGCGGGACGTGCAGCACCAGCTCTCTAAACGCCACCGGAGGAAGTGACTGTCCCTTGTCCCTTTTTTAAAGACTGTTGGGGGGGTGGGAATTGGGTTTTTGGGAAAAGGTACTTTTTGATTTTTGAACATTGGTTTGGTATGGGAGGGGGGTGAGTTGGGGTAATTCTATTTTTGTGACGACAACAACATCCATAATTTATATTTCTCAATAATTATATTTTTCATTCAAAAACACAGTATATGCGCTCATATTATTTTGTGTGGGGGTTGGCGGTGGTTACTGGACATTTGGTTTTTCAAACTTACCAGCATGAATGAAACATCTTGTCCTAAATGTACCTAAATGCAAGTAACCGAGTTAGTCAATTCAATAGCCCTACTACTGTACTTTACTAGTAGTACTGTTAGTCTCTGCTCTCCTCCAAACTTAGTCCTAGCCCATTATTCTACTACCTCCCCAATATGCTTATCTTACCTGTGATTTGCGAATCACGGTTGGTGAATAAGGTTGGTTGTTGACTTGAATCCTCGACGGATGCAATATCATTGTTGTGCTGGTAGCAGTAGTGGTACACACTGGCAGTCTCACCATATGAAAAAAAGAGGAAATTAAACATTGAGTGGCCTGAGCGTAGCATTAGAAACAGTACAATAGATAGTACGGTACAGAACAGTGCCCTAAATTGTAGCCTAAGCAGTGCCAACGTAAGGTAAGCATTAAGCATTAGATTGTTCGCGTCGTGTAGGAGGAGGATGTTCTTATTATCAATCCAGGATGGCGCACATGAACTTCTGGTTGCTTTGACCTTATCCTCCCCAGCAAGTGTGTGGAATTTATTGTTGTTGTCAGTCACACATCAATGAAATACCACAAGGCCCGGGGGAAGAGGGTTAGGGTTTGAAAATTGGATGGGAATGTTTTTGTTTTTTTGGGAAAGTTTGGTAGAGAGGAAAAAAAACACAACATGGTCAGTAAAACAACAAATGAAGAGAAACAAATCTTTGGATTTGAAGATATCGATAAACCTTTAAAGGGACATAAAGAAAGTGCACTACTGCATGCGAGAAGTTGTTTGTTGGTAAATGGATGGTTAGCTTACTGAAAACTAGTACTACTACTTACTGCAACTTACTAGTAACTACGAAGGAACAAGTTGGCAAACTTGGCAGTACAGGGCTGCAGTCATTACGCAATTTCACTTGCCTCTCTGCCCTCAGACAATAAACACTTAGAACATTAAATTAGTGTTAAACATAGCAAAGACGTATCAAATAGCTGGAGGGATGAATTTGAAGCAGAGATCAAACAAACGCACAGAGTCACACTCGTAGAAGTAAGTTCAAGTTCACAAGAATATCATTGAAAAGATAAGGAGAATTTTGGATACTGTTACTGTTTTTTGTAGTAGTCCCGTTGAATTTGTGAAGTCGATGCATCCAGCCATTCCTCTTACTCGCGGTACTCCTTCATTCCATCGGATGCTCCGTCGATCAATCTTGGTGACCAGACACACTGTCCAATGCCTGCCTGATGCGGATTTGCGGATCGCTAATTGTACGCCTGAGTAGTACATCGATGGCACAGGGTAAAAGCCTGCCTGTAATTGATGATGGGAAAATACAACAGTAAGTGTTAAAGACACCTCGGAGAAAAAAATATGTAAGGCATGCTGTGTAGTGCAAAAATTATACTGTCACTTTCAGAGATGACAATCCCCAAAATCTAGAACACCCCACATTACCATCCCAAAAACGTGCAGAATACTGATGCTACCTCACAGAGGCCTAATTTCAAATCGTGTCAAAACGCACTCAGAAAGTATGGCCAAAACCCCCCTTTCCCACCATGGATTATGTTCAAACGACTTGCAATCAAAATTAGACATTACAACAAGTTTTCCAAGACCCCACCCAGTCGTAAAAATCTATAACCCCCGCTTAAACACATGCAATACAATACTGATAACCCTAACGAGCCCTAAATTAAGAATAGTGGCAAACGCTTTCTTTCACTAGGCAAAATCCACCCTTTCCCACCATGGATTTTCTTCAAACCACTAGTTGCAACCAAGATTACACATTCCCACGAGTGCTGTACGACCCCAGAACCCAGTTGCAAAAATCTAGAACACCCCCAAACACATGGAATACTGCTGCTAGTGCTAACCCTAACGAACCCTAAGTTACAAAAAATGCCACCCTGGATTTTTTTCAAACAACTTGCAACCAAGATTCCACATTCCCATGAGTGCTGTAAGACCCCAGAACCCAGTTGCAAAAATCTAGAACACCCCAAAACACTTGGAATACTGCTGCTAGTGCTAACCCTAACGAACCCTAAGTTACAAAAAATGCCAAAAGGCTTTTCAGCATGGATTTTGTCCAAACCACTTTCATCCGGTATTAGACCTTCCCAGCAATGCCCCAAGACCCGCCAACCCACCCGCAAAAAAGCACAACACCCCCAAATAGGCAAAAAGCAAAAAAGGAAAATCTCATACTTACAATTTTTTTTGGCCTTCTTTCAATTCTGTCCAACAAACGCGCTGTGCAGCTAGGCCATAACTCCCGTTTTCCACCATGGATTTCCTGAAAAACAAATGCAATCAAATTTAGACTGTGCCAGCAGTGCTCCCAGACCACAAAACCCACCCACAAACACCTGGAAAAAGTTTTCGCCTCTGATTTGGTCCAAACCAGTTTTATCCGGTATAAGAGCTTCCCAGCAGTGGCCAATTTCCAAAATCACTCCGCGCGCTCTCTGCAGCTAGGCCCTAACTCCCCTCTGCCTCCATGGATTTTCTTCAAACCTCTTGCTATCAAAACTATCCATACCCAGCAGTGCTCCCAGACCCCGAAACCCACCCACAAACACCAGGAAGCCCCCCAAACCGGCCCCCGAAAACGCTACATTGACCGAAATGTCAGAAAAAACAAAAACATTTTCCTCATGGATTTGGTCCAAACCAGTTTTATCCGGTATTAGAGGTTCCCAGCAATGGCCCCAGAGCCGGCAACCCAGGCGAAAACAAGTAGAAGACCCCCAAAAAGCAAAAGTACAAAAATGGGGACTTAGTCATTTTGTGGCCAATTTCCAAAATCACTCCGCGCGTGCTCTGCAGCTAGGCCCTATCTCCCCTTTGCCTCCATGGATTTCCTTCAAACCTCTTGCTATCAAAACTATCCATATCCAGCAGTGCTCCCAGACCCCGAAACCCACCCACAAACACCAGGAAGCCCCCCAAACAGGCCCCCGAAAACGCTACATTGACCAAAATGTCAGAAAAAGCAAAAACTTTTTCCTCATGGATTTGGTCCAAACCAGTTTTATCCGGTATTAGAGCTTCCCAGCAATGGCCCCAGAGCCGTCAAACCAGGCGAAAACAAGTAGAAGACCCCCAAACAGCCAAAAAGCAAAAGTACAAAAATGGGGACTTCGTCATTTTGTGGCCAATTTCCAAAATCACTCCACGCGCGCAGTGCAGCTAGGCCCTAACTCCCCTCTGCCTCCATGGATTTTCTTTAAACCTCTTGCTATCAAAACTACCCATACCCAGCAGTGCTCCCAGACCCTGAAACCCACCCACAAACACCAGGAAGCCCCCAAACCGCCCCCCGAAAACGCTACATTGACCGAAATGTCAGAAAAAGCAAAAACTTTTTCCTCATGGATTTGGTCCAAACCAGTTTTATCCGGTATTAGAGCTTCCCAGCAATGGCCCCAGAGCCGTCAACCCAGGCGAAAACAAGTAGAAGACCCCTAAACAGCCAAAAAGCAAAAGTACAAAAATGGGGACTTCGTCATTTTGTGGCCAATTTCCAAAATCACTCCGCGCGCGCTCTGCAGCTAGGCCCTAACTCCCCTCTGCCTCCATGGATTTTCTTCAAACCTCTTGCTATCAAAACTATCCATACCCAGCAGTGCTCCCAGACCCCGAAACCCACCCACAAACACCAGGAAGCCCCCCAAACCGGCCCCCGAAAACGCTACATTGACCGAAATGTCAGAAAAAACAAAAACATTTTCCTCATGGATTTGGTCCAAACCAGTTTTATCCGGTATTAGAGGTTCCCAGCAATGGCCCCAGAGCCGGCAACCCAGGCGAAAACAAGTAGAATACCCCCAAAAAGCAAAAGTACAAAAATGGGGACTTAGTCATTTTGTGGCCAATTTCCAAAATCACTCCGCGCGTGCTCTGCAGCTAGGCCCTATCTCCCCTTTGCCTCCATGGATTTCCTTCAAACCTCTTGCTATCAAAACTATCCATATCCAGCAGTGCTCCCAGACCCCGAAACCCACCCACAAACACCAGGAAGCCCCCCAAACAGGCCCCCGAAAACGCTACATTGACCAAAATGTCAGAAAAAGCAAAAACTTTTTCCTCATGGATTTGGTCCAAACCAGTTTTATCCGGTATTAGAGCTTCCCAGCAATGGCCCCAGAGCCGTCAAACCAGGCGAAAACAAGTAGAAGACCCCCAAACAGCCAAAAAGCAAAAGTACAAAAATGGGGACTTCGTCATTTTGTGGCCAATTTCCAAAATCACTCCGCGCGCGCAGTGCAGCTAGGCCCTAACTCCCCTCTGCCTCCATGGATTTTCTTTAAACCTCTTGCTATCAAAACTACCCATACCCAGCAGTGCTCCCAGACCCTGAAACCCACCCACAAACACCAGGAAGCCCCCAAACCGCCCCCCGAAAACGCTACATTGACCGAAATGTCAGAAAAAGCAAAAACTTTTTCCTCATGGATTTGGTCCAAACCAGTTTTATCCGGTATTAGAGCTTCCCAGCAATGGCCCCAGAGCCGTCAACCCAGGCGAAAACAAGTAGAAGACCCCTAAACAGCCAAAAAGCAAAAGTACAAAAATGGGGACTTCGTCATTTTGTGGCCAATTTCCAAAATCACTCCGCGCGCGCTCTGCAGCTAGGCCCTAACTCCCCTCTGCCTCCATGGATTTTCTTCAAACCTCTTGCTATCAAAACTATCCATACCCAGCAGTGCTCCCAGACCCCGAAACCCACACACAAACACCAGGAAGCCCCCCAAACCGGCCCCCGAAAACGCTAAATTGACCGAAATGTCAGAAAAAGCAAAAACTTTTTCCTCATGGATTTGATCCAAACCAGTTTTATCCGGTATCAGAGCTTCCCAGCAATGGCCCTAGAGCCGTCAACCCAGGCGAAAACAAGTAGAAGACCCCCAAACAGCCAAAAAGCAAAAGTACAAAAATGGGGACTTAGTCATTTTGTGGCCAATTTCCAAAATCACTCCGCGCGCGCTCTGCAGCTAGGCCCTAACTCCCCTCTGCCTCCATGGATTTTCTTCAAACCTCTTGCTATCAAAACTATCCATACCCAGCAGTGCTCCCAGACCCCGAAACCCACCCACAAACACCAGGAAGCCCCCCAAACAGGCCCCCGAAAACGCTAAATTGACCGAAATGTCAGAAAAAGCAAAAACCTTTTCCTCATGGGTTTGGTCCAAACCAGTTTTATCCGGTATTAGAGCTTCCCAGCAATGGCCCCAGAGCCGTCAACCCAGGCGAAAACAAGTAGAAGACCCCCAAACAGCCAAAAAGCAAAAGTACAAAAATGGGGATTTAGTCATTTTGTGGCCAATTTCCAAAATCACTCCGCGCGCGCTCTGCAGCTAGGCCCTAACTCCCCTCTGCCTCCATGGATTTTCTTCAAACCTCTTGCTATCAAAACTATACATACCCAGCAGTGCTCCCAGACCCCGAAACCCACCCACAAACACCAGGAAGCCCCCCAAACAGGCCCCCGAAAACGCTAAATTGACCGAAATGTCAGAAAAAGCCAAAACTTTTTCCTCATGGATTTGGTCCAAACCAGTTTTATCCGGTATTAGAGCTTCCCAGCAATGGCCCCAGAGCCGTCAACCCAGGCGAAAACAAGTAGAAGACCCCCAAACAGCCAAAAAGCAAAAGTACAAAAATGGGGACTTAGTCATTTTGTGGCCAATTTCCAAAATCAATCCGCGAGCGCTCTGCAGCTAGGCCCTAACTCCCCTCGGCCTCCATGGATTTTCTTCAAACCTCTTGCTATCAAAACTATCCATACCCAGCAGTGCTCCTAGACCCCGAAACCCACCCACAAACACCAGGAAGCCCCCCAAACAGGCCCCCGAAAACGCTAAATTGACCGAAATGTCAGAAAAAGCAAAAACTTTTTCCTCATGGATTTGGTCCAAACTAGTTTTATCCGGTATTAGAGCTTCCCAGCAATGGCCCCAGCGCTGTCAACCCAGGCGAAAACAAGTAGAAGACCCCCAAACAGCCAAAAAGCAAAAGTACAAAAATGGGGACAGTCATTTTGTGGCCAATTTCCAAAATCACTCCGCGCGCGATCTGCAGCTAGGCCCTAACTCCCCTCTGCCTCCATGGATTTTCTTCAAACCTCTTGCTATCAAAACTATCCATACCCAGCAGTGCTCCCAGACCCCGAAACCCACCCACAAACACCAGGAAGCCCCCCAAACAGGCCCCCGAAAACGCTAAATTGACCGAAATGTCAGAAAAAGCCAAAACTTTTTCCTCATGGATTTGGTCCAAACCAGTTTTATCCGGTATTAGAGCTTCCCAGCAATGGCCCAAGACCCGCCAACCCACCCGCAAAAAAGCACAACACCCCCAAACAGCCAAAAATCAAAAATGGAAAATCTCCTACATACAATATTTTTCGGCCTTCTGTCCAAACGCGCTGTGCAGCTAGGTCATAACTCCCATTTTCCACCATGGATTTACTGAAAAACAAATGCAATCAAAATTAGACTGTGCCAGCAGTCCTCTCAGACCACAAAACCCACCCACAAACAACCGGAACGCCCCCAAACAGCACCTCAAAGACAAGCAAGTCAGCAAAAACGCAAAGAAAATGTTGCCTCCGATTTTGTCCAAACCACTTTTATCCGGTATTAGACCTTCCCAGCAATGACCCCAGAGCCGTCAACTCACCCACAAAGAAGTAGAACACCCCCACAAGTGCAGAGTCTTTCTTCATTGGGCGTAATCCAGCCCTCTGCTTTGAGGGAAATAGGAGTCTGGAGGAGGAGGATAGAGGAGCATGTTCTTGTGAACTTGTGACCTGAGGAATGCAGACTGCGGCACCTTCAAATCAATAAGCAAATGAGTGAAGACAGTTCTGCTGATGGGCTTGTTTTTGTGATTAGGTGATTACATTTTGTATTTATATTGACTTTGCAAAACAAAGAAAGACATACGCACAGGAATAAAAGTGAATAAGGACGAAAAAGAAAGTTATGGATTCATTGGCTCATTTTCAGGGCTCGGTGTCAGGGAAGCAGAGTTCGTCCTCATACTCTGCGAATTCAGGCGGGAGTAAGTCACCTAACAGAGAAGAAATTCCCTCATCTAAGTTGGTGTCCTCCTCGTCTTCTTCCGGCGTGTATTCTCGTACTTTGCAATCTGGTGGTATGAGGTGCTGATTCATCTTGATCATTGTTAACCTCTCCACATTTTTGGGCGAGAGGCGGGTCCTTTTGCAAGTTACAATGCCACCAGCAGCACTGAAAACACGTTCAGAAGACACGCTTGCGAGTGGGCAAGACAAATAATTTATAGCCAGGTTGGTGATCTCTGGCCACAATTCTTTTTTCCCATGCCAATATGCCAATGGGTCATCATGAAGAGAGACCTCTGTTGAGTCATTCAGATAGTCCTGCACCATCGACTCAAGGATCTCCACGGTTCCTCCACTCTGCTTACTTTTTGCTGGGACCTTTTCAGAAGCAAACCCAAGCTGAGTTAGCCAATTGTCTTCTTCACACAATGTTACTGTTGTGTCTAGTGCAGATGATCCGGTTGCTGGTGTCTTTACGGCTGAGAGGTCACTTCGGCCACAGCCACAGGTGCAGAAGTGTATTCTTTGGACTCCGGATCGCCTGCTGATGCGGATGTACTGCCTTTTTCTTCAAATTGCTGCCGTTCTCTTTCAAACCTCATGGCTGACAGAGCTAGCCAACGTTTGTACTTTGAAACGTCTGCGTCACCAAAAGCAAACAATGCTCTGCCTGCCAGTGCCTTTTTGTTGCGTGGATACAGAATAGTAGCACAAATGTAATGCTGTTCTGTTTTGATCTTTTGAAGACGTTCATCGCAAAGTAGGCGCTGTAATAATTTCTCCGCCAAATCAAAAGCTTCTTGCTTTTCTTCATCTTGTTGAAACTTAGAAGACACCGCCTTCAGTTGGTGCTCTAGCATGCGCAACAATGGGATAGCTTTTCCCAAACTACAGTCCTCCCTGCTGACTGCACGCGTGAAGACCTCAAAAGGACGAAGCATGTCTGTCAGGCTTTTAACTAGCTCCCATTGCTATGCATGTAACCTCAGGTCCTTCACAGCTGTACCCAGTGTAAGGAAATACTGATCGAGTACCGTAAACTGCTCATACAGACGCTCAAGCATGTAGAAGGTTGAGTTCCAACGTGTTGCCACCTCCTGGATGAGTGCTTTCACTGGCAGTCGACGTTCATGTAGCAGGCCCCTCAGATGCTTCCGGGCCTTAAAAGAATGGCTGAAATGTGTGCACATTCTTCGGCAGGTGGTCAGTATCTCGCACGCTGGACTTTCTTCACTCAAGAATTTTTTAACAACCAGGTTTATACAGGTCGCCAAACACGGCACTCTGAAATAGTTACCCTTATCCATGGCCTTAACTACATTGGGGCAATTATCCGTGGAAACATAACCAATCATGCGTTTTTTGGCGGACAGCCATTTAAAGACCTTTGTGTTAAACTCCTGCAAAATGTTTTGTGCTGTATGACTTGTCTCCATGCCAAACATGGCTAGTGTTGCATGTTTCCGAGCAGCTTTAAAAACGTCTGTGTCAACACCTGCCCTTAGCTTTGCTGTAACTCCTGAAAAAGAGACCCAGTGTCCAGTGATGCACATGTAATCAGTGCCTGCGCCACTGGTCCACATGTCTGTTGTCAGATGTATAGTGTGAACAGCACTCTTCTTCAAAGCTGCCCCAATTGCCTCCAGCACATCTGCATGTAGTGCTGGAACCGCAACTCTGGCAAAATAGTACCGGCTAGGAACCTTCCATTTAGGGCAGAGCGTTGCCACTAATTCAAGAAAACCAACCCCTTCCACAAAAGAAAAAGGGAGAAGGTCCAGCGCTAGCATTTTAGCCAGCTTAGTGTTATACAGACGCACCATTGGGTGGTTGCGTTCAAATGGCGCATCTGAAAACAACATGCTTCTAATGGTGGGCTGGACCATTTTTTTACGGGCAGATGATGACGCCTTCGACTCAGTTACGCTCGGTGATGAAGTTTTTCGCATTGGTGTCTCACTCTCTCCCACACTCCTAGTGTGGCGCACAGGGGGTGTGCTGCTGACAGGGGTACTGGGTGTAGGTGAAGAAATGTTTGACGCTTCTTCCTCCTCGTCATCATCAGATGAAACATCAACGGATACAGTTTGTTGACTTCCAATTCGGGCTTCCTTGATCTCCTTTAGGTGCGCAAGCCATTGGACAAGGTGCTGTCTCTTAAGATGACCTCTCTGCACTCCGGTACTATAGTTGGTACCAAGCTTACCACGACTAACTGCAAACTTACAAATGCTACAAATGGCTATGTTTTCCCTTTTTGGGCAAACACTAAAGAAGTCCCAAACTGCGGACTTGAAATTTCTGTGGGGGGCGGAGGAGGCGATACTGCTGGTCATGCTGCTAATGGCAGATGAAGTGGAGGATGTGTGTTGCCGAACTTTACTACGTTGTGCACTTGCACCACCACTAATTGAGGTGGGGGTGGATGGAGGTCCCTTCTGGCGAGATAAAAATATAGAAGCGGTAGGTGGTGGTGTACTAGTTAACTCCAATGATGGGGTTCCTCCCATTGCCTCCTCGTCGACAACATGACGCTCAGCAGCTTTTCGGGCTAGGGTCAAAATGTCTGTTTGCTGCATGCCCGCTGAGGCTGGAGGGACGTGTATGATGACTGCGTCGTCGTCGTGAGAGTCTTCATCAGCAGGAGTATACGCCACTTCTTCTTCAGCGTCATCATCACACTCCATAACTCTGAGACTTTCGGGGACCTTCCTTTTACGCTTAGCTACCTTTGTCAGATCATGGTGTGCCTCACTCTCAGGCAGCACTGGTGGTTCCCAATTTTCATCCATATCATCAGAAAGAAGGGGGCTCGAAGAAGAAGTAGACACCATCCTTGATCTTTTCCTTGTTGGGTATCTGGAAGACAATGAATCATCAGGAGGAGTGGCTTCCTCATGTGATACCTCGGCTTGAATGTCGATTTCCTGATGTGCCCCTACTTCGGGAGGAACAGCTATTGTGGGCACCTGTGCCGCTCCATGCACCTCTGCTTGCGCCTCTCCTTCCACATGTACTTGGGCTTGTACTTGCACATGTGGTTGTTGTTGCGGCTGTGGTTGTTGAACACTCGTCAGATGAGTTACAACAACCTGTGTTGATTGAGGGACATTGCTGCTACTTTCTTGCGATGAGCCAACATCACTGGTCGATGGTGATTGAACAACTATACTGGCGGCCTCTAAAGCACTCAAGGGCTTGGACCTAAGTTGGCGTGGTGGTGGTGGCACTGAGCCCAATGGAATGGGGGTGCTGCTCCCGGCAGCTTGGTCCCCAGCAGACCCCGCTGCTGCTGCAGGCGTACTTATTTTTTTCCCAAAAAATGTGGCGGTCGGCACACCAGTCTCCTTGGTAAGTGGCGCCACTTGCTTCTTCTGCTCCTTACTGCCAACTTTCTTGCTAGAGGAGCTACGCGGAACTTTTTTCGGGGCCATCTTCTTCAGAGGTCAGAACAGAAGGCCGCAGTTGCACGAGTTGCAGAGTTGTCTTGTCTGTGGCCACACGTGACGTCGCGTGACGTTATGCTGCACACACACCGCTGCAGGACTTCTTCCTGGCACTGGTGGTTCTCTTGTGCACCTAAAAGCAATGGAAGACAGAGGAACATCAGTTATACACCCCAAAAAGTCGAAAAACACATAAAAATCAGCACAATCCCATGCCATCCATGCCCTCAATGATGTTTAAATTCAAGAAGACACCCCACAGAAAGACTAGGCCCATGCACCACTCACTACCCCTGGGCATAATGGATGAAAGCTAGGCAAAATGTGTGCAGGCCTCAGAACACCGCCTGTCTTCAAAATGGCCCCTTGCACCCCAAGCACATGGCCAGGGCATGCCTGTACCAGCTCTCAAAATGGCCCCCACCCACTTGGCCAGTCCTCATCAACAGTACACCCCAAAAAAATGAAAAACACACAACAATCACCACAATCCAATGCCATCCATGATGTTTACATTAAAGAGACCCCACAGACAGACTCAGTCCATGCACCACTCACTACCCCTGGGCAAAAGGCTCAACAGCAGCCCAAAAAATCGAAAAAAAGCACAAAATTCAGCACAATCCCATGCCCTCAAGGATGTTTAATTTCAAGAAGACACCCCACAGAAAGACTAGGCCCATGCACCACTCACTACCCCTGGGCATATTGGATGAAAGCTAGGCAAAATGGGTGCAGGCCTCAGAACACTGCCTGTCTTCAAAATGGCCCCTTGCACCCCAAGCACATGGCCAGGGCCTGCCTGTACCAGAACTCAAAATGGCCCCCACCCACATGGCCAGTCCCCATCAACAGTACACCCCAAAAACACCGAAAAACACACAAAAATCACCACAATCCAATGCCATCCATGATGTTTACATTAAAGAGACCCCACAGACAGACTCAGTCCATGCACCACTCACTACCCCTGGGCAAAAGGCCCCACAGCAGCCCAAAAAATCGAGAAAAAAACACAAAATTCAGCACAATCCCATGCCCTCAATGATCTTTAAATTCAAGAAGACACACCACAGAAAGACTAGGCCCATGCACCACTCACTACCGCTGGGCATAATGGATGAAAGCTAGGCAAAATGGGTGCAGGCCTCAGAACACTGCCTGTCTTCAAAATGGCCCCTTGCACCCCAAGCACATGGCCACGGCCTGCCTGTATCAGCACTCAAAATGGCCCCCACCCACATGGCCAGTCCCCATCAACAGTACACCCAAAATAAACAAAAAACACACAAAAATCACCACAATCCAATGCCATCCATGATGTTTACATTAAAGAGACCCCACAGACAGACTCAGTCCATGCACCACTCACTACCCCTGGGCAAAAGGCCCCACAGCAGCCCAAAAAATCGAAAGAAAACACAAAATTCAGCACAATCCCATGCCCTCAATGATGTTTAAATTCAAGAAGACACCCCACAGAAAGACTAGGCCCATGCACCACTCACTACCCCTGGGCATAATGGATGAAAGCTAGGCAAAATGGGTGCAGGCCTCAGAACACTGCCTGTCTTCAAAATGGCCCCTTGCACCCCAAGTACATGGCCAGGGCCTGCCTGTACCACCACTCAAAATGGCCCCCACCCACATGGCCAGTCCCCATCAACAGTACACCCCAAAAAAACAAAAAACACACAAAAATCACCACAATCCAATGCCATCCATGATGTTTACATTAAAGAGACCCCACAGACAGACTCAGTCCATGCACCACTCACTACCCCTGGGCAAAAGGCTCAACAGCAGCCCGAAAAATCGAAAAAAACACAAAATTCAGCACAATCCCATGCCATCCATGCCCTCAATGATGTTTAAATTCAACAAAACAGTTGTATCATGCACCCATAACTAACCCTGGTCCTACTGGATACTGTGGCTACCCACAATATATTTTATTTAATGTTCTGAAAAAGTTCCAAAATTGTAGTTGCAGCAACTGTAATGCCCCAAACAAACTTACTTGTGAAAGTTGATTTCTAATCCAAAAGTGATCCAAAGAAAGTCAAAAAGGCCTCAAATCCAAATATCCAGCAGCATCCACAAAAAGTAATCCTTCCAGGTCAAGATCCAAATGAAAGTGACCAGCACATGAAGAAAGCACTGGGAGGAGCCTGCTGGACAGGAACAGGAAGTTGGAGACTGTGGGGCACTTCCTTCCTATCCGCTGCGAGCGAATTTACGAATTTTCGGCAAATTCGCGAGACTTCGCGAATCGCGAATTTACCGAAAATCTGCAAATTCCGCAAGTGGAATGGATTTTACACCCATGCTTACTCGTCTGAGCAGCGGAGGCCTGGAGCAGTGTTTCTGGGACCTGGGAGGGGGTTGACATAGTGGGAGAGTCTTCGAGGGCAGCGCTGCAGGTGGTGAGACTGGGCTCGCGGGAGGTGCTGGAGGGAAAAAAATGACTTTACTTAGTCTTGAGTGAGTCTCACATTGATATATCAGTGTATTTGGATGATAACCATTTGATTCAGGAAATCAGGGCGGATTCAGTAAATGAATAAACAAAGCCATTATATTATACAAAAAAAAAAAATATATATATATATATAATTTTATGAAGACCTGATGAAGTGACACCTATCATCCATCTGTCGCGAAGCATGTGTTGGCTTGTTGTTTTGAAAGTCAGAATTGGGTGCAACTATTACCATTCCTATGAATTGATTCAATAATAAAAAAAAACCTCTACTAAAAAAATCATTTTCACGCTTCTGAGCTGTCTCTATTACTGATACCTTATTTGTTACACTTGCGCATCGATTATCATCTGCCAATGTGCATGCTGCTAAAAATCATTAATTGCTAATTAGTGAAAATGGTTTGGACAGAAACTATTTTGAACAGCTAGGTTATTTTTTAGCATATTGAAAATTTCTTTCTGCGCTTCTGGAAATGTATTCCCAATATTACTACAGTAGTCATACTCCCCGATGTCACTGAGGAGCTTGCCACTGTCAGGGGAAAATCAGTCCCCGTTTTGACAAAATTATATGGGTGCTTGAGGTTTGATTATCATTTAAAAAAAAAAATAGAACATGATATATTTCAATAAAAGAAGCTGTTCACATTTGTCTCTCGTTAAAACTATGCTGGTTGCTAGGAACTATCCATTAAAGAAAAGACAAAAAGTGATCATGTTCCCCAACATATATGAATCGGGTAGGCCACTTTAAATGCAATTAAGAAACTATCATTCGCAAGTAATAAACAATGCGTGAGTTGGTCAACTGGTAGGGCTGAATGAGGTATTTTGAACTTTCTACCTAATTCATTTGTGCAGATTGACAGAGGAGAACACTCCTTATGATAGTAATGTTGAGTGCCTGTACTGGGATGCAGGTCAATTTAAACTAGCTAAGGCATTACATTATAGATATTTTTGTCCCAGAATCAACAAGAATGGTTTGATGATGAAGTATGCACAAAGTCTAGAGAACACTTCCTACCTCCGGAAGATTTCAAGTCTGCTGTTCAAGCACTAGTCATCTCCAGATTAGAGTATGGGTGTACAACTCTCTGTAGTCTTCCAAGCTACAAGCTGGCACCGCTTAGGGCCTCTTTGAACTTGGCGGCTAGTCTCATCACAGGATCCAAAAGAAATAGCCACATCACGCCGGATTTGAAATCTCTAAACTGGCTTCCTGTTGAGGGTAGGATTCATCTTAAAATGGCTTGCATGACCCACAAAGCCCTTCACTTAAACACTCTTTAGTACCTCGCCTGGAAACAGGAACTTTCGGGTGGTTGAAGATCTTTTAGGAGTTCTAGCACTTTGCTGCTGAAACCACGAAAATTTCAAAGAAAGAAAACCTATAACCGAGCCTTCTCCAGTATTGCCCCTAGCATCTGGAATGCCTTGCCTCCGGAAATCAGATTGAATCCCTCAACAATCTCTTTCAAAAAAGAAGTCAAAGAACTTCTTATGCATACTCTCTGAACTTGTGATGTACCTACTCCCCACTGAAACAATGCTTTGAGGCTCCCTCCTCACACGTATGTTCATTTACAGTATTCATGTGGTTTTCTGATATATATCAGTACTCTGGTTTACTCGTTTATCCTGCACTGTCAGATTGTTGTTTTACTTACTTGTCTCCATCCCTGTTATTCTTGCTCTTATGTGAAGCACTCTGATACCCGCTTGGGTCATGCTCACGCTATATAAAACTTTGTAAATAAATAAATAAACAATATGAGACAGGATGCTAGAGCCAATAATGAGGCTTGCAAAACGGTCATATTTAGCTACCATGAGATGGTTTTCTGAAACAAGAATCGGAAATATTGGTGAGTCGTATCAGAAAGTTATACTCTGGGAATCACGTGCAAGCTGCATTGCTGGCAAGTAATAAAGTGGGGTGAGAGACTGAATGTGACAATAACATTCTCAATGGTGAGTCTGGATGCCAATACCATAAGCCTAAGCAGGTAGTCTGATGTCCCTGAACGTGGTAATGTGGTGTAATTCTGGTTTCTTTGTTGTGAGTTATCAATTTCTCCCACATAATTGGAAAGACTTTATATATAAGAAGATTACCAGACCTATCTTTTAATTAGAGTCGTGTAGTTACACTAAGTTTTCCTAATCCCCCAATATTTACCAAAGTTTAAGATTATCATCTTCATTAATTGGCAGATATTGTTCTGTTTAACCAGTTTACATTTGTATGAGATCCTTAAACCCTGTAGCAGCCCTTTCCAGAGCGTATAGCATTTGGAGACTATTCTTTTACATTTTATAGATGGATCACAGATGTGAATGAACATTTTTAAGCTGGTGGGGGGGTTACCCTTGAATTAGTCACAATTAGCATATTGTTGCACATATGTGTGGGCTGTGTAAATAAGACTACCATCTAACTCAGCCCAGTATCTGGGCATAGGTAGCCTCTCACGGTGAATATGTACATATGTATTCCTTTACTGATAAGTGGAAATGCTTCACTGTATTGAACATTATAGGAAAAATCCGAACTAAACTACAATTTTACAATAGTTAGGCCTAGTGACTGAGGTGACATACCAATTGTATGGTAAACCAGGATCCTACGTGGGGATTTGACATTAGTTCCCACATATCTGTGCTGCTTCTGACACATCAAGATTAATTTTCCCTGACTCAGATCCTAATTCGTGTCTGGTTTTATATGACCATGTTAGACCCAGTTATTTGCTCTGCTGGCCATCAGGGGGAATGAAGGCTTCCCCCATTAAATAGGGCATTTGGCAGTGATAAGGCTTGTCCATGGTAGAAGAAAGTGTAATGACAGAATATTCATGTGCTAATTAGTTTTTCACACTGCATCATGCCTGGGGAGGTTCAACCCCACAGAAAAAAAAGAAGGCAACCAGGTCTCTGGAGCCATTTGCAGGAAGCACTCCCCTTTGATGTTTTGGAGGAAAGGGGCCAGGCAGTTATGGACTTTGAGGGTGGGGCTTGAACTCTCTGGGAAGGCCTTTCAACAGATCACTTAAAGTCACCATGTTAGAAACTCCCAAAATGCTGGGCAGTTCTGTTGGCACAGGAGTGGAGTAATGATGTGCCACTCTAGCTTGAGCAGAGGTGCCCGCCTTTGTGAACTTTTCACTCCCACTTAAAACCCCTGCACAAGGAAAAGACTTTTGAAAGCATTCTAGACCTGGGGGAAGCTATACTAAAGATATGCCTGGCTAGAAGAAAGAAAACACCTGACTCAATGGAAAAGAGGACTCAACGGCTTCTGATTTCAGTTGGCACCCAGGAACTAGGATTTTATTAATGTAACAAAAACATTAAAATATATATTTTTCAGTCTTAAAAACAATTTGATTATTTTGTATAATCTACCACACGCACAGAGGTCTACAGTAAAGAGAAAGTGAAAAGTGAGCCCAAACAAGTACCTGACAAGTACCAGGCTGAAAACTGTATGGAGAAAATAGGGTCCTGCTATGCAGCACTGCAGAGCACAAAATGATGCTGTAGATGGACTCATTACTAAGAAGTTACATTTCTGGAGTCCATCCAGAGTCCAAAGGACCCAAATGAGAGCTTCAATGAGACTGGCAAAAGTTGATTCTCATAATTAACAAAAATAATCATGGTTACAAGGTGCAAACCTAATGGTGTAAACGTTAGATTAAAAAATGTAAAACAAGCAATAATACCTTGGGTTCGTCCACGATGCAAGGGGCCCACATGAGAGCAATATTACCTTGGGGTCCATCAATGGTGCACGGGGTCTACATGAGAGCATTAAGAGCTCAAGGGATGCTGTGAAAAATGAATGAAAAGTAATAACCATAAGTCATGAGTCCCAAAACACAAACGAAGGCATTGGTTATACACTGCTCTCCACTGCCAACAACCCATTCAGAAAATAAAAAGATTTTCAAAGGCACCCAAATTATGATATGAAATCCACAGATTCTTTGCACCCCGGGCACTTAAGTAGTTACAATGTGAAAGATCAGTTATAATTTGCAAAGTATATTTGGCCTACAGCAGACTGGTACTCCCGGGTTCCAAACTGTGAACAGCCCATGCAAACAATCCAAACTATAACCCCAGGACGCCACCACTCCATTATGCCTATTACCATACTGTACACCAGAAGCTCTTGAGGGAGGGAAAGGAAGAAAGGAAGGAAGGAAAGAAGGAATGAAGGAAGGAAAGACAGAAGGAAGTAAGGAAGGGAGGAAAGGAGGGACTGATCCCCCACCTCAACCATCAACCCATCAAACAGAAATATCACAAAGAAATGTACTTCTTGTTTACTGTACAGCAAAGCAGCCGGGCTGAGTGACAGAGTGCAGCTGGGGGAGATTTGTTGTGGTTTTAAAGACAGTCAAGAGCATGAAGGGGAGACTGAGGGGGATATTCACAAGGACCTATCTCCGATTTATCCCCACCTTAACGCATCAAAAGTGGAAATCGATTTAACACCCTAATCACAAGCTGGTGCAAACTGCAGACATCACCAGTATTCCCACGATAACTGCCCCAAAATGTATCTCCACAGTGGAAACCACCAACTAACCCTAATTAGATGCAGAGTAGCAGTTCCCGTGCAAAAACACATGAAAAAACCACAACACCACTTTCACAACGAACTGCCAGATCTGCGAAGTGCAACAAAAAAAGGCGATAAGCCGCTATAGCACCAAGGATTTAACACCTGCCTTTTGCTGGTGCTAAGCAGGACGACTACCCACCGCATGAAAGGGAGCCCAGCCAAAAGCCACACCTGAAGACCCACAGATGCCATGGATACAATGAAGATGCAATGCGGATGCCCATGAGAGCAACAACACCGACCGCAACCACCCCAGACCCGCAACCACACCCAGGATCCGTCCCGCGCCCCCCCGGAACACCACAAAGGCAGTGTACAGAAAGACAGCGGACCCACCTGAAACGCACCTGCCGCCCACAGTCATGCAACTCACGACACTGCCAATGGGCACACAGCACAACTACATCCAACATGACACACAACATGCCAACCGAGCAGACACAACAAAGCGTCTCCATTGGGAATCCAGCCTTTCTATGCCTACACCCAGCCACGGCATGGCACCACAGACACACAATAGCAGGGTGTGAGGAGAGGCATGGAGCAGGCATGTACGAGAGCGGCAAGTGACTAAAGAATGTAAACCTACCCAATGCCAGGTGTGGCATGGAGGTGCAGACAGACCACAGAGTGTAAACCATGGCAATGGCCATGTGGAGATCAACTGCTGCTGCATGGAGTGTAATGACCAGTGGACGCTACCATGTCCCCACAGGCTGTGGGGCAGAACGTGGAAATGTTGCACATTATGTCCTCCCTGCATGAACGTGCATAGTGGGTTGGACCTGCATGTGCCAGGCCTGCGTAGGGGTTTGAACAAAAAGCCAGCCGCACTGGTCATAGTTCTCATTCAGAATGGACAACGCGTCTGCCAGGGCGGCACCTCTCAGCCCGCCACGAGTCCTGCGCCGAGCGCAGCGGGGCGTGCGTCCCTGTGCGCCTGCTGCACCCTGGGCCGCTGGTCTCCAGACCCGTCATGCTTGTCCCAGCGCACCAACAAGGCGCTGCTCACCTGCCTACACCAGCGTGTGTCAAAAAGGGCCCACCTCATGCCGGTGCAAGCTCCAAGCACCAGTCCCGCACCCTCTGCAGCCTCCGCAGACCATCACTGGCCCCCCAGAATTGGCTCACATCACTTCTTCCTCATTAACATACTCCGCCGGTGTTCTCTTCGGCCCAGTAGGTCCTACATGTGGAACTGTGTCCTGAGTCCTGAATGGCGATGAACCCAAGTCCATGGCAAAAAACACAGTTGATGGACAGAATGTAGAACAATGTCATACATTCACCCCAGTACAAGGATCTGGGCCTAAATCCATCGTTTTTTGCACTCCACACCACCCTGGGTTAGACACTGGCTATATGCAAATCAGCTCTGACCCTGTGCCTCATGGGAACAGTCCAGTCCGAACTACCAAGCCATGTCTTTCCCAGACCGGAATCAAGCATCCAAGGACCGGTTTCTGGCTATCAGCCTTCATCAGCCTGGATAGCTTGACTCCAGTGGTGTGGAGAGCCTGGGACTCACGTCTGAGCATCCCCAGCCAACTCGGGGTGAAATTGCAAAAAACACAGTTGATGGACAGACAAGTCCATGGCAGCAGCCACAGCACTGGACTCCCTTTAATCAGCGAGGCATAATTCCACATCGCAGGCCTGCGACACGTGGTGCCACTAACCCTGTTCAACACAAGCCTGCGACAATTGGTGCCACTAACCCTGTTCAACGCAAGCCTGCGACACGAGGTGCCAAAAACCATGTTCAACACAAGCCTGCGACAAGTGGTGCCACTAACCCTGTTTAACGCAAGCCTGTGACATGTGGTGCCACTAACCCTGTTCAACGCAAGCCGGCGACACGTGAGATGAGGGTTCTGGCCTACCCTGCGGACCAGTAGGTCCCACATCCAGCACTTAGTCGCGAATCATGAATGGCAGAGTCCACACCAGTGAACGCACGGGGAGGAGTAAGAGAAAGATGCAGCTCAGTGCGGACGAAGACCGGATCAGTGTCACGGAGGTGATCGAACACTATCAACAACTGACCTGGTGCCATCAAACCTGTTCACCGCAAGTCAGCGTCCCGTGGTGGTAGGCCCGTGCAGGATGCTGTGAATCCGGGGACACTAACTCTGTGCAGCACAAGTCATGGGGGCTTTATTGTTGAATGCTTGTGTCCTTTACGATGTACACTGTTGTCAATTTCTGACTGCACCAGGCAGCCCTTGCCGGCTGGTGTGCACACACCCCACACACATCCAACACAGGTGTCACTCGGTATGTGTGCCTGCTAATAAATGTGGCCGTGCTCACATGCTCGTAGCCATTCACACCATTTGGGCAAGTGTGTCCGTGTGGTCATTGTGTCAGCATGATGGGCATGGGCCCTGCAACATCACTGTGTGCTGTCTTCAACGGGCGTTACCATGTCACCTCAGCATTGGCAGTGACCCTAGACATGCAGCTTCGCATACACCCCCTGCATGCACAAATGCGTGTGCTGGTCCGGCGTACGTCAAGTCTGTGCAGGGGTGTGCTGATTCGGCAGAAGGAGCAGGGCGTGGCTCGGACCTGGCCTTGGGCAGGAAGTGCGGTAAGTGTGCCTCTGAGTTGAGTTGTAGTCGCCACCAGGGCCACAGTAGTCAATGTTGCAATGTAGCATGCATCAGGAGGGTGGGCCCGCACGTACAGGGACATGTAGGAGCGCAAGACCGCTCGGGGTCTTGGCACATGCATGCCAAGTGTTATGTGTATCAGCCCTGCGGATGCATGAGTCAGTTGCCTGGCATCATTTGCAGCACGATCACAGCCAGCCATGGGCTATACATCTGTGTGCCACCCTGTCCGGTCCATTGGCCTACACTCACGTGGCCGAACACCTTCAAAGGCCAGTGCCACGGTGTTCCCAGGGTTGCAGACATCCCACCACACCCACAACTGGCCTCTGTACATCTCCTGTATGCATCAGATGGTCAAGTTACTGTAGGGATGAAAGGTTCTTTGTCTGAACTATCAGGCGGTAGCACATCTGCAGCTCCGAGCAGGAACTTGCATGTGGCCAGCATCCCCTGACAGATACAATAGCATTCGTTAGCGACTCCCACACTACACACTGCCCAGCGTGAGACCAACATGTACACATCCCACACGCAGAAGTCCTTTGTCGTAGTTGGCGTGCATGAAATGGCCATCACATGTACTCCCACCCCACCCCAGGCCTGCACCTGTTGCACACAGATATTGCTCATTGCAGCGAGCTGTTCCATTTCATCCACAGGACTGGCGCAGGGCAAGCCAGTGACGCTTCAAGCAGAGCCACTGACGCAATGGCAGACCATCCCGGACACATGCTCGACTCCAGTCATGTGGACCTGTACCGTGCACTTCTGCTGGATGTACTGGGGGCACTGCAGTTGGCAGTCTAGTGGATCAGTTACCGGCTGAGCTTCCGCCTTGCGGACGTCACCTGCGTTCAGCCTGTGTTGCATTGCCACTCGTGCATATTCGAGTGGTCCATGGATGTCTGTCTCTCCAACGTAACAGTAGCTGACCTGGATTCCGACGTGTGTTTTTTGCCCCCTGTTGGCCCACGACCTGGAGTGTCACCTTGACGCCCGTTTATGGCTTGCATGGATGTTGGGCATGCATGCTGGAAACTGGACTTGGGAGATTGCACGAGTCCTCGTGTGCAGTGAGCACATTGAGCCACTACCCGATTGGGCTTTGGTGCACATTGGGTCCAGTGGTTGGAGTCAGCACATCTATCCGGGTAAGCTGATGGATTACATCGATGACATGTCAGATGCGGTGGACGACGATTGCTCATTGGAGATGTCGGCCTACACAGCTGCACTCGGGTTCATTTACGAGTGACAAGGTACCTGAAGCCACAACTGGATGTGACCAATTGCACATGTCCCGACGCCTGGTTGCATGTTAGGAATCTGGTCACATGTCCAAAGACGACAGTGGACATGGCTGTATTGGCCTGGACTCATGATCCATCCGTGGACAACCGACGCGGGTTGGCACTGACTTGTATTGGTGATGTACTACCCCGAGGTGGATGTTCCTCATTCAGACATGCTGCTGCATTGGTCTGCATATCGTGGCACTTCTCTTGGCCAAACTGACACACACTCCTTGATAAAGTTTCCGCACTGTCACTTGTCTCCAACTGTGTTGTGTCTTGATTTGTATGTCAATGTGTGTGTCACAGACTCTCTGGCTCCCTGCCATACGTGCATTGCTACCCCATCAGGACTGTGGGTTTGTACTTTTGCATTGTCATGTCCCTGTTTCATGCTGAGCCAGATGCTTATGGCCGTTTACCGGCAACAGGCAGGTGCACTTGTGTCATGTGTTCCATTGTGCAAATGTTGGTGTTTGTACCACGTTGTGATTGATGTTGGGGTGCTCTGCTTCCTATGTGTGTGTGCTGCATTGTGTGTGAGATGTCCCTTCAGCTCTGATTTGGCTCACCCTTCTCTCTTTCAGGCAGTGTGGTTTTCACTTCTGTGCTTGATCAGTGGTGTGATATTGCCGGGTTGTGTGACTTGTGCTCTTGGTTGGTGTTTTTACTCTTGGGCATGGTTTGTCTGCAGTTGTAATAGCAGCGGACCTGTGCACTCATACAATATAGCAAAACATAATGTGTATAATCTTTAAGAGCAAAAGCAACGAATCCAACAATGAAGTCTTTTTCTTTCTTTAATTGGTCATCAAGCAAAACACACAGCCAGCCGACACGTGTTTCATCAGAGAAACAATGTTCTCCGACTCTTTAGGGCTCTGACTGGTCAGAATTCGCTGACGCCAGTACCTCTGGATTGCACACACACTTGCACAACCGGGGTGATCGTTTGCTGAATTCTTTCTTTACACATAATAGTGACGATTGGGAGGATTCCCGTCTTCAACCTGTACTGGTGTCAGAACTTATACTGTTTCACCCAGTATTTTGGCTTTACGACTAAGCCACCCAGACCCAATATACCCGTACCGGGTTGGAATTATCACCGGCGTTGGGATACCAATGATCTTAAACTCAGCCACAGAGCCCTGAAGAGTCGGAGAACATTGTTTCTCTTAAGAAACACGTCCGGTCCGCTGTTATTTGTACTTGTGTTTGGGTTCTCCTACACAGATTAAGGGGGTTTGAGGGTCTCCCCTTTCCTGCCAGCACCATACCAAATTTGGGTCCACTCTAATATCTTACGTAAATACTAGCTGAGCGCCACCACTTCCTGTCTACTAAAATGCTGCTCACTTTAGCCTTTGTCTGCAGTTGTGCTGTGCTTAATTGTGCATGTGTGCCATTGTGCCCATCTCCCCCGTCCCCTCTGTCCCTGCTGGTTCCTCTCCCTGTTGCTGTTGTGTCTGTTGTTTTGGGCAGTTTCCGAGTCCTACCACTGTCTCCAGACTGATGTGGTGGACACCATTTCCTCCATGTCATCCAGCTCCTGGTGTGCCGCTGGCCTCCCACCTCCGGTGTGCATTGCTGCCTTCTTGTTGTCGGCGTGTTTCTGATTGTTTGTGCGTTTCGCATCATTCCGGATTGTCTGGTTTTCTTCCATTGTCCACCTCCGCTCTCAGGCTGCATTCACCTTGTCCTAGATGGCCTGCCATGTACAATGTTTTGTTGCCAATGGGGCTTGTGGAGTTGTATGCTGGCTCGGGTTGCCTCCCTTGTGCTTGGCTGTTGTTTTCTGTTTGGATTGTCGATTTTTTAAGGCTTTTGTTGTATGGGCTCTTCGCACTTTTTTTGTGATGTGGTTTGTGTTTTTATTTCCGTCAAGGTGGTTGTATCACGGACATTGCCCGTGGTTTCGGCAGACCATCGCATGCTGCCGCCTTGTGAATTTCACATTGACACATGGTTATTTTCCCGTGATAGGCTGCGTTGTGTAAAGGTGTTAGCATTTTTTGGTGATGTTTAACATACGTTCTTATGAATATACCCCCAAGAGGGTAATTTAGAGTTTGCTAGACGTGGGGATGTTGCCCATAAACATTTGTGAATTTCCCATCTACACAATTTAAAGTGTACATACACAGTTTTTGCAGATGCCCCCCCTTTTGCCAAACTCTAATAATCCCCCTGAGGCCTATTTTTGGGTAGAATTTTGTAATACCATGCACATCCTTTTCACACTCCCTAGGGTGGCTACACCGCAATATGAAGAGGATTTCTGTAATGCATTCTACGGACACCAGCACCCGCCTCTCAACAGACGAATTGCGTCTTGGGTAAACGTATGTTTTTATATCCTTCCGCCTTTGTTGTACCTACAAAAATCACTTTACGAGTGTGCATGCTCATTATTTACCATGACTAATCCAGCTAGTTACGAGGTGATAAAATAATCCTTAACTTAACCTATCATTTTCAGCCGTGATATAGCTCACTGGTTCTATCATACCTTGAGGAACATGTTGGTTATTTAACAAAGGGGCAGATTACTCACTCTCAAATAGTCATACTGCAGAGTTGACACAAAATAGTACATTATCGAGCAAAACAACGATGTACGCCAAAAAAACGCCATTAAGAAAGGATTTTTTTCTGGGATTAACTAAATTGGACCAAGATTAGTGGGGCATATTATCAAGGATCGGTGTTAAAATTATCGCCGTTTTATTGGCAGGAAACTGCAGATAAAACAGCGATAATGGGCTTGATAATACTCCCTTGTTAATTCCCATAGAAGCCGATGTTAACACAAGAACATGGGTTTCTATGGGAATTAACAAGGGCGTATTATCAAGCCCATTATCGCCGTTTTATCGGCAGATTCCTGCCGATAAAACAGCGATAATTTTAACACCGGTACTTGATAATATGCCCCTCTATTCGTTTGGATCAGGCGCTGGTCTGTTCCTCAACAACTCATATACATTCTATATATGAGTACAGAGGTAACTCCAAATGGAACTAAATCCAAACCTAAACCAGCCAAAATCAGTAACGAAGCATCAATTAGGACTGAGTTTCAAAAAGACTTCCCTTATTTCACCTTAGGTATTGAACTATGTAAATTGTAAGCAAGCTACAAACGCGTAAATAATGAATAAAACAGTTTGATATAACCATTTATATTCCACGGTGATGCACGTGCAAAATGTGATCTACATAAACTTCAAGTTCACTTTTTATCTTCCAAACATCAGCAGCAGCATCAATGCCCTCACCTGAATTGGAAATGCAGCCAAATTAACCTGCGTTAACAAACAGAAATTACTTCTATTTTTCACCGCAGGCTTTATTAAATGGTAAGTGCTGAGTAGCTATAAATATGCAACACATCAAACGATATACTCAAACCTCTCCGTAAATACCTTAATTGAGCTGTGAATATTCAGTTGTGGAAATCTGATTACTTTAAAGCTTAATCAGTGAACTGCCTGACTGCACTGCATTTGCAGACAATTTAACGATGTAGAAAGTGTACGGCAGGTGAATGTTAAATGATGGCTTTGTAAGGGAAAAATTGACTGCAGCCTTTGCGCATTACAAAATGGATGCGCATCTCTTCTTTTTAACGGGAGCCCTGCGTGATTGTTCACTGCGCTTTCAAACTCATTGCGATTCGTAAGGACTAGAGCCTAACCATAAATAGAGTTACAATTTTTACTGTAGGGTTACCTTTTGTTTTGCAACACATGCTTGACCCTCTTGAAATCCACAAAGAATACCAGGGACGCTATTGAATACAGGACCCGCTTTCCCTGTTTGCACTGCAGCGCACTTTCAAACAGGTGCGCCATCCGCAAACAGGGAAAGTGCGCCATGTCAGGGCCGGACTGGGAACCGCAACCTGCCCTGGCAAAGTGCTCGGCGCCTCCCTCCCACTCAGGGAGGGTGGGTGGGGTGGGGGCTGGAGGAGCAGCTGAGCTCTTTGACGGGTCGGTTTTCGGCCGATTTTTGTACAGGGCCGATTTTGCAGCTATGCTGCAAAATCTGCCCTGTAACAAAATCGGCCCCCAGGGACTCAACACCGGACCCCACCCGTGCGGCGCACCGGGGGATTACCCGGTGCCCACTATGGCCAGTCCGGGCCTTCCCCCTGTAATATTGAATGGACTGCCCTTAGGGTACCCTACACACTTGTGCTGCCCCTAGATAGAGATCTCCTTGCAGGTGGGTGCAGTTAGTGACTGCACCCACATTCAAGGGGATATCTGGGGCGTCCATAGGACCCCCTTGAGCCTCCAGAAGGCTACCATCAGGGGGCGCAATTACAGTGTGCCATCTTTTTGTGGCGCACTGTCAGTGTGATCCTGACAGCTCCTTTGCCTTTGGGCCCACATCCATTATATGACACAGGTGCAGAGCCCTCTTGAGATAGCGCTGGTGCTACATGTGCGCCTGGGCTATCTGTATTACAGAAGGGGCCGCACAAGTGACGGCAACCTCTTCTGTAATACCAAAGTGCCCCGGGGGCGCACAAAGCAGGCACACATCCCCGATGGATGTATGACGTTATAACGCATACTTTTACTCCGCAGACCATTACAACGCGACTTTTACACCGCATACCGTTACAACGCATAGCGCCTTGGGGCGCTGGATAGTGGTAAGTATAATTTACTATTCTAACTCCAGTCCCCGTGGACCCTAGGGAAGGTGTTGGAAATTAAATTATACTTATTACCTATCCTAGAGCGCCCCCCAGCGCAATGCGTTGTAATGGTATGCGGAGTAATGGTCGCGTTGTAATGGGTCTGCGGAGTAAAAGATCCGTTGTAACGGGTGTATACCATCCCGGATGCACCCACTAGGCACTTTCCATTATACGCCCCAGGAGTACTCCTGGCTAACAACTTCCCAGGAGAACTGACATGCGTAAACTTCTACAGATTAGAAATGTAGCAAGTGTACATTTCTGAATGGGAAATGTAAGTGCATTTAAAATAATGTTATACCTCAAGGGGAAACATTTATTTCCTGTGGCGAAACCCCTTGCCCTACACCCACCTCAGTTCTGGTGGTATTCCTTTCACTAGCCCTCCATAAAAAAATGTTACTCTTCCTCTTGACAGGAGTAAATCGCAAACAATTTTCACAATGGAAAAAAAACAGCAAAGGTTTTGAGAATGCAAACAAACTTGTGAAGTCCGTGTTTCCTCAACCTTAAACACCGCTAACCACCCCAAGAGGAAAGTTACTGACGTTGCACCAGTCTTGTGTAAATCTATGTGTGAGTAAATCAAGTTATTTAGACATAATAACATTTTGTGAGTGACAAATTTAAATGTGCCCTCATAAATCCTGTTATTTGTACACCTACGTGTTATTTATGTGCCCAAATTGCTTTGTGAATCATGTCCAGACTGTGGTACTGGAGTGATTTATTAATTGTTGCTTTATATGAAAAGAGCAAATGAATAACCACACTCTTATGGCATGGTACCCTGATAAGTGAGTTTCGATGTGCTGGACTGTGCCTTTCTCATGAAACAGGATGAAAATCCTTATATCCTTAAATCATATGAGTCTTAAGAGTTATCTTGAAGAGTTGCAAATTACTGTTCTGCTGGTAGTTAAGTAGAATTTTTGCTTTTTAATTAAAAATTAGTGTTCACCTGAAGCCAGGAACTGACATCTGCGACACATCTCTATACTTGCAGGAGGTGTGTGCAAAGTGTATTTTCCCACAAAACCTACTTTTGCTGGATTATTTTCTCACACATTTTTTAACCTTTGCAAAGTTTTCAGAATTTGTGATGATTTCAAACCAGAGGTACCATAGATTAGGAAGGAAAACCCGTACAACTTCACACAACTTCAGGCTTTAGGTCAGCTATGAATGTAAGGAGCAATCGACCACAGCTGCCAAATGTACGCATGGTAAGGCTCTTTGAAAACATGCCAGTTTGTGTGGAGCAAGTGAAGAGCTTTCTGGGCCAAGCAGGCACATTCCAGATCTACTGAAATCTATTTGGCTGCTTAACAAAACCTTCTCATTCATTGAGCTACAAGATTGTGCTCAGGCTTGCGCCTCCTCTTTGACTACAAATCACATGACCTCGACATTCAAATCTCAGCTTTGAAAAGGTGAAAATCTTCTTCTGTAGTTTTTCTCATACATTCAGAGTAGACTTCCAATTTTTGGGCATTAACAAATATCCATAGCTTAGGGGTGATAGGGACCATACCCAACTCTTCCTTGACATGCACTTTACCCAAAGGACTGGGTAGTCAGACCCCCTCATGGATTCACTGCATGCTAGGTCAACATTTCTAGGCCGTACAGTGGCGGCCGGCATGGTTCACAGGTGGCTTGGTGGGCGGGTTGCATGGGGGTTGTAGAGGAGGAGCAGCCACTGGGCCTGTATATCCTGCACCCCAGCACCTGCATGATCTCCCTTCACTACTGCCTCTACCTGGTGTGATATAGTAGCTGCATTACAATGTTCGGGGCACTAGGACCCTGCCGCTAAGAGAATGGTTTAGACCAGGAAAGCAGCTGGAGGAATTGGAAAGGGAGGAGCCACATGGTCAGATAGGAGATCAGTGGGTGATAGTACCAGCAAGGTACAGGTTGAGCTCCCATGTGAACGTGGAAATAAAAATGTATTTTCCGCCAATATCCACTGTCTGTTGTTATTGCACACATAAGACTCGACAACTGGTGATGAGGTGTATGCGATACCCCTCACGGCCTGTGCATGTCCAGCATCTCCATGACGATGTGGCATCAGGATCCCACCATCCTCATGCCACAATACTCTAAAGCTATGCAAGTACATCAGGGTGCAATGCCCGCGATAATTAATTCCGCCGAAAGCACCTGCCTGTCTGCGTTGCCGCCATCACGCTCAACACAGCTGTGGGAGCCCACCCCGCCTCTACTGAAGGAAGTGACTGCCATGTGCCATTGGGAGCCCATCCCAATCGGGCGCCTCACCTCAGGACATTGCTTCACCCTTTCTGTACCTAGGTAAGCCGTGTGTCCTAATCCGCTGACATCATGACTGATGGCCATTTTGCGCTGCCTGCCTGCATTGAACTAAGTCCCACGAGACCCTGCCTCCTCTCAGCAACCATTTTGATGCCGGGTGGCTTGCCCAATGGGCTTTGCTGCTCTCCCGGCAGCTATATTGGATTCAGGTGACCCTGCAAACTGCAGCCTGTACTAGAATTGTGGTCCCAATACATAAACTATGAACATTACATGTTAGCTGCATGCCTACCGTTAGCAACATTCTATGATGTGGTGAACCATTTCTACTTTAATCCTTCAAAAATAAATAAAAGAATAAAAATTAATGCAACACAACAACGAAGAGAAAGGACAATAACTAAGCAACTTGAGCCATCCTCTTTCTGCAACTGCTGCAACTGCTGTGCACACTGGCTGCATGTTAGTGTAATAGATTCTACTCGGCTATTACCCCGGGCGCATGTGAGTCTAGGCCATCAGTGACCATCTCTGCTGCACATGTCACTGGGAATAAAGGGTTTCACCTACTTCTTTACTTCATCTGGTGCACATGGTGGCACCACATCATCACATTTGTGGTTCTTTACATCTGGTAATATATATTTTCCTCACCGGATTCAACACAAAACGCCCCACCCAAGTCGACCATGCTTGGTGTCTCATTTATATGCCCTCTGGAACCGCTGACTTTCAAGTCTGACAGTGGCAAGAATGGTTTAAGCAATTTGAAGACTTCATGAAAGGGGTCGCATGTCACCAACTCGAATCAACAACTCATTGCCCTGCGCAACGTGATTGGGAAAGATATTGGACAAATCATCAAAGAATTACCAGCGGCATCCACAACCTTCTATCACAACGTGCGGGAGGCTCTTGACAGGAAGTATCTTAACAAAAGAAACATTGACTATGAACCTTACACTTTCAATCTAGCCTTCCAGGAAAAGGACAAATCAATGGGGAATTCATTAAGCGTCTTAAACGCCTGGCACATTACTGTGAGTTTGATAACTTTACTACTAAGGATGCCCGCCACCTGAAAATCATAGAAGGATGCCAATCTGAATCACTATGTCAACATTTCCTGGAGAAAAGGTACTTGCTGAATGAAATTGAAGAATTGACCAGAGTCAATTATCAAGCAGAAGATCACTCGAAGAAAATGGATGCGGAAAAGGAAGAAAAACATGAACAGGCATTCCAACTCCAGGAGAGCCAGAAAGCCCAACCCCCGTCTGAGCATCGGCAGGCTCCCATACCTACGGATCATCGTTGCAGCCCTAAACAAAGTGGAAATAGAAGAGAGCAACAGCTAGAATGTTATCGCTTTGGACAAGAATACCCACATGTAGGTTGCTGCCCAGCCATTGGCCAGCACCCTACATGTGGGTATTCTTGTCCAAAGCATACTTGTGTGTTGTGAAAAGCACAATAATTTTGAAAAAGTGTGTAGAGCAGCTCAAATGGACCTACAGAAATCCTATAAGGAATGCAGGTCACGCTATCATGTGAAGGCAGTATGCAAGAGACATCAACGGTCCACCAGCTCATCATGATCGAGCATTTGATCGCAAGCTACATATAGATCTCAACAGTCTATGACTCGTGAGTCAAGATCTCTCACTCGATATCTCAAGACAGTAATGAGTATGCCTGCATGGTGGTTGATCCTGACAGACTAAATAAATACCTGCGACTACATAGTCAAATGGGGAGCCACCTGACAACATTTGTACTAGACAGTGGAGAGCCCCTCAATTACATATGTGTCACAGAGTACAGCAAAATGAACATAAGACCTAAGTTGCACAAAGCTGCTGTGCAGATAAATACCAGGATATTCAAAGAACCATTGACCTGCCTGAGTCAATTTCGAACATCTTTTGCATATAAGGACAGAACAATGCAAGCTCACATTCATGTCATTGATGGACCTGAAGCAGCAGACTGTCTTCTCAGTCTACCCACTGCAGAATGCATGAAACTGATCGAAATACTGTATCAGGTGGACGACAAACCTAACATTATAAGCCGGTTCCCAAAATTGTTCTCAGAACTTGGAAAAATGGCTCTCTTTAAGGTTAATTTGCAAATCAATGAATAGGTACCACCTGTGGTGCAACATCATCAGAAAGTACCATTCCACCTACAAAAAGCTGTGGAGAATGACCTACGAGATTTTCTTAGGGCACACATTATCGAGAGATCGACAGAACCAAACCCCTGGGTGTCCTCAGTGGTGGTAGTACCTAAACGTGGATCAGATGGCAAGGTGCGTCTATGTGTTGACATGAGGGCCCTTAATACTGCAGTTGAATGAGAGAGGCACCCGGGGCCACATATTAGTATTATAATCAGGGCTCCCGGTTTTATGGTATTTACTTTTTTTGCCATTTCCGTCTGTATTTATCCATATTTAATTTTTGGGCATCTTTTCCACATTTATTTTTGCCAAAATAAAAAGACGACGCTACAGCTAGTATTTTTCCTCATTTATTTAAATTGACAATGCACACAAATGCCCTCGGTTGTTATTGGTCAACATAATACATTCATCTGAAAACTTTGCCATTGTAGTACAAACACATGTGCTTTTCAAAAGACTTTGAGGACATTGAGACTCTTTCTGGTTTGTTTATGAAATGTTACAGGGTTGCAGGAGGCTGGATAGATGCACAGCTTCTGGGGCAGCTCTCGGGCCAGCCCAGGAGAGAGAGAGGGTAATTCTATTGGGTGCTGAACTAAATTGGGGTGGGGTGCCAAGAACGCAAGCTGCCACCCCTTCTTTAGAATGCAGACAATGTAATCAATGTGCGATCTGGTAATGGAAGGTGTTTGAGAAGTGGCGTAACGAAACTTGAGGGGCCCCTGCAAGGTACAAGAAGGGCCCGCGCTCCGGATTTAATCCGAAACTCCCAGGCCAGAGTACTGTGCTGAGGGGGCCCTTGCATCTCGGGCCCCTGCCTGTGTTACGCCACTGAACACTATGTCCTCAATCAGAAGTAAATTGTGTTTTTTCTTCATTATGTGGGTGGGGCATTTAACGGTGCTGCTTGTCACCTCAGGTGCTTGCTATAGACTTCTACTCTGAAACCTAACAAAGGAACACATTTGCTGGTAAATTGTAAAGGAGATTTACTTTTATCTAGTGGCTTTCCCTTTCATATTGTGAGAATGAGATTAGATTCCAAAGGTGAATGTTTATGTGTGTATTGATCAAGCTGGAATCTTTAAGCATTTTTACGTGTTTGTAATAACTCTAAATTCTCTAAAAATACAACACATCCCCGAAACATGTAGTGATCGGTAAGTCAGGAGTTCAGGCCTTCATACTTCCGAGGTCTTTCAGCTAAGCACCATAACAGAGGGTAATAGATGAGATATGTATCATGAATGTGTTACATATTGTTGACTGATCTGTCAAAACCTATGTCTGACTAAAGCTTGTCAAATTAAATATAAAAAGGGGAGAAGGAAAAAGGTTACTCAAAAAGACATGGGCCACGTGAGTTTAGGTTAGACAACAGCTAATCTATTAACTATCGGACACGGTAACCATGGGAAGAAATTGGCATCTGACCTAGGCTTCACACCTACTTGGTGAGATAAGAAGACATTGCTGCGGGAAGCGCCTTGTGACAAAGCTGCTGCTTGCATGTGAATGAATACATGAATTAATGAAGAATTCGTGAAGATTGGATGTGTGAATGGGTATGGTAGTTGATCTCAGCTTTATGTGTGCCTTGAGATCAGAGTGAAACCTGATGGTTAAAAGTTTCCATTTCGAGACGGACGACACAGACTTTTATCATTCCCCAACTCTTGTAGAGCAGGCACCAGAGATCACATCCAGTGACCCACTGCCCGCCACTGTACAACTGAGCTTATTTACAACATCTTCAATGACCAATGCCCAACACCCAGTCTCCATCTGAGCTTATCTAGAGCCAGGCAGGCGGAACAATTTCAGTGACGTAGGCACAAGACTCTCAGTGTCTATCAAAGCTTGTCCACAGCAGTCAGCAGAGAGCACATTCAGTGTCTAAGAAAGCTTCCCGGGCACACACACAGTGGCACCCAAGTACTTCACAGGTCTTTAAAAGACCATTTGCTTGTTATTGGGCTTTGTTGTTTTTTCACCCCTTCTTAGAGCTCCTGTTCCCCACTCTGCTGGAAGAATTAGCCCCCATGAAATGTTTTCTTACCCCCCCCCCGAAATTTTACTCTAGTTGCGCCTCTGTGCCGTTATTGTCCTATATGTATACCAAACATTCATGGCATGTAAATAATCTAATTTAATATGCTTCCTTGGTCGATTAACAATTATGTGCTGCAACTACACACAATACCTCGTGCACCATTCCTGGCTTGTGCACACAAGCTGGGTAAGGACACCCTCCCAACATTCGCCACACAAACAAGCCACAAAAACACATGTGCAACTGCACAAACTCCGCCAATGTTTCTACACGGACCTGTAAAGTTGCATCGAGGGACCTGTAAAGAGCCCAGGCAAAGACTAAACTGGCAACTTAAAAACACCCATCCCAAAGTGAAAAGATTCGAGCACGGCAGCACTGCATAATTTGCTAGTATTTTGCTGTTTTTACATATAAATACAGACAAAGGAAAAATAGATTTCCGTCTGTATTTATATGTAAAAATCTTTTTAAACAGAAAACCGGGAGCCCTAATTATGATCAACCTGTTGAATGGGTCAAAGATGTTCTCTAAATTAGACCTCAACCAGTGCTATCATCAGCTCGAACTCCACAAGAGTTTATGCTATAGCACTACATTTTTAACTCATCAAGGCCTCTTTAGATATAAATGACGCAGCTTTGGCATTGCATCAGCCACTGAAATATCTCAAGAAGCTGTGAGAAGAGTCACACATCACATTCCCAACACCTTTAATTATAGTGACAACATCCTTGTGTTTGGTGTCACCATCAAGGACCATGATAAAGCACTGGATCAGGTGTGTCATGCTCTCTTGGATGCCAATTTGACTCTAAATCAAGACAAATGTGAATTTCCCAAAAATCCACTTTAAAATTCTATGGTCACATTTTCTCAAGTGAAGGGATGAGGTCTGATCTCGAAAAGTTCACTGAGCTAAATGACGCTCCCTGTCCATGTGATGTGTGCAGCGTTTGGCCTTTCCTGGAAATGGCCTTCTATTGTACCCGATTGATCAAGGATTATGCCACAATAAGTTATCCTTTACGTGAACTCGCAAAGAAAGTTCAACCTTTCATATGGTATGCGAGCTGTGATCATGCACTTAAGAAAATCAAAACAGCTGTTGGGTCAGCCACCAATCTGGCATACTTCAACACTCACAAGAAGACTTGAATCACTGTGGATGCCAGTCCTGTTGGACATGAAGCCATTTTAGCCCAGTATGACAAAGAAAGTGACCAATGACACATACTGGCCTATGCCAGCTGCAGCTTAACAGACACCAAAAGGTCATACTCACAGCCAGAGAAAGAAAGCCTGGCGGCCATCTCGGCCTGCAAGCTCTTCCACATTTTCATCTATGGAAAACACTTTACGCTCATGACTGATCACCAGGCCCTTACAACCATATTTGGAAACCCCTGCGGAAAAATGGCAATAGGATTGAGTGATGGGGAATTCGCCTTCAGGAATATACATACATAATCGGCCACAGGACAGGAAAGGCAGAAAACTTGGCTGATTACATGCCGAGACATCTCAGGACATCCTCAATGACAAAAAACTCATTGGCTGAAGAATATATCCATTTTGTCACTGATCAAGCCAGACCACCTGCTGTCCTGCTGGAAACTATTACTACAGAAGATGTCACTATCCAAGCTGTAGTACGTCGCCTTAGAACAAGTTCATGAGGATCACATTGTGATAAGAGGATTGACACCCATGAGCTTGCTTCTTATTGACATGTCAAAGATGAAGTAACGATCGCTGACAACAACCTACTAATCCAAGATAAATGGATTGCAATACCAAAAAAAACTAGTCAGGGACTAGCCAACCTGGCACATGAAGGACACCGGAGTATGGTTGCCATGAAAAGGGTGCTATGGGAATGAGTCTGGTTATCCTCTCTTGACCTGATAGTTGAAGGCACACTCCAAGATTGCACTCAATGTCAACTGGTTGGTCGAGAAGAATCACCTTCGCCACTACACATGTCTGACTTGCTGGACGACGTAAGGCAACATGTGGCAATTGATTTATTTGGTCCCCTTCAGTCTACTAAATATATCATGGTCATAATGGATGAGTACTCAAGGTTCCACATTCCACAACAAGTGTCATCAACTAGAGCAGCCATCATCAAACCATTGCTAAGTGAGGCATTTGCAGCTTGGGGCATTCCCAAAGTGGTCAAAACCAATAATGACCCTCCATTTAATGGACACGAATTTGCTTAGTTGGCCTGTCACCTCAATTTCAAACATAAGAAAGAGATGGTGGAGAGGTTTATGGCCACATTAAAGAAAACTGCACACCAAACAGAACTAACAAGGCAGGATGTTAGAAGTTAGAACAGCTTTGAATGAAGTGTTACAAGCTCATCAGCTCACCCCTCGTAGTACAACTGAAAAATGGCCAGCCACCTTAATGTTAGGTCATACAGTGCGTATGAGAATTCCCATCATGAAAAATTCATCCCACACTGTTCATCAGCCAAGTGATCATGTAGAGCTGGTGGCGTTAGACAGAAACAAGCTAGCCAAGGTGAAGGAATATGTGAACGCCTCCAGTCCAGGAAGAACAACTTCGCATAATCACACTCAAATCAATACCAGATAAATCCACTCTATGCAACATAGCAACAATACACATACATATACTTCACACCATGCAACATATTTCCCCTCGCCATAATTTCATTCAACACCACACAGTTCCATGCCACACAATTCATCTCTATACATTTCCATTCCACGCCACATAATTCCACTCCACAACACAATTCCACTACACACCACATACATCAAGCCCACACCACAAAATTCCACATCATGCCACAATGATTCAACACCACATCACACAATTCTACTCCACATAATTACACTCCATAACAGATAATACCACTCCACATCATTCCAGGACACTCAATACCACATATTTACTGTGCACATGCCCATCATGCCTCGTAATTCCACTACACATAACTCCACTCAACACCACACAATTTCACACCACATAATTCCACAACAAACAATTCCAATCCAACCTGCATAATTCCACTCCACCCCACATATGTCCACTCCACAATGCATGGCTAAAAGGCATTGTCATTGACAAATGTCATTAGCTTTCAGTTTGCCAAGATCTATTGGCTTTGCCCATGCTTGTTAAAGGCATCTTGCAGCAAAAGTGTAAAAATATGACAATCTCTTCAAAATTCAAAAAGTGTATTTAATTGACAAGTAGAGCCTTTTCACCGAAGTACAATTGATTATATCAGTGCATTGAGAAGTATTCATTTAAAAGTGATAGTTTTCAAACATGAATTTAGAAACATTAATTATTCTCCCCACCTTGACAAAAAGCCAACAGTGAACTAAAGAAGCAAGTCAGTTGTTATGTGCAGATTTTGGGTGGCCTGGGTTTCTATTATACATGAACAACATTATAGTTTATTAAATCAAACATAGGAGCAGGTTTTGTACAGCGCACACCCTGAATTCATGTATTTTGAGGGCCTCATATGTGATAATGAAGAAAAAGGGGGGAATGTGAAATTAAATAATTGTCTAGGCTCCTATATTTTGGAAAAGTAGGGAAATCAGCATTAATCCCATGGCTTCTGGTTTCACATTGATAAACTCTGCCACTAGGCAGCATGCTTGTGTCGTTCGCGGCACAGGGCAGCACAGCAAGTCACCTTGCTACGCTGTGCTGCGGCACAGAGAAAGGGCCGGAATGCACCATATTTATCCAATACAGTGCATTTGTTTGATTAAACTTAAACTGTTCCTAGGTTCTGATTATCAAAAATGAATACACATTTCAGTACTTTCCCCCTGCGCTGGTGCCATTTTGGCAGCCTGGCACCAACATAGGCACCCTTGCACCAGGGTGCCTCTGTTGAATGCAGGATTGTGTTTGTGCAGGAAGGGGCAACAATCCTGAGAATCTTTTCAGCTTTCTATGTGTGCTGCAGAATGATAGAGGAAGAAACAAGGAGAAATAAAGATATTTCTCCTTGTTACGCCTCTTCTGGGGAGATGTTTCGTTTTAGTGAATTCCAAGGTTTACAAGCCCTTGTAAATCTGGGAATGCATAGAAAACCATGGGAGTTGCGTTGGAACACCCACTGCAATGCCCATGGAAAGCCTCCCAAAGCAGCTTTGAGTGGCTTAAAAAATCAGCCTCAGAAGTTTGCGTAACTCATGTACTCATGTACCATGTTGTGTGGTGCAACAATGAAGCAAGATTCTCATAAATATACCACCTGATGTATATCCTTCACTTCGCCTACACGTACCGTACCTCCGATCCCCCTCAACCCTTTCCCCTGACCATCACCTAGGAAAATATTTGTGAGTACCCATGCCAAACAGTGAGCTGCATAGGCTTTCTTCCCTCCATTAAAAGTTTGAGGAGCAGGTAACATATTTAAAGTTCCTCCATAGTAAACATTTTTGTCTAGAGAAAGCAAACTTCCACAGGAATATGTTTTCTCTAAGCAAAACACAAATGTCTTCTATGAATCGGGCAATTCTGAAAATGTCTCCCACTGGATTGTGACATTGATCCATGCCTAGATGAGACCTGGAGTCAAGAGCTTCTGCTACAGAAGTGCCAACGGCATTTTCTGAGAACAAACGCAGAGGCACACAGTTCTATATGTCCAGTATGTGCAGTGATCCCTGCATGTTGGCTTCCAAATGTGGCACCTATTTTTCTGGGATGCTTTATGTTTGTTCCCAGCTTTGCTCTATATATCTTTTTTTTAAATTTTATTTTTGTTCACCAAGCATCAGTTACAACCACAACATTTTGTAAGACATTGATATATGAGTACAGTTAGCAATACACTTTTGGCTTTTTGGTATAGACAGTTCAGACCATAGTCAACCCCACAATGCAGTATATCTTCGGGGCTCACAAACAGTAACATCACTGCGCTAAACAGGCCCACGTCGCCATCAAAGAGTTAAGGAGACGTCCCTCCCACCCGCTCACCCGAGGGGTCTGCTGGTTGGGTCAGTAGGTAGTTCACAAACGGCTGCCAGAAGTCTTTGGACCTAGAAGCGATGGGCAGGTTTTCTTCGTAGGTATGAAGTGTTTCTTTACAGTGTGCCATGTCTGCTAACCAGTCTTTGAACCTGGGTGGTCGTCTACTTGATGGCTATTCTTCGTTTTGCTAACAGCAGCGCCACCGCTAGCATCTTACGTCTACCATATTGTCTAATCTTATACACTCCCAACAAGCAGTTTAGTGGTGAATTAGGAATTGGTTCGGATAGCATTTGAGATAGTGCATTCATGACGTCCCGCCAATCCCCTCCAGTGCAGGACACGCCCATGCAGTATACAGGAAGTCGGCCCCTGGGGCAGAGCATTTTTTACACTTATCGTCAGTTCTAAGACCAAATTTACATAGCTTCGCTGGGGTATAGTAAGCTTGGTGCAAGTATCTGAAGTGTATAAGACGGAGGTTGCAATTTGGCGTAAGCAGGTGCAGTTGTGCGCAGCTGAAGTCCCAGTCATCCTCTGATAGCTCGGAACCTGTGGCCTCCGCCCATCTAACCCTGGCCCTATCGCACTCAATGTTCTGCTCGCTCTGGGACGCATTATATAGTGTAGTGACCAGCGCCACTCGTGTCGGTGCGTTGGGTAATTTTTGAATGACCAGCAGTGTAGCGGGCTCTGCCGGGAACTCACTGTAAAGGTCTCTCACGGCGGCCCGCAGTCTGTGATAAGCGAAGAGTTTGAGCGGTGTCTGATGAGCACAGAGGGCGGGATCACTGCTCGATATGAACGTGTTGTGTGGGAAGAGGCTGCCCATTGTTGTCAGTCCCATCTCTCCCAGGGTGTCCCTCATCTTCCGTTCCATGGTAACCGATAGTCCAGGGTGATGTGCTAGGGGGAGCGCTGGCGCGTATACCGGCAGTCTCTGTGCCCTGGAGGCTAGTGCATGCAACGCCCTGGAGGTGCACTTGACGGGTTGTATGGTGTCATTCGCGTAATAGCCTAGTGGGTCGGCGATGTATTGAGTCAGCGTGTGTGGAAGGACACTGTCAGTTTCTACTGCGATGTGTGGGATGTGTGAGTGTGGCTGAGTCCAATAGAGTGCGTGTTGTGCCTGTGCGCAGTAATAATACAGCTGTAGGTCAGGTGCAGCAAAGCCTCCCCGGTGATAGGGCTGGGTGAGAATTCGCCAGCTCACTCTTGGCTGCTTACCAGCCCATGTAAGTCTCTGTTGTGCAGCGCGTAATCTATGGAAAAATGCCTGCGTGAGCCATATCGGTATGCAAAAGCACCATTTTTTGTAGGGCTATTCGGTCCGCCATGGACAGGGGCAGCTTTATCCAACGTTCAATTTGATCTTCCAATTTGCTCACCACCACCCCGTAATTCTCCTTAATGACCGTCTCAGGGTCTCGGTGGATCCAGATCCCCAGATATTTCACCGGGTCTGCGCTCCACTGCAAGGGATAGTTCATGTGGGGCTCCAAGGTCGCCGGGGTTAGGGGGATTACTATCGATTTACTCCAGTTGATGCTCAGGCCAGAGTAACGTTCAAATTTGACGTATTCCCTGATTAGTGGATTTAGGTTCGTGTCAGGGTGTCGAACGTATAGGACCATATCGTCTGCGTACAGCGATATGCTCACAGGTCTCAGGCTAAACTGGAGTGCTGTTTCTGGGTGGTTCTGTCTTATTTTACAAGCGAGTGGCTCTAAGACAATCGCAAAGAGGATGGGTGATAAAGGGCACCCCTGCCTCGTTCCTCGACTGATTTCAAATGTCTGTGAGGTATGCCCATTGATTCTCACTCTGGCCCTGGGTTCTACGTAAAGTAGGGCCACCCATGTTAAGAATGCCTTCGGGAATCCCATCCTGGTCAGCACATTCATCATGAAGTCCCATTCGACTGAGTCGAAGGCCTTCGCTGCATCAAGCAGCGCACCCACCGCTGGCAACTCGGGGTTCAAGCTATGGTACATAGCAAAGATAGTGCGTATATTTTAGGATGTGGAGCGCGTGGGTATGAACCCCGCCTGGTCTGGCAGGATTAGCATCTTCAGCAATGGCTGTAGTCTGGTGGCAAGGATTTTCGCTAGAATTTTAACATCTGTGTTTATGAGGGATAAGGGCCTGTATGACTCGCAAAGTGTGGGGTCTTTGCCAGGCTTCGGCAATGCTATTAAGAGTGCCTCATGTAGGGTCGGTGGGAGAGCCCCCTCCTCATATGCCTCTTCCAGCATCTGAGCTAGGTGTGGGATCAGTAGGTCTTTGTATTCCTTATAGAATTCCCTGGGTACCCCGTGCAGCCCCGGCGCCGCTTTGCTCTATATATATATATTCACCTAGAGGAGCTCCTGCTGCTGCCAAGTACAGAACAACATGCAGCTGCTTCTCTTTAAGCAGAGCACGGGCCCCTTGAGCTGCTGGTAAATGCCGAGTTTGCAGTGTGACTGCACGGTGCACAGGTGAATCTCTTTGGCAGTAGTAGTTGTGGTTTATTTTGGGGCAGGAGTGGGAGCAAAAGTGTCTCTCATTATGCTCTTTTTTCTGTCTATTTGTTATGACATGAGCTTTAGCTATACATACAATGGAATCAGTGATCAGCCACAAATGACTGTTCATGTCCTGTGGCATTTCTCATGGATTCTTTTCCCTGGCCACCACTGAAAACAGTGAGAAGTCTACCTGTTGTACCTGTTATGGGTGGTTCACGTGGGAGCCTGCAAGTGGTAGGATTGGTGCTCATTTGGATGCCTTAGCTTTGGCTTCCTGTGGTTGGAGCACCTCACTTGTGTCAGCAGGTGCTTCAGCACTCAGTCTCGCTTGAGTCACAGGGAGATGCTATGGAAAGCACATTTAGGGAAAATGCATTGTGTGTGGTCACTGAAGGCCAATCAAAGATGGCACCACTTCCCTTTAATTCTAGTATAGCTCCCCAACCCAAGAGATCTGCTGTTACACCTGTGATCCTTTAGCAACAGATTTGTCCTGGTTCTGGTGGATCATGCCACTGGTGTCCAGAGGCAATCCCTCTGAGGACCAGGACTGCACCTGCATTGGCAAAGGCCCTGATGGGAATTCGTACCTGAGTGGGGTTCCCCAAGGAAGTTCTGTCTTACCGGAGCACAAACCTAATGTCTGCATGCATGCAGTCAATGAGGAATAAGTGTGGGGTAACCTACACATTCTCTACTCTATACTATCAACACAAAACTGATCTTGTTGATTGATTCAACAAGACCCTGAAGGGCATGGTTAGAGACCAACCTGAAACCCTGAGGGATAAGTGGGACATCCTCCTACCATGCCTGATGTTTGCTTATAGAGAGGTACCACAAAAGGGAGTGCGCTTCAGCCCCTTTGAGCTTCTGTACAACACCCTGGTAGAGGACCTCTTAGTTTGGTAAAGGAGGGGTGGGAGTAAGCTCCTAGGAAGAATCTCCAGGATGTAGTATGCTACATGCTAGCCTTCAGCAGTCAAATAGCTACGATGTGGAAGCAAGCTTCTGACACTTTGAAGCCATTCAGGCTGTAATGAAAGAATGGTATGACCAAAATTCTACCACTGTAGAATTGCAGTCTGGGCAGAAAGTACGGGTATGGAACCTGTGGGACCTAGTGCCCTCCGGGACCGTTGGAGTGGCCCCTATGAGGTGATTGAAAAGAAGGGTGCCTGGTGAACCTTAAGACCCCCAGTCAACCCCACAGAGTGCTTCATATCAATTGCTTCAAATTCCACTTTGAGAGGTCTGAGATCACCATGCTGTTAGTGATAGATGGAGAAGAGGAGAAGAAAAGTGAACCTCTTCCTGACTTCTTGGATTCCAAGGAGAAAGACGTATCTGTGGAGGGATCAATCCTTTCCCCTAGTCTAACTCCTGAACAGCAGAGAGACTGCCACCAAGTGTTGGGACGGTACTTCTCTGTGTTCTCCCTTAATTCTGGGACTACCCACTTCTGTACACATGATGTGAACACTGAGAACATCCTCACTGTTAAGAATAAATCATACAGGTTTTTGGATAAGGTGAGGGCCAGTATTATTAGTGAAGTCTCTAAAATGCTGGAATTGAGGGGAATAGAACCCCCTTGTGGCTCCTGGTCCAGTCCTGTGCTTCTGGTACAAAAAGCTGACCCACTGGGCACCACACTGAATTGAGGTTCTGTGCGGACTATAGAGGACTCAACTTAGTTACAACAACAGATGCTCATACCATCCCCCAGGTTGATGAGCTGATTGGCTGGTTAGGGGCTGCCCAGTACTTAACCACTTCGACGCTAATGACAAAGCCAGCTCGTCATGGGCGTTACCTGCCCTGCGCTCATGACGAGCTGGCTTTGTCACAAACAAGCCATTTACTCCTTTCTCAGCGCAGGGCAGGTAAACGCGGTAGCGCTGAAGGTGTTAAGTAACTTTGATCTTACATCAAAGTACAGGAAGATCAGCCTATGAGAAGGTGTCAAGGAGAGGTCAACCTACTCCACTCCAGAGGGCCACTACCAAATTTGTATGATGCCCTTTGGACTCAACAATGCATGTACACCTACTAGAGGTTGGTGAACTAGGTCCCTGCTGGTATGGAGGCCTCTTAGGCTGCCTACCTGGATTACAGAGCAGTCTTCAGTAGCAGTTGGAAGCACCACCTTTTTCACCTCCACTAAGTGTTTCAGGCCCTGCAACAGGCAGGCCTGACTATCAAGGCCAGTACGTACCAGATAGAGCAGGGGTCTGCTGTGTACTTGGAACATGTGTTGGGCAGGGGTAAGTGGCAGCCTTTCCAGGCCAAGGTAGGGCATGGCCTGGGAGCCCCCCAAAACCCAGACTAAGGTCAGATCATTTTTGGGCCTCACTGGTTACTACAGGAGGTTGTCAAGGTATTTGGCACCATCGTTTCCCCTTTGACAGAGGTGACTTCTAAGAAGCAGTCTAGAAATGTGATTTGGATGGAGTAAATGGGTTCGGGGAGGGAGGAGCAGCTGTGAGGCAACGTAACACACAGTGATGCCGCTCATATGCCACATACAAGACATGTCAAAAATGCATCCCAAAGTCGCCCACATCCCACCCCACCCCCAACACGCCACTTCACAGTTCCTGAATGCAAGCAGATGACAAACCAACACTAGGGATGAAAGCTCCTTTGTATGAACTATCAGGCAGAAGCACATCTGCTCCTCCGACCTCGGAATTGCATGTGCCTGGCACCCCTGACTGATACTATAGCGGCTGATGCCAACTCCCACACTATGCACAGCCCGATGAGAGACCAACTTATACACACCTCACACACAGGAGTCCTTGCTCGAAGTTATCTTGCATGGAATGGCCTTCTCACTCAACCGGTGCACACTAAAACAACTCATTGATCCGAGATGTGGCATTTCATCCACAGAACTGGCGCAGGTCAGAACAGTGCCGCTTCAACAAGAGCCACTAGCGCAATGGCCGAACATCCCGGACACATGCACAACCCTGTCACGTGGAACTGTACCATGCACAAATGCTGCATTTACTGGGGGCACTGCCATTGGCAGCGCTGTGGATCAGTTACCGGCTAAGCTTCCGCCTTACCAACGTCACCTGCGTTCAGCCTGTGTTCCATTGTCGATCGTGCATATTCGAGTGGTGCATGGATGTCTGCCTATCCAACAGGACGGTAGATGAACTGGATTTTGACATGTGTGTACGCCCCCTGTTGGCACACAACCAGGAGTGTCACCGTTATACCCATTTATGGGATGCCTTGCTACTTGGTATACATGCTCGCAGCAGGACCTGGGAGATTGCACAAATCCCTGTGTGCAGTGACCTCATTGAACCGCTTCCCTATTGGGCTGTAGTGCTAATTGGTGAAAGGGGGTGGGCAAAAGCACATCTGTCCGGGCCTGCTAATGGATGGACTCGCCGTCCTGTTTGATGAAGTCGACCACGGCCTCATGTTGGAAATGATGGCCTAAGAAGCTGCAATCGCTTTCATGGACGAGTAACTACGTACCTGCAGCCACAACTGATTTGAACCCATTGCCCATGGCTCAACACCTTGTTGCATCTTGGAGATTTGGCCACATATCCCATGACAACAGTGGACATGGTTGCAATCGCCTGCACTCTGACTACATGAGCGGACAACAATGCGGGTTGACACACACCTATGAAAGGTGAGGCACTCCCCTGGAGTGGACAGTGGCGCTTGGCAAGGTTCCTCATTCTGACATGCTGCTGCATTGGTCTGCATGTTGTGGCACTTATCTTTCCCCTACTGACACGCATATGCTAATAAAGTGTACGCACCTTCACTTGTATTCAACTGTAATGAGTGTTGATTTGAATGAAAATGTGTGTCTCATTGCCTAGCTGGGTCATGGCCATACATGCGCATTGATAGCATTACCCAGGGAGTACCTTTTAGTTGAATCACTGTCCCTACATTCATCCATACTTACATACTTGATTGATCATAGTCATGACACATCCGTGTGAATTTTAATGTTTTATTCACATTCAGTGGTTATTTTGAAGCAGTACAGGGTCATGCAAACCCCACTTCACATTGTTGCCCCATGGAGGGCCAGCCAGAGTCCTTTAGGGATTGACAAGTTCAGGGAAGTGGAAGACTTCAGTCCGCAGTGTAATTGTTGTGGAATTGGTAATCAGAAAAATATGGCAGTCCATGTTGAGGTCCATGGTGAGTGTCGCTGAGTGTGTCTGGGACAGTGGAAGGTGTTATTCCAGGGCATGATGCAGAGTGCGGAACCAAGCTGAAACCGGCTATATGGCGGAGATGAATGCTACCACTTCATTCTGATAACAAAGCCGGATTCGTCATCATCATTGTCCTCTGATGTGTCAGGTGCCGCACATGTTGGTGGTGGTGTTCCGTCTGCATCATTGTGTGGCCGTGACACATCAGGAGCCGGAGGTGGAACGTCTTACGCACTGTGTGGCACTGACACTTCAGATAGCGGAGATGTGGATGGAGTGGTAGCAGCAGAATTCATCCACACCAGGCCTTGTGGTGGCAATGCCATGAAGAGAGTCTGCAGGGCATGGAAGATCCCAGCTACATCTTGCTGGTGTGAAGCCGTGGCAAACATTCTTTCCACCTGCATCCGCTCCAAGCTCTCCATCATTCTCCTTATGTGTCCCAACTCCCGGCTGACATCACTGGAGCCACTTTGACTAGACAGTTGTTCTTGGCTCAGAGTCATGACTCCAGTGATGTCATTCATGGATTGTTGGAGAGCATGGAGTGGACAGTGGGTGTCCGTTAGGGACTGTAAGTGGTTCCTGATGGAACTTAGACACCCACGTATGGCATCTAGTTTGGCTGCCATGAGGTCGAACCCCTCCCGCACCTGATCAGGCATCTTCTCCTGGCACCCTAACACATGGAGTTGAAATGACATGTGTTGGTCGTGGGGGTCCTGGGAGACAGCCGTGGTGGTGGGTGCTTCCTGCTGTGTGGTCTGTGCAGGGGGTGAGGGCTCCTGAATGCAGCTTGGCTGCCCTGGTCCTGGGGGTGAGGTGCTAGAGCTGTCCATGAGCTGTTGGAGGGCGTCAGTGTCAATGTTGGGGAGGTCCTCTTCATCATGAGTGCTGTGTTGTTGGGTCTGCTCTGCAGAAGGTGTTGATTGTCCCTCTGCAATGTAAAGGGGACATGCATATTGACATTGTGTTCACATGTATGTTCACTCATTGTACAAGTTTACTAACAGACTGCATAACAATGTACATTGTGACTGTTTGTGAGGAGATGCCTATTTGATGTGGGACAGTTGACTTTTCTACACCATCAGGGATGTGAGATTGTACTTGTACATTTTCATCTCACAGTTTCCTGCTATGCCAAATGCGAATAGCCCCTTTCTGCACACAAAGCAGCAGCAGTTGTGTCCTCTGTTCTATTCTTAAAGTGTTGCAGTTTGTACCCACATTGTTGGCAATGTTGTGGTGCTCGAATTCTTATGTGTGTGTGCTGCATTGTGGGTGGGTTGCCCCTTCAGCTCTGATTTTGCGGGCCCTTATCCCTTTCAGGCGGTGTGCCTTTCACTTCTGTGCTTATACAGTGCTGAGATGTTGCAGACTTGGGTAAATTGGGCTCTTGGTCGGAGTTGTGACTCTTGGGCATGGTTTGTCCGCAGATGTGCTATACTTAATTGTGCATGTGTGCCACTGAGCCAATCTCCCCCCATCCCCTCAGTCCCTGTTTGTTACTCACCCTGTTGCTGTTGGCTCAGGTCCTGTTGTGCAGTGTCCAGTCCCCGAACTCTCGCCACCGTCTCCCCAATGATGGTCATAGGGTGGTGCTCCGTGAGGCTTGTGGGTTTCTGGTTGTCCTCTGTACTTGATCCGGCTACCTCCATGGTGCTTCGCAGTTGTTTGTGCTTTGTTTGTGTTTTTTGCTGCCATTGTTATAGTGATTTTTTCGCCCCTGACTTGCAGGCGTGGTGCTGCCTGTTGCTGTATTTTTATTGTTGTTGGGCCCATCACAGCTTTTTTCACGTTCGGGTATGGATTTTTATTGCTGTCCCGGTGATCTTATTGCGGACATTTGACGCGTTATCAGGAATCTATCGCATGTTACCGCTGTGTTGTGAATAGGACGTTAACACTGAGTTATTTTTAACCCTGGGCGTAGTTCGCGAAGTGGCGCTACGCTAAGTGCACTTCGCATTACGTGAACTGCGCATACCTACACAAACTGCGTAGTGCACTGTGCAAAATGCTGTTCGCACTAATTGCACAGTGCCGGATGCTTGTCTGCACTGTGCAATCAGTGTAAACTGCATCTTGCACAGTGCAAGCGGTCGTTTTCTGCTGCTCGAGTAGATGTCTACTCGAGCGGCAGCTTTCTCAACGCTGACTGGTAGTTTCTCATTGCGAGCGGTCGCGGGCCTACGCGACCACTTGCAATGAGAAACCTGACCTCCCCGCGTTGAGAATCTCGCCGGGAGGTTTATTTTCCACGCTTAGGATCGGCAACTTGATGTTGCTGATCGCGAATGAGGAATAAGTCTCGCCGGGTTGTCATTTTGCTTGCTCGTGGTCGCCAACTTGACTTTGAGGACCGCGAGCAAATCAAAAATGACCTCTGCACTACACTATGCTACACGTGTTTGCACTGTGCTACGTGCAATCCGCGTAGTGCGAAGTAGCGCAAGCTTCGCAAACTACGCAAGCGTAGCGCAGTGCTTTGCGCAGGGTTAGTTATATTCCCACGATAGATGGTGATATGAAACATTGCGTTAACCTATTTTGGCGATGATTATCGCACGTTCTTGAGAATATCCCCCCTTATGTCATGGCGTGCTCTAACTGTGTGTTTGCCCTTTTTTCTGGTAAAATCTTCATGCTATCCTTCTAGGAGGATTTTATGTCTGTGTCTCCTTCAGCTTTGCCTGATCTGTATTGCTGATTTGCAAAGAGGCTAGTGAAGGAGACTGCCATTTCTCAAGACCAAACACTGGTCAAAAAGGAGCAACAGCTTGGTTCAGTCCTTGAGAAACTCTATCTCTAGCAAGAGTTAAAACTGAAGAAAAACGAGTAAAATTAGAATAAACAGAAGACAGCTGATGAAAGAGAAAAAAGGAAAAAAGGGAAAAAAGGAAAAAAAAAACGTGTAGGGGAAGAGTAAACCTGGAAAAATTGGGAAAGGAAAAGTTTAAGGGGAAAATATATGAAAAAGGGGAGATACCATTGCAGTGCTAATAAAGAGATGCTCCATGCGTCAAGCAGTTATCTGTCCTCATGACCACCTAATCTTCTCAAATGCTGTGTTCCTACTGCCTTTGAAAGGCTTTTCGGTGTTGTTTCCTCTGGACATATCTTCTGTTGTTGTTCTTCTGTCCATGCTGTGCAATCTTTGCTGAACTCAAATAGTCTGTGATATACTTTTGCAGTTGTACCCCTACAATCAATGATGTGCTTTTATTCACATCACTTCTTAAGCTGCGCTCTTCCCGATCGTGTTGTGCGCCTGCAGTCAGTGCTGTGCTCCTGCTATCTACTAGTCTTCCTATAGTTTGTGCAAAGAACCTGCAGCCTTTTTGCTATGCTCCTCAAATCTGTCATGTGTTCGGGCATACTCTGCTGTGTTCCTGCAGTTCTCCTGTGCTGCTATGGTCTATCCTATTCTACTGCAAACTGTATTACACTACTGCAGGAAGTACTGTGCTAATGCAGTCTATATCTTGCTTCTGCCATCTGTGATGTGAATTTTCAGTTTTTTTTTCTAGTAGTCTCTGCTGTGCTCTAGCAGTTCTTATGATGCTTCGGCAGTCTGTGCCATGTTCATACAGACTGTGATGTGCTACTGAAAGTTTTGTTGCGCTCCGAAATTCTGCACTTGCTCTTGCAGTCTGTGTGGTTCCCCTGCAGTCTTTTCTGTTTGCTTACAGTCTGTGCTGTGCTCTTTTAGGGCCATATGTATCAAGCTAATTAGCATTCGCAAAGGCCGAAATTCGCCGAATTTCGGCCTTTGCGAATGCTAATTTGCTAAATGGTATGTATGTAACATTTTTGCTACAAAATAAGGAATCGTAAAATTTGCTATTCCTTATTTTGCGATTGCACTTAAGGAATCGCAAATTTTGCGATTCCTTAAATGCAATGTATCAAAGAAAAAATATTTAAAAAATGCCCATAAGGATTTGCAAATTACCACCAACGTCTAGTTGGTGGTAAGTTGCGAATTCTTTAATAAAAGCTATTTTCAAAAAAACCAAAGGTGCCATATGACGCTCATACATGCCCTTAGGGCATGTATGTGCGCCATATGCCCCACATGCCATTTTCAGGGGTGCAGCAGGGTGTTCTTGAGACACCCCTGCACCCTTGAAAATATTCCTAATTTGCGATTAGCAAATTGCTAATCGCAAATTTCCCCTTCATTCCTATGGGCCTCCTGGCCCATAGAAATGAATGGGTAATTTGCGATTAGCAATTTGCTAATCGCAAATTAGGAATGTTAAGTAATCGCTATAAAAATGCGATTTGTTACATACATACCGTTTTGCGAATTCTAAATAGCGATTCCTTAAAAGTCGCTATTTAGAATTCGCAAAATGGAACTATGATACATATGGCCCTTAGTCTTTGCTGGGCTCTTGCAGTCTGTGCTGTGCTTCCCCCGTACGTATTCTGGGCCTCATTTATGAGTAAGGTTGCCTGTTTTCTGTTTTTACTGAGTTTTTTTTACAGATAAATACAGACAGAAAATCATTTATTTTCCTGTATGTATTTATTTTTAAATGTTGATAAAAACGGAAATTGGGTTGCTTTTTGAGTGATTCTAAATACTCTCTTCCAGGCCAATAGCTGTGTGGATTGATAGTTAAGTGCTTAAAAAAGAAACGATTTTTAGTAAAGAGGCTAAAAAAGCAGTAGATAGACACAAGGTAGATACTGAAATGTGCATATTTTCAAGTAAGTGCATTGATTCATCTTCTGAGGATGTTCATATTGTGGAAATGTGTAATATTTTACTTAGCAGAAGCTACAGCCATTTTGGCTGTGGTGTCCATTTTTTTTTCCTTCGTAATTCTTCCATCCTCTGCTGCTCGTGTTTTTCGCTCTGCTTGTGTTATCTATTTTAGTTGACCTCCTGACATGGCTAAGCAATGTACATGCTGGGGTTTGTAGCTACTAATGCACCTGGTCTCATATGTTAACTGTCGACCATTTACTGCTGTCATAAGCATTTCTGTTCCCCCTCCCACTTTGCTGACCAAGTTTTTATCCATCTGCCCTTGTTTGCTTATAGCTATTTCTTGTTCTTTCTATTTCTTTCACATGCTTACATTGCAACAAATGGTATAAAAGGGACAATGATTTGTGAAGCCAGTATACTACCTCCTGCAGCACTTGAGAGTGTTGTGTGGATGTGGTCCCACTCATGAGTGATTACTAAACTTGTCATTTTATTTCAACTCCATTGCCAATCGTTTTCTGTTAGTCTTTGGAACCTGTGGACGAGAGGGTGACTCTGCACCAGTGTACCCCTAAAAAGGTAAATTTCCACAATATCACTGAAACTTGGCAGGCATTCAAGCAAGAGTGCATATTTATCAGTTAAATAAATGTGAAAATATACAAGTTTCAGCTTATTTTTTTCACCAAAACCCAAAATAAATATGGATATATACAGATAAAGTTAACCAAGAATAAATATGGATAAATACAGATGGAAATGTCAAAATAATTATTACCATAAAACCCGGAGCCCTATTTATGAGGCCCCTTGAGCGGTCGGAACGTTACTTTTTGGGACGTTTCCTTAACGCAGAAGCCTGCTCCTTATTTACGAGGCAGCACTAAGCCACTTTTTGACTCATAAATATTGTCCCCTTTAGCGCAGTTTTCTGTGTTAAAGGGGCATGCAATGGGTGTTCTTGGGGGCGTTCCCATCAACATCCATGGCATTTTGACACTGCCCCAGATTTAAGAGAAATTGTAAAGCGGAGGCAAAACCAAAAACACACCCCTCCACGGGGAAGGCGTATGGGAGGCACAATGAGGAGAAATATTTTTTATTTTTCCTTGGTTTTCCTCTTTTTATATGCACTACATTCTGCATTCTGCAGCATGCAGAGAAAAAGGAAAAAGCCTCTAGTGATTGTTTTTGTGCAGGAAGGGTTTCCTTCCTGCACATAAACAATCATCCCCTCAATGCAGGCACCCTTGTACCATGGTGCAAATGTGCCTGCGTTGATGCACGCTGTCCTATTGTGGGCCGGCGTGTTAAAGATTGCAGGAATCGCTGTTAAAATGAGCTGAAAGCCATTTTGTACTTGGCAGCCATCTTAGTTAGCCATGTGCTTGCCGTGTGCTTTCTCCCTCTTCCAGAGCCTTGCACACGCTTAGAAAGGCCAAGATGTCAGAATGCACCTGCTCCTAGTATAGAACTATCAGGCTATTCTTGCTAATGTAAGGAGAAATGTCTCCCCTCCCCCTTTGTTGAGCAAGCAAACTTTTTTCAGTCATATTAGTCAGCAAGCATGCTTACATATGCCAGGGCCTCGCCTTGGTTTTATGCTGAATAATGTAACCTATGCATATATAAGGCCCGTAATCTCTTTACTCCTTAGAATGCCTCCTACAGTGGCCTGAGGGTACTGTGTGACGCAATCTCCCTTATGTGAGGCTAATAAATGCATTGTTTTTATATTACAGCTTCTGTGGCAATTTCTTCTTTTGTTGGTTAAAAGGACCAGGTGTATCAGTAAACCCCTTAGGAGGTTTATATTTCTTCAAACGGCCCCCGACGTGGACCTCATCAGAGAAACGGCTATCCAAGGGAGTGGTCTTGACAGGAGACAGGAATCTACTGAGGAGGACAGGACAGGAATCTACTAAGGAGGTACGCTGCGCACGGAGATTCTCTGTCTCTGCAGCCCAGTATATTTCTGGTCTTCCTGCTTTATCCTCCAAATGCTTACCGCTAAAGACTGAGAACCTTTTTGGCGTGAGTATGCTAAAAAGACCGTTAGGTCACTCAGAACTTGGCAGTGAGAGGTTGGAGATTTGTGCTTGGAAAGGTCGTCAACATGTGATTTGCTCTGGTTTGGCCAAAGATTTTGGAAACTTGGAAAAATATGAATTGCAATTTGTGTAGGCAGGTAATGAGAAGACTTTTCTCTAACTTTTGAATAATTTGTAACGGCACCATATTGTATATGCTACAATATTTTTGGCATGCCTGTTTCAAGCGCACATCGAAGAATGTGTTGCTTTCTTGGAGGTACCAATATGGAATTTGAGCGGAATCAGCCGGCTCCCCTAGAGGTGACACCTAAATAGGTTTAGGTATAAAAAACGTATTTCTTCCTTAGTGACTAAGTACCCCATGGAATTAAAATATGTACATAAAAAAAGGATCCTAGTCTGCACACTTTCATAAGTGGTGATATGCAGAGAGTTTTTTTTTTGTGTTCTGCCAGCCAAAACTGACACATTTGGTGTATTTTGGCTTCTTGAAAATGGGACAGTCTATGGGCTGTTTTGATGCTGTTTTATTGGACTACTTTTGAGAAGCTCTTCTTGTAAATGTGACTTACAATTAGTATTTACAAACGGTTTGGTTTCAGTACAGTCTGTGGGCTGTCACTTGGTTCTGTCCTAAGTGTTGATTTGTGGGTTAAATGTGTGTTTAAATGTCTATGTGGTTTGTGATATGACTCCGGTGGTACTTGTGTGAGTAATTAGCGATTGCGCTCTTTGTGCAAGAATGTCTAGCCTTAAGCGCGCTGTAGTGTGTGTTCTGAGTGTATAACCCCCTTCTGTAAATGTCTGGAATGAGCTTAATGTGTTTTTTTGTCATCATTCTGTTATGCAAAATGTCATTTAATTAATTACATATGAAATAAAAAATCCAGAAATGAATGATGTAACATATGCTATATAGCTGCATGCTACTCTTAAATTCACAGAGTAAGAAACTATGCATGTGTGCAATTTGCCACAATGCTAAAGATAATATTAGAATTCCCATTCAATAGGAATACAATAGGCCTAAAAAATGAAATTGTGTGTTTTGCAATAATTAGGACTAAAATGCAAAATGTTACAGCATTTTCCTTAGATACATTGTATTAGATATTAAAAGGTATTCACATCATCTGAGTGAATTGGTTGTTGCTGAAATAAACACAACATTACGAATGATAGATTTGTACTGACTTGAAAGGCGTGAGAAGTTGACGCCTGCTGGTCTGAGCAACAGCTGCATAAATAGCACATGGCTATTCCTGACTGCAGGCCACAGAGGGAAAATGCTGATTCAACTAGATTTGAAGTTAGTGTAAACCTGGTATAAAAGCCTGCATGACAGACTGTTGATTTAAAAAGTTACAATAGACAGTTTCATTATTTTGTATAACAGAGAAAAGATTGAAAGTAGGGATTTCCTTTCTGAATGGTTTACCTAAGCACATACGTGGTTCAAATGTTGAATAATAACTGTCCTTTAAAAAGTTGTGCAGACTTTTCATGTTTCAAGTAAGGCTTCTGTGCTTAGGGTTATAAATGAATACGTTTAAATATGATAGGGAAGGAATGAGGCTTGCTTTTCATACGTGGAACCATCAAAAGGGTTGGTATTATTAGAAAAATGACTAAAATAAAGGGGAATTTTAACGATATGAAATTTTTTTTATTAAAAAGAAGTGCACTAAATTCAATTTTTAATCTCTATACTGCCTAATAATCATACTTTGAACTCCTAGCTTCAAAGTTGAATTTAAGCAGTGCTTTACCGCAATGGGGGCGAACTAAAATGTGAAATGTCACTTTACCCAGGCGTACAAAACTCATTTTATAAGGGTGTATCATATACATTTCTGATCCCCCATTTCTGGGATATGTAGGGGACACTCTGGGGATGACTAATATGCCACAACATTGTAGGTTATTCATTTTTAAGTGCTCCAACACCAAAGTCGAAATTGGCCTCAATTCACTGTTTAAAAGTAGTTCTGCTACTCAGAGCAGTTTTCAGACTGATCTTAGGCTTCAGTAAATACACACATTTAAGTATAATACAAATAGCTGACCGCTATACTGCTAGAAAAGCACACCACACACTGCACAAAATGAAACTAAGTATAAAAAACCAGCAGAAGTTATTATCTTACTCTAAATTACTGGCAAACAGGAATGGAATAGGTCTGCTTTTCAGCTATCAGTCTCCAAGGTCACTTTGAATTGGAAAACCGCATGGAAAGCCTTGCCCAAAATAGGACAACAGGTATGGGTTAAAGGTCGATTTCTGCACTTAGCAGCCTAGCAGGGCTCAGAGCAAGGTTTGCTTTGACACTTCGACCTCTGAAACTTTTTAAAAGACGAGATGACAGCAGAAAGTGTTGCTTACTATTTGTGGCAAAAGCTATTTTTTGTGCACTCATAAGAACAGAAGGAAATATAATGGCATATGTGGGCTCTGATTAAGAGAATGGCTCTGCCATGTATGTAGCACTAATGCTTTTAGTTTGAATATTACTGTGCAAATGCTGAGATAAGGAGGCAATGGGTTTTAGTTAGAATTCATTCACCCTCATGGTACAACTACTACAATTGCTAAAGGAATTGGTGGTTGTTTATTAATGTTTTCTAGCTAGCTACATGTGCTATTTACCTCCTACAAGTGTATTTGTGCCCACCTGCCACAAATAGAAGTAGATAGTGTCGACAGAAGTGAAACCTGTTTCAGGTTTTCCTACTGTCGCTATGGGAGAAGGAGGTTAGCTCCTCTACAAATTAAGGGTATGCAAATGTATGTTTTCTCTCACTTTTTCTCAATCTCTTTTGAGCCCATCTAAGCTGTCTGTGAAACAGCCATGAGACATTTAATTGGCTATTCAGTAATACTGTTTTAAAATTGTTAGCATTAATAAAATGAAGAGAATATATATATATTCACTGAAAAAACCATAGGTTTCACACCAGTTATAGTTAGGAATTAGCATTTAAAAAACCTATTAAATTCACTGAAAAAACCATAGGTTTTACACCAGTTATAGTTAGCTGGAAGTTTTACTCGCATAAAACCATTGAAATTCCCACGTTATAGTTAGTCGGACTCACTATAACTTGCGCGTGCAATGCACTGCTGATGACGTCACATATTACATCACTCATGACATGGTCAGTGACATCACTCATGACATCACTGATGACACCATCCAGTGAATGTGTGTCTTTCTGAAAAATAAATATTAGTGAGTAATGTTTAAATATTTAAATATATATATTAGTGTTTCACTTTGTGTATAAGTGGCTGCATGGATTGGTGAGTAGCTAGATGTGTATGTATATGGGTTATTAGATTTTTTTTTAATATCAGTATGAGTGTCTATATGGTTTGGTGAGGGTATTACTTAGCACATAGATGCATGAATGACTGACTCTCTGTTTGTATGTGTTTTGAAGACAGCATATGTGCAGGACTGTATGGGTGGATGAGTGTGTATATGTGTGTGTTAGAGAGTGAATGACTGTCTCACTAGTGTCTTTATCAGTAACTACATATGTTTTAATCTAGTATATGTGAATATTGATGTATATAAGTTAGTATATGTGAGAGTGAGGGATTGTAAGAGTTCCTGTTTAAATAAGTATGTTTTTCTATAAGTGATTATTTAACAGAGTAAATATGTGTATGTTTTCTTAGAAGTAAGGTGGTAGTGTGTGTATAGCTGTATATGCAAATAAATGGATGTTCAATAGTTTATTTGCATGTTTGAGTATGTGTGTGAGTAACTTTTGGATGCCTGCCGTTGTGTAACAGGATATATAGGTGTATCACTATATATGATGAGTGAGTATATGTATGAGTGACTACACAGAACTGTTGGTGAATGAGTGGATGTGTATAGATATGGTGGAATTACTGAATTGGTTGTTGTAACTGGTATGGGTATCTCCATTTTCTTTGAAAATTTTAGTTTCTATTTTTGAATATGTGTTTCAAAGGTTACATTACAGTGAAAGGAGGTCTATCACTCTGTCACAAGGATGGTGTCATGAGTGATGTCATGAGTGATGTCACTGACCATGTCATGAGTGATGTAATATGTGACGTCATCAGCAGTGCATTCCACGCGCAAGTTATAGTGAGTCCAACTAACTATAACGTGGGAATTTCAATGGTTTTATGCGAGTAAAACTTCCAGCTAACTATGACTGGTGTAAAACCTATGTTTTTTTCAGTGAATTTAATAGGTTTTTTAAATGCTAATTCCTAACTATAACTGGTGTGAAACCTATGTTTTTTTCAGTGAATTTCAATGTTTTTTTAATAGCAAATCTTTATAGGTATAAAAAATAATAAATTTTAAAACGAATTTTATATTGTGTAATTGTATCAATTTTTATTTATTTTTTATTTTTAACTTAGGGCGCGACCTGGGGCGCGTACCGGGGAGCGTCCCGTTAGCGCTATTCCCGCGAACTAAAACAACATTGTGACGTTTCGCGCAGACGCGTGATGCGTCATATGACGCACAGTGTAAGCGCACCCGGAAGCACGCTAGCGCATACGATCGCGGCGCGCCTGGGGCGCGTACCGGGGAGCGTCCCGTTAGCGCTATTCCCGCGAACAAAAACAACATCGTGACGTATCGCGTAGACGCGTGATGCGTCATATGACGCATAGCGTAATCGCAACCAAAAGCACGCGATCGCATACGATCGCGGAACGTTTTGACGCGCTTACGCTACGCACCCATGGGCGCGCCACGGGGCGCGTAGTGTAAGCGCATCGGGTCATGTGACCAGAAAATAACACTTTCTATTGGTGCAGAACAGTTCTGGTTTCCAAATGAGTAAAGCCTGGGTCTTGTGATCTGACAATAACACTTCTGATTGGTTCAGGACAGTTTTTTTTCCAAATGAGTAAAGCCTGGGTCTTGTGACCTGAAAATAACACTTCTGATTGGTTCAGGACGTTTTTTTTTCCCAAATGATGAAAAACCCCACCTTTCTTCCTTATTCTGACTTTGTCCTTTGACTGAGGAAGACCTGTTTCATCTACAGAGACAATTCTTTTGTACTTTGAAATGGCTACTCTAGCAGCAACAGCTGGAGCATCTGCACCACCACCACCACCACCACCATCATCAAGAGGACCTCCACAACAATACATTGGTGGTGAAGAAGAGGAGGAGGAGGAAGAGGAGGAGGAAGAGGGGAGAAGATGGCTGCCTGAACAAAATACCCCATACAAGCCAAAAGAACACATTGTATGGCAGTTTTTTCACTCCCAGAGGGAAAGAAAAAAGTGAATGCGGCCAAGGTAACTGCCTAATCTGTGGTGAACAACTCTCAAGGGGCAATCCAGACAAAAAATATTCATTTGGTAATAATACCATGATTAGGCATATGACCAGGAAGCACCCTAACAACTATTCTCGGGCAGAGATCAGGGAACTGGCCAGTCACCTCCCCCAGTGTTCAAGGACCAGCTCCAAAAGAAAGGAACCCGCTCAATCGGGACCAGAAACATCGGAGACGATGCCTTGTATTCAGCAACGATTTGCTGATTTCAGAATCACATACATTCAATGTGGCAAGCTCATCGCGTATGGTGAAAAGAGCGTACAGCTCGTCGTCCTTGCTGGTGACAATCACAATTGCCCCAAAAAACAGTAATTTTTTCCGTTTTTTGTTTTTTGCTCCTGTTGAGCCATTTACAATTCCCTGTTTTTTGTTTCTCCCCATAAAAAATACAAAAAAAATATAAAACTGTTTTGAAAAGCCAAAAAAAGTACAAAATGTTCAAAAAAACATTAAAAAAATATAAAACAACAAAAAGAAGGAAAAAAACAGTTCTTTTTAGAACTACCTTTCATTTATAAAAATAAACCTATATTTTTAATGAATCTCTGTCAATTTTTTTTTCTTAGGGTATGCGTACCGGGGCGCGCCCCCCCAAAAAATAGAAAAAAATAATTTAATGAAGGAGTTAGCATGAGGGAAGAACACAAAGAGAGTAATGTTAAGAGAAAGAGAGCTACAGGATGAACACAGAGGGATTGTTTATTACATAGTAAAAAACAGAGAAGGTGCAATAGGGGGAAAGTGAGAAAAGTAAAATGACTAAAGGAGCGAAAGAAGGGAAAAGAGAGAGGAAGAAAACTAAAGTAGAGATAGTGGGAGAATGTGAGTGGGTGTTGAAAGAAAAAGAAAGGACAGTAAAAAATTGAGAATGAATGGTAGTGGCGTAACCGGGATAAATGAAGAACGGTGAGTGAGGTTAAGAAAAGACCAGTTAGTGTAAGTAAAGAGGGGTGAAAGAGGGTGAACAATTGAATTAGGATAAGACATGGGGAGTGACAAAGAGAAAGGACAAAGAGAGTAAAGAAAACAGTACCTGAATGGATTTGAGTGAAACAGCAAAGAAAGATAAGTAATGCAGGGTGTGTGACTTATAGGGAGTCAGTGGCTGTAGGTCGGGTGTGGGTGTGTAAGGTGTGTCTGTGGGTGTGGCTGTGTGCGGTGTTTTGGTGTTGCTGGCGGTGAGAGTGTGTGAAGTATGTGTGAGGAGTGTATGGGTGAGGGGTGTATACGTGTGTGATGTATGTGTGTGTATGGAATGTGTGTGTGTATGTGAAGAGTGTGTGTGGGTTTTTTGTGTGTGTATGAGGTGTGTGTGTGTGTGGGGTATATGTTAGAGGTGTGTGTATGTGTTGAGAGGGGGATGAGGTGTGTGTGTAGGAGTAAGATAAATAATTAAGAAAAACAAAATGAGTAAAGAAGCAAAGGAAGGGAACAGAGGGTAAGTGAAGTAAAGAATAGGGATTGAAAGAAGTTGAATATGAGAGGGGAAATAGGGAAATTGGAGTAAACATGGAGAATAAGAATAAGTGTGGTAAGCAGAATAAAGACACAGGAGTGAGGTTTTTAGTCATACTTACCATATAATAAATGTAACTTTAATTATTTTTTTTACTGCACTTTGTATCTGTGAAAGAGAGAAGAAAAAATAAGTTATAATTAGTAAAATGTGTATTTTAAATTAAATTTACAAATGAAGAGGTTAAAAATCATAACAGTGTATCTAGAAATAAAGTAAGAGTGAAGGACACAGAAAGGGAAATAAAGTAAGGTAGAAGGATAAAAAGAGAAAAAAAGAAATAGAATGCGAGCAAATTACTAAGAGTAAGGCATATAGATTCACTAACAGAGAGGAAGATAAGAACAGAGAAATGAACTGAAGGTAAGAAAGATACTAAAACAATGTGAGTTAGCAAAACTAAATCAGGAAACAGTAGTAAGTAAAAAGATAATAACTGAGACGGAAAACATAAACACAAGTGAACATAACACAAGGAGAGTAGGGCACTGAGGACATAGAAGTAGTGAGCGAAAAATAGAGAGAAAAGGTCAAAAGTAAGGAGCAAACAAAGATAAGCGAGGGAGAGTGGGTGATTTATAGTGATAGAGTGTGATAATACTGCTGAGTGAGTAAAGAGGAATTACTAAAAGAGCAAAGGAGGAAAATACGGAAAAGGGAAATAAAGCAGAGAGACTGAAAGCTGAAAAGTTATGCAAGGGAAAGAGGGGATGCAGACAGTTGAAATGAGAATGAGGGCTTGTCAAAGAAGTGGAGTAAAGGAACGGGGCTTACAGAGAGTGAGAGAAAGACATTATAAGTGAGTAAAAAGAGCTGAAAGAGGATGGAAAAAGGAAAGTGAGTGTCAGAGAATGGGAATACAATTTAATTTACACAATCCAAATTATAGAATAACTTGTACAACATGTTACATAGTTTAGTTTTGCTGTTCTCAGAATATATTGAATTTCACTTAAAACAGTGAGTTCAAATTACTCATCATATGACAGCGGGAAAAAAAAACACAATCTAAAAGATTGTGTTTTAAAAAAAACCTTAGATACTGACAAATGACAAATGAACACTAATCTTGGATTGACTTACTTTTCCTTGAGGCCAAATAGTATATCATGGAGGTCCTTTTCTCGTTGCAAGGTACTTTGCTGTTAACTAAAAAAACAATTTCATCGACTTTCTAGAAGAAAAGCTCCAAGAACATCTGAAATATTTTCATTATTTTCATATACTCCTTTGTTTCAGTCATGACTCTTTACTCATTCCTGTACCTTTCCTTTTGGCCAAATAGTGTCAGATGTATGAGTATACTTTCAAATTAATTCAAAGAAAATCTGAAATGACCTTTTTTCCGACGTTCTGAAAGAAAGGCTCTACAACATTTTCACAATATTTAAGTATTTGTAAAAGCATCTCTGACTCACTCATGTTCATCATTTTCTATAATACTAATATCACTTACTATGAGATCCACTTACAGTACCTATATGACAAGTCAATTTTTAATATTACCTGGATCACTTTTACTCAGAATATATTTTTTAAACAGCAAAATAACCTTTATTAACTGCTCCCGTCTTCATAGGCCAATTACCTTTACCTAAATTTTGGTTGTACAAACACTAGGTAGGAATTTTTTAAGCCAAAAGGCAAACGTTGTTTGAAAGTCAAATGAGTGTTGTTGCATTGGGTCCAACCTTTACAACTTTTTAAATAGCATGTGTAATGCCCTGATGTTGTAGAAGGACCATCATGAAAAATAATAGCTGCAGTTGCAAAGGTTCTTCCTGATATCGATAACTGTGAAGCCACGAAATGTTTAATAGAAGTTGTCAATTTAGTTCCATCAGGTCTACATTGTTGGAACATTAAAATGACATACTGACCATAATTTTGTAGAAATAATGTGGACAGCATTGTAGACTTACATTGGGGACACACCATATTGTGATCCGCTGCTTTAACTAGATTATTAAAAGGCACTGATTTGCAGTCTGGTAAAGTCAAATATATAAAGCTTTCAGTGTCTATTCTAGTAGTACTTGATAAAGTACAGTTGTCGCAGTCATGCTGCCATTGATAAGAAAGGCTAAAAAGATTTTTAATATCTACACCTTCATCTTCCAATACATCAAACATATACATTAAAAATTCCTGACAATCCTGCTGAATATTCTGTGAAAATTGATTTTGACCAGTAGATATGTCTAGAAGATTTCGAATTTCTGAAACACTTTCTATTTTTGCTCTATCACTGGTACATTTCTCAAACACGGAATTCAACAAACAACAGAATCTTTGATCCCGATTTTCAACAATCTGTTCTTGTATATTTTGAAGAAAAAAAACAACATTAACCACTACATTAGCATAGCAGTTGACACCATAACTGTTTTCAAACTGAAATCCAACAACATCTTCAACAGAATCTTTTTTCCTTCTGCTTACAATTATAGTTTCGTCTACTTTTTGTCTTTTTGCTACTACCTCACTGCAATTACTCTCATTTCTTCTTTTTCGGCCTACGACACGTTTTTCAATCAGAGGATATTGAGGCAAATGTGGAGCATACTCTCTTCTTAACCTATTGTATTCTTTAACACAATGTAGATCTGCACAAATCTTTGTTTCATCACACTCAATCAAGTACAATCCTGATAAAGTTCTGACTCGTGATAATGCCACATATGCCATACCCTCTTTAAACACAGAACTTCCAATGTTCACCAAAGCACTATCTACACTTAAACCTTGAGACTTATGAATTGTCACCGCATATGCCAAACAAATAGGAAACTGTTTTCGCCTAACATATAAGTCTTTCACGAGCAAAAATCTAGCTGAACAACGACAAATTTGTTCTATTTCATCAATGCCATAAAATAAAATTTTTAAAATTTCAATTCCATCTCTATTTTTGTAATTCACAAAACCAACAACATGACCCATTGCTCCATTTACCAGACCTCTTTCAACATTTAAATTCCTTCTCAAAATGATACGACAATTTAAACACACATTCAGAGTCTTTTCAAAACCAGCAGTTTTAGATATAGTCTTCTCTAATGAATCCAATTTTGATTTCAAATTTTCAGACAACATAATTGTTACTCCCATATGCTCAATTTTATCTGTAGCTTCCAGTTTCACTATCTCTTCATTTTCTAACTGTAACATTTTGTTGTTGAACATGGAACATTCTTTCAGAGTTGGCATCAAACATATGCCAGATTTCTTCTCGTTAATTTTCTTAAAAATATTCTCTGGAAGAATGTTTTCATTTGGGTACAAATTTGAAATTAATCGTCCGTGTAAAGCTTCTTTCCCTTGCTGACTTACTTTTCCGATTCTTACATCTTGTAAAATATTTTTATAATCTTCATCCTTTGCCTGCCGCATATTTTGAAGCAGTTCTGCGTATTTGAAGTTTAACCATATATTAACGTTTCCAATGCTTCCTAAGCACTTCCTGGTATCTTCATGCGTGAGCATTTTGAACACAGGTTGTCCTTTCACTGGAGTCAACTGCAGTAGATCTCCAAAAACAATAATGTGTTTTCCTCCAAATAAGACATCATAGTCTGTTCTAAGAATTTCTTGCATTCTCAAATGCTCAAAAGCAAGCATTATATTTGACACCATGCTTACTTCATCAATGATAAGAAGTTTCATTTTCTTCAGGACTCTCGAAACTTCGGAACACGCATCTCCAGATAGCTTGTGATACTCCAATTTGTTATCATGCTCCACTGGCAGCATCAGTAAACGATGTAAAGTAATCCCTTTAATGTTATGTGCAGCCAGCCCAGTTGGAGCGGTAACAACACAAGACAGCGGTGATTCAGTCTTTTTCTGCAGATAAGTTGCAATTGCTTTAATCAGAAAACTTTTTCCAGTTCCCGCTTCTCCACTCACATACAGTTGGACAGGCTTAAATGATGTACATGAGCACAATTTTTTCTAATGACTGAATCCATGTTCAATCTGTTCTGTGACTTTGTCATATATCTGTTTCTGCTCAAGGTTTAGTTGTTTCACCAAATCTTCTAAGTTAACGTCATCATCTTGAGCTTGTTCCATAGCTCTTTCCACCTCATCCATGGCAGTGGCAGCTTCATTTTGTATAATTGGTCCTCCAAGTGGATCCTGACACAATGAAACAGAACTCCGACTGTCTTGAGAACTGTCTCTAGCAATCTCTGCAGCAATTGTGGCTTCTTGCTCTATTTCTTCGTTCAACATTTGCAGATAATTTGGAAAAACAGGGCATTCTATGGTATCCTTGATTGCATTAAAAGAATCTTCGTAACACAGAAAATCTCCAAGTAGTTCCTCTTCTGTACGCCATGGCTTAAAGAGTTGCAAAATAGCTAAATAGTAAAATTCCCTTTTCTCTGGATTTTCGCAACTCAATTTTCGATGATTAATCAAATGCCCTTTTTTCTGTCTCACTAGACATCCTTCACACCCAATGATAGCATATATTCCATTGTTGATATCTTCTCTGATGGTTCTCTTATAAATATAGTTTTGCAGAACTTCACACAAACAACTGTTCTCAAGATGACTACTTCTATTTGGATAGTATGTATCCAACATGTTTGTCTTCAAAATATCTGTACTTTCTGGTTCTTTCTCCGCCAAATACTCTATTTCTTGTACAGATTTCAAAACTCGGTTTCGTGTTGCAGCAAGACCTACACTCACCCAGATGATGGTTCTACATTTGGAATAGAGACTTGCTGACGACAATCGATCAGAACATTCATATGCTCCAATTTCTCGATGCGACAACATCTTCAGACTGTAACTGTATCATTTCTTGCTTAGACTCTTTTCATGTGAAATGTCCTCCCACATTTCCTTCAGTTCTGTCTTTTCTTTTTTTGTGATGTAAGACGTCACATATTGAGCCACAGCAATAGAGTTGTCAGCAACGAACTGAATATCCATGTTAGCATTCCACATGGACAAAATCACTGGGTTGTAGTCATTGATGTACTTGGACTCTTCGCTTCTTTTTAAATTGTATGTATTTTTTGGTGATTTCCTCGTCACAGTATGTCGCAGAGAAGACATCAAATTATTTACTCTTCCTTTAGAAATCACTGGTCGTGGAAAGCCGAAACGACATTTTGTGTAGAACTTGTCCTTGTTTCTGAATTTTCGACGACAGTACTTTCCACAACGATGGGATTGAAAGAGTAAAACTTGTTGCCTTAAACTGTTTTCCTCTGTAGTTTTCGGAACAGCACATGTTGAATACTCTTCAATTAAACTCATCACTGTTTCATCCGAATCTGTTCCAAATTTGGGTGCATCTTTAATCCACAACAACATATGTTTGTGAGGAGCACCTCTCGCTTGATACTCCTTTCTCCAAATGAAATCCAAAACCTCTCCAAGGGGAGGATTTTTTTTGTTGGTAATAAAAGACATCATAGCTTCAAATCTATGATGATTGAAATATCTGCATACATTCACTGGATCCAAAGAACACAGCTCTCCAGGTGTTTTGAATTCTATATTTTGTATATTTGCATTTGCCTCTCGTAGAAATTGAAGTAAGTCGTCCCATGCATACTCGGCACAGCTAAGAGTGAGGAACCATGTAGGAGTTCCTAAGTTTCTTAGCATACATTTCAATTCCCCATTACGACGGTACCAATACTCATTTGTACCACGCTGACATGCCATGAGATTGATTAGATGAGATTCCAAAATATTATCTTGCAGATTCACTTTCTCCATAAAGTCCCTCACCGAAACATTTTGCAGATGTGCTCCACTGTTCAGTATATGGTTTACTGCATAAGAAAGCCCAGACAAGTCACTTTCATACAGTAGATGAAACAAATAGGGAATGCATTGACGAAACCTTGGATCTTCAGCATATAATCTTACAGTTCGATATTCAGATGCAGGAATTTGAAGTGGACGATCGTCATATCGTCCACCTCGACCTGTTGGAAATAGCTGTGGAAAACAACGAGCTTCCAAACTTTCTTCCCATACTCTAATGGGACTTCCTTTTGCTGCTTTCATTTGAAACAATTCAATTGCATTCCCCATTACTTCTTTGGAATGCAAAGGATGAACAGTATAATGTTCATATATTTCTTCACTTCTAGACACATCAACTTTTTCAATTTGGCCGCCTGAACAATCACTGTCTTCATCTGCAGCTGTTTCCTCTGCTGCAACACATACATCTTTGTAATACTCATTGTTTTTGACTAAATACAACCTTGCCTTTTTGACTTTCCTAACATCCACTAAATCTTGCCAGATTTTCTTACTCTTTGTCGGAACCCCATTAACTAGAATAAATAAAGGTTCCTCTTCTACTTTTTTTATACCAATTGTATCAATATTGTTTTTGAAATCAAGAGGCAAATAAACAACTCTTCCCTTTAATCCTCTCTGCAAATCTGTAGGAGGCAATTTCCCTATCTTAGGCTCCATGCGAACAATAGCCTGAAAAGGATGGACACATTGAATCAAAATAGACTCATATGTATTTAAATCCATCAATTCACGGGGAATGTCTACCAACTCCAGATTATTATGAACAGCTCTAGCAGGCATTCTGTTTTGATTTAATTTATCATAACAATATTTACAAATACGCTGATCAGAACTCAAATCAAAACAATTCTCCACCCACAAATAAGTTGCAAAATCCTTCCACTCATAATTATTCATCTTTTCACTTTTTACGTATAAATCAACTAATCTAGTTTGATGCTTATAATGACTTCGTCGACAACACACACAAGTAAAATTCGGCCTTTCACTTGATTTCACCTTAAACCTGGTAATTTCCTGCACAAACTTTTCTGTACTTGAAATCTGTACATTGTCTTCCACATTACCTTGAATTGCTGTGTCAATTTCTACACTATCCTCTTTTTCACCAAAATAACAAATCTCAATTTCTTCACAAATCTTCTTCACATCTAATTCAGTTCCATGCAAAAGAGCACTGTTTAATTGTTTAAGCTTAAGTGCTGGACTTTTTGCATAATACAACATTCTCACTAATTTCCTCATTTTGGTATGATGCACTGCTAACATCCTAAAATGATGAAAAACACTCTGACAGACTTTTCTAGAAAGAGAATCCAGTGAATGCCCTTGCAAACCTGTGTTTTCTCTCACTCTGCAAGGATCTAAGTCTTGCAACAACTTCACTTTCTGCTTTAGACTTTTCTTACTATATTGTATTGTATTGTATTGTATTGTAAGGGGAATTTATAAAGCGTGCTAACACCATGGGTTTCCTGGCGCTGGCAGACTGCTGAGGGACTGGAAGGGTTTAGCCAGATTGAGGGAAGAGCCAAGTTTTTAGGGATTTACGGAAGAGGGTGAGGGAATTGGAGGTTTTGAGAGAGAGGGGGAGGGAATTCCAAAGTTTGGGGGCCAGAAATGCAAATCTCCGGCCTCCGGATCTGCAGAGTTTGACAGGGGGAGTGAGTAAGAGGTGCAGATGAGAGGATCTCAGGTTCCGTGAGGGGCTGTAGGTCCTGATGAGAGATTTCAAAAAGACAGGACAGGAACCAGATAAAGATTTAAAGGTGAGGCAGCCGATCTTAAAGGCTGCCCTCGAGATGACGGGGAGCCAGTGCAGTTTTAGAAGGAGGGATTGCCATTTCGGAATCCCAAAGGCCAATCTCGCCGCTTGATTCTGAACGAATTGTAGTCTGCAGAGAGATGTTTTGGGCAGACCATGATAGATAGCATTCGAAAAATCTAAGCGGGAGAGGACAAGGGCCATGATTACTTGCAGGAGAGCTTCAGGAGTGAGGAGATAAGCCACCTTCCTGATCCTGCGCAGCTGGAACATGCAGGAGGAGACAACTGTCCCCACCTGGGGCCCGAGGGAGAGACCGGAGTCAATAGTGACCCCTAGGCTTTTTACCGAGGCCACAGGGGTGGGGGGAGGGCCAAGTTCTGCCGGCCAAAAATGCGGACCCCAGTGGGTAGAGCTCTTACCAGGGAGGAGAAGCTCCGTCTTTCCGGGATTCAACTTAAGCTGGTTTTGGCACATCCACAATAGGATGTGGGACATAACTGCCTGAAAGTTGGGAATAGCAGAGGGGGAATCAAGAGGAAAGATGAGTTGCAGGTCGTCCGCGTAATTGAAGACGGTGACGTCCCACTGCCTCAAGGAAAAGAGAAGGGGTCGAAGATAAAGATTGAAAAGAAGGGGGGACAGAGAGGAGCCCTGAGGGACCCCGCAGGGCAAGTGCTCCCGAGGAGCTCTAAGAGTGCCCAGGCTGAGGGTCTGAGACCTCCCGGTCAGGAAGGATTTGACCCATGCCAACGCCAGGCCCTGGATGCCAGCTTGCTCGACACGGTGGAGAAGGATGTTGTGGTCCACCGTGTCGAAAGCAGCCGACAGATCTAATAAAACCAGGGCCTGGGGGGTACCCTTGTCAGCACCGTCTCTCAGGGCATCCAGCACAGCCAAGATGACAGTCTCCGTAGAGTGGCCGGGTCTGAAGCCGGCCTGGTTGGTCTCAAGAAAGTTGGAATTCTCGATGAACTGTGAGAGGCAGGTGGTGACATGGGCTTCCAAAATTTTGGAGAAAAAAGGCAAGAGAGAGATGGGACGGTAATTCGCCGGGATGGCGGGATCAGCCCCAGGCTTCTTCAGTAGAGGCACCAACACGGCCTCCTTGAAGGAGCGGGGTACCGCACCGGACGACAGAGAAGAATTCAGCAGGGGAAGGATACAGTCGGGTAAAGAGTGGCAGATATTTCGTAATATGGTGGGGGGGCAACAGTCATCTGGGGATCCAGATTTAACGCGGGTGGCCAGTGTAGCCAAAGCGGTAGGGTCTAAGGGAGGGAAAAGTGTAAAAGAAAGAGCATTATGAGGGGGAGAAGCGGAGCCAGCGCCAGGGGGGATAGTCGGAATGGTATCTTTGATCAGGGCAATTTTTTGAACAAAGAAAGTGCTCAGCGCGTTACATGATTCTTGTGTAGGGGCCTGGGTCGGAAGTGTCCTGGGGTCGGAAGTAAATTCGTTGAGGATTTTAAAAATCTCCTTAGGCTTGCAGGGGGCAGATAAAATTTTATCTGAGGCATAAGCTTTTTTGGCAGCGGAAATAGCTGTTTTATACTCGTTCCGCGCGGCCACATATGCGCTTCTGCTAGGTAAGCAGTAGTCTCTCCTCCACCTGCGCTCGAGTCGGCGGAGTTCTAACTGCAGAGTCTTAAGGTGAGGGGTAAACCATTTATGGGAGTGACAGTGTCGGGATCGGGGAAACTTAGTTAAAGGTGCGAAAGTATCGCTGGCTATAGTGAGCCAGTCAGAGACTTGTCCCTGAAGCTCGTCAGTGCTTGAGTCTATGGGGAACAAGGGACGGGTGAGAGAGAGATGAGATAAAAGTTTGGAGGAGTCGGCGGCTCTCCACTTGCGTGCGGTGCCGCCCTCCTGCAGTGGGGTCCTGATCTGGCCGGCGGCCGAAAAGGTGGTATCAATTAAGAATTGATCGGACCACACACATGGTGTTATGAGTGGGCAGGAGGACTTGACCCCGTGAACCCAGATGTGGTCAAGGATATGGCCACCGCTATGAGTGGCAGACCTGACTAGTTGTATAAAGTCCAAGCTCGAGAGGGCCTCGAACAGTTCGGTGGCATGGGGGCCGGCATCCTCGTTCTGGAACCAGTAATTGAAGTCCCCAACAATGATAGTACGGGGGGAAGAGGTGGCAAGGTTAGTTAACTGTTCAGTGAAGGAGGAGGGAAGGACGGCATGGGGTGGGGGGGACGGTAAAGTACCATAAGGGTAACTGCGCCTACCTCGGTCCCAAGACGGAGGACCAGGTTATCCACATCGGGGAGGGTCATATTGGCAGAGGCGATGATCTTAAGATTCTTCCGTATTACCGCTGCCACCCCTCCACCGGAGCGGCCTCCAGGGCGGTTGGTGTTCAACAGAAAGTAGTCTGGAGGTAGTGCAGCGAGGATGTCGGGGAGGGAGTCGTCAGTGAGCCAGGTCTCAGATAGTAAGAGGACGTCTGGCCTCTCTGTCATAAGAAGATGGAAAATATCGGCTTGATGCCTGACCATGGAGCGAGTGTTGAGGTATAAAACCCGGAGCTGCGACTCGGCAGGGACAGGAAGGGTGGAAGATGACGACGGCCCCAGAAGAGGGGAAAAATGACCTGGGATCCCCAATAAGGAGATCCTGGCCCAGGTCTCAGGAGGTAGGGGGCAAGCAAAGGTTTGTAGACTCATTAGAGTGGAGCGGGAATAAGAGATGGCAGTGGCGGCGTCCCTGGCCCCTGGGCCCGGCCGGCCGCGGACGGGCGCAGACGGGCTTAACTCTGGCGCAACTCCGGCGCGTCTACGGCGCGCCCGCTGTGCTCGTCCGCTGCGCTGACGCATGAGGGACGTTTGAATAGGCGAGTGACGAGGGAGGTGGGAGGAGTCAGCAGGGCGGGATGGGAGGGGTTTAAAAATGAGTAAATAGCGTCCAGCGCTTGTAGTCAGCGGGACGAGGAAGCTGCTCTCAGTCAGCAGAAGAGAAGGTATTTAAAACAAGGTGACGGTGCCCAGCGCGAGCGAGCCCTCTGCCACAGGGCTGCTCGTCTGCACAGAAGTGAAAAGGGGCGGAGCCTAAATAGGCGAGTGACGAGGGAGGTGGGAGGAGTCAGCAGGGCGGGATGGGAGGGGTTTAAAACTGAGTAAATAGCGTCCAGCGCTTGTAGTCAGCGGGACGAGGAAGCTGCTCTCAGTCAGCAGAAGAGAAGGTATTTAAAACAAGGTGACAGCGCCCAGCGCGAGCGAGCCCTCTGCCACAGGGCTGCTCGTCTGCACAGAAGTGAAAAGGGGCGGAGCCTAAATAGGCGAGTGACGAGGGAGGTGGGAGGAGTAAGCAGGGCGGGATGGGAGGGGTTTAAAAATCAGTAAATAGCGTCCAGCGCATGTAGTCAGCGGGACGAGGAAGCTGCTCTCAGTCAGCAGAAGAGAAGGTATTTAAAACAAGGTGACAGCGCCCAGCGCGAACGAGCCCTCTGCCACAGGGCTGCTCGTCTGCTCGTCTATATGTATGTAAGAAATTACAAAACAAATCAATTGATTCCTGTCGCACACTACAAATACGACTACACTTCCAAGTGTACACTGGACCCTTAGTACGTCTCCCTAAAACTTCATCAGTTAACACCTCTTCTGGTTCTCTAGGCACAAGTTTCTCTTTTTCAATCGGACAACCGTCTTTCACTTCATACGCTCGACCACTGGTGTCAACTGCATGCACTAAATCATTCTCCTGGAAGTAACTCTCCTCATTAAAAAATGGCTCACAACTTGAACTGTGCATCCATTCTCCAGAAAAAACTTTACAAACATTAGTCCGATTAATTACTCTTTTCCATCTACTGTTTGATTTGAAAACATCAATTGTCTTGTTAAGTGTCCTAATTCTATTGATTATTAAAATAAATAATTTTTTCTTAACTTCAAAAGCCTGATCAACAATCTTCTCTACACTTTTCTTTTTCTTATAAAAAGCAGCTCTCTGTTTACCTTTCCTAATGTTTTTTAACAAATTTAAAACCACCCTATTGCGAAACATTTGTTTACGAATGTCTCTAAACTGATTCTGTCTTCTATTCCTATACATATTATTCTCTCCTGCTCCAGTTGTAGGATTCTTTGAGGCTCTCTCCTTCCTTTTCAAATTTACTCTCTCATTCTCTTTTTCTACATGCTGTCCAACAATATTTTTTGAAGTGCATATGTTCCTGGTACATATGTACCAGGAGCTTGGTTCCGTTTTTTGAAGTATTTGTTGTGGAAGAGTGCTGTAATTCCGTTGCTGTTTTTGTTTTTCGGCAGTTATTTTGTTTTCTTCTCCTTTCCCTTGAGGGCATGTTTGCTTACTCTTGAAATCTTGATTTTAATCTGTGTTAAAGAAAAAAATAGCACATTATAGACCGCTATTACCAAACAACAAAGCAATGACAAAAAGCAAACGATCTATTCAGGGTTACAGATCAGGTGAGGATTCTCCAGGGGTGCACAAAAGGTGAGGCCTGTATTGAAAAGTATAGTGGAAGACAGCTCTGTCCACAGGTACAAAGAAGGTGAGGCCTTTGTCTAAGAGTCCAGTAGGAGATAGACTTCATGAAGTCTAGTCCACTGCACTCTTATACACCGGCTTCACCACCTATGCTTCCCAGGAAAGGCCTCTCTCCCACTACAGTCTTGATCATAAACCTCACCTCCTCTGTCCCTCTGGACATGTCTCACCTCATCTGCACAATCTACTTCCTAATCTCAGGTAACACAGGTGACATAATTGTGAAAAGGTCAATTTTGTTTTATATAATCATGCACACACTATTTATTCTTTCTAAAAAATGTAGAATTCATTGATTAGTCCCAAAATCGATTTTTCAATAACATTTTAGAAACTCAGTGCAGGTCCTACTATTTAAACTTTCTCAAAAATGTAAAACTCATTAATTTGCAGCAAAAATATTTTAGTAGTGTAATGAAAAGCTTATACATATGACCTTTTCATTGTTTTTCAAATGTTATTCTAAAAAAAAATTATAAGGCCTAAGCAGGAAGACTCATGTGATGAAGCCTGTCCAGGGGAGCACAAAACGTGAGGCTTGTGTCCAAGAGTGCAGTGGACAGGACTAAACTGGAGTAGTGTGCAAGAAAAAGATGAGCCTCATTTATAAAGCCCTGCGTCAGTTTTGCACTACTGATGCGTCACTTTTTCTGACGCATTGGCGGCATAAAACATGTGCCTTGTTGCGCCATATTTAAAAAGTGACGCATGTAGGTAGATGCGTCATTTTTTAAATCTCTGCGCCTCATTATACCTCTGTCAACTGTAATGTACACAGAGGGGTAATTTCTCCGCAAAAAGCCTCGTAATAATGACGCAGTGAAATCTATGAGATTTCACTGCGTCACTTTTAGGACACTGTTACGTCAAAATCTTGCACCTGCCTCACAGCAGGGATAAGACTGAGGCAAACGCTTTCACATGGGGCTTTCCCCCATGTGATAGGATTCTGACACCTAAGCAGGAGTGTAGATGAGATGAAGACTGTCCAGGGGAGCACAAAACGTGCGGCTTGTGTCCAAGAGTGCAGTGGACAAGACTAAACTGGAGTAGTGTGCAAGAAAAAGATGAGCCTCATTTATAAAGCCCTGTGTCAGTTTTGCGCTACTGATGCGTCACTTTTTGTGACGCATTGGTGGCATAAAACATGTGCCTTGTTGCGCCATATTTAAAAAGTGACGCATGTAGGTAGATGCGTTATTTTTTAAACCTCTGCGCCACATTATACCTCTGTCAAGTGTAATGTACACAGAGGGGTCATTTCTCCGCAAAAAGCCTCGTAATAATGACGCAGTAAAATCTATGAGATTTCACTGCGTCACTTTTAGGACACTGTTACGTCAAAATCTTGCACCTGCCTCACAGCAGGGATAAGACTGAGGCAAACACTTTCACATGGAGCTTTCCCCATGTGATAGGATTCTGACACCTAAGCAGGACTGCAGATGAGATGAAGACTGTCCAGGGAAGCACAAAAGGTGAGGCTTGTGTCCAAGAGTGCAGTGGACAGGACTAAACTGGAGTAGTGTGCAAGAAAAAGATGAGCCTCATTTATAAAGCCCTGCGTCAATTTTGTGCTACTGATGCGTCACTTTTTGTGACGCATTGGCAGCATAAAACATGTACCTTTTTGCGCCATATTTAAAAAGTGACGCATGTAGGTAGATGCGTCTTTTTTTAAACCTCTGCGCCACATTATACGTCGGTCAGGTGTAATGTACACAGAGGGGTCATTTCTCCGCAAAAAGCCTCGTAATAGTGACACAGTGAAATCTATGAGATTTCACTGCGTCACTTTTAGGACACTGTTACATCAAAATCTTGCACCTGCCTCACAGCAGGCATAAGACTGAGGCAAACGCTTTCACATAGGGCTTTCCCCATGTTATAGGATTCTGACACCTAAGCAGGAGTGCAGATGAGATGAAGCCTGTCCAGGGGAGCACAAAAGGTGAGGCTTGTGTCCAAGAGTGCAGTGGACAGGACTAAACTGGGGTACTGTGCAAAAAAAGATGAACCTCATTTATGAGGCCCTGCGTCAGTTTTGCACTGCTAATGCTTCACTTTTTGTGACGCATCGGTGGCATAAAACATGTACCTTTTTGCGCCATATTTAAAAAGTGACGCATGTAGGTAGATGCGTCACTTTTTAAACCTCTGCGCCACATTATACTTCTGTCAGGTGTAATGTACACAGATGGGGCATTTCCCCGCAAAAAGCCTCATAATAGTGACACAGTAAAATCTATGAGATTTCACTGCGTCACTTTTAGGACACTGTTACGTCAAAATCTTGCACCTGCCTCACAGCAGGGTTAAGACTGAGGCAAACGCTTTCACATGGGGCTTTCCCCATGTGATAGGATTCTGACACCTAAGCAGGAGTGCAGATAAGATGAAGACTGTCCAGGGGAGCACAAAACGTGACGCTTGTGTCCAAGAGTGCAGTAGACAGGACTAAACTGGAGTAGTGTGCAAGAAAAAGATGAGCCTCATTTATAAAGCCCTGCGTCAGATTTGCGCTACTGATGCGTCACTTTTTGTGACGCATTGGCGGCATAAAATATGTGCCTTGTTGCGCCATATTTAAAAAATGATGCATGTAGGCAGGTGCGTCATTTTTTAAACCTCTGCGCCACATTATACCTCTGTCAAATGTAATGTACACAGAGGGGTCATTTCTCCGCAAAAAGCCTTGTAATAATGATGCAGTGAAATCTATGAGATTTCACTGCGTCACTTTTAGGACACAGTTACATCAAAATCTTGCACCTGCCTCAGCGCAGGGATAAGACTGAGGCAAACACTTTCACATGGAGCTTTCCCCATGTGATAGGATTCTGACACCTAAGCAGGACTGCAGATGAGATGAAGACTGTCCAGGGAAGCACAAAAGGTGAGGCTTGTGTCCAAGAGTGCAGTGGAAAAGACTAAACTGGAGTAGTGTGCACGAAAAAGATGAGCCTCATTTATAAAGCCCTGCGTCAGTTTTGCACTACTGATGCGTCACTTTTTGTGACGCATTGGCAGAATAAAACATGTACCTTTTTGCGCCATATTTAAAAAGTGACGCATGTAGGTAGATGCGTCATTTTTTAAACCTCTGCGCCACATTATACGTCGGTCAGGTGTAATGTACACAGAGGGGTCATTTCTCCGCAAAAAGCCTCGTAATAGTGACGCAGTGAAATCTATGAGATTTCACTGCGTCACTTTTAGGACACTGTTACATCAAAATCTTGCACCTGCCTCACAGCAGGCATAAGACTGAGGCAAACGCTTTCACATAGGGCTTTCCCCATGTGATAGGATTCTGACACCTAAGCAGGAGTGCAGATGAGATGAAGCCTGTCCAGGGGAGCACAAAAGGTGAGGCTTGTGTCCAAGAGTGCAGTGGACAGGACTAAACTGGAGTACTGTGCAAAAAAAGATGAACCTCATTTATGAGGCCCTGCGTCAGTTTTGCACTGCTAATGCGTCACTTTTTGTGACGCATCGGCGGCATAAAGCATGTACCTTTTTGCGCCATATTTAAAAAGTGACGCATGTAGGTAGATGCGTCACTTTTTAAACCTCTGCGCCACATTATACTTCTGTCAGGTGTAATGTACACAGAGGGGGCATTCCCCCGCAAAAAGCCTCATAATAGTGACACAGTAAAATCTATGAGATTTCACTGCATCACTTTTAGGACACTGTTACGTCAAAATCTTGCGCCTGCCTTACAGCAAGCGTAAGACTGAGGCAAACGCTTTCACATGCAACTTTACCCATGTGAAAGGATGCATTGCTGGAGTACAAGCATTCCATTTCATTACTGAAAACTCACTATTTACAAAATACATTTCCTCTCTCTTGCAAACAATGCTACCAAGCATTACCAAAAAAAAAAAAAACAACAGCAAAAAAGCTCAGTGTGCTTCCTAATCTGAGATAACACAGGTGACATGATTGTGAAAGCTTCAAATTATTTTATTTAATCATGCACACACTTTTTATTCTTTCACAAAAATGTAAAAGCTATTAATTTGCACCAAAATCGATTTTTCAATAACATTTTAGAAACACAGTGCAGTTCCTATGTACAATCATTCTATTTCAGTCTTGAAAAGTCACTATTTTACAAAATATATTTCCTATCTCTTGCAAACATTCCTACCAAGCATTACACAAAAAACTGAAACAAACCAACAGCAAAGAAACTCAGTCTGCTTCCCAATCTGAGGTAAAACACGTAACATGTTTGTAAAAGATTCAAATATTTTTATAAAATTATGCACACACTATTTATTCCTTCTTAAAAATGTTAAAGCCATTGATTTGCACTAAAATCGTTTTCCAATTACCATTTTATGAACAGAACACAGGTCCTATGTACAAGCATTCATTTTCACTACTGAAAGCCAATAATTTACCCTAAAATCGTTTTTTATTTAATATTTTATGAACAACAAACCAACAGCAAAGAAACTCAGTCTGCTTCCCAATCTGAGGTAAAACACGTAACATGTTTGTAAAAGATTCAAATATTTTTATAAAATTATGCACACACTATTTATTCCTTCTTAAAAATGTTAAAGCCATTGATTTCAACTAAAATCGTTTTCCAATTACCATTTTATGAACAGAACACAGGTCCTATGTACAAGCATTCATTTTCACTACTGGAAGCCATTAATTTACCCTAAAATCGTTTTTTATTTAATATTTTATGAACAGAGCACAGATCCTATTTACAAGCATTCATTTTCACTACTAAAACCCATTGTTTTGCACTAAAATCGTTTTTCAATTACCATTTTAGGAACACAACACAGATCCTATGTGCTTCTTAATATGATCTCTCGATCTAAAGGAATCATAACTCACCTTTACAAATGATTTAGGAGATTCAGAACAGTGTCAGATACACACACCAATATTTCTTTAGCAGAGCAAAAGGTTTGTTCTCCAGGCACTGCAACCATTAATGGTACAGAAAACCTCTAATTCTACACACATATTGCTCATGGTAACTAATCAAAACTCTTCCCTCTGTATTTTCAAACCAACACCCTTCCCCCCCTCAGCCCTTTCTACCTGTTACCATAGCAACTCCCTCCTCACTGAGCTCTCAGGTTTAAAATGTTATTCTACAATGTTGCAAATCACCTTAGCAAGGATGTTTGACCTGCGAATACACCAGCTTATCTGGTGCAATGTTTATTTAAATGACTTTTTTTAACCATTCAAATTACTTCTTACACAGAACACAACCATGCACCCTAACTTACAGTTTTCAACTATCTCAATCTACCAATCATTGCTTGTGATTCAAGAGCACTGAAACTCCACATTTTTTTTTAAACTCCTACTGTTCCAACTGCCATTTTATTCCTACACTTCATCTGACTGCACCAGAACCTCCTCTCACCATGTATTCTGTCTGGATTATTGGACATAGCTATATCCACTGGGCTCAAAGGTATGCAGCTACCAGAAATTTTCACAACCTTGACTTACCAAATGTGAACATTAAATGGATTGGCCAGAGAGGATTGAGATGTCACCAATTGATACCATTGGTGAAAACTTTTTTGCATTTGCCACACCCTAACCTCATAATTCTGCACTGTGGTGGAAATGACTTAGGCAGTTTGGCTGGGGTAGGTCTGGAAATGCTTTTAAAGGACCCCTTTGAACAATTGATGGCACTTTTTCCTCAAACTGCCTTGGTATTTTCCAATATATGCCAAAGACAGAAATGGAACTGGTCCAACCAATTTTGTCCACAATTTGAGAAAGCACGGAAACATGTGAATAAATCTGTTTCTGCTTACATGAGAGACTATGGAATGGGTTCAATATACAACAACAACCTGCGTTACAACATGCAAGATATCTACAGAGGAGATGGTGTGCACTTCTCAGATGAGGGGAATAGAATATTCCTCCTGAATTTTAGACTGTGCATTGGTACCTACTTGTAGGTACCTAAATCAGCCACAGAACCCAAAAGCTCTTTTCAGAGCTACCCTACCTTTGATCACTCCAAATGATTATCTTTTTCTTACTTTTTTCACTATTTTTCACCAAAGTACGCTCCCCGGTACGCTTCCCGGTGCGCGTACCGGGCGCTCCCCCCGCAATTTTTTTTGTTCCCGCCTATATGGGCCTCCTAACACCCCCTCAGAAAACCTAGGGGGTCAGGGAGTGCCTACCGTGCCCCCTTATACCCATTCCCAACGTTGTTTGTCCTCCATTTTCTGTCTCAAATCTACTGAAACACAAAATGGAGGACTCCCGTAGCGCTGCCGGTACGCGTACCGGGGCGCGCACCGGGGAGCGCTCCCCTAAAAAATGTGAAAAGTTAATTTACATAAAAACCACTGGAGACACTTTCACCAAATATAGAATAGCTCATACTACATACCAATCCCTACCATTTTCCCAAATTTAGTGGAATTCCATTGAGCCATTTAGCCTGTAGACCTCTCTAAATATCCTGAGGTAAATTACTTCACAAAAACACATCTGAAGTGTTAGAATGGACAACCAATTAAAATGTTACTTTCATTTTCTACTTTTATTTCATGACATTTGATTGGTTATGTACCTGAATATATATAAAGAAAGAGAGGGAAACACAGCCATTTTGACTACTACTTCCTGAAGTACATTTCAAGAGCATTTTCACTGACAACTTCAACTGCTTTCTCAAAGGTAAGTTATTATTTTGAAAACTGAAGTATGTTGTGCACTTTAAGTTAATTTGGAAAACTTTTCCTGATAGTTATATACTATCCCTCTGTAATAGTTATAGATTGAGATAGACTTCTCTGTTCTAGTTATGGATGGAGTTAGGCTGGTCTTGTATAATTATGAATTTACTTAGGCTTCATCACATACACTTTTTTATATTTCTACTTCCAGTCTGATACCATGCACTGCCCAAAGATAAATTCACTGTTAAAAAATCCAAACTACCTGTCTGAACTTAAACCCAACAGTACCCTATCTCTACTGATATGTTTATTTGTTATGCAAATTACATCACGAAAATGGAAGGAGAGCAAAACATTTCCTTTGAAATTGTTCTGGAGAGCAACAATGAAACAAATTATTGTACCCAATGATAACTTGGAATTCATGGATGAATCATGGGACTATGAACTACTTCAATGTGTAGAATCAGTAGATTTGCTGATTCAAAATGAGGACATTTCTGACAGTCAAATATTACAAGTTCTGATTAATTTGGAAAAAGAATCTGAAAAATAAATTTATATTTAATAATTCTAAAATTGTTTGAGACATTATTCATTTTTATATGTAATTCTTAAACTAGTACCAAATGGATTATAATGTAAAGTCAGACTTATAGTATACGGTGCAACTTTTTTATGTTACATAGTAATTTTGCTCATAATACTTCCTTTCTCCCACTATATTATCTCCAATGTGTATTTGACATGTCTTTTTCATCTCCTGCCTCCATGTTCTTTCTGCTTTCCTGACAGACTATAGTATAGATTCCATATACCACAATAACTTCTGTAACAACATGACTCTGCATTGGTACCTACATGTTGGTACTTAAGTCACCCACACAACACAACAATTCTATTCAGAGCTACCCTACCTCTAATCACTTTAAATTATCATTTTACTGTTTCACTGAGTTTTCCCCATGTGTGTGGGGGGAGGGAGGTGTGTGTGGAGGATGGTGGGGTGTGTCTGTGAGGTGTGTGTGTGTATGTGTCTGGGGGGGTGTGGTGTATAGGTCTATGTAGGTGTATGGAGTATGTGGGTGTGGGTGGGGGTGTGGGTGTGTAAGGTGTGTGTGCGGGTGTGGGTGTGTGGGGTGTTTGAGTGTAGGTGGAAATGTGGGTGGGTGAGGTGTGTGGGGGGGGTGTGGGTTGGGGGTATGTGTGTAAGATATGTGTGTATGTGTGGGATGTGTGGGTGTGTCTGTGAGGTGTGGGTGTGTGTGTATGTGTGGGGGCGGAGGTGTGTCTGTGGGATGTGTGGGGTGTGTCTGTGAGGTATCTGTGTGTGCCTGTGTGTGTGTGTGTGTTGGGGGGGTGGTGAGGTGTGTGTATGAGTGTGGGTGTGTGGAATGTGTGGGTGTGGGTGTGGATGTGTAAGGTGTCGGTGTGGGGGTGTGGGGTGTTTAGGTGTGGGTGGAGTTGTGCGTGTGTGAGGTGTGTGTGGGGAGTGTGTGGGTGTGGGGGTGTGGGGTTGTGTGCGTGTGGGTGTGTGTGGGACGTACTTGTAGGTACCTAAAACAGTCACAGAACCCAAAAGCTCTTTTGAACCCAAAAGCTCTTTTCAGAGCTACCCTACCTGTAATCACTCAAAATGATTATTTTACACTATTATTTTCACTATTTTTCACCAAAGTACGCTCCCCGGTACGCTACCCGGTGCGCGTACCGGGCGCTCCCCCCGCGAAAATCCAATTGTTTTTTTTTGGGGTTTTTTTACCCGAGGGACCCTTTTATGGCCCCCACATCAAACCTAGGGGGTCAGGGGGGTCTACCCTGCCCCCTTTTGGTCATTTCCCCCTTTGTTTTTTGCCACCTCTTGTGTCTCGATCCTACCGAGACACAAGATGGCGGCCGCTCCGGACTGTTTCGAATGTTTACAGACACCCGAGAGCCAATCAGCTTTCTATGCGCAAGTCGCGTGGCGCGCCCGGAGCGCTCCCCGGTGCGCGTACCGGGGCGCGGCTATAGATATATAAATGTTTTTGAACCTAAATTACTCAAAATCCTCTGGAGCACATATCTTGAGACATAGCAAAGGCACATCGGGCTACCAGTCCCTATAATTTTGCCAAGTTTGGTGAAAATCCATTCAGCCGTTCGGGCTAAAAGTGCGACCGACCGCCCTATGCAAATTAACATGGGGAAAACACGTTTTGGGACCCCCCTTTTATCTCGGCCCCCGCTTGACGAATCCCCCCCAAACTTTCAGGGAAGGAGCCGAGAGCCGCGAGGAAAAGTTGCTGAAAAATTCAGGCAGATTCCTCAACCGGCGCCAAAGTTATTCCCAATAGAATGTTGCAATTTCCCTATGGAAATCAATCCTAACTATAACTACCTACTGGCGACCGCCAGTAGGTAATATGTATGTATATATATATATATATATATATATATTCACTGAAAAAACCATAGGTTATACACCATATATAGTTAGGAATTAGCATTTACAAAACCTTATTTTACTCACATAAAACCATTGAAATTCGCATATATAGTTAGTTGCACTAACTATATATCGCGAACCCGCAATCCACTGCTGATCATGTCACATATTACATCATTCATGACATGGTCAGTGACTTCACTGATGACATCACTGATGACATCTCAAATGACATCACTGATGACATCACTGATGACATCTCAAATGACATCACTGATGACATCACTGATGACATCACTGATGACTACATCCAGTGACTGTATGTTTCTTTAAAGTTAAAATATGTCTTACATATTGAAGAATGAGTGGATTTATAAGTGTCTGAATGAAGGATTTAGTAGGTGCATGACTGACTGTATGAGTGAGTGATTAAATGTGTCTCACTGAGTGCATGGGTTAGTGACTAAACTGTCTTAATTTGTGCATCATAATGTCTGTTGTTCTGTAATCTGCTGCATGTGTTGATCATTAGCTATATGAGTAACTATATGGGTTATTGATTGGTTGCCCAAGTATTTGTATGGGAGACTGAGTGTGTGTGTGGGTGGCTGGGAGGTGTATGACTCTGTGCATATATGTGTGAGCAGTTGATTCACTAGATGTATGGGTCCAAAAGTGCATGTGGAAACAGCTGTATGGGCGGTTGACTGTGTGCATGAGTGTATTGGTGAGTGAATGAATATCTCAGTGCTACATGTCAAAGTAAGTACATATGTAAAACACAGTACATGTGAGAGTTGACATATATAAATAACTGTGCATAAGAGCCAGTGAATGTGTGAGTGGCTGTATGGATCATTGTGAACTTGTATCCAGGATTGTATAAGAGAGTAAATATGTGTTAGTATATGTTTGAATAAGTAAGGTGTGTATAACTGTATAGTTGAGAAAATGGAGGTGTGATTGATTCTTTGCATGACTGACTAGGTGTGTGTGTAACTTCATGGATGAGTGACAGTCTGTTTACACTGAGTGTATCTAAGGTTATATTAGAGTCTGAAGAGGTTCATCGTATTATCACATGAATGATGTCATCAGTGATGTGATCAGTAATGTCAAATGAGATGTCATCAGTGATGTCATTAGTGATGTCATTTGAGATGTCATCAGTGATGTCATCAGTGATGTCATTTGGGATGTCATCAGTGATGTCATCAGTGATGTCACTGACCATGTCATGAATGATGTAATAGGTGACATGATCAGCAGTGGATTGCGGGTGCGCGATATATAGTTAGTGCAACTAACTATATATGCGAATTTCAATGGTTTTGTGTGAGTAAAATAAGGTTTTGTAAATGCTAATTCCTAACTATATATGGTCTATAACCTATGGTTTTTTCAGTGAATTTCAATGGTTTTTTAATAGCAAATATCAAAAGCTTTCGAATGTATTCTTCTTTAAATCGAAAAATATATTTGATATGTTTTTAATACAATTTTTTAATGTATTTTTTTTTGTTTCGCTCCCGGTCCGCGAACCGGGTAGCTTCCCGTTAGCTCAATTTGCTGCCGCGACCCAGTCCGCGAACCGGTAAACATTCCGTTTGCGCAACTGCCGCGTTAGAAAACAACATCGTGACGCGTCGCGTAACCGTGACGTATCGCGTTGTCGCGTAATGCGTCATATGACGCGGCGCGTTAGCGCACCCGGAAGTGCTCCGGTGCGCGAAGCGAGGCGCGAAGCGCAGCTTCCCAGAAGCGATCCGGGGCGCGGCGGGGAGCGCGTAACTTAAGCATAACAGGTCATGTGACTAGTTAATAAAACTTTTCATTGGTTCATTTCACTTTTGGTTTCCTAATGATGTAAGAGGAAGAAGAGGAAGAGGAGCAAGAGAGGCAGTTTTTGCCTGAAGAGCCTAGGAGGTCCCATGTCAAGGAAAATTTCATTTGGCAATTTTTCAAATATCCCCAGGGCCAAAAAAAAGTAAATGCCCGATATGTTACTTGCCTTATCTGCAAAAAAGATCTGTCCAGAGGGACAGATAAAAAATATAGCTATGGCGATTACACCATGCATCGCCATATGGATAGGTGGCACCCTATTAATTATAGTGCTGCGCAGGTACGTGACCTGCAGGATAACCCCCGTCCTGTGGCCAGTACATCAAATCAAGAGGCAGTGACGGGGCCAGAGGCGAGGGAGATGGTCCCAAATATCCAGCTGAAGTTTGGGGAAGTGAAATTTGTGTGCATTTATTGTGGCCAATTGATTTGCTACAGGGAGAGTAGCATCACTTTAATCAACACAGCTATCGACAATCATAATTGTCCAAAACGCCCCAGAAAATAAATTATCTTTTTTTTTGTTGCTCCTGTTAAGCCCTTTATAATGAATCATTTTCGTTTCTCCCCCCCCCCCAAAAAAACTAAAAAAATATAAAACCGTTCAAAAAATACAAAAAAAGTAAAAAAAAAATCAGAAAAATAATAAAAAAATATAAAACAACAAAAATAATTTTAAAAAAAGTTCTTTTCAGAACTACCTCCCCTTTATAAAAAATTGCTAGAATGTTTAGCACTCTGGCAACCTCTATTTCTTTTGATTCGCTTCCAGGTTCGCGCGCCGGTACGCGAACCGGAAGCAAACCAGAAAAAAAAAAAAATAATAAAAAGAAGAGTAAGTATAAGGGAAGGAAACAGAGAGTAATGTTGTTGGACTTGGGCCCTTAGGGCAGGTTCACCCCTAGACTTTTTGCTTGAAATGGTGACCTGGAGATGGTGATTTTGAAATGGTGACCTGGAGATGGTGATTTTTGGATTCTGCGCACTTTCACTGTGTCCCAGTGGAAAGTGCGTGCGCACTCTGAGTGCATGTGCTGAGCTAGGCCTGCCCGCCCATAGGAATGCATGGGGAATGTATGTGTCCCTGGTAGTTCCTGATGCGTGGGGTGTACAGGCTTGAGTCTGGTATGTGTGAACTCGTGTGAGTGAATGCTGCGCAACGGTGTATGCAGCATGTATGTGTCTAGTAGAGAAGCGCCATTTCTAGACATGGCTGTACGTGTGCTGTGAGGGTGCTGGCGTGTGATTGGCTGGAGCTGGCTGGCATGCCAGGCTCCAGGAAGTCTGGATGGGTCTGCCCGGTGGTGAGTGGGAGATCTGCATGAGTAATGTGTGGGAGGAGTGTACCTGTGTTCTGGATGGGCTGGGTTTTCCCCACACAATGCTGGCTCCGCCCCCCTGTGGTGTGTCTAATGACCCAAGCCCTGCCAGTGAATAGAGAGGGTGGTTGAGGTAAACAGAGTACTCAAGAACCAGCTGCGACTGGTTCCGCCCCCACTCTGCACCTTCAGACAAAGGGAAATACTGTATAAAAATGGGGCTGTGTCCCCACTGAAATTGTTCTCTTCCAGGATCCTGAGGGGGCTGCTGCTGGGCCAGAGGACCGCCACTTGGACTGTCTCCCTGCCTGGAGACCCAGTGAGCTGGCTCTGGGCCCAGCCTTGCCCCCCTTGCCTGCCTACAAAGGACTTTTGGCTGGACTTGTTGTCCTATAGCGCCTGGGGGCGCTGCATTTGATTGATAGCGCTGGGAGCGCTTTTCTTTCCCCTTCTAGCGCTTAAGAGCGCTTTATTTTGCATTTAGCGCAGGGAGCGCTCTAAATTGCCTTTCAGCGCTAGGAGTGCTTTACTTGTGGAAGCCGGAGCCCACCCGGCGTTTTGCCCCGCTCCGTGACGATTTTCGAGTCCTCTGGCAGGTGCCCACCCTGCCAGGGACATTGCCGCCGATAGCGAGAGCCCACCTCGCCTTATATTTAAATTAGAGGGTCACCGCCGCAGCCCGGAGTGTTTTGAAAACGTTGCCGGGCCGCTGCCAAGTGCGACCCGGAAGTCCCGCCTCCACACCTTCAGGGCCGCGCTGCCATTGGCGGCCCCCGAGGTCTGACCCGGAAGTCAGGCAAGCTGTGGAGGGACAACGTGACGCAGACCAGGAAGCAGGAGCCGCGGGAGCCTACTCCGCGCTCCTGTGTGTGGAGAAGAGGCTTCCTTTACTGCCTCCGCCCCAGGGAGAGCCCCGTGGTGACCGGTCCGAAGGAGGGAGAGCCGGAGTCTCCGCCGAGAGCGCCCAGCACGCCGCCAGCAGACGGAGCCCCGGGAGATCCAGCAAAGGAGCCGAGAAGGAGCCCCTGCCACCCAGAGTCCTGGTGAGTGCTGCGCTGTGTCTCCGGTGCTGGGGGGCCGTCCTCTGTTTTTCAAGTCCTCGCGGAGGGACTCCAACGTACTGGGGCATTGCTGGATGTCCTGAGCCCTGAGAGGCTCCACGGGCCCCTTTTGTCACGAGCCCTGAGAGGCTCCAACGTCGTGGGGGCAATTCTTGCTGCAGAGCCCTGAGAGGCTCTGGGAGGGCCATAATTGCTTCGAGTCCCCCGAGTGGGACTCCAACAAAGAGGGGCAGTCTTTCTTTGAGCCACGAGGGCTCCAGAAGGGGGCATAGTTTGTTTTGAGCCCTGAAGGCTCCACCAGTGGCCGCATTTTTACAGAGTCCAAGGGGCTCTTGGGGCATTTGTTCTACAGAGCCTGCGAGGCTCCACAGCACCCAAGGGCATTGTTGGTTCTAGAGCCCTGAGAGAGGCTCAAAGGTGCCACGTTCGTGTTTAAGAGCCCAGCGAGGCTCAAGGGGCACATCTTCATTTCAGAGCCCTGAGAGGCTCCCTCCTTGCCCACATTGTTTTGGCCAGAGCCTGCGAGGCTCCAGCGGTGGCCCAACTCTGTTACACAGCTGCCCAGCACTTCGTGGGCAGCTGCCACGTTTAGGCCCTGACATTGGGACACAGGGACTGCCACAGGTGGTGGCAAATGTGGATTTTGCGCTATTGTGTTGCTGTTCCTTGCACCTCTGAATGTATTGTTTATGCGTCAGGTGCCTTTACACCTCTAAATGAATGTCATGCATTGCATCATGTGTATGTTCTTACACCCCTACAGGTATTGTGATACATAGGTGGTTGTTTTCTCCCTAGTGCAGGTGGTGCTAGTGAGGTCCTGTTACCAGTAGTTACTGGTTGTGTGCTATTTTGTGCTAAAGTAAATTTATATTCTATGTACTAAGTGCTATTTCTGAAAGTGCTACTTCTGATTCCTGACAGTGGTCCAGGTGGCCCTGTCTTGTAAATATCCCCCTGTAAATTCTGCCCGTGCCTCTGGCACATTGTAAAGTGTGTGTTTTATCTAATGTGTTTTGGTGTAATACAAAGGCTATTTTTATATAACCTTGTGTGGAGTTTCCTTTGTGGTGGGCCTTTGGTTATTGTTGCTGGGGTGCGTGCGCAAATACTTAGCCTACATCGCCTCCAAGTTTAGCCTTGCTGCTCGCGCCACGTTACCTAGAGGGTGAGTAGGGGTTATCTTGGCGTGTAACTCCCTTGCCCTGACTTGGGAGTGGTGGTCTCTGACTGACTTTGGCGAAAGCCCTGGCCGGCCGGGGATCCCATTTCCAACATTGGTGGCAAGCGGTGGGATAAGGATTTGTGTTTGCCTTGTACCTTAGTAGCGGCTGGCTGCACCACAAAACTCTGCATTTTAGATGACCACATTTTAGGGGATTGTTTTTTTTTGGGAAGTTTCATATTTTCTTCTCCTGAAGGTATCATTGTGCAATTGTGTCAGTACATTTGTCCCCTACCCTGCGCCCAGAGTCGGTACCTGTGTCACTTGTGGTCAGGTTGAGGAATCAGGGGTGGTAGAAACTGCCTTACCAGTCCGAGGGGAGGGTTGTGTGTGGATGAATGGTGTGTGGCACTAGGCAAGTGAGTGTGAGTTCTCTGGGGTAGAGAGCTTGCTGATACCTTTGTGAATTGTGTACTCCTGTGTTAGCTCAGACCCCTAGGTTCCCTGTGTGATCTCTTCTCTAGAACGTCTGCCAGAATGGAGCTGGTTTTTTATTTCAATGATCTAGCCACATATGGTGTGTGGGAGCTGAGAAAGTTCTGTGAAGAGAGAGGCATAGGGGCGGATCAGTCAGGATGGTATGCACTTAGGAGATGCATGGTCAAATGGCAAGAGGATCAATGGGATCTTGAGCGCAGTGAGGAAAGGGCCCGGGCTCCACACCAGGAGGGTGGTGGGTCTGTGGGGAGCCCTGAAGATTCAGAAGAGGAGGAAGAAGATGACAGCACCTGGATGCCAGTAGAGAGTGAGGACCCCATAGATAGGGAGTCCCTTGCCTGGTCCAGTGTAGGAGGCAGCGCCTCATCCCCTTCCCTGTCCCCAGAGGAGCTGGAAGATAGGAGGAGAGAAAGGGAGCACCAGCTGGCTTTAGAAAAGCTCAGGTTGGAGCATGCCCAGGCTATGGCGCAGCTGGAGCTTAGGAAGCAACAGCTAGCGACCGAGATGGTCTTAGCGCAGGAAAGGATAGAGGAGGCTGAGAGGGCCTCCACCAGGGGCAAAGTAGCTCTGGAGGATAGACTATCCCCTGCGCGCAGTTTTAATTTTCTGGATTCCCCAGGGAGGGCTGAGTCCAGTGGTGGCAGCTATTTAGACTTCAGTCCAGAAAGTCCCCTACCCCGTGCCCAACGTATGGTCCCTTGTTCCCAAGAGGAGGAGTTAAGGTTGAAGTTCAGGGGCAGTAGGAAACCGCCTCAACAGAAGTGGGTTTTTTTTGTGGATGACTGTTCTGATGCAATGTGGGATTGGCTGGCGGCTAGCTCGGATGATGAGAAAGACGAAGTACTGAATATGTTTCTCAAGGAGCAGTTGCTCAGTGTTGTTTGTCCAGAGTTGCGCCAGCACCTGTTGAAGTCTGAATCCCTTAGTCCTTGGGCGCTTGCTGAGGAAGCAGAGCGCTGGGAGAGTGATAAAGGTTCTCTAGGGTCATTAGGGAGTGACTCCAAAAGTAGTGGTTCAGGTATCTTCCAGCCCAGCGTGGTGGAAGAGGCTCAGTGTAGCCCAGCTAGGTCCCAGGATAGCGAGGAGGGTGTAGGGGCTCACTGCCTGGCTCAGTGGAGCAGGAGTGAGGGGGAGACCGAGGTTCCCCGGACGCCCGAAGCCCTGCCTCAGGACTTGGATGGTTTCTGTAGGGAAGACCAGGTTGGGGACCTAGGCTGTCCTGTTAGTCCACTTGAGGAAGATCTCTTAGTGAGTAGAGGACCTGGAGCGTCTGTAACCAGAGCTCCTGTGGTTCTAGAGGCTGGCAGTACCGCTCCGGTAGGGAGGGTACAGGAGTCCAGCGTGAGGAGTGATTGGGGGATGAGTTTCCCAGTGGATGCACCAGTGGACCAGGGACTAGCCAGTTGGGCTAGATCTTCTTGGGGGGACCCGGGTGGCGCCACTTCTAGTCTGGGGGATCGTCACGCACTGTCAGGTGGACAGAGGGCGGGAGATCTGCGCCAGACAGACAGTCACACAACATATGTCTCATTTGTTAGCCTCAGGGGGATGGAGTGTAAGTCCCCAGAAGTCCTGGAGTGCCAGGCAATTGTTCCACCGAAGGTTTTAGACCAGAGGTTGGAAGGCCAGGTTCAGGATCAGCCTGACCTGAAGGGTAGGATGACTGTAACCAGTGTCCTGACCGGTTCTTCTTCCAGAGGAACTTCTCCAGGTGGGAGAGGGCAGACCTCTGGAAGGGGGTGCAGAGGGTGGGAGAGCCCACCTCTGACCCCGGTGCAACCTGAGGGGTTAAACCCTGGGTTGGAGTGGCGTTGCAAGGGTACCCCTCGCAGAGGGAGGAGGAACCCTAGAAGAAGAGGTAGGGGGAGGAGAGCCTTCCCTGAGACTCCTGGTCCGCCTGAGGTTGTAGACCCTAGGCTGGAGAACCAGTGGCAGTCTAGTCCTGTCTTGCAGACAGGAAGAGTGGAAAATGGCCGCTATGTGCCAGGGGTTACTACCCCCCGCTCTGCGAATTGGCAAGGACCAGTGGCACCTGGGTGGCCCAGGGCCTGGTCCTGGCCGCGGACAGCTCGGGAGTACCAGTGGGGTAGCCCAGTTGGTCCGGATAGTGGTTCTAGAAGGAATCCCATGGGTTCACCGTGGCGTAGAACAGGAGGGTGTCCCTGCAGTTGCGGGCCCGCGTCCGTGTTCTATCGCCCCAAGCAGGGAAGTCCATCACGGTGGTGATTGGTCTCCCCTGCGTTTTGGCTGGAAGGGGGTTGTGTTGGACTTGGGCCCTTAGGGCAGGTTCACCCCTAGACTTTTTGCTTGAAATGGTGACCTGGAGATGGTGATTTTGAAATGGTGACCTGGAGATGGTGATTTTTGGATTCTGCGCACTTTCACTGTGTCCCAGTGGAAAGTGCGTGCGCACTCTGAGTGCATGTGCTGAGCTAGGCCTGCCCGCCCATAGGAATGCATGGGGAATGTATGTGTCCCTGGTAGTTCCTGATGCGTGGGGTGTACAGGCTTGAGTCTGGTATGTGTGAACTCGTGTGAGTGAATGCTGCGCAACGGTGTATGCAGCATGTATGTGTCTAGTAGAGAAGCGCCATTTCTAGACATGGCTGTACGTGTGCTGTGAGGGTGCTGGCGTGTGATTGGCTGGAGCTGGCTGGCATGCCAGGCTCCAGGAAGTCTGGATGGGTCTGCCCGGTGGTGAGTGGGAGATCTGCATGAGTAATGTGTGGGAGGAGTGTACCTGTGTCCTGGATGGGCTGGGTTTTCCCCACACAATGCTGGCTCCGCCCCCCTGTGGTGTGTCTAATGACCCAAGCCCTGCCAGTGAATAGAGAGGGTGGTTGAGGTAAACAGAGTACTCAAGAACCAGCTGCGACTGGTTCCGCCCCCACTCTGCACCTTCAGACAAAGGGAAATACTGTATAAAAATGGGGCTGTGTCCCCACTGAAATTGTTCTCTTCCAGGATCCTGAGGGGGCTGCTGCTGCTGCTGGGCCAGAGGACCGCCACTTGGACTGTCTCCCTGCCTGGAGACCCAGTGAGCTGGCTCTGGGCCCAGCCTTGCCCCCCTTGCCTGCCTACAAAGGACTTTTGGCTGGACTTTGTTGTCCTATAGCGCCTGGGGGCGCTGCATTTGATTGATAGCGCTGGGAGCGCTTTTCTTTCCCCTTCTAGCGCTTAAGAGCGCTTTATTTTGCATTTAGCGCAGGGAGCGCTCTAAATTGCCTTTCAGCGCTAGGAGCGCTTTACTTGTGGAAGCCGGAGCCCACCCGGCGTTTTGCCCCGCTCCGTGCCGATTTTCGAGTCCTCTGGCAGGTGCCCACCCTGCCAGGGACATTGCCGCCGATAGCGAGAGCCCACCTCGCCTTATATTTAAATTAGAGGGTCACCGCCGCAGCCCGGAGTGTTTTGAAAACGTTGCCGGGCCGCTGCCAAGTGCGACCCGGAAGTCCCGCCTCCACACCTTCAGGGCCGCGCTGCCATTGGCGGCCCCCGAGGTCTGACCCGGAAGTCAGGCAAGCTGTGGAGGGACAACGTGACGCAGACCAGGAAGCAGGAGCCGCGGGAGCCTACTCCGCGCTCCTGCGTGTGGAGAAGAGGCTTCCTTTACTGCCTCCGCCCCAGGGAGAGCCCCGTGGTGACCGGTCCGAAGGAGGGAGAGCCGGAGTCTCCGCCGAGAGCGCCCAGCACGCCGCCAGCAGACGGAGCCCCGGGAGATCCAGCAAAGGAGCCGAGAAGGAGCCCCTGCCACCCAGAGTCCTGGTGAGTGCTGCGCTGTGTCTCCGGTGCTGGGGGGCCGTCCTCTGTTTTTCAAGTCCTCGCGGAGGGACTCCAACATACTGGGGCATTGCTGGATGTCCTGAGCCCTGAGAGGCTCCACGGGCCCCTTTTGTCACGAGCCCTGAGAGGCTCCAACGTCGTGGGGGCAATTCTTGCTGCAGAGCCCTGAGAGGCTCTGGGAGGGCCATAATTGCTTCGAGTCCCCCGAGTGGGACTCCAACAAAGAGGGGCAGTCTTTCTTTGAGCCACGAGGGCTCCAGAAGGGGGCATAGTTTGTTTTGAGCCCTGAAGGCTCCACCAGTGGCCGCATTTTTACAGAGTCCAAGGGGCTCTTGGGGCATTTGTTCTACAGAGCCTGCGAGGCTCCACAGCACCCAAGGGCATTGTTGGTTCTAGAGCCCTGAGAGAGGCTCAAAGGTGCCACGTTCGTGTTTAAGAGCCCAGCGAGGCTCAAGGGGCACATCTTCATTTCAGAGCCCTGAGAGGCTCCCTCCTTGCCCACATTGTTTTGGCCAGAGCCTGCGCGGCTCCAGCGGTGGCCCAACTCTGTTACACAGCTGCCCAGCACTTCGTGGGCAGCTGCCACGTTTAGGCCCTGACATTGGGACACAGGGACTGCCACAGGTGGTGGCAAATGTGGATTTTGCGCTATTGTGTTGCTGTTCCTTGCACCTCTGAATGTATTGTTTATGCGTCAGGTGCCTTTACACCTCTGAATGAATGTCATGCATTGCATCATGTGTATGTTATTACACCCCTACAGGTATTGTGATACATAGGTGGTTGTTTTCTCCCTAGTGCAGGTGGTGCTAGTGAGGTCCTGTTACCAGTAGTTACTGGTTGTGTGCTATTTTGTGCTAAAGTAAATTTATATTCTATGTACTAAGTGCTATTTCTGAAAGTGCTACTTCTGATTCCTGACAGTGGTCCAGGTGGCCCTGTCTTGTAAATATCCCCCTGTAAATTCTGCCCGTGCCTCTGGCACATTGTAAAGTGTGTGTTTTATCTAATGTGTTTTGGTGTAATACAAAGGCTATTTTTATATAACCTTGTGTGGAGTTTCCTTTGTGGTGGGCCTTTGGTTGTTGTTGCTGGGGTGCGTGCGCAAATACTTAGCCTACATCGCCTCCAAGTTTAGCCTTGCTGCTCGCGCCACGTTACCTAGAGGGTGAGTAGGGGTTATCTTGGCGTGTAACTCCCTTGCCCTGACTTGGGAGTGGTGGTCTCTGACTGACTTTGGCGAAAGCCCTGGCCGGCCGGGGATCCCATTTCCAACAAATGTTAAAAGAAAGACAGCTAGAGGGAGTAACACAGAGATACTGTTTAATAGATCTATTTACCGAAGAAAAGATAGAAGAGGGTATAATTGTGAAAAACAAAATAGATAAGGAAGTGAAAGAAAAAAAGGAGAGTAGAAGAATAATAAACAAGAGTTTCTTAGAGAATGTGAGTGAATGTTCAAAATAAGAAGAAAAACAGTAAAGGATGTGGAATGAGAGGTAGGGATAGAACCGGACTAAAAGAACAATCCTGAGGGAAAGTGTTAATAAAACAGTGAGCAAAAGTAAATAGGAATAAAACAAGATGTATGATAGTGACTAAGGATAAAACATGTGGAATAACAGAGAGAAAAAACAGAAAGCAGAAAAGAAGAAGTGACAGAAAAGGAATGATTGAAACAGCAAAGAAATGTAAATAACATAGGGGCATATTATCAACACAGGCGATAAAATTATCGCTGCTTTTATCGGCAGAAAACTGCCGCTAAAGCCGCTTTTGCGGCAGAAAACTGCCGCTAAAGCCACTTTTGCGGCAGTTTTCTGCCGATAAAAGCAGCAATAATTTTATCGCCTGTGTTGATAATATGCCCCTTAGTGTGTTTGAACTACAGGGAGAAAGCATAAAGAACAAGTAGTGAAAGAGCGATGAGTCAGAGATAGTGAGAGTAATAGAGACGGAGTGAGTGAACAGGAGTGAGGAACTATGAGAACAGAGGGACTGAGAAAAGGAGTGGAAGGAGTAGAGTAAGTAAGTAATAGAAAAAGGAATGAGGGAAGTAGCAAAGGCAGGAAACTGACGGTTAAAGAAATGAAGCAGTGGAACTAATAGAAATTAAATGTGATAGAAATGTAACGAAAAGAGTACAAAACACTTACCTTATAATTGTCGTTAACTTAGTCACTTGTTATTTTTATACTTTCAATCTGTGAAAGAAACAACAAAAATTTGAAAAATATTAAAACATGTATGTAAAAATTAGAAAAGACAAGGGAAAAGATTGACAATCATCCAATTTTACAACGAAATAAAGTAAGAGATAAACATGCAGAAAAAAAAAGAGAAAGAAACGGTGATAGACAGTCAGAGACAAAAAGAAATTGAAATAGAGTAAATTACTAAGAGAAAAAAAAAGAAGATACTTTCAGTGACAGAAAAGAAGGCTAGAAGAGAAAACTAAATTGAAGTTGTGTAAGCTACTAAAAGAAAGTGAGTAAGGTAAACTATATAAGGAAAGGGTGAATAAGGAAAAGAGAGTGAGGGAGAGAGGAGACAGAGGAAGGGAAGGAAAGAGTGTCAGATACAGACTGAGTGAGGCATCTACACAATGTGATTCATAATGTTAGGAAACACAGGTAATGTAATTGAAAAACGTTCAATTTGTTTTGCTCATTCCACAATCACATCACTTGTGTTTCCTTTGCTTAGGTATCTCATTGTGCAGATGTAGTCTAGCATATGAAAGACTACGCAGAAGGTGAGCACTGTATGCAACAACTTTGACACTTACAGAAGCCTCAGCTTCTCCATGCCCCCTACACAGTCCTAAATATATACATTTTAAACTGACGGTATCTTGTTGCAGATGAAGTGAGGCCTATCTTGCAACATGGTGCATCTTTTGCACTGCTGCTGCATCACAAAAGTGACGCAACGGTGGCGCAAAAGAGGCGCACGGCCATCATAAAACTGCCCCTAACATTTTAAATGATTGTTTCAGGATGCCGATAAGGTGTGGCCTATCCAGAGATTTGTTTGAGGTGAGGCCTACTCAGAGTTACAGATTAAATTTAGGCTTGTTGAAGAGTACAGAGGAGATAATACATGTGCAGGCCTACCAACGAAGTGAGTCATGTCCACTGCACTCTTGAACAAAGGCCAGACCTCCTCTGTCTCCCTGGACCTGCCTAAAACCTCATCTGCACAATGTGATTCATAATGTTAGGAAACACAGGTGATATAATTGAAAAACGTGCAAATATTTTTGCTCATTTAACAATCACATCACCTGTATTTCCTCAGCTTAGGTATCTCATTGTACAGATGTAGTCTAGCATATCCAAGAGTACGCAGAAGGTGAGGACTGTATGCAACAGAGCAATGTACATTACTCACCTCCCTTGACACTTACAGAAGCCTCAGTTTCTCCATGCCTCCTACACAGTTCTAAATGTATATGTTATGTTATGTTATGTTAAATTAAATTTATTAAGCGCGCGTACGCCCGTAGGCGTATATCATAAATACAAAAAGTACAGAATTAATTATACATATTAAATGGTTTATTTTTGCTGTTCTCAGAATATATCAAATTTCACTAAAAACAGTGACTTGAAGGTATTCATCATATAACAGCGGGGAAAAAAAACACAATCAAAATGATTGTGTTTAAAAAATCCATATAACATAACCAATCAGAAATCAGAACTCCTTAAAAGTAACTTACTTTCCATGACGTCGAAGGATGGCCTATGAACAACTTATACTCTGTTGTGCTGTTATTATTTTCAGCCCGCCACTTTCTGAAAGAAAAGCTCCATCGTTTTGACAACTATGTTACATACAATAAATGACTTCTCGCTCTCTACCGCACTTCTCCTCAAGGTCAAATCGTGTAAGAGCCATTTATAACTCTTGGAATTCTTCTAAGCAAATCCCGTCATTTTCTTTTTCCGCAACTTTCAGAAAGAAAACGTTCAAGATCACTTTTACAATCCTGTACTAGTAATATTTTACCCTTCTTGCTCACTCATGTTCCACATTTCCTATGACACTGATACTGCTTACTATGAGGCACACTTACACTACCTCTATGACTACTACAATTATTTAATTCTCTACATCACTTTTAATCACAAAGCAATTTAAAACAGTACATTAAATTATATCAACTCCTAGAATCATTATAGGCCAGTTACCTACCCAAAATTCTTTCTTCTGAAAACAGAAAGTAAGAATATTTTTAAGTCAAAAGGCAACATTGTTTCATAGTCAAATGTGAATCATTTCCGAAACATCAGCTTTTTTTACATTTTCAATAAGTGGATGTTGTCAAAGGACCATCATGTCATATAATAGCTGCAGTTATAAATGTTCTTCCTAAAATCAACGACTGTGTAGCCACAACATTTGTAATTAAAGTTGAAAACTTACTTTCATCAGGTTTATATAGTTGGAATTTTTAAATGACATTATAACCAAAAGTTTGTTCAAAAAATGTGGACAGCATTGCAGACATTACCTCTACTCCATGTTGTGATTGCCTGCTTGAATTAGCTTATTAAAAGAAACAGTTTTTCTGAACTCATTCAAAGTGCAGTTATTTTTCCATGACGTCAAGTGTTATGGTAAGAATACCGTTTGCTTTGGGAAATACTCTGTTGTCCTTTAACTAATCCGTGCCCACCACTTTCTGTAAGAAAACCTTCTTTTTTTTCATGAACTACTTAAAACTCAAAAATAACTTTTTACTCTGTACTACACTTATCCTCAAGGCCAAATAGTGTAGGAGCCATTAGAACCTCTTGAAATTCCTCAGAGCAAATCCCGAGATTCTTTCTCAAAAATTTTGGTTGTAAAAACAGCAGGTAAGAATTTTTAAGGTCAAAAGGCAATTTTTTTTTTAAAGTTAAACCAGAATCATTGCAGAATGACCAGCCGTTTCTAGACTTCAAATAAGCTGTGTAATGTCCTGATGTTGTTGAAGGACCGTCATGATATATAATTGCTGCAGTTACAAAAGTCCTTCCTGATATTGACAACTGCGAAGCCACAAAATTTTTCATTAAAGTTGCTAATTTTGTTCCATCAGGCCTACATCGTTGGAACATTAAAATGACATACTGGCCATATGTTCGTATAAATAATGTGGACAACATTGCAGACTTACATTGACTACACTCCATGTTGTGATCAGCTGCTTTTACTAGCTTATTAAAGGACACTGATTTACTGTCTGGCAAAGTTAAATATATAAATCTTTCTGAGTCTACACAAGTAGTACTTGATACCCTACAGTTCTCGCAGTCATGTGCCATTGATAAGGAAGGCCAAACAGATGATCTACATCTACACCTTCATCTTGCAATACATCAAGCATATACATTAAAAACTCCTGACAATCTTGCTGAATATTTTGAGAGAATTGCGTTTGACCTGAACATTTGTCTAACAGATTTCGAATTTCAGACACACTTTCTATTTTTGTTCTATCAGTGCTACATTTCTCTAACACAGAATTCAACAAACTGCAAAATCTTTGATCCGAATTGACCACAATCTCTTCTTTTAAAGTTTCTAGAGAAAAGACAACATTAACCACTACATTAGCATAGCAGTTGACACCAGAACTATTTTCAAATTGAAAACCAACAACATCTTCAACAGAATCCATTTTTTTTCTGCTTATAATTTCGGGTTCATCGACTTTTCGTCTTTTTGCTACAACCTCCCTACTATTGGTCACATTTCTTCGTTTCCAGCCTACCACACGTTTCTCAAACAAAGGATATTGAGGCAAATGTGGCGCATACTCTCTTCTTAACCTATTGTATTCCTTAACACAATCTAGATCCGCACAAATGTTTGTGACATCACACTCAATCAAGTACAATCCCGATAAAGTTCTGACTCGTGACAATGCCACATATGCCCTCCTTGAACACAGAACTGACAATATTCACCAATGCACTGTCTACACTTAAACCTTGCGATTTATGGATTGTCACCGCATATGCCAAGCAAACAGGAAACTGCTTACGGCGAACATATAAGTCTTTTACAAGCAAAAACCTAGCAGAGCAACGACCAATTAGCTGTACTTCCTCAATGCCATCAAATTTAATTTTTTTAAATTCAATTCCATCTCTATTTCTGTATTTCTCAAAATCAACAACATTACCCATTGATCCATTTACCAGACCTCTTTCAACATGTAAATTCCTTCTCAAAATGATACGGCAATTTACGCACACATTCAGAGTCTTTTCAAAACCAGCAGTTTTAGATGTAGTCTTCTCTAATGAATCCAATTTAGATTTCAAATTCTCAGACAAAATAATTGTTGCTCCCATATGCTCTATTCTGTCAATAGCTTCCAGTTTCACAATCTCTTGGTTTTCTAAATTCAACATTTTGTTGTTGAAGATGGCACATTCTGCAAGAGTTGGCATCAAACATATTCCAGATTTCTTCTCAGTAATTTTCCGAAAAATATTCTCTGGCACAACGTCTTCTTCTGGATACAAATTTGACAGTAATCGTGCATGTAATGCTTCTTTCCCATGCTCGGTCACTTTTCCGATTCTAACATCTTGTAGAATATTCTTATAATCTTCATCCTTCGCTTGACGCATATTTTCACGCATTTCAGCATAATTGAAGTTTAACCATATATTGACGTTGCCAATGCTCCCTAGGCACTTCCTGGTATCTTCATGCGTAAGTAGTTTAAAAACTGGTTGTCCTTTCACTGGTGTCAGTTGCAGAAGATCACCGAAAACAATGATGTGTTTGCCACCAAATAACACATCATACTCTGTTTTGAGAACTTCTTGCATTCTCAAATGCACAAAGGTAAGCATGACATTGGAAACCATGCTTACTTCGCCAATGATAAGAAGTTTCATTTTCCTCAAGACTCTTGAAACTTCACAACAAGCATCTCCAGATAACTTGTGGTATTGTAATTTGTTATCATGCTCCACTGGCAGCATCAGTAGACGATGCAAAGTAATACCTTTAATATTATGTGCTGCCAGTCCAGTTGGAGCGGTGACAACACAAGACAGCGATGACTCAGTCCTTTTCTGCAAATAACATGAAATTGTTTTAATGAGGAAACTTTTTCCAGTTCCCGCTTCTCCACTCACGTACAGTCAGACAGGCTTCAACGACGTACATGAGCACTCTTTCTTCTCATGACTTAATCCATGATCAATTTGGTTGGTAACTTCGTCATATATTTTCCTCTGCTCAACGTTGAGTTGTCTTTCCAACTCTTCTAAGTTAACCGCATCCTCCTGAGCATGTGCCATGGCTCTTTCCACTTCAATCATGGCAGTGGCAGCTTCATTTTCGATAACTGGTCCTCCTAGTGGATCCTGACTCAATGAAACAGAACTCTGACTGTCCTGAGAACTGTCTCTAGCAATCTCGGCTGCAATCATTGCTTCCTGCTCGATTTCCGCATTCAAAATTTCTAGATATTTGGGAAAAACAGGACATTCTATGGTCTCCTTGGCGGCATTACAAGAGTCTTCGTAACAGAGGAAATCTCCAAGCAGTTCCTCTTCTGCACGCCAAGGCTTGAAAAGTTGCGAAAGAGCTAAATAGAAAAACTCTTTTCTTTCTGGAGATTCCCCACTCAATTTTCGATGGTTTACCAATTGGCATTTTCTTTGCTTGACCAGACATCCCTCACTTCCAATTACAGCATACACTCCTTTCACAATATCTTCTTTGATGTTCCTCTTGAATATGTAATTTTGTAGAACCTCATACAGACAAACATTCTTGAGGTGACTGCTTCTATTTGGATAATATGTATCCAACATGTTGGTCTTCAAAATATCGGTACTGTTTGGCTCCTTTTCCGCCAAATACTCAATTTCCCGCACAGGTTTCAGAACTCGATTACGCGTTGCAGCAAGACCAAGACTCTCCCAAATGATACTCCTAGATTTGGCATAGAGACTTGCTGAAGATAACCGGTCAGAACATTCGTAAGCTCCGATTTCTCGATGCGACAACATCTTCAGACTGAAACTGTACAACTTCTTACTGAGGCTCTTTTCATGGGAAATGTCCTCCCACATATCCTTGAATTCTATCTTTTCTTTTTTGGTGATGTAAGATGTCACATACCGAGCCACAGCCATACAGTTATCAGCCACAAACTGTATATCCATGTTAGCATTCCACATGGACAAAATCACTGGGTTGTAGTCGTTGATGTACTTGGACTCTTCATTCCTTTTCAAATTGTATGTATTTTTGGGTGATTTCCTCGTCACATTATGTCGCAGCGAAGACATCAAACTATTCACTCTTCCTTTAGAAATCAACGGTCGTGGAAAGCCGAAACGACATTTTGTGTAGAACTTGTCCTTGTTTCTGAATTTACGACGACAGTACTTTCCGCAACGATGGCTTTGGAAGCGTAAAACTTGTTCTCTTAGGCTTTTGTCTTCCTTTGTCTTTGGAACAGCACATGTAGAATAGTGTTCTATGAAACTCATCACTAAGTCATCCGGATCTGTTCCAAATTTGGGTGCATCTTTGATCCATAGCAGCATATGTATATGAGGAGCACCTCTTGCTTGGTACTCCTTTCTCCAGAAGAAATCCAACACCTCTCCAAGAGGTGGATTTTTTTTGTTCATGATGAAAGACATCATAGCTTCAAATCTATGATTGAAGTACCTGCATACATTCACTGGATCCAAAGAGCACAGTTCTCCGGGTGTCTTGAATTCGATATTTTCAATGTTTCCATTTGCCTCTCGTAGAAATTCAAGTAAGTCTTCCCAGCCATACTCGGCACAGATGAGAGTGAGGAACCATGTAGGATGATCCTAAGTTCCTCAGCATACATTTTAAATCACCATGACGTTGGTACCAGTACTCATTAGTACCACGCTGACATGCCATGAGATTAATCAGGTGAGAATCCAAAATACTGTCTTGCACATTGACTTTATCCATGAAGTCCCTTGCCGAGATATTTTGCATCTGTACATCACTTTTCAAGATGTGGTTCACTGCATATGACAGTCCAGACAGATCGCTTTCAAACAGTAGATGAAACAAATAGGGAATGCATTGACGAAACCTAGGATCTTCTGCATACAATCGTAAAGTCCGGTATTCAGAAGCAGGAATTTGATCAGGTCGCTCATCATATTTTCCTCCTTGACCAGTTGGAAATAGCTGTGGAAAACACCGAGCTTCCAAACTTTCCTCCCAAACACTAATGGGACTCCCTTTCGCTTGTTTCATTTGAAACAACTCAATAGCATTCCCCATGACTTCCTTGGAATGCAAAGGATGAACACTATAATGTTCATATATTTCTTCATTTTTAGAGGCTTCTACTTTCTCAATTTGTCCAGCACACAAATCGCTGTCCTCTTCTTCACTTATTTCCTCTTCTGCAACACATACATTCTTGTAGTGCTTATTGTTTTTCATCAAATACAATGTTGCCTTTTTGACTTTCCTAACATCCACTAAATCTTGCCAGATTTTCTTACTCTTTGTCGGAACCCCATTAACTAAGATAACAAGAGGTTCCTCTTCCACTTTCTCTACTCCAATTGTATTAATGTTTTTCTTCAAATCTAGAGGCAAATAAACAACTCTTCCTTTTAATCCTCTCTGTAAATCTGATGGAGGCAATTTCCCTGTCTTTGGCTCCATTCGTACAATAGCCTGAAAGGGATGGACACTTTGAATCAAAATAGATTCATAAGTATTTAAATCCTTCAATTCAGAAGGAATGTCAACCAATTCCAGATTATTATGAACCGCTCTAGCAGGCATCTGGTTTTGATTTAATTTGTTACAACAATAAGTACACACACGTTGATCCGATCCCAAATCACAACAATTTTCTACCATCAAGTATGTTGCGAAATCCTTCCATTCACTATTATTTTCCCTTTCACTTTTTGCATATAAATCCACTAACTTAGTCTGATTCTTATAATAAGTGCATCGACAACACACACAAGTGAAATTAGGCCTCTCACTTGATTTCACCTGAAACGTGGCAATTTCCTTCTGAAAATGATCTGTACTGGAAACCTGTATACTCTCTTCCACATTACCTTCTTCTTCTGGGTCAATTTCAACAGTCTCCTCTTTACTTGCAAAGTAACAAAACTCAATTTCTGCACAAATATTCTTCACATCTACTTCTGAACCATGGAAAAGAGCAGTGCATAATTGTTTAAGCATAATTGCTGGACTCTTAGCATAATACAACATTCTAACTAATTTCCTCACTTTATTATGATGCACTGCTAGCATTCTGAAATGATGAAAAACACTCTGGCATACTCTCCTGGAAAGACAAGCCAATGAATGACCATGCAAACCTGTCACTTCTCTCACTCTGCAAGGATCTAATTCTTGCAACAACTTCATTTTCTGTTTCAAACTTTTCTTATTAAATGTCCGTAGAAAATCACAAAGCAAATTGATGGAATCCTGTCGCACACTGCAAATACTACTACACTTCCAGGTATACACTGGTCCCTTAGGACATTTTCCTAAAACCTCATTACCTAACACCTCTTCTGCCTCTGTTGTCACAAGTTTTTCTTTTTCAACCGGACAACCATCTTTCACCTCATAAGCTCGACCGCTGGTGTCAACTGCATGCACCAAATCATTATCCTGGAAATAACTCTCCTCATTAAAAAATGCCTCACAACTTGAACTATGCATCCATTCTCCTGAAAAAACTTCACAAAAATTACTACGATTAACTGTTCTTTTCCATCTACTATTTGATTTGAAATCATAAATTGCCTTGTTTAGTTTCCTAATTCTATTGATTATCAAAATAAATAACTTTCGCTTAATTTCAAAAGCCTGATCAATAATTTTCTGTACATCTTTCTTTCTCTTATAAAAAGCCACTTTCTGTTGACTTTTCTTAATATTTTTTTAACAAATTGCCAATTATCCTATTGCGGAACATTCGTCTACGAATGTCCCAAAACTGATTTTTCCTTCTACTACCATGCACAGAGTTATCTCCTGCTCTAGCAGTAACATTTTTGAGTGGCCTTTCCTTCCCATTTAAATTGGCTCTCTTTTTCTGGACTAAAACATGTTCTGCACTGATACTTTTTCGTCTGCAAATGTTTCTTAAAAAAGATTTTGTTGTCTTACCCGGAGCTTTCTTGGTGACTTGACAAGTTTTTATTGTAGAGGACTGCTGCAAGCATTTAGTAAGCTGCTGTGTTTGACGTTTTGTAGCCTTTTTCCTCCTGTCCTTCGAAGGCATCGTATAATTTTGAAATGATCTGCAGTTGAATCTGTGGTAAAATATAATAAAAATGTTATTAACCACTATTACCAAACAGTAAATCAATAACAGTCGTCAAAAAATTAACATACTAGTTGTCAATTCTACATACAATAATTTTTAGTGCATTGGCAAATTTAGAACTCACAAATAGTAGCAAAGAAATGGAATGCTTCTACATTTGACCTGTGCTCTTTTATATGTGAATCTGAACTAATTTTATTAGCAATTTCACTATTTTATTAAAGACACTTGACACAAGGTTTTTGAAGTTGTATTTAATTTTAAATAAAACGGTTCACATGGTTACTTTTCATTTCCAGTAACTTTTAAAAATAAGTCTTTATAGTTCCATAGGCTCGAGCAGGTCAGCTTCCCACCCTATGTCATACAATTCTGACAAATCGGCATCCTCATCATATTCTTCTTCATCCACAGGATTTAAATCATCCAAGGGATCTACTTCCACTGACGTTTCAATGACAAGGTCAATGATAAGATCGAGATCAACAGATTGCTCATTATCACTCATGCTTGATGTTGTCGTTATCTTTAAAAAAAGAGAACAACAATGAGATGTTGCAGAGTAAGAGACAAATCTCAGAGACTATAATAGTAAAATTGTTTAACAAGAGTAACATTTTGCAGATATTTAACCATGTCCAGCGATGCTGAGGAGGTGAGGCCTATGTCCAAGTTTTCAGTGAACAGGACTCATCTCTTCTTAACCTTGGATAAGCCTCACCGACTCTGTGTCCCCTGCTCATACTTAAATGTAAAGGGGCAGATTTATGTTAACTGGCGCATCCCCAGGGATGCACCAGTTAACGTGCGCCGCTGCTCTGCCACCCATGATGTGCCGCATTTACAATGCGGTGCACCATTGAGCAAAAACAGCACAGATGCGTCACGCATCTGTGCCACAAAAGCGGCGCATTGCAGGAATCACGTCGTAAACGCGACATGTCTACTGCAATGCACAGGGGCAAGCCACACATTGCATGGTGCGTCACTCCTTATGCCTGTTTCAAACAGGCGTAAGGATTTGATTCAGCAATGCCATAAAGCTGACTCAGTGAAATCTTGTAAATTTCACTGTGTTACTTTTACAGGGCTTTCATACAAGTGAATGCCCACCCTGCAACAAAACGCCCACATGAAACCTGACGCAGGTTTCATGTGGCCCAGGACTTTACAGCGTGACACATCTGCCTAGATGCATCAAGTTGTAAATATGTTGCAACATAGCGCATCTTTTGCGCCGCTGTGCGTCACAAAAGTGGCGCAACAGCGGCGCAAAAGAGGCGCACACCCATCAAATGATTGATTCAGGATGCCGATAAGGTGTGGCCTATCCAGAGGTTTGTTTGAGGTGAGGCCTACTCAGGGTTACAGATGAAATTTAGGCTTGTTGAAGAGTACAGAGGAGATAGTAGATGTGCAGGCCTACCAATTAAGTGAGTCATGTGCACTGCACTCTTGAACAAAGGCCAGACCTCCTCTGTGTCCCTGGACAGGCCTAAACCTCATCTGCACAATGTGATTCGTAATATTAGGAAACACAGGTGATGTAATTGAAAAACATGCAATTTCTTTTGCTCATTTCACAATCACATCACCTGTGTTTCCTTTGCTTAGGTATCTCATTGTGCAGATGTAGTCTAGCATATGAAAGAGTACGTAGTAGGTGAGCACTGTATGCAACAACTTTGACACTTACAGAAACCTCAGCTTCTCCATGCCCCCTACACTGTCCTAAATGTATATAGTTTAAACTGACGGTATCTTGTTGCAGATGAAGTGAGGCCTATCTTGCAACATGGCGCATCTTTTCCACCACTGCTGCGTCACAAAAGTGACGCAACAGCGGCGCAAAAGAGGCACACTGCCATCATAAATCTGCCCCCAACATTTTAAATGAATGATTCAGGATGCCGATAAGGTGTGGCCTATCCAGAGGTTTGTTTGAGGTGAGTCCTACTCAGGGTTACAGATGAAATTTTGAAATAAATAAATATATTTATTCAACCACATTCATGGGGAAGTGACTTAAAATGCCCTAACACACATGAAAGCGTATTTGTAAGGCCCTTGCACCATTTTTGCGTCACTTTTAACATGGCTATGTAACTCAAAGAAACAAAATCTAAATTTGCCAAGCACACATGGGGGCGTATTTACAAGGACCTTGCACCACGGGGAAATGACTTAAATTAAAATGGGGAAAATAACGTCAAAGTGACTCAAAGGCCTTGTAAATATGCCCCAAGCAGCCTATGAAACTCTAGCAGTACATTTCAAGAAACCTAATTGACTTCAAGAAACGTTTTTAAACACATGAAGTAAACTAATTATTCACCCACATTCATGGGGATGTGACTTAAAATGCCCTAACACACATGAAAGTGTATTTTTAAGGCCCTTGCACCATTTTTGCGTCACTTTTAACATGGCTATGTAACTCAAAGAAACAAAATCTAAATTTGCCAAGCACACATGGGGGCGTATTTACAAGGACCCTGCACCACGGGGAAATGTCTTAAATTAAAATGGGAAAAATAACATCAAAGTGACTCAAAGTCCTTCTAAATATGCCCCAGGCAGCCTATGAAACTCTAGCAGTACATATCAAGAAACCTAATTGATTTCAAAAAACGTTTTTAAACACATCAAGTAAATCACTTATTTACCCACATTCATGGGGAAGTGACTTAAAATGCCCTAACACACATGAAAGCGTATTTTTAAGGCCCTTCCACCACTTTTGCGTCACTTTTAACATGGCTATGTAACTCAAAGAAACCAAATCTATTTGTAAAACACTTGACACAAAGCAACATTTTAAATACACAACTTTCTTTATAATTTTCTCCTTAAAGCATACTATTCTCTATTTAAATTAAATGAATCTTTTCTCACCTTAGCAAATACTTTTTGAGTTTTAAAACAGTCTCAGACACACACCAATTTGTCTTTAGCAGAGCAAAGGGTATGCACTCCAGAGGCTGCAACCAACAAAGGCACAGAAATGCTGTAATTCATCACACATATCGCTCATGTCACCCAATCAAAATTCTTCCCTCACTTTTTTTCAAATCAACACCCTTCCCCCTTCTGCCCTTTCTGCCTTTTTTCCATAGCAACCACCTCCTGAAAGACCTCTGATGTTTGCAAGTTTACACAACAATGTTTCAATTGAACTCTGAACTCTCAGTACACCTGCGTATCCAGTGCAATCTTTCATAAAATGATTTCTTCTTGACCATTCAAATTACATCTTTCAAAGAACTCATCCATGCACCCTAACTTTCTGTTTTCAGCAATCAAAATCCACCAATCACTGCTACTGATTCATTAGCACAGAAACTCCACAGTTTTTTTCATTACATACTCCTACTGTTTCAACTGCCATTTCATTACCACACTTCATCTGACTGCAGCAGAACCTTCTCTCACCATGTTTTCTGTCTGGATTGTTGGACATAGTTACATCTACTGGGCTCAAAGGTATGCTGATAACAGAAATTTACACAACCTCAATTTTCAAAATGTGGAAATCAACTGGATTGGCCACAGAGGATTAAGATGTCACCAATTGATACCATTGGTGAAAAGCTTTTTGCATTTGCCAAAACCTGACCTGTTAATTGTGCACTGTGGAGGAAATGACTTGGGCACTTTGACTGGGGTAGGTCTGGAAATGCTTTTAAAGGACACCTTTGAGCAATTGATGGCACTTTTTCCTCAAACTGCCTTGGTATATTCAAATATATGCCAAAGACAGAAATGGAGGTGGTCCAACCAATTTTGTCCACAAATTGAGAAATCGAGGAAGCATGTAAATAAGTCTGTTTCAGCTTACATGAGAGACCATGGAATGGGCTCCATCTACAACAATAACTTGTGTTACTACATGCAAGATATCTACAGAGAAGATGGAGTTCACTTCTCAGATGAGGGGAACAGAGTTTTCATCCTGAATTTAAGACTATGTATTGGTACCTACTTATAAGTACCTAAATCTACCACAGACCCAAAAGCTCTTCTCAGAGCTACCCTAACTATGATCACTATAAACAAATTTTAAATGTAACTTTTTTTTTACTAATTTTCACGATTTACGCTTTCCGGAGCGCTACCCGGTACGCGCACCGGACGCTAACCGCGCGAAAATTTGAAAAAAAAATTGTTTTTTTTCGCACATATGGGCCTCCTCAACCACCCTCAGAAAACCTAGGGGGTCAGGATACGTGTACCATGCCCCCTTCTACCCATTCTGAACATTATTTGCCCTCCATCTTGTATCTCAATTCTACCGAAACACAAAATGGAGGACTCCCGTAACGCTGCCGGTTCGCGTACCAGGGCGCGCACCTGGAAGCGCTCGCTTAAAACAGGTGGGAAAGTAATTTACAGAAAAACCACTGGAGACACTTTCACCAAATATAGATTAGCTCATACTACATACCAATCCCTACCATTTTCACAAATTTGGTTGGAATTCCATTTAACCATTTAGCCTGTAGACCTCTCTAAATACCCTGAGGTAAATTACTTCACAAAACACATCTGAAGTGTTGGAATTGACAACCAATTAAAATGTTACTTTCATTTTCTACTTTTTTTACCTGACATTTGATTGGTTATGTACCTGGATATATATAAAAAAGAGAGAGAAACACAGCCATTTTGACTACTACTTCCTGAAGTACATTGCAAGTGCATTTTCACTGACAACTTAAACTTGTTTTTAAAAGGTAAGATGTTATTTTATAAATTTGAAAGGAGAACTATGTTATGCACTTTAAATTAATTTGGGAAAACATTTTCAGATAGTTATATACTGTCCCTCTGTAAGAGTTAGACATTGAGAAAGGCTTGTTTATTATAATTATGGATTGATTTAGGTTTCTGTGCTATAATTATGAATTTACTTAGACTTCTTCACAGGCACTTTTTAATAGTACTACTTCACGCTTGAAACCATACAGTGCCCATAGATAACTTCTCTGTTATAAACTCACAAGTACCTGTCTGAATTTAAACCCAGCAGTGCCCTATCTCTACTGATATATTTATTTTTTATGCAAATTACAGCAAGAAAATGGAAGGAGAGCAGATTATTTCCTTCAAAATTGTTCTGGAGAACAACACAGAAAAAGTTATTGAGGACAATGATGACTCAGATTTCATGGATGAATCACGGGACCATGAATTAGTCCAATGTGTAGATGCAGTAGATTCGCTGATTGAAAATGAGGACATTTCCGACAATTTGTTGTTAAATGTTCTGTTAAATTTGGAAAAAGAATCACAAAAATAAATTTATATTTAATAATCAAAAATTGTTCGAGACTTTCATCATTTTTATATGTAATTCATAAACTAGTACCTAATTGATTATAATGTAAAGTCAGACTTATAGTATACTGTGCAACTTTTTTATGTTACATAGTAATTTTGCTCATAGTTACTTCCTTTCTCCAACTATAATATCTCCAATGTGTATTTAACATCTCTTTTTCATCTCCTGCCTCCATGTTCTTTCTGCTTTCCTGACAGACTATGATATGGATTCCATATTCCACAATAACTTCTGAAACAACATGCAAGCTATCTACAAAGGAGACGGTGTATATTAATTTTTTGACTCTGCATTGGTACCTACATATTGCTACTTAAATAAAAAAAAACAAAAAAAAAAAACAACAAAACGAACAATCAATAAACATACAATATTTTAAAAGTCTATCATTCTTTTTTCCGCATAGTATGCTCCCCGGACCGCTTCCCGGTGCGCGTACCGGGTGCTCCCCACGCAAAAAAAACGTTTTGTTTTTGTTTTGTTTTTTGCCCCGCGGGGCCCTTTTAAAGCCTCCACATCAAACCTAGGGGGTCAGGGAGGATCTACTATGCCCCCTTATGGTCATTTCCCCCTTTGTTTTGGCCTCCTCTTGTCTCTCGATCCTACCGAGAGACAAGATGGCGGCCGCTCCGGACTGTTTAGAATGTTGACAGACACCAAAGAGCCAATCAGCTTCGCTTCGCGAAGTTCCGTTACGCGTCAGGTACGCGAACCGGGGCGCTAACCGGAGCGCTGTTACAGATATATATATTTTTTGAACGTTAATTTATCAAAATCCACTGGAGCACATATATTGAGACCTAGCAAAGGCACATCGGGCAAACAATATCTACAATTTTGCCAATTTTAGTGGAAATCCATTCAGCCGTTCGAGCTAAAAGTGAGTCCAACCGCCCTATGGAAAATTGCATGGGAAAAACGCGTTTTGGGACCCCCCTTTTTTTCTCGGCCCCCCCTTGACGAAACCCCCCCAAATTTTCAGGGGCTGCTCAGAAACAAAATTTTCCATTTTCCTGAAAATTTCAGCCAATTCCGTCCTCAAACGCCAAAGTTATTCAACATAGAATTTTCAAAAATCCCATAGGAAAAAAATCCTAACTATATATACCTACTGGCGACCGCCAGTAGGTAATATATATATATATATATATATATATATATATATATATATATATATATACATATATACATATATATATATATATATATATATATATATATATATATATATATATATATATATATATATATATATATATATATATATATATATATATATATACACTGAAAAAACCATAGGTTATACACCATATATAGTTAGGAATTAGCATTTTAAAAACCTTATTTTACTCACACAAAACCAATGAAATCCCATATATAGTTAGTTGTACTAACTATATATCACGCACCCGCAATCCACTGCTGATGATGTCACATATTACATCATTCATGACATGGTCAGTGACATCACTGATGACATCACTGATGACATCTCAAATGACATCACTGATGACATCACTGATGACATCTCAAATGACATCACTGATGACATCACTGATGACAACATCCAGTGACTATGTTTCTGTAAAGTTAAAATATGTCTTACATATTGAAGAATGAGTGGATGTATAAGTGTCTGGATGAAGGATTTAGTAGGTGCATGCCTGACTGTATGAGTGAGTGATTAAATGTGTCTCACTGAGTGCATGGGTTAGTGACTAAACTGTCTTAATTTGTGCATCATTATGTCTGTTGTTCTGTAAACTGCTGCATGTGTTGATCAGTAGCTATATGAGTAACTATATGGGTTATTGATTGGTTGCCCAAGTATTTGTATGGGAGACTGAGTGTGTGTGTGGGTGGCTGGGAGGTGTATGACTCTGTGCATAGATGTGTGAGCAGTTGATTCACTAGATGTATGGGTTCAAAAGTGCATGTGGAAACAGCTGTATGGGCGGTTGACTGTGTGCATGAGTGTATTGGTGAGTGAATGGATATCTCAGTGCTGCATGTCAAAGTAAGTACATATGTAAAACACAGTACATGTGAGAGTTGACATATATAAATAACTGTGCATAAGAGCCAGTGAATGTGTGAGTGGCTGTATGGATCACTGTGAACTTGTATCAGGGATTGTATAATAGAGTAAATATGTGTTAGTATATGTTTGAATAAGTAAGGTGTGTATAACTGTATAGTTGAGGAAATGGAGGTGTGATTGATTCTTTGCATGACTGACTAGGTGTGTGAGTAACTCCATGGATGAGTGACAGTCTGTGAGTGTCTGTTTACACTGAGTGTATCTAAGGTTATATTAGAGTCTGAAGAGGTTCATCGTATTATCACATGAATGATGTCATCAGTGATGTGATCAGTAATGTCAAATGAGATGTCATCAGTGATGTCATCAGTGATGTCATTTGAGATGTCATCAGTGATGTCATCAGTGATGTCACTGACCATGTCATGAATGATGTAATATGTGACATCATCAGCAGTGGATTGCGGGTGCGTGATATATAGTAAGTACAACTAACTATATATGGAATTTCATTGGTTTTGTGTGAGTAAAATAAGGTTTTTTAAATGCTAATTCCTAACTATATATGGTGTATAACCTATGGTTTTTTTAAGTGAATTTTCAAGGTTTTGTAAATGCTAATTCCTAACTATATATGGTCTATAACCTATGGTTTTTTCAATGAATTTCATTGGTTTTTTAAAAGCTAATATCTATAGCTGTAAAATGTATTCTTCTTTAAATACAAAAATATATTTTATATGTTTATTAATAATTTTTTTAAATATTTTTTTTGTTTCGCTCCCGGTCCGCGAACCGGGAAGCTTTCCGTTAGCTCAAATAGATGCCGCGACCCGGTCCGCGAACCGATAAGAAATCAACATAGTGACGGTATCGCGTTGCCGCGAAATGCGTCTTGTGACGTATCGCGTTAGCGCACCCGGAAGTGTCCCGGGGCGCGGACCGAGGCGCGAAGCGCAGCGACCCGGAAGCGATCCGCGTTGCCGCGTAATGCGTCTTGTGACGTATCGCGTTGCCGCGTAATGCGTCTTGTGACGTATCGCGTTAGCGCACCCGGAAGTGTCCCGGGGCGCGGACCGAGGCGCGAAGCTGAGCGACCCGGAAGCTAACCGGGGAGCATTCCGCAGCGCGTAACATGAGCGTGAGAGGTCATGTGACTTGGTAATAAAACTTTTCATTGGTTCATTTCACTTTTGGTTTCATAATGATGGAAGGCTAGGTCAGGTGACCTAAAAATAACACTTGTCATTGGTTGAGAACTTTTGCTTTTCCCAAATGATAAAAACCCCTCCTTCTTTCCTCACTCTGACTTTCATCTTGGTGAGAGAAAGACCCTTTTTCATTGTAGAGAAATGGCTTCCATTGTTGCTTCAGCTAGTGTTCCCCCACCACCACCCCCACCTCCTCAAGGGAAGAAAGGACCACCTGCTCAACCAATCTTTGAAGAAGAGGAAGATCAAGAAGAGGAGGAAGAGGAGGAAGAGCCTGAGTTTTTGCCAGAGGAGCCCAGGAGGTACAATAGAAAAGAAAACTACATCTGGCAATTTTTTTAATTTCCAGCAGGGCAAAAAAAAGTCAATGCCAGATATGTGTTTTGCCGTATTTGCAACGATCGACTTTCAAGGGGCACTGACAAGAAATACAGCTTCGGAAATTATACGATGCACAGGCATATGAGTAGGTGGCACCCAAATAATTATAGTGCTGCCCAGCTTCGTGATGAACAGCAAAATCCCCTGGCAATGGTGAGAACATCTGTTGTCAAAGAAGTATCGGGACCAGAGGCGAGGGAGGTGATCCCGAACATTCAAATGGACATGGGGGAAGTAAAGCAAGTGTGCGTGTGGTGCAGCCAAACACTTTGCTACCGAGAAAGTAGCATTACTCTTATAATGAGAGCTATCAAAAATCATGTTTGCCCGAAACGCCCCAAAAAATAAATTCTTCTTTTTTTCGTTGCTCCTGTTGAGCCCTTCTCAATGAATCATTTTTGTTTTCCCCCTGCCCCCTAAAAAACAAAAAAATTACAAAATGTTCAGAAAAAACAAAAAAAATATAAAAAATGTTCAGAAAAATAATAAAAAAAATTTAAAACAACAAAAACCCAAAAAAACAGTTCTTTTCAGAACTACCTCCCCATTATAAAAAAAATTGGTAGAATTTTTGAAATTCTGCCAACCTCTATTTCTTTTAGTTCGCTTCCAGTTCGCACTCCGGTACGCGAACCAGGAGCGAACCAAAACATTTTTTTTTTAAAAAGAACAGTAAGTATAAGGGAAGGAAACAGACAGTTAGGTTACAAGAAAGACAGCTACAGGGAGTAAAGAAAACATACTGTTACCCGCAATCCACTTCTGATCATGTCACATATTATATCATTCTTGACATGGTCAGTGACATCATCAGCAGTGGATTGCGAGTAACAGTATCTTTTGTTTACTTCCTATAGCTGTCTTTCTTGTAACATAAATGTATGTTTCCTATCCTTATACTTACTGTTCTTGTTTTAAAAAATTTTTGAGATCATTCAGAAACAGTAACATTAATAGAGACAGAATGAGTGAATAATAATGAAGAAGTATGAGAAGAGAGGGACTGAGAAAAATATTGGAAGGAGTAGAATAATTAAGTAATAGAGAAAGGAATGAGAGAAGTAGCAAACGCAGGAAAGTAAGGATTAAAGAAATGAAGCAGTAGAACTAATAGATGTTAAATGTGATAGATTAAATGATTGATTCAGGATGACGATAAGGTGTGTCCTCTCCAAAAGTTTGTTTAAGATGAGGCCTACTCAGGGTTGCATATCAAATTTATTCTTGTTGAAGAATACAGAGGAGATAATACATGTGAAGGCCTACCATTGAAGTAAAACATGTCCACTTCACTCTTGAACAACGGCCAGACCTCTTCTGTGTCCATAGACAGACCTAAAGTTCATCTGCACAATGTCCTCCGTAAACTTAGAAAACACAAGTAATGTAATTGAAAAACGTGGAGTTTCTTTTGCTCATTTCAAAATCACATCACCTGTGTTGCCTTTGCTTAGGTATCTCATAGTGCAGATGTAGTTCAGCATATGAAACAGTACGCAGAAGTGCAGCAGTGTATGCATTAATACATGTGAAGGCCTACCAATGAAGTAAGTCATGTCCACTTATTACATCATTCATGACATAGTCAATGACATCATCAGCAGTGGATTGCGGGTTAAAAGAGTAGAAAACATTTACCTTATAATTCTTGTTAACTTTTTCAAATATTTTTTCATACTTTCAATCTGTAAAAGAGAGAAGAAACATTTCAAAAATATTAAAACATGTATTTAAAAATTTGAAAAGACAAGGGAAAAGGTTCAAGAAGAAACAGTTTTTCAAAAACTTTGAGATTTACAGAAGCCTCTGCTGCTATACGTCCCCTACACAATCCTAAAGATATATATTTTAAACAAACAGTATCTTGATGCTGATGAAGTGAGGCCTATTTTGGAACATGGTGCATCTTTTGCACTGCTGATGTCTCACAATAGTGATGCAATAGCAGCGCAAAAAAGATGTAAAGCCATCATAAAATTGTGTCTAACATTTTAAATGATTCTTTCAGGATACAAATAAGATGTGTCCTTTCAAGAGGTTTCTTTAAGGTGAGGCCTATTCAGTTTTAAAAAAAAAAACAGTACCCAGAAGTGCAGCACTGTAAGCATTAACTTTGACACTTACAGAAGCCTCAGTTTCTCCATATCTACCTCACATTTCTAAATGTATATCATAAGTACAAAAAGTAGAACATTAATTATACATGTTAAATGGTTTATTTTTGCTGTTCTCAGAATGTATCAAATTTCACTAAAAACAGTGACTTGAAGGTATTCATCATGTAACAGCGGGGAAAAAAAACACAATCAAAATGATTGTGTTTAAAAACCCATACAACATCAGAAATCAAAATTCAGAACTCCTTAAAGTTAACTTACTTTCCATGACGTCCAAGGATGTCCTATGAACAGCTTACACTCTTTTGTGCTGTTATTACTTTCAGCCCGCCACTTTCTGAAAGAAAATCTCCATCGTTTTTAAAAACACGTTACATGCAATAAATGACTTCTTGCTCTCTACCACAATTTTCCACAAGGCCAAATCTGGTCAGAGCCATTTATAACTCTTGGATTTCTTGTAAGCCAATCCCGTCATTTGGCATTTCCGCAACTTTCAGAATTAAAATGTTGAAGATCATTTTCACAATCCTGGAATAGTAATATCTTCCCCTTCTTGCTCAGTCATGTTCTACATTTCCTATGACACTGATACTGCTTACTATGAAGCAGACTTACACTACCTCTATGACTACTACAATTATTTAATTCTCTACATCACTTTTAATCACAAAGCAATGTAAAACAGTAGACAGCATTGCAGACTTACATTCCCTCTACTCCATGTTTTGATTGGCTGCTTCAATTAGCTTATAAAAAGAAACAGTTTTTCTGAACTCATTAAAAGTGCACGTATTTCTCCATGACGTCCAGTCCTATGGTTAGAAGTTATGTCTCTGAACTACACTTATCCTCAAGGCCAAATTGTGTAGGAGCCATTAGAACTTCTTGAAATTCCACAGAGCACATCCCGAGATTATTTCCCTAAAATTTTGGTTTTAAAAACACCAGGTAAGAGTTTTTAAGGTCATACGGCAATTTTTTTTTGAAAATTAAAACAGAATCATTGCAGAATGACCAGCCATTTCTAGACTTTAAATAAGCTGTGTAATGTCCTGATGTTATTGAAGGGCCGTCATGATATATAATTGCTGCAGTTACAAAAGTCCTTCCTGATATTGACAACTGCGAAGCTACAAAATTTTTAATTAAAGTTGTCAATTTTGTTCCATCAGGCCTACATCGTTGGAACATTAAAATGACATACTGGCCATATGTTCGTATAAATAATGTGGACATCATTTCAGATTTACATTGGCTACACTCCATGTTGTGATCAGCTGCTTTTACTAGCTTATTAAAGGAGACTGATTTACTGTCTGGCAAAGTTAAATATATAAATCTTTCTGAGTCTACACTAGTAGTACTTGATACCATACAGTTCTCGCAGTCATGCTGCCATTGATAAGAAAGCCCAAACAGCTGATCTACATCTACACCTTCAGCATGTAATACATCAAGCATATACATTAAAAACTCCTGACAATCTTGCTGAATATTTTGAGAGAATTGTGTTTGGCCTGAACATCTGTCTAACAGATTTCGAATTTCAGACACACTTTCTATGTTTCTTCTATCAGTGCTACATTTCTCTAACACAGAATTTAACAAACTGCAAAATCTTTGATCAGAATTGACCACAATCTCTTCTTTTACATTTTCTAAGGAAAACAAAACATTAACCACTACATTAGCATAGCAGTTGACACCAGAACTGTTTTCAAACTGAAAACCAACAACATCTTCAACAGAATCCTTTTTGTTTCTGCTTGTAATTTTAGGTTCATTGACTTTTTGTCTTTTTGCTACAACCTCCCCAGCATTGTTCTCATTTCTTCGTTTCCGGCCTACCACACGTTTCTCAAACAAAGGATACTGAGGCAAATGTGGCGCATACTCTCTTCTTAACCTATTGTATTCCATAACACAATCTAGATCCGCACAAATGTTTGTGACATCACACTCAATCAAGTACAATCCCGATAAAGTTCTAACTCGTGACAATGCCACATATGCCATACCCTCCTTGAACACAGAACTGCCAATATTCACCAATGCACTGTCTACACTTAAACCTTGCGATTTATGAATTGTCACCGCATATGCCAAGCAAACAGGAAACTGCTTACGGCGAACATATAAGTCTTTTAGAAGCAAAAATCTAGCAGAACAACAACCAATTAGCTGTACTTCCTCAATGCCATCAAATTTAATTTTTAAAAATTCAATTCCATCTCTATTTCTGTATTTCACAAAATCAACAACATTACCCATTGATCCATTTACCAGACCTCTTTCAACATCTAAATTCCTTCTTAAAATTATACGGCAGTTCAAGCACACATTCAGAGTCTTTTCAAAACCTGCAGTTTTAGATATACTCTTCTCTAATGAATCCAATTTTGTTTTCAGATTCTCAGACAAAATAATTGTTGATCCCATATGATCTACTCTATCAATAGCTTCCAGTTTCACAATCTCTTGCTTTTCTAAATGCAACATTTTGTTGTTAAATTTGGCACATTCTGCAAGAGTTGGCATCAAACATATTCCAGATGTCTTCTCAGTAATTTTCTGAAAAATATTCTCAGGCACAACATCTTGTTCTGGATATAAATTTGACAGTAATCGTGCATGTAAAGCTTCTTTCCCATGCTCGGTCACTTTTCCAATTCTAACATCTTGTAGAATAGTCTTGTAAACTTCATCCTTTGCCTGACGCATATTTTCATGCAGTTCAGCATAATTGAAGTTTAAACATATATTGACGTTGCCAATGCTGCCTAGGCACTTCCTGGTATCTTCATGCGTGAGCATTTTGAACACAGGTTGCCCTTTCACTGGTGTCAGCTGCAGAAGATCTCCGAAAACAATGATGTGTTTGCCACCAAATAACACATCATACTCTGTTTTGAGAACTTCTTGCATCCTCAAATGCACAAAGGCAAGCATGACATTGGAAACCATGCTTACTTCGTCAATGATAAGAAGTTTCATTTTCCTCAAGATTCTTGAAACTTCAAAACAAGCATCTCCAGATAGCTTGTGATATTGTAATTTGTTGTCATGCTGAACTGGCAGCATCAGTAAACGATGTAAAGTAATCCCTTTAATATTATGTGCTGCCAGTCCAGTTGGAGCAGTGACAACACAAGACAGCGATGACTCTGTCCTTTCCTGCAAATAGCATGAAATTGCTTTAATAAGGAAACTTTTTCCAGTTCCCGCTTCTCCACTCACGTACAGTCGGACAGGCTTCAACGACGTACATGAGCACTCTTTCTTATCATGACTTAATCCATGATCAATTTGCATGGTAACTTCGTCATATATTTTCCTCTGCTCAACGTTGAGTTGTCTTTCCAACTCTTCTAAGTTAACCGCATCCTCTTGAGCATGTGCCATGGCTCTTTCCACTTCATTCATAGCAGTGGCAGCTTCATTTTCAATAACAGGTCCTCCTAGTGGATCCTGACTCAATGAAGCAGAACTCTGACTGTCCTGAGAACTGTCTCTGGCAATCTTGGCTGCAATCGTTGCTTCCTGCTCAATTTCCGCATTCAACATTTCTACATATTTGGGAAAAGCAGGACATTCTATGGTCTCCTTGGCGGCATTGAAAGAGTCTTCGTAACAGAGGAAATCTCCAAGCAGTTCCTCTTCTGCACGCCAAGGCTTGAAAAGTTGCAAAAGTGCTAAATAGAAAAACTCCTTTTTTTCAGGAGATTCGCCACTCAATTTTCGATGGTTTACCAAGTGGCATTTTCTTTGCTTGACCAGACATCCCTCACTTCCTATTACAGCATACACTCCTTTCTCAGTATCTTCTTTGATGTTCCTCTTGAATATGTAATTTTGAAGAACCTCATACAGACAAACATTGTCGAGGTAAATGCTTCGATTTGGATAATATGTATCCAACATGTTGGTCTTCAAAATGTCGGTACTGTTTGGCTCCTTTTCCGCCAAATACTCAATTTCCCGCACAGGTTTGAGAACTCGATTACGCGTTGCAGCAAGACCAAGACTCGCCCAAACGATACTCCTGGACTTGGCATAGAGACTTGCTGAAGACAACCGGTCAGAACATTCGTACGCTCCGATTTCTCGATGCGACAACATCTTCAGACTGAAACTGTACAACTTCTTGCTGAGGCTCTTTTCATGGGAAATGTCCTCCCACATATCCTTCAATTCTGTCTTCTCTTTTTTGGTGATGTAAGACGTCACATACCGAGCCACAGCCATACAGTTATCAGCCACAAACTGTATATCCATGTTAGCATTCCACATGGACAAAATCACCGGGTTGTAGTCGTTGATGTACTTGGACTCTTCGTTCCTCTTCAAATTGTAAGTGTTTTTAGGTGATTTCTTCATGACATTGTGTCGCAGCGAAGACATCAAACTGTTTACTCTTCCTTTAGAAATCACCGGTCGTGGAAAGCCGAAACGACATTTAGTGTAGAACTTGTCCTTGTTTCGGAATTTACGACGGCAGTACTTTCCACATCGATGGCTTTGGAAACGCAGAACTTTTTCTCTTAGGCTTTTCTTCTCCTTTGCGTTTGGAACAGCACACGTAGAATACTGTTGGATGAAACTCATCACTGAGTCTTCTGGATCCGTTCCAAATTTAGGTGCATCCTTGATCCACAGCAACATATGTATATGAGGAGCACCTCTTGCTTGGTACTCCTTTCTCCAGAAGAAATCCAACACCTCTCCAAGAGGTGGATTCTTCTTATTCATGATGAAAGACATCATAGCTTCAAATCTATGATTGAAGTACCTACATACATTGACTGGATCCAAAGAGCACAGTTCTCCGGGTGTCTTGAATTCGATGTTATCTACGTTAGCATTTGCCTCTCGTAGAAATTCAAGTAAGTCTTCCCAGCCATACTCGGCACAGCTCAGAGTGAGGAACCATGTGGGAGTACCTAAGTTCCTCAGCATACATTTTAAATCACCATGACGACGGTACCAGTACTCATTAGTACCACGCTGACACGCCATGAGATTAATCAGGTGAGAATCCAAAATACTGTCTTGGACATTGACTTTATCCATAAAGTCACTTGCCGAGATGTTTTGCATGTGTATACCACTTTTCAAGATGTGGTTCACTGCATATGACAGTCCAGACAGATCGCTTTCAAACAGGAGATAAAACAAATAAGGAATGCATTGTCGAAACCTAGCATCTCCTGCATACAATCGCAAAGTCCGGTATTCAGAAGCAGGAATTTGATGAGGTCGCTCATCATATCTTCCTCCCTGACCTGTTGGAAAAAGCTGTGGGAAACACCGAGCTTCCAAACTTTCCTCCCAAACACTAATGGGACTCCCTTTGGCTTGTTTCATTTGAAACAACTCAATAGCATTCCCCATGACTTCCTTGGAATGCAAAGGATGAACACTATAATGTTCATATATTTCTTCACTAGTAGAGGGTTCTACTTTCTCAATTTGACCAGCACACAAATCGCTATCCTCTTCCTCACTTACTTCCTCTTCTGCAACATATACATTCTTATAGTATTTATTATTTTTTTTCAAATACAATCTTGCCTTTTTAACTTTCCTAACATCTACTAAATCTTGCCATATTTTCTTATTCTTTGTCGGAACCCCATTAACTAAGATAACCAGAGGTTCCTCTTCCACTTTTTCTACTCCAATTGTGTTAATGTTTTTCTTCAAATCTAGAGGCAAATAAACAACTCTTCCCTTTAATCCTCTCTGTAAATCTGATAGAGGCAATTTCCCTGTCTTTGGCTCCATTCTTACAATAGCCTGAAAGGGATGGATACTTTGAATCAAAATAGATTCATAAGTATTTAAATCCTTCAATTCAGAAGGAATCTCAACCAATTCCAGATTATTATGAACTGCTCTAGCAGGCATCTGGTTTTGATTTAATTTGCAACAACAATAACTACACACACGTTGATCCAATCCCAAATCAAAACAATTTTCTACCATCAAGTATGTTGCGAAATCCTTCCATTCACTATTATTTTCCCTTTCACTTTTTGCATATAAATCCACTAACTTAGTCTGATTCTTATAATAAGTGCGTCGACAACACACACAAGTGAAATTAGGCCTCTCACTTGATTTCACCTCAAACGTCGCAATTTCCCTCTGGAAATTATCTGTACTGGAAACCTGTACACTATCTTCCACATGACCCTCTTCTTCTTGCTCAATTTCAACATTCTCCTCTTTACTTCCAAAGTAACAAAACTCAATTTCTTCACATATATTCTTCACATCTATTTCAGAACCATGCAAAAGAGCAGCGCATAATTGTTTAAGCATAATTGCTGGACTCTTAGCATAATACAACATTCTAACTAATTTCCTCACTTTATTATGATGCACTGCTAGCATCCTGAAATGATGAAAAACACTCTGGCATACTCTCCTGGAAAGACAAGCCAGTGAATGACCATGCAAACCTGTCACTTCTCTTACTCTGCAAGGATCTAATTCTTGCAACAACCTTATTTTCTGCTTCAAACTTTTCTTATTAAATGACCGTACAAAATCACAAAGCAAATTGATGGAATCCTGTCGCACACTGCAAATACTACTACACTTCCAGGTGTACACAGGACCCTTAGCACGTCTTCCTAAAACCTCATTACCTAACACCTCTTCTGCCTCTGTTGTCACAAGTTTTTCTTTTTCAACTGGACAACCATCTTTCACTTCATAAGCACGACCACTGGTGTCAACTGCATGCACCAAATCATTATCCTGGAAATAACTCTCCTCATTAAAAAATGCCTCACAGCTTGAACTATGCATCCATTCTCCAGAAAAAACTTCACAAAAATTACTACGATTTACTATTCTCTTCCATCTACTATTTCTTTTGAAATCATAAATTGCCTTGTTTAGCTTCCTAATTCTATTGATTATCAAAATAAATAACTTATGTTTAATTTCAAATGCCTGATCAATAACTTTCTCAACTTTTTTTTTTCTCTTATAAAAAAACAATTTCTGTTGACCTTTCTTAATATTTTTTAACAAATTGCCAATTATCCTGTTGCGGAACATTCGAATCTCCCTAAACTGTTGTTTCCTTCTACTATCATGCACAGAGTTATCTCTTGCTCTAGCAGTAACATTTTTGATTGGCCTTTCCTTTCCATTTGAATTCCTTCTCGTTTTATGGACTGAAACATTTTCTGTAGTAATATTTTTTTTACTACACATATTTCTTATGAAATATTTTGTGCTCTTACCCGGTGCTTTCTTCGTGACTTGACAAATCTTTTTGTTAGAGGACTGCTGCTTATTTTCTTTCACCTGCTGTCTTTGACGTTTTGCAGCCTTTCTCTGTCTTTCTATTGTTGGCATGGTGAAATCTTGAAATGATCTGCAGTTGAATCTGTGGTAAAATATAATAAAAAATGTTATTAACCATTATTACCAAACAGTAAAACAATAACAGTGATCAAAAACTTAACATACCACTTGACATTTTAAATAGAAGATTTTTTAGTCCTTGCAAATTTACAATACAGAAATAGCAGAAAAGAAATGACATTTATATTTATGTTACCTATGCTATTTTATATGTGAATCTGATCTAATTTTATGAGCATATTTTAATATTTTATTGAAGACACTACACATAACCTGCTTTTGAAGGTGTCTTTATTTTTAAATTAAACGGTTTACCTTTTTACTTTTTATTAATTATAAATTTTAAAAATAAATGTTTATATTTCCATAGGCTCAAGCAGGTCAGCTTCCCATCCTATGTCATATAATTCGGACAAATCTGCATCCTCATCACGCTCTTCTTCATCCTCAGGATTTAAATCATCCAAGGGATCAACATCCACTGATGTTTCAATTACAAGTTCAATGATGAGGTCAAAATCAACTGATTGCAGATTGTCGCTCATGTTGAGGTTGTCTTTATCTTTAAAGAAAGAATAACAACAATGAGATGTTGCAGAGTAAGAGACAAATCTCAGAGATTATAATAGTAAAATTGTTTAACAAGAGTAATATTTTGCAGCTATTATTTAGCCATGTCCAACAATGCTGAGCAGGTGAAGACTATGTCTAAATTTTCAGTGAACAGGACTCATCTCTTCTTAACCTTGGATAAGCCTCACCGACTCTGTGTGTCCTGCACATACTTAAATGTAAAGGGGCAGATTTATGTTAAATGGCACATCCCCAGGCATGCACCAGTTAACGTGCACCACTACTCTGCCACCCATGGTGTGCCGTATTTACAATCAGATAGGAGAAAGCTTCGTCAAAACCCTGCACCTGCTTTAAGCAGGCATAGGTCTTGACGCAACATTGTGGAGATGGGGCACCCCTGAGCCTTGCTTGAGCTGCATCGCACTTGCGATACAACTCCAGCAATCACTACCTTTACAGCACAGATACGTCACGCATCTGTGTCATTTTTGCCCCATGATGCCCCGCATTCTAAATGCAGCACACCATGGGTGGCGGAACAGCGGCGCAGGATGACTGACACATCCCTGGTGATGCACCAGTCATCATAAATCTATCCCTAAGCTTCTTATCTTGTTACAGATGAACCGCCATATGTAGCATTAAACTATTTTGCATTTCCTAAATAGCGAATTTTAAGGAATAAATAGCAATTCTTTACCATTCCTAATTTGCAATGAGCAAATTGCTAATTGCAAGTTACCCATTCATTTCCATGGGCTAGGAGGCTCATAGGAATGAAGGTTTAATTTGCGATTAGCAATTTGCTCATCACAAATTAGGAATTTTTCCAAGGGTGCAGGGGTGTCTCAAGAACACCCTGCTGCACCCCTGAAAAAGACATTTGGGGGCATATGGCACACATACATGCCCTAAGGGCATGTGTTGGCGTCATATGGGACCTTTTGTTTTTTTGAAAAAAAGCTTTTTGAAAAGAATTCACAAATTACCACCAATTTACCACAATAGTTTCCAAATCCTTAATGTCATTTTTTACATATTTTGTGTTTGATACATTTCATTTAAGTAGTCACAAAATTTGCAAATCCTTCAGTGCAATTGCAAAATAAGGAATAGCAAATTTTGCTACTCCTTATTTTGCATCAAACTTGTTTGATACATACCATTTGTCTAATTAACATTCGCAAAGGCCGAAATTCGTAGAATTTTGATCTTTGCGAATGCTAATTAGCTTGATACATATGGCCCCAAGTGAGGCCTGTCTTGCGACATGGTGCATCTTTTGCATCACTGCTGCATCGGTTTCATGTGGTACGTTTTTTTTACACCATGACATATCTGCCTAAATGCATCAATTTGTAATGTTGTCGCCTCATAGCAAATCTTTTGCACCGCCGCTGCATCATAAAAGTGACGCACAGTGGCACAAAAGAGGCATACACCTATCATAAATCTGTCCCTAGCATTTTAAATGATTAATCCAGGATGACGATAAAGTGTGGCCTATCCAGAGGTTTGTTTAAGGTGAGGCCTACTCAGGATTGCAGATTAAAGTTACGCTTGATGAAGAATACAGAGGAGATAATACATGTAAAGGCCTACCAATGAAGTAAGTAATGTGCACTTTATTGCGCCAGTCATCATAAATGTATCCCTAAGCTTCTTATCTTGTTACAGATGAACCACCATATGTACCATCAAACTATTTTGCATTTCCTAAATAGCAAATTTTAAGGAATAAATAGCAATTCTTTACCATTCCTAATTTGCAATGAGCAAATTGCTAATTGCAAATTAGCACCGCCGCTGCATCATAAAAGTGACGCACAGTGGCACAAAAGAGGCATACACCTATCATAAATCTGTCCCTATTATTTTAAATGATTAATCCAGGATGACAATAAGGTGTGCCCTATCCAAAGGTTTGTTTAAGGTGAGGCCTACTCAGGATTGCAGATTAAAGTTACGCTTGATGAAGAATACAGAGGACATAATACATGTAAAGCTCTACCAATGAAGTAAGTGATGTCCACTTCATTGCGCCAGTCATCATAAATGTATCCCTAAGCTTCTTATCTTGTTAGACATCAACCGCCATATGTATCATATAACTATTTTGCATTTCCAAAATAGCGAATTTTAAGGAATAAATAGCGATTCTTTACCATTCCAAATTTGCGATGAGCAAATTGTTATTTGCAAATTACCCATTCATTTCCATGGGCTAGGAGGCTCATATAAATGAAGGTGCAATTTGCGATTAACAATTTGCTCATCGCAAATTAGGAATTTTTCCAAAGGTGCAGGGGTGTCTCAATAACACCCTGCTGCACCCCTGAAAAAGAAATTTGGGGGCATATGGCGCACATAAATTTTAACAACATTCCTTTACCTCAAAAACGATTTTCAAATCATAATTTCAAAACACTGCACATGGGAAAATTACTTAAAATGTCCTTAAGACACATAAAAGCGTTTTTTGATTGCCTTTGCAGCATGTTTGTATCACTTTTAACATGGCTATGTAACACAAACATTCAAAATCTAAATTTGCCATGCACAGGTGGGAGCATATTTACAAGCAATTTGCGCCACAGAGAAAGGTCTTACATTAAAATGGGAAAAATAACATCAGGGACAGTCAATTGCCTTATAAAGAAGCATACACCATTATGTCCTTGTCATAAATTTAAAAACAATTCCTTTTCCCCAAAAACGATTTTCAAATCATAATTTCAAAACACTGCACATGGGAAAATGACTTAAAATGTCCTTAAGACACATGAAAGCATTTTTTGATTGCCTTTCCAGCATGGTTGGGTCACTTTTAACATGGCTATGTAACACAAACATTTAAAATCTAAATTTACCATGCACAGGTGGGAGCATATTTACAAGCAATTTGCGCCACAGAGAAAGGTCTTACATTAAAATGGGAAAAATAACATCAGGGACAGTCAATTGCCTTATAAAGAAGCATACACCATTATGTCCTTGTCATAAATTTAAAAACAATTCCTTTTCCCCAAAAACGATTTTCAAATCATAATTTCAAAACACTGCACATGGGAAAATTACTTAAAATGTCCTTAAGACACATAAAAGCGTTTTTTGATTGCCTTTGCAGCATGTTTGTATCACTTTTAACATGGCTATGTAACACAAACATTCAAAATCTAAATTTTCCATGCACAGGTGGGAGCGTATTTACAAGCAATTTGCGCCACATAATTCATAATTTTCTCCTTAAAGCACACTATTCTCTATCTAAATTAAAGAAATATTTTCTCACCTTAGCAAATACTTTGAGTTTGAAAACAGTCTCAGAAACACACCAATTTGTCTTCAGCAGAGCAAAAGGTATGCACTCCAGAGTCTGCAGCTATCAAAAGCACAGAAATGCTGTATTTCTTCACACATATCTCTCATGTCACCCAATCAAAAGTCTTCCCTCACTTTTTTTCAAATGAAAACCCATCCCTCCTCTGCCCTTTCTGCCTTATCTGCATGGCAACCACCTCTTGGAAGACCTCTGTTGTTTGCAAGTTCACACAACAATGTTGCAATTGAACTCTGAACTCTCAGTGCACCTGCATATCCAGTGCATTCTTTCATTTAATGATTTCTTATTGACCACTCAAAATACATCTTTCAAAGAACACATCCGTGCACCCTAACTTTCTGTTTTCAGCAATCAAAATCCACCAATCACTGTTACTGCTTCATGAACACAGAAACTCCACAGTTTTTTTTCATTTTACACTCTCATTTTTTCAACTGCCATTTCATTGCCACACTTCATCTGACTGCAGGAGAACCTTCTCTCACCATGTTTTCTGTCTGGATTGTTGGACATAGTTATATTCACTGGGCTCAAAGGTACGTTGAAAACAGGAATTTACCTAACCTCAATTTACAAGATGTGGAAATTAAGTGGTTTGGCCACAGAGGATTAAAATGTCACCAATTGATACCATTGGTGAAAACCTTTATGCATTTGCCCAAACCTGACCTGTTAATTGTGCACTGTGGAGGTAATGACTTGGGCACTTTGACTGGTGTAGGTCTGGAAATGCTTTTAAAGGACACCTTTGAGCAATTAATGGCACTTTTTCCTCAGACTGCCTTGGTATATTCAAATATATGCCAAAGACAGAAATGGAGGTGGTCAAACCAATTTTGTCCACAAATTGAGAAGTCGAGGAAGCATGTAAACAAATCTGTTTCAGCTTACATGAGAGACCATGGAATGGGCTCCCTGTACAACAATAACTTGTGTTACTACATGCAAGATATCTACAGAGGAGATGGAGTTCACTTCTCAGATGAGGGCAACAGAATTTTCACTCTGAATTTAAGAATGTGCATTGGTACCTACTTATAAGTACCTAAATGTACCATAAACCCAAAAGCTCTTCTCAGAGCTACCCTACATCTAATCACTCACAATTATTATTTTACTCTAACATTTTTCACTAATTTTCAACAAAGTACGCTCCCTGGGGCGCTACCCGGTACGCGAACCGGGAGCTAACCTCGCGAAATTTTTAACAAAAATGTTTTTTTTTCGCACATATAAGCCTCCTCAGCCACCCTCACAAAACCTAGGGGGTCAAGATAACTCTACCGTGCCCCCTTCTACCCATTCTGAACATTATTTGCCCTCCATCTTGTATCTTAATTCGACCGAAACACAAAATGGTGGACTCCCGGAACGCTTAAGGTCCGCGAACCGAGGCGCTCAACGGTTCGCGTACCGGGTCGCTCCCTGGGAAGCGCACCATCAAAAAAGGTGGGAAAGTAGTTCACAGAAAAGCCACTGGAGACAATTTCACCAAATATAGATTAGCTCATACTACATACCAATCCCTACCATTTTCACAAATTTGATTGGAATTCCATTTAGTCATTTAGCCTGTAGACCTCTCTAAATACCCTGAGGTAAATTACTTCACAAAACACATCTGAAGTGTTGGAATTGACAACCAATGAAAATGTTACTTTCATTTTCTACTTTTTTTACCTGACATTTCATTGGTTATATACCTGAATATATATAAAGGAAGAGAAGAAAACACAGCCATTTTGACTACTACTTCTTGCTGTACATTTCAATAGTATTTTCACTAATTCCTTCAACTTCTTTCTAAAGGTAAGTTTTTATTTTTAAAACTGAAGTATATTGTACACTATAAGTTAATATGGTAAACTTTTTCTGATAGATATATACTATCCCTCTGTAGTAGTTATAGATTTAGAGAGACTTCTCTGTTATAGTTATGGATGGAGTTAGGCTTCTCTTGTATAATTATGAATTTACTTACGTTAAATCACATACACTTTTTTATATTCCTACTTCCACTCTGATACTATACACTGCCCAAAGATAAATTCACTGATAAAAAATACCTATCTAAAATTATTCCCAACATTGCCCTATCTCTACTAATATATATTTTTTTAATCCAAATTTCAGGCAAAATGGAAGGCGAAAACCAAGTTTCTTTTGAAATGGACCTGCAAGAGAGCAGCCAAGAATTGATTGATACAATTGATCAAATTGACATTGAATTTTTCGATAAAACTTGGGACAATGAACTAATGCAATGTGTACAAGCAGTAGATAACCTCCTTGCAAATGAGGACATTTTACACCCTCAGAGACTACAATGTATATTCCATGATAATTATGAAATTTCTGACAATGAAATGTTAGAAAGTTTAATAAATTATGAAACACAATCACAATAAAAAAATGCTTAAAAAATAAAGAAAATAAAAAATAATCAACAAAACCAACAATCAATTAACATACTGCATTTGAAAAGTCTCTCATTCATTTTTCATTGCAGTACGCTGCCCAGAACGCTTCCCTTTTTTTTTTTTGCCCCGCGGGGCCCTTTTAAAGCCTCCACATTAAACCTAGGGGGTCAGGGAGGATCTACTATGCCCCCTTATGGTTATTTCCACCTTTGTTTTGGCCTCCTCTTGTCTCTCAATCCTACCGAGAGACAAGAAGGCGGCCGCTCCGGACTGTTTAGAATGTTGACAGACACCGGAGAGCCAATCAGCTTCGCTACGCGAAGTTCCGTTACGCGAAAAGTACGCGAACTGGAGCGCTGCCCGGTCCGCTGTTACAGATATATATCTTTTTTTAAACGTTAATTTCTCAAAATCCACTGAAGCACATATATTGAGACCTACAAAAGGCACATCAGGCTACCAGTCCCTACAATTTTGCCAAGTTTCGTGCAAATCCATTCAGCCGTTCGGGCTAAAAGTGAGGCCAACCGCCCTATGGAAAACTCAATGTTAAAAACACGTTTTGGGACCCCCCTTTTTTCTCGGCCCCCCCTGGACGAACCCCCCCCAAATTTTCAGGGGCTGCTCAGAAACAAAATGTTCCATTTTCCAGAAGATTTCAGCCAATTCCGTCCACAAACGCCAAAGTTATTAGACATAGAATTTTCAAAAATCCCATAGGGAAAAAATCCTAACTATATATACCTACTGGCGACCGCCAGTAGGTAATATATATATATATATATATATATATATATATATATATATATATATATATATATATATATATATATATATATATATATATATATATATATATATATATATATATATATGCTATGTTACTGCCTATCCTGTCTGATGAAATTATGAAAGGATGAGTAGTCTAGATTGCTGTTCCCTTATTTGACTTTTAAGGGTAACTAGATGTGGGTAGGTTGTGTTAAAAAATTCTCAGGTGATAACACCATTATTATTAGCCAGTCTGTGTAAATAAGCTGACAGTCCTTATTTGTGCTGATGTTGCATAGTTTGGATCATGAAAAGTAGAATGCAGGAAAGACGCCCATGTGATCATCAGCAAACATTTTTGAAAAGAAAATATTGTTCTATAGGAGTTTGTTTGTCACAACATGTTCTGCTGGAGGAATTTATGTATCCACTATGTTGAAGTTTTTTTTAGTTCTTTATGTAATAAGAATGCCTGTTAAATTAGCAGTTTTAGATTTTCCTGCTGCACCTATGACATGAGAGCATGGCCCTAAGCATACAATGTAGGTGCTTTAATTAAGAAAAATAATTTTAGAAGTGTATGCAGTCCTGTACAAGTAATGTAAAGTCTATGAGTAAAAGTGTAGAACATTTCCATTTTTGCTTGAGGGTCTTCAGATGAATATTATAGGAATACACAAATGTAAGGATTTAGAATACGTTTGTATTGTTTTTCTCTTTTCCTCAGAATTTAGTAAATGAAGACAGACTTCCTTAGCTGCTTCAAATGGAGTAATAGGTCCAGGGTTTTTACTCTCAGATAGATGAAGTGGTTCTTGGGTGCCTTGCTAATATATGGGGCGTCCCAAGACTGGGAAGTATTCTGGGACTATCCTCTCTGTTGATAGATTATTTGTATGCCTTGTTTAAAGACCTTTTGTTATGTCCACCAATAGATATTTTCTACGTTACAACCATTGCCAGAGGGGCCCGGACATCAGATCCAGCCCGGGGAGTCAGCACCAGTCCAGCTTGAAGCCAAGGTGAAGGTAACCAGCACAGGCGTTGGTGGCAAATAGGACCTCAGTAAAGGCGGAAGCACTGGGATATGAAGTGTGTACCCCTGCCACTGTCATGGGCGAAAGATGGGGTCACAAATCAGAAAGGAGAAATCATGGATCAAGTTTTGATGCCCAGTTGAGAGGGTCACAGACCGACCAGAACGGCGAGGAGACTTTTGCTTGAGGGGACCCCTTTTTGAAACAAGAGTTGCTTCAGAGATCCTAGCATCAGGCCTCTGAATCCTGGTCCCAAAGTGAATGCAAGTTTGCACCTTTGTTTGTTGATCAAGAGTGCCTGGGCATACTGGATAATTTTTGGCCCCAACAAAAAAGCAGTGCGCCAACAGAGCAATACAGGAGTTAGGGAAGGACCGGAGTTTAGGGTACAGGTGCTGTGTCTTTGGTGCCTGTTAGCTTGAAGTGAAGAAAACTGGTGCACTGCCTGAGACACTGGATAGGATCGTTGAAAGACTGGGCCGTGATTCCTGATTTGCGAGTTGTGCAGCTCCACCGTGGGAACAACAAGAGCCTGCCTGCCTATGCATTTTCCATAGACTTCTTCAGACAGCACTACCGAAAAAACGCTGAACAGAATTACACCAAATTTGAAAGGAATTTTGATATCGGTTTGCAGATTGTGCTTTTTGTGATTTGGTGTAAATCTGTTAAGTAGTTTTAAAGATATTCAGCTCCAAAATAATTGTATATGGGGATGGCTGGGTTCGAGGGACTCATGAGAGTCCCTTGAATACAATTTTAAAAAATAGAGCATTTTGATCGGCAAAGGGACTTTTGTTTCCCTTGGGCCACTTCACCCCCCAGGGGAGACATATTCATGTGAGAGAGTGAGCGATCTGATTAGCTGCCAGCAACATGAGAAAACATTTGATGACAGCCAATACAGGACCTCATGTCTTAGTCCCATGTCCTGAACTTTAAAAAAAAAAAACATAAAGGGCCACAGTAGGGATATTCTGCCTCCCTAGGCCCTATGATGGAGACCCAGAAGACCCCCAGGGGCAAAAATATAAAACAAATCTGCAATTTTTGTGGCATCTCTCATGAGTTTGGCAGGATCACAGAAAAACAAAACAAAATTGTAGGTGCCTTTTTTTCCAAGATCAATAGACTCGGGGTAACCCAATAGACCCTTGTAGGCTTGGACGAGGTAAATGTTTAAGGTAAAGAAAGGCTACAAGGGATTTTGTTTGTTTACTAAGTACACTTAATTTGGTTTATGTCAATTATGGGGTCCATCATTCAATTAGACCCATTTGTATCCATAGGATAACTAGTACATTCAAAGGTTGTTCAGAAAATACATTCAATGAATCACAAAGCGAGGAGAGTGGAAAAGAGCACACAGCAAACTAATTATATCTGAAAAAATGGAATTTTGAAAGAATCAAAAGATCTGAATCACAGGGTTATACAAGAATCAATCATACAATAAAATTCATGAATAGCTGTACATATATATTTACTCATCAATTCACAACATGTCATCAACTCCAATAATGATTAAAGATGACCCAATTCAAAAATGTAAAAATGTTTCTATCAGTGCACAAATGCTGTGGAGATGAGGTATTGGTCGACATTTCGGTCTTCCTTGTTCACATCTATGAGACCATCATCAGGACTTGTATTTTTCACAAAGAAAGCCCCCTATGTAGAAACAAATATATACAGTTACTGAATGTATCCATAAAGTGCAATAACATCAGTAGGCTATTTACAAAATAATAGCAAACATAACAGATACTGTGTGCTACACATCATATTGATGTGGTTTCAGAGACTAAAGCTAAATCGTCCCGCTTCTTGCTTTACTAGACAGAATACTCCTCTTCTAAGTAACAAACTTTATAGTGACATGTTAATACTTGGGCTATACAGTGTTATACTCCTTAATATTTTGTCACTAAAGAAATGAAAAACAAAACTCACTTTAGAAGACTGAGCGCAGACGCGACTGGTCTTCAATTTTGAATATATATTCGTCAACACGATCTAGAGGGATGTATGACAATTTAATATACATCCTATAACGATTGCTGGATTGATTAAATTGAAAATACGACCTAACCAGACATACCCGCAGTGGCAGTACTGTTCAATCAGCGTTGCAGCAGATAGTGAAACTTCACAGGAAATTATAATTGACAAGCCAGAGTCGTGGTATCTAAAATAAAAAGATATATTGCAGCTATCTATAATTTTCTGAACCACCTTTGAATGTACTAGTTATCCTATGGATACAAATGGGTCTAATTGATTGATGGACACCATAATTGACATAAGCCAAATTAAGTGTACTTAGTTAACAAACAAAATCCCTTGTAGCCTTTCTTTACCTTAAACATTTACCTCGCCCAAGCCTACAAGGGTCTATTGGGTTACCCCGAGTCTATTGATATTGTTACGCGCAGACGCTGGTCTGCTGTGGGTCACTTAACAAGTGGTTTTGTTTGTCTCAGAGACATTGTGTGTCTCATAGTCCTAGTGTGGATATTTGTTTTTCATGTTATTTAGATCATAGGCTTCCTGTATGTCTGAGGCCGAGACTCTGTCGTACACCGACGAGTATGTCCTAAAAATTGCATCAGGCCCCTCCCTGCTGGGAGCTCGTGGCCCATTAACTCATCTACCTTGCGAATCTGACCATAACCAACTGGAAAGGCTACGCAAAAAACTAATTCGCACCGAATTGCATGCTAAATTTTTGACCGACTGTCTCAATGCTAATATCATCCCCACCGGTCTTCAAATTAAAAACATTCCTATAATTTTTGTTGAAGACGAGGAATTTAAACTCCATTTTAGCTTTGCATCAAATAAATGCTCCCGCACCTGGATGGTGCTTAGCATTGAGACAGCGCTCAAACATATTAAATCATTGACATTGAAGTGTTAGAGAACAAAATCAACTCTGACCCAAGCATAGTGAATGCCAAAGCATTACTAGATAAGATAGCCCTCACTATAAAAGACTTCGAAGACTTTAATTCCCACAAGAAGACTAACAAATTACACTTGGACATTAAACGTTACAGTAAGGAGAAAACCTATCCTTATTTAACAAAAGACTTCTATCAACCCCAAGGTCCACAACAGGATCAACAACAGGGTATATACCGAGGTCAAAAGAAAAGGATAACTTTCTCAACGACAGATTCAGATTCAGATAGTGAGAGAGGTTCTTATCAGCAATATAGATCAGGACAAGATTATCAACAAGGAGAAAAGTTTCCCTTATGACCTAAATACTTTAGTTCTTAGCAATTCTCTGATTTTTATCAACAAAGTTTCTAACACAAGGTGACAACACTATATTTTATCGAAAGTTTTTTTTAAAAATGTATTTCTTTTTTTAAATTTCTATTTTTCACAGTGATTCCAAATTACATTACAATTGTTTTATCAAAAAGAACACATAAATCAATAAGTAAAATAAATCCACACAACGTAAAAAATTATTTTCAAAAAACAATCTCACATATCTCTCATACATGCACTCTCATACATTATACATTCATCCACTATTCTGTGTCTGAGGGATCACAGGTTTGTAATGTGATCTTCTACGCTAGGTCGATGCGTTTCGGTGGGATAGGACCACCTTCCTCAGGACCTTTAGCAGAACAGATATTCTTTCCAATCAACTTGTAAATTCTGTGTGGATATCCAGGTCGAATGTGTTCTAGGGTATCCTAGTTTCAAATATCCATCTGATTAAAGACAAGCGTTCCCTCAATTAACCGTCAGTAGATCTCATTCAAAATCTAGTGGGCTTTTCTTCAAAATGGAGTTTATTAAAATGTGAGTCGATTTCTGAGATGATGGGGCCTGTGTTGATGTGTTATCCAGTAGCACGCAATGGGTCCTTTATCATGGAAATTTCGAAAACACGTCAATTTCTTCTGTCTGATGTAAACAATTCCACTGTAGGCGTACGGGACGACAGACCGGGAGGATTGGACGGCATACTCTTGAAAAACAGAAGGAAAGGAATACAGAAGAGCCACCAAATCTCTACTGAGACAGACGAGGGATCTTAAGCGTTTTTGCAAGATATACAGTGGAATTGTTTACATCAGACAGAAGAAATTGACGTGTTTTCGAAATTTCCATGATAAATGACCCATTGCGCGCTACTGGATAACACATCAACACAGGCCCCATCATCTCAGAAATCGACTCACATTTTAATAAACTCCATTTTGAAGAAAAGCCCACTAGATTTTGAATGAGATCTACTGATGGTTAATTGAGGGAACCCTTGTCTTTAATCAGATGGATATTTGAAACTAGGATACCCTAGAACACATTCGACCTGGATATCCACACAGAATTTACAAGTTGATTGGAAAGAATATCTGTTCTGCTAAAGGTCCTGAGGAAGGTGGTCCTATCCCACCGAAACACGTCGACCTATCGTAGAAGATCACACTACAAACCTGTGATCCCTCAGACACAGAAAAGTGGATGAATGTATAATGTATGAGAGTGCATGTATGAGAGATATGTGAGATTGTTTTTTGAAAATAATTTTTTACGTTGTGTGGATTTATTTTACTTATTGATTTATGTGTTCTTTTTGATAAAACAATTGTAATGTAATTTGGAATCACTGTGAAAAATAGAAATCTAAAAAAATAAATACATTTAAAAAAAAACTTTTGATAAAATATAGAGTTGTCACCTTGTGTTAGAAACTTTGTTGATAAAAATCAGAGAATTGCTAAGAACTAAAGTATTTAGGTCATAAGGGAATCTTTTCTCCTTGGTATTATGTTCCCCTCTTTCCCTGACCTCAAAGTATAATTAGAGGGGGTCCCCTTTCCTATGTTAATACAAGATTATCAACAACCCTCTACATCACGACAGTGTTTTTTAGCTCAGGACCGCAGGGGACAAGGCCAACCCTCGAGACAGAAACAATGACGCAGAGGATGGTCACGGAACAACTACACACCTGGGTTCCGTCGCACACGGAACCAGTACTACGAGTGGTAGAGGATAATAAGATCATCCCTATCTTCAACCTGTCTAAACATGTACTTACAGATATAGAAATCTCAGTTCTGTCAGAAGGTCTTTCATTTGTCCCGATCAATAAAAACGAACTATTTCTGACCAAATTAGAACTTTATAAATTTTTCAGATCTATTAGACTAAAACATTTTTTTGCAAATAAACCTCTCACCTTCCAGCATGACATGACGGGTTTACATCAAAAAAACACCTTTTTTCCAGCCAATAGTGTGGTAGCTAAAGAAATAGTTATCTTTGAAAATGCTGTGATAACAGAAATTGAGAATGGTTTTAAAAAACGACCATATGTTAAATACAACCTCTCTAAGGAACAACAACTTGCTTTAACACACTTGCAAGCATTACCAGAGACAATCATTAAACCTGCGTATAAAGGCGGGGGAATTGTTCTCTGGGATGAAACAGCTTACAATAAGGAACTTCAACAACAACTTTCAATAGAAACCAACTATTGTAGACTAACAAGTAACCCAACTTCAAAATTAGAGAAAGAGATTCTTGAGCTGAGTAAAACCGGACATGAGGGCGGCTGGCTGAGCGAGAAGGAAGCGGCATTCCTTATTAATAAAACACCCACCATTCCGGCAATTTATATATTGCCAAAAGTCCATAAGAATGCCATTTGCCCAACGGGTCGCCCGATTGTGGCAGGGTGTAATTCCATCCTTAAACCCCTGGCCCAATATTCACACTTTTTTATTCGGCCCTTTGCCACTGAAAATGAACACTACATTCGGGACACCACAGCGGTGATTAATGTGGTACAAAATCTACCATATGACAACACTACAGAGCTCTTGGTGTCCATGGACATCGAGAGCCTGTATACTAATATTCCCCAAAATGATGTCCTTGAGATTCTCCACAATTTACTTGAAAGCAGTGCGAGACCTCATGCTGTACCTACAGATTTCATACTGGAATGCATCCGCATCCCTCTCTGTGAAAACTTTTTCATCTCCGAGAAAACATTCTATAAACAACAGAAGGGAGTAGCTATGGGTGATATTTTCGCACCAGACATAGCTAATATTTATGTATCTATAGCGTCAATAATCCATTCGCAACCAGCATACGTTGCTGGTTGCGTTATATTGACGATATTTTCTTCGTGTGGCATGGTACAGTTGACACACTCATGAATTTCCATCAATGGGTAAACATTCAGATTCCCAATCTACAATTTACGATCACGCATGACCCCAATAGTATGGACTTCTTAGACATCTCAATTAAAGTCAACCATGATAAGACACTATATACAACGCTGTTTACGAAGCCAACGGCTAGAAATACACTTTTAAAGTATAACAGCCACCATACCCAGGCCCTTAAAGCCCAAGTACTCAAAGAGAAGCTACATGCTCGTGGATATCCGAATAAACTCCTTAAACGTTCACTCAAACGAGCATGGTATAACGACAGAGAGGCACTCCTGCAAGTGAACCCCAAAAAAACTGCCACCAAGCTAGTTTGTGTAACTACGTTCGGAACAGCCACTAACCAAATTAAGAAATTGGTTACTAAACATTGGTCACTGCTTTCAAGAATACCAGAACTATGTGAAAAACCAATGTTTGCATTTAAAAGGGGATCCAACCGCAGAGACCGCTTGGTCCATGCATATTGTAACAAGGATACCAACTTAGTTGACAATATGCACCAACTTAGTCCAATCTGTGAACACTTTAAATGCAACCAATGTGTGGCTTGTAGACCAACTAAGAACTGCAAAAGCTTTGTAATTAAGGACAAGACCATCACCCTTAAGAGTTTCTCTAATTGCAATACATCCAATGTTGTCTATTGCATTGAATGCCCTTGTGGATTGAGATACCTGGGTAAGACCACAGAACCTGTTAAGAAACGCATTCTGTAGCATCAATCTAGAATCCGATGCTATGTGGAGAATGCACCTTTGGTTGAACATTTTCTATTGAAAAAACACACAGAAAATGATTTAATATGGTGGGTGGTAGAAACAGTCAAACCTACCATAAGACAACCAAACGTGGATCGTATTCTTATCATCAAAGAACAACGGTGGATTTGTTTTGCTGACTCAGTCAAAAATGGGCTAAATTCTAGCACTGAATGGCAAACCCTGGCTTGCATAGTATAGATTTTTGATTCCAGTTCGGTGTAACATTCCTATAACATGTGCCCTACCAAATCTGTCTATGAGAAGATGTTGCGGATAGCTTAAACTCTGTCAAATAGTCACTTCCAATTAATAGGTTCATCCCTATATTAATTGGTTTAAGACATTTTCTGAAACATATACTGGGGTTACATGTAAATGACTACACTCCTTTGTACGTTTTTTTCTGGGGCACAAAAAATGCGAAATATAAATATAGGTTGCTGAAGTACAAATATTGTTATGATTTGTGAAAATATTATTTATGTTACTGTAATGATGAACTGCTGTTAACTGAATGTGAACATGTATACATACAAAATTATGGGTCATCTGTGTTGAATTTGCCGTTTCTGTTAGGAAACACTCAGTAACTGTAATATTTCTGAAAATAGTGTAAATAAAACTGAAAGTGATACTTGGATGTTTAAACATATATAAACTGGGTTACACTTAGGAAAGATGTTAAGTCGATATTAATTGACGAATGTTTTTGATTTATTGTATTAAGATCAACATTAATAGGTTGTATGACAACTCACAAGTAAAATGTTTATTTACAATCATCTATGAATACCAGGCTAGAACAAATAGGCCTGCTTTGAAAGTATTAGCAACCACTAAAAAATGGCCGATCCATTTGCGTGGCTCCAGTTACCAAACTTTGCTAATCACCCTAATTCCATTTCCGGGTAACAGAATTTAAAATCTGACACAATCCCCAGTAGTCTCGTTGCATGTCAACTCGAGACACTGACAGATTGCATCGACGAGACCGTACTTCGTGTGATTTGTAAGTACTGTAAGCCGTATTGAAACTCTCTCGTATGGATACGCTACATTAATTTAGAGCCCAGTCTTAGGGTCCTTGTAATTTTTATCCATGCGATTTGTGGCTGTCCATCCATTAAGATTCTTGTTAAATGAGGCAGCATACAAATAACTGATGTTTCGCTAAAAGCACCACATATTGCAAGGCTTCTAATGCGCTATACCAACTGTATGCCCTGCAATAGTTTAAGATCAAAGGTCAGGTTTGAGACATGATTCCTCCATAGAACCTTTGTAGCGATACTACAATGACCGCGTGATTATGCTAATTTACACCGGGAATTGTCTCCAGAATTATTGTTGAGTTATACTTTAATACTGCGTCTTGGGAAATATCTAGATAGTTGTCTTATGACAGACTATCCCTTGAGATTGGATGCATGGCACCAGTCTGAGCTGTAGCTAATCATAGTCCTCTCATGATACTGACGATCACTCGCTTATGCTAATGACTATCGGGGCCTGCGTGCACCGTGTAAATGGCGCTGTGGTGTACTCGGCTCCTATACAACAGTCCATCTTAACTTTGATTATGTCTCAACACTGTGCGTTTCCAGAACAATGCCAAGCACAACTTCTTTATGAGGAAACATTGATAGCTGCAATATATCTTTTTATTTTAGATACCACGACTCTGGCTTGTCAATTATAATTTCCTGTGAAGTTTCACTATCTGCTGCAACGCTGATTGAACAGTACTGCCACTGCGGGTATATCTGGTTAGGTTGTATTTTCAATTTAATCAATCCAGCAATCGTTATAGGATGTATATTAAATTGTCATACATCCCTCTAGATCCTGTTGATGAATATATATTCAAAATTGAAGACCAGTCGCGTCTGCGCTCAGTCTTTTAAAGTGAGTTTTGTTTTTCATTTCTTTAGTGACAAATAATTAAGGAGCATAACACTGTATAGCCCAAGTATTAACATGTCACTATAAAATGTGTTACTTAGAAGAGGAGTATTCTGTCTCATAAAGCAAGAAGCGGGACGATTTAGCTTTAGTCTCTGAAACCACATCAATATGATGTGTAGCACACAGTATCTGTTATGTTTGCTATTATTTTGTGAATAGCCTACTGATGGCTTTGCACTTTATGGATACATTCAGTAACTGTATATATTTGTTTCTACATAAGGGGCTTTCTTTGTGAAAAATACTAGTCCTGATGATGGTCCCATAGATGTGAACAAGGAAGACCGAAAAGTCGACCAATACATCATCTCCACAGCATTTGTGCACTGAAAGAAACCTTTTTACATTTTTGAATTGGGTCTTCTTTAATCATTATTGGAGTTGATGACATGTTGTGAATTGATGAGTTAATATATATGTACAGCTATTTATGACTTTTAATTGTATGATTGATTCTTGTATAACCCCGTGATTCAGATCTTTTGATTCTTTCAAAATACAATTTTTTCAGATATAATTAGTTTGCTGTGTGCTCTTTTCCACTCTCCTCGCTTTGTGATTCATTGAATGTATTTTCTGAACCACTTTGAATGTACTAGTTATCCTATGGATACAAATGGGTCTAATTGATTGATGGACCCCATAATTGACATAAACCAAAATAAGTGTACTTAGTTAACAAACAAAATCCCTTGTAGCCTTTTTTTCCAAGAGGCCATTTTGGGCCTGAGGGACCCCATCACTTGGGGCCTGAGTATATTATCCAAAGGGGAGGGGGATGTGTTGTCTCATTCCTAAGCAGTTTTTGGCCCCGGAGACCACATACCCCAGTGCCCAATGTAGGTGTTAAGGGGAGGGGGCACGCATAATTCCTCCCGAACCATTTTAGCCATTGAGACTCAGTCCCCCATGGCCCAATGTATTTATTAAGGTAAGGTGGGCCCCCTCCCTGTGCTTTAAAAGGCCCTGGGGACCCAATCCCCCTGGACCATTACTTTAATGAAAAGCAAGGGCTATATGGCCCCCCTCCCTGAACCTTTAATGGCCCCGGGGACACCATTCCCCAGGGCCGACTAACTTACTGTGTCCTGAGAAGCCCAACTCGGGGACACAGTAGTTTCCCTGCCCACACCAGTGTCTGCAGGGAAATATGTGTATGCTCCTGTCTGACAAGAGTGTATTTAGTGGGCGGGATATTTAGAAATGTACTCGCAATCTGGGAGATGACTTATGTGCTGTTCCCTGTGTACACTGATGTGGGCAGGGAAACAGAACACATATTGCTCCCACCCAGACGGAGCAGCATAAATAGCTACCCCCGGCCTGCCCCGGGGGATTACATCCCCTCGGGCCTAATAAGGTTTGGGAAGGGGGGCCACATGGCCCCTTACACTTTAAGATTTATATTTGGCCCAAGCAGATGGGGTCCCTAGGGCCAAGTAGGGCTCTAAGATGGGGGCTACACAGCCCCTTTCCCTTTTTGATTGTATTTGGCCTCAGGGGATGGGGTCCCCATGGCCTAGTAGGGCTCGAGGAGGAGGCTGCATGTGTCGTTCCTTTAGATGTTAGGCCCATGGTAGTGGGGTCCTCGAGGCCTAAGAAGGCTCAACGAAGGGGGCTGTGTAGCCTTCTCCTCTTTTTTATTTGCATTTCACCCCAGAGGATAGGGCCCCAGGGAGCTATTAGGATTTGAAGCCACGTGCCTCCCCTTCTTTTTTTCTTGTACTTGGTCCTGGTGGATGGGGTCTCTGGGCCTATTAGGGCTTGGGGGGGCTGCACGCCCCCCTTAGATTTTGACCCCGGGAGATAAGGTCCTTGGGGCCCAAGAAGGCTTGAAGAAGGGAAGCTGCACACCTCCCTCTGCTTAGAATGTGACCCTGAGGATGGAGTCCCTTTAGACCAAGAAGGCTCAGAGAAGTGGCACACACACCCTCCCCTACTTAATTCTATTTGGCACCAAGGGTTGGGGTCCTTGGTGCCTATTAGGGCTCAGAGATGGGGGCAACATGCCCGCCTCCCCTTAATAAATATGTTTTGCCCCCAGGGATGGGGTCCATCAGGCTGGAAGGATGACTCTACTCTGGGCATGCCAAAGGATGTGTGTGGGGTGGTGTTAGCAGCATGCTGGGGGTTTGGCCACAGGGACTGGAGGCAGGACAAGCCCTCTGGCCAACCCCCGCTGCACTTAGCCAAAAACTGTGCACATCATGGGATTGGCTGCCTGCAGGGAGTTGGAAGCAGGACCTGCCTGCAAACAAGGCCCTGTGGCCAACCTCATGCCACGTATGACAAAAGGCTGTGTATGGCATGAGGTTGCATTCTACAGCACGCATAGAAAAAGGAAAAAGCCTCAGGGGAATATTTTTATGCAGGAAGATGCCATTTTGTGCACAAAAACAATCCTACCTGGTGCATGAGTGACTGCATTGGCACTAGGCAGTCTAAAGGGCACAGGCACAGGTGAAAAGACAGGAATGCTCCATATTTCTATTGACTTAAATAATGCACATTCCTGCCCTTTCCCTGTCACGCAGTGCAGCACAGCAAAATGAATAAAAAAAAACAATTTTCTGCAGAACCAAAAACTAAAATCTTGTGTGGAACATGCTAGGCGCAAGTTGTCAACTGTCTCCTGCACTCAGAGCTACTCTTCAATACAAAGATTTATAATGTATATATAAAAGAAACTAACACACACATTGGATGTTGTCAACAGTGGTGTTATCTCTGATGTCATCAATAAAATCATTTGAGATGTCATTAGTGATGTCATAAATGATGTTATAGAACATGTCATAAGTGATATAGGGGCATATGTAGGTAATTTCCATTTTGCGATTCTCAAATTGCGATTTTTAAGGAATCGCTATTTGAGAATTGCAAAATGGAATGTAGGTAATAATTCACAATTTTTTTGCGAATCTCTAACATTCCTTAATTGCGATTAGCAAATTGCAAATCACAATTAAGTAATGAGTGTCCTATGGGCCAAGAGGCCCGTAGGAATGAATGGGGATACATTCTCAAATTGCGATTTTCTATGAGAAAATCCCAATTTGAGAATCGCAATTCCAAGGGTGCCAGGGTGTCCAAAGGACACCTGTTGCACCCCTGGAATGTGCCTGTAAGTACATGTGGTGCATATACATGCCCTAAGGGCATGTCTGTGCGCCACATGGCACTTTGATTTTTTTTTTAAATGCATTTTGACAGGAAATCGCAAAATACCATCTACTTGAAGTAGGTGGTATTTTGCGATTCCTTAAGCCAAAATCACATTTTTAAAAGCACCCCTACATAGCATTTAAGGAATCGCAAAATTGCGATTCCTTAAATGCTTGAGCAAAATAAGGAATCGTAATTTTTGCGATTCCTTATTTTGCTAAGTGGCACCTACATATCAAAACGCCGTTTGCGATTCGCAAACGCCAAAATTCGCCGAATTTCGGCGTTTGCGAATCGCAAACGCCTACCCACATATGCCCCATAATATACAAAGTCATAAGCTGTGCATGGTGGGGGCACAAGGTATAGTTAGCTCTGCTAATTATAGCTGGTGAATTTCTATTTTTTTTAGCTCAAAAAGTTAATCACTGAGATATTCACGTAACTATAATGTCAATTTAACCTTTGTTTTTTCAGTGAACTTCTAAGGTTTTTAAAAAAAACTAAATGATGTTTTATCTTACCTAACTATTCTTATTATTTTAGTGAATATCTATATATTCACAGAAAAAAACAAAGGTTAAACTAGCGGTATAGTTAGGTGTGATAAAACGATCTGTTTTTGTTTTTAAAAAACATATATATATATATATATATTCACTGAAAAAACCATAGGTTATAGACCATATATAGTTAGGAATTAGCATTTAAAAAACCTTATTTTACTCACACAAAACCATTGAAATTCCATATATAGTTAGTTGCACTAACTATATATCGCGGACCCGCAATCCACTGCTGATGATGTCACATATTACATCATTCATGACATGGTCAGTGACATCACTGATGACATCACTGATGACATCTCAAATGACATCACTGATGACATCACTGATGACATCATCCAGTGACTGTGTGTTTCTGTAAAGTTTAAATATGTTTTACATATTGAAGAATGAGTAGATGTAGAAGTGTCTGGATGAAGGATTTAGTAGGTGCGTGACTGACTGTATGAGTGAGTGATTAAATGTGTCTCACTGAGTGCATGGGTTAGTGACTAAACTGTCTTAATTTGTGCATCATTATGTCTGTTGTTCTGTAAACTGCTGCATGTGTTGATCAGTAGCTATATGAGTAACTATATGGGTTATTGATTGATTGCTCAAGTATTTGTATGGGAGACTGAGTGTGTGTGTGGCTGGCTGGGAGGTGTGTGACTCTGTGCAGATCAATGTGTACTTGTATCAATGATTGTATAAGAGAGTAAGTATGTGTTAGTATATGTTTGAAAATGTAAGGTGCTCTATGTTTAACTGTATAGATTAAAAAATGGAAGTGTGATTGATTCTTTACAGGACTGACTAGGTGTGTGAGTAACTCCATGGATGAGTGGCAGAGTGTGAGTATCTGTATAGGTGTATGAGTGCATATGATAGTGTTGTAAAGATGAGTGATTGTATGTATGAATGATTGTATGGGTGAATAAGTGAATGTGTGTGTAGACGTAGGAATCAGTGAGTGCGTATGTAGTAACTAGTATTGGTGTGTGAATGGTTTCAAAAATTATACTCTGTATTTAACACTGGGTGTAACAAAGGTTATATTAAAATGTGAGGAGATGCATTGTATTGTCACATGAATGATATCATCAGTGATATGGTCATTGATGTCAAATGAGATGTCATCAGTGATGTCATTTGAGATGTCATCAGTGATGTCATCAGTGATGTCACTGACCATGTCATGAATGATGTAATATGTGACATCATCAGCAGTGGATTGCGGGTGCGCGATATATAGTTAGTGCAACTAACTATATATGGAATTTCAATGGTTTTGTGTGAGTAAAATAAGGTTTTTTAAATGCTAATTCCTAACTATATATGGTCTATAACCTATGGTTTTTTCAGTGAATTTTCAAGGTTTTGTAAATGGTAATTCCTAACTATATATAATGTATAACCTATGGTTTTTTCAGTGAATTTTCAAGGTTTTGTAAATGCTAATTCCTAACTATATATGGTCTATAACCTATGGTTTTTTCAGTGAATTTCAATGGTTTTTTAATAGCAAATATCATAAGCTGTCGAATGTCAACTACGTGGTAAGTGAAAACATTTTCGTGTTTATGCACACTGATCTGCTTTGAATGGTGCCCCCCCCTCATTTCTATTAGGAGTACTCTCTCTTTGCAGATAGTGAAAGGTAGTTAACGCAGGCCTTTGCCCCCGTTGTAATACGTCGTGCCTGCTTCTCTGTCCATTTGATTGATTGTTATCCAAGCATTTACTGTTTTAGAATTGGTTCTCTTTGGTTCATTCTCTATTTACAAACAAACACAGAGTCGCAATACTCTGTTTAGTCTTTGCAGATAACGAAAAATCGTGTAAAAAAAAAGAAAAGGAATCGAGCAAAATCAGTAGGCCACTAATGGGATCTCTTTTTGACCTCGCTAAAATAGAAACATTAGGAACAACCCCTCATGACAAACACGAAACTAGTGAGATGAACTGAACTCCACACAATGATGGCTGCAAAACAGCTCGGCTCCGCCACCCACCCCGCCCAAAATAACGATAAAGAGCGGCTGCCATGATTGGTTGCGGAATGGCCACGACGGAGCTACGAAATGGTGGTGCTCTCATGCTAACCCCAGCTTCAGTCTGAAACATCCAGAAACACTGTAGACTACCAATTCGATCAGTTCCGGTAGCGCCCCAATGTAACCCGGTAGAGAAGAACTAGCCCTCCCCTCTTTGACTGATGGTTCTTGTTGCCTGTCCCTTCTGTTGTCATTTAACAGAACTATTTAGCCTGCTGAAAGGGGTTGTGTTCCGACCGCTGGTTGGTGGAGACATTTTGACTATATTCTGGACCTGCGTTGTCGCGTAATGCGTCATATGACGCGCCGCGTTAGCGCATCCGGAAGTCATCCGGGGCGCGACGCGCAGCGCGTAACGTAAGCATAACAAGTCATGTGACTTGTTAATAAAACTTTTCATTGGTTCATTTTACTTTTCTTATTCTAATGATGAAAGGCTTGGTCATATGACCTAAAAATTACGCTTTTTATTACTTCCGAACATTATTTTTTCTTAAATATATGTTATAATGTTCCAGGCTAATGCACTGTCCCGGAAAATTTACAACTGTCCTGCAAGTAAAATATATTCTTTTTTCGAGAAAAAGAGCGTTTCTTCGTCCCATGACGGAGCCGTTGAGCAAAAGAGGGTCGACCTGCTGTCTTAGTCGCCGATACGCCTGAATATGAGATTCTTATCGATCACTTTATGTTGCAGGAGTAGAAAACACAACAGCCCTTGACCATTTATCTTTACTGCGTTCCTGCGTATTATACCTTTTACCCTTCATGTAATTGGTCTGCTTTATTTCACTTGCCTTTTAATGATTCTAAAACAGTGACTATTATTAAAAACTTTACCAATGTATATACTACTACCATGTTTTCTTTTAAAAACCTTTATTGTGAAAATTTCATTATACAAATACGAGCCTATAACCACGTGGGCCGGCCACGGAGCAAACTGTAATCGTATATGATGAGTAGACATTTACACTGTAGAGGAACGTAACGGGCGGGCCATTAGGTTGCAAGAACTAAGGTGTCTAACAGTTGCGGAATCGGTGGACGTACATTTTATAATTAAAATACGACAGGGCCAGTTACAATAAAATTATCTAGATATACATTTGCGGGCAAGTACCATGGGTGACGTTAATTCGAACTTTCAATAGTACAGTAATCAATAACACATCAGAACTTAATATCAATAGGGATGTCGAAATATTCAATCAATTCTCGTCCCCGCCCGCCATGTGCTTCAAAACTGCATACGTATCTCGTGATTTCAAGGTTCTGCAACCAGTACACAACAAGGAGTTACGAGTCCCATTTATTCCGGCGCCATTTTGGGCGAGGACGGGCAGGTCCAGGATATAGTCAAAATGTCTCTACCAACCATCGACTATGATGATGTTCATATGCTGTATTTATTAGAGTAACACTCATCTGTCCACATGAAATTAATTTGCCACAATCTAAACATGTCATTTTAATCTTTCCAAAGTTCTTCTAAATATTTGGGACCGTTTCCCTTGCCTCTGATGCTGTCAGTGCCACTTCTTTGATGAATGTACTGGCAGGTCAGGGGTTCTCCTCCAAATCTCTCTTTTATGCAGCACTATAATTAATTGGTGCCACCTCTCCATATGACGATGCATGGTATAGTTACCATAACTATATTTTTTTTCGGTTCCTCTGGAGAGTTCATCGTGGCAGATGAAGCGTGTAACGTACCGGGCATTTACCTTTTTTGCATGTACAGGAAAGGAAAAAAAAATCGAGCGTCCGAGTTCTAAGGTGTCCCAGGGCCATTTTAGTGGACCAGGCCCAAATCCAAAGAACAGGCCACCATTTTGAGAGTCCTGTTGCAGCCGCCTGTCGCTGTAGCATCAAGAGCAGCCGAAACTCAGCTGAATGGCAACTGAAACGGTAAAGGGGCGCCCCACTACAGCAGACGAGCCTCCACCTAGGAAGGCCCGTTCACGCCGCCTCCCCCCCCCCCTTTGGGCACCCCACGCCGTTATTCGGAGCAGTATTGTAGGATGGCCACACCAGTGCGGCAACTTGCTAGACATCACCTCGGTGGTAACCGAATCTCAGCGCCTTGTGGTGTCTTCTCTTCAGAAAATATTCTTGCGCTGCCTTTGCCCCATTCGCACATCGGTCCGCTACTGACGCCATCTCACAGGCTAATGGGGCGCCCCACGCCGAGTTTCAGCATTGTAGGATGACCACACCAGTACAGCAACTTGCTAGACATCACCTCGGTGCCATCCGGATCTTGGCATCTCAACGCCTAGTTGTATCTTCCATACAGAAAATATTGTTGCGCTGCCTTTGGCCCCATTCGCACATCGGTCCGCTACTGACACCATCTCACAGGCCAACAGGGCGTCCCACGCCGACTTTTACCATTGTAGGATGGCCACACCAGTGCCACAATTTGCTAGACACCACCTCGGTGCCATCCGGATCTTGGCATCTCAGCGCCTTGTGGTGTCTTCTATTCAGAAAATATTGTTGCGCTGCCTTTGGCCCCATTCGCACATCGGTCCGCTACTGACGCCATCTCACAGGCCAACGGGGCGCCCCACGCCGACTTTCAACATTGTAGGATGGCCACACCAGTGCGGCAACTTACTAGACACCACCTCGGTGCCATCCGGATCTTGGCGCGTTGTGCTGCCTTCGGCCTATTCGCACATCGGTCCGCTACTGACGCGAACTCACAGGCCAACGGGGCGCCCCACGCCGACTTTCAGCATTGTAGGATGGCCACACCAGTGCTGCAACTTGCTGGACACCACCTCGGTGCCATCCGGATCTTGGCGCGTTGTGTTGCCTTCGGCCTATTCGCACATCGGTCCGCTACTGACGCCGCCTCACGTGCCAACGTATTTTCTCCGCATTTTATACCCTATGCCGCATAACAGGTCATGTGACTTGTTTATAAAACTTTTCATTGGTTCATTTTACCTTTGGTTTCCTAATGATGGAAGGCTTGATCATATGACCTAAAAACAACACTTTTCATTGGATGAAAACTTTTTTTTTTCCCCAAACGATGAAAGCCCCACCTTGTTTCTGGATGTTTCAGACTGAAGCTGGCGTCAGCATGAGAGCACCACCTTCTCGTGGCTCCGTCGTGGTCATTCTGCGAGCAATCATGGCAGCCGCTCCCCACCAGAATCCTTCAGGAGTCGGGGGCCCCCAAAACTTTTGATGAATCCTCAATTCGGAGGGGATACTTTCGAGAATGGGGTCCAAGACCTAGCAGACAAGCGTCCGATTTCCAAGGTGTCCCAGGGCCATTTCAGTGGACCAGGCCCAAAAAGGAAAGAGCCTGCCGACATTTTGAGAGTCCTGTGGCAGCCGCCTATCGCTGCACCGCAAGAGTGGGCGCAACTCAGCTGAATGGCGGCTTTTGACACAGTGGACCAAAAGCGGACGGAATGGCAACTGAAACGGTAAAGGGGCGCCCCACTACAACAGACGAGACTCCACCTGGAGAGGCCCGTTCACGCCGCCTCCCCCGGGGTGCCCCACGCCGTTATTCGGAGCAGCATTGTAGGATACCAAAACCAGTGCGGCAACTTACTGGACATCACCTTGGTGCCATCGTTCTGCTGCCTTGGAACTATTCGCACAACAGTTTGCTACTGATGACCCACCCCCCGTGACGCCCCACGCCAGAAATCTGGACGTTGTGCTGCGTTGGGACTATTCGCACAGCCGACCGCTACTTCGTTGTTTTTCCCTAAAAATGTTTATATGTTATTACTGTTTTTGTTTTCTTGTATATATTTATAAGTTATTAAAGTTTTATAATCTTACTACTTTGTTGGAGTGCTATATATTTTTAATGTTTTATAAACAACAGTGGTCCCAAGGAGTATGTAGATATAGATTTAACAGATAAAATACAGTCCACAATCGGAGCTATATTGGCCACTGTCCAGCCGGACAGGGTATTTTTTATTTTTCAATGAAATATATAGTGGAGTAGACAAAGGCACAATCCTGTACCGTTTTGTGAACACACAAAGAAGGTTTTTTAGGCAAGAGCGAGCATAGTTGGCCACTTGTAATTCAGTAGGGTTTTTTAAGTAGTGCCAGACAAGTGCTAGACACAGCATCAATCAAACATAATAGTTAGGCTGTGAGAACACTTTAAACAAGTCGACGTTTCGATCCCTTATGCTCAATATTACGGGATCATCATCAGGACTAACAATCCATACATTTGCTTGCCTGGTATAAACATTTTAACACACAACCGCCCAGTGGGGGTCGGGGGTGTTCAGGGGTGGGCTTGGAGGGGTAGACAGTGCTTTAAAATTGAAACCTGGTGACCACCGGTTATCATTTGCACTCTGCAGCGTCTTCACCTAATTAAGAGGTGTCTTGAAGTCACTGGTGGCCCGCGTGGTCGGTTGTTTGCTCGGAATCGAGTCTTCGGCGGGGGGAGCCTCCTCGCGGTCCGTTACCCTGGGTGTACTGTAGAATCACAGTCACTCAGTGACCGTGAGCAAGGCCAGTGTTGGCTGAAACGCGTTGGTGGGGTGAAGTCTTGATTAAAAAGGCTCAAAACAATTCCTGATGTGCCGCCTCTTTTGTTTGCTGAAATATTCCTGGGTCTGGATCCGACCCCTGGGTGGAGCACACACTGCTGAGCGCTCTCACAAGGCTTGAGGATCACTTTGTGGAAATATATATATATATATTCACTGAAAAAACCATAGGTTATAGACCATATATAGTTAGGAATTAGCATTTAAAAAACCTTATTTTACTCACACAAAACCATTGAAATTCCATATATAGTTAGTTGCACTAACTATATATCGCGCACCCGCAATCCACTGCTGATGATGTCACATATTACATCATTCATGACATGGTCAGTGACATCACTGATGACATCACTGATGACATCTCAAATGACATCACTGATGACATCACTGATGACATCTCAAATGACATCACTGATGACATCTCAAATGACATCACTGATGACATCACTGATGACATCTCAAATGACATCACTGATGACATCACTGATGACATCTCATTTGACATCAATGGTCACATCACGGATGATATCATTCATGTGACAATACAATGCATCTCCTCACACTTTAATATAACCTCTGTTACACCCAGTGTTAAATACAGAATATAATTTTTTAAACCATTGACACACCAATACTAGTTACTACATACGCCCTCACTGATTCCTATGTCTACACACACATTCACTCATTCACCCATACAATCATTCATACATACAATCACTCATCTTTACAACACTATCATATGCACTCATACACCTATACAGACACTCACACTCTGCCACTCATCCATGGAGTTACTCACACACCTAGTCAGTCCTGTAAAGAATCAATCACACTTCCATTTTCTAATCTATACATTTAAACATAGAGTACCTTACATTTTCAAACATATACTAACACATACTTACTCTCTTATACAATCATTGATACAAGAACACATTGATCTGCACAGAGTCACACATCTCCCAGCCAGCCACACTCACACTCAGTCTCCCATACAAATACTTGGACAATCAATCAATAACCCATATAGTTACTCATATAGCTACTGATCGACACATGCAGCAGTTTACAGAACAACAGACATAATGATGCACAAATTAAGACAGTTTAGTCACTAACCCATGCACTCAGTGAGACACATTTAATCACTCACTCATACAGTCAGTCACGCACCTACTAAATCCTTCATCCAGACACTTCTACATCTACTCATTCTTCAATATGTAAAACATATTTAAACTTTACAGAAACACACAGTCACTGGATGATGTCATCAGTGATGTCATCAGTGATGTCATTTGAGATGTCATCAGTGATGTCATCAGTGATGTCATTTGAGATGTCATCAGTGATGTCATCAGTGATGTCACTGACCATGTCATGAATGATGTAATATGTGACATCATCAGCAGTGGATTGCGGGTGCGCGATATATAGTTAGTGCAACTAACTATATATGGAATTTCAATGGTTTTGTGTGAGTAAAATAAGGTTTTTTAAATGCTAATTCCTAACCATATATGGTCTATAACCTATGGTTTTTTCAGTGAATTTTCAAGGTTTTGTAAATGCTAATTCCTAACTATATATGGTCTATAACCTATGGTTTTTTCAGTGAATATATATATATATATATATATATATACTGTACCTTTAAATAATTAATTGTTGTTTTTTCTGTATGACCATCCCGGATGACAATATGACTGCCATATAAGAATACTAAATGAATTGATGTTATTTTATTTTATTTATATATGTAATTTTGAATATGTGATTTTTGATTTGCCCATCCAGGGCGAGATGGATACTTTTGATATGACGACTCTGCCTAAGACAAGCCCATTAAGGGCGTGATTAGTATCATGTGCAATGATTTGGACTGTATCAGCCCATTAGGGGCGCTATGATTATTCGATTTATTATAATCGTTATCGCAAATATGTACATTTGTATATAGTCATGCTGACTATTATTGGGTATTTGACACCTGTATCGCTGTGATATCTATCTAGTTAATCACTCCGTGATAAGATGGCGGTCCTTTGGCAGATTTGTACTACAGTCCTTCCTTGCTTTTGATGAAATGCATGACGTCTTTAAAGGCAGACAGGCGCCTCGGCTCTCTGCACAATTTGACAAAGCCCTATGGCGAAACGCGTGTTGCTGTTAAGTTCCCGAAAGAAATCTTTGTTGGAACTACCCCCTGTGAGTGCTACATTTTTTATGGAGTAAGGATCCATGGATGTTCAGGAGCTTGGATTATTTTAACGGGCAAACCCCCGTTCTGTGTGCACCCGCTCACGTGTGCATCTGGCTGGTGTTTGGAAGCGGAGATATATATATATAAATATTTTTTTTTTCACCAAAGAAACAATTATACTCGCACTCCACCAGGAAGATAGTTTATAGCAGGTTTATTTCTGTGCCATTACAGCACACAGCTTTACCGACGCGTTTCGCAGCATCCGCTGCTTGTTCACGGTTACAAACATGTGTCCTTTGTTTGTTTCTCTCTTTTATACCAGTAATTCACAATTGCCCTGTTATGAGGCATTGTGGTACTGGTAGTTACTCTTTGCTTATTATACATTTATTTACAACAAAAAAGTGGTGTACTTAGTTTGCCTACATCCAATATCAAGTGTAAAGCATTCTGGCATTATTTCAACATAGATATACTGTTTTCAGTGCACAGCAGTTTTAGGAAAACTCAAAAGTAAAACGTGCAAACGCATAGTCTCTAAGTGAGTCTAATTTATACATCACATTCCCTGCAATTTGCAAACCAATTCTGTTTTTCAGCATTCTATTATTTTGATATATCATTATATCATTATTGCTGATAACATATTTGTTTCTCGGGACAATTAACTGTGCAAGCTTTGTTTGGGAATAGTAGGGCACTGAGCCCCGAGATATATATCTAAAATACAATGCATAATGTACACCAAAGATGATCTGCAAATAATATAGTATGCAATTAACTGTTATGCAAGCCGTCTATGATGAAAGGGCACTAAGTCCCGAAAACAAATATGTTATCAGCAATAATGATATAGTGATATATCAAAATAATAGAATGCTGAAAAACAGAATTGGTTTGCAAATTGCAGGGAATGTGGTGTATAAATTAGACTCACTTAAAGACAATGCGTTCGCACGTTTTACTTCTGAGTTTTCCTAAAACTGCTGTGCGCTGAAAACAGTATATCTATGTTGAAATTAATGCCAGAATGCTTTACACTTGATATTGGATGTAGGCAAACTAAGTACGCCACTTTTTTGTTGTAAATAAATGTATAATAAGCAAAGAGTAACTACCAGTACCACAATGCCTCATAACAGGGCAATAGTGAATTACTGGTATAAAAGAGAGAAACAAACAAAGGACAAATGTTTGTAACCGTGAACAAGCAGCGGATGCAGCGAAACGCGTCGGTAAAGCTGTGTGCTGTAATGGCACAGAAATAAACCTGCTATAAACTATCTTCCTGGTGGAGTGCGAGTATAATTGTTTCTTTGGTGAAAAATTAATTAGCAGGGAAAGCCCGTCCCTGGAACTCGCACCGGCTGTTTAAAGGAGTGCCTTCGGTAACGGGAGTAATTTGGTGAAGAAATTGTCAAATACCGAAGTGCACCCGACTGATCTTTGGCTGACTGCCGTTTTGGGATCTTGAAAGACTAATCGCGGAATTCTCGGAAAACGCAGCCGCGTGAGTACGGAAACCGCGAATCTGAACAATAGAAAACATCCCGTTTGGAAAGGCAGCATTTGGACCGAAGAAAGCGTTGAGGATTTTTCAACCGGCAATCGGCAACGGAGGCCAGTTGGAAAGACTTCTAAAAAAAGATATAACAAAAGCTGGGAGATATTCACAATGGAGAAATATTTAGAACAAAAAATGTTCCCAAGGGGATTAAGAATTTTCACTCTCCCTAATCACCCAGATACAAGGCCGGAAATGCTTATTGATTGGGGGAACAACAACATGCAGTGCTCTTACAATATGATGATGATCATCGCTAAGCACGCCAAAATAGATATTGATGAGATAAAGAAAAAGGTGGAAGAAATAGAAGCGAAAATACAGGAAATCAACAAAGATGAGGAAGCAAAAAAACTACGCAAAACAATGGAAGGAAATTTAGACAAACATGAAAAAGAAGTAGAAGAAAGGAAAGAAAGAAAGTACAAAAGAGATCAACATGACTATGCGTCAGGAACAATCCTCACTTTTGCGAAACGCTTCACAAATTTAAGACAACAATTTAAGGCCAGCAAAAAGCCTTTAAATCCATCCTTAAACATAACCCCAAGTGAATCCGATACAGATTTTAGTGACACTGAAGAATTGATACCGCAAGGACAAAAACCGTCTTTTTTAGAGGAAATGCAACTAGTGTACTTCGACCAGCAACTACCGAAGGGAAGAGGCAGAGCCAGAGGCAGGGGCTTCTCAAGAGGACGGGGAAGAGGAAGTGGATTACAAACATCAGGAGAACAAAACACAAAACCAGACGAGGCAAAAGGAGGAAACAAGGGATACAATCTGAGAAACAGAGTAACAACTGCGTGAATAATCTTGAAGAAGAAGAAAAAGAACCTTATTTGATGATTAATCTTTCCAAACATACACTAACAAGAGCAGAAGAAACACTTCTGAACAAAGGGCTGACATTTTGCCCCGAAAAACACTGGGATCTGGTGGAAACCAAGATTGACCTCTACAAATATGTGAGAAAGATGAAACTATCTAAATTCTTCAAAAAACAAGGGAGACAAAATTAGGAACAGAATACTATCAATACCAACAATGCTGAAAGTCAATCATTAAGCATACAAGATATACCAGCACTAAGAACAGCTCATGAACTGGTACATGAAATAAATGAAGATACCATCTCAGATACTCAAATCCTAACAGAAATGGAACATGAAACCTGTAAACATCCGAGGACAAATTTAAAAAAACAGTCGACATTTTGTCCGATATTACATCCAGGGAATAAAATTGACCTCTTCTATGATCTGGTGAATGAGGAATTGGATAAGTTGAACAACATCAAAATAAAGAAGAAAGAAAATCTGACGGTCGAGGAACGTAACGCATTGGAATCATTAATGTCAAATGACAATTTGGAAATCAAACCTGCGGATAAAGGCGGAAATATAGTAATCCAAAATAGGGAAGACTATATGAAGGAAGCAATGCGTCAATTAAGTGACATCATCAAAAACTATAAAAAGTTGGATAAGAACCCAATTAACCCCTTCAGTGCTAATGACAAGGGTCACTCGTCATGGAGTTTCCATTGATTTCAATGGAAATTACATGCGAAGCCATAAAACACCTTAGCATCCAAGTGGTTAATGAAATGATAACGGACCTGGAAAAACGTCTAAAAAAGTGGCAAGATTTAAACTTATTAAGTGAAAATGAAGTACAATTCCTTAACACTCAAACTCCGATTACTCCAACACTTTACTTTCTCCCGAAAGTTCATAAGACATTAAATAGACCACCTGGGAGACCAATAATCTCTAGTTGTGGCTCGCTATATGAAAATGTTGCGAACTATGTAGATAATCTTTTAGCCCCAATTGTACCTACTCTATCTTCGTACATAAGAGATACTGGGGATTTCCTTAGACATTTGATGAACATAGAATGGATGGATGGCTACCGGTTGGTGACCATTGCTGTAGCATCTCTCTACACTTCATTAGATCACAAACTTGGACTGAAAGCAATAGAATACTTCTTGAAGCAAAAACCTATAGAACAATTGAAACATTGCAAGATGATTGTGGAGATGGTGGAAATGTGCCTCAATAACAATGTTTTCCTTTTCAATAAGGCACACTACACTCAACTGTGTGGAACAGCAATGGGAGTTTCCTTCTCTCCAAGCTACGCCAACCTGGTCATGGGTTGGTGGGAGAAAATGGTAGCTTGGAGAGAGGGAAATGACCAACAGAGTGGTTCTCTGGCTACGATTTATAGACGACCTATTCATAATTTGGAATGGATCGAACAAAGAACTCCTGGAGTACTTGAAAATCCTAAATAATAACGAAGAAGGATTAAAATTCACACATAACATAAGTACTAGTGAAATAGTATTCCTAGATACCAAAATATATGTTGAAAATGGTCAATTAGAGACAACAGTCCACAGAAAAACAACTGCCACGAATAGTATACTTCATGGCCAAAGTTTTCATCCGGCAACTCTAAAAAGGAACATACCTTATGGTGAATTCATAAGGATGAAGAGAAATTGTTCTAATCAAGAGGAAATGAATAAAAAATTCAAAGAAACTGCTGCCAGATTCAAAAAAAGGGGATATAAACAACATGATATTGAACAAGGTGAAAGGAGAGCAAGAGAGAAAACTAGACTTGAAACGTTAATTCCGAAAAAGAAAAAGAAAAAGAGATTGAAACGACCGCCAAGGAACCAATCAGAATGATATTGACGTATACCAAAGAGAGCCACAAAATACGGCAAACATTACAAAAATATTGGCATGTTCTACAAAAGGATCCTGATATAGGGAAGGAGATTGGAAAGTTTCCACAGCTAACATTTAGGAAAGCTCCATCCTTATCTGATAAATTGGTCAACAGCCACTTTGAAATAAAGAAAAAATCGAAAAATTGGCTAGATGGAAGACGAAATGGCTTTACTAAATGCAGCCAATGTAAGGCTTGTCAAGTGAGACGAAATCTTACCAAAATAAAGGACCCAAATGGAAAGATCTTTAAAGTAGAAAGTACAATCACCTGCAAAACCACCCATGTGGTTTATTTGTTACAATGTTTCTGTGGCCAAAGATACATCGGAAGTACCATCTGCCCTCTCCACAAAAGGATATTAGAACATATCCGTGCAATAGAGAATCACGATCAAAGCTATGCAATGGCAAAACATATGCTAACCCACGAAAAAGAAAAAAAGACATGGAAAGATATTACATACAGTGGTTTGGTAACAGTGGCCTGACGGCTAAGGCGCTCGACCTCGGACCTGGGGAACTTGGCTCGAGTCTCAGTAACGACGCCAAAAAACCCCTGTGATTCTGGGCAAATCACTTAATCTCCCCGTGCCTAAAAAAAAAAAAAAAATGAAAGTGGGTCCTCATGTAACGTAACTGGTGCTATGTAAAGCGCTCTGATAACTGATTCGGTTCGGTTCAAGTTCGCGCTATATAAAACTCTCAAAAAAAAAAAAAAGGAGAGAGGGGGTAACAGACTGATGACTTTACGTCGCCTGGAATCAAGGCTAATCATTCGATTTAGGACTAAGATCCCTGGGGGACTCAATGGGGACGAGGAACTTTATGTGCACCTTTAAGAAGCGAAAATCTGGCTATTGGATTAACATTCAGCAATTAACTGTGCAAGCTTTGTTTGGGAATAGTAGGGCACTGAGTCCCGAGATATATGTAAAATACAATGCATAATGTACACCAAAGATGATCTGCAAATAATATAGTATGCAATTAACTGTTATGCAAGCCGTCTATGATGAAAGGGCACTAAGTCCCGAGAAACAAATATGTTATCAGCAATAATGATATAATGATATATCAAAATAATAGAATGCTGAAAAACAGAATTGGTTTGCAAATTGCAGGGAATGTGGTGCATAAATTAGACTCACTTAGAGACTATGCGTTCGCACGTTTTACTTTTGAGTTTCCCTAAAACTGCTGTGCACTGAAAACAGTATATCTATGTTGAAATTAATGCCAGAATGCTTTACACTTGATATTGGATGTAGGCAAACTAAGTACGCCACTTTTTTGTTGTAAATAAATGTATAATAAGCAAAGAGTAACTACCAGTACCACAATGCCTCATAACAGGGCAATTGTGAATTACTGGTATAAAAGAGAGAAACAAACAAAGGACAAATGTTTGTAACTGTGAACAAGCAGCGGATGCTGCGAAACGCGTCGGTAAAGCTGTGTGCTGTAATGGCACAGAAATAAACCTGCTATAAACTATCTTCCTGGTGGAGTGCGAGTATAATTGTTTCTTTGGTGAAAAATTAATTAGCAGGGAAAGCCCGTCCCTGGAACTCGCACCGGCTGTTTAAAGGAGTGCCTTCGGTAACGGGAGTAATTTGGTGAAGTAAATATATATATATATATATATATTACCTACTGGCGGTCGCCAGTAGGTATATATAGTTAGGATTTTTTCTCTATGGGATTTTTGAAAATTCTATGTCTAATAACTTTGGCGTTTGTGGACGGAATTGGCTGAAATTTTCAGGAAAATTGCACATTTTGTTTCTGAGCAGCCCCTGAAAGTTTTGGGGGGGTTCGTCAAGGGGGGGCCGAGAAAAAAGGGGGGTCCCAAAACGTGTTTTTCCCATGTTAATTTCCATAGGGCGGTTGGCCTCACTTTTAGCCCGAACGGCTGAATGGATTTGCACGAAACTTGGCAAAATTGTAGGGACTGGTAGCCCGATGTGCCTTTTGTAGGTCTCAATATATGTGCTCCAGTGGATTTTGAGAAATTAACGTTTAAAAAAAGATATATATCTGTAACAGCGGACTGGGCAGCGCTCCGCTACGCGTACTTTTCGTGCAACGGAGCTTTGTGAAGCGAAGCTGATTGGTTCTCTGGCGTCTGTCAACATTCCAAACAGTCCGTAGCGGCCGCCATCTTGTCTCTCGGTAGGATCGAGAGACAAGAGGAGGTCAAAACAAAGGGGGAAATGACTATAAGGGGGCATAGTAGATCCTCGCTGACCCCCTAGGTTTGATGTGGAGGTTTTAAAAGGGCCCCGCGGGGCAAAAAAAAAATATAATAATAATAATCGAACGGCTGAATGGATTTGCACGAAACTTGCCAAAATATTAGGGACTGGTAGCCCGATGTGCCTTTGCTAGGTCTCAATATATGTGCTCCAGTGGATTTTGAGAAATTAACGTTCAAAAAAAGATATATATCTGTAACAGCGCTCCGCTTCGCGTAACGGAGGTTTGCGAAGCTGATTGGTCATTCTGTCACTGGGCTATAGTTGGGCTACATCTGGCTGATATTTGGGCTACATTTGTTTTTTTGTGTGTCTGGCGGCCATCTTTGGGCTACATTGGGCTACATTGGGCTTCATTGGGCTACATTCGGCTAATTAGCAAATAGCTCATCGCAAACTAGGAATGGTAAAGAATCGCTATTTATTCCTTAAAGTTCGCTATTTAGGAAATGCAAAAAACTTTGATGATACATATGGCGGTTCATCTCTAACAAGATAAGAAGCATAGGGATACATTTATGATGACTGGCGCATCACCAGGGATGTGTTAGTCATTCTGTGCCGCTGTTCCGTCACCTATGGTGTGCTGCATTTACAATGCGGCGCATCATGGGGCAAAAACAGCACAGATGCGTGATGTATCTGTGCCGTAAAGGTGGCGCATTGCTGGAGTTGTATCGCAAGTGTGATGAAGCTCCAGCAAGGGTCGGGGGTGCCCCTGTCGCAGGGTTTCTGTTCTCACACAGAACTGTGGACAGAGGATTGGAACCTCGGCGAATGCATTGCTGGAGTTGTATCGCAAGTGTGATGAAGCTCCAGCAAGGGTCGGGGGTGCCCCTGTCGCAGGGTTTCTGTTCTCACACAGAACTGTGGACAGAGGATTGGAACCTCGGCGAATTAGGGTGTCCCAAAACTCACGTTAGTAATCAAAAACTCCTTAGCAAGCTAGGTACAGTGTCACATTGGATATAACAAACTCTCAATGTTTAGACAATCCAGAATATGAACTTATAGTACCTCAGGATACGTGGAACTCATGAACAGTCGGTCGTTATAGATTTCTTAGAAACCAGAACATGGAGTTAAGAAGAACAGATGTGTATTTGAAATGTTTATTTACTAATGCCGTCTTCTCAGGCGTAGTACCTTAGATAATAAAAGTACACATATTATCAGTAGCAAAATTACCAGCATAGTTACTAGTACATAAAAAGTGAATGGTGATAGTATGTTAACATGCTGTAAATGAATAAGAGTTAGCAACACTTATAAGCAGCCGCGGGCCGTGGAGGGAGTTACGGTGAGGCAGGGAGGCGGGGAGGGGGAGAAGCAGGGTGGAGAATACAAGTACACATATTATCAGTAGCAAAATTACCAGCATAGTTACTAGTACATAAAAAGCGAATGGTGCCAGTATGTTAACATGCTGTAAATGAATAAGAGTTAGCAACACTTATAAGCAGCCGCGGGCCGTGGAGGGAGTTACGGTGGGGCAGGGAGGCGGGGAGGGGGAGGGGCAAGGTAGAGAGGGCTCCACCCTGCTTCTCCCCCTCCCCGCCTCCCTGCCCCATCGTAACTCCCTCCACGGCCCGCGGCTGCTTATATCTCACCCTCCCTAATACACATATTATATTATTTGCTAAGAAGGTCTCTTTGTGTTGGTTTAGGGCGTGCCCATACTTTAGTGTCTTAGATTTGAAGGAATCACATCAGCATACACCAGCTCTCTCTTCATGTGAACCGCATCAACTGTTGTGTATGTGTGTTCGGCAAAGCAATATAAAACCCGCCTCATGCCCAGAATTGGCAGAAGTTGCACTTATGTTATGAGTATGAAGTCGTGGAGATCAGACCTCATAACAATTCTGTATCGTGTTGTTCTTGAAACTTTAGCACTCGCTGTACAGATATAGTTTAACAAGTAAAGCAGATAGTAGACCAATAACATATTATTCTCATGTAAACCACGATGAACTACTAGGTGGAAAGCTAAAGCAACAACTAAGTGTCGTGTGCAGAAGTTGCAAAAAAGGAAAAATGGCGTTTAAACCGGTAATGAGCCCATGCTAACTTAACACGGTGTAAAGATATCCAGGACCTAGATGACACCTCCTCATGATCCGGAAACGAACTGAATAAGATAATAGAAGTGCCATCTCATGAGAGCAGATTGCAAGTTTATATGTGGACGGTCCGCAAGGTAAAGCATTAAAAACTAGGAAAATTTAATGCTAAAGAAAAATAAAACAGCCAAGTACTTTATCGAGTCTTAAGCCAATAGGCAAGGTAAATAATAAAAACTTGACAAATAAGTCAATGAATTGTCAATGAAATGCTAGTACTCAGCATATCAAACATGAAAAAGGTCTATGACATAACTGTGTATGCAAAATAAGCTGCAACAGCCTCCAATAGGAAGTCACCGTCTTCATCCGAAAACAGTTCAGCCATCCAATTTGAAAGCGGAAAAGAACATACGTGCTCTCCCAGCACCGGATCCTCTATCACCATCAGAGGACAGCTCGGTGGGTTTTCAAGAAAGCTCTGTTCCAAGAAAGACTGTGCTGCCGCCAGTAAATTCCAGGGACCAAGTAGTCCATGCATCAATGCCACAGCCATAATCCTTTCGCCAGGACAAACCAACTCGTGAGTAATGATAGGAGTCATCAGCTGATTAAAGTCGACGTCAGGAGAAACCGGTCCGCAGAGACACAAATCAATGGCCCAATCGAAATCACAGGTCAGGCAGTGAAATACAGGCTGGACACAGGTGAAGTAGGAGAATCGAAAAGATAATCCATATGCCGTGCTTAATATCGCCAACGGCATTGTGCCATAATATTCTAGCATGCGATTGCGGAACAGTGTCAGCAGCTGCAGGGTGGGAGGTTGCATAGGAGGGACATCCATATTTAAAAATGTAAAAAAGCACAAGAGCGTCCGCTGGTAATGCAAGTAAAAATGCCAATCCACGAACCAGAGTGCAGAAAATAGAATGAAAGGAAGCAGGGATGACTCCAAAGATTTTCTCAAATGAAGTCACGAGACCACTGGTAACAACTTTAAAAAAGTGCGCCAGGGACTTTGTGGAGGATGCGTTAAAGATAGTCGGAAACATGTTGCTGAAATTGAAAGGCAAATCTTAATTGAAAAGGGTGTGCACCTCTGTACGGGTGTTCGCTATGTGAAGTACGAAAGTTTCACGGGCCGAACTCAAGGCCACCTCTCTCTGAGACAAAAGAGCTCTTATTCTTGCCATGCCGTTGAAACGTGTCCCAAGGTTGGTATTTGTGGCCAGATTGAAAACTCCCTATGTTCATGTGTGGGAGGAAATAGAACATTTCTGCAGCAAATAACCCGTTCACTTACTGTTACGATAAAAGGAATACTTTTAATTAACTCAGAACAATCTTCATTATTGAGCATCAAATAACTACCATTTTCCAACAACTTGAACGTGGGGATGATAGCAGGAACTGGCGTGCCTTGCAACACGCAAGCCATATTTGGTCGGTGTTTGTTGCATGAACCGTGTAACTGTATGTGCCTACACATTAGTGAATGATCTGGCGTCTCAGTGCATTCCTCTCCATTCAGATAAACTTCTTGATCATCTTTGAAACATCTGTATGTGTATGGAAGCGACCAGACCTCATGAAGAAAAGCACTACCTAAAGGTTCATAACGACCTATTGGTATATATTTCATACAATTTGAAAACTTATATAAAGCAAAAGGCAGCGTTATTAAACCGTGGATAAGGCATGTTGCCAAAAAACCCGCAATCCTCTGCTGATGATGTCACTGAGCATGTCATGAATGATGTAATATGTGACATCATCAGCAGTGGATTACGGGTAATAGTATCTCTAGTTTACTCCCCTATAGCTGTCTTTCTTTTAACATAAGTGTCTGTTTCCTTCCCTTATACTTACTGTTTTTGGTTCGCTTCCGGTTCGCGTACCGGCGAGCGAACTGGGAAGCGAACTAAGAGAAATAGAGGTTGGCACAGTTCCAAATATTGTACCAATTTTTTAATAACGGGGAGGTAGTTCTGAAAAGAACTTTTTTTTTTATTTTTCTGAACATTTTTTTACTGTTTTTGAATTTTTCGGAACAGTTTTATATTTTTTGGGGTTTTTCTTGGAGGGGGCAATGAAAACGATTCATTGTAAAGGGCTCAACAGGAGCAACAAAACAAAAAAAAGAAGTATTTATTATTTTGGGCGTTTCGTACAAACTTGCATATGATAGTCAATAGCTCTGTTGATCAGAGTGATGCTTTTTTCTCCGTAGGAAATGAATCCATCGCAAAATACGCAGATGTGTTTTACATCACCAAATCTCATTTGTATATTTGGCACCATCTCCCTGCCCTCTGGTCCCGTTACTTCCGGTACAACAGATCTTCTGGCCATAATAGGGAGATTATCTAGGTCGTTCCGAAACTGTGCAGCACTGTAGTTGTTAGGATGCCACCTAGTCATATGGCGATGCATTGTGTAGTTTCCGAAACTGTATTTTTTGTCGGTCCCTCTGGACAGTCTATCTTGACATATAAGGCAAGTTACGTATCTTGCATTTACTTTTTTCTGACCTTTGGGAATTTTAAAAAATTGCCAAATTAAGTTTTCTTTCCGGTGAGACGTCCTGGGCTGCTCAGGCAAAAACTGCCTCTCTTCGTGCTCGTCCTCCTGTTCCTCTTCTTCTTCTTCTTGTTGAATTATAACTTGAGCAGGTGGTCCACTCTTCCTTGGATGTGGTGGAGGTGGTGGGGAAGCACCAGCTGAAGCTACTAAAGAAGCCATTGCTCAGTGATCACAAAGGGTCTTTCTCTCACAATGATGAAAGTCAGAGTGAGGAAAGAAGGAGGGATTTTCATCATTTGGGAAAAACAAGAGTTCTCAACCAATCAAAAGTGTTCATTTTAGATTATATGACCTAGTCTTACATCATTAGGAAACCAAAAGTGAAATGAACCAATGAAAAGTGTTATTACCAAGTCACATGACTTGCTGTGTTTACGTTAAGCGCTTTGCAGGGCCTCCCGGTTTGCTTCCAGAAACCTGCGCTTTGCGACTCGCTTCGCGTACCAGTTCGCTAACGTAGTACGTCATATGACGTATCACGCGACAACGTGAAACGTCATGCGGACGGGAGGCGTCACGATGTTGTTTTGTAACGCGGCACTTGCGGTAAAGAAACGTTTACCGGCTCGCGGTCTATTTCGCGGCATCAAGGTCAGCTAACGGGAAGCTTCCCGATTTGCGAAGCGGGAACGAAGAAAAAAAAATATTTTAAAAAAAAATTATTCATAAACATATAAAATATATTTTTGGATTTAAAGAAGAATACATTTTACAGCTACAGATATTAGCTGTTAAAAAACCAATGAAATTCACAGAAAAAACCATAGGTTATGGACCATATATAGTTAGGAATTAGCATTTACAAAACCTTGAAAATTCACTGAAAAAACCATAGGTTATAGACCATATATAGTTAGGAATTAGCATTTACAAAACCTTGAAAATTCACTGAAAAAACCATAGGTTATAGACCATATATAGTTAGGAATTAGCATTTAAAAAACCTTATTTTACTCACACAAAACCATTGAAATTCCATATATAGTTAGTTGCACTAACTATATATCGCGCACCCGCAATCCACTGCTGATCATGTCACATATTACATCATTCATGACATGGTCAGTGACATCACTGATGACATCACTGATGACATCTCAAATGACATCACTGATGACATCACTGATGACATCTCAAATGACATCACTGATGACATCACTGATGACATCTCAAATGACATCACTGATGACATCACTGATGACATCTCATTTGACATTACTGATCACATCACTGATGACATCATTCATGTGATAATACGATAAACCTCTTCAGACTCTAATATAACCTTAGATACACTCAGTGTAAACAGACACTCATAGACTGTCACTCATCCATGGAGTTACTCAGACACTTAGTCAGTCATGCAAAGAATCAATCACACCTCCATTTCCTCAACTATACAGTTATACACACCTTACTTATTCAAACATATACTAAAACATATTTACTCACTTATACAATCCTGGATACAAGTTCACAATGATCCATACAGCCACTCACACATTCACTGGCTCTTATGCACAGTTATTTATATATGGTAACTCTCACATGTACTGTGTTTTACATATGTACTTACTTTGACATGTAGCACTGAGATATCCATTCACTCACCAATACACTCATGCACACAGTCAACCGCCCATACAGCTGTTTCCACATGCACTTTTGAACCCATACATCCAGTCAATCAACTGCTCACACATCTATGCAGAGAGTCATACACCTCCCAGCCACCCACACACACACTCAGTCTCCCATACAAATGCTTGGGCAACCAATCAATAACCCATACAGTTAATCATATAGCTAATGATCAACACATGCAGCAGTTTACAGAACAACAGACATAATGATGCACAAATTAAGACAGTTTAGTCACTAACCCATGCACTCAGTGAGACACATTTAATCAGTCACTCATACAGTCAGCCATGCCCCTACTAAATCCTTCATCAAGACACTTATACATCCATTCATTCTTCAATATGTAAGACATATTTTAACTTTACAGAATTATACAGTCACTGGATGACGTCATCAGTGATCTCATCAGTGATGTCATTTGAGATGTCATCAGTGATGTCATCAGTGATGTCACTGACCATGTCATGAATGATGTAATATGTGACATGATCAGCAGTGGATTGCGGGTGCGCGATATATAGTTAGTGCAACTAACTATATATGGAATTTCAATGGTTTTGTGTGAGTAAAATAAGGTTTTTTAAATGCTAATTCCTAACTATATATGGTCTATAACCTATGGTTTTTTCAGTGAATTTTCAAGGTTTTGTAAATGCTAATTCCTAACTATATATGGTCTATAACCTATGGTTTTTTCAGTGAATACATATATATATATATATATATTTATGTATGTATATATATGTATGTATATATATATATATATGTATGTATGTATGTATGTATATATGTATGTATGTATGTATATATATATATATGTATGTATGTATGTATGTATATATGTATGTATGTATATATGTATGTATGTATGTATGTATGTATGTATATGTATGTATATATATGTATATGCATGTATATATATATATATATCTGTATATGTATGCATATATATATATGTATATATATGTACATATATATGTATAAATATGTATGTATGTATATATATGTATGTATATATATGTTTGTATATATGTATAAATATGTATATGTATGTATATATGTATATGTATATATGTATGTATATATATATGTGTATGTATATATGTATATATGTATGTATATATGTATGTATATATATATATATATGTATGTATGTATGTATCTATGTATGTATATATGTATATACATATATATATGTATATGTATATATATGTATGTATGCATATATGTATTTATATATATGTATGTATATATGTATGTATATATGTATGTATGTATATATGTATGTATATATGTATGTATATATGTATGTATATATATATATATTACCTACTGGCGGTCGCCAGTAGGTATATATAGTTAGGATTTTTTCTCTATGGGTTTTTTGAAAATTCTATGTCTAATAACTTTGGCGTTTGTGGACGGAATTGGCTGACATTTTCAGGAAAATGGCACATTTTGTTTCTGAGCAGCCCTTGAAAATTTGGGGGGGGTTCGTCAAGGGGGGGCCGAGAAAAAAGGGGGGTCCCAAAACGTGTTTTTAACATTGAGTTTTCCATAGGGCGGTTGGCCTCACTTTTAGCCCGAACGGCTGAATGGATTTGCACGAAACTTGGCAAAATTGTAGGGACTGGTAGCCCGATGTGCCTTTTGTAGGTCTCAATATATGTGCTCCAGTGGATTTTGAGAAATTAACGTTTAAAAAAAGATATATATCTGTAACAGCGGACCGGGCAGCGTCCCAGGACGCGTACTTTTTGCGCAACGGAGCTTTGTGAAGCGAAGCTGATTGGTTCTCTGGCGTCTGTCAACATTCCAAAAAGTCCGTAGCGGCCGCCATCTTGTCTCTCGGTAGGATCGAGAGACAAGAGGAGGCCAAAACAAAGGGGGAAATAACCATAAGGGGGCATAGTAGATCCTCGCTGACCCCCTAGGTTTGATGTGGAGGTTTTAAAAGGGCCCCGCGGGGCAAAAAAAATAAATAATATTAATAATCGAACGGCTGAATGGATTTGCACGAAACTTGGTAAAATATTAGGGACTGGTAGACCGATGTGCCTTTGCTAGGTCTCAATATGTGTGCTCCAGTGGATTTTGAGAAATTAACGTTCAAAAAAAGATATATATCTGTAACAGCGCTCCGCTTCGCGTACTTTTCGCGTTACGGAGCTTTGCGAAGCTGATTGGTTCTCCGGCATCTGTCAACATTCCAAACAGTCCGTAGCGGCCGCCATCTTGTCTCTCGGTAGGATTGAGAGACAAGAGGAGGCCAAAGTGAAGGGGGAAATGACCATAAGGGGGCATAGTAGATCCTTCCTGACCTCTTAGGTTTGATGTACCATTTTGCCAAGTTTGGTGTAATTCCGTTCAGCCATTCAGGCTGTAGACATATGTAAATGTCCTATGGAAAATTGCATGGGGAAAACACATTGGAAAGTGTTGAAATTTAGAACCAATTAAAATGTTACTTTGGTTTTGTATTTGTGTGTGATGAAAGGTAATTGGTTATGTATATATGTCAAATGAGAGGAAACCACAGCCATTTTGTGATACTACTGTCTGAGGTACATTTGTGAGGAATTTTTGGTGGTGAATTTCTGGTGTTTGATTTACACAGTACTAACACCTCTCCTACTTTTAAAAAGGTGAGTTGTTAATTTGTAAGGGGAACTATGTTGTACACTTGAAGATAATTTGAAAAATGTTTTCTGTTATTTATTTGCAGTCCTTCTGTTATACTAAATACTTGATAAAGTTAGTTTTATATTATGTATTACTAAAAACGATAAATGAAAGTGATTATTTTTTTCTGCAATTTACAGCAAGCAATTTCAAAATAAAATGGCTCACAATGAAGAGACCGTGGCAATTTCTTTTGATTTGTCCACTACATTGATTGAAATTGAGAGCACCAATAATGAAATATTGTCACAAGGAGGACATGACTTGTATGATTCCATTAGATTGATTGAAATGGACAGCACCAAGAATGAAATATTGTCACAAGGAGATGACTTGAATGATTCCACTACGTTGATTGAAATTGAGAGCAGCAATAATGAAATATTGTCACAAGGAGGAGATGACTTGTATGATTCCATTAGATTGATTGAAATGGACAGCACCAATAATGAAATATTGTCACAAGGAGGAGATGACTTGAATGATTCCACTACATTGATTGAAATTGAGAGCACCAATAATGAAATATTGTCACGAGGAGATGACTTGAATGATTCCACTACATTGATTGAAATTGACAGCACCAATAATGAAATATTGTCAGAAGGAGGAGATGACTTGAATGATTTTTTTGATCAATCTCTTGATGGCGAATTTATCGAGTGTTTGGAGACCATAGAGTTACAAGAATCATTATTGCAGACTTTTCATGAGGACATTGCTAATGAGGACATGTTACTAGTTCTTTCAAATTTAGAAAATTCTGAAGAATACATTTATATTTAGAAATCAAAAATTGTTTGAGACATTATTCATTTTTATTTTTAATTTATGAGGTTGTAGCGAAGTGATTGTAGTATAAAATGAGACTTATAGTATAGAGTGCAACATTTTTATGTTACATGGTAAGTTTACTCATATTTACTTCCCTTCTGCCACTATATTATCTCCAATGTGTATTTGACATCTCTTCTTCATCTCCGGCCTCCTTTCTCTCACTGTGTGTCTCCGATGCATCTTATCGCTGCTATTTTGTGTAATTACAGAAGAGAGTAAAATAAAATAGTTCGGAACGTGAAAAGGGGGCAAAGTAGAGTACTCCTCACCCCCTAGGCCTTTTTAGGCGGTCCCAAAAGGATCAGTTTCTGCTTTCCTGAGAGATTATGGTATGAGTTCCATATACCACAATAACTTGCATTACAACATGCAAGATATCTATCTCCTATTACCAACTTTTGGAGATATTCGCGCTAAGCGCGAATATCTCCAAAAAATAACACCTGCCCTGAGCAGTTCTTAGCCATGTTATCCAATGGGAGGTGGATAACATGGCTAAGAGCATTAGCTCGGTAATGTATGAATATCGCTGAGTTTTTAGCGATATTCATGCATTGCGGCCGTTTATTATCGCATTTGTGATAAACCTTGATAATAGCAAGGTTTATCTTCGATAATTTCTGACGATGCTTAGCGGTAAAAAATTCGTTGGTAAGCATCGTTAGCGATAAATATCGCTTAACTTTGGTAATATGCCCCAACGTCTGTTAACGTTCGATTCGAAGGAAATGAGGAAGTGTTGAAAAACATTGTCTGCGCCATCTTGCCTTTTTTGAAATGCCACACTTTTGTCGTGCACGGCAGCCATTTTAGATGTCTTGACCAGACCCACTCTCTGCACGCTGTCGATTCATAGCATGGCTCCTCACCCTCGCAAGCATCTTCCCCAGGCACTGGTCACCCCCGCTCTCTGTCTTATGCATGGGCAATATACCTCCCCCCATCTGCGCTGCTCTTCCCTGAGAATCACACTCTGTGCCCGCCCGACACCTCCCTTTCGCCCTATTCACTACCGCACCCTCTGACACTCCTCTTCCTCTGTGTCCGATTGTCCAGGCTATCAGCTAGCCCTGCAGATGTAGTTTATGGCCCCAGCTGTAAAGAATCACCCCTCTTCAAAGGAGTTATAGTAGATCAAGGCCCACACCCGATGAGATCCGTCACACCACACGTGTTCCTACTATCTGAAAACTATCCTGTATTGTGATTGGGGAGGGGACCGAGCCTGAAGCGGAAGATTCCAGGAATGACTCTTTGTACATCAAAGTTTTTACAATTATGTGTCACATTAAAAATATATAGCACTCCAACAAAGTAGTAGGAATATAAAACTTTAATAACATATAAATATATACAACAAAACAAAAACAGTAAAAACATTTAAACAACGAAGAGACCGTGGCAATTTCTTTTGAATTATCCAATAGATTTATTGAAATTGACAGCACCAATAATGAAATATTCTTGTCAGTAGCGGTCTGTTGTGCGAATAGTTCCAAGGCAGCAGAACGCGCTGAAATCTAGATGGCACGAAAGTGATGTCTAGCAAGTTGCCGCCCAGCAAATAACGGCGTGGGGCGCCGCGGGGGTGAGTGAGTCCAGTAGGCACCACAGCTATTCTTACCGGCATTGCAGAATTACTGCTGGGGACAATGCCTGTGCTGTAGCAGGGTCACAGCAGAAACAAAAAGGATTCTGTTGAAGATGTTGTTGGTTTTCAATTTGAAAACAGTTCTGGTGTCAACTGCTATGCTAATGTAGTGGTTAATGTTTTGTTTTCTCTAGAAAATGTAAAAGAGGGGGAGGCAGTCCAAAGTTCCGTTAAAAGGGCAAAGGAAAGGATCGGTGGTTTGAACTATCAGTCAAAAAGGGGAGGGGGTGCAACAATTTTTCCTACCGGGTCACACTGTGCTTTCACCGGAAGTGAGGTCTGCAGGATTCTAGTAATTCAAAGTGAGGCTGGCGCCGACGTCCCGCGGATACAGTTTCGTCACTCCACGGGTGATCATGGCAGTCATTCCCCATCGGGGGTCGGAGACTCCCGCGGCTCCTCTAGAATCTTCAAGGTCGTGGAGGACTACGGTGGTGGAGTCAACCAGTGACCGGGCCATTTCTTTATGCTGGGCCCGCTCTTGCCAGGTCGACCGCCATTTTGAGAGTTCGGTAGCTACTGGCGATCGCGGGGTCAAATGAGCGGACGGGCTCCACCCTGCCGGGCGAGACGTTGCAGCATGGCCACAGTGGAAGAACTCTTTTCCGGGCGCCTGGAGCGCTGAGGGTGCAGCTGGGAAGCCTCCACTGGGGAGGCGGGAGAGGCCTGTTCGCACCGTCTCTCCCTCCCAGTGCACCCCACGGCGTCTCGCTTCAGATTTGTTATGGCCGGACCAGGCGATGAGGACGAGGGGGGGGGGTCGGAGGCATGTGCAAGACATCCCCCCCCAGGGTTGTTGCAGCAATTATACAAGAAAGAAGAAGTGTCCCGTCCGTCTTCGGGCCGGGCTTCCGGTAGATGTTGGCCGGACGCCCCTGGCTCTGGCCCCATGAACGGGTTTCTTGGTTTATCGGCTGCAGCCGGATCCCGTCGGCCTCGGCCCCCCGACCGTTGGTGGCCGGACCGGAAGAGCATGTGGCGGGACTACCTGCAACTCTCAAGGGCCACCGCGGCCGGACTGGGAGAGAGAGGGGAGGGTCGAGGAGACATTCCCCCCCCCTGCAACTGTTCAGCGTTGTAAAGGCAATCCCCTGGCCGGGTCCCGCTGGTCTCGGCCTCTCCTCCGGCTACACCCTACGTTAGGATCTCCTGGCCGAGGCGTGGCAGCAGGACCTGCCTTATATGGGCTGCTCCCAGCTGGGCGTAGCCGGAACCCTGCCCCACCTTGGAAGTTTCCAGAGTGGGGGCGGATGTTCTACTGACTTGCATTTTCCCTAGTCTATCGATTTTTTTGGCGTGGCAGGCGGTGGGACAGCGAGGGGTGATTTGGTTTCTCTTACTGTTTTTCTGGTCTCTCACCACTGGCATATTTTAACGTTTTCTTGTTTCTAGGACATTAATAGGTTTTATCATTACGTTATGTTATCGTTTCTTTGTTCGTTGTTTAATAAAAGTTCATGTTCATCAGTGGCCTACTGATTTTCGTTTTCCTATTCTTTTCTTTCCAGGTTGTTTCATGCTAAAGTTTCTGTTAACAGGATACAGTGATCACTTCGTTATTATTGCATATGTCCTTTTCACTAGGGGTGCTCTCTGGTCGGGCCAGATGACGTATGTCTAGTAAATGGTCCAGGTGAAACAGGTGCATCAATCAGTGGGGAGTAGATAGGCATGACAGATTACAACGGGGGAGAAAGGTCCGCATTACGTACCCTTTCACTACTTGCAAAGATTTTCCTACGTTTATTTGCAAACAGGAAATACCTCCAAAAAGAACTAATTCCCAAACAGTCAATGTTCGGACAATCAATCAATCAATGAGGAATGAAATAGGTACGACGTGTTAAAGGCTTGCGTTACCTACCCTTCACTATCTGCAAAGGGAGAGAGAATATTCCTATTCTTCCTCGTTTGCAGGCAGAGAAGATCCTTAAGAGAACCAACTTCGAACAATTCAATGCTCGATTCAAACAATCAACAAGGGGTACTGTGAACACAAATGAACGCCGCTTATGTACATACGCATTGCTATTTTCAACAGGTTGTTCCTAATGTTTCTATTTTAGCGAGGTCAAAAAGAGATCCCATTAGTGGCCTACTGATTTTGCTCGATTCCTTTTGTTTTTTTACACGGTTTTTCGCTATCTGCAAAGACTAAACAGAGTATTGCGACTCTGTGCTTGTTTGTAAATAGAGAATGAACCAAAGAGAACAATCAATCAAATGGAGAGAGAAGCAGGCACGACGGATTACAAAGGGGGCAAAGGGCTGCGTTAACTACCCTTCACTATCTGCAAAGAGAGAGTACTCCTAATAGAAATGAGGGGTGGGGGGCAGCATTCAAAGCAGATCAGTGTGCATAAACACGAAAATGTTTTTACTTACCACGTACTTGACATTCGACTGCTTATGATATTTGCTATTAAAAAACCATTGAAATTCACTGAAAAAACCATAGGTTATAGACCATATATAGTTAGGAATTAGCATTTACAAAACCTTGAAAATTCACTGAAAAAACTATAGGTTATAGACCATATATAGTTAGGAATTAGCATTTACAAAACCTTGAAAATTCACTGCAAAAACCATAGGTTAGAGACCATATATAGTTAGCTGGACATTTTATTGACATAAAACCAATGAAATTCCATATATAGTTAGTTGCACTAACTATATATCGCGCACCCGCAATCCACTGCTGATGATGTCACATATTACATCATTCATGACATGGTCAGTGACATCACTGATGACATCACTGATGACATCTCAAATGACATCACTGATGACATCACTGATGACATCTCATTTGACATCAATGACCACATCACTGATGATATCATTCATGTGACAATACAATGCATCTCCTCACATTTTAATATAACCTCTGTTTCACCCAGTGTTAAAAAGAGAGTATAATTTTTGAAACCATTGACACACCAATACTAGTTACTACATACGCACTCACTGATTGCTACGTCTACACACACCTTCACTCATTCACCCATACAATCATTCATACATACAATCACTCATCTTTACAACACTATCATATGCACTCATACACCTATACAGACACTCACAGTCTGCCACTCATCCATGGAGTTACTCACACACCTAGTCAGTCCTGTAAAGAATCAATGACACTTCCATTTTCTTGTCTATACAGTTAAACATAGAGCACCTTAGATTTTCAAACATATACTAACACATACTTACCTTCTTATACAATCATTGATACAAGTACAGATTGATCTGCACAGAGTCACACACCTCCCAGCTAGCCACACACACACTCAGTCTCCCATACAAATACTTGGGCAATCAATCAATAACCCATATAGTTACTCATATAGCTACTGATCAACACATGCAGCAGTTTACAGAACAACAGACATAATGATGCACACATTAAGACAGTTTAGTCACTAACCCATGCACTCAGTGAGACACATTTAATCACTCACTCATACAGTCAGTCACGCACCTACTAAATCCTTCATCCAGACACTTCTACATCTACTCATTCTTCAATATGTAAAACATATTTAAACTTTTCAGAAACACACAGTCACTGGATGATGTCATCAGTGATGTCATTTGAGATGTCATCAGTGATGTCATCAGTGATGTCACTGACCATGTCATGAATGATGTAATATGTGACATCATCAGCAGTGGATTGCGGGTGCGCGATATATAGTTAGTGCAACTAACTATATATGGAATTTCATTGGTTTTATGTCAATAAAATGTCCAGCTAACTATATATGGTCTCTAACCTATGGTTTTTGCAGTGAATTTTCAAGGTTTTGTAAATGGTAATTCCTAACTATATATGGTCTATAACCTATGGTTTTTTCAGTGAATATATATATATATATATATATATATATATATATATATATTCACTGAAAAAACCATAGGTTATAGACCATATATAGTTAGGAATTAGCATTTACAAAACCTTGAAAATTCACTGAAAAAACCATAGGTTATAGACCATATATAGTTAGGAATTAGCATTTAAAAAACCTTATTTTACTCACACAAAACCATTGAAATTCCATATATAGTTAGTTGCACTAACTATATATCGCGCACCCGCAATCCACTGCTGATCATGTCACATATTACATCATTCATGACATGGTCAGTGACATCACTGATGACATCACTGATGACATCTCAAATGACATCACTGATGAGATCACTGATGACATCATCCAGTGACTGTGTGTTTCTGTAAAGTTTAAATATGTTTTACATATTGAAGAATGAGTAGATGTATAAGTGTCTGGACGAAGGATTTAGTAGGTGCATGACTGAATGTATGAGTGAGTGATTAAATGTGTCTCACTGAGTGCATGGGTTAGTGACTAAACTGTCTTAATTTGTGCATCATTATGTCTGTTGTTCTGTAAACTGCTGCATGTGTTGATCAGTAGCTATATGATTAACTATATGGGTTATTGATTGATTGTCCAAGTATTTGTATAGGAGACTGAGTGTGTGTGTGGCTGGCTGGGAGGTGTGTGACTCTGTGCCGATCAATGTGTACTTGTATCAATGATTGTATAAGAAAGTAAGTATGTGTTAGTGTATGTTTGAAAATGTAAGGTGCTCTATGTTTAACTGTATAGACAAGAAAATGGAAGTGTGATTGATTCTTTACAGGACTGACTAGGTGTGTGAGTAACTCCATGGATGAGTGGCAGAGTGTAAGTGTCTGTATAGGTGTATGAGTGCATATGATAGTGTTGTAAAGATGAGTGATTGTATGTATGAATGATTGTATGGGTGAATGAGTGAATGTGTGTGTAGACGTAGGAATCAGTGAGTACGTATGTAGTAACTAGTATTGGTGTGTCAATGGTTTCAAAAATTATACTCTGTATTTAACACTGGGTGAAACAGAGGTTATATTAAAATGTGAGGAGATGCATTGTATTGTCACATGAATGATATCATCAGTGATGTGGTCATTGATGTCATTTGAGATGTCATCAGTGATGTCATCAGTGATGTCACTGACCATGTCATGAATGATGTAATATGTGACATGATCAGCAGTGGATTGCGGGTGCGCGATATATAGTTAGTGCAACTAACTATATATGGAATTTCAATGGTTTTGTGTGAGTAAAATAAGGTTTTTTAAATGCTAATTCCTAACTATATATGGTCTATAACCTATGGTTTTTTCAGTGAATTTTCAAGGTTTTGTAAATGCTAATTCCTAACTATATATGGTCTATAACCTATGGTTTTTTCAGTGAATTTCAATGGTTTTTTAATAGCAAATATCATAAGCTGTCGAATGTCAAGTACGTGGTAAGTAAAAACATTTTCGTGTTTATGCACACTGATCTGCTTTGAATACTGCCCCCCACCCCTCATTTCTATTAGGAGTACTCTCTCTTTGCAGATAGTGAAGGGTAGTTAACGCAGCCCTTTGCCCCCTTTGTAATACGTCGTGCCTGCTTCTCTCTCCATTTGATTGATTGTTCTCTTTGGTTCATTCTCTATTTACAAACAAGCACAGAGTCGCAATACTCTGTTTAGTCTTTGCAGATAGCGAAAAATCGTGTAAAAAAACAAAAGGAATCGAGCAAAATCAGTAGGCCACTAATGGGATCTCTTTTTGACCTCGCTAAAATAGAAACATTAGGAACAACCTGTTGAAAATAGCAATGCGTATGTACATAAGCGGCGTTCATTTGTGTTCACAGTACCCCTTGTTGATTGTTTCAATCGAGCATTGAATTGTTCGAAGTTAATTCTCTTAAGGATCTTCTCTACCTGCAAACGAGGAAGAATAGGAATATTCTCTCTCCCTTTGCAGATAGTGAAGGGTAGGTAACGCAAGCCTTTAACACGTCGTACCTATTTCATTCCTCATTGATTGATTGATTGTCCGAACATTGACTGTTTGGGAATTAGTTCTTTTTGGAGGTATTCCCTGTTTGCAAATAAACGTAGGAAAATCTTTGCAAGTAGTGAAAGGGTACGTAATGCGGACCTTTCTCCCCCGTTGTAATCTGTCATGCCTATCTACTCCCCACTGATTGATGCACCTTTTTCACCCGGACCATTTACTAGAGATACGTCATCTGGCCCGACCAGAGAGCACCCCTAGTGAAAAGGACATATGCAATAATAACGAAGTGATCACTGTATCCTGTTAACAGAAACTTTACCATGAAACAACCTGGAAAGAAAAAAATAGGAAAACGAAAATCAGTAGGCCACTGATGAACATGAACTTTTATTAAACAACAAACAAAGAAACGATAACATAACGTAATGATAAAACCTATTAATGTCCTAGAAACAAGAAAACGTTAAAGTATGCCAGTGGTGAGAGACCAGAAAAACAGTCCGAGAAACCAAATCACCCCTCGCTGTCCCAACTCATGCACTCTGAAAGTTCAAAGTTTTGAGGAGTGCTTGTAACATTGTCTGAAGCCTATTTGCAATTGCTTCATCTTCACTATTCTTAAAGTAAGTGGGGGCTGTTGTGATGCGGTGCCACCCTGAACCGCTTGACGGAGGCCCCCGAGGGACGGTGTCATGTCGCGGACTCGGAGGGGGCGCTTGGCTCCGGCCCCCTCCCCAAGTCGTGTTGCCCTGGTGTGGCCTGAGATCGCCCCCGACATAGGTGGCCGGCTCCCGGGGTCAAGCGGAACTTTTTTCCTTTTGGTGACTCTTCCATTCTTCACCTTGTCCCACAATCCGTTTCACCTAAAGACACGCTGTAGTGGGGCACCCCTTTTCCGTTTCATTTGCCATTCAGCCCGCTTTTGCTACACTGTGCCTCTTCCGCTATTCAGCTGTTTACCGCCCGCTCTTTCGACTACAGCGTCTCGCTCACCATGTACTTGAGTTGCTCCCGCTCTTGCGGTGCAGCGATAGGCGGCTGCCACAGGACTCTCAAAATGGCGGCCATCTCTTCAGATTTGGGCGTGGTCCACTAAAATGGGCCTGCGACACCTTGGAACTCGGACGCTTGTCTGCTAGAGCTTGGGCTCCATTCTCGAAAGCGTCCCCTCATCCTTGAAGATTCTACAAAAGTCTTGGGGGCCCCCGACTCCCGCAGGCTTCTGGTGGGGAGCGCCTAGCATGATTGCTCGTGGAATGGCCACGACGGAGCTACGAAATGGTGGTGCTCTCATGCTAACGCCAGCTTCAGTCTGAAACATCCAGAAACACTGTAGACTACCAATTCGATCAGTTCCGGTAGCGCTCCAACGTGACCCGGTAGAGAAGAACTTGCCCTCCCCTCTTTGACTGATGGTTCTTGTTGCCTGTCCCTTCTGTTGTCATTTAACAGAACTATTTAGCCTGCTGAAAGGGGTTGTGTGCCGTCCGCTGGTTGGTGGAGACATTTTGACTATATTCTGGACCTGCGTTGTCGCGTAATGCGTCATATGACGTGCCGCGTTAGAAAGTTTAATAAATTATTAAACACAATAAACAATCCTTAAAAAATAAAAAAAAATAAAAATAATCAACAAAACCAACAATCAATTAACAACAGTATTTGAAAAGTCTATCATTCATTTTTCATTGCAGTACGCTGCCCAGAAAGCTTCCCGGTTCCCGGACCGGGCGCTACCCACGCAAAAAAACAAAAAAAAAATATTTTTTTTTTTTGCCCCGCGGGGCCGTTTTAAAGCCTCCACATTAAACCTAGGGGGTCAGGGAGGATCTACTATGCCCCCTTATGGTTATTTGCCCCTTTGTTTTGGCCTCCTCTTGTCTCTCGATCCTACCGAGAGACAAGATGGCGGCCGCTACGGACTTTTTGGAATGTTGACAGACGCCAGAGAACCAATCAGCTTCGCTTCACAAAGCTCCGTTGCGCGAAAAGTACGCGTCCTGGAGCGCTGCCCAGAGCGCGCTTACAGATATATATCTTTTTTTAAACGTTAATTTCTCAAAATCCACTGGAGCACATATATTGAGACCTACAAAAGGCACATCGGGCTACCAGTCCCTACAATTTTGCCAAGTTTCGTGCAAATCTATTCAGCCGTTCGGGCTAAAAGTGAGGCTAACCGCCCTATGGAAAAATCAATGTTAAAAACACGTTTTGGGACCCCCCTTTTTTCTCGGCCCCCCCTTGACGAAACCCCCCCAAATTTTCAGGGGCTGCTCAGAAACAAAATGTGCCATTTTCCTGAAAATTTCAGCCAATTCCGTCCACAAACGCCAAAGTTATTAGACATAGAATTTTCAAAAAACCCATAGGGAAAAAATCCTAACTATATATACCTACTGGCGACCGCCAGTAGGTAATATATATATATATATTCAAGGTTTTGTAAATGCTAATTCCTAACTATATATGGTCTATAACCTATGGTTTTTTCAGTGAATATATATATATATATATATATATATTCACGGAAAAAACCATAGGTTATAGACCATATATAGTTAGGAATTAGCATTTATAAAACCTTATTTTACTCACACAAAACCAATGAAATTCCATATATAGTTAGTGGTACTAACTATATATCACGCACCCGCAATCCACTGCTGATCATGTCACATATGACATCATTCATGACATGGTCAGTGACATCACTGATGACATCACTGATGACATCACTGATGACATCAATGATGACATCACTGATGACATCTCAAATGACATCACTGATGACATCACTGATGACATCTCAAATGACATCACTGATGACATCACTGATGACATCACTGATGTCATCTCAAATGACATCACTAATGACATCACTGATGACATCACTGATGACATCTCAAATGACATCTCAAATGACATCACTGATGACATCTCATTTGACATTACTGATCACATCACTGATGACATCATTCATGTGATATTATGATGAACCTCTTCAGACTCTTATATAACCTTAGATACACTCAGTATAAACAGACACTCACAGACTGTCACTCATCCATGGAGTTACTCACACACATAGTCAGTCATGCAAAGAATCAATCACACCTCCATTTCCTCAACTATACAGTTATACACACCTTACTTATTCAAACATATACTAAAACATATTTACTCACTTATACAATCCTGGATACAAGTTCACAATGATCCATACAGCCACTCACACATTCACTGGCTCTTATGCACAGTTATTTATATATGTCAACTCTCACATGTACTGTATTTTACATATGTACTTACTTTGACATGTAGCACTGAGATAGCCATTCACTCACCAATACACTCATGCACACAGTCAACCGCCCATACAGCTGTTTCCACATGCACTTTTGAACCCATACATCTAGTGAATCAACTGCTCACACATCTATGCACAGAGTCATACACCTCCCAGCCACCCACACACACACTCAGTCTCCCATAAAAATGCTTGGGCAACCAATCAATAACCCATATAGTTAATCATATAGCTACTGATCAACACATGCAGCAGTTTACAGAACAACAGACATAATGATGCACAAATTAAGACAGTTTAGTCACTAACCCATGCACTCAGTGAGACACATTTAATCAGTCACTCATACAGTCAGTCATGCCCCTACTAAATCCTTCATCCAGACACTTATACATCCACTCATTCTTAAATATGTAAGACATATTTTAACTTTACAGAAAAATACAGTCACTGGATGTTGTCATCAGTGATGTCATTTGAGATGTCATCAGTGATGTCATCAGTGATGTCATTTGAGATGTCATCAGTGATGTCATCAGTGATGTCACTGACCATGTCATGAATGATGTCATATGTGACATGATCAGCAGTGGATTGCGGGTGCGTGATATATAGTTAGTACCACTAACTATATATGGAATTTCATTGGTTTTGTGTGAGTAAAATAAGGTTTTATAAATGCTAATTCCTAACTATATATGGTGTATAACCTATGGTTTTTTCAGTGAATTTTCAAGGTTTTGTAAATGCAAATTCCTAACTATATATGGTCTATAACCTATGGTTTTTTCAATGAATTTCATTGGTTTTTTTAAAAGCTAATATCTATAGCTGTAAAATGTATTCTTCTTTAAATATAAAAATATATTTTATATGTTTATTAATAATTTTTTTAAATATTTTTTTTGTTTCGCTCCCGGTCCGCGAACCGGGAAGCTTTCCGTTAGCTCAAATAGATGCCGCGACCCGGTCCGCGAACCAGTAAGAAATCAACATAGTGACGGTATCGCGTTGCCGCGAAATGCGTCTTGTGACGTATCGCGTTAGCGCACCCGGAAGTGCCCCGGGGCGCGGACCGAGGCGCGAAGCGCAGCGACCCGGAAGCGATCCGCGGCGCATCGCGAAAGCGCGACGTATCGCGTTGCCGCATAATGCGTCTTGTGACGTATCGCGTTAGCGCACCCGGAAGTGTCCCGGGGCGCGGACCGAGGCGCGAAGCGCAGCGAACCGGAAGCTAACCGGGGAGCGTTCCGCAGTGCGTAACATGAGCGTGAGAGGTCATGTGACTTGGTAATAAAACTTTTCATTGGTTCATTTCACTTTTGGTTTCATAATAATGGAAGGCTAGGTCAGGTGACCTAAAAATAACACTTTTCATTGGTTGAGAACTTTTGCTTTTCCCAAATGATGAAAACCCCTCCTTCTTTCCTCACTCTGACTTTCATCTTGGTGAGAGAAAGACCCTTTTACTTTATAGAGAAATGGCTTCCATTGTTGCTTCAGGTAGTGTTCCCCCACCACCACCCCCACCTCCTCAAGGGAAGAAAGGACCACCTGCTCAACCAATGTTTGAGGAAGATCAAGAAGAGGAGGAAGAGGAGGAAGAGCCTGAGTTTTTGCCAGAGGAGCCCAGGAGGTACAATAGAAAAGAAAACTACATCTGGCAATTTTTTACATTTCCAGCAGGGCAAAAAAAAGTTAATGCAAGATATGTGTTTTGCCGTATTTGCAAAGATCGACTGTCAAGGGGCACTGACAAGAAGTACAGCTTCGGCAATTATACGATGCACAGGCATATGAGTAGGTGGCACCCAAATAATTATAGTGCTGCCCAGCTTCGTGATGAACAACAAAATCCCCTGGCAATGGTGAGAACATCTGCTGTGAAAGAAATATCGGGACCAGAGGCGAGGGAGGTGATCCCGAACATTCAAATAGACATGGGGGAAGTAAGGCAAGTGTGCGTGTGGTGCGGCCAAACACTTTGCAACGGAGAAAGAAGCATTATTCTTATAATGAGAGCTATCAGAAATCATGATTGCCCGAAACGCCCCAAAAAATAAATTCTTCTTTTTTTCGTTGCTCCTGTTGAGCCCTTCTCAATGAATCATTTTTGTTTCCCCCCTCCTCCCCAAAAAAACAAAAAAATTACAAAATGTTCAGAAAAAACTAAAAAAATATAAAAAATGTTCAGAAAAATAATAAGAAAAATTTAAAACAACAAAAACCCAAAAAAAAGTTCTTTTCAGAACTACCTCCCATTATAAAAAAAATTGGTAGAATTTTTGAAACTCTGCCAATCTCTATTTCTTATAGTTCGCTTCCAGTTCGCACTCCGGTACGCGAACCAGGAGCGAACCCAAAAAATTTTTTTTTAAAAAGAACAGTAAGTATAAGGGAAGGAAACAGACAGTTATGTTAAAAGAAAGACAGCTACAGGGAGTAAAGAAAACATACTGTTACTCGCAATCCACTTCTGATCATGTCACATATTATATCATTCTTGACATGGTCAGTGACATCATCAGCAGTGGATTGCAAGTAACAGTATCTTTTGTTTACTTCCTATAGCTGTCTTTCTTGTAACATAAATGTCTGTTTCCTATCCTTATACTTACAGTTCTTGTTTTAAAATTTTTTTGAGATCATTCAGAAACAGTAACATTAATAGAGACAGAATGAGTGATTAATAATGAAGAAGTATGAGAAGAGAGGGACTGAGAAAAATACTGGAAGGAGTAGAATAATTAAGTAATAGAGAAAGGAATGAGAGAAGTAGCAAACGCAGGAAAGTAAGGATTAAAGAAATGAAGCAGTAGAACTAATAGATGTTAAATGTGATAGATTAAATGATTGATTCAGTATGACGATAAGGTGTGTCCTCTCCAAAATTTTGTTTAAGATGAGGCCTACTTAGGGTTGCATATCAAATTTATGCTTGTTTGAGAATACAGAGGAGATAATACATGTGAAGGCCTACCATTGAAGTAAAACATGTCCACTTCACTCTTGAACAACGGCCAGACCTCTTCTGTGTCCATAGACAGACCTAAAGTTCATCTGCACAATGTCATCCGTAAACTTAGAAAACACAAGTAATGTAATTGAAAAACGTGGAGTTTCTTTTGCTCATTTCAAAATCACATCACCTGTGTTGCCTTTGCTTAGGTATCTCATAGTGCAGATGTAGTTCAGCATATGAAACAGTACACAGAAGTGCAGCAGTGTATGCATTAATACATGTGAAGGCCTACCAATGAAGTAAGTCATGTCCACTTATTACATCATTCATGACATAGTCAATGACATCATCAGCAGTGGATTGCGAGTTAAAAGAGTAGAAAACATTTACCTTATAATTCTTGTTAACTTTTTCAAATATTTTTTCATACTTTCAATCTGTAAAAGAGAGAAGAATCATTTCAAAAATATTAAAACATGTATTTAAAAATTTGAAAAGACAAGGGAAAAGGTTCAAGAAGAAACAGTTTTTCAAAAACTTTGAGATTTACAGAAGCCTCTGCTGCTATACGTCCCCTACACAATCCTAAAGATATATATTTTAAACAAACAGTATCTTGATGCTGATGAAGTGAGGCCTATTTTGGAACATGGTGCATCTTTTGCACTGCTGATGTCTCACAATAGTGATGCAATAGCAGCGCAAAAAAGATGTAAAGCCATCATAAAATTGTGTCTAACATTTTAAATGATTCTTTCAGGATACAAATAAGATGTGTCCTTTCAAGAGGTTTCTTTAAGGTGAGGCCTATTCAGTTTTCAAAAAAAAAACAGTACCCAGAAGTGCAGCACTGTAAGCATTAACTTTGACACTTACAGAAGCCTCAGTTTCTCCATATCTACCTCACATTTCTAAATGTATATCATAAGTACAAAAAGTAGAACATTAATTATACATGTTAAATGGTTTATTTTTGCTGTTCTCGGAATGTATCAAATTTCACTAAAAACAGTGACTTGAAGGTATTCATCATGTAACAGCGGGGAAAAAAAACACAATCAAAATGATTGTGTTTAAAAACACCCATACAACATCAGAAATCAAAATTCAGAACTCCTTAAAGTTAACTTACTTTCCATGACGTCCAAGGATGTCCTATGAACAGCTTACACTCTTTTGTGCTGTTATTACTTTCAGCCCGCCACTTTCTGAAAGAAAATCTCCATCGTTTTTAAAAACACGTTACATGCAATAAATGACTTCTTGCTCTCTACCACAATTTTCCACAAGGCCAAATCTGGTCAGAGCCATTTATAACTCTTGGATTTCTTGTAAGCCAATCCCGTTATTTGGCATTTCCGCAACTTTCAGAATTAAAATGTTGAAGATAATTTTCACAATCCTGGAATAGTAATATCTTCCCCTTCTTGCTCAGTCATGTTCTACATTTCCTATGACACTGATACTGCTTACTATGAAGCAGACTTACACTACCTCTATGACTACTACAATTATTTAATTCTCTATATCACTTTTAATCACAAAGCAATGTAAAACAGTAGACAGCATTGCAGACTTACATTCCCTCTACTCCATGTTTTGATTGGCTGCTTCAATTAGCTTATAAAAAGAAACAGTTTTTCTGAACTCATTGAAAGTGCACGTATTTCTTCATGACGTCCAGTCCTATGGTTAGAAGTTATGTCTCTGAACTACACTTATCCTCAAGGCCAAATTGTGTAGGAGCCATTAGAACTTCTTGAAATTCCACAGAGCACATCCCGAGATTATTTCCCTAAAATTTTGGTTTTAAAAACACCAGGTAAGAGTTTTTAAGGTCATACGGCAATTTTTTTGTGAAAATTAAAACAGAATCATTGCAGAATAACCAGCCATTTCTACACTTTAAATAAGCTGTGTAATGTCCTGATGTTATTGAAGGGCCGTCATGATATATAATTGCTGCAGTTACAAAAGTCCTTCCTGATATTGACAACTGCGAAGCTACAAAATTTTTTATTAAAGTTGTCAATTTTGTTCCATCAGGCCTACATCGTTGGAACATTAAAATGACATACTGGCCATATGTTCGTATAAATAATGTGGACATCATTTCAGATTTACATTGGCTACACTCCATGTTGTGATCAGCTGCTTTTACTAGCTTATTAAAGGAGACTGATTTACTGTCTGGCAAAGTTAAATATATAAATCTTTCTGAGTCTACACTAGTAGTACTTGATACCATACAGTTCTCGCAGTCATGCTGCCATTGATAAGAAAGCCCAAACAGGTGATCTACATCTACACCTTCAGCATGCAATACATCAAGCATATACATTAAAAACTCCTGAAAATCTTGCTGAATATTTTGAGAGAATTGTGTTTGGCCTGAACATCTGTCTAACAGATTTCGAATTTCAGACACACTTTCTATGTTTCTTCTATCAGTGCTACATTTCTCTAACACAGAATTTAACAAACTGCAAAATCTTTGATCAGAATTGACCACAATCTCTTCTTTTACATTTTTTAGAGAAAACAAAACATTAACCACTACATTAGCATAGCAGTTGACACCAGAACTGTTTTCAAACTGAAAACCAACAACATCTTCAACAGAATCCTTTTTGTTTCTGCTTGTAATTTTAGGTTCATTGACTTTTTGTCTTTTTGCTACAACCTCCCCAGTATTGTTCTCATTTCTTCGTTTCCGGCCTACCACACGTTTCTCAAACAAAGGATACTGAGGCAAATGTGGCGCATACTCTCTTCTTAACCTATTGTATTCCTTAACACAATCTAGATCCGCACAAATGTTTGTGACATCACACTCAATCAAGTACAATCCCAATAAAGTTCTAACTCGTGACAATGCCACATATGCCATACCCTCCTTGAACACAGAACTGCCAATATTCACCAATGCACTGTCTACACTTAAACCTTGCGATTTATGGATTGTCACCGCATATGCCAAGCAAACAGGAAACTGCTTACAGCGAACATATAAGTCTTTTACAAGCAAAAATCTAGCAGAACAACGACCAATTAGCTGTACTTCCTCAATGCCATCAAATTTAATTTTTAAAAATTCAATTCCATCTCTATTTCTGTATTTCACAAAATCAACAACATTACCCATTGATCCATTTACCAGACCTCTTTCAACATGTAAATTCCTTCTTAAAATTATACGGCAGTTCAAGCACACATTCAGAGTCTTTTCAAAACCTGCAGGTTTAGATATACTCTTCTCTAATGAATCCAATTTTGTTTTCAGATTCTCAGACAAAATAATTGTTGATCCCATATGCTCTACTCTATCAATAGCTTCCAGTTTCACAATCTCTTGCTTTTCTAAATGCAACATTTTGTTGTTAAATTTGGCACATTCTGCAAGAGTTGGCATCAAACATATTCCAGATTTCTTCTCAGTAATTTTCTGAAAAATATTCTCAGGCACAACATCTTGTTCTGGATATAAATTTGACAGTAATCGTGCATGTAAAGCTTCTTTCCCATGCTCGGTCACTTTTCCAATTCTAACATCTTGTAGAATAGTCTTGTAAACTTCATCCTTCGCCTGACGCATATTTTCATGCAGTTCAGCATAATTGAAGTTTAACCATATATTGATGTTGCCAATGCTGCCTAGGCACTTCCTGGTATCTTCATGCGTGAGCATTTTGAACACAGGTTGCCCTTTCACTGGTGTCAGCTGCAGAAGATCTCCGAAAACAATGATGTGTTTGCCACCAAATAACACATCATACTCTGTTTTGAGAACTTCTTGCATCCTCAAATGCACAAAGGCAAGCATGACATTGGAAACCATGCTTACTTCGTCAATGATAAGAAGTTTCATTTTCCTCAAGATTCTTGAAACTTCAAAACAAGCATCTCCAGATAGCTTGTGATATTGTAATTTGTGGTCATGCTCCACTGGCAGCATCAGTAAACGATGTAAAGTAATCCCTTTAATATTATGTGCTGCCAGTCCAGTTGGAGCAGTGACAACACAAGACAGCGATGACTCTGTCCTTTCCTGCAAATAGCATGAAATTGCTTTAATGAGGAAACTTTTTCCAGTTCCCGCTTCTCCACTCACGTACAGTCGGACAGGCTTCAACGACGTACATGAGCACTCTTTCTTATCATGACTTAATCCATGATCAATTTGCATGGTAACTTCGTCATATATTTTCCTCTGCTCAACGTTGAGTTGTCTTTCCAACTCTTCTAAGTTAACCGCATCCTCTTGAGCATGTGCCATGGCTCTTTCCACTTCATTCATAGCAGTGGCAGCTTCATTTTCGATAACAGGTCCTCCTAGTGGATCCTGACTCAATGAAGCAGAACTCTGACTGTCCTGAGAACTGTCTCTGGCAATCTCGGCTGCAATCGTTGCTTCCTGCTCAATTTCCGCATTCAACATTTCTACATATTTGGGAAAAGCAGGACATTCTATGGTCTCCTTGGCGGCATTGAAAGAGTCTTCGTAACAGAGGAAATCTCCAAGCAGTTCCTCTTCTGCACGCCAAGGCTTGAAAAGTTGCAAAAGTGCTAAATAGAAAAACTCCTTTTTTTCAGGAGATTCGCCACTCAATTTTCGATGGTTTACCAAGTGGCATTTTCTTTGCTTGACCAGACATCCCTCACTTCCTATTACAGCATACACTCCTTTCTCAGTATCTTCTTTGATGTTCCTCTTGAATATGTAATTTTGCAGAACCTCATACAGACAAACATTCTTGAGGTGACTGCTTCGATTTGGATAATATGTATCCAACATGTTTGTCTTCAAAATGTCAGTACTGTTTGGCTCCTTTTCCGCCAAATACTCAATTTCCCGCACAGGTTTGAGAACTCGATTACGCGTTGCTGCAAGACCAAGACTCGCCCAAATAATACTCCTGGACTTGGCATAGAGACTTGCTGAAGACAACCGGTCAGAACATTCGTACGCTCCGATTTCTCGATGCGACAACATCTTCAGACTGAAACTGTACAACTTCTTGCTGAGGCTCTTTTCATGGGAAATGTCCTCCCACATATCCTTCAATTCTGTCTTCTCTTTTTTGGTGATGTAAGACGTCACATACCGAGCCACAGCCATACAGTTATCAGCCACAAACTGTATATCCATGTTAGCATTCCACATGGACAAAATCACCGGGTTGTAGTCGTTGATGTACTTGGACTCTTCGTTCCTCTTCAAATTGTAAGTGTTTTTAGGTGATTTCTTGATGACATTGTGTCGCAGCGAAGACATCAAACTGTTTACTCTTCCTTTAGAAATCACCGGTCGTGGAAAGCCGAAACGACATTTAGTGTAGAACTTGTCCTTGTTTCGGAATTTACGACGGCAGTACTTTCCACATCGATGGCTTTGGAAACGCAGAACTTTTTCTCTTAGGCTTTTCTTCTCCTTTGCGTTTGGAACAGCACACGTAGAATACTGTTGGATGAAACTCATCACTGAGTCTTCTGGATCCGTTCCAAATTTCGGTGCATCCTTGATCCACAGCAGCATATGTATATGAGGAGCACCTCTTGCTTGGTACTCCTTTCTCCAGAAGAAATCCAACACCTCTCCAAGAGGTGGATTCTTCTTATTCATGATGAAAGACATCATAGCTTCAAATCTATGATTGAAGTACCTACATACATTGACTGGATCCAAAGAGCACAGTTCTCCGGGTGTCTTGAATTCGATGTTATCTACGTTAGCATTTGCCTCTCGTAGAAATTCAAGTAAGTCTTCCCAGCCATACTCGGCACAGCTCAGAGTGAGGAACCATGTGGGAGTACCTAAGTTCCTCAGCATACATTTTAAATCACCATGACGACGGTACCAGTACTCATTAGTACCACGCTGACACGCCATGAGATTAATTAGGTGAGAATCCAAAATACTGTCTTGGACATTGACTTTATCCATAAAGTCACTTGCCGAGATGTTTTGCATGTGTATACCACTTTTCAAGATGTGGTTCACTGCATATGACAGTCCAGACAGATCGCTTTCAAACAGGAGATAAAACAAATAAGGAATGCATTGTCGAAACCTAGCATCTCCTGCATACAATCGCAAAGTCCGGTATTCAGAAGCAGGAATTTGATGAGGTCGTTCATCATATCTTCCTCCCTGACCTGTTGGAAAAAGCTGTGGGAAACACCGAGCTTCCAAACTTTCCTCCCAAACACTAATGGGACTCCCTTTGGCTTGTTTCATTTGAAACAACTCAATAGCATTCCCCATGACTTCCTTGGAATGCAAAGGATGAACACTATAATGTTCATATATTTCTTCACTAGTAGAGGGTTCTACTTTCTCAATTTGACCAGCACACAAATCGCTATCCTCTTCCTCACTTACTTCCTCTTCTGCAACATATACATTCTTATAGTATTTTTTTTTTTTTTTCAAATACAATGTTGCCTTTTTAACTTTCCTAACATCTACTAAATCTTGCCATATTTTCTTATTCTTTGTCGGAACCCCATTAACTAAGATAACCAGAGGTTCCTCTTCCACTTTTTCTACTCCAATTGTGTTAATGTTTTTCTTCAAATCTAGAGGCAAATAAACAACTCTTCCTTTTAATCCTCTCTGTAAATCTGATGGAGGCAATTTCCCTGTCTTTGGCTCCATTCTTACAATAGCCTGAAAGGGATGGATACTTTGAATCAAAATAGATTCATAAGTATTTAAATCCTTCAATTCAGAAGGAATCTCAACCAATTCCAGATTATTATGAACTGCTCTAGCAGGCATCTGGTTTTGATTTAATTTGCAACAACAATAAGTACACACACGTTGATCCAATCCCAAATCAAAACAATTTTCTACCATCAAGTATGTTGCAAAATCCTTCCATTCACTATTATTTTCCCTTTCACTTTTTGCATATAAATCCACTAACTTAGTCTGATTCTTATAATAAGTGCGTCGACAACACACACAAGTGAAATTAGGCCTCTCACTTGATTTCACCTCAAACGTCGCAATTTCCCTCTGGAAATTATCTGTACTGGAAACCTGTACACTATCTTCCACATGACCCTCTTCTTCTTGCTCAATTTCAACATTCTCCTCTTTACTTCCAAAGTAACAAAACTCAATTTCTTCACATATATTCTTCACATCTATTTCAGAACCATGCAAAAGAGCAGCGCATAATTTTTTAAGCATAATTGCTGGACTCTTAGCATAATACAACATTCTAACTAATTTCCTCACTTTGTTATGATGCACTGCTAGCATCCTGAAATGATGAAAAACACTCTGGCATACTCTCCTGGAAAGACAAGCCAGTGAATGACCATGCAAACCTGTCACTTCTCTTACTCTGCAAGGATCTAATTCTTGCAACAACCTTATTTTCTGCTTCAAACTTTTCTTATTAAATGACCGTACAAAATCACAAAGCAAATTGATGGAATCCTGTCGCACACTGCAAATACTACTACACTTCCAGGTGTACACAGGACCCTTAGCACGTCTTCCTAAAACCTCATTACCTAACACCTCTTCTGCCTCTGTTGTCACAAGTTTTTCTTTTTCAACTGGACAACCATCTTTCACTTCATAAGCACGACCACTGGTGTCAACTGCATGCACCAAATCATTATCCTGGAAATAACTCTCCTCATTAAAAAATGCCTCACAGCTTGAACTATGCATCCATTCTCCAGAAAAAACTTCACAAAAATTACTACGATTAACTATTCTCTTCCATCTACTATTTCTTTTGAAATCATAAATTGCCTTGTTTAGCTTCCTAATTCTATTGATTATCAAAATAAATAACTTACGTTTAATTTCAAATGCCTGATCAATAACTTTCTCAACTTTTTTTTTTCTCTTATAAAAAACCAGTTTCTGTTGACGTTTCTTAATATTTTTTAACAAATTGCCAATTATCCTGTTGCGGAACATTCGTTTACGAATCTCCCTAAACTGTTGTTTCCTTCTACTATCATGCACAGAGTTATCTCTTGCTCTAGCAGTAACATTTTTCATTGGCCTTTCCTTTCCATTTGAATTCCTTCTCGTTTTATGGACTGAAACATTTTCTGTAGTAATATTTTTTTTACTACACATATTTCTTATGAATTGTTTTGTGCTCTTACCCGGTGCTTTCTTCGTGACTTGACAAATCTTTTTGTTAGAGGACTGCTGCTCATTTTTTTTCACCTGCTGTCTTTGACGTTTTGCAGCCTTTCTCTGTCTTTCTATTGTAGGCATGGTGAAATCTTGAAATGATCTGCAGTTGAATCTGTGGTAAAATATAATAAAAAATGTTATTAACCAGTATTACCAAACAGTAAAACAATAACAGTGATCAAAAACTTAACACACTACTTGACATTTTAAATAGAAGATTTTTTAGTCCTTGCAAATTTACAATACAGAAATACCAGAAAAGAAATGACATTTATATTTATGTTACCTATGCTATTTTATATGTGAATCTGATCTAATTTTATGAGCATATTTTAATATTTTATTGAAGACACTACACATAACCTGCTTTTGAAGGTGTCTTTATTTTTAAATTAAACGGTTTACCTTTTTACTTTTTATTAATTATAAATTTTAAAAATAAATGTTTATATTTCCATAGGCTCAAGCAGGTCAGCTTCCCATCCTATGTCATATAATTCGGACAAATCTGCATCCTCATCACGCTCTTCTTCATCCTCAGGATTTAAATCATCCAAGGGATCAACATCCACTGATGTTTCAATTACAAGTTCAATGATGAGGTCAAAATCAACTGATTGCAGATTGTCGCTCATGTTGAGGTTGTCTTTATCTTTAAAGAAAGATAACAACAATGAGATGTTGCAGAGTAAGAGACAAATCTCAGAGATTATAATAGTAAAATTGTTTAACAAGAGTAACATTTTGCAGCTATTATTTAGCCATATCCAGCGATGCTGAGCAGGTGAAGCCTATGTCTAATTTTTCACTGAACAGGACTCATCTCTTCTTAACCTTGGATAAGCCTCACCGACTCTGTGTCCCCTGCACATACTTAAATGTAAAGGGGCAGATTTATGTTAAATGGCACATCCCCAGGCATGCACCAGTTAACGTGCACCACTGCTCTGCCACCCATGGTGTGCCGCATTTACAATCAGATAGTAGAAACCTGCGTCAAAACCCTGCGCCTGCTTGAAGCAGGCATAGGTCTTGACGCAACATTGTGGAGATGGTGCACCCCTGAGTGTTGCTGGAGCTGCATCGCACTTGCGATACAACTCCAGCAATGCGCCACCTTAACGGCACAGATGCGTCACGTATCTGTGCTATTTTTGCCCCATGCTGCGCCGCATTGTAAATGCAGCACACCATGGGTGGCGGAACAGCGGCGCAGGATGACTGGCACATCCCTAGTGATGCGCCAGTCATCATAAATCTATCCCTAAGCTTCTTATCTTGTTAGAGATGAACTGCCATATGTATCATCAAAATATTTTGCATTTCCTAAATAGCGAATTTTAAGGAATAAATAGCGATTCTTTACCATTCCTAATTTGCGATGAGCAAATTGCTAATTGCAAGTTACCCATTCATTTCCATGGGCTAGGAGGCTCATAGGAATGAAGGTTTAATTTGCGATTAGCAATTTGCTCATCACAAATTAGGAATTTTTCCAAGGGTGCAGGGGTGTCTCAAGAACACCCTGCTGCACCCCTGAAAAAGAAATTTGGGGGCATATGGCACACATACATGCCCTAAGGGCATGTGTTGGCGTCATATGGGACCTTTTGTTTTTTTAAAAAAAAGCTTTTTGAAAAGAATTCACAAATTACCACCAATTTACCACAATAGTTTCCAAATCCTTAATGTCATTTTTACATATTTTTTGTTTGATACATTGCATTTAAGTAGTCACAAAATTTGCAAATCCTTCAGTGCAATTGCAAAATAAGGAATAGCAAATTTTGCTACTCCTTATTTTGCATCAAATTTGTTTGATACATACCATTTGTCTAATTTACATTTGCAAAGGCCGAAATTCGTAGAATTTTGATCTTTGCGAATGCTAATTAGCTTGATACATATGGCCCCAAGTGAGGCCTGTCTTGCGACATGGTGCATCTTTTGCATCACTGCTGCATTGGTTTCATGTGGTACGTTTTTTTTACACCATGACACATCTGCCTAAATGCATCAATTTGTAATTTTGTCGCCTCATAGCAAATCTTTTGCACCACCGCTGCATCATAAAAGTGACGCACAGTGGCACAAAAGAGGCATACACCTATCATAAATCTGTCCCTAGCATTTTAAATGATTAATCCAGGATGACAATAAGGTGTGGCCTATCCAAAGGTTTGTTTAAGTTGAGGCCTACTCAGGATTGCAGATTAAAGTTACGCTTGATGAAGAATACAGAGGAGATAATACATGTAAAGGCCTACCAATGAAGTAAGTAATGTCCACTTTATTGCGCCAGTCATCATAAATGTATCCCTAAGCTTCTTATCTTGTTACAGATGAACCACCATATGTACCATCAAACTATTTTGCATTTCCTAAATAGCAAATTTTAAGGAATAAATAGCAATTCTTTACCATTCCTAATTTGCAATGAGCAAATTGCTAATTGCAAATTACCCATTCATTTCCATGGCCTAGGAGGCTCATAGGAATGAAGGTTGCAATTTGCGATTAGCAATTAGCTCATCACAAAATAGGAATTTTTTCAAGCGTGCAGGGGTATCTCAAGAACACCCTGCTGCACCCCTGAAAAAGAAATTTGGGGGCATATGGCACACATACATGCCCTAAGGGCATGTATGGGCGTCATATGGGACCTTTTGTTTTTTAGAAAAAAATGCTTTTTGAAAAGAATTCGCAAATTACCACAAACTAGAAGTTGGTGGTAGTTTCCAAATCCTTAATATCATTTTTTACATATTTTTTGTTTGATACATTGCATTTAAGGAATCGCAAAATTTGCAAATCCTTCAGTGCAATTGCAAAATAAGGAATAGCAAATTTTGAATTAAGGACATTTTAAGTCATTTCCACATGTGCAGTGTTTTCAAATTATGATTTGAAAATCGTTTTTGGGGAAAAGTAATGGTTTGCAAATTTATGACAAGGACATAATGGTGTATGCTTCTCTATAAGGCATTTCAGTGTCTCTGATGTCATTTTTCCCATATTACATTATAAGACCTTTCCCCATGGAGCACATTCCTTGTAAATATGCTCCCACCTGTGCATGGCGAATTTAGATTTTGACTGTTTGAGTCACATAGCCATGTTAAAAGTGACCCAAAAAAATTGCAAACGTTTTAAAAATACACATTCATGTGTCTTAAGGACATTTTAAGTCATTTCCCCATGGACAGTGTTTTCTAAGTGGCGCAAAAGAGGCATACACCTATCATAAATCTGTCCCTAGCATTTTAAATGATTAATTCAGGATGACAATAAGATGTGGCCTATCCAGAGGTTTGTTTAAGGTGAGGCCTACTCAGGATTGCAGATTAAAGTTACGCTTGATGAAGAATACAGAGGAGATAATACATGTAAAGCTCTACCAATGAAGTAAGTGATGTCCACTTCATTGCGCCAGTCATCATAAATGTATCCCTAAGCTTCTTATCTTGTTAGACATCAACCGCCATATGTATCATATAACTATTTTGCATTTCCAAAATAGCGAATTTTAAGGAATAAATAGCGATTCTTTACCATTCCAAATTTGCGATGAGCAAATTGCTAATTGCAAATTACCCATTCATTTCCATGGGCTAGGACGCTCATAGGAATGAAGGTTGCAATTTGCGATTAGCAATTAGCTCATCACAAAATAGGAATTTTTCCAAAGGTGCAGGGGTGTCTCAATAACACCCTGCTGCACCGCTGAAAAAGAAATTTGGGGGCATATGGCGCACATAAATTTTAACAACATTCCTTTACCTCAAAAACGATTTTCAAATCATAATTTCAAAACACTGCACATGGGAAAATTACTTAAAATGTCCTTAAGACACATAAAAGCGTTTTTTGATTGCCTTTGCAGCATGTTTGTATCACTTTTAACATGGCTATGTAACACAAACATTCAAAATCTAAATTTGCCATGCACAGATGGGAGCATATTTACAAGCAAATAGCGCCACAGAGAAAGGTCTTACATTAAAATGGGAATAATACCATCAGGGACAGTCAATTCCCTTATAAAGAAGCATACACCATTATGTCCTTCTCATAAATTTAAAAACAATTCATTTTCCTCAAAAACGATTTTCAAATCATAATTTCAAAACACTGCACATGGGAAAATGACTTAAAATGTCCTTAAGACATATGAAAGCGTTTTTTGATTACCTTTCCAGCATGGTTGGGTCACTTTTAACATGGCTATGTAACACAAACATTTAAAATCTAAATTTACCATGCACAGGTGGGAGCATATTTACAAGCAATTTGCTCCACAGAGAAAGGTCTTACATTAAAATGGGAAAAATAACATCAGGGACAGTCAATTGCCTTATAAAGAAGCATACACCATTATGTCCTTGTCATAAATTTAAAAACAATTCCTTTTCCCCAAAAACGATTTTCAAATCATAATTTCAAAACACTGCACATGGGAAAATGACTTAAAATGTCCTTAAGACACATGAAAGTGTTTTTTGATTGCCTTTGCAGCATGTTTGTATCACTTTTAACATGGCTATGTAACACAAACATTCAAAATCTAAATTTTCCATGCACAGGTGGGAGCATATTTACAAGCAATTTGCGCCACATAATTCATAATTTTCTCCTTAAAGCACACTATTCTCTATCTAAATTAAAGAAATATTTTCTCACCTTGGCAAATACTTTGAGTTTGAAAACAGTCTCAGAAACACACCAATTTGTCTTCAGCAGAGCAAAAGGTATGCACTTCAGAGTCTGCAGCTATCAAAAGCACAGAAATGCTGTAATTCTTCACACATATCTCTCATGTCACCCAATCAAAAGTCTTCCCTCACTTTTTTTCAAATGAAAACCCATCCCCCCTCTGCCATTTCTGCCTTATCTGCATGGCAACCACCTCTTGGAAGACCTCTGTTGTTTGCAAGTTCACACAACAATGTTGCAATTGAACTCTGAACTCTCAGTGCACCTGCATATCCAGTGCATTCTTTCATTTAATGATTTTTTATTGACCACTCAAAATACATCTTTCAAAGAACACATCTGTGCACCCTAACTTTCTGTTTTCAGCAATCAAAATCCACCAATCACTGTTACTGCTTCATGAACACAGAAACTCCACAGTTTTTTTTCATTTTACACTCTCATTTTTTCAACTGCCATTTCATTGCCACACTTCATCTGACTGCAGGAGAACCTTCTCTCACCATGTTTTCTGTCTGGATTGTTGGACATAGTTATATTCACTGGGCTCAAAGGTACGTTGAAAACAGGAATTTACCTAACCTCAATTTACAAGATGTGGAAATTAAGTGGTTTGGCCACAGAGGATTAAAATGTCACCAATTGATACCATTGGTGAAAACCTTTATGCATTTGCCCAAACCTGACCTGTTAATTGTGCACTGTGGAGGTAATGACTTGGGCACTTTGACTGGTGTAGGTCTGGAAATGCTTTTAAAGGACTCCTTTGAGCAATTAATGGCACTTTTTCCTCAGACTGCCTTGGTATATTCAAATATATGCCAAAGACAGAAATGGAGGTGGTCCAAGCAATTTTGTCCACAAATTGAGAAGTCGAGGAAGCATGTAAACAAATCTGTTTCAGCTTACATGAGAGACCATGGAATGGGCTCCCTGTACAACAATAACTTGCGTTACTACATGCAAGATATCTACAGAGGAGATGGAGTTCACTTCTCAGATGAGGGCAACAGAATTTTCACTCTGAATTTAAGAATGTGCATTGGTACCTACTTATAAGTACCTAAATGTACCATAAACCCAAAAGCTCTTCTCAGAGCTACCCTACATCTAATCACTCACAATTATTATTTTACTCTAACATTTTTCACTAATTTTCAACAAAGTACGCTCCCTGGGGCGCTACCCGGTACGCGAACCGGGAGCTAACCTCGCGAAATTTTTAAAAAAAATGTTTTTTTTTCGCACATATAAGCCTCCTCAGCCACCCTCACAAAACCTAGGGGGTCAAGATAACTCTACCGTGCCCCCTTCTACCCATTCTGAACATTATTTGCCCTCCATCTTGTATCTTAATTCGACCGAAACACAAAATGGTGGACTCCCGGAACGCTTAAAGTCCGCGAACCGAGGCGCTCAACGGTTCGCGTACCGGGTCGCTCCCTGGGAAGCGCACCATCAAAAAAGGTGGGAAAGTAGTTCACAGAAAAGCCACTGGAGACAATTTCACCAAATATAGATTAGCTCATACTACATACCAATCCCTACCATTTTCACAAATTTGATTGGAATTCCATTTAGTCATTTAGCCTGTAGACCTCTCTAAATACCCTGAGGTAAATTACTTCACAAAACACATCTGAAGTGTTGGAATTGACAACCAATGAAAATGTTACTTTCATTTTCTACTTTTTTTACCTGACATTTCATTGGTTATGTACCTGAATATATATAAAGGAAGAGAGAGAAACACAGCCATTTTGACTACTACTTCCTGAACTACATTGCAAGATCATTTTCACTCACAACTTAAACTTGTTTTTAGAAGGTGAGATATTATTTTATAAATTTGAAAACATTTTCAGATAGTTATATACTATCCCTCTGTAAGAGTTAGACATTGAGAAAGGCTTCTTTATTTTAATTATGGATTGATTTAGGTTTCTGTGGTATAATTATGAATTTACTTAGGCTTCTTCACAGGCACTTTTTAATAGTACTACTTCACGCCTGAAACCATACAGTGCCCATATATTACTTCTCTGTTATAAACTCACAAGTACCTGTCTGAACTTAAACCCAACAGTGCCCTATCTCTACTGATATATTTATTTTTTATGCAAATTACAGCAATAAAATGGAAGGTGAGCAGAATGTTTCCTTCGAAATTGTTCTGGAGAACAACACAGAAAAAGATATTGAGGACAATGATGACTCAGATTTCATGGATGAATCACGGGACCATGAATTAGTTCAATGTGTAGAATCTGTGGATCATTTACTTCATTATGATGACGGTCAAATGTGGGAACTTATGTTCACTCAACAAGAGGACATACCGGACAGTCAAATGCTAGACGTTCTATTAAATTTTGAAAAACAATCCGAAAAATAAAATTGTATGTAATATTAAAAAATTGTTTGAGTCTTTAATCATTTTTATATGTAATTCATAAACTAGTTAAATGTTAGAAATGTTATTACATTTTCAAACACAATCACAATAATAAATAATTGCTTAAAAAATAAAAAAAATTTAAAATAATCAACAAAACCAACAATCAATTAACATACTGCATTTGAAAAGTCTCTCATTCATTTTTCATTGCAGTACGCTGCCCAGAACGCTTCCCGGTTCGCGGACCGGGCGCTACCCACGAAAAAAAACAAAAAAAAAATATTATTTTTTTTGCCCCGCGGTGCCCTTTTAAAGCCTCCACATTAAACCTAGGGGATCAGGGAGGATCTACTATGCCCCCTTATGGTTATTTCCACCTTTGTGTTGGCCTCCTCTTGTCTCTCAATCCTACCGAGAGACAAGATGGCGGCCGCTCCGGACTGTTTAGAATGTTGACAGACACCAGAGAGCCAATCAGCTTCGCTACGCGAAGTTCCGTTACGCGAAAAGTCCGCGAACCGGAGCGCTGCCCGGTCCGCTGTTACAGATATATATCTTTTTTTAAACGTTAATTTCTCAAAATCCACTGAAGCACATATATTGAAACCTACAAAAGGCACATCGGGCTACCAGTCCCTACAATTTTGCCAAGTTTCGTGCAAATCCATTCAGCCGTTCGGGCTAAAAGTGAGGCCAACCGCCCTATGGAAAACTCAATGTTAAAAACACGTTTTGGGACCCCCCTTTTATCTCGGCCCCCCCTGGACGAACCCCCCCCAAATTTTCAGGGGCTGCTCAGAAACAAAATGTTCCATTTTCCAGAATATTTCAGCCAATTCCGTCCACAAACGCCAAAGTTATTAGACATAGAATTTTCAAAAATCCCATAGAGAAAAAATCCTAACTATATATACCTACTGGCGACCGCCAGTAGGTAATATATATATATATATATATATATATATATATAATCGTCACAATGTGATCCAGCAGACCTTGAGAGCGCTCGCCAGTGTGTGCTCAGCCCAGGGGTCGGATCCTGACCCAAGAAATAATTTTTTCATACAAAAGGAGCGGCACAACCTGAGAATTTTTTAAGCCTTTTAATCAGCGCTTCACCCCACCAACGCGTTTCAGCCACACAAGGCTTTGCTCTATATATATATATATTACCTACTGGCGGTCGCCAGTAGGTATATATAGTTAGGATTTTTTCTCTATGGGATTTTTGAAAATTCTATGTCTAATAACTTTGGCGTTTGTGGACGGAATTGGCAGAAATTTTCAGGAATATGGAACATTTTGTTTCTGAGCAGCCCCTGGAAATTTGGGGGGGGGTTCGTCAAGGGGGGGCCGAGAAAAAAGGGGGGTCCCAAAACGCGTTTTTCCAATGTTAATTTCCATAGGGCGGTTGGCCTCACTTTTAGCCCGAACGGCTGAATGGATTTGCACGAAACTTGGCAAAATTGTAGGGACTGGTAGCCCGATGTGCCTTTGCTAGGTCTCAATATATGTGCTCCAGTGGATTTTGAGAAATTAACGTTCAAAAAAAGATATATATCTGTAACAGCGGACCGGGCAGCGCTCCGCTTCGCGTACTTTTCGCGTTACGGAGCTTTGTGAAGCGAAGCTGATTGGTTCTCCGGCGTCTGTAAACATTCCAAACAGTCCGTAGCGGCCGCCATCTTGTCTCTCGGTAGGATCGAGAGACAAGAGGAGGCCAAAGCGAAGGGGCAAATGACCATAAGGGGGCATAGTAGATCCTCCCTGACCCCCTAGGTTTGATGTACCATTTTGCCAAGTTTGGTGTAATTCTTTTCAGCCATTCAGGCTGTAGACGTATCTAAATGTCCTATGGAAAATTGCATGGGGAAAACACATTTGAAAGTGTTGAAATTTAGAACCAATTAAAATGTTACTTTGGTTTTGTATTTGTGTGTGATGAAAGTTAATTGGTTATGTATATATCTAAAATGAGAGGAAACCACAGCCATTTTGTGATACTACTGTCTGAGGTACATTTGTGAGGAATTTTTGGTGCTCAATTTCTGGTGTTTGATTTACACAGTACTAACGCTTCTCCTACTTTCAAAAAGGTGAGTTGTTAATTTGTAAGGGGAACTATGTTGTACACTTTAAGATAATTTGAAAAATGTTTTCTGTTATTTATTTACAGTCCTTCTGTTATACTAAATACTTGATAAAGTTAGTTTTATATTATGTATTACTAAAAACGATAAATGAAAGTGATTATTTTTTTCTGCAATTTACAGCAAGAAATTTCAAAATAAAATGGATCACAATGAAGAGACCGTGGCAATTTCTTTTGAATTATCCACTACATTTATTGAAATTGACAGCACCAATAATGAAATATTCTCACAAGGAGGAGATGACTTGAATGATTTTTTTGATCAATCTCTTGACGGCGAATTTATCGAATGTTTGGAGACCATAGAGTTACAAGAATCATCATTGCAGACTTTTCATGAGGAGATTCCTGATGAGATGATTGAAGAGGAAATTCCTGATGAGGACATGTTACTAGTTCTTTCAAATTATGAAAATTCAGAAGAATAAATTTATATTTAGAAATCAAAAATTGTTTGAGACATTATTCATTTTTATTTTTAATTTATGAGGTTGTAGCGAAGTGATTGTAGTATAAAATGAGACTTATAGTATAGAGTGCAACATTTTTATGTTACATAGTAAGTTTACTCGTATTTACTTCCCTTCTCCCACTATATTATCTCCAATGTGTATTTGACATCTCTTCTTCATCTCCGGCCTCCTTTCTCTCACTGTCTGTCTCTGATGCATCCTATCGCTGCCATTTTGTGTAATTACAGAAGAGAGTAAAATAAAATAGTTCAGAACGTGAAAAGGGGGCAAAGTAGAGTACCCCTCACCCCCTAGGCCTTCTCAGGCGGTCCCAAAAGGATCAGTTCCTGCTTTCCTGAGAGATTATGGTATGAGTTCCATATACCACAATAACTTGCATTACAACATGCAAGATATCTACAGAGGACACGGTGTACATTTCTCAGATGAGGGGAACAGAGTCTTTCTCTTGAATTTTAGACTCTGCATCGGTACCTACTTGTAGGTACTTAAATCACCCACATAACACAACAGCTCTTTTTAGAGCTACCCTACCTCTAAGCACTCCAAATTCTTATTTTACACTATTTTCTTTCACTGTTTTTCCCTGTGCTACGCTCAGGGTACGCGTACCTGGAAGCGTACATGGGAACGCACCCAGCGCTTACCCCGCGAAAATAAAAAAAAAATAAATAGATGTTTTGCCCTTCAGGGTCCTTCTAGGCCCCCCTCAGAAAATCTAGGGGGTCAGGGGGGTCTACCCTGCCCCCTTTTAATCATTTCCCCCCATTTATTTTCACCTCTTGTGTCTCGATTCTACCGAGACACAAGATAGCGGATTTTCCGGACTGTTTAGAATGTTGACAGACACCCAAGAGCCAATCAGCTTTCCCCTCGCGCACTTCCGTGGCGAGCAGGGTGCGCTCCCCGGTACGCATACCGGTAAGCGCTAGAAGCGCGCATATAGATATATATGTGTTTTTGAAGTTAATGTAAAAAAAAAAACACTGGAGCAATTTTCACCAAATATAGAAAAGGCACTTCTGCGTACCAGTCCCTACAATTTTGCAAAGTTTGGTCTAATTCCGTTTAGCGGTTCGGGCTGTAGCCTTGTCTATTCGTCCTAAGGAAATTAACATGGGGGAAACATGTTTTGGGACCCCCCTTTTTTCTCGGCCCCCACTTCACGAATCCCCCCGAACCTTTCAGGGAAGGAGCAGAGCGGAGCTGGCCTTAATTTTGGAAAGTTGCAGGCAGATCCCTCAATCTGCACCAAAGTTATTCTCAATAGAATGTTGCGGATTTCCTATGGAAAACAATTCTAACTATAACTACCTACTGGCGACCGCCAGTAGGTAATTACCTACTGGCGGTCGCCAGTAGGTATATATAGTTAGGATTTTTTCTCTATGGGATTTTTGAAAATTCTATGTCTAATAACTTTGGCGTTTGTGGACGGAATTGGCAGAAATTTTCAGGAAAATGGAACATTTTGTTTCTGATTAGCCCCTAGAAATTTGGGGGGGGCTCGTCAAGGGGGGGGCCGAGAAAAAAGGGGGGTCCCAAAACGTGTTTTTCCAATGTTAATTTCCATAGGGCGGTTGGCCTCACTTTTAGCCCGAACGGCTGAATGGATTTGCACGAAGCTTGGCAAAATTGTAGGGACTGGTAGCCCGATGTGCCTTTGCTAGGTCTCAATATATGTGCTCCAGTGGATTTTGAGAAATTAACGTTCAAAAAAAGATATATATCTGTAACAGCGGACCGGATGGTTCTCCGGCGTCTGTAAACATTCCAAACAGTCCGTAGCGGCCGCCATCTTGTCTCTCGGTAGGATCGAGAGACAAGAGGAGGCCAAAGCGCAGGGGCAAATGACCATAAGGGGGCATAGTAGATCCTCCCTGACCCCCTAGGTTTGATGTGGAGGTTTTAAAAGGGCCCCACGGGGCAAAAAAAAAAAAAAATAATAATAATCAAACGGCTGAATGGATTTGCACGAAACTTGGCAAAATTGTAGGTACTGGTAGCCCGATGTGCCTTTGCTATGTCTCAATATATGTGCTCCAGTGGATTTTGTGAAATTAACGTTCAAAAAAAGATATATATCTGTGACAGCGGACCGGGCAGCGCTCCGCTTCGCGTACTTTTCGCGTTACGGAGCTTTGTGAAGCGAAGCTGATTGGTTCTCCGGCGTCTGTAAACATTCCAAACAGTCCGTAGCGGCCGCCATCTTGTCTCTCGGTAGGATCGAGAGACAAGAGGAGGCCAAAGCGAAGGTGCAAATGACCATAAGGGGGCATAGTAGATCCTCCCTGACCCCCTAGGTTTGATGTGGAGGTTTTAAAAGGGCCCCGCGGGCCTGGGGAGCGTACTACATGGAAACAAGAATGATTGACTTTTAACTTATTGTATGTTTATAGACTTTTTTTTTCTTTTTTTTCTGCTGAGTGACGTCTCGGCCTATCTCCACGGGATGCAGTCCCTACCATCTCGGCGTTTAAGCCCAGGGGGACCGGTAGTGTGGTAGAGATAACGTCTGTTAACGTTCGATTCGAAGGAAATCAGGAAGTGTTGATAAACATTGTCTGCGCCATCTTGCCTTTTTTCAAATGCCACACTTTTGTCGTGCACGGCAGCCATTTTAGATGCCTTGACCAGACCCACTTTCTGCACGCTGTCGATCCTTAGCATGGCTCCCCACCCTCGCAAGCATCTCCCCCAGGCACTGGTCACCCCCCCTCTCTGTCTTACGCATGGGCAATAAACCTCCCCCCATCTGCGCTGCTCTTCCCTGAGAATCACACCCTGTGCCTGTCCGACACCTCCCTTTCGCCCTATTCACTACCGCACCCTCTGACACTCCTCTTCCTCTGTGTCCGATTGTCCAGGCCGGTCCCAGGCTATCAGCTAGCCCTGCAGATGTAGTTTATGGCCCAAGCTGTAAAGAATCACCCCTCTTCAAAGGAGTTATAGTAGATCAAGGCCCACACCCGATGAGATCCGTCACACCACACGCGTTCCTACTATCTGAAAACCATTCTGTATTGTGATTGGGGAGGGGACCGAGCCTGAAGCGGAAGATTCCAGGGATGCCTCTTTGTACATCAAAGTTTTTACAATTATGTGTCATATTAAAAATATATAGCACTCCAACAAAGTAGTAGGATTATAAAACTTTAATACCTTATAAATATATACAACAAAACAAAAACAGTAAAAACATTAAAACATTTTTAGGGAAAAAGAAGGAAGTAGCGGTCGGTTGTGCGAATAGTCCCAACGCAGCACAACGTCCAGATTTCTGGATGGCACCCAGGTGATGTTGCCTGGGTGCCGCACTGATTTCGGTATCCGGCGTGGGGCGTCGCGGGGGTGGGTCATCAGTAGCGGTCTGTTGTGCGAATAGTTCCAAGGCAGCAGAACGATGGCACCAAGGTGATGTCCAGTAAGTTGCCGCCCTCCGAATAATGGCGTGGGGCGCCCCGGGGGGGGGGTGAGGCAGCGTGAACGGGCCTCCCCAGGTGGAGGCTCGTCTGCTGTAGTGGGGCGCCCCTTTACCGTTTCAGTTGCCATTCCGTCCGCTTTTGGTCCACTGTGTCAAAATCCGCCATTCAGCTGAGTTGCGCCCACTCTTGCGGTGCAGCGATAGGCGGCTGCCACAGGACTCTCAAAATGGCGGCAGGCTCTTTCCTTTTTGGGCCTGGTCCACTGAAATGGCCCTGGGACACCTTGGAAATCGGACGCTCGTCTGCTAGGTCTTGGACCCCATTCTCGAAAGCGTTCCCTCAGCCTTGAGGATTGTACAAAAGTCTTGGGGGCCCCCGACTCCTGCAGGCTTCCGGTGGGGAGCGGCTGCCATGATTGCTCGCGGAATGACCACGACGGAGCCACGAGATGGTGGTGCTTTCATGCTGACGCCAGCTTCAGTCTGAAACATCCAGAAACAAGGTGGGGCTTTCATCGTTTGGGAAAAAAATAAGTTTTCATCCAATGAAAAGTGTTATTTTTAGGTCATATGATCAAGCCTTCCATCATTAGGAAACCAAAAGTAAAATGAACCAATGAAAAGTTTTATAAACAAGTCACATGACCTGTTATGCGGCATAGGGTATAAAAAGCGTAGAAAATCCGTTGGCACGTGAGGCAGCGTCAGTAGCGGACCGATGTGCGAATAGGCCAAAGGCAGCACAACGCGCCAAGATCCGGATGGCACCGAGGTGGTGTCTAGCAAGTTGCCGCACTGGTGTGGCCATCGTACAATGCTGAAAGTGGGCGTGGGGCGCCCCGTTGGCCTGTGAGGTGGCATCAGTAGCGGACCGATGTGCGAATGGGGCCAAAGGCAGCGCAACGCGCCAAGATCCGGATGGCACCGAGGTGGTGTCATAGTTGAGAGTTCTGAGCAGCGGTTGTAACACTGTCGGAAGCTTATTTGCAGCTGCTGCAGCTTCACTACGCGCCAAGATCCGGATGGCACCGAGGTGGTGTCTAGCAAGTTGCCGCACTGGTGTGGCCATCCTATAATGCTGAAAGTCGGCGTGGGGCGCCTCGTTGGCCTGTGAGTTTGCGTCAGTAGCGGACTGATGTGCGAATAGGCCGAAGGCAGCACAACGCGCCAAGATCCGGATGGCACCGAGGTGGTGTCTAGCAAGTTGCCGCACTGGTGTGGCCATCCTACAATGCTGAAAGTGGGCGTGGGGCGCCCCGTTGGCCTGTGAGGTGGCGTCAGTAGCGGACCAATGTGCGAATGGGGCCAAAGGCAGCGCAACGCGCCAAGATCCGGATGGCACCGAGGTGGTGTCTAGCAAGCTATGCAGCTGAGTTGCGTGCGCACTTGCGGCGAATAGGTCGAAGGCAGCACAACAATATTTTCTGAATAGAAGACTCCACAAGGCGCTGAGATTCGGTTGGCACCGAGGTGGTGTCTAGCAAGTTGCCGCATTGGTGTGGCCATCCTACAATCCTGCTCCGAATAACGGCGTGGGGTGCCCGAAGGGGGGGGGAGGCGGCGTGAACGGGCCTTCCCAGGTGGAGGCTCGTCTGCTGTAGTGGGGCGCCCCTTTACCGTTTCAGTTGCCATTCAGCTGAGTTTCGGCCGCTCTTGATGCTACAGCGACAGGCGGCTGCAACAGGACTCTCAAAATGGCGGCCTGTCCTTTGGATTTGGGCATGGTCCACTAAAATGGCCCTGGGACACCTTAGAACTCGGACGCTCTAATTTTTTTTCCTTTCCTCTACATGCAAAAAAGGTAAATTCCCGGTACGTTACACGCTTCATCTGCCACGATGTACTCTCCAGAGGAACCGAAAAAAAATATAGTTATGGTAACTATACCATGCATCGTCATATGGAGAGGTGGCACCGATTAATTATAGTGCTGCATAAAAGAGAGATTTGGAGGAGAACCCCCGACCTGCCAGTACATTCATCAAAGAACTGGCACTGACAGCATCAGAGGCAAGGGAAACGGTCCCAAATATTTAGAAGAACTTTGGAAAGATTAAAATGACATGTTTAGATTGTGGCAAATTAATTTCATGTGGACAGATGAGTGTTACTCTAATAAATACAGCATATGAACATCATCATAGTCGATGGTTGGTAGAGACATTTTGACTATATCCTGGACCTGCCCGTCCTCGCCCAAAATGGCGCCAGAATAAATGGGAGTCGTAACTCCTTGTTGTGTACTGGTTGCAGAACATTGAAATCACGAGATACGTATGCAGTTTTGAAGCACATGGCGGGCGGGGACGAGAATTGATTGAATATTTCGACATCCCTATTGATATTAAGTTCTGATGTGTTATTGATTACTGTACTATTGAAAGTTCGAATTAACGTCACCCATGGTACTTGCCCGCAAATGTATATCTAGATAATTTTATTGTAACTGGCCCTGTTAATTATAAAATGTACGTCCACCGATTCCGCAACTGTTAGACACCTTAGTTCTTGCAACCTAATGGCCCGCCCGTTACGTTCCTCTACAGTGTAAATGTCTACTCATCATATACGATTACAGTTTGCTCCGTGGCCGTCCCACGTGGTTATAGGCCCGTATTTGTATACTGACATTTTCACAATAAAGGTTTTTAAAAGAAAACATGGTAGTAGTATTTACATTGGTAAAGTTTTTAATAATAGTCACTGTTTTAGAATCAGTAAAAGGCAAGTGAAATAAAGCATTCGAATTACATGAAGGGTAAAAGGTATAATACGCAGGAACGCAGTAAAGATAAATGGTCAAGGGTTGTTGTGTTTTCTACTCCTGCAACATAAAGTGATCGATAAGAATCTGATATTCTGGCGTATCGGCGACTAAGACAGCAGGCCGACCCTCTTTTGCTCAACGGCTCCGTCATGGGACGAAGAAACGCCCTTTTTCTCGAAAAAGGAATATATTTTACTTGCAGGACAGTTGTAAATTTTCCGGGAAAATACATTAGCCTGGAACATTATAACATATGTTTAAGAAAAAATAATGTTCGAAAGTAATAAAAAGCGTAATTTTTAGGTCATATGACCAAGCCTTTCATCATTAGAATAAGAAAAGTAAAATGAACCAATGATTCTTTGCATGACTGACTAGGTGTGTAAGTAACTCCATGGATGAGTGACAGTCTGTGAGTGTCTGTTTACACTGAGTGTATCTAAGGTTATATTAGAGTCTGAAGAGGTTCATCGTATTATCACATGAATGATGTCATCAGTGATGTGATCAGTAATGTCAAATGAGATGTCATCAGTGATGTCATCAGTGATGTCATTTGAGATGTCATCAGTGATGTCATCAGTGATGTCATTTGAGATGTCATCAGTGATGTCATCAGTGATGTCACTGACCATGTCATGAATGATGTAATATGTGACATGATGAGCAGTGGATTGCGGGTGCGCGATATATAGTTAGTACTACTAACTATATATGGAATTTCAATGGTTTTGTGTGAGTAAAAAAAGGTTTTTTAAATGCTAATTCCTAACTATATATGGTCTATAACCTATGGTTTTTTCAGTGAATATATATATATATATATATATATATATATATATTTATATTTTATTTTTTTTGTCGAGGGGGCAGGGGGTCTGCCAATAAAATTTTCATCTGGATAAGAGACTTCTGAGTGCCGTCTATTTTCGTTAAAAATAGCGAATTGTGGCGAACATATATATATATATATATATTCCAGGAACTCCGTTAAATCATCCTTTACCACCAGGATAAAAAACGAACCGGACCCATTCAGGTAAATTTGCCAATTTTTATTTGTGTGCTTGTCTATCCGCCAATATATATATATTCGCAGAAAAAAACAAAGGTTACAGGGACGTTATAGTTGGGCTCAGATTTCACTCATACAAAACCCAAAAAATTCTGCAGTTATATTTATCAGAGCTAACTATAACTTATGCCCTTTCAATGCACTGCTTATAACCTCAGATATTACAGCACGCATGACATGGTCAGTGCATGAGTGGCTTTATGGGTGCATGAATGGGCGTGTAAGTGGGTGTATGAATGAATGAATGGGTATGTGAGTGTCTGTATGGGTGAGTAATAAGAGTGAGAGAGGCTCTATGAGAGACTATTTGGTTGTCTCAGTGACTGTTTAGGTGACTGAGTACATGTGTTAGTATCTGAACAAGTAAGTTAGTGGGTTTGTGAGTATCTGTATGGGTGAGTGACTGGTTTTGTGAGTGCCTGCAAGAGTGAGTGAGTGGCTGTGTGTGACTCTAAGCATGAGTGAGTGGGTGTATGAGTATTTGTATTGGTTTGTGAATGGGTATATTAGTGTTTGTGTGGGTGTGTGAGTGGGTATATGAGATGTTGCATGGGTATGTGAGTGGGTGTGTGAGTGGTTCTGTGAATGATGTCATCAGTAATGTCATTTGAGATATCATCAGTGATGGCACTGACCATGTCATGAGTGATGTAATATCTGAGGACATAAGCAGGGCATTGCAGAGCGTAAGTTATAGTTAGCTCATGTAAATATACCTGCTGCATTTGAATGGTTTGGTAAGAGTGAAATTTGAGCTTAACTATAATGTCCCTGTACCCTTTGGAATCTTTCAGTGCATTTCTAAGATTTTTTCAATTCCATTTCCTAGCTATAATGTCCCTATAACCTCTGTTTTTTTCAGTCAATTTCTGAAGGTTTTTTAATATTTCTGTACTGTAACCTGTAACCTTTGAGAGTGAGTGTGTCAGTGAGTGCATGGATGTCTCGGTGGGTGTGTGAATGTCTCACTGGGTGTGTGAGTGGGTGTATGAGTGTCTGAGTGAGTCTGTGAGTGGGTGTGTGAGTGTCTGAGTGAGTCTGTGAGTGGGTGTGTGAGTGTCTGAGTGGGTATGTGAGTAATAGTATCTGACTGGCTCTGTGTGTGGGTGCATGGGTGCATGAGTGGATTCTGCTAATTTTCTGCCATTTGTTCTACTCACATATGACCTTTATTTTGCCTCTTTCAGCCAATTGCATTTCCTCTCTCTGCTAGGACTGGGCAGTGCTTGCAGAGTTTCACTCTATGGAATTCTGCAAACTTACAGAAAAAGTCTACGAAATTCTGCTGAGTTCTGTGAGTGGGCAGCGTACTGGTCTGGTATGGAATGGTGGAAGCAATACAGCATATGAATACATAAACCTGCTGAACAACAATAGTGTGAATCTTCATTTCTCGGGTTCGGTTAGTCCGGTGGCAGCGGAGTATCTGGATCTGAGAATATTTATCGAAGAAGGACATCTTCATACCTCCCTATTCAGGAAAGAAACTGCTGGCAATTCAACACTCTTTGCCAGCAGTAGTCACCCTCCCCAACTGATTAATAGCATCCCCTATGGAGAATTACTTAGGCTCCGCAGGAACTGCTCCAGAGATTCTGACTTCGAGGCGGCTGCCTCGGAGTGTGTATCCCGTTTTAAGATAAGGGGCTACGGCGTGAAACTGCTGAAAAAGACTCTGGATAAAGTGAGGAAAATTGAAAGAGGGACCCTCCTCACCTCGAACCCTACACGGGGAAGACGTGGGGAGAATGTAACCAGCAATAAAGGGAAGTTCAGGTTGATTACCCCATATTCATCAGGGGCAAACGATCTAAGAATGATGCTTATAAAAAACTGGCACATTCTGCTGACTGATAATATACTTAAGGAAGACCTACCTACCCATCCACTCCTCACGTTTAGTAAAGCAAGATCAGTGGGCGACATGCTAGTAACTAGCCACCTTGAGAAAGTAGCCCCTAGAGTTAACACCTTAAGAGAGCAAAAAGGCTTTTACCCCTGCGGCCGCTGCAAAGCGGGCGCAGGCAGTAAACGGGTCCTGTCGTACACTATAACAGAAACAGGGAGAAAAATGACAATTAACAAGTTTATCACCTGTAGTACACGTACGCCATCTATTGCTTACAGTGCCCGTGTGGCCTTCGCTACATTGGAAGCACCATTAAGGAGCTCAAATTGAGAATACTTGAGCACCTTAGAGCTACAGAAAAGGCGGACCAGGCCTATCTGGTGGCTCGCCACTTTGCTGAGGCCCATGGGCGGGACCGCAATAAATTGCAATACTTTGGTATTGACTTTGTGCCCCCAAATGTGAGGGGTGGTGACCGCCTGAGACGATTACGGAGGTTGGAGTCTAGATATATTATAGACCTCTCCACGAAACATCCGAAAGGCCTCAATAGCGGGGAAGAGATGGCATCTCATCTGGGGAAATAGGAGATACTGCTCACAGTACTGAATTTAGAACTTGAACACTGTTGGGATACAACACTGCAATGCGACCAAGTTTAAGTTGGATTGTATCTCTCCCTTGGTTATGTCTTCCCTCTAGTATGTCTTCCTTATTTTCAATTTCAATTTGATCTTTATTTCGACTGTTTCAGCCATAAAAGATACATGTAAAACATACAGCCTATCACACAACACATATGTTACATATTACAATTTTAAAATACATCTTTATCTTTCAAAAAGTACTAAAACCATTTTCAATACAAGATAAAAATACATAAATACATAGTAAGTAAATTTTGTCACCATTTGCATTTGTTAACGAGGGACAAGGTCATACACCATTTTGGTTGGAGGAGTATGTGCATAGTTTAACTACTCATAACGGTTGTCCAACCTTCCTTCTGGAAAAATAAACTGAGAGGAGAAATCTGCTAATACTAAATACAACAATTTGTAGGGTATTTGTCTTTGCAATCCTATAGGCCAGTGAGCATGTTCTTATTCCTAGGGTGTTTCACAGAGGTTTAACCCATTTTTTTCTTGCTTTATCGTACGCTGAACAGAAGAAAAGGATATGTCTCTCGTCTTCCATATAAGAGCCTGGACACATTGCGCACTTCCCCTGTGTATGGTCAACCCCATCCCCATTTCTCTTAGACCAGCGTTCAACATTACTGCTCGTCATAAGGTTCCCATACCTGAACTTCAAGAATAGAGACTTCGCGAGCGGGGGCTCAATCTCATCCAAAAATGTCTCGAAAAAGGGCTCTTCCTTGAAGTTTAAGAAGTTTTGGGTGAGGGATCCAATACTGTTACCATTTGCTAGGCGAGTGGAGATGAAGGACCAGAATATTTGTTTCACCATAGATTTTGCATTAAATGGTAACCCTTCCGGGCATTCCCAAAACTGTGATAAGCCCAGGATAAGAAACCATTTTTTAATATGCTTAAGCCATACAATGGAATGCAGAGAATCAAGACCCAATATCTCCTGAAGTCCTTTCCTATAATCAATTAGTTCGGGGGTAGACCATAGACGTACCCAAAACATTAGTGGTCTTAAAGTTGCATAATTATCAGTTCTTCTAAAATTCAGATCCATTTGGAGTGGTATCAAAGGTGTGCTTATGGGGACCCTTACGATTGATCTCATGAATCTATTATCCGGTCCATAGAAACTATCCTTAGACCAAGGCCCCCATATCTCGGCCCCATAAAGGGCAGCAGACTGAGTTTTAAATTTAAATAGCTCAAGTGCAGGTGTTATGCTTTTGCTTGAGCAGTTTTTTAGTTTGCTGATAATAGGTCTAACATTATGGGCATATGACATCTTGCTTTTCTCAATTTGGTCTTTCCAGGTTAGGTTCGAATCTAACACTACCCCCAGATAGGAAAAATTATCCACTGTTTCCAGGATTTGGCCGTCCAAACTTAAGGTCCCCCTATCAGGCTTGGGTGGGTTTAGAGCCATACATTTGGTTTTATTAACGTTTATCTCTAGGCCCTTCTTCATACAGTATGTGCTAAAAGAATTCAAGAGGGCTTGAAGACCCTTCTTTGTTTGCGATACCAAGATGACAAGGAGCATACTGCGGACAGGAGCGTCACGGCGCTTGCTGCCTAGCTGCATTTTTAACTTACCTATTGTTTTTCTTTTAGGTCTTTCAGACCCTCGCTCTCCAGCTCCCCTCACTTGCACACTAATCGTGCCCTTCACCGCCGCTTGGCGGGCTGGTTCCGGGGAGGCGGACATTTTGGTTTGGGGTGAGGTGGGATTACACCGACAGCGCTCCATTGCGCATGCGCCAGCGGGGGAACGCATATTTAACGCGAGTCCCCGCCTGCCCTCCCCCTGACAAGGAGCATACTGCGGACAGGAGCGTCACGGCGCTTGCTGCCTAACTGCATTTTTAACTTACCTATTGTTTTTCTTTTAGGTCTTTCAGACCCTCGCTCTCCAGCTCCCCTCACTTGCACACTAATCGTGCCCTTCACCGCCGCTTGGCGGGCTGGTTCCGGGGAGGCGGACATTTTGGTTTGGGGTGAGGTGGGATTACACCGACAGCGCTCCATTGCGCATGCGCCAGCGGGGGAACGCATACTTAACGCTCCTCCCCTAGCGCAGCGGGATCGCGCAGCGGGCGTGTCCTCGCGTGGCCGGAGTCGTGCCAGAGTCCTGCCCGTCTGCGCCCGTCCGCGCCAAGGCCGTGCTGGACGTGGCGGGTTCTGGTCTGCGACAGGTATTACTACTGCTCCGCTGCCATGCGGACATACTCCAGGGAGAGCCTGGTTTCCATCGGCCAGGTGAGCTTTAGCTGCACATTACCGCTCGTCCACCCACTCTGTGGTCCGTATCGTTGCCCTTGCAATGGCTTGATACTTGACCCCCCATTGCCTCTCCCCCGGAGAAATCCTTCTGTCACTCACCATAGTAGGGTCGCTCTTTCCTCTCTGCGGATTATGAACCTAAATGTAAGGTCGGTCCCGAAACATCAGCAGAATTTGTACGACCTTATCGAGGAGGAAGCCCCGGATATCCTCGCCATAACTGAAACATGGTTTCAGGAAGCTGACACTGCCATTCTTAATCTAGCATGCCCCCCTGGCTATTCTATGTACACCCTGAATAGATCCTCTAGAGGTGGGGGAATAGCGCTTATAGTTAGGTCTAACTTTCCCTGTGTGTGGAACAGCCTTAAGATCGCTGGCTGTGAAAGCGCCTCTTTTAAAGTCTCTGTCAGCCCAGAGTTTACATTTTCTGGGATGGTGGTGTATCGTCCGCCGGGCAGTGACGTGCTGTTCAGAAATACTTTTTCGGATATTGTCGGCACTCTGATCACTGACTGCGCCAATTTTTCCATTCTGGGCGATTTAAATCTGCATTTCGATACACTTTCCAGTCTAACAGCTCGCAGCATTTCTTTGGACTTAGAGGCCTTCCAGCTCTCTCAATTGGTCTCCCAGCCCACACACATCGGGGGTCATATTCTTGACCCTTTTTTCACCAATCTGACTGAGGCCAAAATCACTGCGATCACTCCAGTAGAATGGTCTGACCATTTTTTGGTGACTATCCAGTGCCCCGTGTCAGCGATCACTCCCACTTCTTCGGCTAGACGGGTACTTAGGAGATCCTGGAATAAACTCAGGCTGGAAGACTTCCATCGTCTTCTGTCAGTGGAGCCCCTGGGCCCACTGAACAATGTAGAAGAGGGGTATGACCTCTTTTGCTCCTGGCTTACTAGGGCTCTAGACGCTCTGATACCTATTGTATCGACTGAGATCAACCCTCGAGAGTCGAGTCCCTGGTACAATGGTGCTCTACGCGCCTTGAAGGGAGCCTGTAGACGGGCGGAGAGGGCTTGGCGGAAGACATATGGGGCTGATTTAAAAGCCGCATATGCCGTGTCCGTCAAGCTTTATCATCGGGCCATATGTCGTGCTCGAGCGGCCTTCTATGCCGATGAATTCCGAAACAGCACAAACCCATCGAAGGCTATCTTCAAGGCGGTTAAAGATCTTATGGCCAAGCGGACTCCCTCTACAGCCGGGAGTTCTGTTTCCCACTGCGAATCCCTTGCCTCCTATTTCTTGGGAAAAGTCCAAGCTATGTATCGGACGTTCCCTAGCATTGGGGTTTCGTTGGGGAGTCTCAATGGGACACCTTATCAGATCACCCTGCTTTCATTTCCCCCCCTCACCTCGGATGGGTTTGACAAACTTGCTGTGCAAGTTAAATCTGGGTCCCCATCTGATCCAGTGAGACCTGCTCTCTTTCGAGATCAGACCTTTATGGGACGCCACGTTGTGCGTTCCCTTGTCAACCTCTCCTTGGAGTCGGGGGTAGTTCCAACTAAATGGAAACAGGCGGTGGTGTCCCCGATTATCAAAAAACCTTCCTTGGACCCGTCTAAGCCTGAAAGCTTCCGTCCCATCTCGCTGCTACCCTGGCCGGCAAAGTTGACAGAGGCACATGTCAATCTGGCCCTGTCAGAACATCTAGCTCGGACCAATGCCCTCGACCCCACACAGAATGGCTTCCGTGCTGGCCACAGCACGGAGACCGCTCTTCTTGTGATGGTGGAACATCTGCGTGCAAGGTTGGATGCTGGTCAGATGGCGGCGCTGATATTGTTAGATCTCAGCGCCGCCTTCGACACGGTATCTCACAGCATCCTCCTGCATCGCCTCGAGGAGATAGGTATCAGTGGCATGGCGCTGCAGTGGTTCCGCTCCTTCCTAGACAACCGCTCCTTCTGTGTTGCCATCCCCCCCTTCACGTCCAGCTTCCAGCCTCTGGCCATGGGGGTTCCGCAAGGGTCCTCGCTGAGTCCCACGTTGTTCAATCTTTACGTGAGACCGCTGGCTGATGTCGCGAGGCAGTGGGGCCTAACTTTGGTCTCATATGCCGATGACACACAGCTGGCGGTTACTCTCAGCGGGGACGTAGAACAAGATGCCCCCAGGTTTCAGTCTGGACTGAAGGCAGTGGCTAGCTGGTTGACAGGAAACTGTCTCCAGCTTAACGCCACGAAAACGGAGGTAATGGTTGTTGGGAAGGGAGTAGAGCTTTGGGGCGATCAATGGTGGCCTTCTGAGCTGGGCCCCACTCCGACCCCGGTGTCGGAGGTGAAAAATCTGGGGGTCTGGCTGGACGCTGGCCTCACTTTTGTAGGGCATACCAAAAAACCTGCAGCCTGTTGCTTCGGTCTGTTGAGAGGATTAAGACCTGTTCTTAAATTCTTCGACGCCCCAACTAGACAGCTTGTAGTCCAGTCAACCGTCATCTCTCGTCTGGACTACGCTAGCTCCCTTTTGGCTGGGGCCAACCAGGCTGAGCTAACCCGTCTGCAGCGGGTTCAAAATGCTGCGGCTAGAGCCATTGTAGGCCTACCCAGATTTTGCCCGGTGGCAAATGTCCTCCGCTCCCTGCATTGGCTTCCTGTAAGGAAGCGTATTCTCTTTAAGGTCCTTTGTCTGACCTTTAAAATCTTAAGAGGCATTGGCCCAGAAATTCTGTCCAACTGCATCTCCTTCTATGTTCCCACCCGCAGTCTTCGATCCCAGGGCCAAGCCCTCGCTGTGGTCCCCAGATTT